>NC_089503.1:213750182-214970182 GCF_036850995.1 Saccopteryx leptura | reverse complement strand
ATGGTCTGACATTTGATTTTTTGTTTTCTGTTTGTTTTCTCAGTTCTTAATTTCTCTTTTTTGGCTTGCCTTCCTGTGGATTAAACATTGTCTTAGACTTCCACATTGATTTAGCTGAAGCGTTTAGAGTGTACCTTTTCATAAAGCCTTTTTAGTGTTTGCTCTTGGTGCTACACTATATACACATAACTTACCAGTCTACTGATGTCACCATTTTACCAGTTCACATGAAATGTAAAAATGTTAACTCCTGTTAGCTCCCTTCACCCTCCACTGTTTATAATGTTTTAAAATGTCTTCTACGTACATTTAGAATTTCATCAGAGAGTGTTATAATTCTTGTTTCAACCATCAAACATAATTCAGAAAACCCGAGAAGGAAAGCCTCCTATATGTACCTATATTTGTGCTTACAATTCTCTTTCTTACTCCCAGAGTTCTCTCTTTTATCGCTGCCTTCCTATTTGGAGAAATTCCTTTAGCCGTTCTTTTAGAGTAGGTTGGCTGTGTTTGTTTGTAGTATCCAAGGTTTTTAGTTGTACTTAGCAGAAAGGATAGGGAAATTTACATCTAGTCAGCTCCATGTCCCTAGAAACAGAGTCTTAGGACACATTTTAGCCTCTCTAAAGTTGAGAGTTCACCTGCTGTTGGTCAGGCTGTGGTTACAACGCAGTTGCTTTCTCTGTATGTGTGCATGTGATCATAGCTATTTATATTCTATCATTTTAATTGGATTGGGTACATTGTTTGAGCACATGTACATTAGAGGACAGGAATTCACAGACATGTGAGGTCCTCTCAAAGAAAGTTGAATGGAAGAGGATTTCTCCTGGACCAAAAGAACTCCCCCAGAGCACAAGGAAATAAAGAAATGGAAATGAGTAAATGTCATCTGAAACAGTCCTCCATGAGCCCCACATAACTCACTAATATATTGGTTTTTGATGCATTTCATAGACTTGTCCATTAACAGTTAAAAATAAGCTGGCTAAAAAAAAATGGAGTAATGTGATTATTATTTCTGGTGTCATGACTGGACAATGATATCCCCTTGACATTTCAGTTAACAAATCATTTAAAGAGGATTTGAGAAAGAAACACAAGCCCTTGTAGTTGTCCAAAACCTTCCATTGATACTTTCTGGTTAGATCAATAAAGTGTCAGCATCAAAATGTGCAGGATGGGTGTCAGTGTCTTGGAAGGAAATACAGGGACATAAGTGGCATTCTCTCACAAAAACAACAACAACAAGCCACCCCATCACCAATGCTGAGGATAACGCAGAGGACAACTTTGTGTGGAAAACCACTCCCTTTGACAAGTGATTCAGAAAATGCAGATCCTTACGGAGATTAAGGTTTTTTATTTATATATACTAAGGGTGATACATAAAAATTATGCCTGAACTAGTCTAAAAGAGCTCTTTCAATAAACAGAAAATAAAAAATCTAAGTGATGAGAAATCATTGTGCTATTTTTTAATAAATGGCATTATTTTCCCTTATGGTACATAAAATAATGATGTAGTTTACAATCACAAACTTCCTTTTTTAACCATTTAAGCCATTTTTTAAAATTTCAATCTGTGTTCTTGGAATTAAAAAAAATTTACTTTGAGAAATAAACATAGCATAAATTCCACCATCTTAGCCATTTTTGAGTGCATAGCTCAGTGGCTTTAAGTGCACTTACATTGTACAATCATCACCACCTTTTATCTCCAGAACTTCTCATCTTCCCAAACTGAAATTCTGCACTTACTAAACAATAACTTTTCATTTTTCCTTCCCAGATCTCTGGCAACCACCACTCTGTCTCTATGAATTTGACTACTTTACCGAGAGCATATAATATTTGCCCTTTTGTGTCTGGCTTATTTCACTTAGCATAATATCTTCAAGGTTCATCCACATTATAACATGTGTCAGAATTTCCTTATTTTTTAAGGCTGTATATACATTTCATTTCGGATCTATACCGTATTTTGTTTATTTATTCATCCATCTATGAACACTTTTTTTGCTTCCACCTTTTAGCTACTGTGAATATTGTGTACAAAACATCTGTTTGAGTCCCTGCTTTCAAAACACTCGGGGGTGGAATTGCTGGATCACATAATAATAGCATTTTAGAGTGAATGAAATCTAGTACTTAAGAATAACCTACCTCATAGGGTTATAAATGAGTCAACACACTTAAAGCATTTAAAACCCTGCCTATTCCATAGTAACACCTCTATAAATGTTATTTATTTCTATGATTAAATAACTAGAAATATTTTTTTCTGATTCTTGGAGGAGTGCTAAGGATTATAAGAAAGAAACAAGAGACTCATAAACCCATAGATGGTGGTAGAAGCCAAGGGAGTAGATGAGATCACTCCAGGAGAGAATGTAGAACAAAATCTCAAGCTCAAGGGAACCACAGGCATATCGAGACATAGAGCAGGTGGCATGTGTGAAGAAGTCCGAGAAAAGAGCCTGGTGAGTTACAAAGTAAGAGAACAGAGCTGAAAGGACAGGAGGTTGGGGTCCAAGCGGGGAGCAGTGGTGTTTCAAAGGCAGGGGGATTCTTCATTTTTCTTTCTTTTTCTTTTTTCCAGCTGTGACTTCAGACAAGATTCAAAGAGGAGTTTTACCATCTCTTCTCTGGCTTTTACAGAGACTTACTTTACCCTTCTGAGTCGTCTCCCTAAAGTACTGCATTAACCTTGAAAGGGCGAGTTCTGATTTCTCACAAGGGTCTCTATCATTTCCTTCACTCCTTTTTCCTCAATATCCTGTGGATCACAGTGGTTTCTTTATTCCTCCCATTGGAGGCAGCTGTGCTGCCCTGGGGAGCCCGGGAATGTGAATTTCCTTCACATTAAAAGAGAGCCAGATTCTGGCCTTTGTGCCAAACCCTGTGCCCAGGGGCCTTCTGTTGGCCATTTGCCACTTGCTCTGAACCTGGGTCACTCACTTCGAGGTTGGGGATATACCTGCTTTGAGAACTCAGGCCACTGCACCCCTGCAGTGGTTGGAGACAGACTCCCCAGGCCCAAGGTCAGCCTGGAACTCATTCTGGGCGATTTTTGATGACAACAAAGTTTAGAGTCTGGTCTTGGTGGAGGTGTGGAGAAGACAGGGACCAAGGTCATTGCCCTATGAGGGATTAAGGAACTGTGATGTAAGGTGTTTGATGGGTCCTCCCATGGACACTGAAGTAACCCTGATGGCAAGAGTTGAGATGAAGAGGAAGACAACCACTCAAAATTCCAATTACCCTACAAAAGCAGGAGAGTGACGTGGAGGTTAGAAGATTGCAGTGAAAAATATGGGGACAGGTGGCAGCATACTGTTGTCATCAAGTTCTGAAGAGAAAGTGTTTTTTTTAATGTGGTAGACTAAATGCATTGCAAGGAGAAAAGTTTAGTCGAACTTTCTGATAACCAATCATTCATTTTGACACCACAAGGGATGCCTACGGAATACAAATTGATAGGGACCATGGATTGGACTTATCCAAATAGCTGATCTTGGATATTTCAAAACTGCATATCATTAATGTCTTGAACTGTGTCCTGCGTAAATGTGGAATTCAACATATAACTCCATAGTTAAACAAAATCTATGGCCACTAGAAATGCTCAGATGGATGAAGACATATTTGCATATTGAATAATCATGCTGGATAGTGGCTCATTGACTTGGTGGTTGATATTTAAAGCGATAGGAAAGAAGATAAATACAACATCTCAAAGTCTAAAACCGTTATATACTTACGTACGATTCCCTCGCCTCCATGCAACATTAAAGCATTGCAGACTGGTGAGGAGATTACAAGTTAGTTGGGCATGTCATAAATTTACTTCAAGCAGCAAAGCCAAATAAGTAAACTCAACTTCAGAAATGATCTCTTGGCTCAGACTTCAATAAACAGAGAAATGGCAGAGGGTTAATCCTTCACATGCTGTGGGCCAGAGATGGAGACGTGGCCCTGATTGTTCCAGAAAGCATGCAGAAAAAAAATAAAAAGTGTGCTTGTGTGAAGGTATTCATAATAAACAAATAGTGAGGGCCTGGTCATGAGAAGAGGGATTCAATTACAGCATGAGGGCCAAAGCAATAATTTAAGGAACTCCATTATTTATGAGAATACTCACAACCACTCAAAGCATACTAAGAGTTGGGGCCTAGGGCTTGACAACTGTTGAAACTAAATCCTTCTCTTTGTGGGATAACACTGGCCACAGGACAGGCTACTAGGCAGGTGACCTTTGGAAGGGTCTAACCATCGTATGTCCTGAGTATCAAGGGAAAGATGTCTAAAAAGAGATTTTGATCCTTCAGAAAGAAAGTTGCACAGGAAACAGAAGCTGAAAACGACACAAGTATGTAGAAAATGAACATTGCAGAAGAGCTGTTAATGCCACATGGTTGACGCATTGTAAGAAGAGTCTTAGACGGCAGAGTCCCCCCATCCCCATTACAGGTAAAATCAAGGATCCACTTTTTAAAGCATCATTATTGGCCACTTTCACAAGTAATTTCTTTGTTGAGAGAAAAGAAGACACAGCATTTGATGTCCAAGCTTTTAAAGTAATGTCGAATTCAAGAAATACAAGCAGTAAGACTTATGTTTTTAAACTGGCTGTATTATGGTCAGTTATGGCGGGGGGTGGGAGGAGGAGGGAGACACGTAAGTAAGAAAGATGGGAACGTGAGAAGGGCGGGGCAATAAAAGAAAGAAGATGATAGAATCTAGCCATGGCTTTTCCTCCCAGACTCCGCTCCCCTTCTCAGCCCCCCACCCCAGGACTCTCTGTGGGGACCTCCCTTAGCACTTGACTCACAAACTCCCAATGCCCCTCCCCTGCCACCCACCACCACACTCGAGTTCATAAAAGAAAGTTCTTCCAAACCTTATCCGGAAGCCTCCAGCTCCCAGTGTCATGTCAGTTCGGACAAACAACACGATTTTTAACCTTCCTGAGAAGTTCAAAGTGGTCAGGTCTACGCAGGCCCCATTAAACCCTTCCTAGCTCAGAATGTGTTTATCTTCATGGAGCCTTTCTTTCTTCCCTCTTGTCTCAGGAAAGACGGATGGTGCCCTTTCCTGAGTTCAAGCCTCAACTTTCCACCTCCATCCCCAAGCCTTCCTCTGCCGCTCTGTCCTGCAACCAGGTCCCTTCCCACTAAAACGTCATATTACATAATAGAAGAAAAAAGATATAACATTGGTGTGGTATTTTTGGTTGACAGAATGCTCAAGTGGGCACAATTTTCTTCGACTCCTCACAATCAGTCAGAAAATAGGTGTGACTGTTTTCCCACTTTTAAATTTTCAAGAGGTGAGATGACCCATCACTGCTCACACGAGTCACGAGTGGCAGAGAGGACTCAACTTGAAACTTCTAGTTTCAGGCTGGAGGAGGACCCGGTAGTAAATTCTGTGCCCTCCCGTGGGTCCTGAAGACTGAGGAGCTGAGAGCTCCCGGCCATCTCTGGCCTGAGATCTTGCTGAGTGATCAAGACTCTGAAGATATCATTAACATGTGCACCAGAATGCCGATGGTTCCTGGCAGTGTATGGGACCCAGATCTGAAGTCACAGAGGAGGATGGACTTTTGCAAGGTGAGAAATGATGGAGAAGGTAAAGGGAGGCTGGCAGAAGTGAATGGCAGACTTCAGAAGAGAAGGTGGTGGAAATGTATCTTGTGACGAGCAGAGGTCAGGGAGGAGATGCCCACTTCTCAGCCCGTGAGCAAGAAGAGTGGCTTCTGTTGGAGAAGCACAGTAAGAGAACTGCACAGGGACGGAGATCCAGGTTTCAGTTAAACTGATGAAATAGGGGACCAAATTAAAAGAATGTAAAAAAAGATGGAGGGATTCCCCATGGCAAAAGGCAGATGGTAGATGGATGCAGTTGAGTGAAAGGTCACAGTGGAATCCCGTCAATGGAGGTGGGAGTAGAGGTTTACTGGGAAGGCTATGTCTTGGACAGCACTGGAGGGCTATCAGGATGGAGGAAGCTATATATTAGCATGTCGGTTGGAATATCATTACATGTTTTTCATTCAAGGGAGGGAGGGAAGGGATGAATATTAACTGGACTATCCAGATTGGTGTCAAGATTTTGCATTCTGTCGCTTCTGAGTCTAAAGTCATCACTCCATTGCCTTGGTTTCCTTTAGATGATGTTGAGGGTAGGGTAAATGTTGGAGGACCACAAGGAGCGAAAGACAAGAAAGTTCTGTCTCAGGGAAGACTTGCAGAGCTTAATGACAGATGCTGCAGTCATGGCATCAGACTAGAAGTCCATGTCTAAAATTCTAAACACTATTTTCTTCCCCACGAGGAGAAAATCAGTATTTAGTGTATAAATCTGGTCAACTGATTAAATATGCACGCTCTCTCTTTTAAGCTAAGGAAGGAAGCACAAGAAGTAGAACACTTTGCGACATTTTAGTTGGTCAAAACAAAACAGAACTAGCTAGTGTCATTTCAAAGGTTCTCATTTTTGTGGGGGTTTTTTCCAGCAGAAATCACAATCTCTAACTTGGCACCAGCCCTGCTCACCCTCACTCTCAAGGAAGAACACAATCACTGAATTTTAATTTTTGTTGCTTTTACAATGGTATTTTAAATATGGAACAAAAAGTGCATTTTTTCACTAGGAAAAAAAAAGAGGATGGCAATGAAATAGAGTAGTTGCAATCTGAATCGAATTAAATACTTTATTTATTTTGTTTTGTGCTTTTTCTTTTTCCTCTAAAGAAGCAAAATACTCCAACAATGGCTGGGTGGAACTCATTACTCAAGGGGAACAGCCATTCATAGTGGAGAAGAGAAGAACATGGGAGTGTTTGTCTGTTTGATCTGGTCTCCAATGGGCTTTGCCTTAGAGCAGGCGGGGAGGTGACCAGTCCTCTCAATTCTGAGCGGCCTTTTCAGGGACATGGACATTCTCTGTCCTCTGACCCCAACTCCATAGCCTGGAGGAAGGTAAATTTGCTCTTGTGAGTGGGCTCTGGCTGCCAGCAGGGCTAGAAGAGCATCCATCTCTTCTTTGTACTAAATAAAATAAGGTGCAATAAAATGAGACATCTACCAAGCGCTCCTGTCTAACACTTCAGCCCTGGTAGAAAGTCACCAGGCATTTACTCAACTTCTTTGAGGCACAGTAATGACTTACTTAAGCTATAATTCGGTCAGAATAGCTGCAGAAAATCCACCTACTGCCCCTGTACAGCAGTGTCCCTAGAGGACAGCTCCCTCTCTCTTCATAAAGAAAGGTAATTCTCTCCACACCCACATCTATACCCATGGCTCAAGGCCAAAGCTGTGTGAAAACAAAACTAATGCCCTGACTTGTTTCCTTTTTCTAAATGTTGCAATAAAATGGACCACCGCCCACCCCCATTCCTTAGATCATAGAAATTGCTTACATAACAGGACACAAGAATTGTGAGGGAGAGAATCTAATTTTCCTCCACATTTGCTAATGATTTTTTCTCATTGTCCTTAGGGAATTCAATACTTAGCATACTTCTCTGCAACCTCTTAGTTCAAATCCAGACCTTTTATGCCAAACCAATCCATTACACTGCCTCTTTAGAGCCAAGAGTGGTGGACATTTGTTTTTTGGCCACACAGCATCCGTGTTCCCTACTTCCTGTAAGTGTGGTCAGGGGAGTGCCCCTCCACTCATCCTTGCTCCCTGTGGCTAGGGACATCCCACTGTTCTCCTCCATCCCACCAGTCATCCTCCTAGGCGAGCCAGGCCTTGGACAGCAGCGTATCACCACACTCTTCTCAGGCCCTGTCAATCAAAGCCAGGGGTCGTCAACCTTTTTATACCTACTGCCCACTTTTGTATCTCTATTAGTAGTAAAATTTTCTAACCGCCTACTGGTTCCACAGTAATGGTGATTTATAAAGTAGGGAAGTAACTTTACTTTATAAAATTTATAAAGCAGAGTTACAGCAAGTTAAAGCATATAAAAATAATTACTTACCAAGTACTTTATGTCGGATTTTCGCTAAGTTTGGCAGAATAAATCTTTATAAAACAACTTACTATAGTTAAATCTATCTTTTTTTATACTTTGGTTGCTCCGCTACCGCCCACCATGAAAGCTAGAATGCCCACTAGTGGGCGGTAGGGACCAGGTTGACTACCACTGACAAAGCCAGTAAAATTCAGTGAGACACAACAGATACTTCTGGGAAAGAGGACCCCTTTCTCCTATGCTGGACCTGAGGGGGGTTGGAGCTGTGCTTCTGTTTCGTTTCTGCGTGGAGGCTCTGATGAAAGCCACGCAGGCAGGAACAGGGGCTGAGAAGGGAGTTCACGGCCCAGTGATGCTGGTAGCGCCCTGACTCCCAGAAGGTCTGGAGCTAGCCTGTCTCTGGCCTCTTCAAAGAGTCATTAAGTCTCTTTTCTCCTGGAAAGAGAATTCTGCAACCCAAAGAGTCATACCTGCTTCTCCAGAGACCCCTTTCGAGAGGGCTGCTGTGCATCTAAGCTTTCTTTTCACACGCTGGCATAGTTCTCTCAGACTCAACAACAGGGTCCGAGAATGTAGGAAGGGTGCCCCGTTCTGTTGACACCATCCTCAGGAATTCTGTGCGATCTGCTGTTGCAGCATAAGCTCTTAACACTGTGGCAAAGACTTCTGCGTCATCCTCGTCTTCCTATTCGGTCACTTCTGATTCAGCATCAATTTAGTGAGGGCTCAGTTCCTACACTTGGAAGTCATGAGGTGCGGAGCAAAGAAAACAAGCATCAGAATGAGAAGGCCACTGAGAAAGGGGACATGGTGCTCTCCAACTGTCTGGTAAGGGTTGAATGTCCAAACTACGCAAAGAAGTTTTACAACGCAAAAGAAAAGAAGCAAAAACTAATGATTCAACTAAAAAATAGGTTAGAAACTTAAATGGACATTTCTCCAAAGAAGATATATCAATACAAATGATCAACAGGTATGTGACAAGATTCTCGGTGTCACTAATTATCAGGGAAACATACATCAGAATCACAGTGATGGAGCATCTCACACCCGTTAGCATGGTTATTATAACAAAAATTTACAACTAACAAATGTTGGGGAAGATGCGGAGAAATTGGAGCCCTTGTGCACTGTAGGTGGGAATGTAAAATGGTGCAGCTTCTATGGAAAACAGTATGAAAGTTCCCCACCTCCAAAAGTAAAAATATAACCACCATACGATCCAGCAATCCCACTTTTGGGTAGTTAGCCCAAGGAATTAAAATCGGGATCTGGAAGAGATATCAGCATACCCAAGTTTATGACAGGATAATTCGCAATAGCCAAGAAATGACAAATAAATGGCCCTCAACAGATGAATGAATAAAGAAAATGTGGCCTGACCGGGCGGTGGCGCAGTGGATTGACGTCAGACTGGGATGCGGAGGATCCAGGTTCAAGACCCCCAAGGTCGCCAGCTTGAGTGTGGGCTCATCTGGTTTGAGCTAAAGCTCACCAGCTTGGATCCAAGGTCAGTGGCTTGAGCAAGGGGTTACTCGGTCTGCTGAAGGCCCACGGTCAAGGCACATATGAAAAAGCAATCAATGAACAACTAAGGTGTTGCAATGAAAAACTAATGATTGATGCTTCTCATCTCTCTTTGTTCCTGTCTGTTCCTGTCTATCCCTTTCTCTGACTCTCCCAGTCTCTGGAGGAAAAAAAATGTGGTATATATGTACAATAGAATATTATTCAGCCTTTAAAAAGGAGGAAATTCCACAACATGTGACAACCTTGAGGACAACTATACTGAATGAAATAATCCAGTCACAGAAGGAAAAATACTGCATAATTCAACTTGTATGAGGCATTTAAAATAGAAAAATATAGAGACTCCAAGGATAGAATGATGGTGGCCAGATGTTGGGGGACTGGCCAGGAGGAATGCTCATCGCCAGGCACAGAGCTTCAGTTAAGGAAGATGAGTAAGTTCTAGAGGGCTGCTGTGACTATGGATAACAACACTGTGTTGCATGTTAAGAGGGTAGATCCCATGCTAAGTGTTTCTACGACAATACAGTAAAAAAATATTTTTTTTAAAGAAGGCACAAAGAATGCAAAACCTCGATCTCAACAACCACGTGCAATTAGAGAACAAGGGGGAGTGCACGAAAATAGGGAAATGCCAGAGGTGACGGAAACCCCAGCCCAGGGTCCTGGATGGACACGCTGGCGGCTCCACGCACCGCTCGGCCTTTCCAAGATCCTCCCTCGGAGTGGATATTTGACCAAGAGTCAATGGTCTTTCTTGCTCCATGCTCACTTTTTATCCTCCTTATGTACTAATCAAGGGTTTAGAATAGAGAAGAAATATCCCAGGTGCAGGCAGAGCCTGAGGGTTTGAAGTTGGAGAGTGGGTAGCTCAAAGGGAAAGGGGTAACAAGGAAAAACCCCAAGTGCTGAGGATTTTCGACGCTGTGAAGTCTGCAATGGGACCATTGAACATTTCTGGCCATTGCAAGCAAGAAGCTACTACAGACTTTTAAACTTCTCAGCAATATCAGTGAATGGCTGCTCATGGGCACCAACTCCATCCGAATCTTGAGATCAACCTGTTGCATCTAAATTGGTTGTTTTCCTTCTGACCTTCTTTCTACGTCCTCCACTGCGGGGGTAGCATCACCGAGAATGATGCGGAAGCACTTCGCGATATTCAAACGCCATAAAAACATGTCTTGTTATCATTACAGTGATCATTACATAAAGTAGCAATGCTCCCGCCCATGGATGGACCTTGGCTGAGAGACAAATGACCCTCCTGGCGGGTTTATCTGCCTTGTGTCCATCCTCAGCACACTCAGGAATCTCTCAGCCACAACCAATATTTCAAGAGGGATTTGTCACACCGTGTTGTGAATTCATGAAGTTTATGATACTGTTTGTAGCTGCTCACTTGCTAATACCAGTGATATTTAAAGCTCTTAATCACAAGGGCCTGGGCCACTTGCTGCAGCGCCCCTTTGCTGTCCTACATCCTGTTGAGACAATTGAGGTCACCTGCCTTCTCTTGTGAGCACACTCATATTTAACATGACCTAGTGGAACAGGAGCCTGAGCCACAAACTGGGAACTCCCAGCATCCCCCAGACCTCTCAAGGTCCTTGGCAAAGCTAGCTGTTTGAGCAAGAAAACCTTTCCTTTTTTTTCCCGCCTCTCTTCTTAGGAAAAAATAAGTTGGGATGCCTTAAAGTCTGCGAGGTCAAAAGGGCTCACAGATTTTGCCCAAGCTCCTTTAAGAAGTTGCTTTTTATTACAGTCTCCCGTGTGGGCAAATACCAAATTGGAAACAATATAAAAGGGTCCTTAGATTTTAGGGGTAGGGAGAGCTTTATGGGAAAGAAGGCAGAATCAACTTTATTGATACCTAGGGGTAGGAGGAGCTCTTATTGGAAATTTAACTTTTAAACTTGGAAAACTACATTTACCTTTCAGTAGTCAGCATGTCAGGAAAGATGGGGCAAGGTGTAGAGAAAAAAATGTAGGGTTTTTTTTAGTGGTTTTGGTGGGGGGTTTTTTTCTGACAGACAAGACAGCCTATGACAAACCAGACAGCCCTCTTTGGGGCCTTTTTATTTTTTTATTTTATTTTTATTTATTTATTTATTTTTCTTTGGGGCCTTTTTAAATTGCAGGTGAATTTGCAGTGGAAACTCAGTTCTATCTATGCTGCAGTCCAGAATTCAGCAAGAAATTAAAGTCTTGCTTATGAATCAGATTCGAAGACATCTGATGAGGAAATAGCAATCCTGGATGTCTCCTTTTCTCTGCTTCTCTCCTTCGAGGTTGTCTGTCATTTGCAAATACCTGAGTCACACTGCTGATGCTGAGACACCAAAGACAATGAGATAAAACCTAAAATGCTTGAGTCATGCCATCAAAGGCAGCCTCCCAAAGTCTGTATTAAGAGCGGGGAGGTAATCTTCCTGCTCCCCTTTGCAGGCATGCTATGCTCTGGCCAGAGCGCAGGGCCCAGGGGACCCGGGAGGACTCAGAGGAGAGAAGCAAAAATAGGAGGAGGGAGACCGCGAAGTCCCAGAGCTGCTCTCTGCCAATATCTGGAGGATAGGCACATAAAATGGCAGACCTGTGCGCTGTAGCTTCCGAGGGCAGAAGAAAGAGCAGAGCATGGAAACGCTAGATTTCTTTTTATATACTTTTTATTGTAGTCAAATTCACATCACATAAAATTTACCACCTTGGCCCACATTGAGTGTGCAGTTCGGTGGCATTAAACACATTCACATTGTTGTGCAGCTGTCATCACCGGCCATCTCTGGACATTTTCCATCTTCCCAGACTGAAATGTTATAACCACTGAACTCTAACTCCCTACTCCCCCCTCCTCACAGCTCCTGGCATTCACCCCTCACTTTCTGTCTCCGTGGATGGGACTACTGTCGGTACCTCATGTGAGTGGAACCTTACGATATTTGCCCTTTTGTGTCTGGCTTATTGCACTTGACATAATGTTTTTAAGTTTCATCCATGTTGTAGCACATGTCAGAACTTCTTTCCTTTTTTAAGACGGAATATCATTCCATTGTATGTATAGACCAGCATTCAATTATCCACAGACATCTGGATTGCTTCCACCTTTTGGCCGTAGTGAATAACGCTGTTATGAACACGGGTGTTCATAGTCACTGCTTATAGTGGTTTGGGGTATGTATCCAGAATTGGGATTGCAGGGTCATATGCTAATTCTATATTTAATTATTCAAGAAATTGCCATATTGTTTTCCGCAGTGACAACACTACTTTACACTCACTATTTTCCTGTTGGCAGCACTGTTTTACATTCACATCAACAAATGCACAAAGGTTCCAATTTCTCCATCCTCACCAACATTTGTTATTTTTTGTTTGTTTGATAACAGCCATCCTAATGGGTATGGAAATAAGTGGTAGAGTTTGACTGACTCTAAAAAAGAACTACCTCTCAGTAAGTTCTGTCCAGTTAGAGGCTGCCTCATTACTAGGGTCGATCAAGTAGAAAGCTAGACTAAAGTGATAACCCACTTCCAAAATTGAGAGTCTATGAATCTGCGACACACAATGGTATTTGAGGACCTGATTTATTTTTTGGTCCAATGTGTGTGTGTGTGTGCGTGCGTGCGTGTGTGTGTGTGTGTGTGTGTGTGTATGGGAGATTGCAAACTGGTGACTGACAGATGTATTTCATTTGGTATACATGTCCCACTACTTGGAGATTTCTCAAAAAAATTTTAGGTTTCCAGCTTCTCTTGAAAGATGGGAAGGCACGCAACAAAGGGTCCACAGACCCCAGAGTAGAGAAACAGGAGGGGCACTCACTGTCTGGCCCTAACCCCTGTTGTCCATTTAGACAAGCTACTCAGTTATAAGTGAATGGTGAATTTAGGTGATTTATGTACTTAAAGGGCTTTCAATCAAATGCAAGTTCTTTGACTAAAGCATCTGAAACAAGAGATATTATCACGGTCATCATTTTTCCAATGTTCATATACTCAGTTATTTTGTTTTATTAAAAAAAAGTAATAAGTAAAGTCTAAAGTGCTATCAGCAGAGCCTTTTACAAAAACGATCATGACTTGTCATTAAAATATTTATTCCATGCCAACAGTGACCGTGCTCTTTTTTTTCACACTGCATACCCAAAGCATAGTTGATATAAGATACCGGTCATTATTATACAGGCAACGTTATTATGCACTGAGTACACTTTACGGTGTGTTGAATGCAGTCCTTAGCCATAGTAACTAATAACTAACAGAGTGACACAGGTACTTAAAACTGTATAATCAACAGCATTCATTCATTCACAGCCTACTGAGACAACTAGCTTGTCTTGTGACGTTAGTCCTTTCAAGGGTAAAGATTCCAAACTAAGATTTGGTTAAACATTATGAAAATTTGTAAAAGTGGGCTTTGTTTAGTTTGGGTTTTATTTATTTTTTGTTCTGTTTTGTGTTTTTTGGGGGGAGGGTATAAAAATCTTCCTCTGAACTTTGAGAAAAGTTTATAAGGTTTATAAAATAAATGTTTTTCATGTTTTAAAAAAAATTCTTATTGAATTTATCGGGATAACATGGATTAATAAAAGCATGCAGGTTTCAGGTGAACAACTCCATAACACATCACACGCACAATGCGCCGCGTGGACACCACCCCACGTCAAGTCCCTCCATCACCACTTCTCTCACCTCTGCCCTCTACCTCCCCATCTTCCTTTTCACTTAAAAAAAAATTTTTTTTGCTTGCGTATCTGTTTTAGACCCAGAGATGTGTTAAAAGGGACAGAGTAGTCCTCATTCAGCACTATACTTTTCTGTAGGACTGTAATGTAGACTTGAAAGTAATCCAATGTGGGTTATGATTTATGTCAGTTGAATGCCAAATAATACTGGGTCATTTATTTTGTTTCAGGCACAACAATAAGGGTGGAAGAGAGAGACTAGGTTGGTTTAAAACAAATCAAATCATGAAAACCTCAATAAATGTTTTATAAGTGAAATTTATAACTGAATGAATGCTGCAATGCCTGAAATTCCCGCTATTAAAATCACTGCTCTGGGGTAAAGTATGGGAAATCCAGGAAACAGAGGTAATGTATTCAAACTTGTCCACTACTAGCCAAAGAAAATGAAAACTCCTCCTCTGGGAATCTAGGGATGGAGCTGGAGAAGGTTTCCGGGCAAAATTTCTCTGAGACCTTGCATTTTGACTTAAAATTCACACAGAGTTTGGACCAGAGGGCACAGTCCGTGCCATCGGGAACAGTTATTGTGTTTGGGGCTCCCCACACACAAGACTTATTTAACTCCTGAGTCAATCCCCTGGGTAACAATAATGCTATCATTACCCCCATCTTCCAAGGAGAAAACCCAAGGTACATGGTATACATCTAAACCTACCTCCATAAAAGTATGTGTTTTAAATTAATTGGAAGTTAAATGACTTAACTTTCACCAAATATTTGCATAGAAGGAGCATTCCAGAAAGTCGGCCCCGTCTGTTCTTTGATACCTTGTACTTTCTGGCTACTTTCTATCTATCCCTCTTGCAGAAGATGGGACCGAGTTCCCCACACTGTGAAAACAGTGGTCTGGAGCAGCTAAGGTACTTACTGCTTTTAGATTTTTAAATTTAAAAAAAATGATAGCAATATCTTTCAATAATGTGGACAATAAAAAAGAGGAAAGGAAAGGAATTGGCTAGCATTCTGAGGGAATAAAAGCATGAGGCCCTCATGGGAAATGAGTGGGGAAGGAGCAGTTCTATTTTGAATGAAGGACTGTGGGCCGCATCTCTCAGGAAAGGGGAGTCTGGTGGGCAGCTAAGTGGCTGTGTCCAGGTGCTGCTGATGTTGCAATCAGGCACCAAACATACTGCGAGTGGGGACAGGAGAAAGGACAGAGGAGACGGAAGAAATAGGTTCTGGAGAAAAACACTGCCCAAGTGACAGTTTTGCTTAAGTCACCCCAAATTTGTTCAGAGCATAGAATTGAGACATTCCTACATCCAGGGGGACCAAGACTTTCCTTTAAGCAACTGATTCTTCTTGATCTTTTTTTTTCTTTAATCATACTATATTAGTTCACTGGATCTACCACAATAAAATGCCATAGACTGGGTGGTTTAAGCAACAGACATTTATTTCTCACAGTTTTGGAGGCCAGAAGTCTGAGATCAGGATGCCAGCGTGGTCGTGTTCTGGGGAGAGTTCTCTTCCTGGCTTGCAGATGGCTGTGTCTCACTCTGTCCTCACATGGTCTTTCTTCAGATATATATAGGTATACAGACAGTCATGCATTGCATAACATTTCAGTCAACTAGAGACTGCATATTGCATATTTGACAGTGGGATGTTTTATAGCCTAGGTGTATAGTAGGTTGTACCATCTAGGTTTCTGTGTTTCTGTGTATGTGTGTGTGTGTGCATGTGTGTCCCATCATGAAGGCCCCACCCTTATGACCTCATGTAAACCCAATTACTTTTCCAAGACCCCATCTCTAAATGCCATCACATTGGGGAGTAGGGCTTCAACGTGTGAGATTTGGGCAGACACAATTCAGTCCATAGTATCTACTAATTATGTGTCTAGTATTGGGTTGGGGCCTATTATTACTTCTAACGTAGCCTCATTCCCTGGTCTCAGTGTTCTTGGCCGGCCTGGAGAATTTCTGTACTTTAAAAATGTAAAAAAAAAAAATCTCAGTTTTATGGGAAGTAACAAAGAAGGGTTAACTAAAATAAGCCCTGTTGTTCTGCAAATGCTGCAGGGTCAGGGATAAGATCTCTGTTTGCTCACCATGGCATTCCCAGTGGCGTGTGCAGTGTCTGGCGCAGAACAGTACTCATTAAATATTTGGTGAATGAATGAAAAGAGCTTGGGTCAGTCTAGGTTCAGGCAGTGAACAGAATTCACCTCAGAAGATTCAAGTGCAGAGCCTCTAACGAAGGGACTAGGTTACTGATAGAGGTTTGGGGACTGTCGAGGCACCCAGAAATTCACAAGGCTGGAAGGCCATTACCATCTCCAGGGCTGAAATAACAAGGAGATAAAGTTGTGTGTCCTGAGTCCAAGAAGTCTGACTGTGCTTAGAAGCTGTAGCCATGGAGAGACAGAGTTACAGCCAGACACAAGGTATCCAAGCCGGAGGAAGGAAAGAAGAAATATCTCTGCCCCTCCCTCCCACTCTCTTCCCTCCCACAGTAGTTCCTGTTGGCTGAACCCATCTGTATGTCAACCCAGCCAGGGAGCTTGGGTGATGCGGTCACTGGAGGTCAGTTCCTGGGGCACAGAGGAGGGAGGAGAACGGGGAAGGCAAGGCGGAGGCACCAGCACAGTGCAACTTGAACAGAGCCCAGGGGATTCAGCCTCCAGTCCTGCTTGTCTGTGCTCTGGGTACTTTTAGAGATTACTTGGCTCTCCTTAACTATGTAACAATTGATATCTATGTGGGAGCTCATCTTTGTCTCTGAGGGAATTGGAAGCCACATTTCCTGGTGAGAGTTCGGGGCCATCTGGGCTTACTCCTTCCCTAGGAGACAAAACCGGAGTCTCTTGGCCTCTAGGGGCATGACACATGGCCCATCTGTTCCTCAGGCCTGTGCCTCATCGGTTCAGGTAGATCACCAGGGCTGAAAGAGAATACTCGTCATAGAATTAACATGTCTATCGCCCCAAGTGAAAGTGCTCTAATTACACCGCCTTAAGCCATTTCTTGCCTGGGTCATGCCTTGGTTTCCCCAACCATAAAGTAAAGGAAGAAATGGTTCAGAGTTGATATGAAAATGAATTAACCCTGGCTGAGAGAGTCTGTTCTCTCCCCTCCCCATATGGAACAATGTTGACACCCAGACAGAAATAGCGCTGAACAAAAACACCTATATTATGCAAAAGTCACAACTAAGCTTTCCATGGTCACCTTACCAAACAGCAAACTCTCCAGGGGGCTGGATTATGTAAAAAAAGCAGTCAGCCACCTAACCTTTCTCTAAAACAACAAACAACCTGGCACAAATAGAACTTGAACCTCCTGGGTGCAAATTTCTAGAGGCATGACCTTTAGAAATTGTCATTCCTGCGATACTGGTTGTCTGTTTTGCAGGACATCTTTAGTAGGAAGTATACGCAGCCAGTCTTCTGTGCTCCATGGAAAGACAGGTGCCACAGGAGCCTTGGTCTGTGAGGTCCTCACACAGCACTGTGTCCAGGGTGCGGCCCCTCTGTTGGGAGTGTGACTCCACGCTGACTTGTTCCTCCATTCACCAAGCAGTGTCTCCTGAGAAGACAATTATATGTATTGTAGTAGAGCCATTTTGTTCCTTCCTGTTGTTTTGAACAATAAATGGGTATTGTTATTATTATTATTTTTGTCCTGAACATTTCAGGAAGTTCCATTTTCCCCACAGGGACTCCTGAATGCAACGCAGAGAAGGGTGAAGCTCAGAAGCTGCTGCCTTACAAGTGCGCGTCCTTCCAATGTGACATGACCCTGTCGACCTGTTGTGCTGGGTGACTCATGGCTTGTTCTAAAAGGTAGTCGGTTTCCACTGGTAGGCTGACATTCTTCCAAGGAAACGACGAAGACCACTGAAAGACTTCTGGAAGACAATTGGCCAAGGATAAGTATCCAATTGGCCACTGGCTAACACTAGAACAGAGCTGAAGTTGGGCTTCAGAAGCACTCTTTGCATAAAGGTATAAATATTTTATTTCAAAATGTCTGCAGTGTTTCTGCTCAGAAGATGCAATGCCTTGTCTCCCTTATTTTTTTAAGGGTTTCCAATGTTTAATCAATAGTACTATATTGTCAACATACAGTTTATCTCTATGGTTTGTGATTTTAAAATATTTTTTAAGGTTTTTCTCTAGCCCATAGCTGCCCTTTCTTCCCATTTAAGAGAACTTTCTAGAAGCTAGTAAAATAATATAAAAATATATGCTGAATTTTTCTATGTACCATATTTAAAATCACTTAATTCCTTAATTTTGTATGTTGTTATATCAAATTCTTCTAAGTTCTGGTTTGCAAAATTTTGTTTGCTTAAATTCATTAGGATGCACAATTATGTCTTTGTAACATCCTATATTTGAGCTCTAATTTTCTGGACTAGCAAATTCACTCATCAGAGCTCAGCTAGAATCACTATTTCAGTCCCTTCCATTCCCCACTGGCGAAATACTGGGGCTAAACTAAGTGATCTGTGAGTCACCTTCTGGTCATAAAGTTCTATGATTCTCATTTGAAGCTCTATTTTCCTTCTTATTACAAATATTAAAGTATGAAATTAAATGATGGAAGAGAGAGAACATAGAATAGTTAACTCTCATGTCATTTTAATTGGCTGTTTTATATGAAAGCACTTATAATCCAATAAAAAAGCACAGCCCTTCAACAACCAAAAAGATACAGTTAGAACTCAAAGTAACTTAGTTTGACCTCTCATGAGATATCTAAGTGCATCAGATTTGGCAAAAGTGAATGGAGGCAGAGTGGCGTGACTACAAATGGCAGAGCTAGAACACACGGAGGGAAGAGTATAAGGAAAACCCACAGGAAGGTTTTTGATTGTCTTTCACTCTCATTTTATTTGCTGATCAACAAAAATCATGACTCTTGGTGTGTGATACTCTTGTTCTTTGTTATTATTAAATTACGCCACACAATTCTACAGTCTCTGGAAGAAGTTGCTTGACTTGTGAGTTGAGCAAAAAACCTTGCCAAGATGTCCCGATGGGTGCCCCAAAGTGGGTGAAGGGGGAGAGGAAGAGATTTGACATAAGGAAAGGTAGACATGGTAAAGAAACAAAATCAGCTGTTTGCAGCTCGAGAGAGGGGTTGTGAGAGAAGCCACAATGCACAAGGGGCCTCCTGAGGAGACAGCAGTATGATTTGAGGCAGGTCAGAGGGTGACGGTGTCAGGCAGCAAAGAAGTACATTAAGCGACCAGACAAATCAGTTGGAAAAATGCATGAAGTGGATATCAACTGCTCAGGGAGTTTTCACCCATGCAGATAAAAGAAAAGGCCCAGGGAAGCTGAATTGATAGAGATGCTAAGAATCCCAGCAGATGAGGCTTGGGAGACAGGAGTTAGTCTCAGTTGGAGTTTGAGTTTGGAATAAATAAGGAAAGACTGAGTGATGCAATCATTAGCGCTGACAGGAAGGACCAGATGAGGGGAACATGGGCCACAGAGATCGGGAATTTACATAATCTAAATACAACTTGTACTCTGAGATGGTGCTGAGTTGAAAACCTAGTGGGAAGATGTTTAAGGGAAAGAACCCAAGCGCATGAATATGGATGAAAGACACCCCAAATGGCAGAAGTGTTTCCTGCCACGTTCTCTGTTGGGTCATGTGCTTGCATAGCCACTACTTCTGAACACATGATTTATCCAAATTGTGAAAAAACCTGTTGATCCCAGCCAGCCCCTTGCCTCCTAAGAACACAAGTACAGATTATAGCAAAAGCCTCCCCCTCTGTAAATGATGGCTGGTCATTGTCACCAGATGCTGTGATTTACAACACATGAGGTCCAGACCAGAAGAGACCCCAGACCCATATCTCTGCCTTGGGACAGGCACTCATTATTTTAAATGTCAGACTTGGAGGGCTTTGGGAGTAAGAGTTTCCCTTTCTTAACTCTTGGGGCAGTAGCTCAGGCCCTGGGAAAGAGAGAGAGCCTCACTGGTTTCACTTTGCAGTGAAAGTGGAGGCGGATTGGACCTTCTGCATGGAGTAACCGTCCTCTCTGTGTGGCTGGACAGCTTGTACCAGCCTGACATGATGAACAGCTACTTCTCCTCTGCGATGGTTTGTTTTATGTGTCAACTGGACTGTGTTAAGGGATATCTAGATAGCTGGTTAAGTCTTATTTTTGGGTGTGTCTGTGAGGGTGTTTCTAGAAGAGGTTAGCATTTGAATCCATAGACAGAGTACAGATCACCTTCACCATGAGGGTAGGCATCATCCAATCTATTGAAGGTCTGACTAGGACAAAAGAGGTGGAGGAAGGGCAAATTCACTCTCCCTGATTGAGCTGAGATATTCTTCTGCTCCTGCCCTTGGGCACTGGAGCTTCCAGTCCTCGGGCGTTCGTGCATAGACCAGGTCTCACATAGTTGGCACCCCCTGTTCTCAGGCCTTCGGACTTGGATTGGATGACGTCTCTGCCTTCCTTCTCTATCTTGCAGATGGCAGATCATGGGAATTCTTAACCTCCATAACCTCATGAACCAATTCCTATGATTAATTAATAAAACATATTCAATATATTGGTTTTGGAGAATATATTCTCTCTGGAGAACCCTGACTAATATATCCTCTCTGTGTCTCATAAAGGCTCTCATCAGAGAAGCCAAACTTGGGGCAAACAAAACCAAGTCTCAGCTCCTGAGCAAACTGGGCTTTATTTTACAAGGAGTGTAATCATATGTACAGTTGAATTTCAAGACCTCTAGTAAAACACCCACAGATGTTCTTTTTTCTCTTTAACTGCAACTCAGTTAATTTCTAGTGGTTCTCAAACCTTTTAAATCAGGATGCCTTTATATTCTTAAAAGTTATTGAGGGCCCCAAAGAACTTTTATTTACATGGATTATATCTTGATATGTCTTATATTCCATGTTAAAACTGTGGAATTAAAAAATATTTGTTTATTATCTCATATATAAATAACAGTAATAAACACAATACACATTAACACATTCTTATGAAAAATATATTTTTTAAAAATAAAAGGTTTACTGAGAAGAGTAACATTGTTTTACATTTCTGTAAATCTCTATAATGTTTGGGTTACTAGGAGACAGATAGATCCTCATATCTGCTTTTATATGCGATTTGTTATGATACGTTGCTTTGGTTAAAGATATACATGAAGAAAATCAAGCCAAAACAGATATGTAGTTGGAAGGAGAGAGGAATATTTTAAAGCCTTGTCAAATAATTGTGGATACCCTTCTTTGACACCACACCAAAACTCTAAAACTTGATGAGTGGGAGTTTCTTGAAAGTTACTGACAAGTAGAATCTGAAACTATAGCCATGAACTTTTAACACTCTTACATTAAAATCCATTAGTTTGCCTTGTACTTGGAATAGATCTTTTACTGCTGCATAATTTTGTAACATCATACATCGGTCATTTGGAAAAGATTGGTGCTCTGAGTTATGCAGTTCTTCCCAAATAGTGTATCAGAAAGTCACATTCATTTATATCACCATGAATCTCATCAGAGAAGTCTTTCAGTTTTAGGAAGCTGTTAAGCTCACAGTAATGAATGCCAGTTATCTAGCATTCTAGTTTTCATTTGTCACTGCAAATATTATCATTACCAAAAAAAAAAAAAATTAAATACCAACTTCTTCTGGAAGTTACAGATTCACTTCATTCATTCATTTTTTTTTTGAGAAACACCCAAATCTGAGGAACCACAGCTTGTCTGTCAGTCATCCTTACAAGTAAAAATAATACTCCATGAAAAGAAGCAGCTATATCAAACAAGCTCACAAATTATTTTCCTTGAGATAACTGATGAACTTCAGTATGCAGCAGGAATACTTTATATGTACCTGCCATTTTGTTACAAAGAATTTTTCAAAGTCTTGTACTCAAGAGTCAAGGTTTAATAAAATTAATAATTTTAATGCTCCCTCAAAGACATTCTTAAATAAGCCCGCCTCTCTCTCTCTCTCTCTCTCTCTCTCTCTCTCTCTCTCTCAGCATGGTGGTGAAGAAGAGAATGACTACTAACATATTTTGGTGCCACTGCCTCGATTAGAGCTTAGGTACAGCATTTTATTCCCACTGCTTTTGCAGCATCAGTGTAAATGTCGACACAGATAAAAGGCCAAATAACATCTTAGTGCTATTATGAAAATAGTTTTGACCTGAAGGACCCTCTGCAGACCACATGTCATTCTGGGGGAGTGCTCCCACTGTTTTCCTACCTTTAGCATTACTTGAGCTAGGATGGAATTTACTCCTGTGTGAGTGAGCATTTATGAAACATCTTGGAATATATGATTTTGAGAAAATCTATTTTAGTCTCACATTTGAGAGGTGATGAAGATGGGGGTGAAAAGTACTATAACTATTAAGATAAAATTTTCTTTTAAAAGCTTGGGTGGTGGGGGTGAATCAAATAGAATACTTCAATGTGATGATTACAGCCAACAATAATCTGAGCTTAATGGTTCATGGGTACGTGCATCCAAAAGGTACACGTTCCCCAAATTATTTATTCATTCAATTTTGAAATCCATTGTAGCAACCATCAGCTATTTATCTTCCTAATAGTTTAGGTTGGTCTAACATTAAAATTAGTTTGTGTTCCCTGAACATACAGCAATTGAGGGCGAAGTGTTCAGTGCCCTTGAAATGTGCTTTGTAGTGGAGAGATACCAAGCTGAGATTGAAACAGAAATTGTCCTGTCCTTATTTTCATTTTCCATTGTTGTGTACTATTTCGGATGAGTTTTGGAAAGAGGTAGAAGTATGAATAAACTCAATTGAATAATGCTTTTGGCTATTGATAGAGCACCTATATAATTAAAAGTTGACAGCCTTTGCCTTGCATGCTTTTAAAGAGGTTGCAGGAAATGCACTCTACTTTGAGGAAAGGCCCAAAGTGTGTTTTCAATTACAGTGTACTAAGCATTGTAAAGAGTCATAGCAATTCAGGAAAAGGTGGTGGTGTGTCTAAGCAGAGTAATAGTCCTTCATATCCCAGCCAAAGGTTCCAAGGGAGAGTGGCGAAGTGTGACCATTCTGCTTACCCCTGTGTTAGGTTTAAAGATTCTACATACTCGGGGGGGGGTAATGGGTCTTGTTGGAATGGGGTGGGCTCAGTTTTATCATTCTTATGTTAATTTCAAGTCCAACCCTAGTGACAATAGTGAAAGTCATGGCAAAACTAAGTTTGAGCTGAGTTGAAACATAGTTACAATTTCCAAGTTGTAACATGGGGAAACTTAACTACCCAGTTTACTTAAACCAACATTTAAAGCAGGGGTCTCAAACTCAACTCAGCATGTGGGCCGCAGAGCAAGATCACAGCCCTTCGGCGGGCCGCAGTAGGTCTACAAAAGGCAACTGTTACGCAACACTTTTCTCACTACAGTTGAAAACAAAAAAAAATCAGTACAACAAGCACAATCGTACATGCAGTTTACTCAGTGTCACAAAACGACCAGAAACCTGTAGTTCGCATCACAACTGCTGTTAACTAAGCTAATATCTAGCTAAGATGCTAGAGAAATGAAAAATACAAGTAGGCCCCTAAGCTTACTTAATTTTATCCAAAATATTTTGAACTTCATGGATTAGTCTGCGGGCCGCGAGTTTGAGACCCCTGATTTAAAGGAAGGTTTGGTTTAAGGATGATGCTCCATTTTAAACTTGACTGCTCTCTGGTTTGCCTTTAGATTGAATTCGAGTAGGTGTTTCAAAATCTGCTTCAGATGGCATTACTTGTCATTGGGCAGCTAGATCTTTCAAGGGAGTTGGCACAGAGGATGTCATCCTGAGACTTGATTATCAATGAAAAACATCTTCTGGGAGATACAACACTCTAAGCTTCTCCAATGAAAGTGTGCGATATAAAAGCCTTGCTGTTATTTTTGAAGGAGTATATAGGGATTTAACCCCCATGGCTGTCATTAACACCACTTGAGTTGTGAGAATTAAGTCAGAATCTCAGAGGCATTGGTAGCCATGTAAGCTTCTAAGTGTTATTTTAATGTTTTGTATCTTCACCATGCCTCCACCTTCTTTGATGAAAAAGTCTATTTTAAAATTGGTAAGAAAATATTTAACATAATAAGATGATGAGTCAGAGTTTTAAAAAAAAGCTGAAAAGGGAAAATGTACTTAAATAATGCACCTTTTTTATTTCTTAGCTCCATCTGACTCATGACATATAATGTATTCTGCT
Source organism: Saccopteryx leptura (assembly GCF_036850995.1). Classification (NCBI taxonomy): domain Eukaryota; kingdom Metazoa; phylum Chordata; class Mammalia; order Chiroptera; family Emballonuridae; genus Saccopteryx; species Saccopteryx leptura. The sequence continues at coordinate 214,945,718 of NC_089503.1, read as the reverse complement.
TAAGTTCAAAGTTTCCTCTTACAAAGAGAGTTTTATGAAACAACTCTTCTTCAAACCATTTTTACTTCAATTATAGTAGCAGGTTTTGGAGTTTAAATAATTAACAACCTCTGAGTGAACTTTTATCCAAATGACTCCAAGTCACAAAGAGAACAGTCCTCTTTCACCAAGTACCTTTTGTGCTTGGTGAGACCCGTCCTTTTCTATTTTTCCCCTTTATGTCTCTCTTTGAAGAAAGATGTGTGATTTGTAAAGTAATGAAAGTATGTATCAGTTAATGAAAACTGCTGTATTAGGCTCATAATGCAAACTGGAATTGCTTCAGCATAAGGTTCATATACCTGAATTATAACAGGGAAAAATAAAAAAGTACATTTCAGAAGTCAAGATTGCTGTGTGCACTGTAGGAGTATCATGTAGCAGTTAAATCAACCATCAGGGGTGACCTAATCTTATTTTTCCCCCTTTGTCAAGAAGCAGTAGTTTTCATTAAGGCAGCATTTTTCAGTTTTATCTCCACTTGGACACTCCAAAACTGGGCACTTAGTTCATCAACCTACTTATAGATTTCACCATATGTTATCTTTTAAATTTTTTTAAAAAAATAATTATTTTTATTGGAATGTCTTTGAAAGAGTTGGTGTGGGAGATTGTGACCTCCACACGCTTAAGGTGATAGGGTAAGAAGTCCTTCCTTGAGGGACAACATCCTGAAGAATTTCATACAGAAGAAACTGAAGTTTAATAAACAAAAGAAAGTTAAGAGGCAAATTTATTTCCTTTTGAAAAAAAAATTAGTAAAAAGAATGAAGTAATCGTTGTTTCAAGAGTGGGACAAACTCCCCTTCCCCCCCGACCAGACGAATAGCGGGATAAATGAGAAGATCTCCATCCCACCCCCGCACGCGCCCCCCATTCTTTCCAAGCTGAGCGGCTGCAAATCCCTGGCTCAGTCCGCCCTGGGAGCCTTAGGGCACCTTCCTCTTTGCTCTGTGTGTGTGTGTGTGTGTGTGTGTGTGTGTGTGTGTGTGTGTGTGTGTGTAGCTCTCGCTCTTTCCCTCAGTCTGTGCCTCCGTGTGTGTGTGTGTGTGAGTGTGTGACAGAGAGAGAGAGAGAGAGCAAGAGAGGAGAGAGAGCGAGCGAGCGAGCAAGAGAGAGAGAGAGAGAGCAAGAGAGCGAGCTGTGAGCTGTGCTGCCGCCGCCGCTGCCCTTTGATCCCGACATTAGTGTTAGGGGCTCGGAACACAGAGCGCGGCCATAGACACCGCCGCACCGGCGCTCATTTATTTATACCTCCCATCACACACGCGAGCATAGGACACACACACACTCACACCTATTAGATCCGTTTCCATTGAAGAATATTACGCTCGGGGGACAAGCCAGGTGCACGACCAAAAAATTTTTTTTAAAAAGGGGAAAAAAAAAGAAAGGAAAGAAAAGAAGAAAACCCCTCTTCTGGCTCCAGGAAACAAGCTTCAACCCATTGTACACACCGGAGAGAAGGGGTTTCCCCCTGCCCGCCCGCCCGCCCGCCCCCCAGCTACCTCCCCGCTCCTGCCAGTGTCTGCCTCTCTGCCCCCACGGGGGTTTATTTGATCTCACATTAACCAAGGAGGAGAATGTGAGAAAAGGGGGAAAATGCCCAGGAGGAAGCAGGAGCAGCCCAAGCGCCTTCCCTCACGTAAGTCATCCCTTCTCCACCTCCTCTCGTGCCATTTTCTCGCCCTCCCTCTCCTCTTTCCCCTCCGCAGCCTCCTCCGTTGTTTTCTGCATTAGTTTAGGGTTACAGAGGTGAAACTGACAAAGACACAGCCCGGGTTACTCCTCGTTTAGGTCTATGCTGAGGCAGCCATGTTGGTGATGATCAGCCCCGTGCCCTTTCTATTCTCTCTCTCTTTTTCTTTCTTTCTCTCAGCCCCCCTCTTTTTTCCCTTAAGATCGAGCGTTTCCCCCCTTTCTTTCCCCCTCCCCCTCCTCACTCCGGGTTGCTGGGGGGAGGGGGCAAAAGGAGGGAGGAGGGGGAGTAGTGTGGATGCCGGTTTTTTGTTTTTTTTAATCGGGGGTTGGGAAGGAGGTGGGAGAGGTTGGAATCTAAAAAAAAATCCTTATGGATCCCAGTGCCTGAGGGTGCGGGGGTCGGGGCGCGCGGATGGCCGGGAGCCGTGACATGGCGTTTGGGGGGTGTCGGGGCGAGGGCGAGCGGCCACCCGCCGGGTACTGGATCTAGGGAGAGGTCCGTCTCCGGCTAAAGGTTGCGCCGGGGTTGGTCGGCCCTGAGCCGCCCGCGGCAGCGGCCCCAGCGGCTGGGGCAGGAGCAGGAGGCGGAGGTGGAGGAGGAGGCGGCGGCGGAGGAGGGGAGTCGGGGGCGGGCGAGGCGGGAGCGGCTGCAGAGGGTGTGGGGGCACCGCACACAAACACACGGTGCACACGCGCCGCGGGGCGGCGGGTCCCACGGCGCCGGGGCGCGGGGCGGCCGGGCGGGGGGCGAGGCCGGGTAGCGGCGGGCGGATGTGGGGTGCGGGAGCTGCGCCGAGGCGGAGGCAGGAGGCAGGGCAGCTCGCGGCGCGCGAGGTCCCTGCAGAGCGGAGGGGAGGGGAGGAGCAGGGCTCCTGGCCGCAATAAAATGTGGGGTCAGTCGGAGCAGACGGAGCCGGGCGGGACTCGGGCGCTCAGACCCCCCTTCCTGGCGAGCTGAGCAGAGTCCAGGACTAAAGTGCATCACAGCCCTCCCCGGCTGCAGCCACACACACCAACTGGAGACTCACACCCGCCGGCATGGCCCGGTCCCCTTCCCCTCCTCCACCCGCACCCCCGGTCCCTCTCCGCCCTCCCTCCGGCTTTTCTTTGCGAGCCTCCTAACTTTTCCCCCACTCTCTCTTCAGCCGCCGCCCCCCACCCCATCTTTCTCCGCTTAGAGTGTTCTGAGATGCTGCTAAAGCTAAAAGTGAAGGAGAAAGAAGAGACTAAAAATATCCCCCGGGGCCGCCCGGCTCCTTGAATGCAGGGAGGAGGGGGCAGGGGAGCAGGCGTAGGGCGGGGTGACGGAGAGGAGGGGACGCCCGAGGCGCCGGAGGGAGGGGTCGGGGGAGACGGAGGGTCAATTTCTCTTCTCTCTCCCCACACCGCTCCCCTCTCCCGGCTGTTTGGCGCTGCTCGGAGACCGATCCTGCAAAACCCGGGCTGGGGGCGGGAGCGGAGCCGGAGCGCCCGCCCGCCCGGGTGTCAGGCCGACGTGGTCGGTCACCTGAAGTTCACGGAGGGTGGGGGAAGGGTTAAGGTTATGGTGTCTCAGGCTCGGGTTGTGTGTGAGCGTGTGCGTTTCCGCTGCAGACAGGCAGCGCGATCGATCTCCCCCTCGCGAAATATCCGTGGCGGTGCCTGCCCGGGGGACGGGCAGGGGGCGCGTGAGGCTCGGGCTGGGCGCCCCCGCGGCTCCGTGTCACCCGGGCCGCAGCGAAAGTGACGAGCAAGGGCATTCGCAGGCAGCCCTCTCCGCAAACATTCCTCTTTCTTTTCCCTTCCCGGTACGCAGGAGTCGACGCACAGAGCTTGGGTTGTGCTTTTTTCCCCTTCCTTTAAAAAAAAAAAAAAAATGCCCCTGTGCAGTCCTTTCTTCGCCTGCCCGCTAGAGGTTCTGAGGATAATATCACATATGTAATATATATGCACATAAAATCACTCGCAGGCGGCTGCGTGTGTAAGGGAAATTTTGTGCGAGGAAAGAGAAGGCGGCGGAGTCGGGGAGGGCGAGTTGGGAGGCTCCGCGCTGCGATTCACAGAAAACTCGCAGCAGTTGGTGGCAGAGTGTGCGTGCACATGGCCGGCCGACCACAGTTCCCAGCTCTTTTCGGGGGTGTGTGCGGGGAGGGAGAGGAGGCAGGACTCCCGGCGGGGTCGGGGGGAGGCTTGCCCTGCTCGGACAAAATAGGCTTCAGTGTTCTCTGCGAACTTGCCCTTAGATGGCAACTTTGGGAGCTGATGAGCTTGTGTGCGAAAAACCAGGGCGGTGAGGTTATTTGGTCATTTTTCCTTTCTTCTCGTCTTCCCCTGCTTAACAACAACAACAAAAAATGTTGGCGGGGTTAAAGGGAGGGTAGGAGAGGAGAAAGGATTTATCAGTTTCGGCTGTGACGGAGATGGACCGCCTTCTCTCCGTTGTGTGCAGCGCTGTCGGGCAGCTGCAGCCTGCCCTGCTGGTGACCTTGACCCTGACCTCCTGCGACTACCCTTTCCGTCTGAGAGGAAATTCAGGCTCCATTTTAGTTCGTGTGCTTGGTGGACCTGGTGATTAAGTTAGATTATGAGAGTGGGCTCTCCCACCCTGTTCTCTAATTGAATACTGTTAGGCACTCACTTAAAAAAAATCAACTCTCTCTGCTAGTCACATAAAGCCACTTTTACTAAAGTAAGAAGCAATTGCCTTTGGAAACACTGTAAATGTCCCTCCAGTTTTTAAAGGGGAGCCTAATTTGAGAAGCTTTTCCACTTACCTTTGCGTTGAGTGGATTTTTGTGGATGCGTGCAGCCTGTTCGAGGCATGGTTTACACATGTTTTATAAGCAATTTGCATTGGGACTAAGCAATTTCTGGGCAAATGGTGTACTTTGCAATTCATACGATAACCCAAGGCTTGCTAAGTGCTGAGGGAGTCTTGAAGAAAATTTGCAGTGTGTGGAGGTGTATCAAATACTCACTTTGGTAAAATTAGTGTTATAGTATTTAATGTAGAAATTAACTGTAGTTTTCAGACCCAGTTTCAATGCTAAATTCTTTATTGTTTGTTTGTTTATGTGTGGAAGGATTTTTCTTTCCCTGGAGAATTGTTTTGTAGTAAAGTTAAAATTCAGTTAGTCTGGGGATTAAAGTTGCCCTGATAGAAGTCATCCCAAGATTTTGAGAAGTTATCTAGAGGAAGATTGAAAATTTGACCCTAAAAGGAGGGATGTGGGTAATTTGGCGGGTGGCTGAAGTTTGGAGGGTGGGGAGAATTGCTTTTGAAACCCAAGAGCCCCTCTGAGGAAATACAAAAGTGGTTAACAGCCACTGTTGACAGAACGTTTTAAGAATCCAGAGAACCTATAAACACACATTTGAGAAGCTCAGGTTAGAATACAAAAAAAGGAAACTTGTGAGAACTGCATCTATAGAAAACCGGGGATGCTTTCCACTTTTTCCTGGGTCCCCTGCCTTGTCCCTGCAACTCTTATAAAACAATTGCTACTGGTAGGCTCTTTCTCTGTGTTGAATCTATTTCTCTGTTACTAAATCCACACCAGCCTGGCAGTGTGCCTGTAACAAAGGCCACTGTCCTCCCACTCTACAGCACAGACACCAGGGAACCTGGAAGTTCCACCCTCGAGTAGATTACTCCTGGAAATCCAGACTAGCGCTTGGTATTATCTGATACCAAGTCTGGGGTGAGCCTCGGCCCCTGGCACAGAGTCCCAGCAATTCCCCAGGCTGGGCTTCAGCCTGCTAAGGTTTCCTAGCTCCTTCTGTTCAACTAGACACCCATGGGACTGTTCAGAACTGAATTAGCTTTGGGGATGGGCGAGCCTTTAACCTGACACTACTAACCTAAGCGTTAGATTTCTGATTTAAAATTCAACACAGTCATTTCCTCCAGGGTGTCTGAAGTGTGTGTGTGTGTGTGTGTGTGTGTGTGTGTGTGTGTGTGGTCTATGTGCCTTGTGCATACATAGAAAAAAAATGGTGTGTCTTGTAGACTTGAATGGTGATCCTACCAGCTACAAATAAAAAAGATGTTCTATACCAGCTTTTGGAGGTGACCCCTAAGAAGTATTGTTAAACCTAAATTATTTTTTAGAAGTGGCTTTAAAAAGCCTGTATTTCTTGGCCTAGAGCAATCATTATTGTAGGATTTAACTATGACTCTGCTGCTCTTGATGGCTCTTTTTACAAAAGTTCTTTCCATTAACAAGGTCCAATACCGTGTCCAGAACGATCCTAGAGATCCTTGGAGCTATACCATGAGCTTAGCTGTTGCAGAATCCCAAACAGCATAGCTTAAAAATGTCAGCCTAAGAAAGAGGAAGAGAGGGAAACGGATACTGTCTGTGACTGTTGGCCAGGTCTGGGGCTCAGTGCTTGACCAATGTTATTACATTGGGGACCACAAACTGAAGGGGGAAAGGGTTAGGGAGGGCTTTCTCCTGTGTTTATTGCGTCTATAAATCCGTTTTCCAATCGTGCCATCCGCACTTCTAAGTTTTCCTCATTAGTTTAGATCCTATTATATTCATCATTGGAAATCAGCCTGATGCCTGGTCTCCAGGGGGTGCACAGAATAGAAGTTAATAAAACAGTTGTTTTGTTAATCTAGTACTGTTACTGTTTACTCAGTTGTGGGTCAAGACCAGAACAGGTTATTGTGCTCTTTCTTAACAAAACTTAAAAAACTTCTCTCTTGCTTTCTAGTAAAATTGGGAAGCAGAATGACTGGTGAGCAACCAGATCACTTATTTTTATATTTTTAGGTGTCTTTACCTGTCTGCTGAAAGAGAGAGGTAGAAAACTTGACTCTTTTCTCTCCTTAATCCTTATTCTTTCGGTGTCGAGGCCTTACCTCCTGACTACAACAGGAGCCACAGGGAAAATTTTTGAGTCTGAAGTGATAAAATATTTCACTGCTCCTGTCAGCCAGAGCTAATGATTCCGAGGTACCTCGTAGCAGCTAGGTTGATACTGGGCAATAATGGCTATTTGTTCTCCTAAAAAGAAATCCATATATTCCTAATACAGTAAGTAGGGTCCACTGAGCTTTCCTGTTAAAATAAGAAAGATAGCTCAAAATCACATTTCTTCTAATGCTTCAAAATAGTTCTAATAAAAAAATTGATTTTTAATTTATCTACATGCTGCCATCTCACCCTAGGGATGACACGGCTGCTGTGCGTTGACAAGCCTCCTGCACAAAGTGTTAATAAATCATGCTGGAGAAATAGAAACTGGACAGCTTTCGGCCAGGGTTAGAGCGCGCTGTGCATTTGGAGTTTTAGAGTCTTTGAATGGCCTCTGTTAGGAGAGTTCCAAGAGAGGTGTGGAAAATCTCTGTCTTTCGAGGCTTATAAAAGTAGATGGACAAAGGCCGTGCAAACACCCAAGGGATCGTGTTGTGTTGGTGGACTCACCAGGCCAAGCTTCTTCTGGGGTCAAAAGTTGGTTTAAAATACAAGGAGTCTTATTAATGTCCAGATGGTCTCATAGGAATGATTGGATTAGAAATGTAGGGTGTCCGGCTGCGTTGCTAAACTACTTTGTTTACTAATTCCAGTAGTTTGGGTTCGGATCTTGTCTGAATGAGTTTGGCTTCACCAAAGAGAAAAATTTATCCAGTGTCACCTGACTGTGGTCATTTATATGCAAAGTGGTGTCTGTGGTCTCATAGATGACAAGGTGTGAAAGAAATGATGGTGGAGCCCAAGAGGCCATGGTGTCCCCTTGGCTTTTGTGACTGGGCAGTAGTAATGCATCCGCGAATGCTTAGGACAGGGCAGCGAATTCCCGAGGGCAGGGTAATTCAGCACATCTCTCAGCCCTTCCTGCTGAAGTTGCCTCGTCCCTCCTCCGTTCTTTTAAAATCTGTGCACTGGTGCATTAGGAGAGGGGGACAGGAAAACAGACAACAGGCTGGAGCTGCTCTCTCCATTCTGAGCGATGGATTAGTCATTTTCTATAATTTAATCAGACTGATTGCAGAACAAGATAATGAGAGTGTGACTTACAAAATAGGACTTTTGGGGGCGTTAGAGGCTTTCTAGCATAAGATTTTACAAGACCATGGGCTTTGTGATGAAAGAATAGATTGAGTTTTCTCTTAGAAAGAAATCCAGATCAGGCTTAGGTATGGTAAAGATATATGGGGGCTTCTTTTCTCATGAGATTTCATGACTCTCCTGGCTCAGTTAGGCTACTCTCGATTCATGTTTTAGAGATAATAGATTGGAAATGAAGGGGCTGGGTCCTGTTCTGATGTCTTCTTTCCTATTTCCTCCTTTGCTAAGTATAGTTCAGTAACTCACACTATCAAGGGCCAAGTGTACAAATACTTTATGGTTCGTGGTTGCTGTCGTGTCTTTTGTCAAGTTTCATAAGAAACTAATGTGCAAAGCACAGACCTCACTTTTTAGGCTGAGGTTTCTAGCTGCCTTCCCCCTTCTGTTTAGGAGCCAGTTTTGTATTTCCATCCTCTGTCTGGAAATTACATTTTTATGATATTAGAGAATAGCGTCTGACTAGGTGCTGAAGCTGGGGCCTCGCAGATGACTCTTATCATTCCCCAAGGACCTACCTTGGGATAGAATTGCTGTAGTTACAAGGTGGTTTCATAAATTAAAATCAGACCCTGGCTGGATACTAATCTTAGGCTGCATGGGTGCGTATTGCTATTTATTTTATAAAAGTCAGCTTCCTTGCGTGTACACACACACACACACACACACACACACACAGAGGCTGCACTGTAGCTAATTTGATGAAATGTACAGTGATACACACCCACAGTGTGAGAGCAACATGTGGCCTTTAGTAACTCTGCCTTTCACAGACTGACCCAGGATTATGTTAAATGCAGCAGACTCTGTGTGCCTAAAAAGGATATTGTGCCCAGCCATCCACCCCCTTCGTATGAAAAAACAAGCTCCGCCACTGAAGTTCTGTTTCTAGAGTTCTTATCTGACTAAGGCTTAGGCACTCTGCTTCTGTTTTTTAAGAAAGATCCAATTCAGCCAAGTGTTATCGGCCAGCAAGGAGGAAAATACATGTACCTTCTCTGAGGCTTGGGCCTGAAAAAGCTGACCCTACAAAAAAGCCTGTCTCTCTTCCTGGTAATTTCTACACGGTTCAGAAGAGTGGTTAGAACCCATTAGATGGGTGGTGTGAAGGAATAAAGACAAGGGGGAGAGAGAGCTGTGATCTCAGATGGACTTGTCCGTGATCAGCGGCACGTCGCTTACCTGAGTTTTGGAAACAAGCGACTATCTTTGTGGAGGGAGTAGATTCTCCTCCAGTTATGCAGTGCTAGTGTCCGAGGTGGTCTGGTGGTGCAGTTTAAGAAGCCTTAGTTGTTTTGCAACAAGAGAGGGGAAGTATTGTGTGACTTGGCCCTCTATTCACTATGTCTACTATTGATGGTCTGACTTCAGTAAAATCTGAGACGCACACAATTTTTTTAAGTTCGTGGTATAGTGGTGGTGCGGGCAGACTCCAGAGCCAGGCTCTGCGGGTCCCACTGACTAGCAGTGCGACCTTGGACAAATTGTTTAACTTCCCTGTCCTCCGCTCTCCTCATCTTTCAATAGTCATAATAGTTCCTGTACCAGAGGGGGAGTGTAAGAATTAATTAAATACATATATTAATACCAATATTACACACACACACACACACACACACACACAAACCATGCCCAATTAGTAGTGCCTGCTATAATGAAAGAGCTCAAACAAAACGAACAAACAAAAAAACTCCATAACAAAACAAACAAAAAAGGGCTTAGCAAGAATTAGCTGTTATTAAGTGTATGAAGTCAGTTTCCATTCGCTTAGATTGTGATTAGACTATAGGCATTTCTGACACAGAACATTTTAGTGATTTCTGTCTTTTAATTTTCCATATATTTAATTCAAATGATGAGGAATAACATGATATGGGAAAATTCTTTTATAAGGCTATTATAATGGGGCTTGACTAAAACTTGTTTCATAGGCCAGCAGTAGTACGTTAGACTTTTATTATGGAAAGGTGTTCCTCTGTGTTCGTGATTTGTCCCAAATTGTACCTAAATTGTATAATAATCGTCTGATTTATGACAGGGTTTTCCTGGAAAGTGAGGATAGTAAATCCATGCTCACAGACTTATAGCGAGATTCAAATGAGAGAATACACATTTAATAAATGTTTATTCATTTATTCAAGTCAGTCCACTGATTAAAATTACCCACGGGAAATTTATAGTGGTTTTTCCATATGTTATATAGATAAGAGTTGAAATTTTGCATGAAAGAGAAAAAAAGATAGATTTTTAATTGCAGAAAACCAGTCCAAGAGAATACAGTAAATAAATTGTAAATGAAGGATTGAGGTGTGTGTGTGTGTGTGTGTGTGTGAGAGAGAGAGAGAGAGAGACAGAGAGAGAGAGAGAGAGATAGCAGTCAGTGGTCACAAGCTACTAGCCTATTGATGTATTTTGCCCCACACAGTATGTTGAAAAACTTGAGACATTTGGAAATGGGCAGTTTCACATAAAAATAAAAAATTTTAGCTTCTTTTGAAAACTTGGAAGAGCCAGCAGCACTGGGCCCACCTCCCCACATGGCAGCAATCTGCTGTCGTCGGTGGCGGCTGTCTCCCTTTCCCAGGCATGTGCTCCCCAGTCTGTCACAGTTCCTACCGCCCCGCCGCCACGCAGCCGTCTGCGCGGACACCTGCCCGCCTCCCTCGTCTGTCTTCCGGCCTCTGCGGGTATTTGGAGTAGAAGCTGTTCTACATTCCCCAGTATTCTGTGGCCTTTTAATCTGCCGCTGAGGAGGCGAAGGCGTTGTAAAGCACATTCTGAGGCAGTATCAGGAAGCAATAGAGGGGATTAAGGTGCGTGAGTTACAGCCCGGTTGTGCCTCATTTTAGCGGCCACCTTTGTCAATTACTGCAGTTGTTGGCCTTTTTCTCATCTGTAAAATGGGGAAACATTGTAACTTGTGTGGAAATTGAGTTCATCTTGACAGATATTTATATTTAAACTTGTGTCTGGCACCTAGTACACGCACAATAAATGGTGTGAACCCATTTCAACTAAGGATCTCACTAAGATTGCTTTAGTGGCACTGTGTCATTAATCACAGATAACTGTTGCTTCCTGTCAGTTTTCTGATCACCATCAGCCAACCCAGAGGTTCTCAACCCTGACTGCATATTAGAATCACTTGGGAGATTTAAAAAATGCTAACACTTTGTTGTGCAATGCTTTATGTGAACTTATTGTGAAAATTATCTCTATTTTTACCAAAGATTTCCTATAGTTTGAAGCATTGGAGGCAATACAATATGAAACAAATCATAGAAAAATAAATAAAAATACAGACACCCCCAAAGATTTAAATTTAATTGGCTCAGAGTGGATCCTGGATATAAGCGTTCTTTAAAAAGCTCCTTGGGTGATTCTAATGGATAGTCCGGGTTGAGGACTCCCAGACCACCCACAATGGGCTGATGCCATTTCAGCCAAAATGGGAAGCTTATTGATAGTAATTTGTTAGACTCTAAAAATCCTAAAAATACCCCACGGGCCGGAGAAATTGATGTCAGGCCCTCCAGGCTGTAAACCAGAGGCTCAGGGAAGGGCCCGCACCAGGCACGAGACACAGCCTCTGGTCTTGCCTGTCCTCCTCACCCACGAACACCGGGGTTAGCTTCATTAGCTTTGTGATCTTGGGCAAGTCACTTAACCTCTCTGTGCTTATGTAGGACCATCTTGTAAAATGAATAATAGTCTATTAACCACGATTTGTGTTTATATTATGTTTGATTGTTCACAAAGCATTTTCACTAAAAATTTTTCTGTGAGGCAGCCAGGGAAGGGCTCCTCCAATCAATTGGAGAGAACTGAAAACTGAGGCACGGAGAGAAAGAAAGTGGCACGCAGTCACCAGTGTCAGCACTGTCAAGGTCTGGCTGGACCATCTGCTGGTCCCTTGAGGCCCATTACATCTCTGATGTCTGTGAAATCTTCGTGGGGTCCCACAGCCTGAAGGACATGCCTTCAGCATCTGCACCTCCTTTAGGAGACTTTCTACCTCAGGGGGACCCCTTAGGTACTGATGGAGCACAGTGCTCCGTGATTCATGAAAGTTTGTGTCACCAAGAATATTTCTTTCTCAAAGACTGATTTTGACTTTAGACTAAGCAGAGGGTAATAGAAGGCAATGGTGCTGTCTGGGGTCTGAATTATGTGCTCCATATGGAGAGCACCGCCTTTGTGTAATGGCCTAGAATTATGAGTTGTTTTCTAATCTGTGTTTGTTTGGCTCTACTTGTTAACCCAACAGTCGTCTCTTGGTCATGAAACACAGTTGTATTTGAGAGGAAACAAAGTATGGGACACCCTATGCCTTAGGAAATATTACTGAAATGTGCGTTATGAGTTCTCCCTTCGAGGGAAAAGCAGACCTCAAATAGTGACTTTATGGGTTTTAATCTGACCTTAAGAAAGAGGAATATCAACTTGTAGGGAGCTGCTTTCTGACATTTATAGGAGGAGAGAAATTTCATAATCTAGAAGTAAGGTTTGGGTTGGCTAGACTACATGACCATAGTTAGAAGTGCTGTATACATTCCAGTGGCTACTCAAATATTTGTTGATAGGTGAGGAAATATATACAAAAGAAAAGAAATAAATTCAAGTAGGCCCTGGCCAGATGGCTCAGTATTAGAGCACTGGCCTGGCATGTGGATGTCCCGGGTTCCATTCTCGGTCGGGGCACACAGGAGAAGCACCCATATGCTTCTCCACCCACCCCCTCTGTTTCTCTCCCTCTGCCTCTCTCTCTCCACTTCCTGCAGCCATGGCTAGATTGATTCAAGTGAGTTGATTGCAGGTGCTGAGAATGGCTTCCTGGCCTCTGCCTCAGGCACTAAAAGTAGCTCATTTGGAGAACAACAGAGTAACGCCCCAGATGGGCAGAGCCAGTGGGGGCCATGTGAGAGTCTGTCTCTCTGCCTCTCCTGCTCTCAATTTTAAAAAAAGAAATAAATTATAAGTATTTAAAATATGAGTTAAGTATACTCCATAAAGCTGAAACCATAGAAATCATAGATATTAATTCTGGCGTTGTTTTTTTCTTATGACAGAGACAGAGAGAGGGACAGATTGGGACAGACAGGAAGGGAGAGAGATGAGAAGCATCAGTTCTTCATTGCGGTATCTTAGTTGTTTACTGATTGCTTTCTCATATGTACCTTGACCTGGGGACCACAGCACACTAAGTGACCCATTGCTCGAGCCAGGGACCTTGAGCTCAAGCTAGTGATCCTTGCTCAAACCAAATGAGCCCGTGCTCAAGCTGGCGACCTCGGGGTTTTGAACTTGGGTCCTCTGCATCCCAGTCCGATGTTCTATCCACTGTGCCACTGCCTGGTCAGGCTAATTCTGTTTATTAATTTATTTAAAAAAAAATCTATATCAGCTTCTAATGACAAAAGTAGTAACTGGTTAGGTAGCATAAATAATAAAAGCTGTGTAGGAATGTTTAAAATAAAATGGGTAATACAACAGAGATAACCACTATCCATTGTCAAGCAACATTTAAAATTCAGCTTTCATTTGAAGAGTGCGTGCCTTTTAGCAGAGTTGGCTAAGTTGATTTAATCAATTGCTGACTTCAGAACAAGCATGGTGACATTGGTCTTGTAAACTGACTAAATGATCACATGTGTAATAGTGAATTCCAAATTGGGTGTCCTGATTTAAAGGGGGAAATTGATAAAGTACTTACCAGAAGGGAGGCAACTAGAATGTTGTGAGTTCTTGAGATCATCATATGAGGAATTAATTTCTAAGGCAATTGAGAGTGCTTCATTTGAGTAAGAGTGGGGGGAAAAAAACCCATGCGTGGTAACTATGTTCATATATATGAAGTTCTATCAAGTTAAAAAGGGAGTAAACTTACTCTGAATTGTCATTCATCCTAAATTCTCAGCTGTGCCTGATAACTGGTACTTGACTGATTCAGTGATTCATTCATTGATTCATTGATTCATTCACGCATCAGTAACTGAATGTTTCTGTGCCAGGCACTAGGAAGCTGTAGAGCTAAACAGAGCATAGTCCCTCTTCTCAAGGAGCTCAGAAACAGGTGGGTAGAAAAAGAGATGGAAACAAATGATTAAAATTTGGCTTGAAAAGCATTCTCATAGATTTTTATGAAAGCTGAACAGAAAACAGAGACTAGGACTAATACAGTAGAAGTTACAGGAAAGGTAACTTTGATTTCTTAAGTCAAGGGCCTGTTGAATTAATAAAACTGCCCCCAAACGAAACAGAAGATCTTGTGTTTGCTAAGAAGCTGGTTCAGTTGCCCACCAAGTGTGATTTTCTAAGAACTTCAAGTAATGAGGGATGGGATGGGAAGGAGAAATGTTTGAATTCCAAAGTCGTTTAATATTATGACAGAGAATTCTATAAAGCAAATGTTGCTTTTTTTGTTTTGTTTTTTATTATAAAATGGGAAATCTGTTCCTACAGCAGGAGAAAACATAGTTCAATAAAATGAACTGTGAAAGCCATTTGAGAATAAGGGTGTGACATCAACACATGGTGTCACGTTAAAGAAGTGAGGTCTTGATCCTCTGAGAGTTGTAGCTTTACTTGGTACTATTCATTAAGAAAAAGTTTTGAACATTTACCTGGCTCACAGAAGTTGTATAGCTAGAATGCTGTCTCTGGTGACTGTTCTTTCAAGTGTTGACACACAACAAACACAGGATAAATACAACCCAATATGCTAACAAGTGTGAGACAATATAGTAGGAATTAGATGTGTAAATTTTCGAGGTAACTCGGAGTAAGAGTGATGGGTATAAGACTCTTAGAGAGGAGTGATACTTAAAGCATCCCCAAGGAAGTAGTGGGTGTAGATCTTGAGAAGGGAGGGAGAACATTCCAAACAGAAGAATGGCATTAGTCAGAAGAGGTTGGAATACACCAAAAGTATGCAGGAGACTGTAGGAGAAGAAACTTCATGAAACCAGAAAAGTCTTACCAGTGATGTAAGGGTAGGAGGTAGGAGCTGGCCCAGGTGATACGAGATCATGATTGTTGAATTTAGTGGTTTGGATAAAACACAAAATCAACTGTGAAAAGTTTCTTTCATTGTGATAAAAATGGAGATAGAGGATGCAGGGCAAAATGGCATTTTTAACTAGGGAGGGCGGTTAGAAACCCAAACCGGATGGAGGACAGTGGGTGCAGCCTCTGACGGTGTTCATGGAGGAGACCTCCAGCAATGCTCTTCTCTGGGCCCGGTGCTGCAGACCCTCCGCCAGGGCAGGCCTTGCGTTGCACTCATTTTGCTCCTTCCCCGCCCCTTTGGTTTTCTTTAGCAAGGAGAGTTCTGATGCAGCACCTCCTTTTGAAGGTTGTACAGTATGTGCTATTTACAAATAATAATAATAATATGTCTAACAGTTATAAATATATAATGAAGCGTAATGTTAAAACGAACATCTGTAAACTGTACCGCCCAGTCTAACAAATTCCAACACGAACTCCTCCTGACCTCTTCTGCAACCTGTTGCCATTTTCTTACATTTCCTGTTTATTGTTTCCCTTGCTTTTACTCAATAGCTTTATCATATTTAGTTTTGCTTGTCCTTGAAATTTATAAAAAATAGGTGGCATACAGCATGCATTCTGCACCTTGGCTTTTCACTCGACTGTTATCTATGTGCGGGTTACCATGTTGGTGCACGTAGCTTCGGTACATTCGTTTTCCCTGCTCTCCAGGAGTGTGCTGTAGATCTGCGCCACACTGGATGTGTCCTTTGTTTCCACTTTTTGCTGTTAAGAACAGTGCTGCTTCCTGACCGGGCGGTGGTGCAGTGGATAGAGCGTCAAACTGGGATTCGAAGGACCCAGGTTTGAGACCCCGAGGTCGCCAGCTTGAGTGCAGGCTCATCTGGTTTGAGCAAAGCTCACCAGCTTGGACCCAAGGTGGCTGGCTCGAGCAAGGGGTTACTTGGTCTGCTGAGGGCCCGCGGTCAAGGCACATATGAGAAAGCAATCAATAAACAACTAAGGTGTTGTTGCAACAAAAAACTGATGATTGATGCTTCTCATCTTTCTCCGTTCCTGTCTGTCTGTCCCTATCTATCCCTCTCTCTGACTCTCTCTCTGTCTCTGTAAAAACAAACAAACAAACAAAACCCAATAAAACTGTTATTTAAAAAAAAAAAAAAGATCAGTGCTGCTGTGACTAAGGAGATACATATCACTGTGGCCTGAGGGTAAATTTCTCTAACACTCATCCTTAAACATCTTGGTCTTAGGACCTCCCAGAAGTTACTGAGGACTTCAAAGTGCTTTTGTGTGTATGCATCATACGTATCTATCTATATCATATTAAAGATTATAACTAAGAAATTAAATATTTTATTGTTCAAATAATTACTATAAACTATTGTATGTTAACTATAAATAGCATACTTTGTTTTAAAAAAAACCTTTTTCAAAAAACATTTAGTGAGAAGAGTGGCATTATTTTGTATTTTTGCGTATTTCTTTCATGTCTGGCTTAATAGAAGACCACTAGAGTCTCATCTCTGCAGCTGTATTCGATCAATTGCAACTTGTTTTGGAGAAGATATATGAATAAAATAGGCTTCACACAGATACGTAATAGCTTTTCCCGATAATTATGGATATTCTTTGATACTATGCTGCTGTACCAAGACTCAGAAAAGAGGTAGCTTCATATAGGTTAGTTGTAATGTGAAATATGAAACCATTTCAGTAACTTTCTATATTCTGTTCCATTAAACCCTACAGCTCTATCTTGACTTTGCATGGATCATCATGCATGTAACATCAAACACTGGTCATTTGAAATATATTGGTTCACTGAATTGTGTAGATCTACCAAATGTTAACAGATTTCATTATACAATGTAAAATAATTTATTAACGTCAACACCGATCTTGTTTGAAAAGTCTGTATGGGGAAGCTGTCAAGGTCACAGTGCAGGATATGGGTTTCCCAAAATTTAATTCATGTTTGAAGGCTTGAATTCTGTCATTGGCTGCAAATATTGTCAGTTTTTCCTTAAGTAAGGTTTCAGCCTTCATTTACTTCCAAGGAATAGTCTGCCAAATACCCAAATTTGAATGGCCATTGTTTATCAGTTATTCTTTCAATTAAAAGTAACGTTTCGTGAACAAAGGGGCTTGGTCAGCTCCCAACTCCAGTGCACATGTGCTTTGACTTGAGACAACCCTCATACTTCAGTAATGGGAGAAGTGCTTTGTGTATACATTTCCTTACATCACATAATATTGAAAAGATGTTTGGTCAAGGGTCAGTCTTTAATAAAATTCATAATTCTTACTGCTGCTTCCTCAAAGCCATTGTTAGGTGAAACTGGCCAGGTTATTCTGTCTGTCGTGTGTGTGTGTTTGTGTGTGTAGGTGGTGGTGAAGAACACAATGACTGCTGGTACGATTTGGTGCACCCACCTTGATTTGAGCTGAGGTGTCAGCATTTTCCCCACCGCTGCTTTTGCATCTTCAGTGCAAATGTCAACAGAGTGAAAAGGGCAAAAAACATCTTACTGTTAATATGTTTTGATCTTGAGACTTCCTGCAGACCCTAGGGGTCCACAGACCACACTTTGAGAACCAACACCACTCCACCGTGTCTGCATAGGATTGGAAATACCAAGTCTGTATGTCTGTGTTTCTTCAGTTTTACTTGATAATGATATAATGCAGCACTTTGTGACTCTCTCCACCAAAGAACCCAAAAGGCAGAGAAAACTCTGCAGACAGGAAACCCTTAACCTCATCAGGATTCTCAGCTTCTGTGAGGTTTCTTTGAAGACTCTTTGAAGTCCCCTTTTCTGTCTGTAAATTAGTACAAAAATATGCATTTTATTCTATATCTGTCTGTTTTAAAACACAAGTAATGTTTTAAAATAAACTCACCAGTCAAATTACTTTTCTTCTCCACAAATTCGGGCATAACATTGTTGGTCTATGAAGATGCACCATGTTTCTCCTAGTATTCTTGTTAGAGAGGGGGCGCCCCAGTGGGTACCCCTGGTCTAGCATGATTTAATTTGGGAAGTGCATAGTTGCATGTAAGAGATGTTTACAGTTTTCAGGCCTGGGGAACCAAGAGTATCCTTGGTCCTCTGTGTTCTTTCTCAGTTTCCTGCTTTTCTCAGTAACCGTTAACCCATTCAACCAAGACAGAAACCTGGGTATAGTCCTGGGTGTCATCCTCTTCCCTTTCTCCCACATCAAACTGATCACCAAATTTGTTTTTTAATACTTCTAGAATATCTCTAGAATTCACTGTGCCTACCCCCTAACACCGCTTCAGTTTATGCTCTTATTTTCGCCCGTAAGAATTGAGAGCAGGTTGACAGCTGTTGGTTGGGGTGGTTGGGTGAGGGCGGTGGAGGGATACCGCAAAAAAGGACAAAAAACAAAACAAAGAAAAACACCTCATGGACACAGACAACAGTGTGGAGATTGCAGCTGGGGGAGGGGAGGAGGGTAGACGGGTGATAAATGGTGATGGATGAAGACTTGACACCTCCTACACAATATGGTGCACTGAGATGTGTTGTGAAACCGAGCACTCGAAACCTGTATAATTATGTTAACCAGTGTCACCCCAATAAATTTTTAAAAATTCAAATAAAAAAGAATTGAGATATTTTTTAACTTTTGCCTCAGTATCACCCCTTCCTTCCCTCCACCCAGCCTCTGTAATCCAGTCTTCACAGTAGACTTTGTAAAACACTCATGTAATCCAGATAATCCTTAGTTAGGATCTTTTAAGCATTCCCTAAAAGGATAAAGTTTGCTATTCTTAGTAAAGCATAGAAGATACTCCATCATCTGATCCCATCTTCCACCCTCCTACACATTCCTTATTTCATTCATATGGAATTATCTGTTTTGCAAACCACCATGCCTATATCTCTTTCCTTCCACATATTCTTTTCCCTGTTTCTGGGATGTAGTTAGCCCATCTGATTTGCCTGATAACCTTCTACTTATTCTTCAACACTCAGTTCTGCTAGAAGCCTTCCCACTTCCCTTCCTCACCTACCATTATCCCACTTCCTGGGCAACTTTAGCCATCTCCTCCCCCGATTCCCATGGGTTGCTCATAACACCTCCCATGCCACATTATAGTTCCTCATTCATCTGTGTCCTTAGTGACTATAAACTTCTTAAGGGTGTAGACTATGTCATATTTACTTTTGTACTTTCTTGCACATAACAGTACCTGGTGTATAATAGGTGGTCAGTAAATCTTGTTTATTAATGAAAGGAGAAGTTAAGAACAGATCACGAAATCAAAGAGACGGAAGCTGTTCTGTAAACATCGTTGAAAAAAATGAATGAATGAAATTA
Source organism: Saccopteryx leptura (assembly GCF_036850995.1). NCBI lineage: Eukaryota > Metazoa > Chordata > Mammalia > Chiroptera > Emballonuridae > Saccopteryx > Saccopteryx leptura. The sequence goes on along the minus strand of NC_089503.1, from coordinate 214,926,561 downwards.
AGAATGGGTCACAGAATCAAAGACATGGGGTATTCCAGATAAACACTGTTGAATGAATGAATGAATGAATGAAGTTAAAAATAGGTCACAGAATCAAAGAGTTCAGGGGTAGAAAAAACTTTGGAGAGCATCTCCCGCTGACTGCCTCTGTCAGAAATGAGAAAGTGGTTTGCCTAACTTGTACAACCAGGGAGGGTTGGGGAGGGTTGGGGAGGGTTGGGGAGGGGTGATGAGCAGTGCCACAGACATTTGTTTGGATGAGGCCAAGAGATGACGGGAGAAAGTCATATGCCTCTGAACAAGACTTGCTGAGAAGAGAAGAGGCCGTGGCCTCCACCACAGGGGGATACCACAGTCTAAATGCAGGGGAGAACTCTTGTGGTTGGAAGTCTGTGGCACATTCCAGACTGTAGAGTCTCCCCCTCGGCCATTGGCTGTTGCTCTTTCTCTGTCCTCAAGCTGTGCCAAGACCGTAAGATTTTCCTGATGACTGGGCATATTCCACATCTGGATTCCATGGTCATAACAACTAGAAGTTTCCTGTCCTCTTTGGTTGAGGTGATTATGATATAGAGCTAGGTAGCAATAACAACAATTTTGAGGTAAGCCTTACTACTTAAAGTATTCTTTCATCTGAGATTTCTAGGTGCCTGGGCGGGAGGAAGAGGGAATCTATCTACTGAGTGCTAACTCTGTGGGAGGTGCTTTGCTTACATAATTCTGATCTTGCCTTCACAACTGCCCTGTGAAATTGCAGGTATCAGAATCTTATTCGATAAATGAGAGAATGGGCATGGAGATGTCAGGTGGGTCTATCGGGAGGGTTCGGGTGCGAGTGTCTGGTGCCAAAGCTTGTGGTCTTATTTTATCAAGTTGGTAAGTTTTTGAAGTTGCATATATAATAGTTAATGTACTTAAAAGGAGAAGAATCTGTGGTCTTCTAGTTTATGTGGTCTGTGCTTTGGAGATTATAAATGTTTCGCCATCACTGCAGGGCCACCTGTGGATGGGAGAAAGGGCAGGTGTTATGACCTGACGCTACTTTATGGATGAGGGTTCCGGGTAATAGGGGAACATCTGTCTCATTCATCACTGTATTCCCAACACCCAGTCTGTGGGTTAATATTTAGCAGGCTCTCCGGTTTTTGTTAAATAAACATCAGGAGTTACATAGTTGGTAAGTTCCAAATTCAGACTAGAACCTGGATCTGTGAGTCTCAGTTTAGGGCTGCTTCCATTGCTTTCCCGAAGGTTCTAACCAGAGAGATGTAAGAATGAACTGTCTGTCATTAGCAGGGGTGGGGCTTGGGAACCCTCTGATAGAGGTACCTGGTAGATTTCCACACATCTAAATGGCCTCTTAGAAAAACATCTCTCTTACTTTTGTTTCTCCTCCTTTAAATATTTCAATATATAGCTTTAAATCATCTCCTATTTCCCTGACACTTGGCAATAAAGTGATTGCAAAAGGGATCAATAATCCAATACTGGATTCATAGAGGATTAGCACCAGGAGGATATATCTGCAATCATCTAATGCAGTGTTTTTCAAAGTTAAATCTAAAATAAAAGCCCTGCCTTTATGGAGAGCTCCAATATGTAGACAAGATCAAACCTGCTGTGTAGGTGAGGTGTGTGCTAAGGTGGGAGGTAGGGATGGATCTATGAGCCACGCCTTTCCCCGGAGCTCTAGGGCTCCTTGAGGTATGGTTTATAAGTCACTGTTCTGCTCTAACCCTTCATTGTATAGGTGAAGAAACAGCCACACAGTTGCTTAGTGACTCATACAAATTGCTGGATTAAGAAGGGGGTGATGAAACTTCCTGCCCTGTATCAGAAGTTTCAATACTGTTTTAAAGTAGCATTCTGCTTTTATTACAAAGGAAAAGTGCCCATTCCTTAGAAGAGGGGTCCACAAACTCTGACCTTTTTGTGTAGCCCCTTGAGCTAGGAATGATTTTTACATTTTGCAAAGGTTGCTTAGGGAAAAAAAAGAAACAAAAAACCAAACAACAAAAGAACAAAGAATATGGGACAGAGACGCTATGTGCCCCACAAAGCCTAAAATATTTACTGTCTGGCCGGTCATAGAAAAAGGCTGCCGGCCCTGCTTTCCAAGGTTCACTTCTGCTGCTAGTACCATGGAAGTTCCAAAAGAATTTGGCTTTCTCCAAGGAACTTCAAAACACGTAGGTTTACAACGAAGCCTGATAAATTGAGCGTATTTGTATCAAAAAGCTTTTCAAACTTGTATCTTTCAAACGATCTTCTTTAAATAGCCCAATACATCATCATTCTCCTTTCCCAGCACAAGTTTTTTGTGGAGGATAAGCTAGTTGACAGTTCTGTAAGATGCAAAGGAAGTGGTGTGCTTATTCAAATACAGAATCAGGGCGTTTATAGACACCCCCCCCCCCCCCAAGGTTAAGAAAAAGAGGAAGGGATGTATGAATAATGTAAGAAATCACTCCCAGGAAGTGGCTGTGGTCACTTTGGGGCCATACATATGCGATGGCAGAGGGATTTTTCTTTTCTTTTTTTGGCATTTACGTTAAGGTTGGACCTGTATCCAAAGCAGCAATAGAGCGAATTCTCTCCTCTCACCCTTACTGCTCATGCATTTCCAGAAACAACGAAACTATGAGCTTTGTTGGGAAGTAGAATGGTTCCTCCTCTGGAGCGTTGCTCTTGATGACAGTCCACTAGAAAACAGAGCTAGATTTCAGTGTATCCTGGCCCTTAGAGTGACAACCACTAGGAATACATTCGACCACTTGGTGGCAGCCCCTGGCATGAAGCCTGGTCAGAGTAAAGGTTAAAATTGTTGGCCTAAATCGGTGTTTGAAGTTAACTCTGAATTAGGGTTGTCCTAGTAATCGGTGTCCTTCGGTGTCACAGATTCTTGTACATAACCCAAAAAGATTCACAATGTGGGCGGTTGGGAGCTGCTGCCTCCGCCACTTTTGCTTTATATGTATTTCATCACTAATAGAAGGCAATTTCTTCTTCTTTCCTTGATAAATCTCTTCTTCCTCCATGGCACTTTTCTTTCTGAGTATCCACATATTTTTACTAAATAAAGGACTCACTGTGTGAAATTTTCCTTTGGCAGGCAGAATGATGATGCCCATGAAGTGTCTCACTACAAGGTGCATGATGTCAGTGCTTGGTAAATGTGCCCAGGAAGGAATGTCTCATTTTATGCATAAACTCAGATTTCAATAAGTAACCATTTATCTCTCTCTATAGAGTGCTTTTCTTAGACTACAGAAAGCATTATTATGTTATTAGGGCCTTTTATTTATTTATTTTTTTAGTTAAGTTCTTTTTTGATCTATTAAGTATTTCCTGGTGACTTCAGTAGCTTGGTAATTTATCGCTCATCTTATAACAGGTATTGGTAATAGTGGGATGAAAACATTTATACAAGAGGAAATAAAAGTCAGGGAAGCAGATAATTGACCGATTTATCAGCCTTTGCAGACAATTTTTCTGATAATGCCATGGTTGCCATGGTAAATTTACTTCTGATTGCTGGAGGGGACAGATTATATACGCTTTTTGCAACATGGAGGTACACAAAAGGGTGAAGGAGCAAGTGATCAATCCGTGGATTAACCGTGCTGTTTGGTCTCTGAATTGGCCTTCTGGCCAGTGGATTGGTGCTATGCTTTGAACTGTCTCTCTTATTAATTTGCTACAACAGATGTGATGATGAGTGCACATATATGTATATATATATATTTTTTGTTTGGACATCTTAAAAACTTACTTTCATTTATGCATTTTGAAAGGGGGGAGAGAGAGGGACAGAGAGAGAAGGAGGGAGAAGCAGGAATCATCAACTCCCATATGTGCCTTCACCGGGAAAGCCAGAGGTTTCGAACCAGGAACCTCAGTGTTGTAGGTTAACATTTTTTCCACTGTGCCACCACAGGTCAGGCTGTATGGACATTTTTAAGTAACTCTAGTAATAGGATACTTCTCTCATTTAATCTCTTTCTCAGAATCTTTTATTTGAAAGAAATTTGGCTAAAGTTTAGAGATCGGCAAAAATAACCTATTTGCTCCTTCCAGCCGCAGAGGACCTCACCTTGAGCCAGTTTTGTACAATAATACCCAACTCATGCAGAAACTATTGTCTCAGAGCTTCGGCTACAGTTTAGAATCCAGAGGTGAACAAACCCAGAAAGAAGTCTCGGGCCTTGATTCAGAACTTAAATGCATTTGTTTTCTGAGGCTGCTATAACAAGGTACTCCAGACTGGGGGCTCATAGAACAGGTGGTTGTCTCCCTGTTCTAGATGCCAGAAGTCCAAGATCAACGTGCCAGCAGGGCCATGCTCCCTCTGCAGACACTAGGGAAGTGTTCCTGCTACTGGTAGTTCCTTGGCTGTAGCAGCGTACCTCCCATCTTCACATCACAATGTCCTCATGCGTCTGTCTCTGACCAGATTTCCTCTTTATGAGGCACAAGTCATACTGGAGTCAAGTTCACCTCTAAGAACCTCATCTTAACTTGATCCTCTGCTAAGACCCTATTTCCAAGCAAGGTCACATTCACAGGTTAGCAGGGTTTGGACTTCAACATCTTTTTTTTGGTGGGGGGAGTGCAATTCAACTCATGACACCAGGTTTTCATCCTTAGTTTGCACACAGTTTTAATAAGCTGGGAGACTGTTATCTCAGGGATGGCATACAGAAAGCCACACATTTAGAAGGAAGGGGCTCTGTGTAGGGCATAACAGAGAAAAAGAATTCAAAAGGACTATTAAAGTAAGTGGGAATCGTAGCTTAAAATACAGTAGCTTGGAATATAGGGGCAAGCTGCCAAAACGTCCCCATAGCCTCTGAGACACACCTGTGTATTTCATACATACGTGATAATCACGTTTAACACATCATGTTTGAGTGTGTCTGCATTTTTAAATATCATCAAAATGAAATTTTAAAATATTGACTGCGTGAAGGTACTTTGGTACTATTTGGTTGTTTGAAAAATTACTTTTTTTTTGTTTTGCTACTCACGTTCTCTTAGATTTTCTGAGGATTTGGGTTTGACCCTCACTTTGTTACTCAGTAAATGTTTATGTTAGGCAAGCCATTAATCTTTTGGATTTCCTGGTCTGTGAAATGAGGAGAGTACGGTCTACCACCTAACATTGTTGTGAGGATCCACTTTGGTCGATGCATATTAACCCTTTGAGTAGTGAGTTCTTTGTTAACTCTTTGACTGAGGACGTGCATGAACATTCGTTTACTGTAGGAGCAGGTCTATTTTCAGTCATTCGACAAAGGTTTACTGAGAGCCTGTTATGTTCCAGCCTTGCTCTGGAATTCATTCATTCATTTGCTTAATGATGACTACATCCGGATTTAGTAGCAGAAGTACTGGTCTTTGGATTGGGACTTCGAGCTCAAGTCCTGTCTGTGTCTGTAAACCAGCTCTGGGACCTTGGACCAATCGCTGGCGCCCCTTCAGCCTCTGCCTAGAGACGAGCCATATGGACTAAATCTCCAAGGCTCTTTTACCTGTAAAGTTATTCATATAAGAAAAACTCAAATTCAACACAGAGCACAATAGTTCTTGATATACTGCCTATCTGTTATACAGTCCTGGGAGGTGACCCTCCGTGTTTTAACTTTTCTCCCTGAAGTCCAGGTAACAGGACTGGTACTCTCTGTCTTCTGTTAGTAATAGTAGTAACAATGATAGCTACCCTTCTTTGAGCTTTGATTCTGTGCTAAGTCCTTTTCATGTATTCTTGCTTCTCCAAATAGGTACATGCTTCTCCAAAGCAGGTGGGTATCCAGAGAAACACGGGGTATCGCCCTGGAGAATCAGTTTTCCCGGATGGTTTGTGAGAAATACCCCCTTATTGTTAAGTAAAGACAAGTATAGTATAGAGTGCAGGAGTAACTTGAAATGTAAAGCTAAAGCTCATAAGAAATTTGGAGCTTCCTGGAGGGGACTTCCGCTTTAGTCCCATCTTCCCCTAAAGTGCAGTTCACTCTTTGGCCACTAAGGAGACTTTGGTGAAAGAGTTTGCAACAATGTTTTCCTCTTCCACGTTTGACTTACATGAAAAAAATAGAATTATCATTCATACTTTGAAAATCGTTCTCATTGCCAGTATTGACTAAGTGCTACCTTTCTGATGATTAAGCCCATTCTTCTGTCTTATTCATACATTTGACATAATAATTGAGCACCTGCTTAGTGTTTGGCACCATTCTAAGTACTAGGGTTACAGTGACAAATGGTACAAAGATCTTTCTCTCTCTCTCTCTCTCTCTCTCTCTCTCTCTCTCATGGAGCCTTTATTTTAATAAACAATGATATTTGAGGGGAGACCTGAGGAAGTAAGGGAGTCAACCATGTGGCTATTTAGGGAATAAAAGAAAGATTTCAGGCAAAGGAAACAGCAAATGCAAAGGTCGCAAGGCAGGAACCTGCTTCATTTAGAAGATGAGGTCAGAGGGATACAGATTATATAGGGCCTTGAGATCAAGGTAAGAGTGTTGGGTTTTATTCCGAGAAGTATGGAAACCATTGATGAGAGTAGTGGAATCTGACATAATATTTTTAAAAGCTTACTTTGGCCGCTAGCTGAGAATCATGAATAAGGAGGCCAGTTGGAAGGCTACCACCACAGTCCAGGCGAGGAGGGCAGTGCAGTATACCAGGGTAATAGTGGTAGAAATGGCGAAAAGAGACAAGATTTGGAATGTGTATTGAAGGTAGAATTGACCAGATCTGCAAATGAATTAGATGTAGGGGGATAATAGAAAGAGAAGAGTCAAGGCTGGCTGACGGGGCATTGGCCTAAGCAGTTGTAAGGATGGAAAAGTTGCCCTTGATGTAGAGATGGGCAGTTTGATGGAGTAGCTGGGGTAGTTCCTCGGTCACTGGAGGATCTAATACGTAACTCTATGTGAGAATACTAAAGCTGGCTTAGATACTGTTTGAAACTCATGTTGGAGATCAGAAATTATGTGTTCATTTTTTTGTTCCCTCTTTTTTACTCATGGACATTTAAAACAATAATTTGAAAACATTGCCATGTGCAAAAAGCTCACCCTGACCTAAGAAGCCGCCCTGCTCTCAGCCTGCAGACTCGCGCCCTCCCCAGTCTCCCTGCCTTTTCCCCATGCCCTCACAGTACCTTTCCCCCAGCTGGACTGGTGACAGGAATCTGGTTGTCTTCTCCACCCTGGCAGTTTTAAATAACTAGCAGATCTTAAATTTTCTTCCTGGCCACGCTGAACACTGTTGGGTGCCCTGGGCATCAATGTTTCAATAACTGATCTCTGAGGCTCTGTCCCACGGAGCTGATTATCGGCCCATGCGTTTCACTGAGACTTTGGACTTGGAACCCTGAACCCCTGAGAGGTCTCTAAGGGTCAGGCAGAACTGGTGTGTGGGGGGGTGCCAAGACTTTCAAGCTACAGAGGGGCAATTTAAAAATTGACAGGTAAAACCAACCTAAATGAGGATATGTTTTATGCTTAAAATTATAAAATTGGTTCAGAACAGCCTGACGTGCAGCATACTTGACCTTTATTAACCATTATAGAGGTCACTGCTTTTGTCTTCCTGGTGTCTCTTTCCTCCTCCTTTCTTCTGTGACCCACATTGAGCCAATTGTAGAACCCACCCTCTGGCTTCAGTGATAGGACCGGTGAGCGGAACATGACCTCTCACAGGCCAATCAGAGGGGAAGGACCTTTCTCTAGGGGTAAGTCATTGAGAGGGAAAACTCAGAACCTGTGTAGCCAGGTTTTCAGCCTCCTGGGGAAAGTAGCCTGAGAGGATGAGACTAACCTGAGAGAAGAGACTAGAGGCAAATGAGAGAGCACCCTGAGAGTGCTTTGACATCTTCTCTGCTGCTAGTGGCTCCTTTGTGCTCCTCTCAGTGTTTGGTGCAGGGACTGAGAACATTAGCTATGGCTTCCTGACATCCTGGTAGTCATTACAACCACAGGAGGCTTAATACCCCTGCTAGGGGCAGGGCATAGAGCAGGCATGCACAAATGACTTAACTCCTTATCCTGCCTCTGGCCTTTATAAGCTAATGGTTTCACAACTAGTCAGTATGGTAAAATGATTGATCAAACCTTCCCCTTGACAAATCAATAGATGGTGTCTTTTTAAAATGTGAAGAATTAGGAATATAAACAATTTTTCATTACATCAGTGTATCCAACAGTTATCACCTGGCTGTTAGCTTTTTCCATGATTGGGCAATTTCCTGTCTGATAGTTTGCAGAGGAGCAAGCTCACATCTACATGAATTTGCAATGTCATCTGTTAACATCTTCATCCTTCGAGGTCTGTTTCCAGAGCCACCTGCACCTCTGGAATTGATCGCTCCCCCTTTTACACACACGCAGCCCTTGCTCTGTTTCTTTGTGCTTTCTATGCTTGTGCAAGCCTTGCACACTGGTGGATTATGAACTGTTGGGCCAGAGGCCGTTGCACCTCTGAGTCTCCTTGTTGCAGAGGACAGTTCCTGGAATGTAATAAATGCTCAGTGAATGTCTGTTGAAGTAAATCAATTATTAGCATTGGTTTTGCTAATAACTTTTATGTATAGCTCCCTGAGACTTTACAAGCCAGTTAATACTGTATGTAAGCGCATGGAAAATTCAGTTGTGGGATTTGAGGGGTGTATTACAGGTATGACTGACAATATCGATGGAGCTGCACAGCCTTAAAAGACAGGTATGAAAAAGATAGGTATGGGTATTAAGCTGTAGATCTGTATTCAGTGGAAAGGGAAATCTTGGAAGGTTTTTAGATGAAAATGATTCCGAAGGTGAGTTGGTAGGTACCAGATAAACACACCTGTGGTCACAAGAAGAGGGTGTTGACTGCTAGAGAATTGACCATGAGTCAACTCCCTGCATATGAGCCCTGGGAGGTTGAGCCCTTTCTCTTCCAAACCTGCTGGTTATATTCATGTGGACCAGCTGGTGGGAATGGTTGGTGGGTAGGTATAAAAGTGGGGGTTTTAGCCTTTTATCTCCACGTGCTTTAACCTCAGCCAAAAGGTAGGAACATTAATAGCTGTTTCTCTCTTCTATTTTTTTCTCCTCTCCAATCTTTCTGAACGAGGGTCTTAGATGAATATTGGGCCAATTAAATGCATCTGATTACAAACTCTCATACCGAAAAGGAAGTGAGTTGAAAAAAAAATGCAGCAAGAGTTGTGGATATCGAGTTACTGAGTTTCTACTTGTGAACTGAATTATAAATAAATGTGTTAGGTAGTGGAATTGTGTTTTGTTTCCCCCAAAGGAGAAAGTGTCACCACATGGAAACGAAATTTATTCAGCATTTTTCATTCTGTAGTTGCACCATGTCTATTCTTAATTCTTTGAGTTTCTGATTCAAAAGTGAAAACACACACACACACACCCCAAAAACAGACTGTTGTGTAGAATTGACGGGAACGAGTGTGAACCTGGCTGAGACACATAGGTTTGTTGCAAAATTAGCCACGAAAATCGCTTCCTATCCCGGAGGTTAAAAATAATGTATTTAGAAGGAAGTTATTTACATTGGCTGCCGAGAGGCTTCCCCGGGAGCCACCGTGAGGAAAGCCTTGCGATCCGGGCGGGTGGACGCGCACAGAAAGCGTTGTCAGTGCTGTGATTCGGTGCCGTCATTCCACGCTGGTGCCAGGGAAAGGGGGCTGTCCTGCTGCCCTGGGGCTTCCTCAGACTGTGAAGGAGACTCAAAAGTCAAGCCTTGCTTATTCTAAAGTTTGGGGCGGCCAAGAGCTTCATCTTTTCTATTGCACGAATGCTTTGTGTTGAGGTCCCAGAAGAGAGAACCTTTTTCTCACGATGTAGTGTCCAACGGATTGGGGGTCCTGCAGACCCCGCCTGAGCAGAGCTGCCAGCCGCTGGACCCGGGTGGCCTTCCAGAACATGTCCTTGATGAAGCTGAGTGTGAAAACAGAGAGCAGCCCGGCAGGGGGCGAAATGAACATTTGCTGGAGAACAGCTTCGCTGAGCATCCTTGTGAACCGCAGGCAGGCGCGTTGGCTGCGGTCTCTGCGGATTCTCTCTGACCCCTGCACGTCCCCGCATCTCATGCGTTCATTTCTCGGAAAGCTTCCCCCACCTTTCGCTTGACCCCAGAATAATTTCAGATCTGTTTCTCCTCAGGTTTCTGGCCTTGGCTCTTTCTAGGCCATGCATGACAATTATTGGGTGGTTTATTACTTGAATAACCTCAATTTCAGCAGCAGCATCTTTGGAAAAGCGATTAATAAGCCTATGATGAGTTTAAAAACATTCCTTATGTATCAGAGTTTTCTTGCAGTCGGGAAGAGACTGGGTTCGTGTTTGCAAAGAATGGAAGGAGGGGTGGTTGAGAACTATCCAGGTATTTTAGAGAACACCGGTCTGTTAGAGAAATGCCGCGTGTGCTTGTACAGGGCTTGCGTTTTGGCAAGGTTAGGAAGGTTGCTTTTAAGGTAGATATTAGCTGTTTGTATCATTCAAGAATGTTCGGCTCCCCCTGTCACTGCCGGATAGGATTGGATTCTAAGTTGACATCCTCTTTAGTTTTTGACACACTTACCTACTTCAGCACATGGGGGTCTTCTTGCTCAGTGAGGGTGTGTATGTGGGGGGGTCCGAAATTAAGCTTTGACTTTGGAGTTTTGCCAGTAGACGTCATGAATTCTCTCCACATTTGAATCACTATTTGACTGCAACAAGGAAGAGGCAATGGAGGAATAGAGAGATTAGGGTATAGGAATAATGGGTATTTACCTCTTAATGGTTTATCTCAAGATAAAGAGTGAATACTGTCCTTCTCTAAGAGAATCCTCTTGCTGATTTCTGTTTCAAGAGGGTGGGGGATGGGTGAGTGGCAGTGGAGGGCCGCTGCTCAGACAGAATTCACTAGAAGTCGCCATTCAGAGGTCATCTGGTAGACTGTGCACTGAGCTTTGCAGAGAATACTGAGCCAAGTGTCGAAAGATTTGGGTTCTTGTTTTGGTCATTCGCACTGTATAACTGTGTATCTTTGATCCAACCGGGTAACTTTTATAATACTTAACAGTCTCAGTAAAATGACAGCACTGGACACGTGTTTGTAATTTTTTGTGGTTCTTGAAACCTTGATTTTGTATCTACCTTGTTCATTGACCCTTCCAGCAAGCTTCTAGACCAGTCTCGCCTATCGAGAGTGCCTCTAGTTTGACAACAGTATAATCTAACAGTATTTACTTTTGAATCATCTGTTTTCCTATGTTAGTGCACTTAATACCAATAAAAATCAAAGAAGAGATTCTTCGAGGAGATAGCTGATTCCTGCTGTAGTGATATTAAAATCGTCGTCTCCTGAAGGGTACAATGTTTAATCTGAAATTAAAAAGGTGGTTTGCCAGAGGAACATAAAATTAGCCCTGTTGTTGAAATTGTTGTTGACTGCTTGGTGTTCGGTAAGAAGCATCTCCGGGAGAAGCTACTGGGGAGATGAATAGTGCAGGGTCTCAGCGATTTCAGAAAAGATGAAAAATGTTGAAATTAAGTGGGAAGAAGGAAATGCGGCAGATCGCAGGGAACCAGACTGTTTTAAAAGGGAAAATTCAATTTTATCTGCTTTTTCCCCCAGCAAATTCCATTTGATATTTTACATGTTCTTGATAACTTAATAAAGACTCTCAGGAAGGAGTTGTAAAACTTCAGTGAAAGAGAATTTGTCATTTGTGACATTTCTTCTCCAAATAGCACGGGAAGATCAATGTATTAGCTTGTAGTTCATTCATTACTAGTTCTGGCTATTTCTATTTAGAAAAGACAGTTGTTCTAGTATGGAACTTGGCACAGTGGGCAATTTTGGCTCAATCCCTAACTATGCACTGAACTCTGCTAGGGACCAAGCATTGTATTGGGCACAGTGTGGGATATGTGGATAATAAAATCCCTGCCTTCAAGGAACTCCACCACTTACCTTTCAGGAAATAAAGCAATGGCAGACAGATAATTTAGAACAATATGATATAAAATCAATATAAACAAAGCTCAGGAATGTTGGCCCTGCATTCAAAATCTGCACAGAATCTGGTTGCTACTCACCACCTGCACCCACCTTGAGCTGGTCTCCCTGCTCCCTCCCTTGTAATCCTTGTACTTGAATTCTCTTTTCCACACAGCAGCCAGGGCAATCCTTTGAAAATGCAAGTCACATTATTTGACTCCCCTGCCCCAAACTCTCCAAATTCACTAGATGCCAAAAACCTGTGCATAGTTTACAGTGTCCCACTGATGGACACAGCCTCCTTCAAAATTCTCTATCTCTCTCTCTCTCTCTCTGACTTCCCCACCTACTACTCTGATCCTCACTCACTCCTCTCTACCCACACTGTCTCCCTTGCTGTTCCACGGACATGCCAAGCATGTTCTGACATGAGAGACTTTACAGTGACGCCCTCTGTTTGGGACTTTCTCCCAGAGATCCTGCATGAACACCTCCTCACTTCTCTCCAGCCTTTGCTCCAGGGCCACCACCTCAGTGAAGCCTCACCCTGGCCACCCTATTTAAAATTGCAGCTCTCCTCTGCCCGTTACCCACCATCTTCCTTGTCCTGCTCTGTATCTTTTTCCAAAGCACTCATCACCCTCTGGCTTACTCTATGATTTCCTAACTTACTGATTTTGTTTAACAGCTGACTTCCTCCACTGAAATGTAAGCTCTAAGAAGGCAAGGTCTGTGTTTTGTTCAGTGTTGTTCAGTCTAGAACAATCTAGGACAATGCCTAGCATGCAGCAGGAAGTCGATAACTGTATGTGGGATAAGTGAGTGAATGAAGGAGAAGAAGAGATTAAGTTTGACCGGCAGTTCTGAGGAGAATCACGAGGATGAACCCATTGAGCTGAGTGTTGAAAGATGAACAGAATTGGACATTCAGGTTTTCTGGGGGAAGACATTCCAGACAGAAGGAATATTTTGAGCAAACACAGAAAAATGACAGAATGCGCCAGTACTCCTCAAATGGCAAGCAGTCCCAACTGACTGGAGTTCGGGGTGGGAGGTGGATGGGTATTGAGAGTGGGAGTGGTGGATGGATAAATTAATGGATGGAAAATAATGAAAGGGGACTCTTAGTGGAGTGAGGGAATGAATTACCAATCTCTGCCTGGTATAAGGTGGCCGACATGTCGGTGATTGGAACCAAGGACGCTCAACCGAGTAGCATGCGTGATGTGACAGGTCTTGTCACTTGAAGATATCAGCAATGTGAATAGTGTTTGCTAATGAGATCTGATTTTTATATAGTATGTGACAGCTTTCAAAACATGGTCACATATTTATTATGATTCAAGCTCCATAAGGACTGGGTGAAGTTGTTGTAATATCTAACAGGTGTTTACATTATTTGCTCAACATTTTTAAAGCAATTAATGGAATCTTCTATCAGCCCAGCTACGTGACTTGCCTGAGGTCATGAAGTTAGAGAGTGGGGAAGCAGCTTTGCACTGTCTTGTGTCTCCCAGTCAACGGTTCCCACTCTGCCAGCTGCCTCTCTAATTCTGACTCAAACTAAAGATATCATGCTATTTTTTTTTTTTTTTTGCAAGGGTACAAGCTTCTTTCCATCCACATCCCCCATCACTGAAAATAGCAGTGACTTCTTTACCAGATCCATTTTTCTCTTTCCTCCTTTTCAACTATCTGGAAGAATTATTAGAAAGGTTAATACATGTCGTAAGTGGGTGTGTTCTTATCTTTTGCCTGTTTAGCATTTTACCTTTTCAGGCTGATGCCCAGACTGTTTGACTCAGCACCTGACATTCTCGTTAGGTCGTTGCTGTCTTGCATGTGGTTCTTGGGTGGCAGGGAAGAGGAAGCATGTCGCCAACGCTGTTTGAATGTCTTCAGACTTGTCTGTTGCTCGGGGAGTAAACTTGGTCTTCTTAATTCCCCCAGATGTTAGTAGGCAGGAAGAGGCGGAAGGCGAACTCAGTGAAGGAGAACATTGGTATGGAAACTCCTCCGAGACCCCGTCAGAAGCATCCTATGGCGAAGTCCAGGAGAACTACAAGTTGTCTCTGGAGGACCGAATCCAGGAGCAGTCCACTTCCCCTGACACCTCCCTGGGAAGTGCCACTCCCAGCAGTCACACGTTGGAGCTGGTGGCACTTGACGGTGACATCCTGCGAGACTCACTGCAGTGTCAAGATCACCTCTCCCCTGGCATGTCCTCTCTGTGTGAAGACGACTCCCCGGTGTCCACGAAACCTTTGAGCAGCAACCTGAGGCGGCTGCTGGAGGCCGGGTCCCTCAAACTCGACGCCACGGCCACAGCCAACGGCAGGGTGGAGTCCCCAGTCAACGTTGGCTCCAACCTCTCTTTCTCCCCACCCTCCCACCATGCCCAACAGCTCAGTGTTCTTGCCAGGAAGTTGGCTGAGAAGCAGGAACAGAATGACCAATACACTCCAAGTAACCGTTTTATATGGAATCAAGGTAAGTGGTTGCCAAACTCAACCACCACCTGCAGCCTCTCCCCTGACTCAGCCATCCTAAAACTGAAAGCTGCAGCCAACGCTGTTCTGCAGGACAAATCTCTCACCAGGACGGAGGAGACCATGCGATTTGAGTCCTTTTCCTCCCCTTTCAGCTCCCAGTCTGCCAGTTCCACCTTGGCAGCTTTGTCCAAGAAAGTCAGTGAGAGAAGCTTGACTCCTGGTCAGGAACATCCCCCTCCGGCCAGCCCTTTCCTGTCCCTGGCTTCCATGACCTCCTCGGCCGCCCTTCTGAAGGAGGTGGCCGCAAGGGCTGCTGGGAGTCTTCTGGCTGAGAAGTCATCACTGGTGCCTGAGGATCCCCTACCGCCACCGCCTTCAGAGAAGAAGCAAGAAAAGGTGACCCCACCACCCCCGCCGCCACCGCCACCACCGCCGCCACAATCCTTGGAATTATTGTTACTCCCGGTTTCGAAGGGGAGAGTGTCTAAACCCTCCAATTCAGGTAGGACGTCTTTCTATTTCTGTCCCCGTATGAGTCTTTTTTTTTCCCCCATACATTGCTAAGTCTTCTTATTTCATTTTTGCCTGATGCGGTCGGGTCCCCCATCTGATCTGTGGCAGGAATGAAAAAAGCAGGAGCACAACAAAGTACTTTAAATAAGCAGCATAGTGGTCTTTCATGTATGCGTGACACAAAGACTTCACTGCTCGCTTCCCTTTTGAAAGGTAATGAATAATCTTAGAGATACACAGTACTCTCCTCCCTTTCATAGAAAGGTTTTTTTTTTCATTACCAGGTTCAGGCTATGTCCATACAAGATATGTTTAATGGGGGAAGATCAAAGCCTCTTAGTCATGAAGTGCATGGCATCCCTGAACACAGAGGGGGAAAAACTGCTTTTGAAACATTGGACAAGGGAGAGCCCGCCCTTCCTGCTGCCTCCATCACAAATGGACTTTTGTACAATCAGTAACTACTCTGCCCTAATTTATCACACGATATACTTTTTATGTTCGTGTTTTTATTACCGTGTGTGTGTGTGTGTGTGTGTGTGTGTGTGTAATTTAAGCCTTTTCCACTTACCCTGTTCTTCTGTAATTTCTTGCCATGCAAGTACTCTGAAGACTATTGTCAATTCCGACAGAATCAAAGTACTTCCTGCGAGGGCTTTATGTTATCCCAACCCAATCAGATTCTGAAGGAATGCACATGTGGAAATTTTGAATCATCAGTTTTTCTTGTGGGGACAGCCTTTCCAAAGGAGAAGTTGCTGTCATCTAGCGCGAGCTGTTCATCTGAGGGAGAAATTTAGTCACTTGAGCTCTCACAGTGGAAACATCATCTCTTGGACTGGCTTGTTTTTGAATTGTGCGCATGATAAATATATAGTCCTGGAAAGGGAGGTATGGAGTTTCAGATGTCTCCCGAGGATATCCTGCCAGACTAGGACAGGAAGTAGGCTGTGTGTCCTCATCAGTGTAAACACTGCCCGTGTGTGTCTAGCTGCTTTGATTATCAATGAAGAGTGTTTAGAACAGCAAATAATTGACTGAACGATCACAGCTAGCATCAGTTTGACGCATTTATGACAAATTTCCATTTAAATGGCTGAGTGAGCTAGATGCACTAATTATAATTGCTTTAAAACTTATGTAAACAGCACAATATAACTAGAAGAATGGGTCTCTGGAACTTTTATGACTCTAAGCGATCTAGAGTCATTCACGCCAGAGTTTCCAAAGTGTCAATAAAATCCCAAAATGTTTATCAGTTCTGAGTTTCAGGTGTCCTCACTTCTCACCTGCCATCTGGTGAAATAAAGAAAAAAAATGGCTAAACTTTAGAAACAAGAAAAAAGCAGAGGGAACTGGGTGATCTTGCCATGGAATAAGTCACTCTTGATATATGGAAATTATATTTAGGGTAGAAGCAGAAAGAGAGGCATGGCTCCATGAAAAATGTAATTTTATAAACACTCTCTGCATCTGGTTATCGAATAAATGTATTAATGGTGCTTACACTGTAAATTTACCTGGACAGTGGTTACTAGGAAAAGCTTATATAAAAGTGGTAATAAGCTTCAGTTGACTGAAGAATTGGAAAAAGATAACTAATATAATATAACTCTCCTAAAAAACTAGTGGCTTTGTCATTGTAAAGTGTCTCAGGTGTAACAAGCAATAGTTGTGAAGTATAGCTTTTTTCAAATGACTAGATGCACATAAAGATGAGAAAGAAGTCAGGAGCTTCCAGCGTAGGGGAGACTTTTTGCTTGTTTTGTTGCAGGATGTACACCCGAGGGAGATGTGTTCCGTTTTGGTTTAAATGCATGGGGTTCATGCCAACATCTAAATGAGCTTCTCAGCAGGATTTAATATAGAAATCTATAAGAACTCATTTTTTTTCTTTTCTCTTGACTGAATTTATTCTATTGCTGAAACACTTAATATTTTCATCAATGAGTGTTTAAAATGTTCAAATTAAAAAAGAAGAGAAAGGAGATTCTCTGATTGGGGCTCTACTATTGATTGGTACCCGTGCCTCCTGTTTCATGCCTCTGCTCACTGTCCAAGACTTAGTGAAGCAGCTCCACTGATGGAGTAATTGAATTGAAAAAAAAAAAAAAAACCATTCATTTTTGTATAAAACTCAGACAGAAGGAAAGATCACTGCAGAGGAAAACACGAGGGCTCTTGAAATGGTCACTCGAAAAATGTTCTGTGCATCCAGATGGATGCATCCTAAATTCATGTCATGTTTCCTATTGCATGGATTAGAAATAGCAGAGGGGGTGTCTCTGAGCACTTTTTAATTGGAGCAAATGCCATTACTTCTCAGCATCTTCCTAGATTAGGGGCCAAGAAGGAGGTGATAGAATATCTAATTTTGTTGTTTACCTTTATGTCATGGAGAGATGATGTGATTGGTGTTACTAGGATCACTGATTTTTGAATCCGAGGGGTAGAAAGGAAGATGTGTCTTCTCCATCTGTCCCTCCCCTCCCCTTTACACATTCTACTATTGGTTACAGGGCAACCTTGGGGCTGGGTTCGGATGACGCTTGGCTTTACTTAAAAAACATTTGTGAGGATGTGATGTGAGCTGTCATTCATGTTTCAAAACATTTCATAGTTTTATTTTTTCCCCCCTTTACCTTAGAAAGAAATCTTAGTTTAATTCTAAATAGATAGCTATGCTGGTTTCTCATGGCAGATAAAAGAATTCTGATTTCATTGCTTATTAATTTCAGTAAACAAATAATGACAAAAAAAAAATCCACAAAAATAAACTAATCATCCTGGCTTTAAGCAGGGCTTCCATTTTCAAGCTATTTCTCAAAATGTTGCAAAAAGGGCATATCAAGTTGATTCTAGAGTTACAAAGAGGTATGTGCTAGAAAAGCCAATGTATTGAGTAATTTAGACTCAAGCATTTATTTGACCTTCTTCAGGTCAAGGGAAGTTCAAACCATGGAAAAAAAAAAAAGTGTCTTATAGGTCTGGCCTTATTTCTTTTTTTTAAAAAAATAAGATTCAGTTGTTGCCAGGTCATGGTGTATTTAATTCCTTAAAGAGTCCACTACTCAGTAACCTTTTGCCCTGCAAGAGAGATGTGATGTGACACTTGAGGAGGAGGTTTCTTTCATGTGACCCCGTGCCCTGGCACATGCTACGCTGCTCCTCTAAAAAGGGACACGATAGAAGGAAGGTTATGTCCGTTTGCTATAAAGATAAATGTCACACATTGACTCACTTCTTTTTGAAGCTACTGTTCTCTTGCAACTCAAAAAAGAAAGTAAACGCTTTTCATTTTAAAGAGTTTTCTGTGGAAGGCCAACAGGATTCTCAGGATGCCAGGCTTAGTTAAATAACAAGAAGTGTCCCAGAGAGAAGATCTCCAAAACATCTTATTTTCCTGACTAAAATTTAAGCATGCTTGGGTCTCATACTTCTGAGGGCTAAGACTGTTTCCTAGGTCAAAAGATAGGATTGTGTGGCTGCTGTTTTCTGTCATATTTACGTGATGTTATTAACACATTTGCAAAAGCATAGATACTCCAGAAAGTGAGGGAACCTCCCCCAACACTCCATTTAGGTCCGTGGTTATTGTAGCCGTAATCTGGAAAGGGTTGCATACAGGAACTTCCTTAGAAAATTTACTTTTTTGTCAAGATTCAGAACTGTCTGTCGCTGATCTCAATTATATTTCTCCAGGGATGTGACTCAAATTTAGACAGTCTCTAGATATCAGACTTCTTAGTTTTATGGACTACTTACCAGTTATTAAAATAGGTATTGACAGCATCACTGTCAATAACAACAGATGAGCCCAATGATGTCCATGACTAACATAGTTTTTTGTTTCCCTAAAATAGCATTCAAGAGACATGCCCAAGAAATTCTAGTAAAAGATATCAAGTCCAGTCCTGGCCAGATAGCTTGGTTGGTTGAAGCATTGTTCCAAAGTGCAGAGGTTGCTGGTTTGATTCCTGATCAAGGCACATATAGGAACAGCTCGATGTTCCTCTCTCTCTCTTTCTCTCTCTCCTTTCCTTTCTCTGTCTTTCTTTCTCTCTCTCTTTCTCTCTCCCCCTTCCTCCCTTTCTCAGTGAAATCAATAAATAAAAATTTTAAAACTTTAAGTCTATGTATATTGTTGTTAGGAAGGAGGATGGGCCCCCTTACACAGCATGCATTAGTGAGTTGGCAGGCCTGCAGTGGAGATGGTGGTGATGCATGCGTTATACACACCCTGGGTCACCTGGCATCTTGAACTCCTTCTATGTGTGTGTAAGGTCTGTATACAAAAATTACCCACTTACAAATTAATCTCAATTTTCTGCAAACTGTTGCATAGGATTTACCCAGAGAAAGTTTGATTGCAAAGCTTACAAAATGATTACATTCATATTTTTAAAAAACCCTCCTTGAGTTAAAAGCAAGTAAGTTAATATGATTTTTTTTAATCCCAGTGAAGTTTTGGTGGTGGTGGTCTGTGCATTTATTTATAGATAGACGACAAGGTAGAGCACCAAATGGAAGTGAAGAGGCTAGCCCTAGTCCTCACCCTGCTGCTAGCAGAGGGACTTGAAGCATCACAGTCAGTTTGGTTTCTTCATCTCTACACTGAGCTGGTTGGGAATTATTGTCAAGATTTCTTCCTGCTGAACAATTTCTTGATGTTTCTTTCTGTTTGTTTTTAACTCTTATCAACTCAAAAAAAACCCAAAACCCCATAATTTAAAAAAATGTTCTTTAAATTAATTAGGTTCTTTCTTACAATTCATGATCAAATCTCTTATAAGATCATCTCTGTCTCAGGCATATCTGGTTTATTGTAAATAGTTTAAACATATATCATTGTACTTTGTTAATGATGATGTGGTCACACTGGATGCATTTTTCATATAAGCTGCTTCAGGTTCATCTGGGAACTAGGTGAAGTATAAGTACACAGAGACCCATCCCTCGTTCATTCAAGAGGTGTATTGGCTCCCATGTGAAAGGCATGTACTCTTGGGCTAGTCCTACTTCCACTGAGACTTCCTGGCAGCTTCCTGTGTCTTTTACTTCCATGTCCAGTGCTGTGCTCATTTTACGTTTCCATACTCTCTTGACCCAGCCTTTCCCACTTAATCTTGTTACAGTCTATAACACACAGTTACTGAATTGTATGTTGTCCCAGTACTGTTTCGGGTGCTGGACACATCAAGGTGAGGACTTAGAGCCTTGCCCCAGCCAGTTCCTCCCTCCATCTCTTCTTCTCCCTGTCTGTCTTCTCCATCTTTGTCTTTTCCTGATGAGCTGACCTTGGCCATCAGCATCAGCATTCTGTTTTGGCTGTGCCAGACCCTACCTGAGCAATACAATGGTCTCTTGCTCTTTTATTTCCTCTCGGTTCAGTGACAAACTGCCATGTCGGGCCAAGACCCACGCTATCTATTTATTATGTGATGCCCGTTGTTTAAATTTACATCTGCTCTAATGGAGAGTTTTCTGCTTTGGAGGGCATGACCAGAGTTTATTGTCACTACTATTACTATTACAGCTGCTACCAATAGCTTCCATTTACTGCGTGACGGGTATTTCACACACATTTATTATCGCTTTTATTCCAGTAACATCATTGCCTATAAAGAGACCATGTTTTCTCCAAAGTAACAAATGAGCAGTTCTCCAGCCCACTGGGTCGATTAGCATCTGATGGGATTTAGTTTTGTTTGCTGTGATAACAATTAGCTCGTGATATATTTGGGTGAAATTGTTTATCAGACAGTCGGAAACTAGGTAGGATCACGAATGTTTCAATCCTGCTGTCTCAGGAATGTGTGTATTATTCTGAGGAAGTGGTCATATTTCCTTAGGCTCTAAATTTGAGTGAAACTTACAGCTGTCCATTCCTTGAAAATAGTTTGCTTCCTCCCTTCTCTAAGGCTGTTCACATCATACGCACTGGAAAGCACCCTACTGAACTGTGAAATCTTTTTTCTTGAATAAATAAAAATGCAGATGTTACCAGGGGAGATGACTGCCCAACTCGGAAAATGGACCATTGTATTCCGGTTACTCTACCCACTCAGACTGTTTTCTTTTTTTCCTGCCACGATCAGTTAAAAATTTAAAGCGGTTGTCATCGTGTAGCTGTGGGACCACATAACTTGTGGTTAGTTTTTTTCACTGTGAGTGTTCTAATTTTTTTCCCCAGTCAATCCACGGACATCCCAATTTGTACGATTCATTTTTTGTTTTGGCATTAATTAAAACTAAGGAAGCGAAGCTCCAAAATAAGATGGATTTATATGAAATATTAATAGGCAGGATTTACGTAGTGTACTCGGACTACATTTGCAGCATTGGTGATAAGAGTGGGGGCTGGGGGTGGTCACATTAGGCAGAGCAAGGTGTCTAGGGGAACCGGCAATGTCCCTTTTTGTCAGTGCATGTCTTATTATTGCCTTCCGGTGACATGCCATGACATCCCAGGTCAGTGGAAGACATCTCAGTTTTTCTCTCCTCTTCCAGAGAATTCTGTAAAATTAGTCAGTTTAGTTTATCCAGTGGGAAATCCTTCCCAGAGATGTGGATTGGTGGCAGCCTATTTGTGTGCCTCTTACAATTTTGGTGTTCTCTTATAACCCCAGATAGGCATTGGTATCGTTTTCTCCCTCTGCTCTGGCTTGTGAAAATAATCTCACCTGGAGTCCCGATTCAGTCCTTTCTCTCCAATCAGTCGTTTAACATAGGGTCTTTGTGATCAAGATACCTGAGTGAAAGAAATGGCAGTGAGGGACAGAAAATGAGAGGCCCAATTAGGGCCGGGACTCCAGGTCTGCAGAGGCCATCAGCAGAAACAGACAGCAGGGAAGCTCTAGTGAGTTAATAAAAAAAGTATGCTCAGAGGTCTCAAAGAGGGTGCCTCTCCTAGAGCAGAAGGAAACTCTCCATTCACACCCCACCCCCCAGCCCGAAGAGGAAATCCTCCTGATGGAGCAAGTCACAAGTAGAATTTTCAGGCGTGAAGGCTAAAGTTTTATATAGCAAATTCTTTTTCAAGTGACTTGGTTTAAGCTAACCGATATTACTTATACCTGTATCAGTAAAACAACATTTTTGAAATGCCCTAACTTTGTTCCAGAACCCTTCTGGTTCTCTCTATTATAAGTGGTTCTTTGCCTCTAGAGACTCAGTTGACTCAACAAACAATTACAATTATTTTAAAGTCCATACTTGGTAATATTTCCCTTCAAAATGATAAAAGTAACACATGCATTAAAAAAAGTCAAGTAGTGCAGAGGGATATAAAATGAAAACGGAAGTTTCCCTCCCTGACCTTTGTCTTAATCCACACTCTTTCTCAGTTAACTGCTTAATGGCTTCTTGCGTATGCTTCCAGACAATTTTCCTACAAATAAAAAGATATCTAGCCTGACCAGGCAGTGGTGCAGTGGATAGAGTGTTGGCCTGGGATGCTGAGGACCCAGGTTTGAAACCCCTGAGGTTGCTGGCTTGAGCTCAGGCTCACCAGCTTGAGCGCGGGGTCACCGGCTTGAGTGTGGGATCATAGACATGACTCGAAGGTTGCTGGCTTGAGCCCAAAGTTGCTGGCTTGAGCAAGGGGCCACTGGCTTGGCTGAAGCCCCCTCGGTCAATGCACATATGAGAAATCAATCAATAAACAACTAAAGTGCTACAACTATGAGTTGATGCTTCTTATCTCCCATCTTGTCTGTCCCTGTCTGTCCCCGCCCCCTCTCGCTTAAAAAAAAAAGATATCTTTTTTTGTTTCATTAGTTTACCCCATTCTGCTTACCCCCCTCTTTTTTTGCTCAAGTATTTTAAAGCAAATCACAGACATCATCACATCCATTTGCTTGTAAATATTTCCATAAGTATTTTCCACAGATAAGGACTTGAAAAAATAACCACAATAACTATTATCATATCTAACAGGATCAACAATTATCACATGGTATCATGGAAAACACAGGTTATAATCAGTATTTCCTTAATTTATCTCAAAAGTGTTATATTATGATTTTATAAACAGGATCAAAATAAACTTCACACCTTGCATGTTTTTTGCAGGCGCCTTAAGTGTGTTTTTTTCATCCATAACCCCTGCCCTTTTTAAAATGTCATTTCCTTGTTGAAGAAACTGGGTCATCTGTTCTAAAGATTTTCCTGCATTCTGAGTTTGGCTGATTTGGATCTCCTCTTATGTGTCACACTGTTGTTGTTTTATTTAGTCACCTGTATTTCCAGTCAACTGCTTGGTAGAGGCCTGATTAAATTTTTTGTGAGACTGTTTCATAGATGGCTTAGCAGAAGGTGCACAATGTCTGTTCCCTCTTTCGTGATGTTAAGATTAATCAGTGGTTTTACGTGTTGTCAGCTTGATCCATCCTCTATAAAGTTCCCTGTCAACCTTTCACCTGATGGTTTCAGCAGTAATTGATTCCCGTTTTCTAGAAAACGAAAACAGAAACACCCTAGACATAGTTTCATGTCTTGCTTTATCCATGAACTCTTTAATATCTCGGGCATGTTTCTGTATTAGCATCTATAGACATCTCTCATTTTTAAAGTAAACCTTCATAAGGTTTGTTTTATGAGTATAGTATATTACAATTGATTTTATAGTTTGCAAATATTTCTGATCCCTCTTGATTAAGAAAGGAAAGTCTGAGACCTGAACTCTACTTGTTTTGATTGGCTCTCTTCCCAAATTGCCAAGTGTCATGTGGCACTGACCTGTATCATGTGATAGACCAGACAGGTAACAGTTCAGGGTCACAGCAGAGACCCCTCCTTGTAGAGATGATGCAGGAGAGGGGGGCTTAGCTTTCCTTGGAGGAACTAGGTGTTTTTTTACTTTCCTGAAAAACGGCAACACGTGTGACTGCCTGGTTGGCAGCTTTTCAAAGTGGTCAGTGGGGCCCCTTCACCGTGCAGGGGAAGGCCACGCATCTCGTTAGTGGCAGCCAGAGGGACAGAGACGAGAGGGTGGAAAACCCTGACTCTAACACCCCCCTCCCCGGTGGCTAAATTGGCAGCAGCCTCAGCTCAAGCCATAACTAAATCAGTCAGCAGTGGGGATCCTGAAATTCATCCCCATCAGAGCTCAGTGAGCGAGGTTTGTGACTGCTGTGAGGTGTCCATTGTGATGTGGTGCCTTCGTCTCCATCCCGTTTGATTTGTCTTCATTTCCTGCCATTTTTCCAAGTTCGAGAATTCATACATGGACAGTCTGGCAGTTTTCTTCAGGAAACAAAGCCCCTGATTTGAGGTCCTTCTCTGGGCTGAGCAAGGACAGGCCAGGTGATCTCCCTCAGTGTGGCATGGCCTTCGGAAGTAAAGACTATCACAAGGCAGGGCTAATAGAATTTGGAAAATGGAACCCAGATGGAAGTCATGAGATGAACGTGAGTTTCTACCTGAAGAAAAGCAATAATACAGCTCCCTCGTGGAGGAAGTCTTGGGATTGCCAAGAAAAAAAAATCATTTTAGTGTAACCTCCATCTAACAACGCATGCGAGTTAGTGCTGGGTGCGGGTACCTTTCCGTTGTCCTTACTTTTCCTCTTTTTCTCCTTCTTCCAAGCCTCAGAAGAGGAAGGTGGGAAGCCTTTCCAGTGTCCAATATGCGGTTTGGTTATAAAAAGGAAGAGTTACTGGAAGCGGCACATGGTGATCCACACAGGTTTAAAAAGTCATCAGTGCCCGCTCTGTCCATTCCGGTGTGCTCGCAAGGACAATCTCAAATCCCATATGAAGGTAAGCCAGCCGCTAATGGGCCTGACAGTGCGGGCACAGCCCAGCAAGAGAGGGGGCTTTGGGTGCGTGACAGCGCTCCAGGTCGCAAGGCGAACACAACCAAAATGAAGCACCTTGGAAAGAGTCCCCTTGTAAAGGTCTTCCTTTCCGATTTACCACCAAGAACTTAAAGACAGAGAGAAGCTTCAGTATCCAGATAACAGTATGTAGTGTAGAGCCAGCCCTCTTTGGGGAGCAGCAGCTCAACCTGGCCTTGCGTGGCAATGGGGGGGTGGGGGGTGGAGGGGTAGAAAGAGTACAAGAAGGGCTGCTGGACCCGTGCCCTAGATAGAGGGTGTTTGGACCTGCACCCCCTCCTAGAAGGACTACCCTTTTCTGCTTATTAACACAAAGGGACACCCAGAAAGACACCTGGGCTTCAATGTTAGCCCTGTGGTGGCTTTGGGATCATTCTTGATAAGACTGAGTCCTCCCTGAGGCTGTCAGTGTTCAAGCTGTCATAATTCCCAGGTTCACACTTACCCAGCAGGTAAAACATTGAAAACAATGTCCTGTTGAAAACTGTTGGGCTTGCTCCTGCAGTAAACACATGAGAACATTGAGTAGACTCTGTGTGTCACAGTTGGGGGAAACGCAGTTGTCTAGAAATTTTTTTAGCAAACTCAATTAATACTAAAGGCTTTGTCCAAAATTCAAGGAGGAAACTCATGAGATCACAAGAGCACACACTTTTGAATTTGATAGACCCACATTTAAATCTTATTGTGCAACTTACTGGCTAAGTGGCCTTAAGCAAATGAGCCTTTAGACTTAATTTTCTCATTTGTTAAATGGGAACAATAATGTTGAGAAGAGCTGTCATTGGCATTTATTGAGTTAATATTCGTTCAGTAAAGTATCTGACCCAGAAGCGTTCTTTAATAGTTATGGAATTACCATAGCTATCATCTAACACCCTAGTGATAACAACAATCATTTTTATTGCGATTTTTAATATGATTTGGCAGTTGACATTGTTTATAAAGCTTTTACTTTCCTGCCATAGGAAGTCTATTGTATGTACACAATTAAGATATTTACTTTTCTCTAAATCTTGTCTAAATTCTTCTGAACACATCAGTAATCACTGTTCAGAATTGTAGCCTAAAAATGTGTGATCAGAGAGAACCTCTATTGACTTTAAAAAATAGCTTAGAAGATTTAAAAAATTAAATCCATGATGTAATTTGTTTTCTATCATTTGCCTTTTTCTCTTGGGAGTAACATGCCCTTCATCTTCAGAATCCATTTAACCAGCAGTTCTGGTTGGTTGAATTTTAGTGAGCCTTAGTTTTTACTTTAACCCTCTTCCTCCTCTGTCACTTCTTCTCAAAGTAAAAATCTCATATTTTGCACCTGCAGAGTGGATTTCATTAGCAGGATGAGACTTCAAAAAAAATTGCCTTTAAAACTAAAATATGTTTTTATTACTGTGTCTGATGCGAAGCTGTGTTCAGAAATCAGGTCTGGCAAATTTAAAGCTTCAGTGAGCAGAAAACTTGCATCTCGCCTGACACCTTGTAAGCTTGGTTTCAGCGCAGGGTCACTTAAAACAACCTATTTATAAACCTGTGTGGGGAAAAAAAAAAAGAAAGCTGGGTTTTCAAGAGCAGGAACTACTGACCCTGAAACTACAGAGAGATGAGTTGGGTGCCTTGATGAGACAGACCATTGGCCATGACAGTGTTACTGATGAGAGCCGCGAGGGTTTCGCGGGTCATGAGGTCTTAGAACGCTTTCAGAACAAATCAATAACCAGTATGATAAAGCAGTTGTGTGAAATTACTACTTTATTCAAACTCATTGTGTCCTAACCTGTTGAGCCCCAATTGAGCTTTTGATAAGGGAAGTGTGAGAAGGGCTCATACAAGTTTAATTTTATCAAATGGGTGTACTGTTTCTTTTCTCTGCTCTACACCTCACTTATGGGCCTTTTTAAAGTTCCTTCATCAAAGGATACATCGCTTTGTTTTCATTAGACATCCTGGAATTTTGCTAAATTTTGCAAATTCAGTCCACGTGGAAATAAAATGGCTCTGGTTTTAGGCATAGTTGTTGGCTGCCTTCACCAGAGATCACAAAGATGGATAGATTTTTCTAAAATGACTTCTGCCGAGAAGTAGGGGTAGCAGAGCCTATAGATTAAGATCTCAAACTGGGTGGTCAGAAAAACCTCAGTTGGAATCTCAGTCCTGCGGCTTTTGGGAGCATGGAGACTTTGGGCAAGTCATGCAACCTCTCCAAACTTTCGTTTCTGGTCATGGAGATGATAGTCAATCTATCTCACGAAAATACTGTAAGAGCTAAATGAGATAATGGGCATACACCACTTAACCCAGAGCCCAGCGTGGAGAAACACTAGGTTAGCGTAGCTAATATAGAAGTTGTTACCTGAAAACCATCTGAGTATTTATTAACATTTACATTTAGAAGTAAACTAGTGACATGGTCTAAGACCTTCCTCTGAAATAAATCGTATTACCTTTCTCTTTCTGTGAGACATCTTTCGTGCTGAGAATTTCAAAACATTGATAAACAACAGGGATATAAAATGGACCCTTACTCTCATCCCACAGAAATAACCCTGAGGGTCCTTGTCATGTCTCCCTTTCCATATCAGTTACATAGATTTATTTCAGAAAAAATGGGATTCTACTTTATTTGTTCAGCAAATAGAGTATTAACAGTGTACCTACTGGGTGCTAGGCATTGTGTGTTTTCTTAAGCCTGTCTTCCCTCCTTAGTACACTGAGCAAAGGTTTTTATGAGCAGCTGCGGAAGGAGCTGTGAATGCCTCCAGCTTCCTCAGGGTCATCTTAGCTTTCCATTCAGTCTTTTACAACTTTCCTGGATGAGCACAGGAATCAAATAGGAAATTCATAACTTAACATTGAACAGAAAAGGTGAGGAGGACTGCTAAGATAAAGAACAAGGGCAAAGTCATGGCAAGAAAGTGAACCAGATTCAGGGCACGGAGCTCTACTCCTCTAGGGCCTGTCATCGAGGGCATGGGCTCCTGCATACACCTCGCCCTGCCTGGCCAGGCCCCCGATGGGTAGGCGGTGGAGTCGGTGTTTCCCAAGGTTTCCTCACATTATGTCTAACTGCACGAGAAGGACCCAGTGACGTCACAGCAGTGCCTTCACTTCCCTCCCCTGGGGTGGGCGGTTTGCCGTTGGTGCAGTGACCGTCCAGTGAGTACATGCCTGTGAGGCCCGGAAAGAATGCCATGCTTCAGACAAGCATGTTCTCGCATGAGCCGAGCGAGAGGGATTTTGAAGTCAGTGTTAAGCTAAGGAGAATAACAGTTGTAGCAGAAAGTGCTTTTCTGTCAGGAGAAAAGAGAAGACGTTGCAACTGGAATATGGAGCTAATTAGACTTCTCTCCAAGGCCAAACGCGGTCCATAGCCCCTTGGGGAAGGTGTGGCTCACGTAAAACTGTAAGTGCGAAAGTCAACACCGCATCTACTGTTTTTCCCTGAAATGGTCACTTAAGTTTATAGCAAGGTCAGGACCTGGTGGGAAAGCAGCCACAGAAAGAAAGTCCGTGCATGCAGACCCTTCTCCATTGAGGGCTTCTGTGGGCTTCAGAACCGGGCTCGCCCCCTCTGCCATTCCTGCTTCCAGAGGCTGCGCTAGAAGCTTCTGTTCTGGGGTCCTCTCCTCCCCTCCCCTCCCCTCCCCTCCCCTCCCGTCCCCTGGGTCAGCAGGTGTAAGGACACTTCTGAAATGGAATGTGCCCCACTGCATTCTCCCCGGGGCGGAGAGAAGCTCCCTGCCTTGTGACCTCTACCACCTGGTTCCCAGGCAGGCTTTGGGCAGCACCTATCAGGGTCACCTGGGGCTGGCATCATAGCGCCCCCCCCCCACCCCAGGTGCCTGCTTCTGTGTGAATTGGGGGGAGAGTGGTAAGGAAGTCTTCCCAATTCTGAGGGAAAGCCAATGAACCCGTCCACTCCAGAGCGAAATCCCTGTGCTTACCGCCAGTGACAGTGTGGCGTCCCAGCTCCCAGTCCCTCCAGACCTGGCAGAGGAAGGCTATAAGGAGCAAGGCTTTGCTGCCACTGAAGTTAAGTTTTTAGATCGTGCTTTCTGTGGAGAAGCTCATGCTTTGGGGGAACCAGACTCTCATCTGTTGTTTTTTTCAAAAAGCCACAGTGGGGTGCTGTAGCGACAGGATCTCACCATTAACGTTTAATTTCTTTGCTTTTGTTGGTCACTTAACATTATTTAAAAGTATGTTTTGGCTGGTGAATAATACTTTTGGACTGCATTCAGAATGCATAAACAGCTGTAGTAAAACTTGCTCCCTTGGAAAGGAAAGCCTACGCAGAGGGGCCAGGTGGTGCAGTGAATTAACAAACAGGCCTTTAACCTTTGTGAGACCCGGGTTCAAATCCCACTCAGGTCACCCCTGACCGATGAGGTCTCAAGTTTTGTTTTGTTTTGGAATTCCAGTCACTAGCTTGTTTGTCCAGATCACACAACGGCCAAATCGTTTGGCCCAAATCTCCACAATTGGCAGTTCTGACGCGAGGGAGAGCCAGTCCTGAAGTAGCCGGCGCAGCGGTCACCACTGAAGTGCATTGGCAGAGACGAAGGGGCAGTTAGCAGGCTCGTGAGCACCCGCCAGCCTGAAGCCCGGCTCGGGCCAGCGCGATGAGTTCCTCACTTTTTCAAGCACTAAATTTGGTAGTGACAGGAAGGGAAAAAAAAAAAGGTCCTCACCATTTTTACAGGTCTGTGCCTGCAGGACAGAACTGGGTTTCAAAGTCCGCGTCCTTTCATTGCAGACGTGGGGATCTGAGCATGATATTACTATGTTGGGAAGCGCTGGTTTGAGCTCACTGAGAACCCTCGGTGGGGGTCAGACCGTGCCCCCTCCCAGCTCTTTCTTCACATGTAATTTTGCTCAAGCTCTTCATTCGGGGTCTCAGTTTCCCTGTCTCTGAAATGGGAACACCCTGGAGACATTCTTTTCCACCTTCTTAATTACCTAGAGAAGCATTCTGAAAATTGAAATCCTGTGTGCAGAACATCACTAACTCTCTGGACGACAGTCATTGGGAACACAACAAAGTGTTACTATTATGAGAGGAATGACCTGACAGGTGACCTGTTTTGACAACTTCCCCCCAGCTGGTAATTAGGTAATTTATGTTCTGCTGGGTTTATTCTGTTTTCTCTGAAGATGTCAGCTGAGGTCAGATGACTAGACTACGAAGGGGGTTCCACTGCAGAGGCCTCCAATGGCCAGCCGGCCGGCAGCACCCAGGCCGTGCACGTGGCTCCCCTGGCAGACTCCTCACCTATGTGGCCCCGCTTTCCGTTCCGGGGAGACCTCGTCCCTGAGAGCGCAGGAATGAGATGCCCCCTTGGGTTATGTGATTTCCCAGGCCAGCCCTGCGTCCTGTGAGGAGACTGTTGATGACTAGGGTGGTGACACAGCGAGGCATTTCCCATGAACGCCCGGTAGCCAGCTGACTGTTGTTGCTTCCTCGTCAGGTCCATCAGCACCAGGACCGTGGAGAGACCTTCCAGTGCCAGCTGTGCCCTTTCACCTCCTCGCGCCACTTCAGCCTGAAGCTCCACATGCGCTGCCACCAGCACTTCCTGAGGACCGAAGCCAAGGTGAAGGAGGAGATCCCAGACCCAGATGTCAAGGAGTCTCCCCACCTCAGTGACAGTGCCTGCCCGGGGCAGCAAAGGGAAGGAGGAGGGACAGAGCTAGTGGGGACCATGATGACGGCCAACACTCCAGAAAGGACTAGCCAGGGTGGGGCTGGCGTCTCACCTTTGCCGGTGAAGGAGGAACCCAAGGAAGATAACGGCCTGCCAGCCTCCTTTCCCCTGAATGCTGCCGACAGGCTGGCCAACCACACAAAGCTGAAAGACCCCTCCGAGTATGTGGCCAACAGTGCGTCAGCATTGTTCAGCCAGGACATCTCTGTTAAGATGGCGTCTGATTTTCTCATGAAGCTGTCAGGTACTTGAATAGGGTTGTATTCTCTCTCTTTCTCTCTCTCTCCTCTCTCTCTCTCTCTCTCTTTCTCTACCAGTGTTCTCATCTGTAAAACGAACCGGTAGGAGTAGATGATTTCCAAGGTCCCTTTAAATTCTAATAGTTGGCACCTTTATCAATTTTCTCCTTGACTCTCCGCCCCCCCCCCCCCCCCCAGTCCTTTGGAAGTAGGCTGCGGTTTGGGTCTAGCAACAGCAGAGATTGCTGATGTCCGTGTGGTTTTTTTCTCCGTTCAGAGTTCATGTTGTGGGGGAAAGTCTGTGCTGAGCCAGACTGGTGGCAGTTCTGTGTGTGACCATGGCCTCTGCGTAACTCGCCTCTGCGTTACGTTCTTTCAGATGCTTGTGTGAGACATCTCATTTTGCACTATTCAAGTTCCTCGTTCGTTTTTAACTGCAATGGTGGTTTTTTTTTCTTTTTGAAGAATATTCAGAGACGACGACTAGGAATTAGAGACTTTTAAAATTGGATCAAATGATAAAAGATGATCCTGAATTTTTTTTTTCTGGTGGGAAATTTTTTATTATGGTAAAATATACCCAACATGAAATGAACTGGTTTTAAGTGTCCAGTTCTTTGACCTGACGGACATTCACGTTGTATAACCGTCACTGCCGTCCGTCTCCAGTACTTTTTCATCTTTCCATTAAACAATAACTCTGCGTTCCTCCCTCCCCCCAACTCCTGGTAACCACGCTTCCAACTTCTGTCTCTACAAATCTGACTGCTCTAGGCACCACATGTAAAGTGGAAGTAGAATTTTTGAGAAAAATTCTTTTCCAACTGCCACAATGCCACTTAGAAAGAATAGGGAGTATGGTTTGGAAAAAAAAAGAATCTTATCAACTGATATCACTTTCATCATCAATTTACTTGGGATGTTTCTTTTAGGTTTTATCTTTTTTCCAATGGCTTTGATTGAGTGGTGGAGTTGAACGGGGTGCGTAGAGACATTGAGGGAGGCTGTTTTTCCCAACTCCCTTTTTGCAATGATGAACCGTGTCCTGGGATTCTGCTGCTGCTGATTTCATTTTTTTAAAAGTACGATTTAAAATTTTAAAGACAACGTGGCGGGTGGGGAAAGGTCGTCTGAGAATTGGTTCTGTCTTGCAGTGAGGCCAGCAGTCCCCACGATGATTTCCAAATGCCATTTCAGCTCTTTGGAGATTGACAATACCCTTTAAATGGAGAATAATTGGTCACCGCCTTCCTTTAAATGGACTGTGAGTTGCATTTCACTAAATGTCATTGCCAGGTGAATTAGAGGTTCCGCTTCACTCTGAAGACCCTGTGCTCAGCGACACGCAGTCGGGTCTTTGGGAATGTCCCCGTCACCCCAGATCTCTGCCCCTCGGGAGTGCTGCACACTAGAGGGAAGGAATGAGAGAAGGAAGGGGACGGAAATGCAACAGTGGCAGAAATGAGCTGCAGTGGAGGAGGGAGCAGAGAGGGTCCCAGGGAGGCCTCTAGACCTGCTGTGCATGTGAGGCAGTCCTCCCCTGGGAACAACCCTGTCCCAGGAATTAAAGTGTATCTGACTGTGGCACAGATGGACAAGGGGCTCTCTGTCCCCCCGCCCCTCCCCACACCACCTTCTTCCTCCTGTTCCAGCTCATCTAGGGGAAACTGAGCTTTTAGACACTTTGGGCTTTATATTGAAACATTTTTGAAAATGAAGGGAAAGGGCAGGCTTCTAGTGTCCCTTTTGCCGCTGACACTTTAATTTTCACATCCAGAACACCTTCGGTTCTTCCTCACTGGGCTCTCCCGCCAATAGTGGAGCACAAGCAGCTCCATTTCTGGGCTCTTCCGGCGCAAGCAAGGGAATGCAGGGGGCATCCTCACTTGGCAAAGCTTAGAAAGCAAGACGGACATCTCCGTACTCACGGACAGGGACCAGCTAAGTGGGGCTGGGTAACTCTTAGGAAGGGGTTATTCCCTTTCGTCCACCACCCCAGAAGGTTTTCAGACCTGCAGGAAGGCAAGGAAGGACTAAAGAAGGGTGGGATAAAGCACTTGGTGAGTGACACACCACTCCTGCTGGGCTGAGCCCCGGAGGCCCCACTTCCAGCTGCAACTAACTCCAGGCCCAACTCAGGCTGCCTAACACCGGGCCTGTGGCTGCTGAAAACCAAAGTTGCAAACAGGAGCTTCACAGCAGAGAAGCCGGATAGGAGGCTGGGGTTAAAAAAAAAAAAAAGAAAAAAATAACGATGCAGCAAAACCTGACATTGTGATCCGTTTTCTCAGCTCACTATTGACGGGAACCTGTTGACGGTTTGGCAGTTGCAGTATTTACTGACTGACCAATTGGCAGAAGAAAACAGATAACAAATGCACGCTATTTATGCGAAAGGCCCATGCAGCTATTTTATGGTGGCTTACTAGAGGTCCTGAAACCTGACTTGTGTGCACGGTTACCTAGCAACCTGTTACAAAGTCACCAGGGAGTGAGATGCATTGGTAATTTTTTGTGTGTGCGCATATTTGGATGTAAATATAAACTTGGTGACTGTGGCAGTGCAGCCCACGGGAGGAGAAGATTTGTTAAAAGACGGAGAATACATTTTCTGGAGGGATTTTTTTTTTTTAATTCCACTAACTCTTTGACAGATCGAGCCCTATAATTGATAGCTGCTGTCTCTGCAGACCTGTGCCTAGCTGTGTCTGTGGATATGATCCCGGGACCAAAGGGCTAAACCCCCAGAGAAAACGGCAGCTGAGTTCGCAGCTCTTTTCCTCACCAAATGCAGTGCAGTCATGGTTAACGTCGGGCCTTGTCCCTCGCCATCATAACAGCACCATTGTCCTTGCGACGGATTTTAGCTGGGCTCTGTGTATGCACCTGCTGGGACTGTAGGGTGCAGCTGTTTGTGGGCACAGAGTTAGTGAGTCTCAGTGCCAGCCATGTCACTGTCCGCAGAACTGGAGCCCAGTGACAAATCAAGCGTGTGCATACCTACTTGTTTCCAAAAGAGAGATGGGAAACACTCGTTTCTTTCTTGGTTATTAAGGGGAGTCTTTCTTGCTCCTTCAACTAAAACGGAGCACGCAGATGACTTTAGCGAACCCGGGGGGATTAAAAATCATGGGTCGAATGTTGTTTTAAATGAACCCTAAATCCTCCTCCCATCCCCAGCCTGATTTTTGACGTTTCCTAGCGTAAGTGATTGTGAAATCAAACCCCCTTCTCCAAATCATCAAATCAGTCTTCTCAGCCTGAGCCCACACTTAACATTCCTTGGTTTTCCAGAATGAATGTTGCTCCCTGGAACAGAAGCTCTCCAGACTCAGCACCATAACTGATTCAGGGAAGAGAATGGGGCAGCCCCTGCTGCTGGCTTTCTGGGCGAAGAGGGAATGATTTTGTAAACTTTGCTCGGGGTTTTTGGCCTAGACAGCATGTTTTGGAAGGCTGCAGCCTGACATGTTTGTATAGATCTTTCTTGGGAGCCAGAAGACATATGTGGGTCATTGCATGTCAGGGCAAAGGGTCCAATGGTCACATGAGCCAGGACGTGCAGGGGACAGGCGTCCACCTACCCTCAGAGCACTGCGGTCCCCACTGCCTTGTGCCTCCTCTCCACGACCCAGGATCCAGCAGCAGTTCTCACTTTCGAGTGTTTTTTCTTTTTTTTAACCTCAGGGTCCAGCCCACTCCAAGAAATGATTATTTAATTGGTCTAGGATAGAGCTTAGTCATTGATACTTTTTAAAATCCTCAAATGATTCCAACATGCAGCCGAGACTGAGGACCATTGATGTGGAGTATAAGCTTGGTTCCTGGTACAGCTATTTTCCAGACAGCTCTCTGGTCCCAGACCATGAAAGGGGATGGGCGGCGTGAGGTGGGTCTGAGGTATTCACCATAGGTCAAGGTTGGCATGAATGAGAGGCATGGTCATTAAACCCCCGAGTTTCCTTGTGGGGCCTCATGACAGGAGAATTAGAAGAAATGTTACTGTTTCCTAGCCAGAGCTAGAAAGCCTCAAGACTCACCTAGAACCTCAAGGAGCCGGGAGT
This sequence comes from Saccopteryx leptura, assembly GCF_036850995.1. NCBI lineage: Eukaryota > Metazoa > Chordata > Mammalia > Chiroptera > Emballonuridae > Saccopteryx > Saccopteryx leptura. Next base: position 214,891,710 of record NC_089503.1, on the reverse strand, counting down.
ATCATTACTTTGAAGCCTGATTTACAGTTGCCGGCTAGAGCCTTACATCATGTCTCTTTCTGAAAACTACACTTTTCAAGATCTCTAATTTAATTTTAGCTCTCCAAATTATAACCGAGGAGTTGACAGAAACTTGGCACCTCGGTTGTTGGCCGGGATAGCTTTTTGTCTCTGCTTTTTAAAAATAAAAGATCCATTTCAACTATTTTTAATTTGGAAATGGGCAAAAAAGAAATTTTTTTTTTACAGTTTCCCACATTCTATTAATTTCATAAAATTAATTGGCTGAACTAATTGTAACCAGGAGAGATGGACTCTTTAAGGCAGTGACTTACAGGGGGGCCAAGCGGAACTGAGTTTGATTAGGAGCACGGCCATAAAACGACATACACGAAGGGGGCCTGGTGATTGGATCTGCGTTCTTTAGGCCTTTGTTCTGCCACTTCCGTCTGTTCTGTTCAGCTTCATGCACCTGTAGTTACAATATGGTTAGTCCGTGAATGGTTGTGCCCCTGCCTGTGATCCATTTGTTTGTGTCGCTGGAGAAGGAGGAACAGGAGATGCTCAATAAAGCGGGTCATCCTTGTTGCCAGGAGCCTCTTGATTGGTTTTCCAGAAAACATCTTAATAAATGAGCCTTCTTTCATGGAAGTGCCATCCTTGGGCCATCCATACCCTATGACGTCAGTGCCAGTGACCAGGGTGGGGGGGGGCTCAAGGGGGGACTCTCCCCTTCCCCACGCCTACACTCTTTGCCCAGTGGGCTTATTTTTGACAACCGTCCTTCATGTCTTCAGTTTGGGCCTTCTTTTAAACCCTGCCTCGCTTTTCTCATGGTGGGCACTCACAGACCACGTGACTGAAATTCCTGGTGTCAGAGGCTGCCCGTGGAGGCATGCAGGCAGCCTGGGTGCCCTTTTGAAATCCTGGATTTTATTACTGAACCTGGAGATGAGTCCTGTGAGCGAGAGAGTGTGACACTTCCCTGTTTTCCAAAGAAACCAGGGCCGATCTGAGTCACAGCAAAAGCAGGTGACGTTCCAAGAAAGTGGAACTTGGATGGGTCCCCAAGCATCAGTGAGGATTTTGTGACATTTACTCATTGTTTTGTTTTGTTCTTTTTTTTCTTAACAATCATTTATATGATGTTTACTCTGTTCCACTAACTCATTGGAACTTCATAACAACCCGAGAGCAAGATAGTATTCCCATTTTACAGATGAAAACTAAGAAGCAGAGAGGTTAAAAGACTTGCCCCAGTTTACACAGCTAGTATGTGGCAGAGCTGGGATTCTGACCCAGGGGGCCTGGCTCCGACGTCCCCTCCCCCAGGCTGCCTCTCCCTTAAATCACAAAGTCCGGAAGTAGAGAAACCGGAACCTGGCTCCCTTCTCGGCCCTCTGTTGTCATATTAGCCATTCTTTGAGTGCTCTATGTTTAAGTCATTGCAAGTTGTATTGATATTTTTAGGCTTTTCAGGGATTATTTAATGGGAATAGAGTAGTAACGATAAGGCCAATAAATATTTCTGTAGAGCTTTCTAGTGTGTTTCCAAATACGTTGTCTAGTAACAACTATGTATATGAGGAAACAGGATTTGGTGTAAGTCCTGTAAAAGGATCATGACTGGAATCTAGGTGTTTTTGTTTGTTTGTTTGTTTTTTATATTTTATTAATTTTAGAGAGAGGAAAGAGAAGAGAGAGTGAGAGAGAAAGGGTGGGGAGGAACAGGAAGCATTAACTCATAGTAGTTGTTTCTTGTATGTGCCTTGACCGGGCAAGCCCGGGATTTTGAACTGGCGACCTCAGCCTTCTAGGTCAATGCTTTAAACACTGCACCACCACAGGTCAGGCTAGACTTTCTTTTTTTTAATTTATACTGATTTGAAAGAGAGAGAGAGACAAACATGGACTTGTCATTCCACCTATTTATGCATATTCACTGGTTGATTCTTGTATGTGCCCTTATCGGGGATCAAACCTGCAATCTTGGTGTATAGGGACAATGCTCTAACCCACTGAGCTACTTGGCCAGGGCTGGAATTCAGATCTTTCTTTCCTCACTGTGCAGGACAGAGTACTCCTTGTTCTAGCATTGCCCACAGAATAATTTTTTGTCCTGATAGACCCCTGGGAAAACTTATCGAAGTCTATGTTTCTGCAAAATTGAATTCAGTTTATGTTCTCCCTTCCCTGATAAGTACAATTTCTTCTCCTCACTACTGTTGTTAATAATTCTACTACTATTATTATTATTATAAGCATTATTAATAATCAGTTGTGTAAATAGTGAACCAGGCACTGTGCCAACAACGTTGTGTGATTTTTCATTCAACCCTCCCAACAGCCCTACAGGGTCAATAATATTAAACCTATTTTGTAGATGAGGAAGTTGAGGCTTAAAGGCTTCAGCTACAAGGGACCAAGCAAAGATCCAGCTCTGCCTAATTGCAAAGACTTGGCTCATGACTACTTAATTAGCTATTACCTAATTCTTTTTCTCAGTTGAGCAAACTGTCTTCTGACCTCCGTCTGCTTCACTGTTTATTTGCCTTGGCTTCAAACCATGGCATGATTTCTACATGTTAATTCGGTCGCTAATCTGGTTAAACTTTTTGTGTCTTCAAAATAGATCTACAATCCATCGCTTCACATGCAGCCCTTCTTGGCTGTCACCTCGCACCCTGACAGCTTGCCCCTCTGGCTCCCCACACAGGCCTTCTCCACTCCAGCTGTTCCTACCCCTCCCCCCGGGCCTTCCAAGGCATTCTGAAGGACCCTTCTTCTAATGATTCTTGCATCAGGTTATGTCCCTACCTGCTCCTTTCTACTGAGTAACCCTATCCCCACTTTTCTCGAGAAAAACATTTAGGGTCTTCACCAGCTCATAGCCATGCCCCTCTGATTTCCATGTCTCTGCCTTTACTCATGTTATTTCCAGAATCCCGTCATTTGAGCTGTGGCGTTCCATGTATCTTCCTCTTATTAGATAAAATGGGAGGGGGAACTTTTCTAAAAAATAACTAATAACATTACTAAAGTTAAAATAACACTTTAATGCATCTCTGACACAGAGTGGTTCTATATCTTGGTAGAGAATTTCTGGCAACGCTGGGCCCATTCCTATGATACCCTTTCCTACTGCCTGGCCCTTTGCAATTGCTAGCCGACCTTCCAAGAATAGTTCCCACTTCTTCAGTGAACCCTTCTCCTGTTATTCTGGTCTTCTGTGCTCACCCGTCCTCCCCCCCCCCCCCCCATCGTGAGTTCCAGTGATATTTAGACTCTTTTATCACGCAGGTTGGTGCCTGTATTATGGTTGGCTCATTCTATTGCTGTGTGTTAGTCTTGCTTCTTCAACTGTCTCGAGTTGCCGGGTGGGAGGAGAATAATTTTTTTTTTACATCTTTATCTTTGTACCATCCGCAATGTATTCCATGGTGGATTATAAGGAAAACATTCCACTAGTCATATTCTGGAAGTTAGGTTTTTAGAGGTTGTGATATCACTTCATTTAAAAAAGATTTGCAAATTCACAGCCACATCCTAATACTGTAAGAAAGAAGGTGGAATAGAGTGGTGCTCTGTGGAAAGTAAATGGGCCGTGTCAAGGGAGCCCCCAGGGGAGTGAGCGCCTTGGTGTTGTCTCCTGTCCTATGTTCCGGGACCTCAGCTGGTAGGGCCAGGTCTAGGAACTGTCACATCATGCAGTAACAAACTGTTCCCTCGTTCATTAGCTCAAAACAGTAACCATTTTCTGAGTTGATGATTTTGTGGAGTGGTGATCTGGCCATGGCTCAACAGGGAGCTGCTTCTGGTCTCTCCTGGACATCGGTTTGCAGTTCACTGCTTGGTTGGCTGGCGGCTGGCTGGTCTCAGATGGCCTCAGCTAGGATGGCTTCTCTCTGCTCCCGAGGAACTCTTCTCCTTCAAAGGGCTAACCTAGGCTCGTTCACGTGGCCCCTGGGCAGGGTTTCAAGGAGAGGGCAAAAGTGCACGAGATTTCCAGAGGTTCAGCTCAGAACTAGCCAAGGTCACTTTCATCACTGTCTATTGATCAAAGCTAGACACAGCTCCAGCCCGGATTCAAAGAGTGGGAAAACTGACTCCACCTCTTTATGGGAGGAGCTGCAAAGTCATGTTGCAAAGGGGTGGGTCTTCGGGGAAGGAAATCATTACCAACATTTGATAGTCTCCCTCAGCCCAGAGTTCTTCAGATTCTTCTTAAGGTGACCCCACAACAACAAAAACCATTTAAAAAACTGACATATAAACCAGAATGCCAGCAGGGTAATTTAAAATGACAAGTGTAGGCTATCAAGAGATATATCATTTGGGGCAGGTGGCCCCCAACTTCCCTGAAAAGTGTTGGAAATATATTAATCCAATCTTTAAACTTCCTTTTTTCTCTCTTTTTTTCTTCTAGCCTCCAGTCATTTTATTGCTGTTCATTCATTTCATTCTTTGGATTGAACAGTATGAATTTAAAATACAGCTTTCTTTCACATTGACTCTTGGCTTGATTGGTTTTCCAGGACTTGTCCTTCCTGCTGTTGATGAGGGAGATATCCTGTCTGTTAAGTAGATGACTGCAAATAGCTCCTTTTGCTCAGGAGGTGTTGGTGTTAGTGGTTTAGCTCACAGAGAAAAACCTTCTCCATTTACTCTGTCCTTGAGGCCCCGCTCATTGTTCTTGCCCTTGACCCTGCTCCAGGGGCTGTTTTGTTTTCCCTTTGTCTCTAGGTCTGTAACTGCCTTTGCTGCCGTTGAGGGCCAGGTGGTCTTGGTCTGAGACAGGGGCCCTGAGGTGTGGCCAAGTGGCTCAGGTGGGGATTAATGAGAAATTTGAGACAGGTGAAACTTCACTACACACTAATCACGCAACCACTTAAGGCAAATTAAGTAGTTTACCTTATTGGAGGGCAAGATTTAAAAATATTTTAGCTAATGTTTTAAATGTTCGATTTAGATATAATGTGTTTACCATTTAAAAGTAATACTCCACAGTTATTATTATTTAATTAAATCTTGCCTTTCATTTGATTTTAGAAGGCAGTTTATTTGTTTTTGTTTTTGGTTTTTCCCTCACTTAAAATGCATCAAATTATCAAAAAAAGTCCCAGGTCCCAGCGTGGTCATACAGGCCTCCCTCTACTTACAAGGGAACAGAATTGGTTTGTAATCTGGAGAGAGGTAAATGCTGATTTTGGTCCTACTGTTAACAAGCTATGTGATTTTAAAAAGGCCAGGTCATTCTGTGAACCTGCATTTTCTCATTATAAAATAAATGAGTGGAAAACAGCAATGATTTTCATTTTTGTTGGTTTGCATTTTAAACAGTAAACCCATTTTTTTCCAAACAAAACTTTAAGTGCATACTGAACATATAAAACATGTAGAACATATATTTTTAAATATAACTTTGCTTTTTAAAATTCACATTTATCACATTTATTTACTTTAAAAATTAAGCAATTAAGAGAAGAGTTGCCATTTGATAAGCACACAAAGTGAAATTAGCGTTATGATCAGGTGGGGTCTTAGGGCAATAATAAAGCACCCCATTTATTTCTAAATTTATTTCGCTCATTGCAGTTTCAAGAAACACCATTGGCATAGGGCAAATGTTGTGGCCAATGAGGGCAGATTTTAAACAATCCACCTTGTAACCTTAGGGTCTCTTCACTTAAATGTAGTCAGATACTTGAAAGAAGAATATAGTAATAAAAAGCTTTTGCGTCATATGTGACAGCATTGATCCACTGCCCTCGTTCCTTATCATAATCCAGGGCAGACAAGAAGCATCTGAGACTTTCAGTACGCACGAAAGCCATCTATCGTTCTGTATTAACTGCTTGGTTATTACTCAATTAACTATTTTTGGAACTGTATTTACTCTCTAGTCTCAGATCCCTAATCTGCAAAACAGAGATGGTAGTATGATTGTTGTGTGGGTCAGGTAAACAGTGTATTCCATGGCCTGGAGTAAGTGCCCTGTACATGGTAGATCCAGATATATCTCTGTATCTACATACGTCTGTCAGCCACGATCAGAAGCTTTACCAAAGCAGATGTACTTGAACCTGTCCTGGCATTTAATGTAAGACAGTGGTTGTTCTCAACCAGGGAACAGTTGACAATGTCTGGAGACATTTTTTGTTGTCACACTGGGAAGTGCAGTTGACATCTCGTGGGCCAGGAATGCTGCTAAAATCAACACCCTACAGTGGGCAGGACAGTGTCTCACAGCAAATTATCTAGCCAAGGTCAATGGTGCCCAGGCTGAGAAAGCCGGTATAAGGCCTGCGAATAGGCTCTAGGTGCGCCCTAAGTGTCCAGTTTTACACGGACGCACATGCACAGGTGTGAATTTTTTGAAAGATCAGTGCATAACCAACCACATCTTCATCAATGATAGATTACTAGAACTCAAACACATTCCTGATAACAGGAAGAACTGCATTGCAAGTAATACATAAAACTGAATTAATTTATCAACACAAGTTAACATATTAATGGCCTCCAGTTGACGTCTTATATAAAGCACTGAGGTTCACATTTTAAATTTAAATTTTAAGCTAATTGTAAACTACTCTTAGAAACCTAGAATTGAAGCAAACATTTGGCACACCTGAAGCCCTGAAGCCTATCCTAGAGTTCCTTGGAACACCATGTGGAAACCACTGGCCTGTGGTCCCTTCCAGGTCCGAGAGTCTTTGGCTCTGCTTTAAGGTGAGGTTGTAAATAAAATTCTCATTGATCCAGCTTGTTCATGTAACAGCTCAGCATTTGCAAAATTGCTCGACTCTGAACCAAAAGAAAGCTCTGTCTCATTAAATGCAGCAAAAATGTCATTTTCCTTCACCAGAGGGAACCGACAGACTGGAAGCTGTCGGGTTGCAGCTTGTATCTCCTCTTCCACCCTCTTGAGTCAAATCTTCGCAAAATTCCTTCCCCCCGGAAAATGCCCCTCACCCTTCGCTCTCTTGTGAACAATGCTTAGTTCACTCCATGTCACCTACTGTCTAAGGTCCACAGTCTAACTGCTTAGGTTAGCATCTCTCCTAAAGCACCTTGGGCTGTGTTGGTGAGAAAGGAGAGAGCTTGGGTGTATTTTCAGCCAGGAGCCCCGGAGTCCAGCGCCTCTGAGGTTTTTTTTAGGGGGGAGTGGTGTCAGCTCGTTAACCTCTTGGGATCTTCATTTCCTCGCCTCTAAAATGAAGACAATGATGATCTCTATCTTATGTGGTTGATGGATTAATTCCTGAGTAACTATTCAAATGTTAGCTGTATGCATTATTAAAACAGATTATGGCCTTTAAGAAAGTTATATAGAATTTTCGCCTATGAACGGGGGTTCATAGGCGAAATCTCCATGAGAACTGATGACACCTTACTTTAAAGAGGGTTTGTTTTTTTTTACAATTTAGTCATGCCTGCCTGTTAGAATTAGCAACTTGGAGTTGTTTTATCCCAGTGGCTTCCCACTCCTTTCCCATATTAGCCTTTATCGTGAATCCTCTCTAAATCCTCGAAAAGCTAATTTGTTTCTTCTAAATAGCAGCCCAACTCCACGGAATGTGCGAACTTGAGATAGGCATCGTTTGTAATCAGAGCGGCTCGGATCCTGGCCTGTTTGAAACAATGGGAGGGGGCCGCCTGAGGAGGGGGCCGCCTCACTGCGTTAGAAGTGCAGTAGCTGAAGAGAGAGGAAAATGGAAAGCTGTTTAATTTCAACATGAAAAAAAGATATGAGATAACTGATTGGGTCCTAAGAGCTTATTTTCTTCTGCATTTTTCTCTTGCGTTGAGTTACTGATGGATTCTGATAAGTTCCTCAAAATAATAAACCCTAAAATAACAGGACATTACAAAAATAAAATGAAAAAATTAAAATATTGAGCTATCTTCTTTAAAAAAAAAAAAAAAGTGGAGTGGCTGAAAGCTTTAAGATACACACACAGCCTGACCTGTGGTGGCACAGTGGGTAAAGTGTAGACCTGAAACAACACTGAGGTTGATGGTTCAAAACCCTGGCTTCCCCAGTCAAGGCACATATGAGAAGCAACTACTACTATGAGTTGATGCTTCCTGCTCCTCCCCTCCTTCTCTCTCTCTCTCTCTCTCTCTCTAAAAAATCAATAAATAAAATGTTTAAGAAAAAAAGATACACACAGAGAAGTCAAGGCAGGTGCTGTGACAGTCCTTTACAAACTCAGGTCTGTGTATCCACAACTCTTTTTGCTAGTGAGAATGAAGCCAAGACTGCAGTGAGTCTAACAGAATTGCTTTTCTCTTAGCAGTCCCCTGCCCCATGTGCCCCCCAAAGAAAATATCTTTAATTTCACCTTTCTCCATAGAAAGAGAATGGGATGTTGGTGGTGGTGGTGGTGGTTTTTAACTGAGGATAATAATTTTTAAAAAGACAATTATTCAGCCACATTAATTTTTAAATCTAGGCTTTATATACTATTCTCAACATAAATATTTCTGGTAATTGAAAGAAAACAGAATAACCTTCATATTCCTATTTTTACATCTTTTTATTAGGCCCAAATGTTCGGGACATTAAAACTTGAGCAAATGGAGCGCCTCCCAAAAGCTTTTTTGACATGTCATTAGCTTTATTTACATTTCCCCAGCACGGCAGTAGTTACTAGTTGTTTTATGCTGTGCTTGGCATTGTCGGAAGGAAAACCAGGTGGAAAGAGCCTTTCCACTGTATAGCCCAGCAACAGCCAGGTTGCCTGTTGTTTTTAAAAGTGTGTTCTTGAAGTTCTGTTCAATCTGGGCTGTACTAACCACCCTAATTATCCTCTCTTTCCCTTAAGTCTTCAGTAGCGTGTGTTCTGACTAACACTCCCAGAAGCTACCTGTCTCTCCAGAGAGCATTGGCATAGTTGATTGCCCTTTCTAGAAGTTGGGATTGACTTCTAGGGCCTCAGTCATTTTCTTCTCTTTTTCCTAGCCTCACCTTAGAATTTTAAAAAGTTTTCAAATAAAAGATACAACATTGAAGCATTTAAAAATATATATATTACTTAACCATTCACTTTATATTATTCCTTCCCGAAGAATCAAAGTCACAGATTTGATAGACCATTACACCATTTAATTACTTTGTCGTGACTAACGAGGATGCTCTAGGGAAAGGATTTTATGAAGGGTTCTGGAAGAAAGACTCAGGGCAAGAGAAACTGTAGGAGGTGGTTAGCACACCTCCCCACCCCAGGAAGTGGTTGAAAAGAAGAGAAATGTACTAAATAAACAAAATCTTCTCAAGTTCTTAGGCGCCACCTTCCTGACAGAGGTTACAAATACATACTTGCTGCAGATTGCTAGAGCCCACCTGTGTTTCCTTTGGTTCAGATGCTGATGACATTGAAAGATTTTAGGCACTTTTCTTGATGTCTGGACTCCTCCTCTAGTAATGCTAGATAGAGTCCAAGTGCTTACTCAAAGACACCTCAGTAAGCTCTGTGGTGTAGGCAGCAAAGCCTAATGCTAGATAGAGTCCAAGTGCTTACTCAAAGACACCTCAGTAAGCTCTGTGGTGTAGGCAGCAAAGCCCTTAACTTGATCTCTAAGGTCTTATCTCCAGTCTAATGATCAGATCCAGAAAAAGTACTTCTGCTTGCCTTTGGTGGAATATTCTGAGACTCTTAGTTTTTGTTTACCACAGGTAATAGTGGAACGCCATCTGATGTCATTAATTTGTGACCAACATATGTTATTCAATCAACAAATATAGATATTGAGCACCTACTATGTGCTGGGTCCTGTTCTAGGCACTTGAGATTCATCAGCAAGATCATTGCTTTCATGAACAGAACATAAATGGTTAACATAATAAAAAATATTATATATTATGTGATTAGTCTGTTTGGGCTGCCATAACACAATACCACTGACTAAATGGCTAAAACAACAGAAATGTATTGTTTACAGTTCTGGAGGCTAAAGGTCCAAGATCAAGGTGTTGGCAGGTTTAGTTTCTCCTGAGGCCTCTCTCTCTTTGGTTTGAGGATGGCCACCTTCTCACTTTGTCCTCACACCTGTCTCCCTTATAAAGACACCAGTTATATTGGATCAAGGTCCTACCCTGATGTCTTCATTTAACCTTAATTACCTCCCTATCTCCAAATAGAGTCACAGTGGGGTGTAAGGCTTTAACTTATGAATTTGTGGACAAGGGGCACAATTCAAGCTATAACAGTATATTATCAGATGATAAATATTTTGGAAAAAAAGAAAATTAAAGTAGGGTAACAGCAATTGAGAGTACTGGAGAGGGAGTTGCAATTTTGAACAGGGTAGACTTAATTGAGAAGGTGGTATTTTAGCAAAGACTTGAAGGTCAAGTTACACTAGTGTTGTTATAACACAAGGACCAGAGGTGGAGGGCTGGTGTGATGGAGGTTGGTAAGGAACATAGGATGGGCAGCCCATGGAGTATGTTCTAGTCCTAGGTCTTCCTTCTGGTACCAGAACTTCCAAATGTCATGCTGGCCCTCTGGGCTCCAGTTTCCAAGTTCATAGAGACCGGGTTTCTGGTTTATATGTGCTTGTGATTGCAGAATATACATTCTTAGGGTGACAAGATGTAGAAAGAAAGGACTCTGTGTCTGTGTTTTGGCTGGGGACAGGGGGTGGGCAAGGGGTAACAGTTGTTTGCTTTGGGGATTTATTTTCTTTTATTTATTAAGCAGGAATGGGCTTAAGGCTCATTCTAATAAGCGTTACTAAGAACTCTGTATTAGGATCAGCTCTTTTCTCGAAAGACAAACACACCCAGCATAACCAACCTAAAAGTTCCTACAACATAGCCTTTTAAAGGGGAGCAAGATGTCTGTGAAAGTCACAAGTGGTAGGAGAGGATGCTTGTCTTCCTTCTGGGTCTTTCCTGGGGAATATGTAGCTTAGTAGTGTGTCGTAGCCAAGCCGCAGAATCCATCCCATAATCGTCCAGTTAGCTCTGCCCTGACCACACACTCCACACCAACCAGCCGTGCTAAAAATGGGAATAGAACTTCAGTGGGAAAAACTGGTGAAATCTGAATGAAATCTGGAGTTTAGATCATGGTAATGTGAATGTCTTAGTTCTGAAAAATGCATCATGGTTAGTTATGGTGTTAACGCTGGGAATACCGGGCCAAGGAGATATGGGGGCTCTTCAAACTATCTTTCCAACTTCTCTATCCATCTGAAACGATTCCAAAATAAGTTTTCTTTCAAAAAAAAAAGAATGCCCATTGTGAACTCGGAGATAACTTAGGCTACAGACGTGGACCCCTAAAAACAGTGCCAAGTGCATGTCACACTGTTTGTGGATACATGGTGTTGGTTTATCATAAAACAGACGTGATACATCTCTAGTCTGAGCTTTTCTTTCTGGCAAATTCTCCATCCTCACCTTACACCCCACCGCAGGTTTTTGCTTCGGATATTACCTCTGACTCATGTTTATATTCAATATTTTATGGCAGAATAACTGCCTGAAGGCATTATTCTATAACCTGATTCGGCAGGGAGGGTGCAAATAGGTCAGGCAGGCAGCCACGTAAACAGGAAAGACGACGTGGAGGGAAACCAAAGAGAAATGCCCAAATGCTTGTAGCGGCAACATTTTCAAAATAGGGTAGGTGCGAAGGTTCAGAAGCCCACAAGCTCGTGGGGCGAACTGTCTTGTTGTGCCCAGGGCTCAGCCGATGTTCATTAGGCTGTGGTCCCCCCTGCTGTTCGCACAATGTGCATCCATATTTCATTAAGTTGGGGGCAGCTAAGAAGGGAGTGGCCTTTTATATCTGTATGTATGTATAATTCCTTTCTTCTTTTGACAGCTGCAAATCAGAAGGAGCCCATGAACCTGAACTTTAAAGTGAAAGAGGAACCTAAGGAAGAGGAGGGCCTGGGTGCCTCCTTGCCTCGCCCTAGCTATGTGTTCAGCCCGGAATCTGAGGTGTCAGCCCCAAGCATCTCTGAGGACACGCTTAAGCACCAGGAAGGGAAAGGGAGCGTGCTAAGGCAGGATATGTCCGTCAAAGCAGCGTCTGAACTTCTCATGAAACTCTCAGGTACTTGATTTATTCCGAAATGTTCACATTCTGATCATTTCACTTGCAAGCCAACTGGGTTGCTTCCTGCATGGGTCATAATTAGCCTAATGGCAGCAATGTCACATTATTGTGTGGAATTCAGGAATGATTGGATTACTTGGCTTAAGTTCCTGTGTTGTGTGTATGAGTTTGTTTTCAGAAGTTAGCAGTATATCTGCCCTGTTAAATACAACCTTCTTTTTCTGGATGTGACTGCAAAGTGTTGGAAGACTGCTGCTTTCTAAGCTGCTGTGTGTCATAATTTTAAATGGGTTCTAATGACATTCAAAGCACTTCTGCTAATTGATCAGGATATCTATTTTTTCCTAATAGGGCACCTTGTAGTTTTTTTGTGTATTTATGCTTTATATTCTTTAAGAGCCATTAAAAATATTTTTCTTAACCTAATAAGCAATTGAGATGGCACTTGAAGTAATTACTCATAGAGCAGCAATGAGATTTTAGGAATAGAAAATTTTATAATAGGATATTACAGTAATTAATCTCAGCCCTTAAAATGAATGACTTTTTTTATTATTATTATTAGTATCTAAATGTAATCCCAGCCTATCAAATGTTGGCAAAACGGGTCATAACTTCAAACGTATGTACCCAGGCTCCTACCTGCCCCTCCCTCCAGAACAGGTAAACATTTAGTGTGTTTTAAATTCAAAGGCATGACTTTCAGAACATGTAAAGAAACAATATTTCAATAGTAAGACTTTCCAAGTCACAGCCTGTCCTTAGTTCACTACTGCTTAAAGACAATTTTTAGAAACTATAGTCGAAATGCCAATATGAATCAAAAGCTGTTTGCAGTTTGTAACTTGCTGTAGTTGGAGGATGAAAACAAGATGTGCAGTAGGGAGTTCCCTCCCTGTGTAACTTCATAAGCGAATCTGACTTATTTCTGGTTGACCTGTAGATTGGGGGGTAAGAAACTAATGGTGATTTACTTAAGAATCATTATATCAGAACAGTTGAAATTTCTGTATTCGCCATTTGGTGGGGTTAAGAATTCTTTCCTTTGGTGTTAATTAAAACAAACAAACAAACAAACAAACAAAAAAGGCACTGGAACTTCACGAGAACATAATTTGTTATAGATAAAGCATAATTTAATTATTGCATCTGATCGTAGCCTCGTTTTTCTATACTTTGCAGTTGGTAGTGCAGCTTCTCCTATCCATAGGAGGTCTAGCAAGAAGTATGCTGATTGGTGAAAGCTGAAAGTTTTAAAAAATGATATTTAAACCAACATATTTTCACATAATTGAACCCTCCCTTCGGTGTCAAAAGGTCTTGGTGATGTAATCTGTCTGTTGTTTTTTCGGTCAATGCAGAGAGGCCACACAGTTCCCTGAGTCTTTCCCATGTCATAGGCTTTCACACTACAGGGACTTTAACTCTTCTCACCGTGACTTTTGTCCCCTCCGGATGGTAAGATTCTAGAGCATAATGTTTCCATTTCAGAGTCTGCTGTTCAGCCAGGATTGTGAGCAGAGAAAGCTGGTGGCACCGAAAAATAGTATGCAAAAATGAGATTGTAAGAATGATGTTCTCTTTCAGGAAAACATTTTATCTTAATCCTTTTGGATGATGAGATTTGAGACAATGAAGTAGGAAATCATTTCCTAGATAATGAGGTTCCTCAAATAGAATGTGGCCAGGGAGCCATGCACATTTGATGACATTTGTGGACAGCAATGGTTTTTCTAAATGTTGATGTTGAGTTTTATTGAGTCCACATGCTGTGGGGTTAAACAACAGTTAAATGGGTGACATGGTTGCATTTCCAAAGGACATCTGCCCTGCTTTGGGGTGTGGAAGTGAAAATGTTTTTGGAGACTAAGATAACTACTTTTTTACCCTGAAAACATTTCCCAGCAAGAGACTTAGTTAAAAAAAAAAAAATGCATCCCAGTTCCTACCTTCCAGATGCTTGTGTCTGGTCAGGAGTCCAGTGCAAGGGACTTCTGTGCTTCTACAGTCTGTAGAGTGAATGTGATCAAGCAAAGTGCAAAGAAATATCCACGTTGGTCCTAAATATAGGCATGTGACTTAAAGAGACAAATGTCATCATTCCTAAGCTGCAAGAAAAAGAGGACTCACCCTTTTATTAGGTTTCCAGCAGACGTTCATGTTTCTAAGCACAATAGATCTGTGCTCTCAGAAGGAAGGTGTTAGGAAACAATTAGCTTCTCTGTCTTTCTTCAAGTTGTAACTTTAGTGTAAAGCCAGTATTCGCAGCTGCCATCACAGCCTCCTGGACCGTTCAGGTTTGCATTTGATTCGGACAGACGGTAATGAAACAACGGAGCCAAGAACTGGTGGGCCCTTAGCTTTAATCGTAGCTCACTCCTGGTGGGTGAGAAATATACACAGTGGGAAAACACTTCCCTTTCCATTCAGGGCTCCCAAAGCCACTGACTCATCTGAGTAGAATCAAAGGTCCCACCAGCCTTATTCACCTCTGTTTTCCATCTCCTTCTCTCTGCACAAACTGGCTTCTCCTTCAGCACTCCACCATCTTGGCTGCCTCTCCTCTGCAATGCTGATGACAGGATCTGAGCCTGAGAGCCCCCAGTCTGCCTTATTTTATAGTGTAAAAATTAAAGCCTTTAAGCCAATTTACAAATAAGGAAGTCTCTGATACAAAGCCACTTGTCTGAGGCATAAATGGGATTCCTCATAAGAGTGCACCACCCCACATCATGCAACAGTGAAGGGTATTAGAAGGATGTTGAAAAGATCTTAGTATTAAAAGGGTGGGAAAGGCTTAGTCTTAAAACTAAGCCTCAGACTATGAGGACCTTGCCTGTTTACAGCCTGTCTCCCACATCTAATGCAAACTATAAGCGAGCAAACATATACATCATATTTACAAATTTATTTGACTAGCATTTAGCAGTTTCAGTATTCATACCCTGAAAGACATCCATGCATCTTCAGGACGCATGCTATTCCCTGTCCCTCTATAGACACGGGTGGTAACTCAGTTCCCAAAGCATCTATGCAGGCTGTTCCAGGCTGCTCTGGGTGCACCTCCCAGGAGACCCGAAGGCTAACTGCAGGCCTTCTGTTACACTGGGCAAAACCCGCCAAGCCGAGAAGCGCCAGGCAGGCGAGAAAAGGGCATCCCATGCACGATCATACACTTTTTCCTTCTTTTCAGTTTGAACCCCAGGAATAGCTCAGATGTCAAGTGAAAGGATTTTTTTCCTCTTGTCATTTATTTCCTGGAGAATAGAAGCTGTGATCTGTAGCAGTTTAGGGCCTTTCGGTCTTTTCATTGAATTAATAAGAGGAAACTAGTCAATAATTTTAGCTGCTTCATTTCTAGTTTTAATTTATGATAACTCCTTAATGGGTGCTGGGCATATGGCCCAGTCAGGTATCATATGAAACTTTCCTATGCAGAGGAACCTCTGTAGGTATATTGTTTTCTGAACTGACACTTCCATTTGATAGGAAAAACAGAGATGCGGTAGAGGCTAGACTAAATTTTTTGTTAACTGCGTGTTTGGGGAAATCTGAGTTTTTCTTCCTTCCTGGGGCTCAAGTTCTATTTCAGTTGTTAATTGGGAAGTCAAGAGCCTGACAGCTGGCCCACATAAATTGATGATCATAAAGAAAGCAACCCACAGTGAGGAAACCACTGGATGCCTGTGACTACCTGTTGTTATGTGACACGAGGCAGCCAAAATAATCAGACTTTTCGGCTGAGCGTGTAGTTGCCAAAGATAATTCCCAGAAGTCGTGATTTAAGGAAGCCAAAATGCTGACGTTCGATACAGAGGACACAGGACATTCAACAGGCAAAGAGAATCAAGTCACCGTTAAAACTCTGGTTTTGCCATACCTAGTGACCTTGCAAATTTGTGCAACAGACACAGATATGACTTAATGCTGAAAGTGACACAAAATTGTATCTGCTTTGTCTCTGCTGTGAGTTAAGAAAAGTAGCTAGACTCAAAGAGGGAAAGAAGTGCTCTCTTCTCCCTTAGGGAGCCACGTGCTTACAGGGGGACACATATATATTATAAAATGAACCATGCACATGGTTGTACCTAGAAGTAGCAGATAACAATGATTTAAAAATATGAATTCCACAAAAATAAGTAGCTGGAGAGCTGGAGTCAACTCGGAAACATTATTGGAAAATTAACATTAAAATGATCCAACATGGTAAATAAAAGTTCATATGCAGACCTCAATTTGAAACCTATTGGTTTTCTTATTTCTGTGCTCAAAAAAGGGCACCAAATGGATTTATATTCATTTCTGATTTATATTCATTTATCTAAGCCTGGTCTTGGAGAGAAATATAAGTTATAATCACCTCCTGTGGAGGAGTCGAGGCGGGCCCTGGATTTGAAAAGCAGTGATGTAGCGAGGGTTCAGGGAATTGGCTGAGTAAGCCAGGGCTTCTGCCGGGAGGGCTTGAGAAGCAGGTAAGCCTGGGTCGGATGGAGTTTTCAGGTGAGGGTCAATTAGTGAGTGAACTGAAGCAGAGAGGAAGAGTACCTGGAAATTGATTTATTAACAGTTTTAATTAGGGCCCTCTAGGTTGTAAATAATAAGTCCTCTTCAGCCAGTTTAGATAAGAAAGGGACTTTAATAGGAGATGGCAGTTGGGGTTACTTATGGAGTGAACCCCAGGGCTGGGACTCGGTCCTCCTCTGAAGCCAAGGACTGGAGGACCACTGTGTGGTATCCAGGAGGCGCTGTTCTTTCTGGGCACTGGATAGACTTTCTCTGTGACCCAACCACCTGGTGGAAGATGGGGACTGCCAACAGCTTCTGAGTTCAAAAGAGCAACTAGACCAGTGGTAGTCAACCTGGTCCCTACTCACTAGTGGGCATTCCAGCTTTCATGGTGGGTGGTAGTGGAGCAACCAAAGTATAAATAAAAAGATAGATTTAACTATAGTAAGTTGTTTTATAAACATTTATTCTGCCAAACTTAGCGAAAATTCGACATAATGTACTTGGTAAGTAATTATTATTATATGCTTTAACTTGCTGTCACTCTGCTTTATAAATTTTATAAAGTAAAGTTACTTCCCTATTTTATAAATCACCATTGCTGTGGAATCAGTGGGCGGTTAGAAAATTTTACTACTAACAGAGATACAAAAGTGGGAGGTAGGTATAAAAAGGTTGAGTACCCCTGGTCTAGACGGACATTTCTCAGTCGCGATTTCAAATTCCAGCTGATTGCCTCACTCGGTTGGGGTTCACCCGGGGATAGTGCTGAGTCTAGGGATAAGGACACATTGAGCAGACTTGGGCACCATCGGGTAGGATGGACAGGAGGAGAAGAATGCCCAGAAACACATCTTGGGCGGGCAAGACTGAGAGGGGTGGGAGACCAGGAAGATGCATAAACCACACAAGTTGAGGAGCAGGTGATGGTCATGGCCAGTGTTTCAATAACTAAATGTAAACATGTTTTCGTATTTCGGTGAGGTTCCCTTTCTAGTAGACTCAGAGAAGACGTGCCTGGCCAGGTCTTGATCTGGCAAGTCAGCATGTGCTGGGACAGGGCTTTCTCCCAGAGAGGTCCACCAACTCCCACCCCACCCCCACCACCCATGCAGAATCAGCCTAGGTTGGAGGAGGAAAGGGTAGTGTTAGAAATGCAAATTCTTGAGCCCCTGTGGTTTTTACAAGCATAGCCAGGGATTCTGACAGCTGAGTTTTGAGAAGCACTGAGCTGAGGAAATGGTTAACTGGAGAAATGAGTTTTGTCCATCTGAAAAGGATGCCTTCGGACAAGGCTGACAGAATAGAGCTCCATTGAATGTACCTTGTACTCTTTAAAAAGAACCCTCTCTCTTGAGTGGAGAGTCTTTTTCATTTATTATGAAATAATGGTATCTGGGACCTTTTTGAGAAGGGCGCATGGACTGAATAAATTAAGAGAGTGTTGACGACGAGCCTCAGATAATACCAAGGTATGCAGTGTTCTTTGCCATTGAATTTTATGATTATTCCTGGGCAATGTTGGCCTTCTTTTAGGAGAAAAAGCTTCTCCCCAACCCCCAACAGATCAAAGACCATGTTGGGGACACTTCTGTTCTAAAGAATTCCTCGAGATAAATGAGAGCTTTTAGCTAAATAATTTCTCAGGGCAAAAAATTATTGTTTCATTTAGAATGTCTCCTTTGGAAAATTGTAATCCGTCAAACGTTATAAGCAGCAGGACTTCAGTAATCATCTACGAGGATGGAAAATAGTTGTTTCAGTTTTATGTCAATGTCATCTCTCATTTCCCTCCTTCAAACTTACGTTATTTGATTAAGTGAAAAGAACACGGGAGGCCTAGTCATATCTAGTTCCTTGTGATCCTCGCTTACATACCGCTGAGAGCAAAGCTCACCCCTAACGTGAACAGGGGACAGACATGTTAGCACAGATATGCAAAAGAGTTAAAGACTGATGTAGAAGTATCCATAGAAAAATTTATGGTTTATTATTTTATTAGTATTGTCTGTTTATTGCATTGTCAAGTACATGGTACTGAAGAAGTTGAGAGCTGAAGACTGTCATAGTGGTATAGCCTAATCCATCTGAAATCAAAAACTATCTTTTCTTACTTCAATGTCTTTTGGGCACCTGGAGAAACTGATTGAACCCACTAGTCTATTTTTCTAAGAATTTATGTATTTTAGATTGCTATGTTTTAGAGGGGACTTCAAAGACTGATTTTTAAGTACCTTCTCATTTAAAAAATAGTCTTTGTTGAGATATAATTAATAACACAAAATTTATCCATTTTTTAATCATTCTGGGTTTTATTTATTTATTTATTTTTAATGGCATTTATTGAGCTGATACACTTTAACATAATTATATAGTTTTCAGGTGCCCAGTTCTAAGTGTACAATTCAATGGTTTTTAGTATATTTAGAGTTGGGCATCCATCACCACATCCCACATCCCATTGCAGAAGATTTTCATCCTCCCAGGGAGAAACTCCATACATATTAGCAGTCATTTCTTCTCTTTTCTTTTCTTTTTTTGGGGGGCAGGGACAGAGACAGAGAGAGACAGATAGAGGGACAGGAGGGACAGATAGGGACAGACAGGCAGGAAGGGAAACAGCATCAATTCTTTGTTGCAGCACCTTAGTTGTTCATTGATTGCTTTCTCATATGTGCCTTGACCAGAGGGGGGTGAGGGGGGGCTAGAGCAGACCAAGTGACCCCTTGCTTAAGCTAGCAACCTTGGGCTCAAGCTGGTGAGTCTTGTTCAAACCAGATGAGCCCGTGCTCAAACCAATGACCTCAGGGTTTCGAACCTGGGTCCTCCGCATCCCAGTCCGACGCTTTATCCACTGCGCCACCGCCTGGTCAGGCTAGCAGTCATTTCTTATCCCCTCCCCTCCCCTCAGCCTAGGCAACCAGTAATCTACTCTCTATCTCAATTCATTTGCCTGTTCTTCGCATTTTGTATAAATTAAATCATACAATATGTGGTCTTCTATAACTGGATTCTTTCACTTAACATGAGGTTTCCAAGGTTCATTTGTGTTGTAACATGTATGAATACTTGATTCTTTTATATGGCTGAATAATATTCCATTGGCTGGTACTACAATGGCTACAACAATAATATAATATTAATTTTGTACCTGGTATTAAATGGATATATGACATTTGGTTCATCTGTTCATTTGTTGATGAGCAAGATTTGGGTTGTTGCCCAACTTTTGCTACTGTGAACATTTGTCAAGTAGTTTTTGTGGGCATATGTCTCATTTTTCTTGGGTAGATAGCTAAGAGTGGAATTGCTGGGTCAAATGGTAACTCTATGTTTAACATTCTGAGGCATTGCCAAGCTGTTTCCCAAAGTAGCAGCACCATTTTATACCCCCACCAGCAATGTGTAAGTAAGAGTTCCAGTTTCTTTAACATCCTTGCCAAAACATGTTCTTGCCTGTCTTTTTCATTATGGCCATCTGACTGGCTACGAACTGGTATTTCACTGTGGTTTAGATTTGTATTCGACCCATTAATGATTTGAGCATATTTGCATGTGCTTATTGATCATTTGTATGTCTTCTTTGGAGAAATGTCTATTCAAATCCTTTTCCCACTTTTTAATTGAGTTGTCTTTTTTACTCTTGCACTGTAAAAATTTCTTATGTACTCTGGATATCAGTCCTTTATCAGTATATGACTTGCTAGTTTTTCCCATTCTGCTGATCATCTTTTCAGTTGCTTGGGGGTATTATTTGCAGCACAAAAAAAAAAAAAAAAAAAAAATTCTTTTAAATTTTGAAAGAGTCCAGTTTAATCTTTCTGTTGCTGCTTGTGATAATTATGGAATCATTATATTTTCCATAATTCCAAATATTAGGTTAAAATGAAGGCTTGTTTAATAGTAAAATGAAAGCCTGTTTTTATTTATATTAGCCAGTATTTACTTTTCATATCTGAAAACTATGAAACCTAATTTTTTGGATGACTAACTCCAGAGTTGACCTCTTTGACATACATCTTTGCTGTTGCACTCTGTGCTTGAGCTGATAGCAAAGAATATTTGTACGTCAGTTTTTTTTAGATGAGTTATAATGAATGTGATCAGCAATGGGCTTACAACTAGTTGGACAGATGACTTTCCTCACGTCATATCTATCCTAAGCGACTTGAAGTCTAAGTAAGGTAGACTTTTTTTTTTTTTAGCACTTGAAAACTGAGTGAAAATGGACAATGTTTGGAGTCTGAAGATTATATCTTATACAAACAAGGAATCGATCACTTTAATGAGATAAAAATGTGACATTTATATACCCAGAGAATTCTTTTCTTCAAGGTCTCGACCTTGCTAAGCTCCGAGGACTTACAGCGGTTTTATTTACCTGACTGTTTTCGGCAGGACGGAGTTGGAAAGCTCTGCTTGCGGCTCTGACAGGCCGTTTTTCTCCAAGCAAGAGGAGGGGACTTGCTTCTTCTAGCAGGCCCTCTTCTCCCTCCGTAACTGCTGTTACCCTCCCTCTTTGATAGGGAGCCCTGTTTGTTCTGTAGCTTCATGCACAGCGTGCAGAGCCAGACCCCACACACCTGAATGGCTATTACTGCTCCCCCTTCATGTGAGAGCTCCTCTGGGGCACACCCCCGGGACCCAGGTCCTGACCTCTGTCTCCTCAGAGGCCTCCGGCCCCCTCTGGCTTTCTTGCCCCTCCTTCCTCCACCTCCCACAGTGAGGCCTGGGACTCAGATGGGCGGGGCTCCGAAGGGCTCTTGTTTTACTATCATCTCCTTGTTGCATAGCTGCATACATTAATATAGCCAGGACAATTTGTATTGGTTTGTGTTCCCAGAAACCAGGCAAGGACTCTGAAGGGAATTTGGTATGCTCCACCTTTGGAAGAGATTCCTTTTCTGTTCGGCTGGCCTGAGGGAGGAAAGGGTTTGAGCACAGCTGTAAGGTTGAGGGTAGGGCTGTAGGGGTCAGGGGTGCAGGTTGGGCTAGGGTGTGGGGGACAGGGTTCCAGATCCTCCTTTACAATACTAAGCAGAAGAAGAATGACACTTAGGAAATGTGTCTGCAGGTGGGGGTGGTGTGCCCCCTTCTGTATGTCTGTGTGGCTTTCTGTTTTCAGGTACACGTGACGACAGGTATTACCTTATCTACAACACAGACAGTGGTACAGACAGGCCATTCATAAGTACTGTACTGCTCATAAAAATTAGGGGATATTTCAAAATGAATATGAAGCAATAAAAAAAAAATGAAGCACTTGATTTTTTTTATTAAACAAGAACATCAGAAAAGCAAAGGACAAATCAAAGAAAGTTGTTCGATTATGCAATTGAGATGCAAAACCAACTTTTATTTCATTAGTGAAAGTGCACTATACAAAAGACTGAAAGTACTGGAGTATCTGTACATTCCCTGATCCCCTAATTTTTGTGAGCAGTGTATTTGATGGTGACGACTCTAAGAAGAATCTTTATTTCCTGAGGGATCCAAGTGCAATGTGGGTGCAGAACTCTGAGGAGCTGGCCAGACATCCTGTCCCATTTCTACCTGGAGGATAAATTTCCGTGTCAGGTAGAAGCTGGGGACCTTATCCATGCATTCAGGTCATGTATACCACTCTAGCCTTTTATGGTTCTCACTCTGGCTTTTTGCCTATAATGTTACCCCAGTTGTGGTCTTGTGAGGAGGAGCACAACCATTAATTTTTTCAGCAAGAGATCTACTACATTTTCATTCCATAGTGGTTTTTCTGTGACCTTTCACCCTCCCACTTACTCATGTCAAAGAAGGGGAACATTTGCATGTATAATTAAGTGCCACAGATTCTGTGCCCATCTGGGTGCAGGCTGGTATTGCAGACCTACTTCTGGAAGAGGGACTCCTCTTCCCACTGCCAGGTCACCTGTTTCCTGTGGCCATGTCCCACTCAGCACATGCAAGCACCTGAGAATGATGGTACCGTTCATTCTCATTGAGCAGTGCAGCCTCCATATTAGCCCAAGACTGGAACCATGTCTCCCTTATGGCTTCAGTTATCCTTATAGGAGGACAAAGGATTGAAAAGTGATATTTCCTCTGTATCAAAGTGTCAGGACCTATGGTATTCTTTCTGAAGGGACCTTAGTCTTCCCTCCTAACAATTCTTCTAGTCTAAACCCTATACCCATATATATCTTTCCTTCATATTTAAACCATCCTGAGTGTGTGCTGGGCGTGGATTTACTTCTTAATTTCTAAATATGGGATAGCAGCTGGGTTCAAAACGTTTCCTGGTTTCCCATATGCTTGTATCATTTAAGACCACAGCGGGAGAAATGGGGGAGGTGACAGAATAAACGTGTGACCCACCACATTAAACATAGGTCCAAAATCATGTAGTGAGTCTTTTGCTTAAAGAGTAAATTGCAGACCGGTTTGCTTCCTTCCTGCTACCACCATCCTTATCCCCATAAATTCCTAAACATACACACACACACTTCCCTATTCTCACTCCCTGAAACTCTGTTTTGGAAACGGGATATTCACAGGGACCGGCTTACTGGAGGCTTCCTGTGGTCCGCATGCATGTTGTCAGGTGTGATTTTATTATTTAAGAGCCCCTGTGGTCAATGGGGAGAGAGACCCTCAGCAGAGCTGAAGGATGCGTGAGGATTAACAGTGAGACTGCAGTGACTCGGGGACTTATTCTGAGAGTAGAATCACCACCCCTCGCTCTGTGCCTTTGAATGTTGGTAGGAGCCTTCGCTTGGAATTTGTTAGTGCTTATTTACCCAACATATTGGGTAACATGTAGATAATACTTACTTTTCTTCTGCCCGTTCTTGAAAGAGCTGTAGGGAACGGAGAAGAAAACTGGGACTAGGAGAATAGTTTAATCAAGACTGATGGTGATCCCCTTTTAATTACTTGCGCTAAATAAAACCTTTAGCACCTTGTTTATCCCACATCCGAATAATATTGAAAATATGTTCTCCCAAAACATGGTTCGCATTGGAAAGCTTTTCCTACCTGCCTCTGGCTCTGCTTCCTTGGGGACGCCCAAAGCCTTACGGGTCCATCCTGTGTGCAGCAGCAAGGGTTCAGGCATTAAGGCCTGGTTCTCACTGAGCAGTGACCTCTTCCTCTGTTTTCTTGCTTTTCACCACCTGCTCCAGAAAGGACACAGGAACAGAGAGAGGAAAGGACATTCCAATGAGTCACTTATACTACTTGTAAGTAGCTTTGATGTAGAAAAATACATTTGGAAAAGAAGGTTGAAACCCAGCCAGAATATTTTGTGAGGGTGTTCGTGTAGTACGTGTCTCCAAGAACCACAGGATAAAATTAAAAGCCCAGAGAGAGATCATTTTCCACCATCCAATGGTCCCACCCTCAGTCCAAGGATTCCCACAGGGATGGTACTAAAGATGGGGCCCAATCAAAGGCAAAATGCTCATTTATCATTGGCTATAAGGGGCTTGCTTTTGGCCAAAGTATGTAAAGATTTGTTGGGGTTTAAATGAACCCTATACTTGAGCTTTTCTCTACTGCTCATTCTGTTTCTCCACTGATTTCCTATGGTCATCCTTTTCTTCCCCCCACCTATTCATTCATTCGACAAATGTTTATTGAGCTGCTGTTGTTTTCCAAGCCCCATTTTGAACACTAGCAATGCCAAGGTGAACAAGACAGCGCCTTCTGCTGCCTGGAGCTGACAGTCACATCCCATCCCGTCTGTTGGTGCCCACTTCTCACTCTTGTTAGTGGCTGGGTTCTAGTGTCTGCTGTTCTACGATGTTCCGTTCTCTGTGCCATGCTTGCCAGCCATTCCCTGCCTGCTAGAAACGTTGACCAATGGGAGAGATGTAGGCAGGGATTCTCAACAGAGATACAGACCCTTGTGGCAGGATTCAGTAATATTTAGCACCATCTAAGAAAAGCATTTTAAATTTGTCTGCATATACAAAAGCCCTTTTACCATCTGGGAGTAGAAACTACTTTTAAAAGTTTTGTAAAGCTCTCAGTAATTAAAATAAAATTCTTTGCTGTTCCTTCTTCTCTTTGGTCATTAAGGACCCCTTCTATCCTTCTCCCCTCTCCTTTGTGCATAAATCACTTGACAGAGATGGGCCTTGCTTTTTGGTAATTTTTTTGTCAGCAGGAATTCTATTGAATCTTTCAGGAATTCTGTTTAAAACCAACACATGCACATCCACCTATCCCCAGCATTCAGGTTCATGGAAAGACATAAGAAAGGCCTATTAATCACAACAAATGAGGGTGAACAGGGTTTAGATTTATTAAATGGCAAAGGATAATGATGTTAAATAGCTTTAAGGTTAGATCAGATACTTTAATTGACCCTATTTTCTTTTTTTTTTATATGAGAGAAGAAAAGTATATTCTGGACATTAGATAAAAAATAGGTTAATTTTTAAACAATGAGATCATTTGGAATGATACCAAATGGCAGACATACAGTTTAAATGCATCTCTTTAGCTAATTTTCAGTGAAATCATCAAATGAAAAGAAAACAAGATGATTGGGAGAGGTTTTGCATTAACGCTGGTACTCTCAGAGTTCAACAGCTAATGACTGAGCTGTCCACACCCTTGCAAGTTGCAGAAGCTGACCTTCCAGGGCCCCTGGTGCTCTTGATTGTCGTTAGGACAAAAGTGAAGGGGGAGGGGAGGGGCAGCGAACAACAGTGAAATGTAATGGACATAGTCTGACTCGTGATTATTTTCCACGTGACCACTCAGAGACACACCTTCCTTTCTGTCACGGGAACCTCCCATGTAGCTTAACCTTGGGCAGTATCTTACCCAGCATCAAGTCCAAAACCTGTGCTACAACCTTCGGCCCAGTGTTGTGCCAGTCTGAAGACATTTACCAGTGCCCAGTCATCTCAGCCAAGGACCTGTTAGATTGCCTGCTGGTATAGGGGATGCAAAGATTGACTTAAAAATTGACAGAGGAATAAAACATCCAGTAGTTGGCTCTGATGGAAAATAGTATGTCTCTTGGACCCCTGAAAAAGAACTTCCAGATCTCACTAACTCTTTATTGCCGTCAAAGTTCAAGTTCCATTTTTATATGGGCATATTTGTTCTTTGCAAATTCAGAATAATTAGTGAAGTGAAACACCTGAAGCTGTTTATTGTGTGCTTTAAAAAACTTGATTCTAAGATGAACCCTTGCTTATTTCTCTCTAATTGTGAATTCTAGTGTGGCTAGCTAATTCTTCAGATGTTTGTTCATTCTCTTTAAGTTGCCAGATAGCATACTGATAGAGAGAGCCGATGCTAGTTACTTTATGGTTTTGGTGATCCAAATCAAAAGGTCAGTTCTGAAAAAATATCTTTTAAATTGTTTCAGGAATCAAAAATGTGGTTGTGTGTGTGTGTGTGTGTGTGTGTGTGTGTGTGTGTATAAAAAGGGGAGAGGCATACCAAAAAACTAGCCTTATCATTTTAAACAAAATTCTCCTGATTTTTAGGTTAATGTGAAGACTGGTTTTAGCACCTGGGAAGATGATTTAATTAATTAATGGACTGATTATTTAATGTATTATTTAATTTTGTGCAGATCTTTGCTTGTCTTAAACATTGACTTGGTCTCATGGTTTGCTTAGTTACTTACTCCTGTGCAGTTCTGGGTGATGTGTGTGTGTGTGTGTGTGTGTGTGTGTGTGTGTGTGTGAACTGAAGGTCATTGTTGGGCTCTCCTATTGAAAAATACTGTTCTTTTTATTTTTTTTTTAATTGAGGGAGGAAAAACATTCCGTTCCCTACCTTACACCATTTAGCATTCGTCCCCCCTGTGCTTGTTATCTTGTAGTCCAGAGACCATGCATTTTATCCATGCCAGAGACTTAATCTCTCATGGCACTGTTCCAAGAAGAGGGGTCTGGAAGACGCTATTAGAGGGTCTTGTGTATTAGGAGAACTAGAATAAAATCCACTGTGCTGTTGTCTTTCTTGCAGAGAGTTTCCTCTTTTCCCCCAGGAACAGATGACTAATATGTCCAGTAGAGAGTCGGTAACTCCGTTCTAGAACAGGAGAGCAAAGTAAGAGACCTTCTCATTTCCTCACTTCTTCTGCTCCCTCTCTCTCCTTCTCTAGCTCTTCTCTGGGGTCTGAAAAGGCAGCTGGTTTGTGGGTAGGAAGCTAGGATGCAGCGGGAAGGGAGAAGGAGCCCACCACACTCTCCCCTCCCCCTGCAAGCGGTAACCAGTAAGACTCTTCCAGAGAGCAGTGGGAAGGACCTGTCTTCAAAGGAGGGTTGAACTGTGAATTAACTCATGGGATTGGGCCTTCTAGATTCTGAATCAAGATTGTTTTGCTGCTTAAAGGGGTTTCAAGGCTTTGTATCATCTTAGAATAATCAGGTAGTTCCCTGCCTGTGTTTCCCCGGGAGAGGGAAGGAACTCTTCCTACCAGGCAGGTTCAGAGAGACAATGGAAGTCAAAAAATAGAGCTGATTTTGTGTTTACACCTTGTGAGTCCTGCTTATTCAAGTTGCCAGTTCTACCTCTCAGTATTGGCCCTCCAGCTAAACCAGATGGGCGGTATTCCCTGAACACCCAGGAGGAGTACAGTTCCGCCTCTGTGCTTTGGTTCACTGTCTTCCGTGACTCCCCTTCCCACACTGGATTTTAATATCACTTCTTGGCATTAGAGGGCTGTTTGTACTTGTCTGATCATTTATTTAGATTTAAACTGCTTGAGGGCAAGAACTGTGCCTTATTTACCTCCGTGTCCCACACATCATCTATCACAGTACTGAGGCGCGTAGCAAGACATTTCAAAAAGATTATAGAATGACCAAATGACTGATGGATGAAATAATGCCACTTGATGCTTGTATGTATTATGGTTATGAAGGGAGGAAAGACAGAATTACCTCTTTCCCATTGCGCCCCACCCCCGCCACATTGCCAAGCAGGTGTGAGTAGGGCTTATCTGATTCACAGACCAACTCATCCAATGCTAATGCCACAGCACACAGTGTTCTAAACGCATCTGAAGAGGACATACCATCTTTTTTTATGGCCATATGTAATTGTTTTTTTTTAATTAGGTAAATGACAAACCATGCATATTTTTCATAGAAAAATCACAAAATACAAATAAGCATTGCTGTACACAGTCACCTGCAGCCCACCTCCCAGGCATAGCTGGCTGTTAACACGGTCTCTCATCTTTTCCCGCGTGCCAATTTCTTTCTTGGAATAACAATTTAGGCCACTTGCAGTAAAAATTAATATTTTTCCTCTTATGTTTGGAGGAGATTCTAAAAGGATTTATAGCGTGCGTGGAGGGGAGAGGTGATGGGAAAGAATAAAATCCCAATGTGTACATCTCTGTCCGAGTGGTTGTGGGAGGCAAAGTGAAGTTGGTAAAATGATTCACTCAACCATTGTCATGTTGGGATGCCACTGGGGACCAAGGGTGTCTGTAACAGAAACCCTGGGCCCACATCAGCCTGTCCCCTGCCAGGCTGAGATAGTGATGAAAACATGAGGGAGTTTAACCCTTTGAGTAGTACAAACGTTCACGTGCCTCCTGACCATCCAGAGTACAATCGTACAAAAATTTTTATTGGGCCCTGGCCGGTTGGCTCAGTGGTAGAGCGTCGGCCTGGCGTGCAGAAGTCCCGGGTTCGATTCCTGGCCAGGGCACACAGGAGAAGCGCCCATCTGCTTCTCCACCCCTCCCCCTCTCCTTCCTCTCTGTCTCTCTCTTCCCCTCCTGCAGCGAGGCTCCATTGGAGCAAGGATGGCCCGGGCGCTGGGGATGGCTCCTTGGCCTCTGCCCCAGGCGCTAGAGTGGCTCTGGTCGCAACAGAGCGATGCCCGGGAGGGGCAGAGCATCGCCCCCTGGTGGGCAGAGCGTCGCCCCCTGGTGGGCGTGCCGGGTGGATCCCGGTCGGGCGCATGCGGGAGTCTGTCTGACTGTCTATCCCCGTTTCCAGCTTCGGAAAAATACAAAAAAAAAATTTTATTGTAAAAATGTGTAAGGCAACATTAAAAAAAGGCAAATGTATATTCTTCTTGTTTCCATAAATTGGTTATCAAACAAACGTGATTTTAAGTTAATAAAACTGGAACTGGAACTAATTTCAGTTTTTGACATAAAACTCACTCCAAAAGCTCACTACTCCAAGGGTTAAGACCCAACTTTGGAGAATGAAGGGCTGGGAGGTAGGAGAAAATAAAGTGGAGTTAACGGGTGACAGAAGGAGACTGGACTTGGGGTGGTGAACACACAACACAATATGCAGATGATGGATTGTAGAACTGCACTCCTAAAACTTATATAGTTTTATTAAACAGTGTCACCCAAATAAATGTTGTTTTCACATATAAAAATTTTTTTTTAAATAATAATAATAAGGTACAACTTTACAGGAGCTTTTTCCTTCTTTAAAGCTGTGGGTGCTGATTAAATTTGGGAGGACAGGGTTGAAAACAGGAGTGTAGTAAAAACTTTACGGCAGTGGTTTTCAGTTGGGGCGATTTTGCTCCCGAGAGAATGTTGGCAGTGTCTGGAGTTATTTGTGGTTATCCCAACCAGGGGGATGGTGGCAGTGGTACCTTGGAGGTAGAGACTAGAATTGTTGCTAAACATCCTATAATGCACCGCACAGCCTCCCACAACGAAGAAGTATTTGGCCCCAAATGTCAACAGCTCTGAGGTTGAGAAACCCTGATTTTAAAAAAAGAGACAAGAAAACACTCGGCAGTGATGCCTAGAAGAGCAAGGACTATAACACTGTTTGGCGTACTGTATCTCACTTGTCCATCGAGATGTCCGTTTGAAAACTCTTCTCCTTGAGTCTGGAGTCCATCAGGTAGATTAAGAATGCTCATCATAATCAGTGGTCAGTGTCCTGTGCATTTTTGAAAGGTCAAGGGCAGAAAGCACTTCGTGGAAATTGTACTTGAAGTTATCCCAAGTAGCTTTTAAAAACAATTTGGTGGAATTCAGTGATGCAAATAGCCAGGCGGTTTTTAGTCCCCGGGCAAAGCTGGGGAAGGATGTACAGGGAGCCGTGGTGGAGATGGCTAAGGGAGCTTCTTACTAGCTTTGCTCTATATGTGGTTAAGTTGGGTTTTTTTTTCAGTTCTGTTTTGTAATGAGGGGAAGTCACATGACCAAATTTATGAAAATAATTTTAATGTATGTCCTTCTCCACTTGAAACTTCCACATAGTTCAGGTGTCCACCCTGAGGACGCATATGGTAGAGGAGCAATTATTTTCAACTAAATGAATCTCTTTCTAGTATTCCTTTGTGTTTGTCTTCGGGCTTGGGAATGCCTTGCAGGGTTCAGAGACTTCATTATGTACCTGTGACACTGACCACACTGTTTATTTTCCAAATAAACGTACTTTGAGGGAACAGAAAGAGGGAAACATGTGTGGTGACTGCCACCAATGAGGGGTCCAGGGGGAGGTCTGGACGGCTGCCAGGTCACCAAATCCCTAAGAGGGTAGGGGGTGTGGTCAGTGCTCATGAAAGAAGTAGATGGGCCAGAAGTAAAGGCAAGGAAACTACACTTGTAATTTGCAAAGCTTTGTATTCTTTTTTACTCTTTCTTAGCATGATGAATCAATGAACTAGGCTTCACAGATATACAGATACAACAGCTTGGCAGAGGGGAAGGGGGAGGGGATCTAAATTCAGTGTAACAGTTGCCTGCAGTTGAGTTGCTGACAAAAAAAAACAAGTCTTTCTTCCTGACTTTCTCCCTGAGAAGCATGTGTAATATGTCAAGAGGAAAAAAAAAAATAGCACACTTCTTATATAAGCGTTTATTGATAGCACCATATTAATTTTAATCACTTAATTAAAAATGCTCCTCTATCTTCTTTATTGCAAATCAATAAACTATATGTGTGCTTGACTTCCACCTCTCTCATACTTAGCAAGGAATTTTTTCTCTGACCACCCAGTTTACAGCGATGAGATGTCCCCTTTCACATCTGACTATCCCACAGATGAGCATCGGCTTTATATTTTTTTTATAGTTTTATCTATCTGTCTGTCTGTCTGTCTGCCTGCCTATCTGTCTGTCCGACCGCCCATCCATCTATCACCAATTACCACAACCTTGCTAGCTGAAGGGGCCAGAAGTCTGACATACGATAGCTCTAGGGGGAATGTTTCCTTCCCACTGGCCGTTTCCGGTGACTCCAGGAAATCATTCCCTAGTGGCTGTAGGACTTTTAGTCTCTGTCTTCATGTGACTGCGCTGCTGTCCTAGGACACCATGGACCGAAAGGCTTATAAACAACAGAATTTTATCATTTTGGAGGCTGGGAAGTCCAAGATCAAAGAGTCCTAAGATTTGGAGTCTGTGAGGACCCTCTACCTCGGTTCTTAGAAAGGCATCTTTTTACTGCATCTTCACATGGCAGAAGTGGCAGGGGAGCTCTCGGGGGTCTTCTTCGTAAAGGCACTAATCCCATTCGTCATGGCTTCACCCTTATGACCCAAACACCTCTCAAAGGCTCCACCTTTAAATACCATCACCTTGGGGACTAGGTTTCAACATATTAATTTGGGTGGGACACAAACATTCAATCTCTATAGCACTGTGCTGTCTGCACATGGCTTTTTCCATGGTGTCTATGTCTTGTTCTCTTCTGTCTATTATAAGGGCACTTGTCATTGGATTTAGGGCCTACTGCATAATTCAAGACGATCTCATCAGAGATCTTTAACATGATCAATTCTGCAATTACCTTTTTTCAAAATCAGGTTTCAGGCACAGGTTCCTGGTGTTAGGACATAGATATATCTTTTGAAAAGTCACCATGCAGTTTTACTTTGTCTATCTATCATCTATCTACCTACCTACCTACCTACCTACCTATCAATATCTATCTGTGTCCTTTTTGTTTTTTGTTTTCTGGAATGCTGAGTATACAGTAGCTACTAATAAATGCTTATTGATTTGAAAGTCGGACCTTATTTTAAAGTGACCCAAATTAATGGCTGGGCTAATTGCCTCACCTTGTTTCAAAGATGTTCTGCCATTAGCTTTAAGGAACAACATGGACATAAAGAAAGACACTCCAGCCTTGCGAAGTAATTATGTGTTTCAGACTAGAGATCAAACATCTAACAGTCACACCTAAAGAAAGCATAGCCGGTAAATTGAATCGTTATTATAATCTGTAAGATTGCTGCTTTTCTAAGTGTTAATCCTTGGGCTGCAATTAACTTCCTAGGTGGTCTTGAGGATTACTGGCTCCCAGCAAGGCCTAAATGTTTCAGTTGAATCAACTTCGTTTGTCCTTTATTAGTTTAGGGGCCTTACAAGAGAAAGGGGGACAATGATTACAGCTTTAAAAATAGTGGGACAAAATCGTTACGTTCATTTGCTAGCTCTAATTTGATTCATCAAAATTAAGTTATAAAACAAAAACAAATCTATATGGTCTTCTTTGTAAGTTCTGGAAGCAGCATGGCAGAGA
Organism: Saccopteryx leptura; assembly: GCF_036850995.1. Taxonomy (NCBI): domain Eukaryota; kingdom Metazoa; phylum Chordata; class Mammalia; order Chiroptera; family Emballonuridae; genus Saccopteryx; species Saccopteryx leptura. The sequence continues at coordinate 214,859,654 of NC_089503.1, read as the reverse complement.
GGAAGGAGTACGTGGGAGCGGCCAGGAGCCTCTGGTCAGGAGCCCTGGGTTCTAGCTCTGGAGACCTTGGCCTGGTTCTGCTGCCATTTGTGTGTGGCCTTGAGCAAGTCCCTTAGTTTTCTAGGCTTCAGTTTCCCAGTTCTTCTGGAAGGGTTAAACCATGCCTAAGTGGCTCAACTATGCCTAAATTGCTCCTTGACGCCACCCTCATAGCCTGGGGTTAGCACCCCACTTCGCTTCAGCATTGAGAAACTCTGGCGTTTCTGTTTCTCTCCATGCACCTGCTGCAGCGGAAAGCTACAAGGAAATCCAGATGGTGCAGATTAAAGAGGAACCCATGGAGGTTGACATCCAGGACTCACATGTCTCGATATCACCCAGCCGGAATGTTGGCTATAGCACTTTAATCGGGCGAGAGAAAACCGAACCCCTACAGAAGTTGCCAGAGGGCAGGGTGCCCCCAGAGAGAAACCTCTTCAGTCAGGACATCTCTGTGAAGATGGCTTCTGAGCTGCTGTTTCAACTGTCGGGTATGTCTGCATGCAGGAAAATGTCAATCATTGGGAATAATTGGAAGGAAAGCCACTCAAACAAAGTAAAGAAACACCCACGTGATAGGATTTTTTTGTAGACAGAAATCAATTTTGTTATTTGAACATGCCTACTGCAACTCAAACTCAGTTAATAAAATGTTGCCAAGTTGAACTGCCAAACTTTCTTTAATAAATAGTTAAAAAACATTTGAAATTAGAACTCTATTCAATTCTGGGCAAATGATCCCTGTTGACTAGGCTACACATCTCACCTCCAATTTTCTTTAGGCAGCTGATCTAATTAACAACCTTTTTTACTTTTTCTGAAGTGCAAAAAAAAAAAAAACCCCCAAAATAAAACAACTTAGTTTACTCCAACAGTGACTGATTTACCTACCATGCATTCCAAATTAGGGTGGTATGAATTAATGTGATTTTACTATATCTCGCCAAAAAAAGAAAAAAGAAAAAAAAATCAAGGAAAGGAAAAAGCAAAGGATAAAGAGGGAGGATTCTGCCTGGTTCTCGTCCAGCAGAGCAGTGTCTGTACACCTGCTGTGTCTACTTCAAATACTTGGAATTCAAAAGTGCAGTAAGAACCAGTGGAGCTAAGTGTCTCCATAGAATCGTCGAGGGTTCTCGTATCGAATTTTTCCCTTTGTTATATTCTTTGAACATACTTTCTGCATACTTTGGGTCTTACCAGATTCTCTTGACCTGGTTGAGACTGGTGGTACATACACGAACAAGACTGAGATGTACGTAGAGATCCACCTCCCTTGTCCACAGTCAATACATGGTCCACATATTGAAGTTCAGGCATCAGTCAAGTTTGTTACTAATGTTGGGTAAACTTTTTTCTTATGGATAACAAATTGAAAGCACCCGTTAGATGCCTCCTTATTTAAGGAGTCACTTGTTTTCCCCGTTAAGAAAAATACTTGGAAAGACAAAAGAAGCTAGAATCTGTGTGCCATTGTGACAGTCTACCCTCTCGTGGGCCCAGTGACACACCCTGTACCTGTGAACATACAGTTGGAGCTGAAAATGGAGCCCTCAAGTTTATCAAACAAGGATGTATTTGTGCAGAGCTCTTCCACAGTGGAGACAGTTAATTCTGTCACCTTAATAGGACACATAGAACTTTGCAAGCTCCAAAAAGCTCCAAAACTTGCAAGGTGCTTTTTTTTTTTTTCAGGCTAAAAACATATCTAAGGACAGTATAACTTTGAAAATGATTTAGTAGTTAAAATTCTTGAAAGTGAGGCCAGTGGGCTTCTTTTCAGAGTTCCCGTCTCTGAGAGTACATTATCACAGTCTGCTATCAGCAAAAAACTTTGTGTCTGAGAGTTCTGTCCTGGCGCTGTCACAACTGCCTGGGTGACCTCAGGCAAGTCACTTAGCCCCGATTTCCTGCTTTCTAAAAGAATACTGCCTGGGAATCTAAATTCGCCCTCATTGTCACTGGTGAGTGGACAGAAAGGAATTGTCCACACAAACTGGCATGCAGCAGCCTCAGACTCTTGTTACGAGTAGGGGATAGATGTTGTAAATCTCTGTTGAAATTTTTCCAAAAATCCATAAGATTAGAAGTTGGGTGGTTTTTGTTTTTTGGGGGGAGTTTTTTTTTTGGTGTTTTTTTTTTTTACTTGCCCTGCCGTTGAAACCTGAAACCCTTGTAGAGTTGGCCAGGTTTTCTCTGGATACTTAAAAGAAGCCATTGAGAGTTGTGACAGTCAGGGCAGAATCCTCACATTTGAACTGCGTTGGGGAGGCCAGAGTTCAACTTTTGTGTTCTTGAAAGCTAATTAAATAATTTCTGACAGCTGGTAGATACAGACCTCCAGACAGAGTAAGGGAAGGTTTACCTCCTCTTGTCTAATGATATTTTTTTTTTTGTCCTTTGTGACATTTATCAGAATAGGCACTAGATGACGGCAGCACCCAGAGGTGTTAGGGCTGTTTTTATATCCCGTTTTCACAAAGGGGCCTGACAATACAGAATGCTTAAAGGTTGTCATCAAAGTCAGAAGCGGAACAGTTGCAACAACGGCAGTTTTCATGCTGAATCAGAGGAAAGCAGAAATTTGCAGCTAGGGAAAGATCTAGTGGAAACGACTATCTTTTGCATGCGTGCATGCATGTTTGTATGTACTTTAACTTACTTGGGCCTGATTAAAACCACACAACACGCTTGAAATTTGTTGGTAACCGTTTTCCTTTGGTGGGTGAAATTGTGGCTGCTGTGTCCATGCTCCTGATGATGCTCTTTACCAATAAGACAGGGAAGGTATGGAGGGTTATAAAAGAAAGCAAAAAGGAAACAACAGGACATAAAGAGAAATGTTGGGGCTGTTTCTGCAGAACCCTTAAAGAAACACAGCTGAGTTGTGAATGACCTGAGGCGTGTTTTGTTCTTTCTCCTTAACAGAAAAAGTGAGCAAAGAGCACAATCACACAAAAGAAAACACCATCCGGACGACCACCAGGTAGGCACTTTATAGGGGGTTCTCTTAGCACGCCCCTTGGGTGGGCATCTGGCCACCGCACCTGATGAACATGGTTTCCAAAACTGTTTTCTCCCACTGGGTTCAAAGGAGCCACACGCTCGACCACCGCTTTGTGTGAGAACTTTGGTTGGCAGAAATATAACCAAGATGGGGGATCATTAGTATTTATTAAACATTTATCATATTTCCCCATGTATAAGACGCACTTTTTCCTGAAAAATTTGGGGTCTAAAAACTGGGTGCGTCTCATACAGTGGTTGTAGATTTTTTTTAACTTGCATTTCCCACTTTTTTTGCGCTTTTTTTTGCGCTCATTGTTGAAGACAGTGATTTGTCGTCAGACACAGATGAGGACAAGCTAATGGATGGGAGTTTTGACAGTGATGAGAAACTGTATGAATTTTATGATGAATAAAACTTGAGTTCAGTAACTTTGTGTAATACATTTCTTTTTCAAATATCGAGCCCCAAAATTAAGTTGCTTCTTATCCATGGGGAAATGCAGTCAGTGATGTCACTTTGCTGGGGAGTTTCCATGTGCTCTTGTGTTTTACTCCTGACAGTAATTTTGTGAAATAGATATTCTTATACTCTTCGAAGACGTTTCTGGACCTGGGAGTGTAGTGGGTGGGACAGTTGTGACCAGCGCTGGGTCTGTGTCTGTGGACCGCCCCACTCAGGCAGAGACCAGGGTGCCAGCCCCGGCTGCGGGCTGATAATGCATCACGGAGGAAACGCCAGCGTTTTATTGCATGGCATTCATGGGAGGGCAGACACATAAAAAGCAGAAGGAAGATAGTGCTTGAAAAAATTGCATGAGAGCCCTGGCTGGTTGGCTCAGCGGTAGAGCGTCAGCCTAGCGTGCGGAGGACCCGGGTTCGATTCCCGGCCAGGGCACACAGGAGAAGCGCCCATTTGCTTCTCCACCCCTCCGCCGCGCCTTCCTCTCTGTCTCTCTCTTCCCCTCCCGCAGCCAAGGCTCCATTGGAGCAAAGATGGCCCGGGCGCTGGGGATGGCTCTGTGGCCTCTGCCCCAGGCGCTAGAGTGGCTCTGGTCGCAACATGGCGACACCCAGGATGGGCAGAGCATCGCCCCCTGGTGGGCAGAGCGTCGCCCGCTGGTGCGCGTGCCGGGTGGATCCCGGTCGGGCGCATGCGGGAGTCTGTCTGACGGTCTCTCCCTGTTTCCAGCTTCAGAAAAATGCAAAAAAAAAAAAAAAAAAAAAAAAAAAAATTGCATGAGAGCCAATGCCTCTAACAACGGTGGGTAAGGAGACTTCCCCTTGGCTAGAGGCAGCTGGAGGAGGCCAGCCGGGTAGGCTGCCCATCCCTCTGCCGGCTGAAAGGAAGGGACTAGCCCTGCTGCTGGTCAGCTGACGCTGCACTGCTGGAGGCGAGCGCCGGCCAGCGCGGACCCTGCCGCTGTGGAAGAGCTGCTCTGGGAGTGGCTACCTCCCCTTCCGGGGCTTTAAGTCAGGGGACTTTGCTTTCCTGGGCAAACATAGGTGCTCCCTGATGGGAACATTGTGTTTTTAATTCTTGCTACAAAAGACAAACGACGTTTTTCTCTTTGATATGGTTGGAATTGACCTCAGAGTATCATCAGGCATGTGGACAGTGCTTGGTCAAACCTTACCTGAATTGTGGTTTCTTTTTATTCTACAAATTGGAATTGAAGAATATCACATATCAGGCAGTAATTAAAACAGAGCCCGCTTGCCTCTCAGATAGTTGAGACAGTGTTAGGGAAAGGGACCTCCCTCCAATAGAACAGAACAGTGGTGTCAGCCTTATCTCCTTGGATAGGTACGCAGGCGATAGGTGCGATCAGGTCTGTGCATTGCTTTGGGAGTCAGGCAGATGGAAAGAATTTCATGTTACATGGGATGCTCAGATAGGCGATACAGGCGACTGTGGATTCCAGCCTACCTTCTACCTGTACTCTGAAGGCTGTTTGGTGTTATGTGCTTGTGTCTGTGGGTTAAACACATGAAGTTGGCCACATTGGTAGACCTTGGAAGGTGGCAGGATAAAAATAACAAATGCTCATTTTAAATGGCTTCCATAGGCTTCTCGACATGTCACAGGCTAGGTTCCCTAGCAGCAGAGCCCGAGGTGGGGGTTCCTGTGGAGGGCCTTTTTTGAGTATTCTCAGAGGAACTTGTGGGGAAGTGATGGGGTCGGAGAAGGGAGGCGTAGTTACTAAGCGAGCAGGCGGTTTTACCCGGATTCAAGCTTCAGCTCTCCTGCAGAGAGTCCTGGGACAGGAACTGCACAGTGGAAGAATCCTGCCTCGAGGCGAGGGCATGGCTCTTTGCACCCCTGTAGTACTCACTAACTTCAGCACGGGCGTGCAGCCTCCCAGGTGAGGGCGGTTCTCACCCTCCCTGAGCAGCCAGAACTCCCAGCATCTCGGGTGGGCGTGCTGCGGGCTCCAGGCAGGACCCAGCGTCTCCTGGAAGGGTCTCTGCTGGCTCTTTAAGATCACATGATAATACTGATAAAACAGAAAGGGGTGCGGCAAAACCATGTCATTGTATGCTTTTCCGGTGTCCTCTAGAAAAAGGTAAGAGGGGATTTGAACTAGTCCCAAACAACTGAAATGTGCCTCATAGCCCAAATTGCTTTGGCTGGAGCTCGGGCAGGATTATAGGATCAAAGAGAAACATTTTTTGTTAGCCATTTGGCAAAAATGAAGCAGTCCTTAAATTCTCCTCTTGCTGGGAGCAAGAAGAAATTTGACATTTTGCCCAAAGTGAAGGAAGAGGCACTTCCTATGAGTCCCATACAACATGAGCTAGTCCCCATGAGCTAGTGTTCGGCAATCAGCAGCACAGAGCTCTTGGTTTATTGTTGTTCTTCTACAACATCCTCCGTGTGTTTGTAGTTTTCCTTGGAGTAGGCAACTTGCTCAATTAGCCTTTCCTCAAATAGATCTCTGTTTTACCTTCTCACCTCATTACTTCAGGTGAAAGAGAATCAGGCTGCTTCGTGCCAAGAAATCCTCTTTAACCTGAGTTCACTGATAGCAGGGATGAGGAAAGAATGCCAACTCTCTCCCTTCTTCTCTGAGTCCCGGTTTCTTTTCTATACACAAGGTCAGCTTCTGGGTTTTTCTTACAGGTATGATTAGGGACACTTTTCAAAAAGATTTATATCATCTCTAAATTTCCATATCTCCAGATTTATAAGTACTTAGTGAGATGTTTGGTTAGTTCGTCAGATTTCTCATGTTTGATTTCCTAGAAGCAGCCGACTGTCCAGAACAATGGCTCATGATTGGAATCAAATTCGGAATCATCCATGTTTGCGCGTTGCTAGGTACATGTAACCAAGAGCCTAATTTAACTGTGACGGTTCACGGGGACAGGCAGCCCAGAGACGCAGGCCTCAGGGAAGTGATTCAGATCAAGGTCTTCCAAATGCCAGTGAGCTCCTCCATTTGGCGAGATCCCCTGCTCGCGGGGTCTGACATCCAGGGGCAGGAGGAGAGAGACATGACGGTGCCCTGCTCGAGAGAGGAACTGACGCTCTGTCCTTTGTACGCCCACCACTTCCCCCACCGTTGTTTATCATCATTGATCTGGACTCTCACTCCAACCGCAAGGACCGGGGAAGAGTGTAGCACCCCAGGATGAAACACTCTGTAGCCTGGCATTTCAGTCTGTGCTTACCAGTGCGACACGGGGGTGCCGGTTCCCCTGCCCAGGAACCGAGAGATCAGGAAGCCAGTGGACGTGGGTACGGCGAACTTGCCACCCACCATGGGCTGGTGATTGTACCTCCCCCTCCTCGTCAAACCCTGCCTGGTCACAGCTGTTCATGGGCACTTACGGCTGTTTTTTAATATCTCTGTTATAATGTAGGGAGATCTGGAGAGAGAAAATGATGTTAGACAGCATTCCTTGTTAGCAGTGTTTTAAAAAGAGGCTTAGGTGAAGCTAAAGGTTGAAACTAATCACTAGCAGGTTTCTGGATCATTGGTTCTCTGACTCATTTTTTTTTTTTCTAAATCTTACAATGGAAAATTTCAGAAATAGAGAACTTGCCCATCATTCAGTTTGAACAGTTATCAATTCGTGACCCATATTATTCCCTTCATCCTCTCCTTTTATTCCTTTTCCCTCCCCTTGGATTATTTTGAAGTAAATCCTAGACGTGTTAGTAATTGGTATGAGAATGCTTTTCTTTTTTTATTATTCTAAAAATTTAGGCTCAGCTGCTTAAATTGGGATCATCATCCCAAAAGTAAAGGAGAAAAACCATCGGCAAAGTGCGCCGTGTAGCCAGGCAGAAATCTTCTCCTGAGCAGCCGCAGTGATTGGCTCGTGTGGTCCCGCTCCCCAGCGCCTGGACCCCGCCCCTCCCATCTTCTGTGCCTGCTTGGGTACCTCCATTGAATCAGTCCTTTAGTTGAGACTTCACTGTAAAGGCTAAAACAGCCATTCCTTTGCCAGTTTCACCTTAGAGTCCAGAAAATCCAATCCAAGTGTAAAGGAGCCTGTGTGTCTCCTTTGAGATAGTGGACAGTGTGTTCTTAATGCCATTCTACCTGACAAATGAGATGAGGAGACTGTGCAGCCTGGCCCATGAGAACAGAAGGACTAAACACCTCAGAGACTAATAAAAAGCCTGATTTTTCTATTTCCTTCTTCACCCGCACACGCCTAGGTCCTACAGGGAACAGGGAACCAGCTACTATGATTGTTTGTAGATGAAAACATATGAGGCATGATATCTCAACCAGATCCCAGAGTTTAATGGAACAAAAAGAAGATCTCCATCTTCTGCCATGGACCATCACCCAGCCAGATGCTGGATAAGATCAAAATAGGAAAATGGAACCCTAGAGTAAGAATCAGATAGCTCCTGGCAGGTGAATTGGACATGCTCAATGTTGTGTAACACCATGATCTTCAAACAATGGCTGCCAAGAACCCTCTCTTGGTTATTTGTTCTCTTCTCCCCATTAATAATTCAGTGTCCATGGGGATATAAAATTGCAGGCCTATAAGAAAAACTTCTCACACCTGGCTTGCTTTATTCCAAAAGCAAGGAAGTGTTTACCTGAATTGTTCTTTTCTCCATCATGAGACAAAAAGCAGAAGTGATGAAAGTCAGAGAAAGGTAGATTTGTATCATGCTGTGCCGACCAACATTTAATTTGCCCAATTCTCAAAATTTGAAAGGAGGGCTGTTTTTCTATGATTTATATAGATAATGACACTTAGTGTTTACTGAAAGACATATGTACTTGGAAGTGTTCAAAATAGACTTTTTCCCACGTGACGGTTTGGATGCATGCCCTTAAATATTTATGATTCAGTAACAGAAATTGCACAAATTTGTAAAAGGATAATGTGCTGCCTCAATTTGTGCAATCTTCCCTGTTCATTTTTTGAAAGGCATAAGAGAACAATGCTCCCATTACCTTAAAAAGTAAAAGATGACATACAAAGAAGTCTGGATTAGATAGAGGCAAGTAAGAAAAGAGGGAGGAAAGCAAATGAAATCAGTGGTTTGTGAGTCCCTCTCCATATATTCTCTTAACCCTCTAAATTATATGACTTTAAGTTCAAATGGGCTGAGAATTCTATTTCTAAAACATGGAAATGATTGCTTATTTCATGGCGTCCCTTTCGTTAAGACATGCGGTGTTTTTTAAGGAAGTCGCAGCTGTTGGGGGCCATTGCAAATTTTTAAAAAGCTCCCTTCCCCAAGACACTGCCATCTACTGGAATACTAGTCACAATAAATATGTAAAGCTTTGGTGTCTGTGATGTTAAGTGTGCCCCCACCCCCGAACATGGAACCTGAGTGCAGAGCACAGCCTACCTCACCATCCACAGGTGCCCTGACAGGCACAAGCGACTTGACAGTCTTTTCATTGACAATCCATCCTTTTCCATTTTTCTTGGAGTTTTCATTTTTTAAAGAAATTAAAACTGATCTTGGAAAACAATGGATCATTTAAAAAAAATAGGGGCCCTCAACAATGGGCTCAGCAGTAGAGCATCAGCCCTGTCTGTGGAAGTCCCAGGTTCGATTCCCAGCCAGGGCACACAGGAGAAGCGCCCATCTGCTTCTCCACCCCTCCCCCTCTCCTTCCTCTCTGTCTCTCTCTTCCCCTCCCGCAGCCGAGGCTCCATTGGAGCAAAGTTGGCCCGGGCACTGAGGATGGCTCCATGGCTTCTGCCTCAGGTGCTAGAATGGCTCTGGCCCAACAGAGCGACGCCCCAGATGGGCAGAGCATCGCCCCCTGGTGGGCATGCCGGGTAGATCCTGGTCAGGCGCATGTAGGAGTCTGACTGCCTCCCTGCTTCTCACTTTGGAAAAATACAAAAAAATAAAATAAAAAATAAATAAAATTTTTTTAAAAAGGGGGAATAGGGTGAGACTACTTGGTGCATTGCTGCCATTTGAGGGTTCTTTTTCCTTATTCCACCAAACCTTTCTCAGCACTTTTATCTGTCTTTAGCCTCCCTTGTCTATAGGTACCCCCTCTGCCATTTCGTGCTCCCATTTGTGACACCTGTGTTGAACTGCTGTGTTGAAACAGCAGCTGCCAGAACTGTTTAGTGTTGTGTGACTGCGAAGAGGCTCATTGACATCCCTTCGAGGTCGGCAGCGAGCTGTGCTCTTGCTTGTCTCAGTTTCCATGGGCTCTCTTGCCTTCATTTCTCCAGGCTTGCAGCAGCGTCCCATCCTGACTGTGTCACTCAGAACAGCCAGGATCAGAGCGTGAATCTCTGGGTCTCTGTAAGTGGACACCCAGAACCTAGATTTTCTCCTGGTCACCTTTGACAGGTGATGCAGAGGGGACAGGACTGAAAGGTCTGTGTGGCTTAGCTGCCGGCTTCACTCTGGTTCTTCTTCTCTGGGCTTTGTCCCATGGTAGCCGCTAGGAAGATAACAAATATGCAAGGGCTGACCGGAGTGGGGAGTGTGGGGGGGAGCCCTCCTGGATGATGGCCCAAACCTGGGGGCACCCGCGTTTCACCTGCGTCCCCTCCAGCTCCCACAGGACCAAGTCGTGCGTCCTTGCAGAGGAGACTGAGTTGTCTGTTCTCCGCTCCCCTCAGCCAAGAGCCCACTGTCCTTGTTTCTACAGAAAGTCAGATTCCTGCGGGAGATCCAGGTCCCTGCACTGGCTGACATTTTGTGGACCCAGACGTGCGGGTTCACTTCCGTGGCCTGCGGTTGGCTCGGGCCTCTGGGCCGGCCCCTGGCCACAGGGCCCTCCACAAGGCCCGGCATTGTGCTCCCTGTCCTGAGAAGGTTCCTGGCTGCACAGTGGATGAATGCTCCAGCCGCAGCAACGGGAATTGTTCCTTGAAAACTTGGTGTGAGGTTGTACGGGTTGGCCTGCCTCTAAGACAACCCTCAATAGAAGCCATTTGTACTTTTCAGGGAAGAAAATTTAAAAAAAAAAGAAAATCACCAATATTTTTTTCTGCCTGAGATGCTCTATTGTTCTGATATTTGAAACAGCCTCTTTCTTCGACAGCTTCTGGCCATCTGCTACTGAAATGGACTGATCCTGGTAGGATCATAAATTACATGAGGTTATCCCTGCCTGTGTCTTTTACAACTGCCTTCAATTATGTCATCCCCCTGGATTACTTTTAAAAGGCTGAGGGTTTGTTTTTTTTTTCCTTTTAAAGTAGCTTTACAGTTAGGAGTACACGAAACAGTTTATTGTTGTATTATTATTTGTATTATTATTTATTAATTTTGTATTATGTTCCATATGAACAGCTGTAATGCTACTTTTTAAAAAAAGATTTATTTATTGATTTTTAGAGAGAGGCAAGAGAGAAAGGTGTATGTGTGGTGGGGGAGCATCAACTCGTTGTTTCTCATCTGTGCCTTGACCAGGCAAGCTCGGGGTTTTGAACCAGTGACCTCAGCATTCCCTTGAGAGTCTCTTTTAAAATAAAGATAAATGATCCTAAACCATAAAGCTTATTCTTTTTTAATATTTTAAGTGAGAGGCAGGGAAGCAGAGACAGACTCCTGCATGCACCCAGACAACCAGCAAGCCCCCTACCAGGTGACGTTCTGCCTGTCTGGGTCACTGCTCTGTTGCTCAGCAATCGAGCTATTTTAGCACCTGAGGAGAGGCCATGGAACCATCCTCAGTGCCCAGGGCCAACTTTGCTTAAACCAGTTGAGCCATGGCTGCTGGAGGAGGTAAGGGGGAGTGGGTAGAGAAGCAGATGGTCGCTTCTCCTGTGTGCCCTGACCAAGAATTGAATCCGGGACGTCCACACGCTGGGCTGACATTCTACCACTGAGCCAACCGGCCAGAGCAGCTTATTCTTTTTTTTTTTTTTTAATGACAGCTGACATTCAACATTACATTAATTTTGGCAACCTTTTTTTAAGTTTTAAAAATAACTTTTATTTCCCAGAGAACATTAAGAAGAAAAAATAATCACTAATGATCAGTCTTCTATCCAGATAACCACTGCTAAGTTGGTGGTGTCTATCCTGGCTGAACTTTTTTCTGTTTCTATACATGTATTTTCCTATAAAAATGAGATACCACTGGATATACAGTTTTGTAATCTTCTCTTTTTACCTAGCAATATATTAAGAACTTCTTTCCATGTCAATAAACATAACTCAGTATTATTCTTTTCATATTTGCATAGGATTCAGTGTTTGCATGTGTCATAATATGTTTAATTAGTCTCTTGTTATTGGCTATGGGGGTTTGGTTTTGTTTTCCCAAGTTGTTGCTAATATAAACGGTCCTGGAATACATTGACTCAAAAGAGCATTCACAGTTTTCAGACTTTTGTTGTGAATTTTCTGACTTTCAGAAAGGTTGAACCTACCATAAGCTAATGAGAGAGAGAGAGAGAATAAATAATTCACAGGTCTCTGCTTTATCATTAAAATTTTTTTTAACCCTTTGGGAGGGGATAAGAAATAGACCTTATAGTTAAAACCTTTATATTTAATAGCTCCTCATGTTATCAAGCGTTTTCTTCAGGGGAAGTCATTGGTTTTGTTCTCTTGTATATTTTCTTTTACTGTCACTTATTATTTTACTTGGTGGTTTGTATGGATTGAACTTTGTTTGATTGTTGCTAATGATCTTGTTTAATGATGTAAAATATCAAAACAAAAGTAGAAGAAATAATGTAATAAATCCACATGTCCCCACCACCCAGATTAAACAAACACTTTCCAGGCTTACTCCACCAATTTTTTTTCCCCTATATTTTAAAGTACATCCCAGACATCATAATGTTCACGCCAGATTCTTTGATATCTGTCTCTAAAACATACAATACCATGGCATGCCTTACAAAATTAACAACATATTTGATTGGCTTTTTAATTGCTGAGAAGGTTGTATCGATTGGCACCAGCCAAGTGCCCAGCCATGCCAATGGACTAAGAGGAGAAAGAAACATACATACCTTTCTTGTCACCTCACAAATTAAAGTCTATCTGGGTGCCTGTCGGGGCAATAGAATGATGCAGTGACCTTGGTTCTCCATCTGCCCACAAGCTCCATTTAGAACCCACTGAATCTGCAGTGCCAGCCTCCGTGTGCAGATAAATGCCTCAAGTGCCAAAGTTTGCCAATGTAGAACCATTAATTTAAAGTTTTTCCCTATGGTCTTTCTTTCTTTTAAAATGCGTGCACCCCACTTGATAGATGACCAGGCTCCCAGGCCTGGCCCACTGGGGTCACAGGATGTCTTCTCTGTTGTATCCTTTTTAAGCTTGAATAAGGAATGTACTGTTTTGGATGGTCAGGGTCATCTTCAGGTCGCAGACCCCCTTGCCCTCTTCCCCCCCAGTCATTTTTAACCTTGACCGCTCTTTTCCACCCCCATGGCCGCTGACGTGCATCCTGGGTCCTTTTATTAAAATAAGTAAGTAAGGCCCTGGCCGGTTGGCTCAATGGTAGAGCGTCGGCCTGGCATGCAGAAGTCCCGGGTTTGATTCCCGGCCAGGGCACACAGGAGAAGCGCCCATCTGCTTCTCCACCCCCCCCCCCTCTCCTTCCTCTCTGTCTCTCTTCCCCTCCCACAGCCGAGGCTCCATTGGAGCAAAGATGGCCCGGGCACTGGGGATGGCTCCTCGGCCTCTGCCCCAGGCGCTAGAGTGGCTCTGGTCGCAAAAGAGCGACCCCCTGGAGGGGCAGAGTATCGCCCCCTGGTGGGCAGAGCGTCGCCCCCTGGTGGGCGTGCCGGGTAGATCCCGGTCGGGCGCATGCGGGAGTCTGTCTGACTGTCTCTCCCCGTTTCCGGCTTCAGAAAAATACAGGGGGAAAAAAAATAAGTAAATAAATAAATAACGTCATTCAGGAATAGGGGTCCTCATTTCTGTGGTATTAAAAAAGGAAGGACAGTGTTCACAAGCAATGTTAACACTTTTCTTTCATTTACAAATTAACTTTTTATTTATTTTTTATTTTTTTTTGTATCTTCCGAAGTTAGAAGTGGGGAGGTAATCAGACTCCTACATGCACCTGACCGGGATCCACCCAGCATGCAGGGGTTAAAGCTCTACCCATCTGGGCTGTTGCTCTGTTGTGGCCAAAGCCATTCTAGTGCCTGAGGTGGAGGCCATGGAGCCATCCTCATCGCCTGGGGCCAACCCTGCTCCAATGGAGCCTCAGCTGCAGGAGGGGAAGAGAGAAAGAGGAAGGAGAGGGGGAGGGATGGAAAAGCAGACGGGTGCTTCTCCTGTATGTCCTGACCAGGAATTGAACTTGGGACTTCCACACACTGGGCTGACACTCTACTGCTGAGCCAACTGGCCAGGGCCCATTTATAAATTAACTTTTTAACTGACTCTACAAATGTCCATAGGAAAATGGGCACTGACTTTTCTCCCTAAAATGTTCGTGTCTGCGCCTGTTTCAGAAGAAACAAAGCTACACAATCTCTCATCCAAAATGAAATCAGGAGCCCAAGGTGGAAGTTAAGGGGACCATATATATTCCCAGAACAAAATGACCTCACTGGTGTTTTTTTAAGTATTTGAAATTCTTTTTAAAAACTCTATGGAACTAAGCATTTTTAATATATTTCAAATGTAGTCATTTATAAATATGTTACAACATATAGACATGTAATCATATTTTAAAATATTAAGCATTTATAATTCTATTATAAATTATTTGCAAAGAAAGGAATCAAAGACAGTAATGTTTGAGAAAAAACAAGTACTGCCTAAAAGTGAATTTAAGGTGAAAATGAAAATCATCTTATTTGGTTTTTCTAAAAAATGAGTATCTAAACCAGGGGTAGTCAACCATTTTATACCTACTGCCCACTTTTGTATCTGTGTTAGTAGTAAAATTTTCTTTTTTTTTTTTTTTTTTTTTTTTTTTTTTTTTTTTTTTTTTTTTTTAATAAATTTTTATTGATGTTAATGGGATGACATTAATAATTCAGGGTACATATATTCAAAGAAAACATGTCTAGGTTATTTTGTCATTAAATTATGTTGCATACCCCTCACCCAGAGTCAGATTGTCCTCCGTCATCCTCTGTCTAGTTTTCTCTGTGCCCCTCCCCCTCCCCCTAACTCTCCCTCCCTCCCTCCTGCGTCCTCCCTCCCCCCACCCCTGGTAACCACCACTCTCTTGTCCATGTCTCTTAGTCTCGTTTTTATGTTCCACCAATGTATGGAATCATGTAGTTCTTGTTTTTTTCTGATTTACTTATTTCACTCCGTATAATGTTATCAAGATCCCACCATTTTGCTGTAAATGATCTGATGTCATCATTTCTTATGGCTGAGTAGTATTCCATAGTGTATATGTGCCACATCTTCTTTATCCAGTCTTCTATTGAAGGGCTTTTTGGTTGTTTCCATGTCTTGGCCACTGTGAACAGTGCTGCAATGAACATGGGGCTACATGTGTCTTTACGTATCAATGATTCTGAGGTTTTGGGGTATATACCCAGTAGAGGGATTGCTGGGTCATAAGGTAGTTCTATTTGCAGTTTTTTGAGGAACCACCATACTTTCCTCCATAATGGTTGTACTACTTTACAGTCCCACCAACAGTGTATGAGGGTTCCTTTTTCTCCACAGCCTCTCCAACATTTGCTATTGTCCGTCTTGTTGATAATAGCTAATCTAACAGGGGTGAGGTGGTATCTCATTGTAGTTTTGATTTGCATTTCTCTAATAACTAATGAAGCTGAGCATCTTTTCATATATCTGTTGGCCATTTGTATTTCTTCCTGGGAGAAGTGTCTGTTCATGTCTTCTTCCCATTTTTTTATTGGATTGTTTGTTTGTTTGTTGTTGAGTTTTATGAGTTCTTTGTAAATTTTGGATATTAGGCCCTTATCTGAGCTATTGTTTGAAAATATCAGTTCCCATTTAGTTGGCTTTCTGTTTATTTTGATATCAGTTTCTCTTGCTGAGCAAAAACTTTTTATTCTGATGTAGTCCCATTCATTTATCTTTGCCTTCACTTCTCTTGCCATTGGAGTCAAGTTCATAAAATGTTCTTTAAAACCCAGGTCCATGAGTTGAGTACCTATGTCTTCTTCTATGTACTTTATTGTTTCAGATCTTATATTTAGGTCTTTGATCCATTTTGAATTAATTTTAGTACACGGGGACAGGCTGTAGTCGAGTTTCATTCTTTTGCATGTGGCTTTCCAGTTTTCCCAACACCATTTGTTGAAGAGGCTTTCTTTTCTCCATTTTGTGTTGTTGGCCCCCTTATCAAAGATTATTTGACCATATATATGTGGTTTTATTTCTGGGCTTTCTATTCTGTTCCATTGGTCTGAGTGTCTATTTTTCTGCCAATACCATACAGTTTTGATTATTGTGGCTCTATAATATAGTTTAAAGTCAGGTATTGTAATGCCCCCAGCTTCATTCTTTTTCCTTAGGATTGCTTTAGCTATTCGGGGTTTTTTATAGTTCCATATAAATCTTATGATTTTTTGTTCCATTTCTTTAAAAAATGTCATAGGAATTTTGATGGGAATTGCATTAAATTTATATATTACTTTGGGTAATATGGCCATTTTAATTATATTTATTCTTCCTATCCAAGAACAAGGAATATTTTTCCATCTCATTGTGTCTTTTTCTATTTCTCTTAGCAATGCCTTGTAGTTTTCATTATATAGGTCCTTTACATTCTTTGTTATGTTTATTCCTAGGTATTTTATTTTTTTTGTTGCAATCGTGAAGGGGATTATTTTTTTGAGTTCGTTTTCTAATATTTCATTGTTGGCATATAGAAAGGCTATGGACTTTTGTATGTTGATTTTGTATCCTGCGACCTTACTGTATTGGTTTATTGTTTCGAGTAATCTTTTTGTGGAGTCCTTTGGGTTTTCGATGTATAGGATCATATCATCAGCAAAAAGTGATACCTTTACTTCTTCTTTTCCGATGTGGATGCCTTTTATTTCTTTGTCTTGTCTGATTGCTCTGGCCAGAACTTCTAGCACCACGTTAAATAAGAGTGGAGAGAGTGGACAACCCTGTCTTGTTCCTGATTTAAGGTGGAAAGTCCTCAGTTTTACGCCATTTAATATGATGTTGGCTGATGGTTTATCATATATGGCCTTTATCATGTTGAGATATTTTCCTTCTATACCCATTTTGTTGAGAGTCTTAAACATAAAATTGTGTTGTATTTTATCGAAAGCCTTTTCTGCGTCTATTGATAAGATCATGTGGTTTTTGTTCTTTGTTTTGTTGATATGGTGTATTACGTTAACCGTTTTACGTATGTTGAACCATCCTTGAGATTCTGGGATGAATCCCACTTGATCATGATGTATTATTTTTTTTATATGTTGTTGTATTCGATTTGCCAGTATTTTGTTTAGTATTTTAGCATCTGTATTCATTAGAGATATTGGTCTGTAGTTTTCTTTCTTTGTGCCATCCTTGCCTGGTTTTGGTATGAGGGTTATGTTGGCCTCATAAAATGTGTTTGGAAGTATTGCTTCTTCTTCAATTTTTTGGAAGACTTTGAGTAGAATAGGAACCAAGTCTTCTTTGAATGTTTGATAGAATTCACTAGTATAACCGTCTGGGCCTGGACTTTTATTTTTGGGGAGGTTTTTAATAGTTTTTTCTATTTCCTCCCTGCTGATTGGTCTGTTTAGGCTTTCTGCTTCTTCATGACTCAGTTTAGGAAGGTTGTATTGTTCTAGGAATTTATCCATTTCTTCTAGATTGTTGTATTTGGTGGCATATAGTTTTTCATAGTATTCTACAATAATTCTTTGTATATCTATGATGTCTGTGGTGATTTCTCCTCTTTTATTTTGGATTTTATTTATTTGAGTCCTGCGTCTTTTTTCCTTAGTGAGTCTTGCCAAGGGTTTGTCAATTTTGTTGATCTTTTCAAAGAACCAGCTCCTTGTTTTATTGATTTTTTCTATAGTTTTTCTGTTCTCTATTTCATTTATTTCTGCTCTGATTTTTATTATCTCCTTTCTTCGGCTGGTTTTGGGTTGTCTTTGTTCTTCTTTTTCTAGTTCCTTAAGGTGTGAAGTTAAGTGGCTTACTTCGGCTCTCTCTTGTTTGTTCATATAGGCCTGAAGTGATATGAACTTTCCTCTTATTACTGCTTTTGCTGCATCCCAGAGATTCTGATATGTCGTATTTTCATTTTCATTTGTCTGTATATATCTTTTGATCTCTGCACTTATTTCTTCTTTGACCCATTCATTTTTTAGAAGTATGTTGTTTAGTTTCCATAATTTTGTGGGTTTTTCCCCCTCTTTTTTACAGTTGAATTCTAGTTTCAAGGCTTTATGATCAGAGAATATGCTTGGTACAATTTCAATTTTTCTAAATTTGCTGATATTGTCTTTATGGCCCAACATATGGTCAATTCTTGAGAATGTTCCATGTACACTAGAGAAAAATGTATACTCTGTCGCTTTGGGATGAAGTGTCCTGTAGATGTCTATCATATCCAGGTGTTGTAATATTTCGTTTAAGGCCACTATATCTTTATTGATTCTCTGTTTGGATGACCGATCTAGAGCCGTCAGCGGTGTATTGAGGTCTCCAAGTATGATTGTATTTTTGTCAGTTTTTGTTTTAAGGTCAATAAGTAGTTGTCTTATATATTTTGGTGCTCCTTGGTTTGGTGCATATATATTAAGGATTGTTATGTCTTCTTGATTCAGTGTCCCCTTAATCATTATGAAATGACCATTTTTGTCTCTGAGTACTTTTTCTGTCTTGTAGTCAGCATTATCAGATATGAGTATTGCTACACCTGCTTTTTTTTGGGTGTTGTTTGCTTGGAGTATTGTTTTCCAGCCTTTCACTTTGAATTTGTTTTTATCCTTGTTGCTTAGATGAGTTTCTTGTAGGCAGCATACAGTTGGATTTTCTTTTTTAATCCATTCTGCTACTCTGTGTCTTTTTATTGGTAAGTTTAATCCATTTACATTTAGTGTAATTATTGACACTTGTGGGTTCCCTATTGCCATTTTATAAATTGCTTTCTGTTAGTTTTGTATCTTGTTTGATTCTTCTCTTTTGTTTTTCTATCATTTGTTTTTGTTTGTTTGTATTCCATACTTCTTTCCTCTGTTGCTACCTTTTTTAAGTCAAGTGTTTTTGTGGTGGTTTTTTCAAGGGTGGTTACCATTAAGTAATGAAAAGGGTACCTACCATATTCATTGTAGTACCCTTTCTTATGAGTATTTCTGCGCTTCATCGTCCTTTGCTACTGTTAATCTTCATCCTTTCTCCCCTTTTTTTTCTTTTGTTGTCACAGTTTAAGTTTGGTTTTATTGTTTTCTTGGTGGAGCTGTTACTTGGGGTTCTGTTTTCTTTTGTTCTTTGAATCTGGTTGGAAAACCCCCTTTAGTATTTCCTGGAGTGGGGGCTTTCTGCTGATAAATTCTCTCATCTTTTCTGTATTTGTGAATGTTTTTATATCTCCTTCGTACTTGAAGGATAGCTTTGATGGGTATAGTATTCTTGGCTGAAAGTTCCTCTCTTTCAGGGCTTTGAATATTGGGGTCCACTCTCTTCTAGCTTGTAGAGTTTCTGCTGAGAAGTCTGATGATAATCTAATAGGTCTTCCTTTATATGTTGTATTCTTCTTTTCCCTGGCTGCCTTGAGAATTTTTTCTTTGTCATTGGTTTGTGTCATCTTCATTATGATGTGCCTTGGAGTGGGTTTGTTGGGGTTAAGAAAACTCGGTGTTCTGTTTGCTTCTTGAATTTGAGGCTTTAGTTCTTTCCACAGGCTTGGGAAGTTCTCATCTATTATTTGTTTAAGTATATTCTCCATTCCATTTTCTCTCTCTTCTCCCTCTGATATACCTATTATTCTTATGTTATTCTTTCTGATGGAGTCAGACAATTCCTGTAGGGTTTTCTCGTTTTTTATTATTTTTGAGTCTCTTTCTTCTTCTCTCTGTTGTGCCTCAAGTTGCTTGTCTTCTATTTCACTAATCCTATCTTCTATCTGGGCTGTTCTATTAGCTAAGCTTGTTATCTCGTTTTTCAGTTCGTGAATTGAGTTTTTCATTTCTGTTTGATTTGTTTTTATAGTTTCAATTTCCTTGGTAATATATTCTTTGTGATCGCTGAGTTGTTTTCTGATTTCCCTAAATTGCCTTTCTGTGTTTTCTTGTATATCTCTGAGTATTTTTAAGATTTCTATTTTAAATTCTCTGTCATTTGGCTCCAAGGCTTCCAGTAAGCTAAATCTTTTCTCCATAGATTTTTCCACATCTATTTGTGTTACCTCTCTATCTTTTGTATCCATAATATTCGATTTCCTTTTTCTTATTGGCATCTGAAGGTGGTCTTGTTGATATTCTTAATTAAAATTAATAAAGAATAAAAAGGGAAAAAAAAGAAAAAAAATAATAATAAAAAAATAAAAAACAAAAAAACAAAAAACACTCCACACACACAAAAAGTAATGATGTATTATTTCCCCCTTTTTTCTTTCTTCTCCTTCCCTCCTCTCACCTCTTTAGGTAAATATCGTGATGACCTGTGAATTATATTATGCTAAATGGAACAAAAATTGCCTATAATGGAGGGCCTGATTTGGGGTGAAGAGTTCAAGGTGCAAAAAAGGGAGTAGGGACCTACTAAATGCAAAAAAAAAGGAGGATATCTTAGACAAGCATCAAATGATTTGCTTGTAAGTGATGGTCGACTAAAAGATATAATGAGAGGGATAAGAGGGAAACAGAAAAAAGGAGAGAAAAAATAATATTTAAAGAAGAAAAAAAATAAAAATAAGTAAAAATTTGTTGTATTAAGTGGAGTGAAGACTAAATACAATGGAGACTTTGGGTTGGGAGGAATGCTAGTGAGTTAAAAAGCAATGTAAAAAGTACCCAAAATGCCACAAAAACAAACAAATAAAGGAAAACCAAGAACAAAAGCAGAAAAAAAAAAAAAAAAAAAAAAAGAACAAACAACAAAAACAAAAAAAACTTTAGTCCCAAATTAAATAATTTGTTCGTAATTGAGGATTAAATGAGAGGAAAAGTAAAAGGAGAAAAGAAGGAACGAATAGAAAGGAAAAAATAAGAAAAAGAGAGAAACAAAGGAAGAAAAAAAGGAAAGGGAGAAAAAACAAAAAGAAAACAAAAGGGGAGAGAGTGAGAGTTAAGGGTTTTGGAGTGTAACCCTAAGGGAGAGTAAGGATGAAGAAAAGAAATAAAATGTAACACTTATGGGTAGTGTAGTTCAAGAAAAGGGTAGCATAAGATGGGCAGAGAATAAATGGACCGAGGTGGAGGAAATACAAATAAAGACAATAAGAAAGAAGAGAGAAACACAACAACAAAGAATTAGTGGAACAAGTTATAAAGTCTGTGGATTTTTCTTGATTTTGAGAGGTTAACTTCTTCCTTTTTCTTTTCTCTCCCTCTTCCTGGTCGGTTACTCTGTACCCCAGGTTCTGCCCCTGTGTCACGCTTAGGTAGGGATTTGCAGTTGATGGGATTCTATGGCAATGTCATATAATTGGCTTTAGTCTCACTGGTAGTCAAGGCTTGTTGGCGTTTGTAGAAGAAGATGCACTATTCGCTGCTTGCTATATAGATCTTAATATCTGCCAAGTCCCTCTTGTTAGGTATATCCCTGAATATAGAGGCTCTGTCAATCAGAAGTTGCCCCCGCCCCTTTAGCGAAAGGCAGTGAAAAATATTATGCCTCTTGTCTTGGATCGCTGAACTGGGAGAGATCTTATCAATTAGAGCCCTGTGGGTGCGTAGATTTTGTGGGTTTAGCTAATTTCAGTGATTGGATCCGCAGCTGTGCTCCAGAGAGTATTTCAGGCTGCCTGCGCGCCCCTATCCCAACGCTTGATTGTTAGCTCGAATGGCTGGGTGAGGTGCCCCGTCCACGGAGAGAATCTCCTGACTAGGAAAGACAGGTTTGGCGCCCCTCCTGGACTGCGTCACGGGGCGCGCGCGTGCACGGCTTCTCAGAACACGCCAGTGGTGGCCGGCACTCCCGGGGACGCGGGGCTCGCGCACGCGGCTTCTCAGAGCACGCCGGTGGTGGCCGCTACTCCCCGGGACGGGACGGGGCTCGGGGAGCGGGCGCGCGGCTTCCCAGAGCACGCCGGTGGTGGCCTGCACTCCCCGGGATGCGGCTTGGGGCGCGAGCACGCGGCTTCTCCGAGCACGCCGGTGGTTGCTGGCACTCCCCGGGGCGCGCGGGCGCGCGGCTTCCCAGAGCACGCCGGTGGTGGCCGGCACTCCCCGGGATGCGGCTCGGGGCGCGAGCACGCGGCTTCTCCGAGCACGCCGGTGGTTGCTGGCACTCCCCGGGGCGCGCGGGCGCGCGGCTTCTCTGAGCACGCCGTTGGTTGCTGGCACTCCCTGGGACGTGGGTCGGGGCGCGCACGCGGTTTCTCAGAGCACGCCGGTGGTTGCGGGCACTCCCCGGGACGCGGGGCGCGGGCGCGCGGCTTCTCAGAGCACAGAGCACGCCGGTGGTTGCCGGCACTCCCTGGGACGTGGATGGGGCGCGCCTGTGGCTCCTCAGAGCTCAGAGCACGCCGGTGGTTGCCGGCACTCCCTGGGACGTGGCTCGGGGCGCTGGGACGCGGCTCGGGGCGCTGGGATGCGGCTCGGGGCGCGCGCGCGCGCCGGGCTTTTCAGAGCACGCCGGTGGTTGCCGGCACTCCCCGGGACGCGGCGGGGGCAGCTGCACGTGTGGGTTTACTCACCCCAGGCGTATTCCCTCCTGGGCAACAGTCCCTCTGCTTTCAGTGTGGATGCTCCGAGGATAAATTTTTCTGCTTCTAGTTGACAAATTTGTTGAGATTTTGGGGAGGTCTGTCGGACGTGCTGCTCACGGCGCCATTTCCGTGACGTCACTTCCAGTAGTAAAATTTTCAAACTGACCACCGGTTCCACAGTAATGGTGATTTATAAAGTAGGGAAGTAACTTTACTTTATAAAATTTATAAAACAGAGTTACATCAAGTTAAAGCATATAATAATAATTACTTACCATGTACTTTATGTCAGATTTTCACTAAGTTTGGCAGAATAAGTCTTTTTTTTTTTTTTTACAGGGACAGAGAGAGAGTCAGAGAAAGGGATAGATAGGGACAGACAGACAGGAACGGAGAGAGAGAAGAAGCATCAATCATCAGTTTTTCATTGAGACACCTTAGTTGATTGCTTTCTCATATGTGCCTTGACCACAGGCCTTCAGCAGACTGAATAACCCCTTACTCGAGCCAGCGACCTTGGGTCCAAGCTGGTGAGCTTTGCTCAAACCAGATGAGCCCGTGCTCAAGCTGGCGACCTCGGGGTCTCAAACCTGGGTCCTCGGCATCCCAGTCTGACGCTCTATCCACTGCGCCACAGCCTAGTCAGGTGGCAGAATAAATCTTTATAAAACAACTTAATATAGTTAAATCTATCTTTTTATTTATACTTTGGTTGCTCCACTATCGCCCACAATGGAAGCTGGAACGCCCACTAGTGGGCGGTAGGGACCAGGTTGACCAGCACTGCTCTAAACAAACAAACAAAAAGAGCGGTGATGTTTTTGTTGATTTGTGAGCTTGTTTTCATGGAAGCTATTCCCTCTTCTCAGAAAGTTTCTTTTGACCTTAAGTACTCGAGGGAATGCTGACAAGGTAGTGATAACTAATACAAAATCTCCCCTATTCTTTATCTTTGGATAATCTCACCTTTTTTCATAGATATGTTGGAAAAGCTTTTAAAGAAAAAAAAATTCATTTTGGTTTTTGGCAAGGGCTATATTCTGTCATTGTTAGTGAGGTCTGGATTTTGTTCAAAGAAAACATTTCTGGTTTGTTGTCATTTCCTTTAATTTCATTATATATACTGTATGTGTGCATTCAGATTCCAAATAGAAGTTACCTGTATCCATTTTCACCTGTCACAGTCATCTTCCACACATCCAGAAAGTCTTTGAACTAGAGTGAGACGTATTCTCTGACTTTCGTCTCTGCTTGGGGTTCCTGGAGGCACAGATGATTGTTCTAGACCAGGGTTTCCTGTTCACTGCAGAATGTTCTGCGGTATGTCACGCCTGGGTCTGTCTCAAGGTCTGAGGGATTCAGAGGTCAGGGTTTTAAAAATACCAGTGCAGTGGTTTTAGATAAATATATAGGATTTCAGATTTCAAAACATAACATGATACATCAGTACAGAAAACCAGTATTTCAGAGACCTAGATTATTAGCTGGTGCTAAATAATGATTGAGAAAAGCCCCATTAATGGGAGGGATAAAGAACCATGTGTGGAGGTGGCCCCGAGGCTGTGGTCTGCCAGGGAGCAGTTAACCGGAGGGAACATGGGTTCCCGCTGAACTGTTCCAGCCAGAGTGGGGGCGCCTCTGGCTCTCCTTTCTCAGTACCTCACTTCTCAGAAATATCTCAGTCAGATCAGTGAGTCTTAAAATTTCCTTAAAATAAAACAGAGCAATATAATAATTAGCCCAGATTCTTTTAGACATATTTTACCCAGCTCTTGGGGGAAAAATAAAAAGCTGGATGCTGAATGGAGACTCAAGTACTTTCGCTTGAAAACACCCCCTTTTTTTAATTCATTAAAGACAATGTGTCTGTGTGTAGATCGAAGTCAGAATATCACTTCAGGGTGATGTGCCGGAAACTCTTCCATTTAATAGAATTTCATTCCATTCTCGAATACGTAGATCCTTTTGTGTTCTGAGTAAAAACTCATTAGAGAGCAAACTCTTTTTCCCCCCGTAGGGGTAATCTTTCTTTTCAATTTGCCACCCCCAAATTCAGCCCTAAGAGTTATTACCATTGTCTTTTAGAAGGAAAAGAATTATTTCTTCTTCGCTGTTCCTTGAAAATTACTGTGTCATAACTAAACAAAGTTTCTTTTTTTCCTTAACTTTCTCTTACCCAGTAGATCCACCTTCTTCTCTTCCTTTTTGTTGTTTTGCTATTGTCATCAAATGGAGCCTGCCCGTAATGTGTTGGTATCTATGGTGGCCATGGGTGGGGAGGTGACCTTCTGCCCTGCACACGCCCCACTGCCCTGTTCACCCTCGGATGTTAAAGGTGGAGATAGTTGTGCGACAGTCAGCACTTAATAAAATGTGTCACTATTTAAAGCCATCTTCTTTTGCTGATGGCTGTGTTATTTATTGTAACTCTTCTTCTTGGAACTCCATGTTGTTAACCCTACAGCCGGCCCATCTCATGACCGGAATTGTCCAGGGACAGTGACGGCAGTGCCCCCTTCATATTTTAACCTTTAGACTTTCCACAGGAGAAAGATAAAAAAAATACACATTTAATTTCCATCTTATTTTTTACCTAGAAAAGAAAGTCGAATAGGTAAAAGTTATGTCTTCTTTAAGAAATAAAAGGCAGGAAAAGTTAGGGGTGTTGGGCAGAACTAAGTCTACACCAGTGGCTTCTAGAGGCTACTTCTGAATGTTTATTGACTATTTATACGAGTTAGCCAGGTCTTCCCGGTACCTGTTGTTGTGCAGAGCCAAAGGGAATATGTTGTGGCAGATGGTGACTTTGTTCCCTAAGTGACAGTCCCCTCTTCCATGAACTGTTAGTTTCAACCTGCTCCTCTACAAACTTTTTAACCAAAAGGATTGATCAGAAATAACATTTTTAACCGTTTTTGCCTTTTGCCACTTCCCTAGCACAGTTGCTGAAGGAGAAACTTTTTTCATAGTAGAATGACCACAGTTCAGGTAGCTGGAGAGTCAGGAAGTGAGAACTGCCACATTCACACACTGCCTCCTTCTCTGGAAAAACTGGTCACTGTCACCAGTTGAAGGACAGTACCAACATGCGTCAGGGTCGATGACCTCACGAAGTCCCTTTTTCGTGTGTTGTTTTTCTCCCTGGGAAGATGCAGACACCATTCATCCTGTGTCGGCACCTCCTGGACCTTCCCTCTCCACCACCCTCTCCCACCCCTGCAGTCACTGCAGCCTGAACGGGGTACTGGCTCTGTCCATCAACAGGCTGACAGCTGCTGAGAGCGGCTGACCTTCTGCACAGGATAAGAACAGGAGCTTGAGGAGTACCACCCCAACACTAGAAGTTACATTGCTTGGCACCAAGTTGCAAGTGCAGTCATCTGTCCTCAGAACCTGATCAGAGAGTTAGAGATGACCTATATATTGCAAGCACACACCCTACAGGGCATGCTCCAAGTCTGGGTTCCCCGTTTTCTCCTCTTCCTGAAATACGAATGTCAGCTGAGGTGGCCATAGTCCACCACAAGCTTCATATCTGTGCTGAGATAGAGCTTTACCCACACCTAATGGCCTCGCTACCCTTTCCTTCCATTTGGGCTCAATAGCAGCGATGAGCTTTCCCTCGGGAGCAGTGGGCACAGGTGGTGGAGAAGGGCTGGGATTGCAAATTGCCCCATCCCCTGTGGAAGTATTAGGAAAGTGGAGGATGTTAGGAAAGTGGAAGTAAAGACTAAACTTATCTCCACTTGCTCAGTTTCTCAATTGAAAAAGTCTTCCATGCCCTGACCAGTTGGCTCAGCAGTAGAGCATCAGCCTGGCATGTGGATGCCCTAGATTTGATTCCCGTCAGGGCACACAGGAGAAGCGATCATCTGCTTCTCCACCCCTCCCCCTTCTCCTTCTCTCTCTCTCTCTCTCTCTCTCTCTCTCTCCCACAGCCATGGCTCAAATGGTTCAAGCAAGTTGGCCCCAGATGCTGAGGATGGCTGCATAGCCTTACCTCAAGTGCTGAAATAGCTCTGTTCTTAGCAACAGAGTAGAGGCCCCAGATGGGCAGAGCATCGCCCCCTGGTAGGCATGCCAGGTGGATCACAGTCAGGGTGCATGCGGGAGTCTATCTCTCTGCCTCCCTGCCTCTCACTTTGAAAAGGAAAGGAAAGGAAAGGAAAGGGGAAAGGGAAAAGAGAAAAAAGAGAAAAGAGAAAAGAGAGAAGAAAAGACTTCCTTCAGTGACCCAGGATCCTGCATGCCGAAATGTCTACTCTCATCCTCCCTCGTTCCTCCTTGCTCCAACCCTTCCCTTTGTTCTGTCCATTCCAAGAAGGATTTGTGATTCTGTGTTCTCTGCGAGTTGCCCAGATGCTCATGCTCGGAGACCACACGGAGGCCGTGTAGCTTAGAGGGTCAGAGTGCATTCCGGCATGCCAACCTGCCTGGATTCAAACCCTGGCTCGGCTCGTGCGTGGCAGTCACGTAACTTCTTTGTGCCTGAGTCTCTCCATCCACACAAAATCCAGATAAAAATAATGGTAGCTACACCGCATGGGGGTCCTTGTGAGGATTAAGTGAAGTTAGTAAGCACACAGCGGCTTCCAGCAGTGCCAGATACTTAGTAAGCAATATGTATGTTAGTTCTTGTTTTCACAGTGCATGTACAATGTACCAAGCACCTTAATGTGAAATATCCTATGTCACCCTGATAGCTCCTTATACAGTTGGGGTTTTTAAACCCCTTTCCAGTGGTGAAACTGGGGCTAGAAAGGATGTTATTTGACAAAGGTCACCTAACTCTGAAGTGGCCAGGATGGAACTCAGCCTCAGATCCCTTGGTGTCCAAACTCTGTGTAGCTCACCGCACTCCCCACCTCTGGGCCTGGGTGAACTCCCCGGCTCGGAGCCTGGCAGAACGTGTTTGAGACGGTTGCTCTGTTAGCCTAGTCTATCTCTTTATAAATAAGACCTTATGCCACATAATAAACTCACATATATCGAGCACCTACTGCTTGCCAGGCACTATGAAAAGCATATTCCCTGGAGTCTCTGATTCGGTCCTCACAGCTCCTCTGAGCTGCGGATACTGTTATCACATCATTTTGCAGACAAGAAATGAGGCTTTGAGAAGTTAAATCTTTGTGCGAGGTCATACAGCCATATGCAGTGCAGTGGAGCTGGAACTCGAACCCAGAACTGCCTGCTCTTGCTCATGCTTTTAGACACACACGACACTGCCTTATCCTTTCCAGCATTTGGTCACATTTGCAGGTTATGAGATGTTTGACACAAAATGGCATGTCTCCCTACTCTGCATTACCGACTAGCCTAGAGCCAGTTTATTTTTAAGCCTATTTAAATCATTTTATGTTTAAGATATAACTGAAAAGCATGTGACACAACATTGCATTAAATCTAGCCTAACCATCATATAAAGAGCTATATTATTTATTAATGTATGTTTTGCTTTTTAAAAATACATGTCCTTCATTTCATCATACTGTTTCCTTTATAATATTTAATCAGAGTAATCATAGCCTTGCAGCATGTCTAGAAAGCAGCACCCATCATGGGAGTCCTAGGCTTGGGTGTGCTCAGATCTTTTTTTATTCCCCCTACCCCCATCTTGGGAAGGGAGGGGTTGCAGGGGGCCTGACCCTGCAGGCTGTGTTTGTTCTGGCTTCTGGAAAGGTTCAGCCAATCAGAGGCCCTGATAGGGGATGGGGGTGGGGCCTAAGGGAAGGTATTCCTCCCTCCCTCTCCTGCGGCAGCTGCATCTCTGTGGCTGGGGTCCTGCCAGGTGGCCCCAGCCCCTGGACATCTTTTACATCCCTTTGTCCTTCCAGTCTTGTGGTGGTGGCCTTCTGCTTTTCCCTTCTCTGGGCTGCCTTCCTGGCCCCTATGACATGTCCACCCCATGTACCCAGTTCCCTTGATTAAATGTTTCCTGTTGTAAGTAGGGCCCTCCAGGTGTGCAGGTTGGACGGTGCTGGATACTACAGCATTCTCAAGTGCGAGCACAGTACTTCCTTACAGTCTGCTTTAGAGGCACGGAAAATGGGTGATACTGATTGGGTTAAAACTGCCTGATTAAAAGCACCCGAAGCCTTTGCGTGCACTGTGGCTGTGGCATCCATGGAGAACCTGGTGGGGTTTACGGTGTCCCTGGTCCTAGTTCTAGTCGCCACACTAGGTATACTTAGAGTCACTCAAGTCGGAGCCTCAGTTTCGTGGAACATGAAGGTGCTCCCAGTAGGGTCTGGCAGCCCCATAAGCTGACTTTAACTCCTTCGGAACCGAGACAGTTCTAGGGTGCAGTCTCAGCATGTGGGGGACCAGCAAGGGGTCTCCTTCAGTGGAATGGCCCCTAACTCCAGCCAATTGCCTTTCTAAGGTGTGCTGTTGGTCCCCAAAAGATCAGGTGACAGAATGCGGGGGAGCCAGAGCAAATCTATCACCACCCTGGGAAGAACAGGCCTTTCTGATTCTGACCCAGGTGGTTGGTCTTCGTTCGGGCACCACAAGTATGCAGAATGTCAAATGCAAGAGTAAAAGTTACTGCTCTGCTGTCCTGACTGTGGGTCTAATCATCTTTCAAAGACAGTATTTCATATATTCACCTTACATACAAGACCAGTAGCAGAATGTGCAGGTGGCACTTGTCTGGTGTAATATATTTTCTCTTTCTCCATTTTAAGCACAATCTTCTTATAGTCTCTGGGCACCACTAATAAATAAATAAATAAACCTTATCCAGCATGTGTGTATGGTGTGTATGTGTGTGTCCGTGTATTTGGGGGCCAGATGCTCTGGGTACCTTAAATAAGTTTAATTTACTAAATTTCACTCCTCCTCCCCTGCCCCCAGTCCTTTCTTTTCAGAAGATACATTTAGACAATCACCATTCTCCTCCAATTCAAAAGACCTGCTGCCCAGTGACTCTGTGCTTCACGGAAGAATATCAACTCCAGGTATGGACACATTGTTGGCTTTGCTTCTACTATTGATTGCTTAAAAATTGCTTTTTGAAACATGTGAATTTTCAGATACTTTCTGGGATTGCGTTGATGTTATTCAGATGAAGAAGCTAGGTTTTTAAAAAGAGGGGGAAACTTAATTTAAGCAGCTACAAAGTTTTATTAAAAGAAAATGCAGTCCATAAGAAAGCTCTTCATCTACATTAGGAGCCTATTGTTGTTTACCCGCTGACGTTTCATTCATATAGTGAAAGTCATTTGCTTTGCACATTGTCCGTATTTCAGAGAGGCGGCCAGGAAGGCAGGGGCGGGCAGTGGCCAAGGCAGGACAGGTCAGGACCCCAGTGGGGTGTGGACCACCACAAAGACCGCTTCGGTTTCTATGGAGGCAACACAGCTCCTTAAGATAATCTTGTCACCCAGATTTCACTCTTAGGGTATCTGTTCCTTTTTGCCCATCTGAACATCAGTGCATAATTTCTTATCTACACTTCCTTTTTCCTTTCCAGAATAAAAAGAAAGATGTGTTCCCCTTATCAACAGCTCGCGCGTGTGTTCTCAGAGTTATTATGAAATGAGGACATTTGAGAACCCCTGCTCTGCAGTCCATGCTCCTTACTCACCACCTCCCACCCCACCCCAACACCCCAACACCAGTCCAGCAGCCAGGACACTTCCTGCTGCGCTTGCCTTCGGTCCCAGCCACGGGGAGAATTCCAGAAGCTCTCGGTGGCCTCCACGCCCCTTCATTTGTTCAGGAGAACGGTGGGAGACCAGGATCCCGTGCATGTGCAGGAGGGTCTCACAGCAGGGTTGTTGACTGGGACCCCCTGCAAAAATAAAGTCCAAGCGTCCTCCACACACCCGTGGAGCCCGGTGTCACAGACAGCGGGAGCTCAGAGTATTGTGTAATTCAGAAAGAGCCAAGCAGCATCTTATGAAATGTTGGCTTGGGTATCACAAGTCATTGGAAGGGGCTTGCAACACAGTTGGGAAAAGGCAACTCTTCTGTTACCCTTCTCTCTCGTGACAACAGATCCCTTTCTCCTCATCTCCAGAGAGTCCAGGGACCTGCATACTTTTTAGCTTTGCGAGACTTTTCAGCTCAGTCACCATAAATAACACCTGTACACACAACACATTACCTAACACAGGGGTCCCCAAACTATGGCCCGTGGGCCGTATGCGGCCCCCTGAGGCCATTTATCCAGCCCCCGCTGCACTTCCGGAAGGGGCACCTCTTTCATTGGTGGTCAGTGAGAGGAGCATAATTCCCATTGAAATACTGGTCAGTTTGTTGATTTAAATGTACTTGTTCTTTATTTTAAATATTGTATTTGTTCCCGTTTTGTTTTTTTACTTTAAAATAAGATATGTGCTGTGTGCATAGGGATTTGTTCATAGTTTTTTTTATAGTCCGGCCCTCCAATGGTCTGAGGGACAGTGAACTGGCCCCCTGTGTAAAAAGTTTGGAGACCCCTGACCTAACACCTGCTTCTAGGGGTGCAGAGAGAATCTGCTTAGTTGATGTCTTCAGTCTCAAGCAGGAGCTATTTGAACTACCCTTTGCTTCCCAGTGTCATTATGAATAGCCATCTCCCTGGTCCCCAAATTATCACCCTGCTGTTAAGTTGATGGATTGTGACTTTCTAATGTCAAAATAACGGCCCAGGAATTGCAAGTCTGAATGCTGTGACCCACGCAGCCAGCATCCCGTGATGAATGTACAAGCCCTGCATTGCTGGCTTGGCTATATTTTCAGAAGGGTTTATTGGTCAAGTTACAGCTTGACCTCAAAGAGCAGTATCAGTATATGTTTAATAGTATACAGGCGGTGTTTCTATGACTTGCTTGGTAGACTTATATTACGAATTAAATAAACTCACACTTATAAAGCTAACTTATTTTGGGGTGGGTCAGCATGACAGGGAATTTAGAAATATAAACCCGCCATTCTGAGGGATAACCCATCTCTGTACTTCAGAGAGCCTTTCTTTTGGCAGAGGATAAGCAAAATGACGGTTTATATTTTGCTAAAATTCACAACTGAATGGGGGTCTTTAAAAAAATAAAGAGAGGTGGCAGTGCCTTATGAGTGGAGTTAAAATTAGAAAAATTAAAAATGATCAGGGCAACCTTGTGAACATGAAGTCCTTGTTGTCTGAAGACATGTTTTGTAAGGAAAGCCTCAATACTTTGAGCTAATTATGGAGATGACAGATCTGAAATAACAAAATATTGAAGTACAGAGACTTCTCAAGTAAATATTTCCTCCGTCTGGACGGTGGTGATGGGCTGTGACACACCTCCCAAAGCTCTCCATCCCTGACCCACAATTCGGAAACCCAAGGTACCGTCAAACACAGGTGTTTTTTAAAATAAGTTACTTGGTGATACAAACTAATGGGAGGCTATTTACAGTATAGTACCAAGGGTGAAATCAGTTTGTTTTGTTGCAGAAATATCAGTGTCCTTGATGATAAAAGGCCCATGGAAGCGTGGTGTAAAACACACCCCGTGCACCATATTATCATCTTGAAATCAGAAAAGAGTTATGAATCTTAGAATCCGTCAGGCCCCTGGGGTCTCGGATGTTGTGGGCCTACATTTGCTCCAGTACTCGGCTTAAATGCTATGCTGGGAACAAGGAAACTTGAAGCTATAGTTGAGGATCTGAAGGTTCTGCAGTACAAGTCATGAATTCATATAAAACAATGTTGGAAGACCAAGTGGACAGCAGATTGCTGAATCACTGGCGAAGATGTGACAGAAAAACAGTTTGGTGGGGACGCTCTGGTGCTGGGGCAGCATTAATAATGAAGGCGTGGGTTAGAGAGAAGAGGAGGGGGGAGGGGTGGGTGAGGCCGGCAAGGGCGCTGACTGGTCTGGGTGGCAGGTTCGCTTTGCCACAAGCAGGTTGAATTAAGGAATGACAGTGGCTGTGCAGAAGTGGGGAAGCCAGGAAGGAGACAGCCGGCGTGAGTGACTCAGCAGAAAATAATTTGTGGTTAATATATCAACAAAAGCCTCAGAGTTCTTAGCAGTCTTCTGTTGGCTAGTTTCAACATTACCATTAAAATATTATTTCTAGTCTTTTTTTATCTTGCAAACTTTTTTAAGTGAGAGGAGTAGAGAGAGAGAGACAGACTCTGCATGCACCCTGACCAGGATCCACCCAGCAACCCCCGCCTGGGGCCAATGCTTGAACCAACTGAGCTATCCTCAGGGCCTGAGGCTGATACTCAGACCAATCGAGGCACTGGCTATGAGAGGGGAAGAGAGAGAAGAGGAAGAGGGAGGGAGAGAAAAACAAATGGTCACTTCTCCTGTGTGCCCTGACAAGGGATCGAACTTGGGATGTCCACATGCCAGGCCAATGCTCTATCCACTAAGCAAACCAGCCAGGACCTTTACCTTACAAACTTTTTATCACAGATAATGCAGAGATAAATGTCAACCTAGACCAGGGGTCCCCAAACTTTTTACACAGGGGGCCAGTTCACTGTCCCTCAGACTGTTGGAGGGCCAGACTATAAAAAAAATATGAACAAATCCCTGTGCACATTGCACATATCTTATTTTAAAGTAAAAAAACAAAACAGGAACAAATACAATATTTAAAATAAAGAACAAGTAAATTTAAATCAACAAACTGACCAGTATTTCAATGGGAACTATGCTCCTCTCACTGACCACCAATGAAAGAGGTGCCCCTTCTGGAAGTGCGGTGGGGGCTGGATAAATGGCCTCAGGGGGCCGCATGCGGCCCGCAGGCCGTAGTTTGGGGACCCCTGACCTAGACAATGACCTGAGATTCCCAATTAGTAGAGAGTGTAATTAATGAGATTTAATATGCCTGATTCTGATCTAAGCAATCTCTTGCAAATGCTAAAAACCCATAGCATTAATTCAACAATATATATTGGTACATGTGTATTTCCTGTGTATCCATGGCACAGAATGCTCTTCCAAACACCTTTGGAATGAGACCATGGAGCAGGGGCGGCATCCCACGTGACAGCCCATGTAAGGCCAGTGTGTCGTGACTGTGGGCCAGGCCGGGGAGAATGAGGCGGCGGCGTGGGGACAGCTATGTGGGGGGAGCTGGGTAGGACCGTGGGCTGGGAAGAAATCGAGAATAGCACAGCTAACGAGGCATTTGCCATCGGCAGATGGTCTCTGAGACACAGCTGCCACCATCCCAGAGAAACCACACACACAGCCTCGCGGTGGCCTGGTGTCTGCTGGTGCCACTATTTCTAGACTGACTTTCCCGAGAACCACAGAGTGGAGGCTCCAGAGCCCAGACCTCACATCTTTCTTCGCCCTGATTCTAAGTCTTAGATGGAGGTGACGCCAGGAATACTTCACAAAATAATGAAATGAAAGCTGCTGTCACCTTCTGCCAGAGGGATGTGGGGACAAAACACCCTTAAAGCTTTGACTAGATGGCTGCATGTGCCCTGGGTGGTGGGGCGGGGGGCGGGGGGAAGGGGTTGCTGGTGGTGATTTTACAAAAGAAAGAAAAGAACTTTTCTGATGACGGGACGATCGAGTTACAGACCGTGTATAACTTCACATTCTCTGTCTAGTTCATCGCCGTCTCTGTCTGTTTAAAAGACTTATTTTACTAGAAGAAAGCTTCTGAGGTCAGGTCTGTCGGGCACAAGGGGTGGGAGGTGCTCCGTGTGGAGAGCAGCCCCGTCCCGTCGCACCTGTAGCTGTTAGAAGAGAAGGATTTCTGTCTTGGCAGGGCTTTTAAACAATGCGGAGCATCCGTTCTGTTTTGTTATGATTTTTAAAGCCACAGTCTGTTTGCTCTGTATTAAGCCAAAAAAGAAAAAAGAAAAACAAAAACACAACGGGAGCGGGTGTGAAGGAAAGTGTGGGTCTCTGTGGAATTCTCTCACAGTGTTCAGAGTATCCAACGCCTCTGTGTTGTTTCAGATGGGGCTCAGAGTCAGACGACGTGCAGCAGATCCGCAGCTATATTTGTAAATCCTCAGCCCATTATTTGCTGACATCATTTTTTTAGAGCCTCTTTTTGTTGTTGTTTATAATATACAAACAAGAAGCAAAGAACACAGGGCAAATTTTGTTCCTTTTTAGGACCTGCTCTGCCAGTCGGGATCTGATGTTGAATAAAAAGGCTAGTTTGGAATGGTCTGCCCTGTCCCCAGGCCAATTCTTGATTCGTTTTCCTCTCTCTCTCTCTCTCTCTTCGGCTCATCAATCTAATACAAGTTGTACCATGTCGTATACTTTTCTGAAATCTAAATAAAGGATTCTTTGCATTGAAGTACCGCCCTCAGCTAACCCAGTCTGCTGTGCTACTAGCCAGATATGAACCACCTCTTTCAGACAGTGGCTTAAAAGATGTACGTGCATATCTTTATGTTAAGACTTCCCAACTCATACCTCAAGAGAGAGGCAGGCAGCCTGACCTGTGGTGGGTGGTGCAGTGGATAAAGCATTGAACTGTTATGCTGAGGTCGCCGGTTCAAAACCCTGGGCTTGCTCCGTCAGGGCACATATGAGAAGCAACTACAGGTTGATGCTTCCTGCTCCTCTCCACCCTGCCTTTCTCCCTCTCACTTAGAAAAGAAAAGAAAAAAGACATACAAAGCTGTCCTGGCTTACAGGACAGTGTTTTCTTCAGTCCTTTTTCAAACATGCCAGATTGTTTTTAAACTCAGACTAAGCCATGGACAAACAATAGAACATCACAATAGAACATCAGGGATTGTTGGTGTGTATCATTTTGTAGCTTAAGCTCCATTTTGATTACACGAATCCATTCTGTACAGAGAAGGAAGCTATCAGTTAGTAAGGACCTTCTAACTGTCAGGTACAGGGCCTGTCATTTCATTTAATTCTGAGAACAACGCATTGAGGCATAGAAATTATGCTCAATTTGCAGACAGCTAAATAGAGGTTCAGGAAGATTTAATAACTATTTTCTAGTTCTATTGATGTACAATTGACATGTAACATTGTGTTAGTTCAAGGTATATAATACAATTTGATGCCTATTGGCAGAATAATTACCCCAATAAGTTTAGTTAACATTAATCACTAACATAGTTTTTTTTCTTGTGATGAGAACTTTTAAGATCTACTCTCTTAGCAACTTTCGAACATATTGTGAACTGTATTCACCCTGCTGTACGTTACATCCCCAAGACTTCCTTATCTCAGAAGCAGAAGTTTGTACCTTTCTCGGAGAGAGATTTAATAATGCGTTCTAAGTCTCACCGTTGGCGAGTGACTGCCCAGGAATTCAAACCCTGACCTGCAGGGCACAGCTTCTCCTTCCTTGTCAGGGCCCACTCCGTCCGATGGTGTGTCTCCGCTGGTGAGCACGTCGCCCAGTGTTTGCCCACACATACCCACACTTGGCATGTGAAGTATTGCTGACGGAGTGCCTTCTTCAGTGTGTGTGCTACATGCCACTGAGTCGTCTCTGACTCCTGGCGACCCTGTGATGAGTGATGTCCACAATGTTGTGTTCTTAACAGTCCAGCTCAGCTCCTATAGACCCATGCCTACGGCTTCTTTTATGGAGTCAATCCATCTCGTAGGTGGCCTTCCTCTTTTTTTGCTGCCTTCTGTTTTTCCAGCATTCGGTCTTTTCCAAAGAACCCTGCCTTCTCATGATGTGTCTGGAGTAGGACAGCTTCAGTTTTGTCGTTTTTGCCTCCAGCGCAATTTCAGGCTTAATTTGCTGTGGGACCCACTTGGTCCTGTTTCTGGCGTTTCAGAGTATCTCACAGAGCTCTCCTCCAACACCGTGTTTTAAATGATTCCTTTTTTTTCCCTATCAGCCTACTTTACTGTCCAACTTTCACATCCATACATAGGAATTGGGAACATAGGGGAACACCTTCTTTTAGACGGGAATAAAAAGGAGACCCTCAAATAAGACATTTCAAAGATGTTACAAGATAAGAATGCCCTGTTTATTAATATCATTCTAATTTGGATCTCTTCCATTTCTATCTTCTCTCTCTTCCTTTACGGCTTTTATCTGTTCATCAGCCACTTGGAATTTCCTTTCAGTTATGAAAGTTAAATAAACTGTTGATATTTCTTTGCAGTAATCTTGGATGGATCATTCGGGCTGTAGAAATAGCTTCATGAAAGTGTCTAAAAACCTGGTTAAATAAAACATGGAGCACTGATGTTAGTGGTACAGAAGGAAAAGCTTGTGACTGGGAACCAGGAGAACCCAGGTCTCATTCTGGTTCATTTCCCGTAGAAAGAGAATAGAAGGTCGCCAGGCTTCCTCCACATCCCGTCTTTCTCAACGGCTCTGGGCTCTGCAGTTGGTAACACAACTGTTACCTCAGCCCAGGTCCCTGTATTTTCTTGTGCAACCAAAACTAGACACTGGCACAGGGGGAAGTCAGAGTCTGGTCTAGGGGCTTCCCCCTGAAATTCTTCCACCCCCGCTAAGGGGAGGAAGGGAGTGACTGAGGGAGGATGTTCTGTTTCTTTTCCTTTTTTTTCTTTTTTTTTTTTACAGAGACAGAGAGAGAATCAGAGGGATAGATAGGGACAGACAGGAACGGAGAGAGATGAGAAACATCAATCATCAGTTTTCTGTTGTGATTCCTTAGTTGTTCATTGATTGCTTTCTCATATGTGCCTTGACTGTGGGCCTTCAGCAGACCAAGTAACCCTTGCTTGAGCCAGCAACCTCGGGTCCAAGCTGGTGAGCTTTTGCTCAAACCAGATGAGCCTGTGCCCAAATTGGCGACCTTGGGGTCTCGAACCTGGGTCCTTGGCATCCCAGTCCTACGCTCTATCCACTGCACCACCGCCTGGTCAGGCTGTTTATCTGGCTGCCAATCACATGTGTCTCTGATCGTGTGAAAATTCCTCAAGCTGTGCACTTACAGGATCTCTGCATTCATTAGGGCTCGCTGGCTTATTCACAAATCAGTGGGTCTGGAGGCCCAGTGGCCACCACCAGGCTCTGGATAACCAGTGCGTGTTCACATCAGAGACCATGACAGTGATGATGAGGATGACCACAGTGTTTTCATTTCTACAACTTCCCATCTGCAGGAACGTTTCCGTTGGTAGCACGGAACCAAATAACGTGTAGGTTGAGCCATCTGATTCCTCTTGAGCTGCAGATGGAGACACGAGCCTGCCCTCCTTCTGGCTTATCTTAGATGTACCTGCAGTCAGTGAGCTCTGCTCTGTCTACTGGTTTGCTACGTGGAGACGTCTTCATTGCTGCGGAGTGTCCTGATCCAGATAATGTTATTTGAGGCTAAAAATGTGCTCAGAAGCAGCCCACTCCAGTCTTGGTCTGAGTGTACGGGAACTCGGGGGAGCAGTGTTGATGCCAATAACTCCTTGTAGAGAAGGGTCTTGCATTAAGGAGGGTCTGCTTGGTGTCTGTAAGGTATTTTTCCCCGCCGAGAAAGAAGGAAGGAAGGGGAGCCATGAAGTGTGGAATAATAAAAGGCTTTATTGAATACAGAGTGCTTCCCGCCCAACAAGGTTCCCTGGACCTGAGAAAAGATGGAGGTCAGGGAAGTCACAAGGTGTGACCATGTGAGAGATATTTAAAGGGGTCCTCTAGGGTGGGCGAGCTAATATGATGTGGTGAAATCTCACTGGCTGACAGAGGGTCGCTCTTTTCCAAAGGGCTCTTGGGAAGTTTCTTTTGGCATGCTTGGTTGTGGACGGTCCCGGCCAAAATTCCTGGGTCTGGGCTACCCACGTGACTTTCCTCATTATCCACTGGCCTTACATAGTCCAGTGTTGTCCTTCTCAAAACAGAACTCACCAGGTCTCTGCAGACCAACAGCTGTGGGGTTCGTGCACTGAAATGCAAGAACACTTTTTTAAGGGTAGTAACCTTTCCAAAGGAAAATTTTATATCTAGCTTAGATGCATCACCTGAGCTCTCTATAGAAAACTGTGAAGACAGGAGAGAAATACGTGGTGGTTTGGCCACGCCCTTTACCTCCACCCAGGTGGCACTTGGTCCTGAAGATAATCAGCAACACGTTCATGTTCGTCCTCTGCAGGAGATGGTAATGTTCAAAAGGCCTTTTAAAAATCCAGCGTGAGGGCTTGGTTTCTCAGGCCTCAATGGTCCCCCTTGAGGCTGTGGTCACTTCTGCCCTGGCCCAGAGTCTTCCTGGGACCAGAGCAAGGATGTAGGTGCTCGCATAAAATCTCTTGCATTGCTGTAATGCATATTTGTAGTGCCATAGCTGTGTTGTTGCTTTTGGAGGACTGTTGAGATGGATGCCTTGAGGGTGAATAGTGCTGTAAAGACCAAGTTCGGGAGGGGTCCAAGTTCAGGAGGGGTATGTATAATGGACAATGGATGTTATTTGAAAATTGCCATGTAGGGACCCTGGCATCAGTTTGGGGCAAGCTTCTTCAGCCTGCAGGGCCTTCTCTTCTGATGTGCAATGTGTTCCTCCCATCCTTTGCTATCAAAAATACTTATTTTCGTTGCCTGCAATTTCTCCTTTGTGTATATTCGTTTTCAGGGCAGCCAGTGCCCTCTGGGATCCAGGGGGGAGGGAAAAAAGCCATTCCACTTGCAAACTAGACCATCTATTTACATGCAAACAAATCCATCCTGTATTCCCATATGCATTCCCACAGGCACGCCCACGTCACACCACAGCCCTTTCTTGATGTAGTTAACGGCATGACAGTCAGGGGCTGCCTTTCCAGCTGTTATTTCTCACACGGATGTTTCCTTTAGAGCACTTACCATCTCTGTTCTTAGCCTGTCATCCAGAAGAGAAAGATGTAGCCTGACCTGTGATGGCGCAGTGGATAAAGCGTCAACCTGGAATGCTGAGGTCACTGGTTCAAAACCCTGGGCTTGCCTGGTCAAGGCACCACTG
Organism: Saccopteryx leptura; assembly: GCF_036850995.1. NCBI lineage: Eukaryota > Metazoa > Chordata > Mammalia > Chiroptera > Emballonuridae > Saccopteryx > Saccopteryx leptura. The sequence goes on along the minus strand of NC_089503.1, from coordinate 214,820,549 downwards.
CCCCATACCTTCCCTTCAAAAGTAACTCCTTACTCCCTCCTCTCGAACCTGTCTTTGCCTAGAGTAGAGCTTAGCATCCTCCCCAACGTCCCCCAAGGCACAAGGTTGGAACAGCCCCCCCCTCCCCCCAAAAAAGCAGCTCCTGAGACAAGGATTTAAGTGCAGGTAGTGCCTCTAGGAAGTGAGACCGGGAAGTACTGGAGCAGGAAGGGGAAGTGAGCCAGGGAAAGGGCAGCCAGTGAAGGAAGGGTACATGCCGTCCAACAGGTCACCTCCAGTGGACACCCGAGGAGGAGCTTCCTGGGGAACCTGGGAATGTGAGAGCCGAGATGTCTAGGCCATCAGTCATGGGGGACAACTGCTCCCCGGAACAGCCAAACCCCCCCGCCCCCCGCAGGCACAGCAGGCCTCCGGCAGCAGGAGGCAGGCCCTGAAGTAGCCACAGCAGGATGAGGGGATCGGGCAGATGACAGTATTTGCTGCATCATCTTTCATTATTCCCTCTTCTTCACCCTCCACTTCCATTCAGGTCCCACGTCCTCCCTACAGTGATGCTTCCTCCTCGACTTCCCCTCTGTACCCTCTTCTTCCTACCCCAACTGCCAGGAACTGTTCACGCCTCCATCCTTATCCTTTAGATTGGAGCGGTGGCCTCCGCTGGTCTCTCTGTCTCCAGCCCCTCCCCCTTTCTCTCCTTCCTGCAGCCAGACTAATCTTTCTAGAAGGCAGATCTTATCAGGCTGCTCAGTGCTGGTCGCTTCCCACTGCCCTCAGGATAGTGTGAACTTTGACCTCTCGCACAGGTACTTTCTCCCTATCAGCTTCCTCCCCGCCCCCCCCCAGCCTCCGCTTTCTTTGTAAACTATTCCTTGCTTCTCCTGAACTGAATGAAGTGCCCCCTTCCATTATGTCCTGGGATATTTAGAATTTCCTATTTACTCATCAGCCTCCTCGTTCATCTGCGAGCTCCTCGCTGGGCATAAGCTGACTTGTTGGACGTGGTGTTGCCCAGCAGCTAAGTGCCTCCTGTGGTTGCTCAGCAAATCTGGGGTGAAGGTATATTGTTGAAAAACAATATGGTTTGTGGATCCATTGCTAAATGTTTTAGAGACATCTGAGAAGACTGATTAGAAGACATAGTAAAAACATGTTTGTTTTTAACTGCAGATAAAAATAGACTCATTTATAAAAAATAAGGCGTGTAATAAAGCCCTTTCCAAATATAGCGGGTCTCACCATATACATACACACACACACACCCCAGGCCGTAACTCTCCTTTTAGAATTAGATGGTTTAACTTGACAGGAGGAAGATCTTGGGGCTGGTGTGTTTGTTTCTGTTTCACCATAAATTCAGACCTGCCAACCCCCGCAGGCAGCATTTCAGAGGGCAGACAGTGGGGAGGTATGAGAAACCTGTAGATTAGGGGTCGGGAACCTATGGTTCGCAAGCCAAATGTGGCTCTCTTGATGGCTGCATCTGGCTCGCAGACAAATCTTTAATATAAAATAATAATCAACGTTAAAAATATAAAACATTCCCATGTATTACAATCCATTTATGTCCTACTGCTCATGTTCATGGTTGTGGGTGGCTGGAGCCAATCACAGCTGTCCTCTGGGACAACACCAAATTTTTATTGGATAATGCCTAATGTCCACGGGTCGTTGTATGGCTCTCACGGAATTACATTTTAAAATATGCGGCGTTCATGGCTCTCTCAGCCAAAAGTTTCCCGACCCCTGCTGTGATGGTCTGATGTGAAAGTCCAGCACTTGCATCAATGTGAAAACCGAATCCTGATTTTCACATGTAATAATAAACTTCCCACACACAAAACTCTCTCATTCGTCTCATATTTAAAAGCTTGGAATTATTTCAAATAGAATTTTTTCCCCATCTGTGAACCAATCACTTTATCAAATGAGCTTCTCTCGTAAATGAATTTCATTGAGGGGCAGTGTTATATTTTGAACCAAATATGGCAAAAGTCCCCAGAGGAGTCTCTCCTAAGTACTAATGGAAAACTCTGTGTGAGGCACATTTGAATTCAGATCCAACTGTCTGTGAAATTGGGGCAGCCCATGAAATGGAAACATTTCTTTTTCTTTCATATTGTTTAAAAATTGTTCGTGGCCTTTCCCTCTTGTGTGGGAAACAAATCCCACACGTCTTCTGCTCCTTCCTCAATTGTTTCTTGTATCCAGAGAGAGAAATGGCTCTACATCTCCTTCTCTCAAAAAGAAGTGGGCGAGGCAGGTCCTGCCAGGGCTGGGGGTGCCTCCACGCGGCCATTGCCGCCCTCAGTGGAGGACTGTATGTCCTCTCCAGTGTTTTTGCATTCTATCTTATCCCAGTCTTTTCCTTCCCTTTTTCTCCTGTGAGCCAGTGTGGGGCTTACCTGAGTCAAGGCTTACAGTTAACACTCTCTTCAATGGATAGGAAAGTGACAGAGAAATACAACGCTCCCTCCCTATTGTTTTGTGAACTTCGACCCTGATGTCCTGTTCCAGGAATTTAATACAAATAGACTTGAACAAGTCACATGAAAGTTTATGGACAAGGATGAAGGTATATGGACAAGGATGTGTTTTGTGGTTAAAAAAAAAAAAAAAAGATATCTGAAAGCAAACTAGGTAGTGAGCTGGCGAAGTGAACCATGAGACATTCGAAGGAAAATTCCTCAGTGATTAAGAAAGTTCATTTTTAAAATTTATTTGAAAAGAATTTCTTTGAGAAGAGGTTCCAGATATATTATTAGATTTAAAAACACATAAACAGAAAGCTGACTGCAGACAACATATGTAACATGACCTCATTCATGTTAAAAAAATTTTTTTTAAAGAAGGAGGTCAATTGTATGTGCCCATTAGACAGGCTTGCATATGCAAAGGTAATTTCTCAACAGATAAACACTGAGGTGTAAAAAGTACCAGGTTGGGCAGGAGAGAGATAGTAAATTTTTTTAACATCAATTTACACTACTTTTATGTTTAAAAGTTAAAAAAAAAGTAAAGTAGCATATCTCTGTGTTCAGATCCCTTTTTAAGAGTCTGTCATTTACACGTATGATAACTTGGAGCTTAATAAATAATCTCTAACTTTTATGAACTACTAAAAATATACGTAAAGCGGTGATTCTCAGCCGTCTCCCTTCAGTGAGCTCCTCCAGCTAGATGCCATAGTTGAGTGAGTTTTTCATATGGTTCATGAGACTATAAAGCAGGTTACAAATCTGCATGAATGCTAGGATCCCATGATTTATAAAAACGTGTGCTTTCAAGAGGAAAATCAGGAAGGCTAGATAGATGTTAACTGTTATCACAGTCTAATTGGGATATTGAGTGATGTTTTGCTTATATTTTTGAGGACTCTCATTTTTTAAAGGTAAGCCTATATTATTTTTATTATCAGAAAATTATCAGTGAGCTCCTCTTGTTTTGAACAAAGGAGAAACTGTCTCGTATATTCCGGTACTGAATGCCTGACACCAGATCTCTCTGGAAGTTTCTATCGTGAGCCTGTGCATGGCGCTTTGCACAAGGAGATTAGCTTCAACAGAACCACAGTTTAAATGTGACCCCAGGAAAAAATAGTATCCTAAAAGCAACAAAAGTGAATGGAGATATTTTCAGCTGGAAGAGATGAAAATGTTGGAGGCTAAAACAACTTGTAAGGGGTGTTAAGGAAGTGAAATCCATTTTAAGATATCACAGTACTTCAGATTAAAGGGAACTGTTTTATTTAAATACTGGCTTGCATTTATGGGCACCTACAATCATCACGATTTGTCCATCCGCGGTTACATGTACATTTAGGTACCTTTTTCCCATTAGTCAAAATGCATGACTCATCCATCGCAAAATCTAGTTCCCCATGGTAGGAACAGTACCCAGGAATGAGTTGCTCAGATCAGCTGCTTCTCTTTCTTACCTGAATGGAATTAAATTCAAGGATGTTCAGTTGAAAGGTTCATGATGGGGTGGATCCCAGGAAAGGCAGTGGTGAGGTTATCGGGGAAATCAGCTACATTAGAGGGAACACAGTAATTTGGGAGTCCAACAGAAGTAGAATGACTTACAAAAAAAAGATTAGGTCCAAATTCTGGCTGTCAGTCTTTGCAAAAATATGGAGGCACGAATTATCATACTTGGCTATACGGATGTTAGGTAACTATTTTGTCTTAAAAGTGAGATGACTCATACAAATTCTTTTTTATTTTTTGCTCACTAATTTTGTATGTATCGTTAGGTACTTGCCAAAAGAAATGCAAAGGAAAATTTTACTCAGGATAAAGAAAATGTGTATGCTTGTAAATGCTTTTAACATGTAGGCATGCTTTCGGTATGTGAAAGTTATTTTTTGACACTATTTTTGGCCAAATTGTTTTTCATTTTTATGAAAAATGTTAATTTTTAAAGCACTCTGGTCTATCTCCCAACTGTTACTTTTATCACTCGAAAATGTGGTATTTTAAAAATATCATTACTGGTGTCATACTAAGACTTGCCTTGAATTGCAAGCCTTTCATAGTAATTAATTTTTTTAAAAAAGCATTTGGACACAAAAAAGGAATAAAATGAAAGTTCACCAAAATGCTCAAGGCAGTTGTCTTTGGGTGATGGTGAGGAAGCGGCTGTGGTTTTGGGTTCTTCCCCCCACTTTTCTATGTTCTTCTAGTTTTCTATAGAGCATGGGACACTATTATACAGAAAAAAAAATCAAATTTATCAGAAGGCATAAGGTATTAAGGAACAAAGATAAGACTTGTGATGTTTCTAGTTATACTATAATAATTACTGTAGTCACACACAAAATAGACCTTTGTCCAAGGTTCTTAAACCTCAAATATTGGCAGAATTGTTTCAAAAAATTTCAGTTACATATCCTGTAAGTTATTAGCACGGAGCTGTGAAATCTTCATAAGAAAGATACGACCAGTTATTTAAATATGTATTTCAACTTGGGAAGCTCCTAAGCTCACTTGAGGAAGAAAGAAGTTTGAGGATGGTTACTTATGTTAACCTTACAAGGGAGATTAGTAAACTAATTTATGTTAGGCACCAGCTGTTAGAAAGGAACTTCACACTGTCTTATTTTAACATGGTTGTTGAAAACAATGTTTAATGGAGCAGTCCACTGTACCGTGGCATTGTACTACTGGTTTCATAAGTGTCATTTACTTTGGTATAATTAATAAAACAATTAATGCTGGTAGAGGATATTTTCAATAGTTTTACCAAAAAATATAATGAGTGTTCACATTTCATTTGCAACTGTTCAGTTTCCTAAAGGAAGAGGCCAGTTAGAAAAATGATCTCAGCGGCTATAGACAGGTTCCTTGACTTTCCCCTCAGATTGTCTTCAGCCCTTTCCATCTGTGTCAAAGGACACCGAGATATTGCGATGCTGCAAGATGAAACTGCAGTATAAAAGGATCTGAATATCGTTAAGTATTTGATGAACAGTGTGAAAGCTATTGTGAGGTGTAGATACCACTGGGGTGAAAAGAAAGTTTGTTCTCTCACTGAACGAACACTTATTGAGCAACTACTATGTGCCCGTTACTGTTTAGGTCCTGGGAACAGCAGAGAACAAAGCAAAGCCCCTGTCTCAATGGGGTTTACACCTCAGGAGAGAGGCAGACAACCAACAAAGAATTATACAGCATGCATATACTATATGTAACCTCATAACATTATAAAATATATATAACATATTTAGCTATAATATGTAATTTTACTTACACACACACACACACACACACACACACACACACACACATTGGAAAAAAGCTAAACAAGGTAAGGAAAGAGTTGGGACGAAAGTTCTTTCTGAGAAGGTACAGTTCAAGCAGATACCTGGAGCAAGTATGAAGCAAGTCATGTCATGATGTATAGGGTAGAGTGTTCTGGGCAAAGGAGCAGTACTGCCAGGCCCTGGGATGAGGATGAGCTTGGCTTCTCAAGGAAGTGACTACGGGCGAAGAGAGGTGGTTGGAGGGGAGAGACGGAGAACAGCTTATAGGGCCTCAAGCGAGTATCAGGCACCAGGCTGTTGTTGCAAGTACGTTGCAAATATGACAGAACCCATCGGAATGTTTTGAGTAGAGAAATGACATGATCTTACTTCCATTTTAAAAAGTGAATCTGACTCTTTCTTGCTTAATCTTTAAAGCCCTAGTAAAGTTCCCTGCAAGGCTTAATGGAACCAGAAAGGCCCTGCATAAAGATAAGAGAAGCGAAGAAAGCTAGTTTAATTTGCTGGGTATTATTTTATAGTGGATGGAATCAGTGCATCTCCCTTTAATAATTAATTATTGATGGTGACTGTTGTCCAATGTTTATCTCATTTCATTTTTCTTACTATTAAGTTATAAAAGGAAGGGTTATATTTTTATTTTATTATATTTAATTGAAAGTGTGGGGGGTTCTTAATCAGTTAAAAACGACTACCTAGATATTTAACTGAATATGGAAAAAAGTCTCCAAAGCTTATTTCATTAACAAAAAAAGGTCCAGAAAGTTACAGAACTTCAAATCAGAATTTTAAAAATAACAAGACAAATCCATTATTTAGGACCCACTGCAAAATAAGAGTATCTTCATAAAAAAGTGAGTTCAGCTTACACAAGGAGTGAGCCAGCATTATTTACAAGGAGCTATGGATTCACCAATAAAACTGCAGATTACTCTAAGGGGTGCTTACAAAGCAACCTCATAGGCTATTATATATGTATGTTTAGCCAGCACTGCTTTTGAAGAGGTGACTGACAATCCTAAAACCTCTAATGATGACATTTTACAAATGTTCTACCAGATTATGTTGTGTAGCACGGTAACATCTGGTTACTTACAGCAGAATTCCTAAATATTTCTTTCATACACACAATACTGATGATCAAAAAGTTTCTATTTGCTAGTACATATTATGAATCTTTTAGAGTGGAGGGTTCACCTTTGCCCCATTCATGGAAATAGTAAGGGATTTCTTTGCCTCCCATACTTAAAAACACTACCTAGTTACTAAGTAAGATGACCAACATCAATGAAAGGTACACCACTTTTTGGCAATATATATCACTTCCCGTCTATCTCCAATAATCCTCAGAGGTTGAAATAAATTTATAAAAAGACCTTGTTATCCATAATATCTGAAGAAATGTAGATTCTTCATAGACTTTTCAAGACTTACATTATATAAATACATTGGCTAAATTTTTGTTTCATGTGGATTATAGCCACCGAAGAGAGTAGTTGATTATCTAGTCTAGACTTGTTGCCGTACCAAGCTGTTCAGAGGCAGTTTGCTGAGATAGGAGTGAGATAATACGTTTTAGTGATAAAATAAGCAGTCCATTCCTTGTTGGCAAGCCGTGAGGCTGACTGCTTAATACCAAGCCAGAGAGAGAGACTGAATTACAGTTTCCCCCAGGGCAATGCAGGATCCAAAATTCACTGGGGTAAGGGCTGAGCTAGAGAAACCTTTACAAGTGGTCCATTTATGTCCGTTTTCACGTGTGTGTGTGTGGTGTGTGTGTGTGTTCATTTCCTTTTGACATGTGAGAGCAAACTGGTCACAATCTCTAAAAAGGACTTAGCTATTTTAAATAGAAATTTCCACTTAAGGCATGTTATAGTTTAAACAAAGTGTTTAGTTGGCTAATTAATTGTTCCCTAGTAGTAGTGGCTTGTCTTCAAGGTAGCACACCATATATTAGAACAAGTTATAACAAAGAAAAGTGAATTAAGGATAACTGCATCCATTTTGAGAAACTGGATTCTTTTTGTGCATAAATAACCCACCTAGGGTGTTCCTGGGTGCTTAGCACACTGAAGGCATTGATGTCATTTTTATTTTATTCGTGAACTGGTATAAACCTGCAGTTAGACCTTTGGGAAATTATTATGGGCTCAGGCTAAATGATACTGCTGACTCTATAATGTTCTTAGAGTCTTGGGGAGTCATATAAACTGATTCACAAGGAATCCTTTGATCAGCTAGAAAAACGTCACTCTGCTCAGACTGAAGGCAGAAAAGACGTCTCACGGGTCAGACTGTGTGCTTGACGTTCTCAGGATGATGACATTAACTCCTCTTAAATTCTACCCAAGACACATTCTCAATCCTTTTGCAAATAACCGGATTCCAATATGACTGCCTGTATTTGTGCAATTGAAGAACTAGGAGTAATCCTGATACACTATTTGCTATCAAAGGAATGGTTTTCTTGAAAATGGTAACAAGCTTGGGCACATTTTGTTCAAATTGCTGCATTTGGTGAGACTAAAGAGATTTCTAAAGGAAGGAATTTAAAATCTGTACTAGGAAAAGGGTATTTGTGGCTGTTTTATGCATTGGTTCTAATAGACTTGGACTCTTAAGATGCTTTAAGAAGTTGGGATGATGTACTGAGTTAGTGGGTTTCAGATTTTTTTTGGCAAAAACAGTAAATTTTATGTATTTATGTACGTATGTATATATGTATGTGTGTGCGCTAAACGACAATGTAAAATATATATAGGTTGATAATACATAGAGACAGAGGTAAATGAAACAATCTTTACATATGTACCATATGGGATATTTTCTAATCTATCCTTTTTTATTTTGTCTTTTTTTTTTTCCTAAACACTGGTTGAAACCCACTAAATTTATTTCATGATGTGCTGGCAGGTTGCAACCAGAAATGTGAACATCACTGGGCTAAGGAATAAGGATGCCTAGAATCATGCCCCACCTCTGAGTTACCTTTTGGCAAATAACAAACTACCACGTTGGTGCCAGCTGCTTTGGTTTTGACTCAACAAGCTGGTTTGTGCCAAACACTCTACAGATCCAAATTTACACCCTTATTGAGACAATCGGATCATTCCCAAACCAGACCTTTGGCACTGTGCCCACAGTACTAGATCCAAACAAAACAATGGGAACAAGCCCTTTCCCAGTGTGGGCTGGTAATATTCGGCTTTGTATCTCAGTGGAAAAGAGAAAGTAATGATGTTTCCACATTTGAGTGAATCTCACTGAAGGATATTATCTCTGAAGTGCTTCTCAAAATCTTGAAGCAATGGCAAAGTGAAATTAAATGGGAAGAAATTTTCTAAAATCTGCATTTAGCCATTAATTATACTCTTAGGGTCCTTTAGTATCTGAAACTCGTCTTCAGCTCTGCGCGTCCGTGGATATAAGTAACTATGACAATGTCCAGCCTTTATTCATATTCATTGTGTTAGACAAGGGTTAAGTGACCACTTCTACCCAGTCAGTTGCTTTTAATTACCATTTTAAAAAAATCATTTCTTCCTATGAATAGCTGATCATGCTTCCTGCTGTCCCCCTCCCACCCTCACTTCCCTCTGAATGGTAAAATGTACAGATTGAAATAATGGAGTTTTTTGGTGGCTGGCAGTGATGGATTGCAGCAATTAGCTACACTTTTAAAAGCATATGTATTGAACGGGAAAAGAAGCTATGTCTTGGATTCTACCCACTCCAGAGATCAGCAAAGAGAGAATTCTCTCAATTAAAACACAATATAATTTCCGTCCCACCCTTGGGGCATTACTGCTGCTATGTTGATGAAAGTGAAGATCAAATTGATTGGCTTCCCACACCCCGACAATCATTAATAATGTCAAAGGTGCCGGGGACCTCCCCATGAAGTACAGAGATTGGGAAGAAATGCAAGGTGACAGTTTGTTCCTCACCTCGCCCCATTCCCATCTCAGGACACGTGACGGGCTTGGCATATTCTTTTTTCCAGTACACATCTTTCCACACTTAATAACAGGAAAGACATTTTGAAGATATTTTGTGCTTTGAGTGGGCAGATCTCGTGGAACCTAGGAAAGTCTTCGTCATCAAACTAGATCTAATGCTAAGTATTATGGGGGGGATGTCGAGGTACAACTTGACAGGGGGAGCTAAAAAAATCTTACCTGTTTGAAAATGCCTGTTTGTATTATCTATAATATTTAACTGTCTGAAAATATGGTGCTAGCAATATAAAAAGGCAGAAGGAACTGAAAGATCCTCTCAACTCTGAAAGGGTCAAATTTTCCTCTCTCATTAGAGTTTCTATAAAAGAATCCTATTCCTACACGGAGGAATTTTTTTTTTAACTTTACATAAGCAATTATTTTCATCTGAACCTCGGGTACAGGAAGTTGGACTGATAGTTAAATGTGCTTGGAATCATGCCTATGACTTTTTTACTACCCTGTGAATTTTCTTATTGAAAGTTCAATGAACTCCTTAATTTAAAAAATAAGAATCGGCTCATGCTCCTTGCCCCGGATCATCACCAGGGCACCGCTATCATCAAAAGTGTATTAAAGACCTACCTGTCTGTGTCCTGTTAGAATTTAAATAGCACAGCCTCCACTTTCTCAAAACTCTGCAAACGAGGATCTGAAATTAATGGTTCTCAACTGGGGGTAGTTTGCCCCCCAGGGGACATTTAGCACATCTGGTGATCTTGTCAGTCATCATGACTGGAGTACAGGTACTACTGGCATCTAGTAGGCAGAAGCCAGAGATGCTCTTAAACAGCTGATAATGCCTGGCCGGGTGGCTCAGCAGATAAAGCATCCACTGGGCATGCTAGAGGTTGCAGGTTCAACCCCCAGTCAGGGCACATAAGAGAAGCAATCAATGAGTGCACAACTAAGAGGAACAACAAGATGATGCTTCTCTTTCCCTTCCCTCCTTTCTCTCTCTCTCTCTCTCTCTCTCTCTCTCTCTCTCTCTGTCTCTAATTATCTCCCTGCCGCCCCCCCCCCCTCAAATCAATGGGGGGAAAACATTTTACATGACAGGCCCTGCACTGAAGAATGAAGAATGATCTGGTCCACAATGTCAGTAGTTCTGACACTAAGAAACCTACCTTAGGACCTGACATATAAATTAAATTGCTTCAACTGTGTATAAGCATGTACTTCTGGAAATTTTTCAAGTTTTTAAGTTCCAGCTTGGTTGTTTAATAGGTCTGTTAACACTAGTACTAGATTCATAATAAACAACTGGGCAATTGTGACACTGTTTCGTTCTAACAATGGCCTGACAAGCATGTGACAAATACAACAGAATCTTGCTCATGAATTATTAAAATCTCAGGAAGCGGAAACTATGCATTATAGGGGGGAACTCTACTCCCTATGAACTAACTGACCATACTTTAAATGAGAAAAAATATTACACGTATTAGTTAAAATATAGTTTCTATAGCTGGATGGCTGTAAAAAAAAAAAAAAAAAAGCCAAAATAACAGTGACTTAAGTGAGGTAGGAGTTTACTTCTCTCATGTATAGTACCCAGAGTGGTGACTCCAGGGTACCCAGGTTCCTTCTATCTTGTTGTTCTGCCCATCTTGGCATACGGTTTTACTTTCTGGCCCAAAATGGCTGCTTCAACTCCCACCATCACATCCATATCCTAAATAGCAGGAAGGCAAGAAGGCAGTCGAGGGCATAGCCCTCCTTTAAGGGCATAGCCTAGAGCTTGAGTACATCCCTTCTGCTCACCTGTGGTTAGAGCTTAGTCACATGGCCTCACCTAGCTGTTAGGAAGACTGACAAAGTGTTTTGCTGGGCAGCCATGTGTCCAGCTAAACCTCAGGGAATCCTTTATTAAAGGAAGTGGAGAAGCGTGAATGTTGGAGGACAGCTAGCAGTCTCTGCCTTGGATATTTTGTCTTAGGTTAATACAAGGTCAAGGAACACAAGGACTGCTTAATAATTCCAGATGGCCTTTGGTCAGGATAGAGGTCACAGGCTGTGATGGTTTCTACAGTGGCCTGTTATCTCACTGTTACATTAATCCTGAGTCTCATGAGCAGCAGCACTAGCTTGGGTGCTCAGGATCTAAACCACCAGGGTTTAAATCTTAGTTCTGCCACCTGCCTGCTGAGTTGATTTTAGCCATGTTCTCTTCCACTCTGTGGAAGAGAATCTGTGCCAGATTTTCTCCTATATAAATTGCTGGCGATAATAGTACCTTCCTCCTAGGGTTGTAAGGAAGGTTAGTGAAGTAATTCTCAGGACACTGCCTCACATCGTGAGCACTCCTGAGGGCTCTCAACAGTGTTACTATCGTGGGGAGTCCTGCACCTGGCTGACCAACTTCATGTCCGCTAATCTGACCTTCATTAATTATGAAAAAAAATGTCTGTTGATTTTATTTGGTTTTAAAATCTCAAATATTTTGTTGTATTGATCAAATTTTGTGGTGTAGCCCCTGCCAATAAAGTATCAGAACATGGAATTTGATTTGCAGGAGAGTTTACAATTAGGATATGCAGTCCTAACTTGGGGTTGATGTGAAGTAGAGCCAACTCATGAATCAGTGGACTGACAGCATCTCAGACCCAAGCCACACTGGGGGACAAGCTAGAAATTCAGGGTAGACAGCTGACTCCCCCTGCTTTGTCACATTTGTTGATTTCTCAGCTGATGTCAGAGATCCCCAGGTTGATCCAACTAAGTTCATTAAACTCAAGATAATTTAAGAGCTCACAGTGAAAATGCCGCCACTCAGATCTGCAAATGGCCCCGACATTCTGCCTCATCAGCTCTAATAAGCAAACTAGGAAAAGTAAGGTTAGAACATCTTTACAGCTGCAGACATGAGCATGTGCATGTGAGTATGTGTATTAGAGAAAATTTTGGCCACTAAAATACACGTGAATTGTCGGGTCGTTTCATGCTCTTGCTAGTGTAAATTTTGAAAGCAGGTCCAGTAGTTTTCCTCTATATGAAGTGACTGAAATGCAAACTATGTATATTGTTGAAAGGGAAGCAGAATTTTCTATAGACTATACATACTCTGCAGGAACGATTGAGATCGTGGGGGGCAGCCATGCTACAGGAGACAAAGCTTGGCCTTGATTTTCTTCTCAAATTACCTTTGGTCCTCACAACATCAAATCTAATAGGATAATGATAACATCCACTTAATCTTAAATTCCGTGAGGGAGAATGATGCTGATCCATTATAGTAATCCTTATTTTATCAACAGAAGATGATGTGGAAAACAATTTCACACAATCACATGGAAATGGAAATTATCTAGACTGGCCCATGTCAAAACATGTACTAGGCTGGCTAAAATTTTAAGCACTTAGAGGGCTTATGGGTTTAACAACAAGACTGAGAATTTCCGGAATAAATTACTATTTCTACCAAAGAAGTTTCAGTCTCTCAAAACTCAACAATATAATGCTTTAAAATTATTCAGGACTTGAGGAATCAAGCATTTGAGTGTTAGTTCCTCCAAACAGAAAAAGAAGGATTCTGCTTTAAAAAAAAAAAAAAGTAAATACAGGAAACAGAAAGCCAAAGAAGGAGCAGATAAGAATGGGGACTGGTAGCCAAACATTGATGAACAAGCCCTAGAGAAAAGGGGGCAAAGTCCTTTTCATGGAAGGCAACATGGGGGGAAGGGCATGAATAATCTCTGAAGTTCAAGAACTTCACAAACTCTCTTTGGCTAACTTGAATGAAGCATCCCACGCATGTGAATAACCAGGTGAACAGTTGTAACTTGATAGGAAGATAATCCTCTGGCTATTATTACATAAGAGCAGTAGAGAGAGCATCTGTCAAGGTCAGAGTGAAGCTTTCTAAAATAAGAGCAAGATCTGTACTTTGTTCTATAGCATCTCTTATGCAACACAGAGAAGCTCATAATCTGACATGAAACTCACACTCTTGACAGTGTGATATGATTCGTTTGTGGGAGACTCTTCAAGACCTCTAACTTTTGTTTTGGAATACTAAACTAGGATTCCATTGATGAATAATTATTGCAAATAGAGTCCCAGAATTGTGTGACCCCTGGGGACCCCTGTCTCTAAGAGACCAAATTTCTTTAATAAAATATAACAGTGCTTTTGACCTTGTCTCTGACTTCTCACAACCCTTGGGACAACCCCACAGACACACACCCAGGATGTGCACCTCTGGTCAGTGTGGGTGGTTCGCTTCAGTATCTATGAAAAGGAGCCAGCATCTACCATGGAGATAGTTAGGAGGAGCAAATGATACAATTTATGCCAGGTATTTTACAAAATGCCTCGCTCTCAGTGAAATTTACTGTTGGTGCTATTGCTGTATTTCCTGCACAGGGTGTTAAGAAGGTAAATGGAGAAATGATACCAAATTTTCAGTTTGTTAGAAACTTGATTTGCCGGTGATGAAACCAGTGTGCATCCCAGCCTTCTCCCACCGCCGGTTCACTGCTCCCTGCTCTTGCCACCCTTATGCCCCCCACCTCCACTCAACCAGTGTTACCAAGTTCATGGGCATCCTTCCAGAGATATCCTGTGCAGACAAGTGAAAGGATATCTGCATGTATCAATATTGTGGGAACATTTATTCTTAATCAGCTCTCCACTTGACAGAAGAAAGAACTTTCTTTCAAGATGATAACGGAAATGGGGAAATGAAGTAAGAGTCTCTTCCCTCCACGGTTGCAAATGGCAAGTTTATCTACCCTGTGAAATCAAATGGTTACATCCTTTACAATTTAGAATGATACAGAGGCCGTTGGCATCCTTTTGACAGCGTGGACACGGAGACCCAATGCAGTGGTTCAGAGGAGTCACAGTAGAGCTCGCTCATTACTGCAATCAGTAAGCCATTTATCTCCTTGGTCGTTTAACTGCTTGGGCCAAATGTGGGTGCACAGAATCCACACAGATTTTTTTTACATATTTTTATATGATGTATTAGCTGACTGGCTTCAAATTAAAGTGAAAGGAATTGGAAGCTCCAGTTGAGGCGCTGCTGGCCTATGACACCCTGCTTTGCCTGAGCAGGTATGGCGAAGGATTTCAGAAAAATAACAGCTGTTTCCACTTCCCTCCTTTCAGCTGTTACCCTTGCCCCACATACCTGAACCTAATCAAATCATGACTTAGCTCCTCCCCATTGCCACAGCAAAGAACGGTTGGGTTAAAAGGGCACACCTGTCATTTTCATGGTGCCTAAGTCATGTGGTAATGTCCATACAAATAAAGCAGTGAGAGAAGACACAGACCCTGCCCATCAGCAGCTGGCAGTGCCTCTGACATCCACTGGCGGGCATACGTGGTTAGTAGACCGCAGCTAGGAAGCATACTTGGCCATTTTGGTTAAACCTTCACTTGGGAAGAAGAAATGGGTGTGCCAGTCCATTTGGAAGCCCTGCCTTTAGAAACTCACTTCTTACCCATGGCTACCTGCCAGACCAGTATTTGGTATCTGGTGTTATTCAAGGCTCTGTCCTACTGGGGATGTTACTGGTTTCCTCAACGATAGAAATAAGTGTGAGTTGGGTCTTGACAACTAAAGAGCTTCCCATTGGTCTTTCCTGTTGTTGGGTGTGTGTCTGCTTTTTTACATGGGAAGTGTAGATGCCTCGGTGTTTCACCTGACAGTGTCTCCTGTAAGGAGTAGGATGTGACCGCATTTCCAGCTCGGAAGACAGCAACAGGACCTTGAGGCAGATTTACACACTGGAAAGGCAGCCAGCCACACGCTGTTGAAATCAGAATGTGGCAGCATTCCAAATCGAGGCGCGTTTGTGAGTTCCCATATTAATATTAAATTGCAAGGATCTTTGTTCATGCAACATTAAGGTTACAAACGTCCACATGCCAAAATTTGGAAATAGCAGAAAATACGATTCTCATGGTGACATCTGTTCTTCACTATCGTACGCGTTAATACCGCGCAGTTCGAGGACTGATTAGTTATGCAAAGCCTTTGGTATGTAGTGTGATAATGAACCTGAATTTCAGTATGAGGGGGGCACAGATGGGGGAAAGGGATGAGGTGAAAGGGGCCCTGAGCAAAGACTGGTTCACTCCCAGCCTGAGTTTGACTG
Source organism: Saccopteryx leptura (assembly GCF_036850995.1). NCBI lineage: Eukaryota > Metazoa > Chordata > Mammalia > Chiroptera > Emballonuridae > Saccopteryx > Saccopteryx leptura. The sequence goes on along the minus strand of NC_089503.1, from coordinate 214,804,680 downwards.
TAGGACTTTGGGCAAGCACTCAGCTGACCCACACCTCAGGTTCTCTGTAGATTAGAAGCCATAATGTGCCTTGTCCCTGGTTCACCGAAGGTGAGTCACAGATTCTGCTGAGATGAAGTGTCTCCAAAGAATGCTGCACCTCCATGATCAAAGTTATGGGCTAGGAAGTCATACAACAGGGACAAGGCTAAAATGAATAGACCTTGTCTATTTGCATGTGGTTTGCATTAACTTACATATAGCATACATCATCACTGCATGTTTTCTCTCCTTTGCCTATAGTGAGTGGAATTTTGATCAAATCAACATAGTTTTAGTGCCTGTTATATTTAAGGTCTGTATAAAGAAAGAGGATAAGAAGAGGTGCTTGCAAAGGTGATCAAATCAGAATGTATGAGAAAAATAAATACACATAACCTACAGTAATGCAGGACATAGATAACTAGAATACCCTGCATTTCCACTATGAAGTATGGAGGCACTATTATTTGATTTTTCTAGTTTGATTTGTATCCAAAATATTGCATTGATATTTTTGTATTTAATTTATTGGATTTCTTTTTCAATTTGAAATGAAAGGAAGATGTGTTTTTTCTTTTTCTCTTTTGATTTCTTCTCTTTTTGCTCAACTATTTTGAAATTGTATCACTGAGTATTTATTATTTTTCTTAACATATCTTTCAACTGTTAGATATTTACATTTTTGATTTGTGAGCTGAAAAATCTATTTCTGACTCTTTCAATCCTTAAATGATTAAATAGAAGTGGTTTAGGGTTTTCATTTAGTTCTTTTGATAACAGTAATGCCCTTTTATATACAAGTTCAATCTTTCAGGCTTGTTGTTGATAGGATATGTGTTTAGAGTATTATTAAATTTACATTAAACCTTCCACGCTGTTAACTGCATTTTGTTTTTCAACAAAGACGTTTTTGTTCAAGGCAGCTGATAAGGTTGTACAGGGTGAGACAAAAGTAGGTTTACAGTTATTTATATGGAAAAGAATACAGCAATTAATAAATAATAACACAAGAATAAACTATGTTTCACGTATTCACAATTATAAACCTATGGTACTTTTGTCTTATCCTGTGTTTTTATCTGAGGCCATAAAATACAGTGGCATTTGCCACGTAGGAAACAGAAAAACACATAACCTTGGCATCCTTAGGATTCAGTCCAAATCACGGTCATCAACCTATAAAAATTCCAAAGCCAACAGCTATCAGCCTCTTCCTAATTTGGCACAGAAATTAAAGGTGCTTCACAAAGAAGTGACAGCCATGGACACAACTCAGAGTTGAGTGCCGTGCAAGAGAAAGCATGGAGTGTGTGCTCCTCCTTGCTGTGCGTCCTGGGTTCCGATCCACTCTGACTCCTACCTGCTGCGTGAGGCCAGGGAAAGCCCTTCCTCACTCTGACTTCCCTCATCAACAAAATGTGGATAAAATGAGACCAACCTTAGCATGTTGCTGTGAGGACTGAATGAAGTAATAGAAATAAAAGGCTTAGCCTTCACACAGTCCCTAGAACCAAAGAAGTATTAAGTAAATCTTACCTAGTCATATTTGTAATTCCTCTTTCAGCCACATCTAAATCTACAGCTTCCTCACTTAAAAATAGTGCGTGGATATTTGAATTATTGACAGTGATATTATGCAGATAACCCATTTTAATTCTTTTTTTTAACAGAGAGAGAGAGAGTCAGAGGGATAGATACAGACAGACAGACAGGAATGGAGAGAGATGAGAAGCATCAATCATTAGTTTTTTGTTGCGACACCTTAGTTGTTCATTGATTGCTTTCTCATATGTGCCTTCACCATGGGGCTACAGCAGACTGAGTAACCCCTTGCTCTAGCCAGAGACCTCGGGTCCAAGCTGGTGAGCTTTGCTCAAGCCAGATGAGCCCGCGCTCAAGCTGGCGACCTCAGGGTCTCAAACCTGGGTCCTCTGCATCCCAGTCCGACACTCTATCCACTGCGCCACCGCCTGGTCAGGCCCGTTTTATTTTTTTAAGAATAAAATGGCCTGACCTGTGGTGGCGCAGTGGATAAAGCGTCAACCTGGAACGCTGAGGTCACTGGTCCAAAATCCTGGCTTGTCTGATGTAATGCTGGTGGCCGCGGTCATGGCCAGGCCGGTCCACACTGGGTTTGGGAGACCGCAGGAAAACTGCGGAGCCGGAAAGCATTGGGCCATTCCATTTAATCAAGTCTCCCAACGGCGGACAGGCACACAGGCAGGGGAAGCCGCCTGTCAGGCAAAGAAACAGCAAAGTGGCCCTTCACAGTGGCAGGCGGGGGTGGGGGGGTGGGGGGGAGGCACTTCGCGCATCCGCAATCCCCCATCCCTCATCTCTCTCTCTCTCAAGTGCAAGCATCCATACATAGCCTTACACAGGCTACGTGCCTCTGCCACATCCTCACGCACTGACTGATCAGGCAAAGTGCCTGCAGCCGATAACCCCGCAAGCAAGCCTAACACAGCTGCCCCACACCTGGTCAAGGAACATCGGAGAAGCAACTACTATGAGTTGATGCTTCCCGCTCTGCTCCTCCCCTCCCCCCATCTCTTCTCTCTAAAATCAATAAATAAAGTCTTAAAAAAGAATAAAATATTTGCCAGCTATGTTACTTATTATTATTGGTAACAAATGATCAATGCTGCCCATCATTCTGACACACGTTCACAAGAAAATAATAACAATCCCTTCCCTCCTCTAACAAGGTATTTCCCGAACCATTGTCTGTGATCCCTGCCAGGGGAAAAATAATTAAATAAATAAACCAATAAAGAGAAATCCCCACCATATAAAAACATATAACTCTGCTTAATCAAATAGATAGTATTCCTGGGTCAAGGAAGAATATATCTGTGGTTAGTGTTGCCTTAAAATGTTAAATCTGCCATCAGCTAACAAAGTTTATAATGTGCTAAAGCCCAAGGTCAAGTGAAAGACACAATAGAAGAGTTAAAGTTTCTGTTAGTGCAGAATTCAATAGATTAAGAGCAGAGAGAAGACTGAAAATTTGAAACTAGATGTAGTCACACAAGAATACTGCAGTGTCCAGGAGCTGATAAGGGCTTTAAGGAAATTTAAAAATCTTTAAAGGAACAGATGATATGATCAAGACTTGTCCATAAGAAAAGAGGGCGAGAATACCAGTGGGTTCCAATCTTAGTGAGGAAAATGGCAGATGCTCTAGGGGCTTACTTGAATAATATTTGGCAATGACTATAACTTGAATTTTAAAAGAAACATTAGGTTTTAAAATACTCCATAGGTGTGATGCATAGCACATATAATTTCAGGAGTAAATGGACATTAAATTTTTAGTATTTTAGTCTGAATTTCTACATTTTAGAGTCACCTGAGAAAGGTTAAATTCTCTAGTAACGAAGATTTGCTGTTTTCTTTTAAGTTCATTCATTTCCTCGTTTATTCCATAAATAAATGAGCTGAGCATCTCGTTCGGTAATAAACAAGGGAGAAAGAGGTAATTTTCCTACTTGCCCAAATGATGATAATATTTTCCCTTGAGGTATTCTCACATGTGCCCATGCTTTATCACAATTTGTAGAAGAAAACTCTTGTGTATTTCAATATTTCCCATCATTCAGTGCAGCCGCAGGATAGCTCCACATTCGAATGCCTGTTCTTTTTCTTCCCTGGGAAAAGTTGAAAGAACAATCATTACGGCGGTGGTTCCGGAGTAGGGGAAAGCAGCTTTGTAACTGAGGTGTACATAACTGGTGCTCGGGTTGTAGATATGAAGCCACCCACCAGGAGAGGAGAGGAATTGGGCAACAGAAATGAGGTCCACCATTCTCTCTCCATCCAGATCCTGGCAGAAGCATTTGGGTTGCCCTGGTAAAGCCCACTTTAAATTTATGTGATCATATAGGCTTCTTCTTTAGGGTTGGTGAATACAGGCAGTCCTCGGGTTATGACACAGTTCTGTTCCTACGACAGTGATGTAACCCAAATTTTGGAGTAAGTCAAAACACACCCTAGCCTAACACAAAAAGAACACTTGTACTCTTAACAGTCCAAAATGGCACAGGTAAGCATACTGGGGGACGCCACCTCCCTCACTCATAGGCCACGTTACTGCGTATTCTTCTGCCTTGCACAACCAAACTAGGTCACCCACATAGTTCATAAGTATGACAATAAAGGTGTAAGCGGAAACACTCATTTTTTTAAAGTATTTATGGGAGCGAGCGTCATAAACTCAAAACGTCATATGTTGAGACTGTCATAACTGGAGGACCCCCCGTATAAGGAAATGGAGACTAGAACAAATTAACAAACTATAGAAATGATCCCTGAAAGTATAGTCTTTAGAACAAATTAAGATTGTAGCAGATAGATTTGTTTCATCCTCATGCAGATGAAGGAGTTGGATTCCAAGAAATCTGAGTCCTCTACTGAATCTAATGGTATGTCAAGTAAAGTTCAATTGTGTTTGTCCCAAACTCTACCAGATGGGCTTATTTTATGGAAGTTCTTGGAGAAATGCTTGATGGGTTTCATCTTCCCAGGACCTGTGCATGGACTTTGCTAAGTTTGTTAAGCATTAAAGTTTGAAATGAGCCCAAAGAAGATCAAGGCAGTGAACTCTTTTATGTCCAGGAATCTCCACCCAGTGTTTTTAATTGGGCACAGATTGACAAAAACTATTGCTAAGTTCTGCTATCTCAGCTGTTCTTTGTATTGGCATCTTGACCGGCAGAAAAGCCCGTCCTTTGGAAGAGCATTTGAAATGGTCTTTCATGGAGATCTGGTTACATCGAGAGCTGCAGAGAGGTGGTCATAATGAACCTAATAATAGATCTGCTAGGACCCGCCAAATTACCCTAAGTTGGTGACCCTTAAAAATGAAAAAAAAAAATTAAGCATATAGGGAAGTGCAAACACCCAGAGCAAAGATATTAGCTCTCAAAGCCCCCTAACCACAGCTGACACCTTAATTCACAAGTGGTGCTCAGAAGGTGGCAGCTTGTTTCACGCAGAGGCCCTACAAAGCCCGTGATACCAAAAGACAGAACCAGTAGGACAGGGTCTAACCAGAAAATCCCATGCTCTGCCAAGAACTGGCCTGACGGGTTTTAACCTAGGCAGGGCGTGGACTCTAAACACAGAGAATCTCAGAATTTCAGTTGTGATATGCCTTGAAGCTCTCCAGGCTCAACGATGAAAGAGAGAAATGATCAAAATACCATCTGTCACAATGGAAAACCCAAGCGGCCCCCAAACCTCTTCCTCAATGAGCAGCCAATGCAGATTTAATCAATCTGGACAGTTATTCGTGCACTGAGGTCACCTTTTGGCCCATCTTCTGCTTACGGTTTTAACCAAATAAAGCCTTCTCTCTCCGTGTTTCTCTTGCCAAAGTCAGGTTGAGAGATGGTTCTTTGAGAGGATTGTTTTGGCAGGAGGTACAGGGCTCTCCTTGCAGCACAAAACGCAGCAGCAGAGCCAAATGCTACACCCCTCAGGGGGCTAAGTGAGGTTAAAACTGAAGCGGGGCAAACTGGAGTCCTTTCTTTTGCCCCTTTTGTCTTCGGTTTGGTTTGGTTTGTTTTGGTTTGGGTGTGGGATTGGTTGTTGGGTTTGTTTGTTTTTCTTGGTCTGTTTGTTTTATTACCCAAAAAAGCTCCCCAAATGTCAATGGAAGGGCCAAGGTAACTTCAGTAATAACTAGTTAACCTCTGAGGGGATTGACTTTCCGGATTCTCTCGTGTGATCTTCCCCTTGTTCGTTCTCTCGTTTGATTTTTGCCATAGTGCGGTTTCTCACTGCTCCGTGGCTGGAAATAGTCTAGGCTGACACTTTCGAGAAGAGAGACAGAACGAAACCCCAGTGTCTGTGAGTTGTTGCTAAATCTATCTGCACATGTCCACTTATAACCGAGAATATTAGAGTCAGAGCCAAAGGACAGGAGGAGTGGGAAAACCCCTCCTTGTTGGCTGGAGACTTTGATGTTGACGCCGTAGAGCTTGGAGGGGCTTCCGCGAGACCGTGGCTCTAGCCTCTGCTCTCCCAGAGTCACCAGCCAGGTCACTGGGGCACTTCCTTAAGTTCTCTGGGCCTCAGTTTCCTTTATACAGAGAGGAACATTGAACAAGATGGTCCCGGAGGTTCCTCCCTGAACTAAGGTTTGGGGCAGGGCAGGTTTACAAATCCTGATGCCATTACTTGACCCTGTACACGTTGTGGGGTGCCCTGGGACAGGAGAGTCCTGGAATCTTAATCCTTGGTTTCATCCTCAAGGAAATGAAGGAGTTGGATTCCGAGAAAACTTGATCTAATGTTCTGTCGAGTCTGTCAAGCTCCCTCTCAAATTCCATGAAATAAGATGGGCTTATTTTATGGAAAATTTTGGAGAAATGCCTGATGGGTTTCATCTTCCCAGGGCCTGTGCATAAAATGAGAGTTGTCCCCTTGGATCACCATGTGATAGCGGGCAGGGTTTAGAATACTGTCTCTTGGTTATTAACCCTCATCATTACACACGAGGGGCCCTGGGTTCACTATGAACGGGAATTGCTGAGAGCCTTTGTTTGGGACTGCTAGGATGGCGACTCTCCATACATTCTTTCTGCTTCTCCAGCTGTACAGTGGGGATAAAAGGGCTTGCTCCTGTGAACACGTTTACTTCATTTAAAACAAAGGTCCGATTAAGGAAGAGGAAAATCCCTTGATGACATTCAAGGCAAAGACCATAGGTGGAAAACTAGACGGAAAACCACCTGTTCAGATAGTTCCGAGTAGCCAGGAATTTATGTATATCCCAGGAGCCAGTATAAGAGTATAAAGAGAAATAAAATGAGCTTATAGGAGACAAAATCCTCCGAGACTCTTATAAAATAATATTCATGGGTGGGAAAAAGTAGTTTACAGTTGTTTAAATGGAAAATAATACAATCATTAATAAAAAGTAATACAAGAATAAACTGTTTCTTGTACTCACAACTGTAAGCCTACTTTTGCTCACACTGGTATTGGCTTTAGAAAGGTATTGTGTTGTCAAAGAAATGAGGAATGCACAGCAAGGAACACAATGAAATGAAAACCCAACTTATTGAATGAGAGAAAATATTTGCAAAATGTATTTCTGGTAAAGGGCTTATATCCTAAATATCTAAATAACTAACACATCAAGAGCAAAAAAATATCAAACAATCCAATTACAAAATGGACACAAAATCTAAATAGACATTTTTCCAGAGAAGACACACAAATGGCCCACAGACATATGAAAAGATGCTCAATGTCACTAATCATCAGAAAAATGCAAATCAAGACCAGATGAGATACCACCTCACCTCTGTTAGAATGGCTACCACGTATAAGACAGGAAGTAAGCAGTGTTGGAGATGATGTAGAGAAAATGGAACCCTTGTGCACTTTGATTGTTATAGAAATTGGTGCAGCCACTACAGAAAACAGTGTGGAGCTTTTTCAAAACACTAAAAATGGAACTACTATATGATTATCGAGGTATTTATCCAAAGAAAACAAAAATACTAACTCAGAAAGACACCAGTATATGCACACTCATGTTCATTGCAGAATTATTTACAATAGTCAAGACGTGGATGCAACCTAAGTGTCCACCAATGGATGGATAAGGAAATTGTTTATTTATACATATACCATATTTTTCGCTCCATAAGATGCACTTCTTTTCCCCCAAAAGTGGAGGGGGAAATACCTGTGCATCTTATGAAGCAAAAAATATGGCATTTTATTAAATATTTTAACACACCATTTGGTTCAGAATTTTTTTTTCTTATTTTCCTCCTTGAAACTCTAGGTGTGTTTTATGGTCAGGTGTGTATTATGGAGTGAAAAATACGGTATATATATATATATATATATATATATATACACACACACACACACACACACACACACACACACATACACACACACACATATATATACACACACACACACATACACACATATACATATATATACCTATATACATATATACATATATATATACATGTATATAAATGTGTGTGTGTATACATTCTCACAGTGGAATATTATTCCACCATAAAAAAAGGAAATCTTGCCTCTATAGTGGGAATGAGCAGAAAAGGAGGAAAGTTGAGAATAATTGTTGAGTTAACCAATAATTTGTCTGAGAGTTTGTGTTGAAGAGAATAATCTTGTGGCTTGTTGTTATAGGAAGAAGTAATGATATGGAACCTTTGGGGGGTAAGGCTCATGACTGTAAACATTTCCTCTAATAAAATCATTAAATCACAGTTCTTATGTTGAGGTAAAACACCTATTCAGGAGGCAAATAGCCTTATTTTTCACCCTGAATTGGCCATAAACCTTAACTAATGCTATTTCCAGGCCTCAGTCTTTCCCACTATAGAATAAGAATAATGTTTATTCCCTGCCTCACTTGGACCCTTTCATTCAATCATTCATTTATTTAACAACTAGATACTACGCACCTACTATGTATCAGGCACCGTGCTCATGCTGAGGATACACAAATAAATAATGCAGAAGCCCTTTCCCTGACGACTCACATTCTAATGGAAGGGAAGCCAGAAGCGTATTTACTGAACACTGCGGCACGTCGGACTCTGATGGGAGCTTTATATTAAAAAGATGTATATATGATGTATGCTATGTAAACAAGTAATATAATAGGTAGAGTGGTGCAAGTTGTGGTAGAAGTATTCATAAAAGTGCTTTGGGACACAGAAGGGGAAACGGCTCGTTCTTGCCCGGGGAATCGGGAAGGCTTCTACCAAGGCAACGAAATCTGAGATAGGGCTTGAAACTGAGCCAGACATCGCTGTGCAGAAGTGCTGGGCTGGGAACTAGCTGCTGGTGGAGGCACAGTTGACTCAAAAACATTGATGGCTTACCAGGGACCAGATTGTTCCCCAAAAGGGTGAGTAGCCCACTCTGCTGAGCCATTGCCGATGGGAGGTGACATGGGGAGTGGGAGGCTGGTGTGGCTGCAGCCAGGTGGCGCAGGGCCTCAGAAGCCGCATAAAGGGGTCGGGCCTTGGGGGACCATTGGAATACAGGGCAAGACTTCATCAGATCTGTGCCTCAGAAGGATCATTCTAGAACCTCTGAGAAGGGGCTGCTGGAATGGAGAGAGGCCCATGGCAGAGAGAGGCTGTTTGGGAGGATTTTGCAAAAATCCGGGGGATGAGGCTCTTTTTTATTTCTTTTCTTGGTTTCTCAAATGTATTGAAAGCCAAAGAATTGGAAAACTTTACATGATCGTATGTCCCGTTTGGCTTCCACCTTGTTGTGCTCACACACACAAATTGAAAGGTGGTATCTTTTGATTACACCTCTAGAGCACGTGACCCCAGTGGTAGCCCGCCAGTTCATCCCCTGCACCCTGGTGGGGAGTGAGCACAGTGCCTGTGTCCAGGAACCGAACTTTAAAATCCACACCCCACGGGACACTCGCCACTGCCTCCGCTGCAGTCTCCTTAATGTGGGGCCACTATCCATGTTGCTCATGCATAGAGATAAGAACAGCCTACGTCTCAGCTTTTATAAGTATTTCTTCATCAATAGGTCCACAGTTTAAATATTTGAAGATATTTTTGAAAACTTCTGATCAGCAAGATCTGGGAACAAAACGTGCCCTTCTTTCCCGGAATGCCACCGAGAGGACCTGCGGTCCCAGCCGGCAGCTCGCAGGGACCGTGTGGGCCAGAACTGCTTCAGAAAGGCAGGCCATAGACACTGAAAAGCGCGTCCTTGCTGGGGTTCCGGCATGGTCAGTTCTCACGCGAGAATTAGGTAGGCAGCGCTGGGCAGCTGACTGGAAGTGTTGAAAGCACAGAGAGAGAAGGGAAGGAATCAAAAATGGATTCCGAGGTAAGGTCAGTGGCTCCTGGTGAATGATTGGGTGTGTTGAAAGTCTGAATGGGAGGAATCAAAACAGTTACTGAGGTTTCGCCCATGGCATTTGGGTGATGCCATCCCCAGGACACATGGAAGGGTGCCGCATTACTCAGGACCTGCTCTGTCCATTGAGCCTCCACCGCCCCGTCCAGCTGGGATGGCAAGTTCACGTTCCTGGATGAGGCTCTGAATGGCCTGTAGTTGCCTTGGTGCATGCGAACTGCAAACAGGCGGCCGGCCGTAGTAAATGCAGACAGCAAGGGGGCAGAGGAGCTGATTGCCAGACAAGGCGTGGGGTCCCGGCGCCGGGAGGTGGCTGGCCAGGCGAGGACAGCCTCGTGCTGGCCCCAGCGGCCCCTCCGCCACTGCCGGCTGTTCTTCCTGCTTCACTGAAGCACTGTCTCCATCATTTTAGTCGTTTTTTTAAGGCCAGTGGAGGGGATTAGACTTTTCTCATGATGCTTCGACTTTCAAGTGTATGACTAATACTTGAAAGAATTAAGAGACTTCTTTATTTTTAATTGCACCTCCTTGTTTAGTATGTGACTCAATTAATTCATTCTTGTCGTGAATGTATTGGAAGACCCTGTACCCTCTTGACCTCTCCTTGTAATTATTACTATCATCCTGCTTTGAAGCACTGTTTTGATTACACACTTGAAAGGAACTTCTAAACTCCCCTCTCATCACAACGCAGCTGAAATGCCCACTGTTTAGACTCAAGGACGTTCAGCTCAGAGTGGTTCTTGTCCTCAGCGGGTCAATGGCCTCTCTTTCCACCTTCCTATTCCCCCTTCCCCTTTAGAAGTTTGTGGTCACACATTCCAACTTTAACAAGAAGGCTAGCTCTTGTCTCTGAGGCCCAAAGAGCCATGTTTTAACAAACACAGATAAATCGATAAATGTGCCTGATCGTTGCTGGCATTGCCAGCAGGTGCCTCCCAGCAAACATTATTGCAGTTTCACCATCATCTTATCACACCCTCCACCACCATCCCTTTACAAACACACACCCGGTTTTATTTCTCCTTTCCTTAGATCAGGGGTCCCCAAACTTTTTACACAGGGGGCCAGTTCACTGTCCCTCAGACCATTGAGGGCCGCCACATACAGTGCTCCTCTCACTGACCACCAATGAAAGAGGTGCCCCTTCCAGAAGTGCGGTGGGGGCTGGATAAATGGCCTCAGGGGGCCGCATGTGGCCTGTGGGCCAGGCTATAGTTTGGGGACACCTGCCTTAGATTATACTCTCTGGAAAATCTGCATTCAAATGAAAATCTACCCAGCTAACACACCCAAATGCAGGTGAGAGCCAGTATCTGGGAAGTAGTTTTAACCAAGCTGTATGAAATAAAGTTCTTTGTTCCCATGTTATCTCTGACCGGTGGTCTGAGAATTTTTCATCTACTTAGAGCTTCTGAAAAGTTTCCACCATATCCATGTAATTATCACTACATGGTATCCAGCTCTATAAAGCAGTACTGTGCTTTAAGAAGTACAGTCATTTGCTGAAGTAAAGGACTTCAGCAAGTCATTTGTTAACCCAGTAAGTCATTTGTCTTCTTCAAAGCAGGCCTGAAGGCCTCTTCATGGCCCAGTCTGTTGTCCTCATGGAAGCATCCCTCCCTCTTTTTGGTCTTTCTCTGTCACTTATCTCCATATATTACTATAAAAGAGATGTTTGTATAACCCACTAAAGTTCAGTGAGAAGAAATAAAGTTGATAAAATTAAAGGGTAGCCTATGGATGACGATGAGAAATTAAAAATGTTTAAGATGACAGAGAATGTATTAACATCCGTTTATTTCATTCACAGCTGGGAATTCTGTACAGATAACTTGTGGCACTCACTGTTTTCCCGAATATAACGAATGAGACCTTTGGGGAAATTCAGGTTGTGCACTCTTGCATTAGGGAGTTTTAAGTGGAAGCGTGTTTTAGCCTGTTCACATTGCTGTAACAAAATACCACCAACTGGGTGGCTTATAAACAACGTAAATGAATTTGTCACAGGAGGCTGAAGGCTGGACGTCTAAGATCGGGGTGCCAGTGTGGGCATGTGCAGGCCCCCTTCTGGGTCGCAGACTTCACTGTGTCCTCATACATGGAAGGGATGAGGAGACTGTGGGGCTTCTTTTGTAAGGGCACTAATCCCATTCATGGGGGCTCCACCCTCATGACCTAAGCACCTCCCAAAAGCCCCACCTCCTGTTACCATCACCTTGGGAATTAGGATTTCAACAAGTGAAGGTGGAGCAAGGGCACAAATATTCAGATCATAGCAAGCAGCTTACAGTTGTCCTCACTGAGTCGCTGTACCATAAATTCCTCATTAAAGATTCTGCACAACCCCTCTGAACACAGGGCAAAACTTTTGATCATGAAAGGCAGTGAAAGTGTATTTCCTTACAAGGGATTGACCCATTTGTTTTCACATCAGAATCTAAGACTCAGCATTCTTGATTTACTGTCTTGGGCAAAAGTCTACATTTCTGGAATTTTAACATGCAACTCAACCATTCACTCATTCAACAGTTTTCCACTGAGTACTGATTGTATGGTGGACACAGTGCTCAACGATGCTACCAACCTACTAGACTAAAGAGTTGAGTTGGCTGACCTTTACTGATGAAAGCGAGAAAACACTGGGGACTTGAGGGCGATTGGAATTCATTTGCCACCACGACTCTCAAGAATAGTCTTCTTAGAGACAGCAAATGAGCATGAAGAGCAGAGGTTACTGGGCCTTATCGTAGTGATCAGCCGCATTCTTTAGAAGGAAGTCGCGGCTTCAATCCTGAATGTGGACTAAACTGAAATTTGTGCATATTGCCTTGTTTATTCCTCATGATGCTTTGTTCTTTTGACCTAGAAACAGAAAAACTAGTGCTAGAGGCAGGCAATGGATTGCCGTCCTGGAAATTCAATGACCAGCTTTTCCCCTGTGACGTGTGTGGGAAAGTATTTGGCCGACAGCAGACGTTGTCCCGACATCTCTCGCTGCACACAGGTGAGTCGAGGCCTCGCTGCTGTGCCTTCTCCAGTCTGGGCCTCCAGCATCTCTATGAGCAAGAAGCTCAGTTTCTCTAAGACAGGGATAGTCAACCTTTTTATACCGACCGCCCACTTTTGTATCTTTGTTAGCGGTAAAATTTTCTAACCGCCTACCGGTTCCACAGTAATGGTGATTTATAAAGTAGGGAAGTAACTTTACTTTATATAATTTATAAAGCAGAGTTATAGCAAGTTAAAGCTTATAACAATAATTACTTACCAAGTACTTTATGTCGGATTTTCGCTAAGTTTGGCAGAATAAATCTTTATAAAGCAACTTACTATAGTTAAATCTATCTTTTTATTTATACTTTGGTTGCTCTGCTACCGCCCACCATGAAAGCTGGAACACCCACTAGTGGCGGTAGGGACCAGGTTGACTACACTGCTCTAAGAGAACTATAACAGGAAGTGGTGTGAATGCTTTCATCCTGGCCTTCCCAAGCCATTCTAGCGAGTGTGTTTGAAGAAGGCCCCAGGAAGGCTTGTTTATTTGTATTGAAAGGATGCATAGAATTCAAGCAGGATTGATGAGAAAAGATGCACATTTAAGCATATCCCGGTAAAACTCCTCAACTCTAAGGAATTTATTGCTCTTGTTGGCGTAGGGGATGGGGCTGCACCCCATCTTACTGGGCCCATTCATTGTAGGTGGGAGTAGTCATGACACAGAGCACTGCAGTGGAAGAACAGTTCCTGTCTCATTTACATATAATAGTAGAGAAATACAGCCAATTCTGTGTATTAGGAAAGGGCAAGCCACCACGTGAAGGAGTGAAGGAGGAGTAAATATTAACTTAGTCTATGTAGCAAAAATAAGTGACGACAAAAAGAAGTATGGTAAACTCAGTCATAAACATAAAGCACAATGGAAATAATGAAATAAAGTTTTCCATTTTTACACGGAATATCAGACTTTTTAAAAAGTTCAAACATATCTTACTGGTCGGAAATGCAAAAGAAATGATAAGGATAATAAAGAGAGGTGCTGCACCTCACAGGAAACCAAAAAGAAGGAAGGATGGCAGTATTCATATGACAAGAATTATGTTCTCTTTTATAGATATTTTTAGTATTTTCATCTTAAATATGAAACCACTAGACAAAATTTAGTCTTGTACTTAGCCACAGAGAAAACTTCAATGTGTTCAAAAAAGTAGAGTTTCTTACAGGTCACATGCTCTGCACATATGTACTTAAATGAAATTCAAAACAACCAAAGGTCAATACAATATCCTACCTAATCAGATCAAAGAAGAGGAAGAACATCAAAATGCAAATGATAGCCCTCTGGAAGGCATGAAAAGGGGAACATTTCATACCTAGACCTGTGACAAACAGCTACAGCTCTTTTCCAAGGAAAGAATTTTCAGTGGAAAATTCATAGACTTGTGTTTTAATTAGTAAAGAAGAAATACAAAAATAAAAGAACTTAGCATTCATCTTAAAAAATTAGTAAAAGACCATAAAATAGATAAATTTCCTTAGCCTCAACTAAGAAAAAAATAGGAAGCAAAAATATTCAAAGTTAAGAATGAAAAAGGAAGCCTAATCATTAATGCAGATGCTATTAAATAATTTTTGGAGAATAAGGGCAAATCTATGGCAAAAAGAAATAAAGACTAAAAACATAGGTGACATAGAAGCAAATTTTTAAAAATTGACCCAAGAGGGGAGGGTGAAAAATTATGGAAATTTGGGAAGATGGTGAAGGAGATACTATAATTGATAGAGGGAGGCATCAGGTTTTGATGGCTTCTCTGTGACCTTCTAGGACTAGGAAATTCCAGTGTTATTAAACCTTTCCAAAGGACAGAAAAAGAGAGAAAATTCAGCAGTTCACCTTAATACCAAAATTAACAACCTTGCTTATTAATACAAATGCAAAAATTCTAAAGAAAGGGCTCTATTTAAGCAGCACCATTGGGCCCCTCCCCCTAGCTCCGCTGGGCCCCAGGCCACCAGCCACTCCGATGTTGGGGACCATCTATAATAGTAATGACGCCTTACACTTTGTTGTAGAAAAAACGTTTCTGTGTTCTTTCCTGCGAAGTGGGTACGACAGGTATTTTTTGAAGGCCAGCTCAGTATTACAAAGTAAGGACGCTAAGGATAGAAAACGGAACTGAAGCCGTCTTGTCCTTGTTTCCTTTTTCTGCACAGTGAAAGCAGAGCCTGCTCCTTTTACTTCAATTTGCTTGATTAACCAAATGAATTCAGATGGCCACTCTGGAAACAGTCCTAAAACACTGTCAGTTTTAGGAGAGAGTTTCCATTAAGAAATTAATTGAAAAATTTTTCTTATTGATGTAAAATAGAAATTTCCAATTATTTCACACAAGTCATTCTTTTTATCCTTTAATTTCATTAGTTGTTCTTTTTTGTTTGTTTGTTTGTTTTCAGTTTCCTGGCTGACCCAGGCCTGGAGCTTAAGGAGAATGATGGGGTTTCATTTATACACCAGTCCTGAGTTTCACACACCCCCTTCCCAGCTTAGCACCTACCCACACCTGACACATGGGAAGGCGTGTGTACACACACACACACACACACAAATCATAATATGCTTTTAGCCCATCTTAGCCTACAGGTGTCCAGGAAAAACAGAATGGTTCAGTTGCCCTGGGACATCCTTGAATCTTTGGACATATTCATACAGGAGTGACCCGATGTGTGAAGACTTCTTAGAGATTTACAATTCCAGGGTGTTCTTTTTTTTTTCCACTTGAAATGAGACTTGAAACCCCCTTTCCTTGATACCTTTGAGCAGTCTCATGCAAGGTGTTGGCATTTCGTTTTGGAGATAAGTTGGGGTTTGTTTGTTTTTTCTGTTCCTTCTCCCCCAGAAGAAAGAAAATACAAATGCCACTTGTGCCCCTATGCTGCTAAGTGCCGTGCGAACCTGAACCAGCACCTGACCGTCCACTCGGTGAAGCTGGTGAGTACGGACACTGAGGACATTGTCAGCGCCGTCACCTCTGAAGGCAGTGACGGGAAGAAGCACCCTTATTATTACAGGTGAGCTGCGGCTGGCACCCGGTCACCCAGCCTTCCCAACACGCCCTGCCCGTCTGCCAGGCAGACGTGACCAGGCGCCTCTGCTCAGTCAACATCAACACACTGACCTTCGTTTTAATCGTTGCTTTGCTTAGATGGTCCCCTGCCGTTGCAGTGGCTTTCCCTGGCTGGCAAGTCTTGGTGGAATTAACTGAAAGGGAACCGGTCTCGGAAGTGGCTCTCAGGATTGGGGCTCCAGAAAGTGGCAGGGCTTCGGGGACTATTGGCTCTTAGGTCTGAGCAGCTGGCAGGCTCCACCTTTGAAACGAAGCACCTTGCTGCTTCCTGAGAATTGTCCTAAGGAGAAAAGGACTTGGAAAAATTACTCTGAGAACCGTGAGGAGATAGCCATAGAGGCATAGCACATATTCCCTGAGTGTATCATCCTTCAGTCCCTGGAATTTTATGGTTTTCTCCCAGATCCAACCATAAATCAGCATTTGATGTGGTTGCCATGAAACCCCAAGTCTCAGACTTTCTACCACATCTTGCCCGTGAGAGAAGCCCCAGGGATTGGTAGAGACTTGCTTTTGCACGAAATGGCTGCAGCGATTGGTGGCTTCTCTTGGGAATTGTCACAGACAGGATCGCCATCCGTCTGACAGCCTGTGTGTGCTTCCATTCCCACACGGAGGTGTGTGGCAGCGGGCGGGAGGCTCACAGGCGTGGGGACGCCCCAAGAAGCTCCGTGTCCCAGCCCCGCTCACGTCTGGTCAATGCTGCAGCTCTTTGCCCGAAGGAATCCATTAGGAGATGTGCAGCATCTGGCACCTGTAATTTTTAATTACCTCCACGATAATTTAGCATCATCATAGCATGTATGGGATTGTTCCACTACACTGGCTCTTAAACTGTGCAGCACAGTGACCAGTTCACAGGCACCCCAGAGAGCAGAAGAATTTCCTTATGCAACACCTTTCCGCTGGGAGGGAAATGTATGTGAAAGCCCCGTGTTCTGAGTGTACTGGGTGTCTGTGGGTAGCCTGCATTTAGAATATCACTCCTCTCCCCTCTTCTCCTTCATCCTCTCGTATAGCTGTCACGTATGTGGGTTTGAGACCGAGCTCAATGTCCAGTTTGTCAGCCACATGTCGCTCCACGTGGACAAGGAGCAGTGGATGTTCTCTATCTGCTGTACCGCCTGCGACTTCGTCACCATGGAGGAAGCAGACATAAAGGCTCACATCGGCACCAAGCACACAGGTGACCATTCCCGTCGGTCCTTCTCCATCCCCCGCCACACCAGCCTGCCTGCCCACTCGGTGGAAGCATCTTCCCCACCCTGTGACAGTGACATTTCCTCCTTCAGAAGGAAGGGCTCCCCCAGGGTGGCAGAACCATACTGCCCTGTGGCCGCAGCGCCGTGGCCAGGTACACCCTGTGCACTGGCTGATGTGAGACACTTACAAGTCGGGACAGTTGAGAGGTGCTGAGCTGTTTGCTTGTCATCGTCACCATCATAGTGACAGCCAGCATGCTCTCCCGATTTCCCAGGCCTGCACCTGTGCACGCTGGACCCCGTGTAAGCCTCAGAATGACCCTCGGAGGTCAGAGCCATTGTTATCATAGCTTACAGGCTGAGGACCGAGGCTCAATAGAGGTCAACAGTGGGCTGTGGCTCCAGGGACTCAGGCCAGAAGTGTTGTCATTCCAGAGCCTTCTCTCTAGCGCTGATGCTCTGGCAGCCCCCCACAAACCTTGGCAAAGGTTGGACCTCTGGTTCTGCTGGGCCAGGGCCCTGCACCCTTACCCAGCAGGCTCTGTCCCTCACTGTGCAGCTGCAGCCCGGGACACCGTCCATAGTGACACGAGGCAGGTCAGGTCCAGGCCAATGAAACCAGGTTCTCCTGACACAGCCCATCCCCCCCCCTCCCCCGGGCCCCAGCCAGGTCTCTGCCAGCCGTGCCTTTCATTCCGGACCCCCGCCATGCTGGTTAACTTCTTCCATTTAATGATGTTAGCATTTTGACTTTGCCATGCAATTATCCTCTCACAAGTGATAGTTACAAATGACACGGGTGCGAGGTCATTACGTGAGAGCGAGGAGGAGCGCCCCGCATTGGCAGTGCTTACAGATCATGAGCTCGTGCTACTGATGGCAACCCCGGGGTCTGGGCCAGCCCCTCACGTCACCGGCACGCGGAGGCTGCGAGCAGGGAAGTCTCCCTGACATGTGTGCTGACCATGTGCTCGGCCGAGGAGGCTCGCTCTGTGCTCTGCTGGCCGCTTTAGTTCCATGGTGCCAACAGCAATAAAAACTTGTTTTTGTCAGTAAGTTGAGCAGCTCCTACTTGGAGGTCTACAGAGAGTCGTTCTGCTGAGTGAGAAGGTGACACTTTTACAGTCAGTGTCTGACCATAACCACATTAGCGCTGTGGGCAGCAGGTGAGCTGGGAAGCCCTCTTTGAAGACAAATTAAGTTCAGCGCTCCTCAAGTAACTAATGGAGGAAGAGGCCCACCTCTCTCCAGTTCCCACTGGCTTTTCAGATGTTCTTTTGCTCTCTCCTCCCTTTTCTGCTATACTCCTGTCCTTTTAACCTCCTCTACTCCAAAGTATGTCTAAATCGAGCCAAGTGCTCCCTCCCCACCCACTTCACAGCCCCCCTGCACCACCACCCCACTTCTAGAAAACCACAGAACACATAAAGGTTGGACTTAGAATCTCTGATTTTGTGAGTCTGCTTCTCTACATTGACTTACTTGTCACAGGAGTGAACGCGCCTTTTACTCTGGGACCTAGGAGACCTGCAGTGCCGTCTCGTGACCGAAATGAAGTTGTGATCTACAGGAGGGGCTTCGATCGACACAGAAAATTTTCATTTGGTCTTCACAGACTCTAATGCTCCCTTTCTGGCTACTCTTCCCCGAGGCATGCTTGCAAATGTGTTTCTGCAGTGACCCCTCCCTACTCTCTTTTTCTCCCACTCCCCAGCTCCTTGTCCCTGCAGAGAACATCAGCAAGGGGAGAATGTCCCCTCTGGTGCTAGTGACTTCCTGGATGCACATTCCGCTGCAGTTTTTAAATGTTGCAGCAATGGCACTGAGAATCTGACTAGCCGTTTGCAAAAGACAGCCATTGGTACCTTATCTCACACTGAAATCAAAACAACTAACACTGTCCCTGTTTACACATCTGGCCTACAAGGGCTTGAAGGAAACAGAAGAGAATATTCATCCTACACAGGTACAAGGATTTGTAAAACCTTAAGGGGTAACAAGAAATCACCAAGGGAAAGGATCAAGAGTTTAGACACATAAAAATTTCTTTTTGTGCAAAAGAAAGGAAGAAGGGATGGATGGATGGAAGGAAGGAAGGAAGGAAGGAAGGAAGGAAGGAAGGAAGGAAGGAAGGAAGGAAGGAAGGAAGGAAGGAAAGAAGGAAAGAAAAACCACCATATTCTGAAAATGTGTTTGTAAAAAAATGACAAAAAGCCAATATATTTATAGAGAGAATTCATGTAAACTGGTAAGGAACAGTTTAGAATTTGCAGAGAACATCAACAGTCAATTCACAGTAACAGAAATCAAAGCTAACAACATAAGGAAGAATGTTCAGCCTCACTAAGCAGTCAAAGCAAAGCTCAAGAGTGGCTTTACATTAACCTGTTGAGTTAGGAGCACATGTTATGGTGTTACCTACTGTGGCCAGATGCTGCTGATACTCTTGTGCCTGTGGCCCTGCAGAGTGGCAGAACTTAGGGAAACTATTTGAGCAATATATAGAAGAAACTTTAAAATAGAATGCTTTGTGACCCAATAATCCCACTTCTGAGAATTTTATCTGTAGGGGGGGAAAAAATCAACCAGCAAAATATTTTAACTTGAGATTTAATTTTAAAGAGATATTTAAGTTGAGTAGGATAGTCAGTCCACTTGTTGGATCTGAAGCATAGACTCCCTGTATTTTCTACCTTAACATCACACACTATGGGGTTGCATTGAATTGGTTTGGGGAGAAGTGACTCTTAACAATATTGAGTCTCCTGAACCATGAGTAATATATAACTTTACAGTTATTTGGGTTTTAGAAAATACATTTTTAATTTATCACAGTGTATGTACCCTACCACTTCCTATGTAGTAGAAGACCCCACAATAACACGCTTCCATTTCTCCCCCACTAGCCTTTATGTTATTATTGTCATATACAGAATTCCCTTAAGTATGTGTTATAAGCCTTACATTACTACTGCTTTTTATTTTAACAAAATTAGTTTTATTACCATTTAAAGAGATTTAAATAATAATGTAGTTGCCAGTGCCTGTGTTCTTCATTCTTTTATGATCTGTTTTTACATTTGGTGTCATTTTCCTTCTACCTGAAGAATTCCTTTTAACATTTCTCATAATTCGGGTCAGCTGGCAACAAGTTCTTTCAGCATTTTTACATCAGGTTTTTTGTTTTGTTTTGTTTTTGCTGCCTTTGTCTTTGAAATACATTTTCAAAGTTGTTCCGGTACTTTAAAGATGTTGTCCACTACTCACATTGTTTCCAGTGAGAAATCAATTATCATCCTTATTTTTGTTCCTCTGCACATAATGTGTCCTTTTTTGTCTGGCTGCTTTTAGGACTTTTTCTTCATCTCTCTTATGCTTGAGGCTCACTGTGCTTCTTGGATCTATGGGCATATAGTGTTCCTCAAATTTGGAAGGATTTTGGCCTTTTCAAATTTTTTTTCTGCCAACCCCACCCCATCTGGGACTCCAATTAAACTTATATTAAGCTGCCTAAAGGCATCCCACAGTTCACTGAAGCTCTTTTCATTTTTGTGATTCTTTCCTGTGTTTCATTTCAGGTCATTTCTATTGCTGTTATCTTCAAGTTCACTAATCTTTTCTTCTGCTGTGTCTAAATTGCTAGTGATTCCCATCCAGTGTATTTTTCATCTTAGACATTGTCATTTTCATCTCTAGAAATTAGATTTGGGTTTTTTTCCATATCTTTCACCTCTCTACGTAACTTTCTGAACATATAGAATATAGTTATATTACTGTCCTTATATCCTGGTCTGCAAATTCTAACAACTGGGTCAGTTTTCATTGGTTGATATTCTCCCCAGTTGAGTTGTGTTTTCTTGTTTCTTTGCATGCCTGAGGATCTTTATTTGCGTGCCAGACATTGTGACTTGACCTCATTGGGTGCTTGATATTTTATATTCTTAAAAATATTC
The DNA here is from genome assembly GCF_036850995.1 of Saccopteryx leptura. Taxonomy (NCBI): domain Eukaryota; kingdom Metazoa; phylum Chordata; class Mammalia; order Chiroptera; family Emballonuridae; genus Saccopteryx; species Saccopteryx leptura. The sequence goes on along the minus strand of NC_089503.1, from coordinate 214,783,482 downwards.
TTGACCAGTTAATTACTTGAAAACTTTGATCCTCTTGGGTCTTGCTTTCATGACTTGTCTGGAAGGTTTGGAGCAGTGCTCCATCTAGGGCTAATTATTATCCACTACTAAAAAATCATCCTCAATTTTCTACCCACTGTCCTGGGGATTATTAGGTTTTTCCCTCACAAACAGGCACTGTTCTCTAAGCCTTTCAGGAGGCTTTTTCTCCCTCCAGCACATGCTCTGCTCCATAAACTGCTAAATTCTCACAAGAGACCCTCTACAGGTCTCTTAGTTCTTCCTCTCTAGTGCTCTGTCCTGCAAGGTCCAGCCAGGTTGATCACCCAGACCCTCCCTCAGCTCTATCTCCTCAAATCAGCAGGTCTGTTGGGCTCCACCTTCATATCCCCTCCCTACACTACAGCCTGGAAAGTCTCACAAAGTAGAATGCAGGGCAGTCATAGGGCCCTCCTCTTTCCTTTCTTGTCTCTCGGATGATTCTTCTTTATTGCCTGAAGTTCAGTATTGTAAAAACTATTATTTGATATGTTTTGTCTGGTTTTTTTACTTGTTTCAGTAGCGATGGTCAGTTGCATCTCTGATGCACTATCTTGAATGAAAGCAAAAGTCTACTGTCACTAGACTTTAATGGTCTATTGACTGTTTACTCCTGGCACTGAGGGAGAATCCATTGCACTGATGAAGAACATGATGCTAGAGTCAGGCCAATTAACTAACCTCATTGTGCTTCATTTCCCTCTTCTGTAAAATGGGGGTGATAATAGTTGTGCCTTAGCAGGGTTTTTTTTTTGAGAGAACAAAATGAGACAAAACATTTAAAGCATGACCCAGTTTTTGGAACTTGGTAACACTTTCAGTATATCTTAGCTATTATTGTCATCTTAATTATTGTAAGACCTCCATAAACACTCATCAAATGAATGAGTGCCTGCTCTTGGCCCCAAGTACCATGAGTGTCATCACCATAAGTGACTGGGACCCGGGACCCCAGTGGGTGCACTGGAGGAGCTGGAATGATGACGTAGCCATGAGACACAACTCCCCAACCCCCACCTGCTGTTATTCTGGGATTTATGCCTCCTGAGTAACAGACCTGGGCATTTTGTATTTTCCAGGGGAAGATAGGAAGACCCCAAGTGAATCAAATAGCCCCTCATCATCCTCCCTCTCAGCTCTGAGTGACTCAGTTAACAGCAAAGACGACTCAGACAGCTCCCAGAAAAACAAGGGTGGGAACAACCTGCTGGTCATCTCTGTCATGCCCGGGAACCAACCCTCACTGAACAGTGAGGAAAAGCCAGAGAAAGGTAAGGAAGATGTGGGGTGGCCTGCTTAACCCTCCCCACTCAGGATGGATGACTCCTTGTCAGGAGTGATGTCGGGAACAGATATCAGGCCCAGGAACATTTTGTTTTTTGGCTCCATTTGCACTCAGTATGGGGTGGAAGGCTGGGGAGTGTGACATTGACTCCAAAGCTATAACTTCCTTTAGCACAGAGATGCAGGGAACAGTGTCTGGAAGGGTATGAACTCAGGGGAGGTGTGAAGAAAGGGGATGTCGGCCCTGCTCCTGCCCTCCTGCACCTGTACACCCAGCTTCGGTCCTTCCAGGGTTCGAATGCGTTTTTTGCAACTTTGTCTGCAAGACGAAGAACATGTTTGAGCGTCATCTGCAGATCCACCTCATCACCCGGATGTTTGAGTGTGACGTGTGCCACAAGTTCATGAAGACCCCCGAACAGCTACTGGAACATAAGAAATGCCACACTGTCCCCACCGGTGGGCTCAAGTAAGGAAAGCAAGTACAGAACCTTTTACTGTGTTGATATTACACACCCTTTCCCCATCCTCACCCTGTCCCCTCCCTGAAGGGTTTTGGGGTCATGAGAGGGAGAGTGTGGCATGAGGGGAGTTCAGCTGGCACCTCGGCTGCCTTTAGCTGGATATGAATTAGCCCTGTCCCCGAGGGGGTCAGCAGACATCAGCAGGAGATTCCATTACACAAATAGCCCGGAATCCCGAGCCAGCAACAAGGCCCGTTGGGAGCATCTCAGCATGCAGCGCAGGGGCAGACTCATCCTACACTGCTCGGGTTTTGTTCAGACTTGATATTAATGGACTTGGGTTAGTGTCCCCAAGTGTAAATCATTATACTGTCACTGCAGTTCACCATCTGTTTTTTTTTTTTTTTTTTTTTGGGGGGGGGGGGTTGTTTGTTTTTGGTTTTGTTCTTTTTTAGTGATTTGCCATATACCTTTTATATAAGCATTACAACCACTCTATCCACACCCACCCCAAATACTGGAACCTTGCCACTTTGAACAGGCAGGAGGCAGCATTTGTCACGCAAGGGCCGTGTGCCCCCTGTGCTCCTGCAGACACGCCTTATGCCTTCTGGGGAACTGGAATTGGATCTCCCAGCCTGAGAGCTGCCCGTTGCAGTCACATTATTCACAGATCGTCCCCCACCCCCCACCAAAGACCTAGCTGGTTAGCACCATCATTAACCAATATTTGCTAGAAGCCCTCTGGTCTGCAGTGACTGTCAGTTATTATCAAACACACTGCACATCTGGCTTGATAACAGGTGCTAGAGGGTGAAGAAGGAATAAAACCCGGTTTGTACCCTCAGGAGGTTGTATCCTACCATGGCCGGAATTTAATCTTCCAGTGATTCTGAAATCAGGGTCCCTGTTCACAAGGCACCACGGTCTAGGAAAGAGAAAGAAGCATGTGCTGTTAGACACAGAAAGACACACAAGTTTCAAGGCAGAATTGTTCGTGTTTAGCTGAAATGATCATGTAATTTAAAAGAATTAAAAATTGCATTTTACTTAATACAAATGGGGGGAAAGTCTTTGTTTTAAAACATTTTGATATTTGTAACTTAGAACTTGCCAGAGGGGTGTCATGACTCTCCTGAGGGTGCCTGGAAGGACAGACCCAGGACCCTGGGAGTCCAGTGTTGGGGACACACGGGGGTGTCTCTCCCCTGGCTTCTGCCTGGTCCGGGGGGGAGGGCCTCCTCAACCACCTGCTCAAACAGCGGAGTTGGGGGGGCAGCCCCTCCTGTGAAATTCCACTTTGTTTCAGTCTTGGGGATGCTTAGGTGGGAGGCGGAGGGGTGGCCCCAGGGGCTGGGGGAGGGGCCGTTATAATTCAAGACAACTCGTAAACGGGGCTTTGATTGGCTTGTTCCCACTGTCCCTTTCTAAATATTTGTGCACTCTTCTTTAAAAAAAAAAAAGCCACGTATTCCTGTGGTTGGACGAGTGCCCACTGCCCCTGCTGGCCAGCCGCGCAGTCACAGCAGTTAACCCTGCGGCTCCGCCCGCGGGTGCCTTTCTCCGCGAACGTGGGGGAGGGTGCCCAGTGACCGCGGACACTTTCGCCACTGCCGGTGCGCTGCTAACGGTCCCCTGTGTGATAGTTTATGTTCTAGGATGACCAAGTAGAAGAATACTTTGAAAAAATTGATAATGCCTTCTGGCTATACAGTGAGTCTGGTTTTTTGTTTTGTTTTGTTTGGTTTTCCCTTTGCCGTATCAAGAGAATTAATTTGCCTGAGAGAATTAATTTCCCTGAAGATAAATCCCGGGACCCTGACACACCCGTAGCACTTTCCCTGAGCAGCGACAGAAAGATTGAGCTGTGGGTCACAGAAATGTCCTTAATACCAAACGGACTGCCGATGTCTAACTTGCTTTTCTGTGATGGAACTGCTTGTACTCTATCTATATCCTGTTCATAATGCAGATCAAATAAGATTATACTATTATTTTTCTTTTGCCGTAGCTCAGGACAGTGGTGAGTTTCAGACTCCTCTAGGTAAGGCCCAGCTTGGCGTAGGGGTTGTGTGTGCACCTGACCTGGGATTGGGCTTTTATTTCTCTCGTGTGCACTCTTCTGTGAGCTGAGGGTCAGAGGCTGGCGGCGAGCTTGGCGCTGAGGAGCGGAGCACGGTGCACTGGGTTGTGTTGGGCTCTGCTGAACACCTCTCCAAACCCTCAGAGGACAACTCACTCCTGGGCCCTGCCTTGCAGGCACCTGGAAGAGTTGAGGCAGCCACTTTTGCACCTGCATTCTGTTTGTAAAGAGAGCAAACACGCTACAGCTATCATATCAGCCACTGACTTGAGCCTGGCAGCTTCTCAAAGAGCAGAATTTGTCGACATGCCCTCCCTCACCACTCCGCCTAGCCCCTCTGGACAGCCAGGAGGATTGGGAGGGAGCACAGCCTCCTTGCCTAGGATGGAGAAACCGCCACTGAGAGGCCCAGGCTTTGGCCCAGGGCACATCCAGCTAGAGCCCACGGTGATGGAGCTGGGACCAGAATCTGCCTCAATTATGCGTACCAGTCCAATAATAACGCAGTGCCTACCTTGTGCTGAGTACTTACCAAGCACTGTACAAAATGCAGAAGAAATGTACGATATGGTCCTGCCCGCTGAGAATTTATGATCCACTTGGATTATTATTTCCATGATGTAATTATGAATAATGTCTTCAGACACCTCCAGACAGCAGATGTCACCCTCCCTCCTTGTCCCTCACTAGTAGGTGGGCTGGTGGGTGGGCATCCTTCTCCCAGGCCCCTGTCCAGGTCCTCACCTTCCTTTCCTGGTGGAGAAACAGCTGTAGGAGACAGATCTACGTGCACACTCACTCACACACACACACTCACTCACACACACAACATACACCCAGGCTTTCTCATCCTAACCACCTCTCATAAGCACAATTCTGACCCTATGACTTTTCTGTTTGCTGGAGGTAGCTTTCCCCCTGTAAGCTGTTCTTTAAAACTCTTAGCCTTTCTGCGTGTGCTTGGTGTGGTGCATGAAACGTCGATTCTCTGTGTTGCTCCCATCTAGAGGGGACGTGGTGAGGTTTAGACCTCTGCTGTGTCTGGTGGGGGGTGGGGAGGGTTCCGAGGGGCTGGGCGGGGAGGGGGGGGAGCCACAGCTAATGTAGTTCCCACCCATTCTCTGCTCCCCCCTCCTGAGGGTTGGTGTTCGCTGCTGCCCCCAGGAGACCCAGAGCAGGCTGAGCACAGCTGCACCTCGACAGAGCTCCTCAGTGGGGACGGCTCTGTCAGCAGAGAGGGCCCAAGAGGGTCACCTTCACCCCCGAGAGGAAGCGGGGCTGGGCTGGGCAGGGGCAGCCAGGCCTCAGGGTTGGCAGGGTGGCTGGGGAGGAGGGTAGAAGCAGGGCCACAGCAGAACCTGCCTGGCTGACCCTCCCCTCCCATTGCTTCCCCCCCCCCCAGGTGCCCATTCTGCATTTATTCCACCAACCGCCCCGCCGCCATGGAGTGCCACCTTAAGACCCACTACAAGATGGAGTACAAGTGCCGGATCTGCCAGACGGTGAAGGCCAACCAGCTGGAGCTGGAGACGCACACACGGGAGCATCGCCTCGGCAACCACTACAAGTGCGACCAGTGCGGCTACCTGTCCAAGACCGCCAATAAGCTCATCGAGCACGTGCGCGTCCACACCGGGGAGCGGCCCTTCCACTGTGACCAGTGCAGCTACAGCTGCAAACGCAAGGACAATCTCAACCTGCACAAGAAGCTGAAGCACGCCCCACGCCAGACCTTCAGCTGCGAAGAGTGCCTGTTCAAGACCACACACCCCTTCGTCTTCAGCCGCCACGTCAAGAAGCACCAGAGTGGGGACTGTCCCGAGGAGGACAAGAAGGGCCTGTGCCCCGCCCCCAAGAAGCCAGCCGGCCCAGGGGCCCCGCTCCTTGTCGTCGGGAGCTCCCGCAATCTCCTGTCTCCCCTGTCGGTCATGTCCGCCTCCCAGGCTCTGCAGACCGTGGCCTTGTCGGCTGTCCACGGCAGCAGCTCCGAGCCCAACCTGGCACTCAAAGCTTTGGCCTTCAACGGCTCCCCTTTGCGCTTTGACAAGTACCGGAACTCGGACTTTGCCCACCTCATTCCCTTGACCATGTTGTACCCCAAGAACCACTTGGATCTCACATTCCACCCTCCCCGACCTCAGACTGCGCCGCCCAGCATCCCGTCACCCAAACACTCCTTCCTCGCCTATCTCGGACTAAGAGAAAGAGCGGAGACTGTCTGAGGGCAGCCGTGTTCTGTACCAAAAACAAAGTGACAGAGACAAAAACAAAAAAACCCACAAAACTTAAACACAACCCCAGCAGGTGTATGTTGCTGCAAAACCTACAGACCCCTGGGGGTCTGAACCACATGTACTGTATATCTTTAGTAAGGAATAGCGGATTGGCTCTGTGTGTATACCTATTGCATTGACCTGAAAGCTGCTTTATCCAATCTTCAGAGAGGTGACCTACTGCGTGCATCTACCTTCAGAGGCATGCCTCCCCCAGCCGCCCATGCCCACTCTCAGCCCTGCTCCGTACTTTTATCTGAAAAGGAATTTTGTCTTGTTTAACCCTAAAGAGAGTGTCCTTAAATAGCAATCAGCACTTGTACGCTTATCTACTGGTGCGTTTTGTTTTTCTGTTGGGTGAATGGGGTGTGTGGGCGTCTGCGGAATGCGACAGAGAAAGCCGTGCGTGTCAGTGTGCCATGAGGTTTCTTTCTATTGCACATCCCTTTCCTGGCTTCTGTAACGGCGATGAACAGTCTCCTGGCCTCCCGGGGGGTTCATCCACTGTGGTCTCTCCCCGAGCTCCTTCAACACCTTCCCCCGTTTCCGCTGCAGAGCGGTGGGGCCTGGTGCTGGGTGGACGAAGAGGGAACGGAAGACGCCCGCGGTGCTGCTGGAGATCCTGGACACCGCGCCGAGGGCCTCTTCGCGGGTCTCCTCCGGTCCCCAGGGCGCACGGCAGCCCGAGTCTGCTCTGGAGGAAACACCCACAGCACCGCGGCCAGCATCACAAAGCTTAGGTGTGTTGTGTGTGTGTGTCCACACGTACACGTGTGTGGGACACACGCAGTGCATCATTTTTTTAAGGGCAGATTATATATATATATATGATGTATTAATTCAGTGGTTACCATTTGTTTGCAGGAAAAAGAAAATAGTGTGAGTGAAAAATGTTATGGTTGATAAATCCAGCCAAGGAGATTAAAAAAGGTTTGGATCAATTCTGGGTATAAATGCTCAGACTAAAAAAAAAAGAAAAAGAAAAAAAAAAAGAAACGGCAGTTTTGCACAGTGCTTTGGTCTTGCACTAGTTTTTGTTTCTCATCTGCAAAAAAAAAGTTTTTAAAAAGTAAAATGAAAGGAAGAAAATGTACCTTTTCTATGGAATGAGTAGACTGTATGTTTGAACATTTTGTCACAACCTCGTTGACATGTAACCACCCAACGACAAGGTGCTGTTTAGTCCTCTGGTTCCGTTTATGCCCCTGAGAAGCATCCACTATGTTTGCAGGCCGTCTGGCTCGAGCGGTCTTCTCCATGTTCTTGATAAATCTGTAGTCCATGTTGTTAACGCCTGGTAGATATAACCTGCTAGAAGGCTAACTTTATACTTATTTAAAGCTCTTACTTTGTGGTGGTTAAAATGCCAACTTATGTACAGCACTTTACGGCAGCAAGAAGCAGTTGTGATTGGTTGTGCGGCCCTTTGCAAATCTGTAAAAAAGTAATGGGTGTTAAAAAGAGGGAAAGGAAAAAACAATCTTTGGGCGAATAGGTAAATGGCTTGCATTTTTAAGACAACAGAATTTCCTGGGTGAAACAGGCTGAAAGAACAGGAAGACATGTGCTTTGGGCGTTTGGGATAAAAAGTTTCTCTATTATTTATCTATTGAAGAACTGGGTGAAGGAGGAATGCTTCTACTGCGTTGCTGTTTTCTATCAGGTGTTCTCCTAGAGTTGGGATATTTTTTTCATCTGTTTCACCAGGGGAAGATGAAAGCATCCCTCATTTTCTTCCTGTAGTCAGTTTGCTTCTCCGAGAGCTCCTTGAAATTGGTACAGTCATACAGAGAGCCAGAAGACTGTACTGCCTGTCCATGCCGGGGTTCCCCTCACATACACACCCCCACCCTTCTTCCCCCAGACCTAGCAGGCCGGCCGCACTTCCCTTTGCCAGTCACCTGGCCCTGGCAAACCTGTTTACACTAAGGAGAAGTCCCTGAGGGGCAGGGAGGCGGAGCCAACTAGGGCAGGAAGCTTCTACTCCTCCGGTCACTCTCCTGCAGACATCTGTTCTTGGCCATGTTTGAAACGCCGATCAACCTCGCCATGTCAATGTCTCCATAAAAGACACTACAGACAATTATAATACACTCCAAGAATACCGGGCTAATGGGTGGGTTGGTTTTTGTTTTGTTTTTTAAGTTATGTCTTTATCCCCATATAATGGAGAGTGTGCCACTTGGCTAATAATGTGCTTTCAAAATTGCAAGTTCAGTGATGACAGGAAAGAGGTCCACGGTGACCCCACAGAGACTGGCAGCAAAGGTGAATCACACATAAGCACTAGCAGGTTACAAACCTGAAAGGACTACAGATTTTACAGCATGCCCCTTGTGCAATATGAGGTCCTAGGCTGCAACTTTCAAGATCGAGAGGGGTGTTGGAAGGAGACATTTACTGTTCAAATGCCATGCATTTCACTGCTTGCCACTGAACTTGTATTTGAATGACTTCGTTATGCTTAATGTAATTGGGCAACTTTTTTAGCACTTTGGAAAGAGTCATCAATCTTTCTGGTAAATTATAAAAGTTTTCTGAGTGAGAAAAAGTGTGTTTGGAGTTTGTTTGACTTTTTATATTATTATTATTGTTATTAATAAAGAAAAAAATCTACAGCATTTTCAGACTCCACTGAGATAATATGTACCCCTGAATCTGGTTTGCAGTTTGATACTCAGGGAAGGATGTATTCCATAGATATCCTTTCCGTATAAAACACTAACGTCTTTGAGAAATTCACCTGCCAACTAACTTCAATTGTTTTCACTATGCATTCTTCAATGAAGGCTCGCTTATTTTTCCATATAGTAATGCAGTTAGTGTTCTCAGCACTTTCCTCCTTCTATCCTTTTTTAACCCCTCATATTATGTTCAGATGACCATACTATCAAGGTTTGTGTACATTACTGAAAATTTGTATTGTATAAAGCTTTTTGCATTACAAGGCTGTACAGGGTCATTTTGACAGTAACTGGTATATTCCTTTGCATCTTATGTTGCATTGCCAATTTCTAGTGTATCCAGTTTGGAAGTATAATATACTCTGATTAAAAAAAAAAGGTTGGCTATACTCTTGTTTCTTTTTCTTCCTTGGTTGCCATCCTTGACTACTTGTTAGTCCCAGGGTTCGGTTTGTCTTGTGTTGTTCTGATTTTTTACTTTTCAGTGTATTTTAGATAAGTTTAGGAAGTATCCACTGCTAGTTATAACTATGGCAAAATGCAAGTTTTGAACAGCCATGCTTATGAGGCAAACTGCTATTATGTCAGTCATTAGTAGCCATTAGGTTGAGAGCATATCCATCACTCAGTACAGTTGCAGGCTAGCTTCCTCCTGATGTTATATAGTGACATCTAAAAATGTTCACCAACCTTACCCTCTCCTGCTTAGCATCATGCCAAAGGGGGGGGGGACAGATGAATAATCCCATTTATCTTAATGAAGTTTAGCAACTATGAGATTTTTAGGAGGGGGGAAATGGTAGTGTTTTTAAAGTTAAATAATAATCTATCCAAATGCAAGTAATAGTTCATTCAAAGGACAATATCAAAGAAAGAAACAGGCCAATGATATATATATATATATCATTAAGTTAAAACAACATTTCAAAATCCGCTTTGAAGTTCTATAATTAGAGACCTTCCCATGATTCAGTGATGGTTGATTTAAAAACAAAACAAAACAGTAAAGCAGCAAAAGAGAATGTTTTGCTTGGTTTACAACTTGCAGGCTTATAAATACAAAGTCCTCTACTCATGAGAAGAAATTATGAATCGCTTCCCTCTAACATTCAAAGTGACCAAACGTACTTTTTATAAAATGAGATAATTTAGGAGATGCCACTTTGAAAATGACTAGTCACTAATCAGACAATATGTTCCCCTTCATTTTTTCCATCCATTAGTTATTTTGAGGTGATTGAATCAAATTTCTCACTTGATTCAAATTCCAGTTCTGTTTTGGGGTGGCTGGTATTTATTGAAAATGTTAAAGAAAGTCGAACTCCTTTGCTTTTCACTCACACTACAAGCTGGAGTGGCTTTTTTGCATACGTACTTTTTTTCCCTTAGCTTCCACACACCTTGACATCACATGTTCCCTGTGGTTGAGAAGCCAACCAGCAACGTAAAGAAAATATTCATCAGTTAGTTAATTGTTTCTGCTGCGATGGGCTTCCGGTGGCTCTGAGGAATGGCTGGGATCGGAGCCACCTACCACAGAGCAGGCCAGGCCACATCCACTCCCATCCCCTTCTCTCCCCCCCTCCAACCCCCGACCCCTCCACCTGCTTACCTGGAGAGCACGGCAGGGGAGCCTGCGCACCTCAAGCCAGTCCTGTGGACCCCGTTTGAATTTAATCTAAGAAGATCATCCTTAGAACTTTCCTCTTGTTGTTGTTAACTACACTGCTCACAAAAATTAGGGGATCAGGGAACGTGCAGATACTCCAGTACTTTCAGCCTTTTGTAGGGTGCATTTTCACCAATGAAATAAAAGTTAGTTTTGCATCTCATTTGCATAATTGAACAACTTTTTATGACTTGTCATTTGCTTTTCTGATGTTCTTGTTTAATAAAAAAAAATCAAGTGTTTCTTTTTTTATCACTTCATATTCATTTTGAAATATCCCCTAATTTTTGTGAGCAGTATATATTTTGAGACTCAAGGCCACATTTTCTATAAAGTGTCTGTGTCTGATTGGCTCCATTTGGGGGCCACCAAAAACTGCCCATGGCCATTTAACAGCCACAGTTCTGGCCCCAGGAGGAACCATCATGTTAGGCCTCTTGCCTGCCAAAGGGCATGGGGAGCTTGTAACAATGGGAAGGGGAAGGCAATCTCATTAGTTGCAGAGCAACTTGAGTGACTTTCAATCTGTGTGGAAGGAGAACCAGTAGGAGCTCAGTGCATGCAAATGGCTGGGGGTTGGAGGGGAAAGGGATAGAGAGCAACTGAGAGATTTCATCCATTTCATCCGTGCTTCCAGAGGACCGGGAAGGGAAAACTGGATTTCTTCCCAACATGGCCTTAGAAGCTGTGAGCAAAATCATAGGATGAACAAGGGGACTGGGACTCCATTCTCAGGAGTCATCAACCACAAATATTTCAGAGCCCCCAGCCAACATCTCTCAAAACGAAACAGTCTCACAAAAATGAGGATAATTTTGCAAATAACAATTAAAGCAAATTCCCATAAAACAGACCTTGAGATAAGTCAAGTGAGGCAACTGTGGGGGTTGGGGGGGCTCATTCTAGCTGTCCAGGGTCTGAATGGTCTCAGGTTAGCAACTGAGACCTCTTCTGTAGCGGGTAGCAGGCCTCCCACTCATAATTCTTTCTGGACGGCTGGATCTGTAAAGTAGGAGACTGCAAAGCCTCCTGTTGGAAGGAGCTGCAGAGGGAAAAGGAAATCCACTGCTCTATCTCCCTGGGATTCCTTTCTGATAGAGCACTGACGCTTTAATTAATTAATTAACAATTATAGACCTAGAGCAGAGAATCTACCTCAACTTATACTTCCAAATTACTTCCCCTTATAGCAGCTTCGCAGATGGGTTCTTACCCTATTGAGTGAGTGGGTCTGGATTACAGGCAAGTCTTTCCAACTATAGGAGACATTGCCATGGAGTCAGATCACCTGAGTTTGGAGCCTGGCTTGGACAACCCTTATCCACTTAACACAGCGGTTCTCAACCTGTGTTTTGGTCGTTTGACCCCCGCCGGGGTCGCGACCCACAGGTTGAGAACCACTGACTTAACAGATAACATAAAATAAAGTCAGTCCCCGCTTAACATGGTCGGTAGGTTTTGCAACATTAAGCAAAGGGACCCATACAGAAACAATTTTACCACAGGGTAACTGAAACAAGAGTTAAATTCCCACAGCATCTCATCAACATTATAACAAAACAAAACAAAAAAAACACAACAATGAACGAAACGGTCTTATTTAATGACCTGCTGTGTTGCCTGACCTGTGGTGGCGCAGTGGATAAAGCGTCAACCTGGAAACACTGAGGTTGCCAGTTCAAAACCCTGGGCTTACCTGGTCAAGGCACATATGGGAGTTGATGCTTCCTGCTCCTCCCCCCCTCTCTCCCCTCCCTATAATGAATAAATTAAAAAAAAAATCTTTAAAAATAAAAAAAAATAAAAAAATATAAAAAAATAATGACCTGCTGTGCTACGATTCTATGACTTCCTAAACAAGCAAAAGTCTGCCTTTTGAAGCAAAAGTGGTCACAAAGCAGAATCTTTTCAAGGCACTTATAGCAAGAATGATGCTCGAGGTGTTCAAGCCACAACAGGCCGGAGGAAGAAAAAAAATAAGGCTATAAATATTTTTCTGCCCACTTCAGAGTTTGGGAGGTCTAAAATTTTTCTTTTCTGGTTAAACACTAACTCATCACACTAGGATTGCCTGCAGTCATCGTGAGGGTGGTTCACACATATTTCCCAAATGGCGGGTAGTTAATCTGGTGAGATGAGTTAAGGGTAGCCGGGTGGGGAGGGCAAGGGTTTGCCCCGCCCACCTCCACCTCTTTTACTGGCTCCTCCTTCTCCTACCGCCTGACTGGGTCCAACCTCCTCCAGGCAATGCGCTAGTGCAATTTTGAGTACTGAGGGCTCTGCCCACTACGATTCCAGTATTTTCCGGAGAAAAGCAGTTTCTTTTAACAGGTAATGAAAGACATGTTAGTTTTAATATAATAAAAGAAAATGCTAAATATTCTTATTCTGCCACTTGTTTAAAAAGACTCTCAGCCCATGAAAGCTCCTAGCTAAATGGCGGATGGAAAGACCCCACATGTTTACGGAAACCCAGAGAAATGACTGATCAGTCCCCATCAGCAGCTGAGTGAAGCTGAGAGAGGACACGCTGGGCAAGGAGCAGGGAAATGTACCTAGCCCGCCTCCAGCCCGAATGCAGGGCTCCATCCAGACCGTCCCAGCATGGCTCCATCCAGACCACCCAGCATGGCATCTCCCTCCTCCAGCCCGAACGCAGGGTTCCATCCAGACCGTCCCAGCATGGCATCTCCCTCCTCCAGCCCGAACGCAGGGCTCCATCCATACCGTCCCAGCATGGCATCTCCCTCCTCCAGCCCGAACGCAGGGCTCCATCCATACCGTCCCAGCACGGCATCTCCCTCCTCCAGCCTGAATGCAGGGTTCCATCCTGACCGTCCCAGCATGGCATCTCCCTCCTCCAGCCCGAATGCAGGGCTCCATCCATACCGTCCCAGCATGCTGTCTTTCCAATGCTAAACACTTCCAGATAGGAGAGGCCCTCACTTGGCTTCAGCATTCTCTTCATTTTATTTTAACTGCAATTTCTATTTAATAGTCCACAGACTTTTCACAGTGTATTATAACAGACCCTAAGGCCTTTCCCCTGAGGAGAGGGGCCTCTCCCCTGAAGCCCCAATTCAAGTAGAATATCTGTTAGAACATTCTCCATGCCATAGATTTGACCAGCATTTGTGGTCTCAGTCTATCTATTTATTTTCTGGTTTCCTCTAATAAGCAGAACCCTGAGATTTCTTATTGAAAGCAATTTCTAAAAACAAAAGTGGGGACCAAGAAAGAGTGAGGCAAGTGAGAAGGGAAAGCCAGTCCCAGGGTGCACTAGCAAGCCAGTCATGGCTGGGAGCCACTGGGGTGCATCCCGCTGGGCACCCTCACAAGGAGCTGTGTAAGTGCATCTCAGAATCCACGGTGCGGGGACAGAAGAGAGGAGAGGCTAGAGAGGCCCCAGAGAGAAAGTTAACGCCTTTGCTCTCACAGGCCGGCCCACCCTTTGGAGGGGTCACGTCATTTCCCACGGGCAGGCGCAGAGGTGGCAAAGACGTCTTCGCTGTGGAAGGCAAGGATGGCTTGGGGAAGCTGAGGGGAGGCACTGTTCGTTCGCCTGGTGTTCATTGTCACAGCAAAGCCTGGGCTGAGAAGGTGAGTTTGTAAGATGAAGAACAAAATGCGGTTCCCAGTACAGTCGTCATCGGGCAAGACTGTGGCCATCACTTGGGCCTCTACACCAGTGTTAGCTACACATGGAACCTTTTGGGTTAGCGCAAGCTCTTCTTCCCTGCAAGGGCAGCACTGGGTCATGATGCTAAAGAGTGGAAGAGGTGGTACACAAGAAGCAGGCAAAAGCTCTCTCATCTCTGTGAAAGTCACTTGAGAGTCCTCCCTTTCTTGGGGTTTGCCTTTTGATTTCTCTGATGGGATTGAGCTCTTCTAGGACACCTGGTGGCTCTCATGGGTCCCAACCTGAATGCGAGTCCAACACAGGGGTTGGCAGCCAGACCTCAGCTAGGAATAAAATGGCTTCATTTGCCTAGCATTTTCTTTGTACATATATGTCCCTCAGAAACACAGGGCTAAACAAGGAGGTGTCTGTCCTATGGAAATCGAGAAATAAAATTGAAATTTGAAATAATAAAATTGAAATAATCAAGATATAGGTTATCTATTTCTTTTACTCTCCAACACACAACTAGTAGCCTTTTTATTGTACTAATGGAGGACTGGGCTATGCATGGACTGATGGATGGTTCCATAGATACATCAAACATACATATAAAGAACATGCACAGGACATGCATAATACAGATATAAACATAATAGGTATGTATCTGGGTGAGGACATCCAGAAGAAAGGCCATGAATTTTATTATTCTGAGAGTCACACTATTTAAAGATAATATTTTTTATTTTTCCTTTGCACTGATGAAAATAAATACAGGTTGATAAAGAAGTAACCTGAGAAAAGAATAATTAAGGGTCGAAGAAATCTCATTAATCAATATCCCCCTGCCCATCCTTTTTACAGTTAAATAAATGCACACAGTCATAGGTCATCACAATACTGTCAGGGTCCCATGTCTTTACGGTGTCAGACAATAAACATACCAGCAGCAATAACTAAATATGCAGGAGCCTTGATTACACAAAGAGGCCATGTATCTTTGCAAAGGAGCAGGATAATTAAATTTCCTGCTGGTGAAGGACTTTGTGATTTGGTTTATCTGCCTGTGAATAAGGCTAAATTGTGCACATGCATGATTCTATGTCTCAGGATCCTGTCTTTAAATATGAGTCCCTTACACTACCCATAATCCACTGCCCCATTATTATTCTCTACACCTATTCTTCACAACCTGTAGTTTCCATGTCACTTGGCCGTGTTCTAAAGCAAGTCCAAGCCGACGAGAAGCAGGTGAAGGCACTCTATCTACCGATCACTTCCTCTCCCTGGACTCCCCGTCCACTCTAACCTTGACCAATTTCTCCCTCTGCTTTCCATTTATTATTTAATGAGCAGTGTGGTAAGTCATGTGCTAGCAGCTGATGTGAAATGGAGATAAGATACATTTCCTAAGTTTAAGGAGTTCATCCACCAACAGAAGAAATGCATGTTTGAATAAATGCATTATTATACCAGGAGAAATATACAGAAATCGCTGTGGAAATATTGAATAAAGAGCTACTAATTCCAACAAGGTGCAAGGAGACTTCATAGTGGGGTAGCATGCCAATTGAAAGGACGAGTGGGCTTCTCACAGGCAGGAAAAGTGGAGAGGGCATTCCAGGTTGAGAGAACAGCTTGAGAAAAGGCTGGGAAGGTGAGAAATTGCAGGACAGGGGTTCTATTGTGCTAGACAATCATAATGAAACCAGACAAAGCCCTCTTGTGTGGGGCTCCAGCTCCCTTGTTAAGGAGATTGAACACATAAACTACTCTGCAGTTCCTAAGAGTGCAGAAAAAAAATTGTAGAGGAGCATGGCATGACTGGCCTGCATTTTAGGAAGAGAATTCTAGCAGCACTACAGAGGAAAACTCCGAAGGAAAAAAAAAAGGCAGTGATGTGGCATGTTCAAAATGTCCTAAACTAGCCTGACCTGTGGTGGTGCAGTGGATAAAGCGTCGACCTGGAAAGCTGAGGTTGCTGGTTCAAAACCCTGGGCTTACCCAGTCAAGGCACATACGGGAGTTGATGCTTCCTGCTCCTCCCACCTTGTGTCTCCCTTCTCTCTCTCGTGCTCTCTCTCTCTCTCTCTCTCTCTCTCTCTTTGTCTCTCTCCTCTCTCAAATAAATAAATAAAATCTTTAAAAATAAAATGTCCTAAGCTGAACCCATTGTCTTCCTCTGATCTGCCTCTTAACCTTGTTTTCCTTAGCCCAATAAAGGCACAGCCATGGCCCAACTTCCCCAAGCTACAAACCTCAACTTTGCCCCCTTCTGTTTCCCTTCTCCTTTCTCTTCCTCCCTTTCCTTGGACAGCTAATCCGTCCGAGTCCTGTTTATTTTACCTGCACGTATTTTATGAATCAAGGTAGAGCCATCACACCCTGGTGCAGGTCCTTGGCATCCTTGCCAGATGTCTCGTAATAGTTTCCTGTATGAGTAGGACACTCTTGTATAGAAAAGACTGGAAAATTCATTCCTGAGCTCAGAAGAAAGTTTACAATCAGACCCGTAGACACAAAGATGGTATTTGGAGCCAGAAGAGAGGGTGATAACACCAAGGTAACAATAGCAATAATGACAACCAGAAAGGCACCACAGGCAGCACCTTAGCAGATGCCAATTTAAATGGAGAAGGGGTGGAGGCCATGCAGGAGACCGAGAAGCAGTCAATAATCAGGGGAGCTGTAGACAGGCACAGTGTCGTTAGGAGAAGCCAAGGTTACAGAGATCTTGACCTGACACTATACAGAGAGGTGAATGGATGAGGTTGCATCTAGACCCTTTTTACCAATTTCATGGTCCTTGGTGATCTTTAAGGATCCCAGTTTCAGACAGGTTAGGGGTGGAAACAAAATTCCAACAGATGAAAGGATGGATTGATGGCGAGGAGCTGGGGACAAGGAGAAAAGTCAACTCTTGTATTAAGTTTGGTAGTGTGTGAAAAAACAATCATACTGATCTATCTAGCATAAGCCAAAAGGTGCCACATCATCCCTCCCCTCTCAGGCAAGCCACCTTTCCCGTTCCCACTTCACACGCTCTCGAAGAGGAGAAGCCAGAGCTGCAGACATGACAGCCCCCAGCCACTCTCCAGACCAGTGTCCCCTATTCCTTCTGGTGCCCCTCATCCTCTGAAGTGCCTCCAGCTGACTCTGCACCAGCCTGCTACTGCTGTCTGCCTGGACCAGTTTCTTAGACAAAGACAGCCACGAGAAACAGGCTGCACGGACATGATTCAATAGTGCCTCAGCCACCAAATTTCTGAGTATTAAACCTCAGGGGTAAATCGGGAAGCTTAAGAGAGGTTGTTTATGTTGGAGGACTGGTCCCACACCACCCGGACTGTCCCTTTCTGATGCATTGATTGCAAACCCAAGCTTGGTGCAGGCCAATGGCTCTCAAACCTCTGGGGGGCACAGCACAGTCAGCCAGAAGAAAGAGCTACAGCTCAGATGTCCTGACCGCTTGCTGCCACCCGACAGGGAGAAAAAATGACATCAGACAGAATGGAAAGAAAGGTACTGGGTTTTATGAGAGAGAAATGAAATAATCAGTTGGGTTTTATTTATTTTTATTATTAAATACCATGAGAAAGTGATTAATTCATGCCAGAAACACAAATGTAAATATTGCCATATTGAAAGCATTTATTCTGAAGGAGGCCATCTGGCAGAGCCGGGCAGACCACACTTGGAGAAGCAGAGTGTGCTTGTCACCAGGCCGGGCCCTTCCATTAAAGCGGCAAGTCCAGAGGAGGTGAAAACGAAAGGGCTTTGAGGGGAGTGCTTGGCAGGAATGACATCTGCGAGGTACTCCTCACGTGTTTCTCTAGCGGTGGGCCTGCTTTTCCAAATGCTGTTAAAGCTGAAAACTTCAAAACAAGAGGTGGTTACTATTTCAGAATCTCTCCCCTTAAAGATGGTTTCTTTCCTTGGGCAGTAAATTCCAGTGGGGCATGTGCAGACACACTGACAGAGTTTAATGTAAAAATTGGAGGGAAGTGGAAGGAGAATGCAGGAAATCTAAAGAATTAGGAGCCACACTAATTCTAGATTAACCCGAAATGGAAAATAGAGCATCATGAAATTATAAAGTAAATGCATGGTTCTTTTTTTTTTTTTTTTAATATTAAATGCACTTTTAAAAACCACACTCCATCACATTTTATTTGCAGAAAGGCAAGGATATAGACACAGAATTTGGGAAGCACAGGGCCCTCTCTAGAGACACAGAACACTGCTCACACATAGTGGAGGAAACCACACAATCCTGAAAAGAAGAGATGCCGACATGACCTGAAGAAATGCCCAGTCCCTGGCCGGTTGGTTCAGCGGTAGAGTGTAGGCCTGGCGTGCGGGGGACCCGGGTTCGATTCTTGGCCAGGGCACATAGGAGAAGCGCCCATTTGCTTCTCCACCCCCCCCCCTCCTTCCTCTCTGTCTCTCTCTTCCCCTCCCGCAGCCAAGGCTCCATTGGAACAAAGATGGCCCGGGCGCTGGGGATGGCTCCTTGGCCTCTGCCCCAGGCGCTGCAGTGGCTCTGGTCGCGGCAGGGCGACGCCCCGGAGGAGCAGAGCATCGCCCCCTGGTGGGCGTGCCGGGTGGATCTCAGTCGGGCGCATGCGGGAGTCTGTCTGTCTCTCCCCGTTTCCAGTTTCAGAAAAACACACACACACAAAAAAATGCCCAGTTTCCCTGAGGGTCCAGGGGGACCATGCTCACCTGGCTGCTCTAAATTTCCAGGGGATGCCTGGACTTAGTTTTGTTTGTATCTCCTGCCTCTGTGGGCTGAATATCAGTTCTGCATTTGAGCCTTTCACAAATCTCTCTCCTCTGTGTCCCGTGTCAATGCCAATGGGTGGATGCAGAGAATCTCTGGAACAAATTCCTCAGTCCAGACAAGGGGAGGTCAGCAGAGCTTGACCTTGACAGACTTTCAGGTGCTTGAGAGCTCATTTCCAGCTTGGTCCTATCCGAGACTCAATCCTCATGCCTGGAGTCACCCAAAAAAGGCCACGCTACACATTAAAAATGATATTAATGCAACACACTCCTTGTCAGGCAGGTCTCAAATTCTACTGAGAATAGCAGCAACTATGAACTAGGAGCTCGGTGTTTGTCAGGGCCTTTGGGGCTGCAGCTACTCAAGCCATAATTATCGTTTAATTAGGAGAGTGGTTCAGATTATAGGGGCTGCATCTGTTTACCGTCTCTCCATATCAAATGTTTGATTGTGTATATTAGAACTGGAAGAAATAGCCAGTACTGCAGCAATCCAAACCTCCTAGGAGAAGTCGGACCCTCAGTGACTACTCCCACATTCTTCATACTTTTGAAAGTTTAGTAATTATTCTATGTACTTTTAAGAAGGTAATAAATATGTGCATGTGATAAAATAAAAATGGATTCAATGATTATGTTTCAACACAGATCACTTTTGTTTGCAGTGCCTGGTTCCACTTGCTCAGAAACACTGCTGTGGACTGAGCTCTTCCAAATCCGTCTTCTCTGGGCCACACCTCCGCTCCACTGGGTGGGCGGAACCAATGAACGGATGTCTCAGTCTCGGCAGTGAGCTCCTGAGGGGCTGGCAGAGCGCCATATGCCACACCACTCCAGAAGCTGAATCCTGGCCTGCTGCAAGCGCGGTCACTGTGCCTTCTTCTCTGTCCTAATCTGTAATCTATTCATGACAGCTCATATGGTGACCAATTACAGAAGGGAGGGGACAAACTATTTGTCTACTTCTTATACGCTGTGAGCCATAAGGAAAGAAGATTTAGGTAGGTCGATGAAAGATGAGTAAGAGAAGGAGAATGAGAGGTAAAGAGAAATAGCAGGTTTTAGAGCATCCAGTTATATTTCCTCAGTCACATAAAAGAAGAAACAAAGGCTTGGGCAGGGCGAGGGAAGGTAAGAGAGGAGACACAGACAGCGTGAAAGAAAGATATTTGCTTAATAATTAAAAATAATAATTGTTTCTGCCCTGGCCGGGTGGCTCAGTAGATAGAGTATCATCACGGTGCACCAAAGTCACAGGTTTGATCCCTGGTCAGGGCACATATGACAAGCAACCAATGAGTGCACAACTAAGTGGAACAACCAAGAGAAAGAACAAATTACGTTTCTCTCTGTTTCCCTCCCTTCCTCTCTACTTCTCTCTCTCAAATCAATAGAAAAATTTTTTTATAATTGTTTCTATAACACATATTAACCTCAGGCAGTCTTGTATTTGTCTCAGCATCAAATCACAGAAAAAAACAGTCCCATAGAAAAAAATGTAATTAACACTAATTCAAGTCTTAGCCTCTCCACAAAACACCAAAGACGGAGCACAATCTTGATGTACATTCAAAGAGCTTAAAAATCTTCCGAGGGCATTTTCCTTACCTTTCCAGCAAAGAATTCCCCCAACCCTCCCTCTTCTCCCTCTCGTTAGAACTCTTAAAATTCCTCCCAACACTCAGGCCACACAGCCCCTTTTTCTCCTCCTTAGCACTTCATTATATAGATCAGTTTAACCTCTCTGATGTTTTTTCCTTGCCACATCCTAGAACTAAAGAAAGACCTGGGCTGGAGACTGCAGGAGCCTATCAGTGTCAAGCAGGAAAAACTTTAAAAATAAACTCACACGTAGAGATCGCATAATAAAACTCCAGAACATCAAGGTGACAAGGACAGTCCTAAGAGGGACAACTGGCTGCAGAGAGATTACCTACAAAGGAGTGAGAGTCATATCAACCACAGCAGCTGCAAGAAAATCATGAAACAATAGCTTAGAAATGCTCAGGGAAATTAAATTCAAACTTCAAGTTCTACAACAAGCTAAATGAACACACAAGAGAGAGAGAGAGAGCTAAGTAAATTCTCAGACACAGAAGCCCTCAGAAAAATGTATAATCCACAGGCACTCTCTGGAAGAGATAGGAGAAAGAACAAAAAAAAACCTACCGCAGGATGTACTCCAGCAAGAGGAAAAATGAATCCAAAATGTAATCAAGAGGCAAAGGAGACAGTATTTGTGTTTTCTTTTTATAATTAAAAAGTAATTTTAGAAAAGGTTGGGGAGAAAGGGAAACAATTTAATTCTTTACTTTTATTCCCATTTCCTTTTACCTTTGCATAACATCATTCCAGTTTACAAAATGCTTTCAGGTAAAATTGCCAGTAGCCAAAATCACAGGACCTACAAAAATATGTCTTAAGGGGGACCATATAGGGAACAAATAATCATTTTCATAAAACTTGGAAATGCATTCTCTGCAGGTAGAAATGCACTTCCTGCCATGGGAACTGGAGCCTTGCTCTGGTCATCATGATAATGGTGCCGGTAGGTCGGGATGATGATCTTCTGATTTGCAGACTAATCATGGTTCCCACTCCGCTTACCGAGTGGGACTAGATTATGGAGAAGGAGATGAATGGAGGTAAGAACCATAGAACTTCAGGCCAGCTGACTTGCTGAAAAGGGACACAGTAGATGTCCAGGCTGTGAGGTCTGTGGACTGGAGGCCTTGCTGCAGGGGTGTGCAACGGGAGGGACCCCCGCGCAGGCCTGCTAATGAAAGTGCCGAGGCTCCACCAAGGCTTCTGTTGAGAGCTTCGTGGTACTATTGCCCATGTCATTCGCCATGAATTTAGGGCTTGGAATCTCTCGCTTGAACTTCTTGACACCATCTCCATGTGTGTCAAAAAAAAAAAAAAAAAAAACCAGCAGCTGCCAAAAAGCAAACTCTTTCCTGTCTCTAAAAATAAAATGCTGGCAACCCTTCAGGATGCCCCTGTGCCAAGACCTGGCCCATAAACAATAGGTGGCCAAGCTGGTCAGAGGCAACACTGAACCCTGATGAAGGCCTAGGTCCAGCCTGCAGTGCCCAGGTCAGCGCATGTGCAGCTGTGATGCTAGAAGCCAGGGGTGGCCCTCCCTCCTCACAGCTGATGGAGGGCAGTGGCTGTCCCCCAGCCAGGGGCCAGGTGTGGCTGAGAGGAGACAGCCGTGGGCTACACCAGAAACCTTGACCCAGCTGCAGTAACACAGCTCCCAGCAGCCTCTGCCCCAGAGCCCTGGGCTGCGTGGTGACAGATCTGAGGTCCTGTCCAGAGAAAGCTCCCTGGGAAGGAGAGTTTCATAAATATCCATGTGCATTCATCACTCAGGGCAGTGCCCATCACCTGTCAAAACCTCTCATGGCCAGCTGAGAGCCCTCACCTGTTCCACGCAGGCCCAACAACCCACCTCAGTGTATAAATGCTATACCAGTCTAAATGCTATTCCCGGTCTAATTGCCCCCAAACTCGTCAACCACTCCTGCAGCACTCGTTCAAGCCCCTGTGCCTTGTCATTAGGGTTCATATCTTCCCTAGACCATAAGCTTGGCTTTTTGCTGCTGGTTTGAGGAGTTAAAAGGGCTAAGAGGGAGTTAGGGAAGGAGACAGACTAAATATAGCAACTATTTGCAGGCATAATCACTCCATAAACATGCTTCAGTGGAACAGCATGTAGGGCCAACCCAGATGACGGATGTCACTCACCCGAGTGTCACATCATAAATAAAACTGAATGAGCCCATTCTCCTGCAGAACCAGAATGACGCCTGTTTGCACTATAAATATTTATGAAGTCATGGTCCTTAAAAGATTTTATTTTTCCATAAGTAGACTTTAATGAAAAAGCTAAGCAGAGCTCTTCCTGCAATTACAGAATAGTCCCCCAAGCTTTTCAGTAGGTAGTCCATGGAAAGGAAAAGAAAGAAAGAAGAAAAGGAGAAACTTAAGGCTGCTGCCTAGAGATCTCATTTATACCAATCAAGGTTCATTCTCATTCAGAAAGTGACAGCCTTCCTGGGGTAGCAGGACCTGAGCTCCGGCAGCCCAGGCCTGTGTAATGAAGAGCACACAGGTCCCTGTCACCCCAGTGCAGACCCCTCCCATCTCCTCTGTGGGGAGAGACTTTCTCCTTAGTGCCCCCAGCTCTCTCAGCCTGTCTCTTAGTAACAGAAAAAGAAATGCACACCTTACCCCATCACTATGCTCATGTGAAAAGAATTCTCAGAACATGAGGATGTGTGCCCAGCTCTCTCTGGGTGTTTGTGTACAGTCCGCCACGCCAGCGATTAGTTGCCCCTCCTGATTGCATTAGCGATGGCACCCCGAAACCCTGCCAGAGTCCTGCCTGCTTTTCTTGCACTCTTCATGATGCACCCCTGCAGAGAGCAAACGCCTTGGGGACCTCAGCAGCACTGCCACGCTCCCCTCTTCTAAGGCACTGAACAACCCGGCCACCTGGGGCTTGCCAGCCATTGTTTCCACAATACACACTAATTTTTGTGTCCCTTTTGGAGCTTACATATTATTCATCTCTTAAATGTACCCAAAACCCTTGCCCAAGTCCATCAAGCCTGTTTCCTTCCCAGGGATGGCCTTCTGCCCAGGCTCCCTTCCCCTCCAAACCTCAGGGTGGCCCCTGCTACGTCAGGCTGGACTGGCCCCGTCGGGAACGCTGATGATCCTTTGGCTCTGGCCTCCAGGAAGTCTTGTTCCACGAGGAACAGAGTCTCTGGTTTTGCAGAATGAGTCACAGGCTGCCCTGACCAACCTATCTGGGAAGACCAGGCTACCATGTATGGTCTGTGCTCTGTGCCAACCACCTCTCCATGTAAGTCCGAGTTCTTCGCCAGGACAGCCTGAGTCATAAAACTCAGCACATTCCTTAGGTGTTGGATAGTCTTTCCTTGTTATTACTCCGCTTTTGTTTTATGCAGCACCTGGTTTCATTTTAAAAACCCAAATAAAATCTCACGGTCAGGGCTCGAGTAGGTGGGGATAGGAAGGAAAGAAAAAGCGAGAGAAGGGAGTGAAGTGGAGGTGCGGGGAAGGAAGAAAGGGCTGTAACTCTGCAAAGAGGCAGGTGGAGAGCAGGATGGGGGGATCACAGGGTAAAGGACAGAGAGAGGATGTGCTACAGCTGAATCGAGTGTGACCAAAGTCCTTTTTGCTGCATATGAATCACTGATGTCTAGTCTCCTTCCCAAATTAGGCCACAGTTCTCAGTTCTTTACTCATAAGCCATGTGACCTTCCTTCCCTAAGCCTCCTCAATGAACAGACAGACTCGTTTTTGGTCAGTCTTAAGGAACTTTCCAGTTACAGCCTTCTGATTCTATGAATCTGCCTGTTCCCTTTTTTCTTGGACCACAAACCCCAACCCAGTGTAAAGGAATAATGTTCCATGAACTAACATTTGTTCTGTTGTCTGTGGGGCGGTGAGGAAATGGGGTAGAGCGGGGACGAAGGCGCAGACCCAGCCATACCAACGTTGCTGGTCAAAACGCATTTCTGTGGCCAGATTATTCTGTAAAATCACCTGTAGAGCTGTTAACATAATTTTTTTAGAATTAAAACAGAATTCTAATAAACTATGCCTTGCATAGTTAAAAAAAAAAAATCCTGACCGAATGAATAATAACCATTAACACGGAGAACTGGCTTTCCTGGAGTAGTGAAGAATATTAGCTACAGCGAAAAACCAGGACCATTTGGGACGGGACTCAGAACTTAAACAGAGGCCTGAGACTCTCCGACTGACCCCAGCCGGCCGGGGTGCAAGTCCTGAGGCTCCTGGGGGGCTCCAAGGCTGCATTCTCAATGCATGGCTTGGCGAACTCAGTGGAAACCATACGAAGGGACCCCGGGAATGTGACCAGATGGCTGGCCAGGAATGTATTTTGCCTAACCTGGCTAAAGAACAAGAGTTAACCACCTAGTAGGGTCTTTTTTGCTTTTAATTTTTGAGGGGTTTTTCTGGGGGGAGGGGTTTGATGGTGAGACTTTTAATTACCTTTCGAATTCAACACAAATCATAAAGGAGAGAGCCGGTCTGGGTAAACCGGAGTAAATGGAGCAGGGGGCAGAGGGCAGCGGGCGTGGGGAGGAAGAAGGGGCAGGAGGCGGCCAATTTCGGATTACACGCGGCCCCCTCCCCTCCTGGAGCCGAAGCTGCTGGGGCCCCACGCTGCCCGAGAGCGGCGGTTCCGCAGGGTCTCGGCGCCAGGGCCCTCCCCGCAGCGCTGCGCAGGGGCGGGCGGATCTGGGGGGGGCATGGAGGGGAAAAGGGTCGTTGAGCAAGGAGGAGAGAGAGCAGGCGGTGGTGGATGCGGGGGAGGAGGGTCGTGGAGGGAGGAATAGGAGCAACAGGGAAGCGGGAGGCGGACGGAGGGGAGGAGGAGAAGACAGGGGGGGGGGGGCGGAGCGGTGATGGGTGGGCCGTGGGCTGGGCTTCGGGGATGCCAGGCCCCTCCAGAGAGAAACCGGGCAGGCGTGAAAGGCCATGACTCTCCCGGACCCCAGGCTGCAGCTCCCACCAGGAATCGGGTCTCCCTCACCCACTAGACTGTCGGATCCGGTTTGCTTCTGGCCGTGGTGCGTCGAGCGGAGGACAACCTACCTGGACACGCACAGCTGCGGGCTTCCGGGCCACTGCTCTGCACACACACGCACTGTTCTCACCCTTCCCGCCCTCCTTCCCCCGGGCTCTCAGATGAAGGGACGGGCTTTTTGATGCTGCATCCCAGCTCTTGGGGCCCCAACATCATTTCTGTGGCATCTGCAGTCGTGGGCTGCCAAGTATTTATTATAAAGAGAAATTTAATGTTGGTGACAATAACGTTTGTCCCCTCTTCCAATAAAGGGGGGGGGGAATTGAGGGATGAAGGTGTTTAAAGCCCAGGGAAGGGTCCGAGAAAGCCAGGTTGCCAAGGTCCATGTAATCCGAGGCCCTCTCATACCTCCAAGTGATTAACTGGGCAATCTCTGGGCTGTAGCCCCACGCTGCACTCTCCGACTCCTCCGCTAAATAACTATAACGGTCCTCCCAGGCTGTAAACGTAGTATTGATAAGCATCTGAGTCTTCAGATGAGCCAGCCTTGCTTGCAGAAGACCGTGGTCCCCGAGGCTGGAGAAAAAATGGCCTGCTTGTCAGCACTCGCCCGACTGCAAAGGCTACCTTTTGCACAGAACTGGGAATGAAGTTGCCAGGCATCATTCATGAGCAGGAGTTGGGGTTGTTTCTGCTTTTTCTTCCGGTTCCTTGAACCTTCCTAGTTCATCTATCCTGTCCCTGTCAGGAAGGCCAGCCAGATCAATAAGAGGAAAAGAGGAGAGAAAAAGAGGCAAGAACTCCTGGAGTCACTAAACGAACTGCCCCGCTTCTTCTCTACGGCCCCTTAACCATCTCTTAGCAACAAGATCCTTTCCCTGTCTTCCCTACCGTTCCTTTCTTCCGGACATTGCTGTGTGTGATGAATTTCTCAGCTTTCAATTTTACATCACGAACTTCTTGAAGATTAGGCCCAGAAATATATTTATAAATATTTAGAAGCTGGCTACCAAAGGCATTAAGACACCAAGCGAATACTTGTTTTTTTAAGTTGAGAATATTCTTAATGATAAAAATTTCATTCAATCCCCACCTGTTGCTGACACAAGAATTTGTACATTTTACATCTCAGTGCTTGCTTTCCTCCCCCAAAACATAGCATCTATTTTTAAAAATTAAGAGTTTTGCCTTATCTAGTAAATAAAAAAGTTGTGATTTATTTTTTGGTCAAAACTGCAGTACCAATGTTTCCCATGCAAGTGCCCCACAGGAACTGTGGTGTGTGCCAGTGCGTGTGTGTGTGTGCGTGCATGCACTTTTAGTTTGCTGTCACACCATAAAAACAATAAGAGGAGGATGGAATGTCACTAATTTGTCAAGAATTGTTGACTTAAAGGAGGCTCCTGTGATACAGAGAATTCACTTTGGGGGCGGGGGTCAGGGAAGCATGACAAAGAGAAAGCCCACATGCTGCGGGCGCTGCAGTGGGATTGCTTGGCCCTAGCACAACTTCATGCAGCAAGAGGGATTTATTTCTTTAATAATAGTTAATGATTCTCCCAAGCAACTCCCAGGAGGCCGGCTAGCAGTAAATATACTTTCAGGAACTTGTCTACCCTTCCTGGAAGCATAGACCAACCCTACAGTGAAGGGAGGTCCCTGGCTGCCCGGACACTGAAATTTTCAGTGCCCGGCTCAGCTTTCCAATGCCCCCAGATAACTCCCTCCACAGCCTGCCACCTCACGGCCTTCCCCTGCCTCACGTGCTCCATAGGAAAGTTACCAGGCCCTACAGTAGAAAAATCAAGCAAAATGCACTATTTCTGTTAGGCCACCACTAAATAAACCTGGGAGCTAAGGTGGGCTGTCCAACCCCTCTTCTATTTACTAAATTTATCAGATTAGCTAGTTGGTGCTCCTAGACTAGCATTTTCTGTAATGATATCTATATATAACTGGTGGTTCCTCTAATAATGTTAGCTGGCACATGAGTAACATTTTTTATTCTAATGGTCAGGTTTTATTTTTTCTAATACACATAGCTAGCATACCAACCCCATGGTGCTGCAAATACAGGGTGGGGCAGAAGTAGGTTTACAGTTGTGAGGACACAAACCACAGGATTTATTTTTGTATTATTGACTAATTATTGTATTATTTTCCATATGAACAACTGTAAACCTACTTTTGCTTGACCCTGTATAATTACTTAGATAAGGTTGAGTTGTTTTTGTTTTAAGTCAGTTTGGAT
Source organism: Saccopteryx leptura (assembly GCF_036850995.1). NCBI lineage: Eukaryota > Metazoa > Chordata > Mammalia > Chiroptera > Emballonuridae > Saccopteryx > Saccopteryx leptura. Next base: position 214,755,739 of record NC_089503.1, on the reverse strand, counting down.
AAATCTTAATAAAGAAAAGCAAAAGGATAACAAAAGTAGTTGTAATGTTTGTATTAAATGAGGTGAGACCCATTTATGTTCTTTCAATTTGCTCTCAAGGCATCTCTGCCAGAATTCTAAGACAGAGAGAGAATCTCATTTAACACACTGCTAAAAAATCCTGGGTTTTGAGCAAGTCCAGTCAGGCGAGACAGAGCACCAGCTCTGGAGGGTCATGTCAGGGGAGTGGGAACAGTAGGTGTGGGGGTCAGAAAAGCCACATAAAGAGAGGGTACCCAGGATGTAGGCACCTAGGGTGGGTCCCCAGAAGGGAAGACATCTGAGAACTTAATGACTTTTTTACAAGAGGCAAAATCTAGCAAATCACAGATATCATTGATGAAAATGCAGACAGTACAAGAGAAATCCCAGTCCCCTTCTTTCCAGAACAACTAACTGGAAGACTCCAAACAGGCAATGTCCACAGTGCTTTGGGAACAAGACTGCCTCTCAGAACAGTCGACACGCCTCCATATTTCTCCCTTGATTGTAAAGTAGGAATTACCTTCCCACCAACCCTCAGCATTCACACACCAACACTCTGACAGCCACGCTGACAGGCACACCCCCTGGCGCCACCCCTGGGGACTCTCTGTTGGGCGACAAGTGGAAAGGTTCTTACGAGCCTCAGGATGCCTGTCCTTCGCCGACTGTACTTCACCAGGTCCTCAGATGCTGGCTTTCTAGTTCTCACATCTAGCATGAAGAGACAACCAGCCAGGGTGTGAGTGCTGGTGGCACACAGAATCCACAGTAGTGTGAACAAATGAAATCGACTGACATTCCTAAGCCATTTTAATCACTAGTCCCAAACCCTCATATACACACTGTCCCCCACCCCTGCCACCCACCACAGCTCTCACATGGTCGCTCTACCTCAGAGCTGCCGCTGGCAAGCATCTCTGGGGGAGTCTTCCCTCCTTGTATTTCTGCCTCCTCCAGTCCCACTGTTAGGGCAGGGACAATGAAGTCGCAAGGTGATGACAGGTCAAGGAGGCAGAAATGCAAAAGACCTTCGGTGGCCTCTGACTCGGAGAGGGATGAAAAGATCAGATGAAGATACTAATGAAAGGCAGAGCCTAGGGTAGGACTTACGTGGGTTTCCGTGGTTTGGAGGGGCTGGAGAAAAATCACCAGACAGAATTTGGTGTGCCTGTGAAGAAGAGGAGAGAAAAATAAATAGCAACCACTTCACAACAATAAAACTTAACAATATTCCTTTTCTAGGGTTGTCCTCCCCATTCAAAAGGCACTTTGATACTGCTGCCAAAAGCTGCTGCAGTAATAGATACTAACAGTAAAATGGAAAGACAAACTTGGGAATATTATTTATAGAATAGGATAGGCAGAAGAGCACTATTCTAAAATGCAAATATCTCATACAAATCAATGAGAAAAGCTAAACACCCTTAATGGGAAAATGGGCAAAGGAAATGAATACTGTTAATGCTTATTATTCATGGGTTTCATATTTGTGAGTTTGCCTACACATTACAATTTATTTGTAACCCCAGGTCGATACTCCCAGCACTCTTGAGGTCTTTCAAGGATCTGCACAGAGTAGCGAACAATTTGAGTCACCTGAAGGTGTGCACCTTCTCAGTCAAGGGCAAACAAGTGGACATGCTTTCCCTTCTTGTTCTGGCTCTCATAATGTAAACAAGTGTCCTTTTCGTGATATATTTAGTGCCCTACTTCCTGCATTTTTATGCTTTTTCTTAGGGGCTTCATTGTTTAAAATGCCCCTCCCCTGTGTTTCTGAGTGCTGTCCAACGTTTCTCAGCACAAAAAGACTGTGACGCGCCTTACAGAGAAAATACATGTTAGATAATCTTCATTCAGGTGTGAGTTATAGTGCTGTTCAATGGGCTATCAGTTCAATGTTAATGAATCAACTATATATTAAATGAGGTGTCTTTAAACAGAAATACATATAAAGCAAATTTATGTGTTGATCAGTTAATGAAAATGTTGTGAGCAGAGGTTCAAGGCAACCTGGACCTACATTTCCCCTAGGAACAGTGGTGTGGGATCATTTAAGCTCTCTACAAGTAAATGATCATTGAAAATTGTTGGACTTACCACTCTGTGCTTGACATCAAGTGACGTTTTAAGGGAACTGGTTATATGAGGGAATTGCCCTGCATGCAAACAAAGAGGAAAAACCAGGCTAAAACCCAGTGTCACAATAAAATTTCTTATGCCCCCAATTAGGCAACCAACAAATTGTACACTCATCACTCATTTTCCTTGAGAATCTGACTAACAAAACACATATGTTGATGTATGGTTAGCTAATGATTTTTTTTTCCCCTTGCGAGTTCACAGTTGATGAAATAGAGCCATGGTGTTGCTTGACCTTGGCAGTTTCAGCTGACCTTTCAATTAAGGACAGTTAATGTTATTTAAGTTTGCTAGTATGTATCCACCTCCCTGCTTCCACTTCCTACTCCCAAAACTGTAACCAAACTGGGAAATTTTGTTGATGGGAATAACAACGCTAGTAACTACCAGCACACTTTACCTTTAGGTATTGGGTCCTTGTTGGTCAAATAACTTTTAAAATATGATATATATGTTTGCTTGCTTATAGTTTGTATTGGGTGTGGGGGACAGGCTGTAAGCAGGCTGGGTCATTATAGCCTAAGGCTTAGTTTTAAAATTAAGCTTTTCCCCACACCCTTGACTGATTGCATGATGTGGGGTGGTGCACTCTCATGAGGAATCCCATTATGCCTCAGATAAGTGACTTTGTATCAGAGACTTCCTTATTTGTATATTGGATTAAAGGTTTTGATTTCTACACTAAAAAATGGGGCAGACCAGGGAGCTTGCTCTCTCTCGGTTCCTGAGATTAGCGTTAGAGAGAAGAGCAGAGAGAGGCCACATGGAGGAGGCCAGAAGAGGCAGCCAAAATGGCAGAATGCTAAAGGAGAAGCCGGTTTGTGCAGAGTTTGTGCAGGGAGAAGGAGATGGGGAACAGAGGTGAATAAGGCTAGTGAGCTAGAAAACTTTGATTCTAGAAAACTCGGATAAGTCAGTAGCTTTGTGAGCACTGAATGAGTGGGTTTTGGAGCCCAGTGTGTGTTTTTACTTGCCCACCAGGTGCAAGCTAGGATTAAAGCAAATGGCCCACCAGTTCTTGGCTTCATTGTTTCATTACCATCTGTCTGAATATAATGCGAACCTGCATTGGCCACGTGGCTGTGATGGTGGTCGTGGCTACTGGCTTTACAGTCCTTAAATGTCATGCCAACCCTGATGGAATGCTAGAGGTATTTGGTTTTTAAAACTAAGTTATCAAGAAAGCATGTGTGGGTTGGTGAGCACCAGCTCTTCCAAACTCAGAGAAGGTTAAGTGTGGAAGTATTCTTCTAGGTCCTCTAATCATTTAGTCCACCTACCAGGTGCCAGTCACAGACGACTCTTAGCTGTATTTGAGATTCAGTTTCCTTTTCATAGATTGGGGATTAATATGATCTCCTGCCTACCCATGTCTGAACCCCTAACATTGGAAAGCAAAGACAAACCATTCTTAACCTTTCTGGGTAGCGCAGCCTTAAATTGTGTGTACACAAAAGAGGAGAATTTAGATCAAAGATGAACAACACTTAACCTAGAGTCCACGGACTCCCGGAGGGATCCCAGATGAGTGCATTGTTGGCTTGCAGAAGTGTCTTTATGGATATTTTTCTGAAGATAAAGGCCCAGAGCATTTATCAGACTTTTTAAAACTGCCTCAAAAATAGGAAGTGTCTTAAAGAGAGAGCTACTAACCACTGCGGTAGGTGACAGATTTTTAAGAATAAGGCATTTAATGATCTGTATAATAGGTTTAAAAAAATGTTATGCTATCGATATTGAGTTTCTTAAGCATGATAATAGTATTATCATTCTGTAAGAGAACATTCCTATTCTCCGGAGGCACAGGCTGAAGTATGTAAGGACATACTGTTATGATGTCTGTAATTTATTCTCAATCGTTCAGCAAAGAAATCTAGACAAGTATCTACAGAGAGAGACTGAGATACAACTACACATTAGCCAACATGGCAAAGAGCTCACAACTGATGAATCTAGGTGAGAGTGCGTGAATAGGGATTGTACTAGTCCCTCTACTTTTCTAAGGATCAAAAAAGAATTTTATTTAGGGTGGGGATAAAAGAAGGTATTCATTCACCTGCCTTACTTGCACAATTATAGGTAAAGAAGGAATGTTATTATCATATTTTATAGATGACTGAAACATGGCAGGAAAAGGTTAGGAAAGCCAGCCAGCAGCAACAGATTACCTCTGAGCCACCCCCAAGGACAGCCCTGTAAACAATGCCTTGCCTCTCTTTATCTCCCCACCCAGCCCCACCCAGCCCAGCCCAGCCCGCAGGCAGACAGTGGTGTGTTCACCTGAGCCCGCTGAAGTCACCCTAGTGCCCACTACAGTGCTGCCTTTTAGGTTCACGGGCAAAAGCAAATGCAGCCACCTCCTAGTGGATGTTATGCTTGAACAGTAAAGTGCATACGGTAACAGATGGCATCTTGTGACCTTCTTAATAACACGCTTGGCTGCCAATGTTCCCTTGTGTCCAATCTATGCAGGGAATTTGGAAATTGTTGCCTTCTACTTGAATATGTTCTGGCAAACACATTTAACCATTTATTAGACTGTTTCCTGATTTGAAATAGAGATTGCAAAACAAAACTCCCAACACCTGGAAGGGAGGCTTGGTATGTCTGAGTCGGAAAGCCATTCTGGAATTCTCTGGGGTGTGCTGGCACTCACCCAGTCTATCTGTCATTTTTAATGGGGTGGGGACCTCAGTCCCGGGCTAACTGCTTACCGGGCTTTCTAGATTTACTGGTGGCTTTTTTTCTTAATGTCATTTAAAGGAAATGTATGCACTTTCCAAAGCAAGGCATACACACATTAGCCAGGAAGCAAACTTGAAAGCCAGCATTTGAAGCTCCCTCTGCTGTGACCGCCCACTCCAGGGGCGAATGTGGGAACCCCGTGGTGAGGGCAGCTTGCTCTAAGTCACCTTGCCCTCTTTGCTGCACACTCCGGGCAGTGGAGGGGAGGCAGAGGGGGAGAGCGGAGGAGGAGCCCAGCGGTTGAGGGGAGGGCAGCTTCCCTTTGTGAACAGTGGAAGACAAACCATCATGGCCCTGGGAAGAGACAATGAAGACATGCGTGCCAAAGCCCGAGCAGTCCCTTGTCCCTTCACCAGAATGGGCTGGAAGGGCCCGGACCAGGAGGCAAGAGGAAACTCAGTCCCCATCAGGCAGCAGGAGGGGGGAGATGGCAGAGAAAGGACACATGGTGGGAGCAGAAAGTAAGGAACCTCAGGGTAGACACAACTCGGCTGTCACACACAAAAAGAGGTTTAGCCTGACCAGGCAGTGGTGCAGTGGATAGAGCGTCGGATTGGGATGAGGAGGACCCAGGTTTGAGACCCTGAGGTCACCAGCTTGAGCGCGGGCTCATCTGGTTTGAGCAAAGCTCACCAGCTTGAGCCCAAGGTCGCTGGCTCGAGCAAGGGGTTACTCGGTCTGCTAAAGGCCCGCGGTCAAGGCACATATGAGAAAGCAATCAATGAACAACTAAGGCAGGGGTAGTCAACCTTTTTATACCTACCGCCCACTTTTGTATCTGTTAGTAGTAAAATTTTCTAACCACCCACCTGTTCCACAATAATGGTGATTTATAAAGTAGGGAAGTAACTTTACTCTTTATAAAATTTATAAAGCAGAGTTACAGCAAGTTAAAGCATATAATAATAATTACTTACCAAGTACTTTATATCAGATTTTCACTAAGTTTGGCAGAATAAATCTTTATAAAACAACTTACTATAGTTAAATCTATCTTTTTATTTATACTTTGGTTGCTCCACTACCACCCACCATGAAAGCTGGAACGCCCACTAGTGGGCAGTAGGGACCAGGTTGACTACCACTGAACTAAGGTGTCACAAGGAAAAATTGATGATTGATGCTTCTCATCTCTCTCCATTCCTGTCTGTCTGTCCCTATCTATCCCTCTCTCTGACTTTCCCTGTCTCTTTAAAAAAAAAAAGAGAGAGAGAGAGAGATAGGTTTCTGTTTGTGGGTGGGGAGCTTTCATTCCCGGGTTTCTTCTGGTCGTTGAAGGGGAGGTGAGAGTCTTTCCTGGTGGCCCCACTTCTGGACTGCAGAACGGAGGGTGCCCAGGAGAGGGGAAGGCCCCAAGGAGCCCCAGTAGGGAGCTGTGAGACTCTCCAGGAAAGCCGGGGAATGGTGCCTGGTTTGGCTGCCATGTACCCCTCTACTATTCCAGCCCAGGGCCCGCCTACTGTCCCCTTCCCACGCAGACTAGAAAAGCTATGGGGAGAGCCCCCCTAATCCACCTTCATCCTGAGCCCCAGCCTTTCGGAGCAAGCAGCTCTGGAGACGATCCCAAAACGGCACGAGGCCACACACCACTGAGATGTCATGGCAGCAAGGTTAAGGACGCTTGGGAGCCACAAGGCACCCACATTGCTAAAAACTGGAAGGTACGTCTCTGCTCTGGGCAAGCAGGCATCAGTACTCTCCTGTTCCTTCCTCCCTGCCTCTCACCCCAAGTCTTGCTCGCCATCATCTGTTCCCACTATGCGTGTGTATGTTTCGGACATGGGCGTTGCCTGGCTTCACCTCCTTCCACCCATCACAGAACCTGGGTGGGGGAGGGAGGCGGCGTGCATTGAAACCATGTACCATGTATAAGATGCTCCCATGTATAAGACGCACCTTAATTTGGGGGCCTGAAATTTGAAAAAATGTATTACATAAAATTATTGGACTCAAGTTTTATTCATCATAAAATTCATACAACTCTTCATCACAGTCAAAACTCCCATCCATTACCTTGTCCTCATCTGTGTCTGGTAACAAATCACAGCCTTCAACAATGAGCACAAAAACAAGTGCGAAAAAGCGGGAAATGCAAGTAAAAAAATCTACAATCACTGTGTAAGACACACTCAGTTTTTAGACCCCAAATTTTTTGGAAAAATGTATGTCTTATACATGGGGAAATATGGTAATATGCCAACACACCCTACCCATTTATCCTTTCAAATTTTAAAGCATTACGATTTTATGTGCTGCTACATTGCAAATACAAGTTTTGAAAGGTTGCTTCCATAAAAAAAAAAAAAAAAAAAAAAACCTATACTCTAATTTTTAACAGGAGAGTATTTTATACATTTTCTTTTGGAAGACAAATTATTAAGAAGAAACTGCCTCTGTAAGGAAGCCTGTTGTGAGGAAGAAACAGTCAACAATGAAAGGTCTGTAATAAGCATTGTGCAGCAATGGTAGGGCCTCTGGTTTGAGTTGAGCCCTGTCCCACGTGCTGGAGATACAAAGCCAAACAACATAGACACAAGCTCCTGCTCTTGGGAAGTTTATGTTCCAGAAGGAGAAAGAGATAATAAACAAGTAAATAAGTGCAATAATACATAAATTCAAACTAGACACAAAGATAGACACTAAAGGGGGGAAGAGTGTGAAAAACTTGTTTTAAATATGGTGGCCAGGCATAACCTCTCTTTTAGAGAAGACATTTAAAATCAGCAGAGCCAGGATAATTGCATTCCAGCAAAGAGAACACATGTGCAAAGGTCCTGCGGCAGACTTAACATTTTAAAGTTATTAAAAGAAGTTGTTGTAACTGGAACAGAGTGAACAAAAGAAAGAAAAGGCACGAAATGAGACCGGAAAGATAGGCATGGTCGTGTTCACGTAAGACCTAAACGGAGACTTGCTGAGGAATTAGGATTTCATTGCAAGTATAACAGGAAACAGAAGTGATATCAACTTGTTTATGCTTTAAGATTATCCTGTGCGAAGATATAATGTATGGGATAGTCTGGTGAGTTCTTTTTGCTTTCAGAAGTCTTTCGAGGTATGGAGGAGGCTTCACAGAGAAATAAAAGTGGGAATAAAAAATAGAAGAAAAGGGATGTTAAAAATGGACATAAACAACTCTTGAAGTAACACGACAAACCATACTGATGTTGCCCTCCTAGAATATTATTTGGTTCTTGTCAGTATTCTCCTAGATACTCTCATTCTTATAAAATGGTGAATTCCATGAAAGACAGTTCCAGGTAGCTGCTTCAGACACTTGGAATTTGTTCCCTGTGGTTAGGGACTCTCCCAAAGAGATCTTACACATGCTGTCACATCTGGGCTTTCATGTGGTCATACTATTTTAAAACCTCTTCCCTGGTACCTATTCCATCTCCTGGAACAGTGAGAATAAAAGAGGTCAGTGTCTCCTTTTGCAACGGTAGCCTGGGCTCATCTGGGAGGGGTGCAGGTGAGGGCACAGGTGTAGCACTGAGAACAAGAGGAAGGACAGAATGCCCAGTGAGGGCTAACCGAGCGCTGCCACATCTGCATCCCACCACACTCTTCATAATGTGCTTCTGCTGGAGACAAGCTGCGGAAGCGAGCAAACTTGCTAGGACCTGTCTTACCAGAGTGTAAACAGAAAGTGGAATTGTTCGTCAATTCCTGTTTGTTGTACTAACAGGACATTTGATATTTATTTTTATCAGCTATCGCTTCGTTCTTCTTTGAGTATAAGAGATGAGCATATGATGGTGCCATCAGAGGGGAAAGCCACAACCAAATCAAACAATTGGAAAGAAATTGGTAATAATGTCAAAGGAAAACCACCTTCATGTAGGCAGAGCAAATACAGATGAACTCTTTGAAAGGCAGTTGTGGCCCTGGCCAGTTGGCTCAGTGGTAGAGCGTCGGCCTGACGTGCAGAAGTCCCGGGTTCGATTCCTGGCCAGGGCACACAGGAAAGTGCCCATCTGCTTCTCCACCCCTCCCCCTCTTCTTCCTCTCTGTCTCTCTCTTCCCCTCCCGCAGCTGAGGCTCCATTGGAGCAAAGATGGCCCGGGCGCTGGGGATGGCTCCTTGGCCTCTGCCCCAGGCGCTAGAGTGGCTCTGGTCGCAACAGAGCGACGCCCCAGATGGGCAGAGCATCGCCCCCTGGTGGGCAGAGCGTCGCCCCTGGTGGGCGTGCCGGGTGGATCCCGGTCGGGGCGCATGCGGGAGTCTGTCTGACTGTCTCTCCCCGTTTCCAGCTTCGGAAAAAGAAAGGCAGTTGTGAGAAGGAATTTGAGAACTTTTTTGCTATGATGAATGTGAACCACACTTAAGCCCTGCCCATCTGATTTGCATATTTATATGAATGGCTATAGTTCTACAAAGAGACAATCAACAGACCAGGGTCTGCTGGTGGTAAGCAAATTTATACAGTTGTCTTGTATTGATGATTTTTGACCATGGCTTCATGTTTTAACTCCCTTCATTAGGAGCTTCTAGCATAATAATTACAAAGTTGACCATCCAAAGATTAAACATGGAAATTGAAAAGAGGCACAAAGGAGAAGTTACCATTTGGCCAAATGACATAACTCTGCCTTGCTGCACTGTCACCTCTTAATGGAGTGAGCGCAGTAAGTCCTCACTTAACTCTGTGGATATAGGTTCTTCGACTTTCAGTGAAATGGCATACAGTATAATGAAACCAATTTTGCTGCAGGCTGATTCATAAAAACAAGAGTTCAACTCCTACAGTAGCTCATGAACCTTATAAGGAAACGACATTGACCAAAACGATGTTACAGGACCTACAGTAGCTATCAGTTAAATTAAAATGACCATTTGAGCAGAGTGAAAAAAGCGATGTGGGCGCAATCTATTGAGAAGTCATCACTATGAATATATCCACTTTGTCATTTTCTCCTACCAATTCTTCACCATAAAAACAAGAGAGGCTAGGAAACCAAAGTCATACCTGTCAGAGAGTGGACAATTATTGCTTTCGCTGCTCCTGTCACCACTCTTGAAGTACTCCCCCCACCCTTCTGCCTGTGGGACCACCCAGCTCTCAGCTCCCCGGCCAGGGGTGATTGGCGGGTTAATCAGACTTCTGAAGAGCACAAATAGAATATAAATGGCACAAGACTGTACTTGGTGCTGCTCAGATCAGATGCACTGCCACCTTAGCTTACACTGAATGATGTGACCAGGTTGTTTAATTGCCTATATCCAGCTCAGTCATGTCTCCCAATGATCTAAGTGTGTTTCAATTTTATGTTCGTTACTGCAAAGGGGAGATAGTCTTTCCTGATTTTAACAACTGTACAAGGGGTTAGCTCTCTGTCCTTTGTCTCAACAAACCATAGAAGAATGCATAAAACCCATCTCAGACATACGACGCCCATGAAGTCCAGTTTGATTAGGAAGCAGCAGAATGGTGACTGTCCCAGGCAGCTGCTAATAACCTTTATTTCCATTATTTAAGAAAAGCCCAAAGGGCTGCCGAATAGCTCTTTGCACCTTCCACCCTCTCCCAACAAATGTATACTTCTTAAACCTTTAAATATAAGAGAAAAAAAAATATTACCAGGAAGTGTCATAAAAAAGTGCTAAACAATCCTAATCTGAAATGACATTAGTTTTATTAAACCTTCAAAGATTTAACCCTGAGAGGTGGAAATTATATGGGAAAAGCCTATTGTTTCTTCCTCAGAACTGGAGTGTGTGGGGCAGGATGGTCCTCAATTTCTTCCCAGTGCGTGTAGTTGGTACTAGAAAGTGGCCAGCATTGTCCTACTTTAACTAAAACAAGGTAGGGGGTGGTTATAGATGAGCAAACATCGTTTACTAGCTTGTAGCTTATAGCTCTGGTTTTTCTTCTTAGTTCTTTGATGTACCCAGGAAAGCTCAGATTACACTACTGAGAGCTCCGAGCTCTGGCTGAGTTACATTTTTGGGACTAATTGGAGGAAAAAGGTTTGCCTGAAAGTATTTGTCATTTTTAAGAGCGACAGACCCTGAGTAGCATATGTTCGCTTTCTTGCTAAAGACACCTTGCCTGTAGAAGGTAACTTTGAAATTGTATGAACTTAAACCAAGAACCTGGACCTTACGATGAGGGCAAGCTTGCCAGAAGGGTTATAAGCTCACGACGGATCCTGCTGCACTTACTGGTAACACCTGCAGTATCTTGGAGACCAGACCGGCAGAGCATAGGGTTGTCAGCAGAGCCGTTTGGCAATGACATCCTGAAGAAAGCAAATAGAATAAGTTATAAGTTTATGGGTTTCTAAGTCACAGCCTATGGACTTAGAGGGCTTTTTCACTCCTCATTTCATTTAATTTCATAAACATTCGCTTCCTCTCTTCCCCCTTCCACGCTCCCAGCCATAATCCTGCACTCCCATGAAATCAACCCAACTTGGACTTGAGCAATTTGTTTGTTCCCTGATTAGTTATAAAAGGGTAACATGTTTAACTTTTGTACATGAAAAGCTCCAACATTAAGTTCATAATTGTTTTAAGAGGATGTATGAGTCTTTCTCACGGGAGCTGTTTTCTAAATGAGGGCTATGAATGGGATAGGAAATATTACAGCAATTACATTGGTTTCCCAGTTAAACTTAGAACTTAATAGCGGCAGAGTAAGTTGGGGACACATGGAGGTGTGTCTGTCCTTCAAAAGACATCTATATTTCAGTTTCCCTGAATCCAGATCTGACATTCTTTTTAGGCAAACCCAGGCTTGGTGGAGAGTGCAGGTTATTTTCTCAGAAATAGACAGAGTCATCAATTTCTAGAGTGCAACCCACCATAGCCATTTTTCCTGGGACCTCTGACTGGGCAGAGGATGGTCCCCACACTCCAGGACCTGGAGCTGAGGGTGTGAGGTAAGGGTGGACTGCAATAATGTCAGCCTCAAGAGTCCCCAAATGCTCCTGTACATGTCTTCAGCCAACACATGAGCCTTCATCATCCTTGAGACAGGGGCTGGTGGCCCACCCTGCTTCTTTCTTCTCCTCACCTAGAGCTGCAATCGAATCACCTGAGGTATTAATACCTGAGGGTATTAAGTTGAAACTGCAGATTTCTGAGCCTGACCCCAGGAATTATTTTTTGATAGGTTCGGGGCAGGTAGTCTGATATCGGTAGTAGGTACAGCAGTTTCCTGACATCTATGGCTTCTCTTTATATTTTGCATCAACTAAGCAGACATACCTGAACACTATATTTGTTTTGGGCTGGGCTTTTTTTAATGACATTTTATGTAAATGGAAGTATATAATATGTATTTCATCTGGCTCAAAATGCTCAGCATTATGTTTCCGACATTACTGGATAGAATTGTAGTTAGTTCACATTCAGACATTCTGCTCTAGTTGAATAGTATTTACTCCATGTTTGGCTTGTTTTCAGTTTTCTGGCTATTATGAAAAATGCTGCTAATACATGTATGTGTCTCTTGGTGCATGTGTGAAAATGCATTTCAGCTGGGTATATACTTAGAAGTAGAATTGCTAAGTCTGAGGGTATCCATAGCATCAACATGAGATGAGACCAAATTGTTTTTCTAAAGAGTTATATTAATGCACATTCCCACCAGCTGCATATGAGAGACCCTATTGTTCTACATCCTCATCCTCATTGATGGTCTTTGTGATTTTAGTCTTTCTGGAGGGTTATCTATATGTAAGCTAGTTGTGGTTAATTAAGCATTTCTGGATTACTGATGTAGTTAAGTATCTTTTGATAAGTTTAATGGTCACTTGGCTATGTTGGTTTATAAATTTCATTTTTTAAAATCTCTCCCATTTTTCTAGTGGGCTGCCTTTTCCATACTAAATTATAGGAGTTCTTTATACATTCTGTAGCTATGAGCCCTTTGTCAGTCACTCAATTGACTTTTGGGGCTTGCTTTTTCATACCTTTAACGAAAATTTCATCAAACTGAATTATTTAATATTAAGGTAGTCCAATTTATCTAAATTTTATTTGTAGATAGTGCTTTGTGTGTTCTATATAAGAAATCTCTGCCAACCTCAAGATCATCAACTTATTCTCCATATTTTCATGCAACAGTTGTTGTTTTGCCTTTCACACTTAGCTCTTTAATTCATCTAGAGTTAATCCATCTGGAACTGAAATCATTCAACTCAAGTTTGGTATCAGGTGGCCATGTTGCCAGAACAGATTTTTCAAGCTCTTGCTAAATGGTATTTCCCATTGTTTTCTAATCATAAGAAACATGTGGAACATTTGTTAAACAAATGGATTCACTAGTGCCTTATATTCAGAATTTCTAAGGGGAGTGGCTTGAGAATCTTTATTTTCAACGAAACAAACCCTTCTCATAATCCAACAAGTATAGGAACCATTATTCTCAAGAACTATCAAAGGGATGAGAGTAGTCAAATTTCAAGACCACAAACCCTGCCGTTCTTACCAAAGTTCTGCAGTTTTCCTTGAAAACATTCAGATTGTTGCACACCTTTGGTTAATATCTAGAGTTTTGAAAAGTTGATTTTGACAGTTTTTCTGCTTTTATGCAGGAGTGGATATATTTAGACACTCCCTCAGTATTCTAGAAGTCCTGTCCTTCAAAAGTTGTTATTATTATAAAATGTACATAACACAAAATTGCCACTTTAGCCATGTTTCTATGTACAATGTAGTGCTATTAGCACATTCGCAGTGTTGCACATCACTACTACCCACCTCCCATCTCCAGAACTTTTCCATCATCCCAAACAGAAACTCTGTGCTTCTTGAACAATAACTTCGCATTCCCTACCTCCCCCCAATCTCAAGTAACTTCTATTCCACTTTCTGTCCCTATGAATCTGCCTATTCTGAGCCCCTCATACAAATAGAATCATACACTATTTATTCATCTCTTGTGTCTGGTTTCTTTCAATGAGCATAATGTTTTCAAGGTTCACCTATGTTGTAGCATTCCCAGCATTTCATTCATTTATTCATTCACTTATTTACTTTCATTCCTTTTCAAGGTTGAATGATACTCTACTGAATGTACATAGCACCTTTTATTCATTCATTCATGTGTCGATGGACATTTGGGTTGTTTTCACCTTTTGACTACTGCCTTCACATCTTTTTTACATGTGATATTTATCCTTCTATTCAAAATATTTTCTTTCACTGTGATCTCACTTCAACCCATTGGGTTATATAGACATGTATTGTTTAATTTCTAAGTCTTCAGACATTATCTAGTTCTCTTTTTTTTACTGATTCCTATCTTAGGAACATTTAACAGAGGTCATATTCTGTATGCTTTGAATCCTTTGAAAGCTGATAATTTTTAATGGCCCAGCCACATTTCTGAAAATGTTCCGCATGCTCTCAAAAAGAATGCATATTCCGTGGTCAGTGGGTTTAATACTCTAGATTATGTCAATTAGGAGAAGTGTCTTAATTGTATGTTGCATATTTGCTGTGTCCTACCTGATTATTTCCTGTCCTACCAGTTGCTGTGAGAGGAGTGTTAAAATGTTCAGTTATGATTGTGGATTTGCTTATTTTTTTTTCCCTTTATCTCCTTTGGTATTACCTAGTAAGCTCAGAGAGACTGTTGTTATTAGATGTTGATAAATTTAAGAGTGTTACATCTTCCTATTTGGTCGATCATTATAAAATATCCCTCCTCAATGCTAATAATACTTCTCACCTTCTCATCATCCATGTACAGTAGTTCTTCTCTCCACCTCCTCCTCCCCCCATCTTTTTAAATAAAGCTGTAACTTGAGAACACTTTTAGAGTAACAGAATTATTGTGAAGATAGTACAGAGAGTTCCCATATACTCTACCCCCAGCTATCCCTATTATTAACAGCTTACATTTGTTTGGTGTATTTGTAATAATTAATGAACCGATTCTGACACTTTATTAACTAGCATCCATACTTTATTCAGCTTTCCTGTTTTTCCCTAATGTCTTTTATCTGGTTATCCAGGGTCCCGTGTAGGATATAGTTACTCATCAAGGATCCTCACAGCAATAACCATTTCTCAGACTTCCCTTGTTTTAATAACCTTGGTAATGTTCAGGATTACTATTCAGGAATTTTGTAGACTGTCCTTGAATTGGGAGTTGTCATGAGGGTAATGCATTCTGAGGAGGAAGACCACAGAGGAAAAGTGCCAGCCTCACACATCATACCAAGGATAAAGACTCTCAGTGTGGCTTATCACTGATGATACTAACCCTGATTAGCTGGCTTGAAGTGGTGTTTGTCAGGCGACCCCCTTGGAACAAGTCATTCTTTCTTCCTTTACTATATTCATTGGAAGAAAGTTACACACACAACTCACATGCAAGGAGTAGTGAGTTATGCCCCTCTTCCTTCAATACAAACTACCTAACTTATTTAGAATTGTTCTGCATGGGAGGTGAGTCCTTTCTAGCTCATGAATGCATTTATTCAATCGTTTCATTTTGACAATATGAGCTCATGGATATTTACTTTATACTTTGGTCTATAATCCAGTACTACTCTATTTGTTGCTCAGTTTTGTCTAGCTTTGGCAATTGGAAGCTCTTTCCATTGGATCCATCATTGTTTTGTAGTTTTAGTTTTGTCGTGCCTTGCCTCGTCTTGTTTGTTTGACATTTTGATACTTTCCCACACTACAAGATGCTCCAGGCTTGTCTCGTATATCCCCTCCACCCCATCTCTTGAAGAAATTGCCCTTTCTCCAAGAAACCCTGGCTCCTTTATTGAAGTATTGAAGATCGGTATTAAAAACCAAAACCTGGGTCCTGGGGGTGGTTGTTGCTTTTACAAGGTGTTGCTCCTAAGCCCTTAGCTCATGGTCCACACTGATATGGGCTGTATATAGGGACTTTCCTCCAAAGAGCAAGAAAAAGCGTGTGTGCATACTAACGTGTGTGTGTGTGTGTGTGTGTGTGTATATATATATATATATATATATATATATATATATATATACACACACACACAAATCTATAAATATTTCTATATGTACCCATACTAGGCTAACCATGAGGTCATCCTGATGTGTCCAATTCTAACCCATTACCACATGGCTCACCCTAGTCTTTCCCCCTTGTTTATCTTCCCCCCCCCCACCATCCACCATCCATTTACCTAATTGTTCTACTGCAGCCTCTGTGCCACTGTGTCCAAGAGACGTATTTCATCATGAGTCCTCCTATTTCCCCACATCTCTGCGCACGCTTCCCGCAGTTCTCTGATAGTACTGGGGACTGAGTAACTGCCGTGTCCCTCTGTGCCCCTCCCTCCTCCTCCTGGAGGGTCCCCCACCCCTAAGCCTGCTCTGAGGGCACCTGCTGTCCTGAGACCTTCCTCACCACACCCCTTCCCCCACCGCATACACGGACAGCGTCTCCCTCCCTTGTGCTGATTACTTACTTCTGTGGTTTCAGTTACCATATTAAACTGAAGTTAGTTTTTCTGTGGGCCTAACATAGGGCTTGACTTACAGTGAACATTCAGAAAATGTCACCGGGCCCTCAACGCTGCATTCATTGGTAGACATCTCGCAGTGGAGAGCAGAGGAGGTTTTGGCCGCCTTTCTTCCTGCTCTGGGGGAGTTTTTCAGCTCAAAGTGGAAAAACAAAACAAGAAGCAGTATGGAAGGCCCAGGAGCCCCTCTTTGCTGAGCAGAGGACACAAAATACCCACAGTTTAACCAAATACTCCTATTTATTTGCTCTTCAGAGTACGCAGTTATAATCTGACCAGCACCAAATAGACGACGATCATAATTTCAGCTGACAACTGACATTTAGCTCTTCTTCCTACTGACATTTATCACAAGAAAATATGCAGAGTTAAGTCTAGGAAGTCTCTCCGGGTTTACAACACCCTCTTTCTCTAATGGCATTCCTGTCTATTTATAGTGACATATCCAGGTGCAAAGTACAAAGAAATCTTACTGGTGACACTCAGGCCAGTGCTGTCCTGCTTCCAGAGAGAACCGGCTGCGGGGGAAGACATCCGGGTCTTTTTCCCGGTAACTGCCCATGTACGTTGTTAGAGAAGAATCAGACCATCTCGTTTCGTTCTGCCAAGATGCTCCAGCCTTGAGCCTGATCAGCTCGAACTCCTGAGAAGTAAGAGGGCTAAAGGGCAGAAGAATTTGTGGAGCCAAGTAGAAGAAATATGACATGGCTCTGGACGGCCTGCTCCGGGTGACTTCTCAAGCCCTCTGCATAATGAAGAATTAATTTCCTTTTAGGAGCAAGAAGTAATTGACCAGGCTCCTCAAAAGTTGCCGAGCAACAAACAGATCACAAAATTCCACAAAGACTACTGCCCTCAATGCCCCCTAATTTTAACTAGCAAATTTATAAGCGACATAACTTTCTGGCCTTTGTTCTAAGCAACCTTACTGCTAAAAATTATGGCAAGAAAGCAGGTGGCAGCCGCTTTTATAAATAAAATAGTGAATCCTAATGATGGTGGTTTAAGGGGTAGGAAGCAAGAGATAACAGAACAGTGCCAAGCATTCATTTCCTGTGAAGACTGGCCTCCAACACGAACTGGCCACAAACACAAACTGCTTGTGATGTCAACAATAGCAGGTGACTCAAACTGTTTTATGACATAGAGCAATGGTGCTTAAGCTGGCTGCACATGATGTTGGTCCAGGAGCTGTTCAAGTCAGCAGCAACTCGGCGTCACCAACCCCCACCTCTGCCCCGCCCCCAAAGATTCTGATCTAATTGGTCAAGAGCAGGGCCCAGGCACTGGTATTTTTAAAAAACTCACTCCTGGAGGTTTCTAAATGAGCAGCTAGAGTTAAGAAATAAGGTCACTGAAATGTCACTGTGAACCCTTTTTAGGTTGAGAAGTCATAGCATTCAACCTTTCATTCACATGATTTGCCACATCCTTCACTAATAATTACTCCAAATCTGGTTAATATGTTTTGCCTATCTTTCTCCACATTCACAAACAATCCCCTGGCAAATAGAAAGAGATCTTTCAACATTCCTCCTTTTTTTTTTTAAATAATTTTATTTTTTTAATGGGGTGACATCAATAAATCAGGATACATATATTCAAAGATAACAAGTCCAGGTTATCTTGTCGTTAATTATGTTGCATAACCATCACCCAAAGTCAGATTGTCCTCTGTCACCTTCTATCTTGTTTTCTTTGTGCCCCTCCCCCTCCCCCTCTCCCTTTCCCCCCTTCCCTGCCCCCCCCCTCCCCGTAACCACCACACTCTTATCAATGTCTCTTAGTTTCACTTTTATGTCCCACCTACGTATGGAATAATGCAGTTCCTGGTTTTTTCTGATTTACTTATTTCACTTCGTATCATGTTATCAAGATCCCACCATTTTGCTGTAAATTCCTCCTTTCTTAATCAGCTCTTGGGGAGCTGTAGTTCTCAACTCTTGTGCTTATCCGCATAACCTGTGGAATTCTTTATAAACACCGATGTTATGGCTCACCTGGGTCTGCCAGTTGGCGAGTGGATCCATCACCAGCATTAAAAAAGAAAAAAAAAAAACCCACTCTGTCAGTGATCGGATCAGTGCCGATGGGGCATGGGAAATGTGCAGAGGACTGAGCCCGACCTTCACAAACTATAGGTCTGAGAAAAAGCCCAGAAATCAGTATGTTTGTATTGTTATGTGATTCAGATGCAATTGATCTCTTGAACACCGGGAGTACCACTCCAGGAGCTGACTCTAAACAGACACACCGCAGGGTGTGTTTCTTTGAGAATAACATTATTTGCAAATAATTGTCAGTATTTAAAATTAGAGGAGTTTCTTTCCTTAAAAATTTGACATTTGGACCACAGCAGCTTCACCTGGAAGAGTAGGCAGACGTTTGCAGACCTGGCTGCTTTTTCTCATGGAGTTGAAGGCAGAGATCTCTCCAGAGATCCCTTGGAGAAATCTAGACATGACGAGAAGATAAAGAGTGAAACAGGGGAACAAACACCGGACCACCCAGCTCTTATTGACCACCCAGTTCCAAGTGGCAACTACTTCTGTGCTTAACCCTTTAGCCATTCTGGCAAAAACGGTGGTTTTAAAGAAATCTCTGCTAGCGATATATATTGTTTTGAGACAGTAAAATAAGTAGAACATATTGTGAAAGAGTATCTCTAGAAAATTTCTTTTCTTCTTTTTTTGAGAGACAGAGAGAGGGACAGACAGACAGGAAGGGAGAGAGCTGAGAAGCATCAGTTCTTCATTGCGGCACCTGAGTTGTTCATTGATTGCTTTCTCACATGTGCCTTGACTGGATGCTCCAGCAAACCGAGTGACCCCTTGCTCAAGCCAGTGACCTTGGGCTCAAGCCAGGGACCTTGGGGTTTTGAACCTGGGTCTTTTGTGTCCCAGGCCAATGCTCTATCCACTGCGCCACCACCTGGTCAGACTGTAGAAAATATTTTAAAATTTTCTTCTTATATAATGAGGTAGTCTATAGAAATATGTAATAAAATAAGCTCTTTAAAAAATAAAGTACGGTATAACTGTACTTTACCATAACTTACCACATTTCTGGGCCTTTATATTATTCTTATTTCTTCTCCCAAAATTAATTTTATTACTTTTAACAACTATAACATCAAGAATCATAAAACTTAACAATTTAAATGAAAATGCCTAACATTGAGTTTAGATAGAATTATAGCTTAGTTCATCAATCTATTAAATATTGAACAAGTCTGTTAAAGTAAGTTGGACTTCAAACTAGATAATAAGTAGAGTGGCCTAATTAAATTTATAGTCGTAAGTATTTAATCTATAAAGTCCTACAGTTCTAAAGGCCTTTGCGTTCACTCTTTGTTCTCATTTTATCAGATGCTTCACTTGTCTTGGACGCTGGTATTCAGTGCCAATTTGTATGATCTGACTTCCAGGTTGAGTCTGCACTACTTCCTTTTGTAATGGAATTATGGCAGGTTATGTTGTTCGGTCCCTTGTATGTTAAATGTGAAAAAAACAAAACAAAACACTAAGCATCTTGAGAATGAACTCTGGACTGTGAGTACACTTTAATGAAAATAGGAGCTTCCTGAGTTACCTCTTACCCAATAACACCAGCAGGTGGCATACATATCACCTGATTGGGAGGAGGGGGCATGCCTTGACAGGGCTTCTGTCTAAACACAAGCCAATTATTCTAATAAAGTGTTAATAGGAATGAATTAAAAGAGTTTCAGATCATTAAATTAAAGATGGCGACAGAATAGGCAGATGTTCTAACTGCCACCTCCCAGGACCAAATTGGATTACAACTTAATTTAAGAACAATCATCTTGAAAAACCAACTTTGGACTAAACTAAGAGGAATCTATAACCAAGGATCACCGAAGAAGTCACACCGAGACTGATAGGAAGGGCAGAGACACAGAAAGGGCTGCCCCACTCCTAGGAGTGAGTGACAGCCGAGGGTCCGGAGGGACTTTCACTGTGGGGAGGGTCGCCCTGAGAGGTGTAGGTGCTCAGCTCCAAGCCAGTGCACCAGCCTAGAGTCCCAAACCTAGAAGAGGGGCTCACATAGCATTTGGCAGTGAAAAGAGCCGGGTTTCTGTCTACAAAAAAGAGATGGAGCTCTTGGAGATGCAGACTCCGTCTTAAAGGAGCCACACAGAAAATCTCATTCAAAGCCACTTACCCAGGCATTGATGAGGGAGAACTGAGAGGACTAGGGTTTCGGGAGAAGAGTATAAAGTTGGTGACCCAGGGAGAGACATCATGGGGGATGGCCACTGGCACCCCTGTGCTGAGTCATTCTCCAACAGTGCAGTTGCCATCTTTCTTGAGCGAAGCAGTCCCCTCTGAGCGGCATCAGCCTGGGGAAAAGCAACTGCTCTGACATCGAGAGTCTTTCCTGCCCCACTCTACGGAGACTGGGCCATCCTAGAAGTCAGCCAGGAAGCAGGGGGCACATCAGTGACTCAGTTTTCTGGCGATGAGGCCTGAGGTTTCCCCCCCATGCTCCCAAGACTGGTGCTTCTGCCTCATGGGAGACTCAGTAGAAACTGTACAGACTGTGGGCAGACCACACCTCTGGGTCTCAGAGGACACACCCACCAGACTCCTGGGGCCACACCTGTGAAAAAAGTCTGGACAGACCAACACCTCAGGCCAAGCCACACCCACCACCCTTCCTAATTCCTGAATTGCCCCAGGCTCTAGATTCTACCAAGAGGTTTTATTTCAGTAGCTGAGCCCAACAAACAGCCAGCAGACAGAGGCTGCAGGAGGCAGAGCTCAGGGAACCTCGGCCTTTTGCAAAACTTCCTCCAGGCCCAGAGTGGGTAAAAGCCAGCCTAGGAGTGTGGCTGAGTATTTCCATGTGCACATGGGCCCAGCAGAGGCAGCCCAAAACTCCGCATTGCTTATAGTTTCAAGAAGGTTGCTGAGGGCCAGTCATGGGCAGTGTCTCCCAATGCTCTGCGCCGGGTTTCTGCAGGGAGGCCCAGGGCTGGTACATCTAGCAGCCAGTTGTAGAGAGTAACAGTTCAGGACCTAAAAACCCTTGCTGGTGGCGTGTCCTAAAGGAGAGCTCCTCACACCTGGCCCAGCTGAGGCGAGGCCTGCTTTCTGTGATCAGCACCGGCACAGCAGCTCGTGTGCATTGGACGAGGTCAAGCTTCACAGTCAGCTGGCCCAGGTCCTGGATATTGTACCCTGCTGGGCTAGGTTCCACAGGGGGATGGGAGAGAAGCTTGGAGCATGGACATTTAAAATGTGGGTCCCCATGAGCCTATTGTTGGGTCTGGTCAAGAAGCTTAGCCACTTTCTGGGGAGGAGTCTCTCTGTCTTCCTCCCTGAGACCAGGTGCTCACCAGCTGGGAGAACTTCTGCAGAGGGGACTGTTGGCCCCACCCAATCTGAACCTGCTGCTCACTTCACTGGAAGAAATAGAATTGGAGTCTCCAGCAGTGTCTGAGGGATTAGGCTCTGGAGTAGGGACCATTTTCTCCATACTGAGCTCCTGACCAAGAGACCCCTGAAGTAGGGGGTCCCAGTAACATTGTATTCCCAACCTCAACTGCCCTAACCCACCAAGCTTGCAACCTGTAGAGGGGTTGGTGTGTGAGGCCAGTCTGAGCCCACACTACAGTCTTTCTACAGGAGACTCTGTCAGAAGACCAGGCAGCTGCAAGAGGAGGTGGAACAGCTGAAAAGTGGAGGCAAATCTTACAGAGCTTGGGGCTTTTACAGAACTACAGTCATCTATAAGCAGGAAGAAGCTGATCCTTATACACAGGTTGGCCCCTCCCACACTACCCAGGTGCAGAAAATGTAGACACAAATAGCAAACAAAGCAGTAGCTCCAGACAGGTAGATAACAGCAGGTTACAAACAACTGCTGACGCCAACCCAAGGAGACTCAAAACCAACAACCAGTAATGGAGGGCAGACAGCACCAACCCTAGACTCAGTTAACTACGTGAGCAGCATGTCAAAGAAGGAGTCCAGCAGGCACCAGAAACTGTGGAGAATAAATACACCCAACAGGACAGACACTGCACAGTGTCTAATACACATGATTAAGGTTGACCCTTAGAGCCAGCGAGCCTGAAGGTATAACTGCACCCACGAAAGGACCAACTGTATTCAGTACTCACATACACAGGAGGGTGAATACCACCCTCAAGAAGCATTCCTAGAGCAAGGAATTCAGGTGGCCTGGAGGTCAGTACCACTGAACCTCTCTTCCTCATAAAGACACCACAACAAATTTCAAAGTCAGACAGTGCTACCTAATACACAGACACAGTTCTGGAAGTCCTGGCCAAAGCAATCAGAGAACAAGAAGAAATAAAAGGCATCCAAATTGGAAAAGAAGTAAAACTGTCATTATTTGCTGATGACATGATACTGTACATAGAACCCTAATGTCTCAGTCAAAAAACTACTAGACCTAATAAATGAATTCGGCAAAGTGGCAGGATATAAAATTAATATTCAGAAATTAATTGCATTTTATACACCAACAATAAACTGTCAGAAATAGAAATCAGGAAAACAATCTCCTTCACTATTGCAACAACAAAAAATAAAGTACCTAGGAGTAAATTTAACCAAGGAGGTAAAAGACTTACTTGTACTTGGAAAATTATAAGACATTGCAAAAGGAAATCAAGGAAGATACAAACAAGTGGAAGCATATACCACGTTCATGGATAGGAAGAATAAACATCATTAAAATGTCTATACTACCCAAAGTAATCTATAGATTCTATGCAATTCCTATTAAAATACCAATGGCATACTTCACAGATCTATCAATAGAACAAATATTCCAATAATTTATATGGAACTAAAAAAGAATCTGAATAGCCTTGGCAATCTTGAAAATGAAGAACAAAGTGGGAGGTATCACAATTCCTGATATCAAGTTATACTACAAGGCCATTGTAGTCAAAATAGCTTGGTAGCCCTGGCTGGTTGGCTCAGCGGTAGAGCGTCGGCCTGGCGTGCAGGGGACCCAGGTTCGATTCCCGGCCAGGGCACACAGGAGAAGCGCCCATTTGCTTCTCCACCCCCACCCCCTCCTTCCTCTCTGTCTCTCTCTTCCCCTCCCGCAGCCAAGGCTCCATTGGAGCAAAGATGGCCCGGGCGCTGGGGATGGCTCCTTGGCCTCTGCCCCAGGCTCTAGAATGGCTCTGGTCGCAGCAGAGCGACGCCCCTGAGGGGCAGAGCATCGCCCCCTGGTGGGCAGAGTGCTGCCTCTGGTGGGCGTGCCAGGTGGATCCCGGTCGGGCGCATGCGGGAGTCTGTCTGACTGATTCTCCCCGTTTCCAGCTTCAGAAAAATACAAAAAAACAAACAAACAAAAAAAAACCCAGCTTGGTAGTGGCATAAGAACAGGCATACAGATTGATAAAACAGAACAGAGAACCCAGAAATAAACCCATGCCTTTATGATCATTTGATATTTGACAAAGTAGGCAAGAGTATACAATGGAGTAAAGACAGTCTCTTTAATAAATGGTGTTGGGAAAATTAGACAGGTACATGCAAAAAAATGAAGCTAGACCACCAACTTACACCATTGATAGAAATAAACTCAAAATGGATAAAAGACTTAAATGTAAGTCGTGAAATCATAAAAATCTTGGAAGAAAACATAGGCAGTAAACTCTCTGTTATTTCTCATAGCGATATTTTTGCCCATATATCTTCACAGGCAAGTGAAATAGAGGACAAAATAAACAAATGAGACTATATCAAACTAAAAGTTAGCTTTTGCACAGCAAAGATACCATTAACAAAATAAAAAGACAATCCACACAATGGAAGAACATATTTGCAGAGACATCTGATATGGGGTTAAAAACAAAAATTTATAAAGAACTTCTAAAACTCAACACCAGGAAGGTAAACAATCCAATCAAAAAATGGACAAAGCACCTGAATAGACACTTCTCCAAAGAGGACATACAGATGACCAAAAGGCATATGAAAAGTTCAACATCACTAATCATCAGGGAAATGCAAATTAAAACCACAATGAGATAGCACCTCACAACTGTCAGAATGGCACTCATTAACAAAACAACACATAATAAGTGCTGGCGAGGGTGTGGAGAAAAGGGAACCCTTCTGCACTGCTGGTGGGATGCAGACTTTTGTTGCCACCATGGAAGACAGTATAGCATTTCCTCAAAAAATTAAAAATGGAACTGCCTTCTGACCCAGCTATCCCATTTTTAGGAATATATCGTAAGGATCCCAAAACACTGATCAAAAGAAGATATGCACCCCCATGTTTATGGCAGCATTGTTTACAATAGCCAAGATCTGGAAAAAGCCCAAGTGTCCATCAGTGAATGAATGGAATGGATAAAAAAGGTTTAGTACATATACACAATGGAATATTACATGGCCATGAAAAAGAAGGAAATCTTACCTTTTGCAATAGCATGGATGGACCTGGAGATTATTATGCTAAGTGAAATATCCAGGCAGAGAAAGACAAATATGTGATCGCATTTAAATGTGAACACGGTGAACTGAGGAATGGAATAGAAGCAGATGCGGGGTCATAGGGAGCAGAGGGACAGCTATCAGAGGAAAGAGGGATGAGGGGACAGGAAGAGAGAAAGTGAAGGGATTAATGAAATTATAGATACATAACACATAGATACAGATAACAGGACAGCAAATCCCAGAGGGAAGGGGGGAAGGAGTTAGGGGGAGTGGGGCAAAAGGGGTGAAATGGAGGTCACGTGGTTGAGGGGTGAGGGTGTTATATTGAGTGGGACACTTGAATCCATGTTAACATAATAAATTTTAAAATGTAATAAAAAATAAAAGAAAAAAAGAGTTTGGGGTTTAAGTTGTAGACAAGTTGGGATGACTAAGTTTCTCTGATGTAGGACTCAGAGCCTTTAATATTTCATTGTGCACTATAAATCTTTCAAAGGCACCTGGATAGCACAGCATTTCCTAAATTTAGCTGACCGCAGACTCCTTTGGTGGGATGAGGAGCATCTCGGGGCATTGCTGTTCTATGGAACAGTCCAGGAACTGAAAAGTCTAGAGGTCTCTACAGCAAAGACAATAGCTGGTCTGTCGTCTTTGGAATTTACTAGATCTACACTGGATATCCAGCCTTAACCACTGACAGCCTGGCAGAGGGGCGGATTAAGCAGTACATCAAATAGCAAGGTACACAAGTATATTTACATGTGTGTACATCCATGAGTCTACTACCCAGATATATCCCTCTTATCCATTTTCAGTCACAACAGTGTGTGCACGCACACACAGGGGTGACCACTATTTCAATTTCTAACACCACAGATGAGCCAGGGCAGGCTGTCTTCTGTGAGGGCAGAAACTTCCTGATGCCATTTCAAAATGAAGCCCAGGAGAACACGTAATACAAAGACCAGAAAGAGCAGAGAAAAAAGATCCCGTATGAAGCTGAAGCTTCCATCCCAGCAAGAGTCTGTCTCCTCCCATAAGGCACCAATGTCTGATATTCGGGTAAGTGTGGCCAACAGCTGAATGAGCACACAGAATGTGTTATAGTTAACGACTGTTTGAGTGTGTTAGTTAGAATAATATTAATTCTCAGTCCTTGATCTTGGTATAATTTCTTCATGTTTCCCAACTGTGTAATTTGGAGATTTTTAGTAACTTGTCAAAAACTGTATGGCACGTGGTCTAAAGGATACAGGAAACAAGGAACCAGCAGCAACAGGACTAGAAAGAAATAAAAGAGGGTAAAAGCACAAAGGAGCAGGAAAAGGAAATTGATAAAATTAGTGAGGAGTAACCTAAAAGGAATATTTTCATTTTTGGAAATTTGGGGGTTATTTTTATTATTTGAAAGCTGAAATTGATTTCAAACAGTATGTACACTGTGATCCCAACTTTGTTTAATAAAAAGTATAGATGTATACATATTTATAAGAAAAGGCCTAGTGGGCTATATATAAAAATGTTAATACCTAGTACAGATTACATATGATTTGTTTTGTTTTGTTTTTTTGTATTTTTCCAAAGTGAGAAGCAGGGAGGCAGACAGACAGACTCACATGTGCCTGACCGAGATCCACCGGCATGCCCACCAGGGGGCGATGCTCTGCTCATCTGGGGCATTGCTCTACTGCAACCAGAGCCATTCTAGCGCCTGAGGTGAAAGCCATGGAGCCATCCTCAGTGCTAGGGCCAACTTTGCTCCAATGGAGCCTCAGCTGTGGGAGGGGAAGAGAGAGGTAGAGAGAAAGGAGAGGGGGAGGGGTGGAGAAGCAGATGAGCGCTACCCCTGTATGCTCTGGCCAGGAATCGAACCCAGGACTTCCACACACCAGGCTGACGCTCTACTACTGAGCCAACCAGCCAGGGCCTATGATTTTTTATATGTAATTTTTGTATTTTACATTTGCTTATTTTCTAAACATTTTACAGTGAATGTATGTAACTCATAACCAGAGCCATGATATTATTTTACAAAAACTAAAACAAACAGAATGCATCCTTACTTACCCAAAAATCTTGCAAAGATTCTCTTTCTGGTTTACAATATTTTTCTCTTCTGCTTCTTTAGAGTCTAGGCCTTAAAACACAAACAATAAAACCCCCAAAACACCTCTAGAGAAAAGAAATTGGAGTCAATTCAATCAAATATGATGCTTATTAAACTTTCTCTTTCTTTAGTTCTGGATGCAGTTATCAGAGGTACGGACAAAAATCAGGTGGCTCTTTCGGGAGTGTGTGTGTGTGCGTGCGTGTGTGTGTGTTGGGTGGGGACTAGGGAACAGGGAAATAGAAATAGAAGGTCAGGTATATAGTGAACTGCACTGTGAGGAAACCTGAGTTAATGCTTGCTGTTTTCCAAGGAAACCCTGTCTATTCATAGGTACCCACTGTGACACACACACACAGACTCATAACAACTCAAACTAAAAAATGAGTCCTAGGCCCTGGCCGGTTGGCTCAGCGGTAGAGCGTCGGCCTAGCGTGCGGAGGACCCAGGTTCGATTCCCGGCCAGGGCACACAGGAGAAGCGCCCATTTGCTTCTCCACCCCTCCGCCGCGCTTTCCTCTCTCTCTCTTCCCCTCCCGCAGCCAAGGCTCCATTGGAGCAAAGATGGCCCAGGCGCTGGGGATGGCTCCTCGGCCTCTGCCCCAGGCGCTAGAGTGGCTCTGGTCGCAATATGGCGACGCCCAGGATGGGCAGAGCATCGCCCCCTGGTGGGCAGAGCGCCGCCCCATGGTGGGCGTGCCGGGTGGATCCCGGTCGGGCGCATGCAGGAGTCTGTCTGACTGTCTCTCCCTGTTTCCAGCTTCAGAAAAATGAAAAAAAAAAAAAAAAAAAATGAGTCCTAGCCACAGGCAAGGCTTTCTGAGTGGTACCTCGTGGCATAAACAGCACACAGCAAGAGCAGGTTTGGAGTGCCGGGAGGCAGACACAGGAGCACAGTGGACAGGGGTCTTTCTTTACTGTAACATTAACCATCACCACACAGTTCTGTTGGGCAACACTCTTAGTGATTTACAGAATTCATTGCTAGGATAATCATGTCACCCAGAAAGAATGTCCTAAAAGGTACTTCAAAGTTCTACTCTTGCTTGAGTAACCTGAGTCTTGGGAGAGTCTCAAGTATAGAATAATAACTGGTGACAATAGAAGAAGATACTTAAATGTTCTACACACGTTCTAAACCCTGCAACAGGCATTAATTTATTTAATCCTCACAACAGCCCTCTAGGAAGGTGCTGTTCTTATGCCTGTTTCACAGATGAGGAAACAGACCACAGAAAGTCTACCCAATGTCACACACTAGAAAGTGGCTGAACTGAAGTTGGAACCCAGACTGTCCAATGCCCCTCTTGCCCTGTTTGGTCCTGCACATGCTGACCCCTCCCCTCCACATCTGTCCCGTTCAAAAGCCTCCCCAACAACCTGTACATTACTGGACTCATATTCAAAGAAGGTTCCTATCGATGACTTAATAAATGTGCTGTGCAGAGAAAGACAATGAACCACTACCTTATATCTCCAGCTGCAGTCCTGAGACTTATTTAGAAGGATAGAGGTGTGGCCTTCTGCTATACACATCATTTAACACTTGGAAGATTCTTTCTTCGAGTTTAAGAGCCATACATGAAATGTCAGCAATTAAATATTAACGTGACAAACCATCACAACCCCAGAAATTTTCCAAGCACAGAAAAGATTCTAAGAAGTTGTCACCCACACATTTCCTGTGATTAAAAAAAATTCTTTGCTAAAAAGGAATTCATCTTAGTGGATTACAGTTTCTAAACGCTTGAAGTCAGACGATAGGTAGAGGCACTCCTCAGAGCTTTAAACAGCTGAATTCTACCTGAAAAGTCGTGCAGGCAGGAGCAGGGGGCAAATACAGAATAAAGTTGTTAAAATGATCAGTTAGCACATATGTGTTGGTAAACAAAGACCAGAAGATAAGTCCTGTAGGGACTGAACTGAGACTTCATTTGTTCCCTATTCAGCAAGGGGAGTTGATCTCCTGTGCTGTTGGCTTAATCAAATACGAATCCAAATTTTACTTCCCGTTCTGTTACTAAGTCTTGTCCACGAGTTTATGGATGTACAGAAGGCATGTGCACAGACCTGGAAACAGGCCGTCCTAGCCCGGCCAAGGTTAATACTCCACCCACCTCCTCCGGACGCTCAATCTGCATGGCAGCAGATTTACAATGTGCACAGGTATTTACGGGCCTGTTTCTGGGGTTATACAGGAGGGATGCTTTCAGCTTACAGGGACACGACTGGATTTTGTCCTAAAGAAATATGGGTATCCTGACAAATGCAATTTTAGGATACTCTGGAGAACTGGATTAATTCAATATATCCCAGCCCTTTGATTTGCTATTGTTAGAGGTTGTTCAGTCTGTGTCTTTGTCTCTGTGGCTATGTAAAGCTTTGCTCAGAATTTGTTCATTCATCCATTCACTCCATAAATATATATTGTGCATTTACTCTGGGTCACTGAACACTACCATTTATTATTCTGTGCCATATCGGTCAACTCCCAACATATACAATAAGTGCTATACCTATGGCATTTTTCCTGACTCCCTCCTTATGATTCATTTACTAATCAAAAGCTATTGAAATAAGAAACAGTATAAAAAGGCAGTATAAACAGAATACAAATCTAATTCAGTACACTTTCCAAATATTGGAAAGTAGGTATACCATGTACAATGAAGTAACTTTTGTTGTTTTGTGATATAAATCCCTACTACAATTTTTCAGCAAATGATTAAGGCTAAATTATTTTGAGCTAAAATTTCATATTGCAAATACCAAAAGATAGGGCTCAATACTGGAGAAGCATAATACACATTATAAAGTTGAATAAACCAGTGAGTTTTATAAGGGCATAATATGTTGTATATACTCTATTCCTTCCCTACTCTATGGTGGGGATCAGACATTGTGGAGTGACCAGACATATCAGGATGGCTTCCCTGCTGCTCATGGTCACTTGTCTTAGAATGTTCCTATAGTTTCCTGAATCCCTCTTACAGAAATCCAGTCTCCCAGCCCACCACTAAACTGTAGACTATCAACAAAGGCAGGGTACTTTGTCCAAAGAAACATGAGGAATCTCTTGTGTTCCTTTTGTTTTATGGGTTTTCAAGGTCCTGAGGGAGTGCAGAATTGGGAGGCCCAAGAATATATTCTTCTTTGGGGTGGGGGAAGGGTGTGACAAAATCTCTGCAGACTCCCCCTTTGAGTCAGCTCACACAGGGGGTTGACTGCCTTACTTTCCTGGGGCCACTGTAACCAAGTACTGCACACAGAGTGGCTTTAAACAACAGAAATTTATTGTGTCGCTGTTCTGGAGTCTAGATGTCTGAAATCAAGGCATCAGCAGGGCGCACGCTCCCTCTGAGACGCAGAATCCTTCCTTGCCTCTTCCTGGATTCCGGCAGTTTTCCAACCATCTTCAGCACCACTCCAGTCTTCATCATCACAGTGCTCTCCCCGTGTCTCCGTCTTCACACAACTGTCTTCCCATAAGGACATCGGTCACATCAGATTGGGGTCCATCCGACTGCAACATGATTTCAGCTTAGCTAATCACATCTGCAACAATCTTACTGCCAAATAGGGTCACACCTGAGATACTGAGGGTAAGGACTCCAACGTCCCTTTTGAGATGGACCTAATTCAAACCATAACAATGATGATAATGTTCTGCAATTCACTGAGGAAACGGTCTGGGTTCTCAAGTGACGAGAGCTAATGGGAAGAGCATTCCTGGAACCAGCAACATCACTGGTTTTATCCAGCAGTGGGGTGATTTCTCCCGTTCTCATCCTAGATGAAGATGCAGTATGGGTAGCACATGTCTAGTAAACAAGTAGACTTAAACAGACTGATAACCTTCTAAGGAAGAGTAGGAATAGTTTAAAAGATTATGGTCAACAGGCAATACACACTTTTCTTAAGAGCTGGTTTCTAATCCACGTACTAGATCACTGAGTGAAGAGCCAGGAGAGGTAGGTTTGAGTCTGAGCCCTAGTGGCTACTTATGCAAATGGCTTCACCCTCTGAAACTCATCGTCTACCTCATCACTTGTGCTGCGGTGGAAGTGTGTATGCATCACGGCCTGCCCCACCCAAGGGCCTGAAGAAACAGAGCCTTACAGACAAGCTGTTCCTGCTGGACAAGGACCTCGATTTACACTTTACCCAGCCCCTGAAACAGACTGAGGTGGGCAACTGATGCCGGGGAACCCACCCCAAGATCCCTCAGCGGCCCTACTGCCTCCAAAAGATGAACAGAACAGGCTGATCTTATTTCTGTCAGGAACTTGAAATTGGGAACCCAGAACTATGAGGCGTTAAAGTGGGAACTGGAGCTGTAAAATAATGAATGACATTCGACCTAGAAGGGCTTTCATGACTATCAGCCTCACTTGTGCATTTTGGTAGTATATTACCAATAATTAGGTTGATGAGCGTTTTGGTAGTCTATTACCAAGAACTAGGTTGATGACTAGTTGACCCTTTCAGGAAGCTCTCATCTTTCAGTATAACACCACAATTTTCAATTGGTGTGCCACAAAAATTTTTAAAACACGCAACACCTGACCATTTAGTCAGGGGCACTGACCTCATTTCCCTTACATTGTTAAAAAAAAAAAAAAAAAAAAGACAACAGCTAACACAACACTAGCTGTCTGGAGTGAATGAGTCAAAATTATACCTATTTTTTTCAGATCAGCAAAAAATGTATTTTTTTGGTGTAGCGCAGAATTTTAGTACTTAGTTCAAGCGTACCATGAGATGTAAGTTTGAAAATCGCCGGTACAACATAGCAATAACACATTTATTTATACCTCACCTTATTTCAAAACTAATGAAAGTATTTGCAGTAGACACTTGATTTGCCTGCTGGCCTCCTGCTTTATTCTGTGACTGACTCTGGAGTCCAACAATTTAAATGAATACCCACAGATTTTGGAGACCAGTCTTCCCCCAACTCCAAGCATTCCAGTCAATCATAGTCCCCCACGCCACTGGCCACAGAGAAAGACCTATAACCACCCAGGCTGGCCAATCTGTGCTCCCCTGAATCTCTGCAAGTTAAATCCGCGGTGGGAGGGTCCTTCCTCCGGCCCTAGCTGCTGCTGACTGCCACCCCTCCAGCCATGTGGAGGAAGCCCGGAGAATGAATTCAATGCACAGGAAGACGCGACACGAAGGCCTCGTATCCTGTGTCCCTAAAGCTTGCTGCCCCCTCCCCTTCTCCCCATGTGATTAGACGAGCCAGTAACTTCCTCTTTTGGCCCAAGCTAATAGGTTTCTGTTATTTCTAGCCAAGAGTCCTAGCTACTATTGAAGCTGATATTAAGTTTTCATTTTTATTTTAATGTCTAAAATAGTATCTTCAAACATAAGCAGAAAAGTCTACTGGAAAATATACCTTGAGGCACCATTCTCCAAAAGAGCCAAATCTGAGACGGTAGGGTAGGGTAGGTTACAGAAGAGAGGCCCTGAAGCTAAAACCCTGCGCAGGAGCCTAGCATCTGGGCTAGGTACAAATCCTTTACCTACGTATACCACAGGGCCATCTACAAATAAAGACCCTGTCACTGTACCACCCCATGGACAGCAGGAGATGAACGCCATCAAGTGTTTTGAGCAACTTGGAAAATAGTATTTTTAAAATCTAATGTATAAATGCATCATATTTAGGAATGGTAAATTTAGATATATATTTTTTTTTGTATTTTTCTGAAGTTGGAAACGGGGAGGCAGTCAGACTCTTGCATGTGCCCGACCGGGATCCACCTGGCACGCCCACCAGGGGGCGATGCTCTGCCCATCCGGGGCGTTGCTCTGTTGCAACCAGAGCCATTCTAGTGCCTGAGGCAGAGGCCATAGAGCAGCAGTTCTCAACCTGTGGGTCGCAACCCTGGCGGGGTCGCCTAAAGCCATCGGAAAATACATAATGCATATCAGGTATTTACATTCTGAATCATAACTGTAGCAAAATTACAGTTATGAAGTAGCCACCAAAATTATTTTTTGGTTTGGGGTCACCACTACATGAGGTACTGTATTGCAGGGTCACGGCATTAGAAAGGTTGAGAACTGCCATAGAGCCATCCTCAGCGCCCGGACCAACTATGCTCCAATGGAGCCTTGGCTGCGGGAGGGGAAGAGAGAGACAGAGAGGAAGGAGAGGGGGCAGGTGGAGAAGCAGATGGGCGCTTCTCCTGTGTGCCCTGGCCCAGAATCGAACCCAGGACTCCTGTATGCCAGGCCAACGCTCTACCACTGAGCCAAACGGCCAGGGCCTAGATAAATTTTTTTTTATTCATTTTTAGAGAGGAGAGAGAGAGGGAGAGAGAGAGACAGAGAGAGAGAAGGGGGGAGGAGCTGGAAGCATCAACTCCCATATGTGCCTTGACCAGGAAAGCCCAGTGTTTCGAAATGGTGACCTCAGCATTTCCAGGGATAAATTTCTTAATATTCCTCCTGCTCCATTTCTCTTTCTGTAAAATAGGAGTAATAATGCCTCTCTTGAGAGTGGTTAACAGCATTAGCAGTAATATGCAGGGGCTGGCAAAAGCTAACAGTGGTGAATCCATGAAACACAGTTCACTCTTACTATTTATTATTGTGTTATTTGTATTACAACTGTGAACCTACTTTTGCCCACTGCTTCTGTGAGACTGGGAGAACGTGACAACCTCCAGCCGATCTGCCAGAAAGGAGGGGACGTCAACCACCTGGGCATCTTGTGCAGGAGCTGCTAGACATTTTGAAAGGGGGGCTTGAGTGGCAGGAAGTTTTCTGCAGAGACTGTGTGTTAGGTCCGGGGTGAAGAGTCAGGAGAGCTGAGCGCGATGAGGTGGTAGGTAGTTGGTTCTCCCCAGCCCAGTGGAGCGGTCCCTGCGGGAAGAGAGGCAGGGATCCTGTGCTCGGGATGGAGTCTGGGAACACCTGGGCAGGGCAGCGTCCTCCCGCACGAGCAGCAGCAAGCAGTAGCAGCAACTGAAACAGTGGAAGCCCAGCACAGGCCTGGCTGGAGGAAGCTGCACCCAGGAGCGGGAGCTTGTTTGTGACTTAGTGAGAAACCTCTGGAACTTCCAGAACTACTTGTGAAGAGGACTTTCCGGGGAATGGAGATCCTCCACGTCATGGAATCCTGAGTCAGCAAAGTTTGGGTGTTAAAGCTAATGTGATGAATGGCTTTACTGTCATCCTAAGATTTTCCTCTGTAGAGCTCTAAGATTGGAGAGTTTTGAGAGTGAGGTCACAAGATCTCCTCTGTTATGGGAAAACAACACTAATTGAGAACCAAGTTAGACCTGCTGAGAGTAGAGTAGTTTACTGACTTATACCCGCCTTCACCTCATTCCAGCAAGAAGCTGAGGTCGCTGAGAAAAATAAAATTCCTCAAGATTACCTTTACGCATCAAATTTTCAGTTAAATGTTAACGTACTGACTCACACTCATATCACCTACATATTTTGTAACTGCTTTTGTGCCACTCTAGTTATTTTATCAAACATACCACTAAGGACAAAAAAGTAAACTAACATAAAACTCATGGGACAGGAATTTATATCAGATGGGTTAAAAAAAAAAAAGTTCATAAGTTATGTAACCAATTAAAATACTACTGTGGAAGCAAAAAAAGAAGCAGGCTAAAATTTGTTTCAAATTGTACTTTTTAAAAAAACATTTCAACTTGTTCATCATTTTCTTAGTCTTATTTGAACAACAACGCCAATTGTTTAGTGAGCACTGGGGCTGGTTGCCGTCGAACACTCCGTGTTCAGCAGGTCTGCCATCAGTGTCCACCGGCAACAGCCAAGGGCTAGGGAAGGGGGTAAACCGCCAGAGTACAGAGGGAAGACAAAGAGAAAACTCCTTGCTAAGTTGTATTGTTAGAGCTAATGTCACCTGCAGCTGTAACTGCACAAGTAATGCTAGTCACTTCAATGAAATTGGTATTGTTTTAGCAAAATGCCTGTCAATTCTGGAGCTCAGTTTGGAGTGTAGCACATTCTTATTTCCCTAAATAAATGAATGGTAATTATGCCTTTGACAAAGGCAAATCAACCTATGAGGCCTTTCAGAAAAGACTTACCCTTCTGAGCTAGAGGGAGACCAGTTCATTTAATCCTCACGCCCCTAAGAGGTAGTGACTATTGGTAAATATTTATTTAGCACTTTACTATGTCCAGTTTAATAACTGTGTATGTATGTTAAGTAAAAGTCCTTTCAACAACTCTGGGTGCACACTACTGTCAGTCCCATTCAATAATGAGGAAACTGAGGCACAGGGAGATTAAGTAGTTGCCCAAACTAAACGATGCTAGTTTGTATTATAGAACAGAGGTCTGTCATGAGTGTACACGTGTAATATTTCTAGCACCTACCAATTACCGAGTACTAAGCATTTTACAATTTCTCATTTAACTCTTCCAACAACCCAACGAAGTCAAGTATCTTTTCTTACTCTAATTTTACAGACAGAAATTTTTTAAGTTGCGTTCACATCAACATACATTCCAACTATTCTGTTACTTGTGTGCATGGCCATTTCAGAAATTTCTGGAATAGTCAATATGACTTTCTACTCTTAGATACCCACTGGGTATTGTTTTGGCTTACATTTTCTCTCAAAATTCCCGGAGAATATAGAATCAAAGGAGGCATTTTAAGGTACACAATCTGACACTGGCACATTGGCTCAGCGTGTGAAGTCCCAGGTTCAATTCCCAGTCAGGGCATACAGGAGAAGCGGCCATCTGCTTCCCAGGCACTAAAGATGCCTCCATGGCCTTGCCTCAGGTGCTGAAATAGTTTGGTTGCCAAGCAACAAAGCAGCAGCCACAAATGGGCAGAGCATTGCCCTGCAGGGGGCTTACCAGGTGGATCCTGGTCAGGGGCACGTGGGAGTCTGTCTCTGCCTGTCTTCCCACTTCTAACTTAATTTTTAAAAAAAGGTAAACAATCTTTCACTGTCCTCAGCTTTCTCTGCTCCTGGCTGTTGAGAAGAAATTATTCTATAGGCCACCATGCCAGAATATTAGAACAGAAAGAAATAAACGGAAATCAGTAACACGTAACAGTACCTTGGAAATACTGCCCGACCGCCTGACCTTTCCATCCACCTCTAACATTGAGTTTTCAAGCACTGTTCATAAACAAGGAGGCCGAGGGCACCACAAAAGAATTACTGAAAATATAAACACACAAGTGACTTTTAATATTAAAGTCTTTATGAAACGCTATGTAAAGCTATTGTACAGGATGCATCTCATGAGTCTCCGCTTTAAACGCTTTGAGCAGCAAGTCTGCGGCCAGCCCTGGGGCGAGGGCGCCGCTGAGGACCTTTCTCTCCAGTAGAGGAAGCTGCTCCCGCACGGCGGGGTGGCTCCGGAAGTGCTGCAGCACACTCTCCTGAATGAGGCTCCACATCCAGACCTGCTGCTGCTTCTGGCGCCGGGCGGTCAGCTCCCCACTGGCCAGCATGAGGTCTCGGAACTCTCTCATCTTATCCCACATCTCAGTGATCCCCTCTCCGCTCCTGGCAGATATACGAACTACCTAGTCAAAAGGGAAAAACCGCAACTGTGTTACTTAAAATGACAGAATACACTTTCATGGACACTCTGACACTCACCAATTAATTCTGACAGTGGAAGGGCAAAGGCAATGGCAAAAACGAGACATCTGACTGCTGTGTTCCAGTTACCACACTGGGAAATACACCGGGTAACTGACTAGGACTCCTCAGTGCAAAGCAGAAATGAATTACCAACTCCTGGTCAAGTCTCTTAGCCCAGAGATTTACTTGGATTCAGAATTCCTCAGGTGGTCTTCAGAGGCATCACGGAGGCACTGTGAGAGGGTCACACGGAAGAGAAGACCATGCTAGGTAGGTTCTCTGAGGCCCGAGTGCAAACGATACAACTCAAATGAGCAACCCCGTCAAAGATGCCTGATTCGGCCAGTGCTGAGAGCCGGATGCCCGGTCCAGCCGTACCCAAGTGCTGCAGACCTGACACACACGTGACCGAGGAGTCAGGGACGCCTGCCCCCCCCCCCCCCAAGTACCCGTGCTGCAGACCTGACACGCACGTGGCT
The DNA here is from genome assembly GCF_036850995.1 of Saccopteryx leptura. Taxonomy (NCBI): domain Eukaryota; kingdom Metazoa; phylum Chordata; class Mammalia; order Chiroptera; family Emballonuridae; genus Saccopteryx; species Saccopteryx leptura. The sequence continues at coordinate 214,718,719 of NC_089503.1, read as the reverse complement.
GGGGGGATGGGGTGGGGTGGGGTGAAAATCCGGGATGCCCGGCCCCGCCGTACCCAAGTGCTGCAGACCTGACACGCACGTAACTGCGGGGGTGGGGTGGGGTGAAAGTCAGGGACTCCTGGCCCCGCCGTACCCGAGTGCTGCAGACCTGACACGCACGTAACTGCGGGGGTGGGGTGGGGTGAAAGTCAGGGACTCCCGGCCCCGCCGTACCCAAGTGCTGCAGACCTGACACGCGCGTGACTGGGGGGGTGGGGGGGTGAAAGTCAGGGACGCCCCGCCCCGCCGTACCCGAGTGCTGCAGACCCGACACACACGTGACCGGAGGCCCCAGGAGTCAGTGTAAGCACATCACATCCTCACTGTTCTCAGCACAGGAGTCACAGCCGAGTCTTCTGCAAGTCTCCTCCTGCCCAGGAGCTGCGCACGGCCACCCCACTGCACTACTCATTACAGCTGTCTCCCTTCTTCCTCGCCCTCACCGAAAGTAGCACCCAACAGGCACAATGGGATGTTTTCACTCCTACCCAGACCCCATCATAGATAATCCAATCATTCTTTGCTCCATAATCTGAAGGCCGGTTCCTTTCAGAATGGATTTGCTATCACTTCCAAATGGCTCAAGTTAAGCATTCAGCAATCTGATCTACCACCTCACATCTGTCTTTGGCATCTAGTGGTGGAAGGACTACATTTAAAATCACGACTACATACTCTGGCTTTGCCATAATTTTAAAAACAGTAATCTCACATACAAGCAAAGACGGAGCCACACAACTCGCTTGGGACGCCGGCCCTCTGACACGCATGGCACACGCCGCAGTGAACGGCCGAATGGAGCCAGCTCACCGTTGGTCTCCAGACCTTCGAGCGCCTTCGGAGTAACTTCAGCGCGCTCACGTACTCCGCCTGTATCCGCCGAGCAGGCACAACCAAATCGCCGTCCGATTTAGTTACAGCCACCAAATCTGCCATCTCAATTATACCTCTTTTGATACCCTCAAAAGAAAATGAGAAAGGATTTATCAGAAACATTTAATTTATTTACAGCAAAAAAGAAATGGGAGGCCAGTTAAACGCTAAGGTTTTGAAATCATACACTTCATTAACTAATGCTTTCCCTGCAAGCCCTGTGTACTAGGAATCACAATTATTCAACAGAAATTACTCAAAAGCACCGCCTCTTGGGATTATGAAAGTCATCTGTAACATCTCTTCTAAATTTAGAGCCTAACTTGATGAAAGACATTCAGAATTACAGTAAATATATCATCAAGACACAACAAGAATGAGTGGCCGGAGACAGTTCACGTCGTCTCATGATGGATTCTGCTTCTCACGAGCTAACAATGCAAGAGGCCGCACCATCCATCAGTACCCACTTAAACAGAGAACACACCTATGACCACATTCTGCATTTCCAGAAACAAAGTCTTTGAAGTTTTCCTTAAATGTATCTAGCATTTTATTTTTTTCCAATTTGTTATTTTCTTTTACAGAGATAGTCAGAGAGAGGGATAGACAAACAGGAAGGGAGAGAGATGAGAAGCAGAGAAGCATCAATTTTTCATTGCAGCACTTTTGTTGTTCATTGATTGCTTTCTCATATGTGCCTTGACTGTGGGCCTTCAGCAGACTGAGTGACCCCTTGCTCAAGCTAGCGACCTTGGGTCCAAGCTGGTGAGCTCTGATCAAACCAGATGAACCTGTGCTCAAGCTGGCGACCTTGGAGTCTCGAAACTGGGTCCTCTGCGTCCTAGTCCAACGCTCTATCCACTGCGCCACTGCCTGATCAGGCTCCAGTTAGCTTTTGAGGAAAAACCTAATGGCTAAAAATGCCTGAATCCCTTGATTTAAATTACACTTCATAAAAACACTAGACTAAGGCCAAACCTTATTTGGAAAATGTAGATTTTTTTTTCCATCTAAGATTCAGATTTCTTTACTATTATTTTTAAACATAAATTCAATGATTAAATTCTAATAGTTAATGTTTCTCAACTGCTGCATCTATAGTCTGCTGTCACTATTTGTTTTAGAATTATACAAGTGGAAGGAGGTATTGTATAATAAAGAATCTGTCTAGTCTTTGTCCAAGGTTCCCAGGAAATAACCTCTAAATCCTTGGAATTTCCTTCTTCACCACGGGTGCCTGGGATTACGCTGAGGAGTTCAGACTGGGATCTGGCGACACCAGGAAGACCAACCATATGGTTAAAGGGTTGGTCCCTTGATCCTGACCCTGGGGAAGGGTGCAGTGGCAGGGGGGAGGGGGGCAGGCAAGTTCACTCAAGTGGACAATGACTCAGTGAATCGTACCTAAATAAAGAAACCCCAGGAAGAACTGCAGACACAGCTCAGGTGACCTCCCAGGTAGGTGAGACATATCCACGTGCCAGGAGGATCAGAGAAGTTTCAACCCTGGGACCCTTCCAGAACTCTCCCTATGTGTCTCTTCACCTGGCCAGTACTGCTTCGTGTCATCTGTAACAAAACTGTGACTAATAATACAGTGCTTCCCTGAGTTCTGTGAGTCATACTAGTTAATTATCAGACCTGTGGGAACCCCCACATTTGTGGCCAGTTGGTCAGAGCCATGGGTGGCCTGGGAACCCCCCAGGCCCGCTGCTGGTGTCTGGAGTGAGAGCAGTCTCGTGGAGGACAGCGCCCTCAACCTGGGAAGGCTGTTAACTACAGGTAGTCAATGCCAGACCTGCACAGCAGGAGGAAAGCAAGAATCTTCTTTTACAATACATATAATCAACTATGATAGTGAGATCCCAGTTAAAAACAAAGTGATATCTAGGCCCTGGCTGGTTGGCTCAGAGGTAGAGCATCAGCCCGGTATGTGGAAGTCTCAGGCTTAATTCCCGGTCAGGGCACACAGGAGAAGCGCCCATCTGCTTCTACACCCCTCCCCTCCTTTCCCTTCTCTCTCTTCCTCCCTCCTCTCCTCCAGCTGCCATGGCTTGAATGGTTAGAGTAATTTGGTCACAGGTGCTGAGGACAGCTCCATGGCCCTGCCTCAGGTGCTGGACTAGCCCGACTGTCGAGTAACGGAGCAGTGGCCTCAGATGGGCAAAGCGTCGCCCTGTAGTGGGCTTGCCAAGTGGATCCCGGTCAGGGCGCATGCAGGAGTCTGCCTCTTTATAAAAAAAAAAGTGGTATCATACAAGGAACTTTTGAACCAACAGCACTATAAACGCCCAGAGGACAGTATCCCTCTTGCTGGAGCTGTCTGTGTATTCCACTTCTCTCATGTTACAGGTGGAAAACCTAAGCTACTATCATTATTAGCTCAAGGCCATAAATTCTATTACCATAAGTTGAGAAAAAATACAGTCTCTGCCTTTGACAAGTACTTTAGCCAATGTGAATGATGCTTTTGCTTTCCCTACACTAATATCAATTTAATTTACAAAAATACAACATTTGAGACTTGTATTTTGTGAGGTATACTTTGTGTTTTGGGGAGGAAAAAGCCAAAACAATTACCTGCAATTCATCCCCTCCTGCTGGCGGCAGTAGTAGAACAAACATGTCAACCATATCAGCGACAGCAAACTCCGACTGACCCACACCTGAAATTTTAAGTCACAGTAAACTGACTTTCTCAACTGCACTGACCATCATTTCCATTCCACTTCATTCACTCGATCATCCACTCGACCTGATCCCACTTTACAGAGCCCACCTCTGGAGAACGTATGAAATGCTGCTCACCCTATGCGCACACCTGCTATCTTCCCATCCCTCTGTCCTTCCTCCCATTAGTCTTAGGCACCGAGCGAATGGGGGCCTCCAAGCCTCCCCTCTCCCCCACTCCTGCCGCTCTCTGTGTCCCTCTCACCCATGAGCAGCGCAAACACTGTGATCTCTGGACTATGCCTGTTAACACATTCGGCTTCCTGACCTTCTCACCCTTCTACACCAGCCCCACAATGCCCCAGCCACAGACCCCGCTTATGTGGCCTAGCCTCTGGACACACGCACGTGGCAGAAACCGCTCAGGTGTGGATCTAGGGCACCTCTGCAGGGTCCTGGGCCCCAATGTCTACTGCAAATTCCTCACAGCCCTGGAGGAGCGATGTCCCAAATGCCCTCAGTCAGCTTCCTCCCATCTCTCAAGGCGGCGGCGCAAGCCCTCACTGCCCCATGACCTCTCCACACAATGACCACCGTGGCACCTGCTTCACAGCAAAGTAGTGGCAAGAACTTCCCCGTCTTCTCCCTCTCCCTCCGCGAGTAAGCAGACTATACATAACCCTGCCTCCCTGCCCCTCTGTTTCCAGGTGTCCCGGGTACCGGCTGAAGCCCCCGCTTCCCTTCCCTGCTGTGGGCCCGCGCCCTACAGGCTCTGTCCCTCAACACATCGCAGGCACTGTACTCAAGTCTTTCTCACCCGAACACCAAACAAAACAAATAAACAAAAATCTCACAATCTCCTCCCACACTGCCATATTTCTCACTTTCTCTTGATAGCTAAGTTTCCAGAGAAAAGCAATAGGCGCTCACCATCACCCCTGACCACTTCACATTCTTCTCAGTCCACTTAAGGCTGACTCTGACTCCACAGCGCTCACCCCACTAAAGCCCCTCTCAGACCTCCGTCCTCGGTGCGGCAGGGGCTTCCAGCGCCCATTCCATTTCGGTCCTCCCTCTTTCCCGACTGACCACAGTGTCATTAGGAGCAGCAACGTACCAGGTGAGCGGCCACGTCCCCAGGCCCCTTTCAGCAACAGATGATTAACGAGTGAACGCACTCATGAGGAGGGGTTTTTTTTCAAGAGGGCTAACCCAGCCAGGAGGTCCACGCCTCGGCCTGCCCCTTCTCCCTCCTTATTCCCCCTTCTCCTTCCTTCTCCCCGAACGTGGACGTGTCATCAGAGCTCCATCAGCCATCTTTTAACCATGAGCAGCCTAGGAAACCACGTGCTAAGAATGAACAGAAGAGACAGAGCCCGGGGCATGGAGGGCAAGGTAGGACCCCCGCGCCGGCTCAGGACTGCCTGCCTCCAAGTCTCTACCATTCACAAATAATAATCCTCTTCCTCATTGGAATCAGTTGTTCTGAGTCTCTGGGACAAGCAGCCAACACACTCCAGGTAACACACGTGGTTTGCATGGTCCTCTTCTCCCGTGACCCTCCTGCTACCGCGAGGGTACCTTTCCCCCATCCACCTTCGATGGGGGCGGTGCTCCCTCCAGCCGACTTCCCCCACCCTGGCCTTCCCACTGCTCTAGGTTAGCTGAGCACACTTCGTGGTTCTCCAAATGGCCATGTTCCCTCGCTCCTCTGTATCTCTGCAAATGCCCTTCAGCCCATACTTCATGTAACTCTAATTATTCCTTCAAAACTAAGTTCAACGGTCACACCGCAACATTTATCATATGGTGATCTAATAGAGCTTCTCTCCACAAGAGTGTCAATTTCTTGGGTTTCCACTTCAGTATTGTCATCATATGCAATTATGCAATAAAAATATAAAAATGAAATACACGTGGTCCTGTATTCAAGAGGCATGCAGCCTGACCATGTGGTGGCACAGTGGATAAAGTGTCGGACTGGGAAACAGAGGACCCAGGTTCAAAACCCCAAGGTCACTGGCTTGAGAGTGGGCTCACTGGCTTCAGCACAGGGTAACTGGCTTGAGCATGGGATCATAGACATGACCCCATGGCTGCTGGCTTGAGCCTGAAGCTCACTGGCTTGAGCAAGGGGTCACTCACTCTGCTGTAGTCCCCTACCCCTGGGTCAAACCACATATGAGAAATCAATGAACAAGTAAGGTGGCAGCAACAAAGAATTGATGCTCTCATCTCTCTCCCTTCCTGCCTCTCTGTTCTTGTCTGTCCCCTCTGTCTCTCTCGCTTAAAAAGAAAAAAAAAAAGAGGCATGCAACTACATTAATTTTCTTGGCAAACACTGTAGACATATGAAATGTGCTCAAACAAAACAGGTTTCATGTTATTGTTTCTGTAAGCCATGCTGGTGCTTACAGGTGTTGTCTGGCACTTATACCATATCACCTTGTATAACAGTTATTCAGAGACAAGACTTTTCTGCTTTTTTTTTAATATTTTTCCGAAGCCAGAAACAGGGAGGCAGTCAGACAGACTCCCGCATGTGCCCGACCGGGATCTACCTGGCACGCCCACCAGGGGGCGATGCTCTGCCCATCTGGGGCATCGCTCTGTTGCAACCAGAGCCACTCTAGTGCTGAGGCAGAGGCCATAGAGCCATCCTCAGCGCCCGGGTCAACTTTGCTCCAATGGAGCCTTGGCTGCAGGAGGGGAAGAGAGAGACAGAGAGGAAGGACAGGGAGAGGGGTGGAGAAGCAGATGGGCGCTTCTCCTGTGTGCCCTGGCTGGGAATCGAACCCGGGACTCCTGCACGCCAGGCCGACGCTCTACCACTGAGCCAGCCGGCCAGGGCCAAGAATTTTCTGCTTTTGAAGGACAGAATTATAGCCTATATACTCATCTCTACTAAAGAGCCTGAGCTACCTTGTATTTAATTATACCTTTAGTAAATATCTGCTGAACGAACAAATGAAATTAGTTGTTACTCATTTTTATGTAGAGTTCATTAGAACAGTGTTTTGTTATGAAGTAGAAAACCACACTCACCTACAGTTTCAATAAGAATGATGTCATATCCCCCTCCTTCACACAATAGAATAGCTTCATTTGTGGTCCTTGTCACACCTCCCAAAGTGCCTCTAGTGGGAGATGGCCTGATGTATGCATTCATATCTCTTGATAACTCAGTCATTCGGGTTTTATCACCCAAGAGAGACCCTAAAACACAAAGTGTCATTTTACAATCATGGAACACCCACAAGGGCCAGTCATCAATTAGCCAATTCCTAGGGAAAGTGTTTTATGACATTTCTCCCAAAATCTCTAACTGCATTTTATATTATTCAGCTTTTCTCCCACATAGTGTACACAATGACATTGAATTAACCTTTTTAAAACTTCAAGCCCCTCAGAACCTCTAGTCAGCTTCCCACTGACTAGAGGTTCAGATCTAGATTCTTCAGCCCCACCTTGCCTGTCCAATTTCAGCTTCCACTAGTCCCCAAACCAGTCCTCCATTCTGGCCAAGGTGGTTTCTTTAAAAGAGTATCCTCTTAATGTGACTGTGTTTATGATTCTCAATTGGGGGTGATTTTGCCCCAGAGGAAATTTGGCAATGCCTAGACATTTTTACTTGTCACAATTGGGGGACAAGCTGCCAGTGGCATCTGGTGGGCAGAGGCCAGGATATAGCAAACCATCCTTTAAGGTGCAGGACAGCTGCCAACAACGGAATGTCACTAGTGCCAGGGTTGAGAGGCCTTGCTTAAGTGTAAGTTCCTTGCCTCTAGGACCATGTCTTATACGTTCTGTATGCTGAATGCTTGCTCACAGTAGGCAATTAACTTAATTCCTGCAGTGAGGTTCCAGGGTTATTGCAAAATTTTGGCAAACATCAATATTTGCAAATTCTTGGAGACTTAAAAGGTCTGAAATGATTTAAATCACCATCTCCCCTTTAGCCACATTAACCTGTGAAATCGCGGTACTGTTCTAACATGAATTCTAATTTCACTCCGTCCAAAGCTAATTATTCCACACAAAGTCGACACTAAACATTGAGAAGTTCTCTAAAGACGTGATCTTTCCCCTTATGACTGCAGTTCTCACAGTTTCTAATTCTGGAGCACAGACCCACCATGTCTCAACTACCTTATTCACTGCACATAAAACCTCTGAAATAATTTTCTACATGAAATCATCTGTGTGTAAGTCAACAACCTGCTGAAGCTGTACTTGAAATTATTATCCCATAGGTCCTCACACACAATTGCACGTTGTGAGACTCCTCCCCCATGTCCTAGTCTCTGCCAGTGACCGCTACCCTGCTGGGCACAGCCCTCGGGAAGGCCTCAGCTCTAGGCTGGTTTCTCAAACCTTACAGTAATGCTGTTTTTCCAATGCAAACACTGCTGTAATAAGGTAAAAACCTACACATACAGTGGCCTGTTTATCCCTGAGCATTTTTTTCAGTCTCTCCCTGGGAAAGGGGCTCTCATTTCTGATCTGAAAAGGGTCAGGAACCACACAGCTGTGCATCTTCAATAAGACTCTTATGTCACCATTTCTGCTGGTATTACCTCAAGCTGTTATTTTCTTTTGCTATTGCAAGTATTCTAGTATATTATCAAGGCTGGGGGGAAAAAGCCTTCTCACCGATTTGGTAATGAGGGCCACTGTAAAAAATTTTCGTTTGGGTACGTACCTTTAACAAAGTTCTTAAGATTGTAAACAAGACACTACAGTGATATGAATTTAATCTTGCACCTAGGGAATATAATTTTCATTTTACAGTTAACCTTTTGATTATAGTGAATCAAAAACTGTGGATGTTTTCAGCTAGATTTCTCCATGGGCAGTAACAGAAATTACTGTCATCCTCTCGATTAATCTAAAGGCCCAGAAATATGATTATATCGTCTTTAGTTTTTAGCTTTAAACTCACAGTTTACAAACCGAACACTTCCACAAAGCAGACTGTACTTCCCCTTTTACTACACACATTCCACTGTAACGGCGCTTCCCTTGCATGACACAGAGCTCCGCACGGCCATGGGGACTGGTCTCATTCACCATCAGACAATACAGCACCGTCCTTGCACAATATCTTACCTACAGTAGGTACTGAACACTTGTTAAATGGACAGCTGTAACGTGAGAAGCTTAAATCATAAAGCGGCGTAAGAGAAGAAAATTCTTTCCTGATGATACAGCATGCTGTATGTTTTCCTTACATGATCCTTTGGGGAACTACCTTTATTCATTTCATCTCTGATGAGCTGCAAATTAAAATGAGTAACTGATGCCTCTGAATCAGTAGTAATGGCCGAGCACCGTGTGCAATGCACAATGCTGAGTGCTGCAGGGAACAGTGGTAGTACATCACACGGGCCCTTTAAGAACTTTCTGTTAACTGAACATGTAATGTAAACAGCTGACAAGTTATAAAGTTATAAGGGTTTTGTTTTGTTTTTTCAGCTTAAGAGAAGAGATATTACAATAAGAAGAAAATAAGGAATGAGGAAAGGACCCACTTTCTGAATGGTGCAGGGGCTGATGCAGCCAGGAAAAACAGGAGAGAGGGGCCCAGCCTCAGGCGTGACAAAGGGATGAAATCTGCTTTTAACTGTCTTCAACACCTAGCAGTGTTCTCCTATTTCTCTAAGGACCTAGGCTACTCCTGGGCCTTCCCTGTCTGTGGAGCCCAATGCCTCAAAAGACCTCCCTCAGCCTCTACACACCCCCTGAACTCCCTTCCGTCAGTGAGGCCAAACTCACCTAGAAGATGGAAGTCACATGACTGCAAATTCCCACTAACAGAGCCGCAGAGCCCACGCTGGGCAATTTCAGTAGCGTAGCAACACTCACCACCACTAGTACAGGAGGAAGGGTCCACGGCCAGCACAGACAGTTTGTGCCCTCTCTCAGTAAGCATTTTCCCAAAGTATTCTATAAAGGTTGACTTGCCAGCACCAGGGGGCCCAGACAATCCTACAGAGAGAGAGAGATCTCCTGATTTAATGAAATAAATGATGAGTTCTATTAAGATGTTAGACTTCCTTCTGTTTCTCCTAATTTATTAAAACCATCATTATAGTAGTTTAACATTTCCGAAAGCAGTAAAGGAAAATCCATTTATTTATCTAGTTCCTGAGTAACAGAGATATAGGAAGGAAACAATTTTGAGTTCCCTCTGATTTATGAGTTATGTGTGGGTTGGTGGTTAACTACAGATATTTCTGGGACATCTCTTCAAAGACTCTCTAAGGCCTGAAAGGTAAATACTTTGTTTGTCATAACTAAAATTTCTCTTTGGGAGCTTGCTAGTTTGCATAAAGAATATTAACCGCCTATGTAGTACTCTCAGTGAGGGCAAAATAAGATGTGTGAAAAGTAATGGTTGGTGAGCTCTTTTAAAAATTCTCTTTAAAGCACTTATGCCCCGTTACCCTGAAAACTAAAAGGTTTTAGTCCCCATATTCCCAATAAACTAAGAAATAAAAGTCTAATGCAATGCCAGTCAATTTATAAGTGTATTTACCTATTCCCCACAAAACTCTGCGCTTCGCACACCAGGTCAAGTTGTTTCTAGTGAGGGGTTAGTTGCAATCATCTCGTCTGCCATCATGAACAGCTCTCCAGCCAACCCCAAACTGACTCAATTCCTGATTATCAATCATATCTTAATTGTTTTAAAAATGCACAATTTCAAAAATATAACAAGCTTAAATGCAATTACAGAAACAAGTCAAATGTTCAAGAAATTAAGTGAACATCTAATATTTTTAGATGGCAAATGAATATGATCTCTCCTTAACATACCTTTTGGTATTGAGATGGCTGTGCTCAGAGCCAAACCACTTCCAGAAATTCTAACAGAAAGTATCTGAAAGAAGTGAAACTTACAAAAAGACTAATGCAACACTCAAGAAGTGGAATTTTAAAAGGTGACAGGAATAGGCCGTGGCTGGTTGGCTCAGCGGTAGAGTGTCCTGGGTTCAATTCCCAGTCAGGGCACACAGGAGAAGCGCCCATCTGCTTCTCCACGCTTCCCCTTCTCTTTCCTCTCTCTCTCGTCCCTTCCCGCAGCCAAGGCTCCATGGGAGCAAAGTTGGCCCAGGCGCTGAGGATGGCTCCACGGCCTCCCCCTCAGGTGCTAGAATGGCTCCAGTTGCAGCGGAGCAACGCCCCAGATGGGCAGAGCATTGCCCCCTGGTGGGCATGCCGGGTGGATCCCGGTAGGGCGCATGTGGGAGTCTGACTGCCTCCCGCTTCTAACTTCAAAAAAATACAAAAAAAAATTAAAAAGGTGACAAGAATAATTATAGTTGAAATAAGCAAAAAAACCTGGGAATTCGGTTTAGTAAGCTGAAGGACTACCAAGAGAAAGGAGTAAACTGGTTAACAGTTCTTCCTATTCAATTTCTGTTCTGGGAGCCACAGTAAGATTCTTGCCAATAGAAATCTTATTTTATTCTTTTAGAATACAAAGCTTTGGTTCAAATGGTCAGACATCTTTTTTCAACATACCAAGACTAATTTTTTACAGTGAAAAAGCATTTAAAGCTCATTGCAAAATTCTGAAAAGAAAAAAAAATCCCCATTAGAATGCAAACTATTTAGACTTAAAAGAGAAGGAGAGGAAGAAGGAGAGGGTGAGGAGAGGGGGTAAAGGAGGGGGAGAGAAAGGAGAAAGGGAAGAGGGAGAGAGAGGAGGGAGGGGGAAGGGGAGGGGGTGGGGGAGGGGAAGGGCAGAGGGGAAGAAGAGGAGGTCAGAGAGAGAGAATTTAGAAAAATATTTCCTGGACAGATGTAAAAAAATAACATAACCAGACTGACCCACTCGAAAAGCCCGTGGTTCTCCTCTGTTCAGCTGCTCTTGCTCTCTGTGGTAGACCAGTACTCTCTGAAGCAGCACCTGGGCAAGCTCCTTCTTCCTACTGTGAGTTGATTCCACAAGAGTTATGGCCTCTGCTAAGCAGGCCCTCTGCCCTTGGATTAAACCAGTATAAAGTTTATCCACAAATCTTTGTTCTTTATCAGAAAGTCCTTCTGTATGTTCCTTTAAGGTTGTCTGCACACATAACTGTCTCTTTAAGCCATGTGACAGCAGTAGCCACTTTGTACAGTGCAGTCCAGGAGAATCAAATGGCCGAGCGCATGGGCCTCCTGGTCCAGGCTTAGTTGAGTGAAAGGAGGACTGGTACTGTCGGGAAGGAGTCCTCAGGAGGCCTTTTAGGGCACGCCGGTGAGGATGTCGTAGCAGCACGGGAATATTCATTGTTTGCAGCTGAAGAAAATACTGGATGTTTTTTGCCTCAATGTGATTTGTAACTCCCTAAAAGAAATAAAAAAATATTTTTGCCAGTTTAGTATACAACAAAGATACTAAGCAAAGTAAAAAAAGAAGAAAGAAACACATACAACTAAGATACTAAAGCTGTTACACTGCAAGCTTAGTGTTTTCCCTACATTCTAAAACACATATAAGAGGTCTTGGTGGTACAAATGGGTGAAAGTTTCTTACCACACCTACGAGAGAAGACCCCTCCTTGCCTACAGTTAATATTCAGAATAACCCAAATCCTGGAACTGTTGCTCCACCATGAAGGGCAATGTACACACATATTTTCTACTAAACTTGATAAATTTATGAACACAATAAAACCCATTAGGGTAGAAATACTATGTCATGCTTATCTGTGTATAGACCTCATATTCATCTTAACGATTTTCTCAGATCAAACCTACCCTATCTTGAAACTTGTTCAAAATGTTCTTAAAAATCCCTGTGCCACTGGCCTTCTGCTACTCATCCTGCACACAAGACGTGATTAGTAGTGCAGTACTGAGGTGGAAGTTTAGATACAGGATGTACTCAACAGACTCCCCCTGGAACACAGATGCATGCAAAGGATGGCCGACCATAAGCACACCAACAATAAGCCTTCATGTGAAATGAACTGTGAGGCCCGTGGTCCAAACAGATCAGTGTTACTCAAAGGATGGTCAGACCGCCTGTGGGCTGGCTGAAAATCCATGTTCTCAGCCCCACAGATGACAGTCTCTGCAGGTAAGCACACTCAAGTCTGAACCACTACAGAATTAGTTGAGGATGCTTTACTTAGATTTACTGACCTTTCTCCACTTCAAACTGGATTAGACAATGAAAGCTAAGTATGCTGAGAGCCAGGGAAGTACAGAGGTTATGACCCTCAGGGACGGAGTCTCTGCCCTGCCACGACCGTGGGCACCTTACTTAACCACTCTATGCCTCACCTGCCTCTCAGTGGGTAAGAGAACAGGAGGCTGAGAAAACAATGAGTTCATGAAAAAATCCTGCAACAGTGCCCTGCACCGAGTAAGAGCTCAATAAATGTTAGCTTTATTATTATTATACCAATTTATAAAACTTGAGTAAAACTTAGGTCACAGACCTAGCTTCCAGAGGCAAACAAAAATTTACAAATGACACATATAGCCTACCAGGTTTGGGTTCAGGACTCTTTGAAATTTCTGGTTGTCGAGTACCTTACAACATAGCACAATGAAATAAATTACTTTTCTGCTCCAAAGTACCTCTAATATTTCAAAGCCAATCAACACAAAACTAATTTTAGCTAAATAACATTCTATTTCAGGAAAAATATTTTTAAGTTTGTTTATTAGAACTAAAACTCATAATTTTTCTGTTTTGGATGGGAGGGGAAAGCTATGACTGCTGTTTGTACAAAAGTAGTCTTATTCTTAAAGGATAATGTATAAAAAAAATGTGTAAAATAGTTCTAAAAACAAACTTTAAAACATCCATTATTACCCTTCACACAAACACTCAAAAAGACATCTAAAACAAAATATAGTGGCTCTGGTAAAAAGAAAATCTCTAAGATAAAATTTAGAATTTTTATAATTTTAATGAGAAATATCTAATAACTATTCATGATTTTATCTTTATCTTTGCCATCACTTATTACTTGCTTCCTTCTGCATTTAGATTTCTTTATGAGAATCAAACTTAACGAGTCCCTAATTTAACCAGTTATTGTGACCATCAGTATTACAGTCAGTGTGTATATATCCTTTTCTAAATTAGATACACAATCAGCCTATATACTCAAAAACCTAGTAAAAAGATGTGCAAAGTGAGAAAAGTGATAATCACGTTTTAGCTCTGCTTCTACACACAGATTCTATCAGAATCATCTTACTGGCTACTTAAAGCATGTAGATTTTTTTTTAAACCATCTATATATGCTATAAAACATATTAGGTGTCCATAATGAACATCTTCCATTTTTTCTGCCTGACAAAATTCCTACTTAGTTCAAATTCACCTCTTCTGAGATACATCTCCTGCCCGCCCCCCCCCCCGTTACCAAGGCAGTCAAATGATCTTTCTTCAAGGTGCTACAAAGCCTTGTATTCACATCTCAAGACAGTATCTGTCCTCTTATGTTCTAATTTATCTATTTATAGATGTCTCCCCACCAAGTCTCATCCCTCATTCCAGCTAACACTCTTCCCAGAAAAAGGACAATTATCTCATTCTTGGTTTCTCTGAATCTAGCACAATGCTTGGCACATGGTAACCTATTAACAATTTGTTTCAGGTTCATGAAAAAATACTCTAATTTATGTTAATCTAATATACTATAAAGAAAAGTTTGAGTAATAATCTTAACCTGAGAACCTTTACCAAAAATGTCCACTAAGTTCCCTGTTTTAAATCAAGGTACCTCTGACAACTAATTTTCCAAAACAAAGATAAAACTCAATAACAAGAACTTTACTAGATGAAAATATGCTCACTTATAATAATGCAGGCAAATAATATTCAATGAATGACACAAGTAAAACTTGTTTAATAGTAAATAGTACGTGGATTGCTCTAACATTTAAAATAGTGATTTCTTACAATTTAATTGCAGTCTTCCTCAGAAAAATCCTTGTCAACTATCTGAAATGTTTATGGTTACTGCAGGGTTTATCAGTTTGGGTTTGTGAAGTTCTCTGCCCTTTGATGCCAATACACATCTTAAAAGGTCCTAAGTGAAACGAGACAGAAAAAGGATGATAACCATATCACTCCATTCTTTTGCCGCTATCCAGATGCCAATAATTTTAGGTTTTTACACCTTTAAATCTCTCCCCAGGGGCCATTTTCTTGGTGCCCCAAACCTTGTGAAGCATCTCCATGGCAGAGCAGCCGCTGCTACTACCTTTTATTGCACATCTATTACCCGTGAGACATTGTGCATGCATTTCCTCAGCTAAGCCTCACAACACAGATGAGAGTATTTTACAAGTGTGGCTTGGGAAGGTTCCATTGATTGAACAAGGCATCTCAACTAGTGGCAGGACTTTGGAAAAACTGAGTTTTCAACTCTAGACTACTGTATAAAAAGAGGAATGGTATCATGTCACATCAAAGGAACACAAAATAACCCTTGACATTTGAATATGAAATGACAGCAGGCTGTTGATTTTCATTTTCTTTATCTCTTTCTTTCTTTTTCTTTTTTTTGCTTAAGCCAAGTGATAAATTACATTTTCTGTGCCAACCTTATCAGTAGAAGATCCCAATAATGTACTACGTGAAATAACAGACCAAGTTTCTAAAACAATTTTCATTTTTTTTTGCTCCGCAGAGAATTCACAACCTGATAACTAGGTGCATTATATATTCAAACCAATTAATTTAACCGATCAACCAGATTTTAAAGGAGCCTAGAAATGTTTTAAAAGCCAATATAACTCAGCCTTGCATGGGCAATTTTCTAAGTTTACTGGAGTGGCAGAACCACAGGGTAGGGAGAAGGACTGCCCACCTGCTTGTGGAATGAAGCATCTTTTCCTGCTTTCTATGGGAAGAAAACAAAGAACTCTGCCAATCAAACCAACCCGTTTCAATGAATTTCCATGATTTCTGGGAGTCAAGTTTCATCCTACAATTTTAGCTGAGCACTATCAAAATACAAGAGTACTTTTGCAGTATTTACGACATTCAGTAAGATACCTCAAAGCACTGTCATTCCTAACAAACCAGAATGTCAATGTTTTAATAAACAATGGAAAACATTAAGTAGGCAAAAACACAGAAATGTGTTGGTAAGTGCATCCTCCCAACCCCTGCAAGAAGGTTCATGTGGACATCAGCATTTTAGGATTCAAATTTGTTTTTTTCCAAAATAGCGTTTATATCCATTCCCCTCTCTCCAACCAATTTTCACATTTCTCTACTGTAACGGCTTTCAAGCTTTGATAGCACTCCATAGGAAAAAATGGACTCATATCAGTCAACACACAGGCATATAACTGAAACGTTTCACAAAATATTACATACCCCTATTGCACGTGACATACTCTAATCCTGTCTTTTTATTTTATTTTTTAATGTAGACTGCAACCTACCAATGGGCACAACCTTAATGGGAGAAAAAAAATAATCTACTATAGCCATCTCTATGATCATTACTAATCATTTCTTCCATACTAGCACTTATCCTCATAAAAAGTAAATCTGATTGTATTATTCCTCTGCTTAAAATATTTTGAAAGCTCCCTCTGCCTTACCTGTAAAAACTGTGTTTCTGTGATTCAGCCTTCCACTCACTCAGCAACTATTTATTGAGAACCTATTACAAACTAAGCACAGTGCTAGGTCTAGGAATACATAGGTGTATGGATCCAACATGGCTCCTAACATAATGACGTTTACCATGCGGCCAAGATAGTCATTACATAAATATTTCATACACTTTATTTTTTATTTTGGGGGGGTATTTTTCCAAAGTTAGAAGCAGGGAAGCAGTCAGACAGACTCCCACACGTGCTCTACCAGGATCCACCTGGCATGCCCACCAGGGGGCAATGCTCTGCCCATCTGGGCTGTTGCTCCATTGTGGCTGGAGCCATTCTAGCACCTGAGGCAGAAGCCATGGAGTCATCCTCAGTGCCCGGGCCAACTTTGCTCCAATGCAGTCTTGGCTGCAGGTGGGGAAGAGAGAGACAGAAAAGAGAGGGGGAAGGGTGGAGAAGCAGATGGGCACTTCTCCTGTGTGCCCTGACCCGGAATCGAACCCAGGAGTTCCACACACTGGGCCGACACTCTACGGCTGAGCCAACTGGCCAGGGCCTTCATACACTTTTTGAGAGTGCTCTTATCCACCTCTCCAACAGTGCTCATTCCCTCCCAATGATCTGCACACAGGCCCTGGAACAGCCATACTTACACATCGTGGCCACTGTCCTGTGATGTTTCTTCTGACTAGAATGCCCTTCTCTCCTTTAACCATCTCACAAATTCCTCCAAAGCCTTCAAGAACCAAGTGTCACCTCCTCTGTAACAGTTCCCTGGACCCCTTTCTACACTCCTCAGTTATCACTATCTCCTGTTACCATGTACTGCTCATATCCCTCTGTTAAAGTAATGATCACACTGTTCTGTGATCATTTTTAAGATGTCCATCTTGCCTAAACTGAGTTATCTTTGTATCCACATCAAATTTTACTGCTTACTGAACAAATGAATGCTATAATTTTGTATAGTTCAATAATACCATTATACTGATTATTCAGTTAATGTTTGAAAACATACATTATTCTAGATTTTAAAGTCAATATATATATATATAAATATTTACATATTTTAAGGACTTTCTTTTTAAAGTCTGATTTCAATATATGGATGGTTTCCTTTATTAAAAATTTGCTCACCAGCAACCAGTCTGACTTGGGATATTTGTCTTCAAATTGATCCAATGAATATTTTCAATTCCAATAACTACTCTGGCAAGAAAGAGCATACAGGATTTCCAAGATCAATACGTTAGGTCCGTGTCCGCAGTGCAGCACAGCTCACAGTCGATGCAGTGTCACACCATGTGTTTCCATTTCTCAATGCTAATCACTTCGGATTTGAGGATCAGCTGCCAGATGCCATTAATCTCTAGCATCTCTCATCACCCTGCCCCCCATAGAAGGCTTTACTTTCTCCTTTTCAAATAATTTCAGGAAATTTTGGTAGAGCAGGATCACTTTTTAAACAAGCAACTTTTAAAGAAGTCATCGTTATACAGTATAAGAGTAAGAGAACACACCGAATTCATGCAGGGACCATTCTCAAGTTCCCTGTCCACCTTACCTTTCATCACTTTTCCAGTTAAGACTCAGATTTCCCAATTTCTACTTGCACGTTTCAATCTACTTGAGAAGTCTCTATTTTTCTAAATTCCATCACCATGAAATGCTTTTGTTTCTACTGCTACTACCGTGATCCAAATCTGAAACTAGTCTCAGGGAGCTCTGAGACTAGCCTAGCTATGAGACCTGGGCTATCTCTACTGCTCTCCATATGAAACTATTAAGACCACACCAAGGTCACAGTGAGGATGAAATGAACCAGTGTGCATGACAGAGCCTGGCAGAGGGCCTGGTATCAAGCAGGTGCTAACTGGAAGGAACCTTTTTCTTTCTCCCTGTTTGCAGTCTTCCATCTTGGACTTCACAAAAAGACTCATACTGAACCGTGAATGTGATCAATCTCTTTACCATCCACCTCAAATACTTCCAACAGCTCCCCTTACCCTAGCACAGTGGTTCTCAAAGTGTAGTCCCAGACCACCACCATCAGCATCAACCGAGAACTGATGGAAAAAGGAAATTCTCAGGCCCCACCCCAGACCATCTGAGGTGGAGGCAGCAATCTCTTTTCCTAAACCTTCCAGATGATTCTGATATATAACCCCAGCCCTAGAATCAAGTCCAGTCTGGCATTGTCAGGATGCCTGCCCAAACCATTTTCTTCCATTGACCGCCCTTGCTTTCTCACACCTGTTCTAAGGAAAGCGTCATTATCTCCGCTTACTTTCCCAACTGAGATTTTACTCACCTGTTAAGTCCTCCTGCTCTAAGACACCTCCCCTATCAGACCCTGCTTAAATCCCAGTTTTCTTAAATCCTATTGGTTTCCAGAAACTTTCTGCTCTTTCAATTCCAATGATTTCTCAATACTCTGGTGATAATCTGCAGAAGTCACAAACTGCCTATTCCTAGGTCACAAGGGGTGTGAGTCAACTGGTTGCTAATAACATTAATTTTTTTTTAATCACATAAAAATGGAGATTTTTCAGCCTGTGTTTGGAGAAAATCGGATCTGTGTATGCGGGACCCACATACCAGCGTGGCAACAATCAGCAGATGTTTCAAGCATTCACCAGCACTTGCTAGGGCAAATCCAGGTTCTCTTTAGACAACTCTGAATATCTCAAACGTCATTTCTGTTTCTTATGGTTATGTAACTTTCCCATGTTTATTTTGTCTCTCACAGAATACAAACCTTCAAAGAACTGAACGGTTCCTGTTTTTTCTTTTTCTTATGTTGAACAAAAAAATGTGCAGTATATGCTATATAAAAGAATATCCTAGGTATGCTGAACAACCCCAAAATGATTTGGAATCTGCACAGACTTTCTGGAAATTTTCTATCAACTTGCAAAAGGGGTAGTTCTGTTTTGTTTGTTTTCCAAAGTGTATGTACTAGGGCACGGTTGTTAAGAAACATAATAGTAACATTTTGCTTAGGTTGTCTTTCGAATCCTAATGAGAAATGCAAGTTACTGAAATACAGCATGTTTGCTGGAAGAGACTGGGCACAGTAGCTGACACACCTACAACAGATACTGTTTAAACCCTAGTACATCCTGGTATATAATGTCACTCTCGTTGGCAGTAACTGCATTGGACTACCGTGCTTTTTATGGCCCCATGCTCCAGTTAACCATTCGCATAACGGTATGCTCACAACCCTGCCCCAAATAATGAAATTTACAAACACTTTTCAGAGCGTCTCCTTTTTAAGGCGTAACAAACAGCGAACCTTCCCTTTTGAGCCCGTTTTGCCGACGCCTGCCAGTCCACACATCCCGCACACCCACCGCCACCCGATTCAATAGTCTCCTCTTCCTTCCCCCACCCCAAATCCTCCAGGGGGCGCCCCCGAAGCCGAGGCGAGGGCCTAACGCCAGCGCCGGACGCCGCGCGCAACCCCCGCCCCGTACTCACCCTCCGAGGCCACGGAAGCGCGGCCGCGCCCCGCCCCTTCCGCTGTCCGGGTTCGCCCCGCCCCGCCCCGCGCTACCCGCGGCGCGCAGGCGCTGCGTCACTACCCGGCGCGTGGGGGCCCAGTGGCGTTGTGGGGCGTGGCCAGGGTCCGGGCGGGCGTGACCGCGGGATCCCGTGGTGTGGCGCGTGGTGGGCGCGAGAAGATTTTGGGAAGTGAAGTGCGGGAGAGCGGCTTACGGCCTTACGTGTAGCTTTTGCTTGTGTCCAGGAGCGGAGTGAATGGCCTGCAAGTTAAAGGTTAACGCCCATCACCTCCCGGCCTTAGCGCTTCGCGATGCCGGGGAGACGAAGCCGGAGTCCACGCCTGGGCTCCGCAGACGGAGACCTCCGACTTCCGCTCCCGGGAAACTTCAAGCGCCGGGTCAAGGGCGAGACACGGACGTTTGAAAAGCTGGCGAGGTTAAGAAGACTCAGACTCCGCAAAGCAATTTCCAGCCTGTCGGAATAAATGCTCAACCTTCAGCCCAAATATAGCTCAAGTTTTTAAACCATGGCGTCGTTTTTAAAGGTCGAAGATCTCGCAGTTTTGTTTTGTTTCTTAAGTCACCCGTTCGTATACATTAAAGTTTCTTAGCTTGCACCGAAAGCAGGGACCCGCGCTCACCTTCGGAAGGTTACCTGAGGGAAAAGGCTCTCGCCTGAAATAGAGATGAAAACGAATAGTGTACGCTTAAACATTTGCTACCTCACGGAGGGGCAGAATGTTAACTAATATTTTGAAAACCTGTTAGGTTATGTAATAAGTAGTAAAACTGAGTTTCACCTGAGTTCTAGGATTTTTAGGATAAACGGAAGCCTCCAAAGTGTTGGGTGTAATGTAATGATGACATCGTTAATGGGCAATAGCAAGGATCAAGTTATGGCAAATAGAAAAAAAAGGTCATAAATGGGGCCTTTATTATAATTAGTATCTGGAACCAAGACCCCAGTCCCCACATATATTTGCACAATTGCATACAGTTGTGAAGGGTTAGGCCCTTCTCAGTCACTTGATGCCAGTTGATTCTTGATGAATAAAGAACAATAAAAAAAAATTTAGCGTCTTCATTATTATTTAGACTGATAGACCACCACTTTTACCCCAAACTAATTATAGACCCAAGAATAGTCCATTGCAAAAAAATTAAACACATCCAGAAGAAGCAAGTGGGTCTTGTGGAAAGAAAATTGAAGCAGTCAGACCTGGTTTCAAATTTCAGTTCTTGAACACAGTAAATACAATAAGGATAGAATATGGGAAAAGTTAATTTCCTTAAGTTGGGGTTGCTTATCTGTACTATTTATTTATTTATTTTTTGGTGTTCAGTTTCTTTTTAAATTTTTATTTATTGATTTTAGAGAGACAGACAGACAGAAACATTGATCTGTTCCTATATGTACCTTGACCAGGGATTGAACTGGCAACCTTTGTGTATCCGGACCATACTCTAACCAACTGAGCTATTTGGTTAGGGCTTTTAGGGCTTTTAAATTTTATGAAAGCTCAGTCTGTATTACCTAAGGAAATGAGGAAGTTTGTTATTTAAAATTTATTTTTAACCCCTACCTGCTTTTTAGTCAGCAAACTCTGGAACACTTTTTTTTTCTTGTACGGGTGTTTTCTAAACTATGTTTCAAAGAATATTAATTCTTTGCAAAATGTTAATAGGTGTTTCATGGAAAAAGTTTCTAGCATCATTATTGGGGAGAACACAAACCTGTTGCTATGAGGTTACTGGAAGTACACCTATGTAGCATTCTTGGCAAAAAAAAATCTATCCTGAATCTGTGAGGAAACAGATAAATTTAGAATGTGATTTGTTTGGCTTTTCAAGAATGTCAATATTATGGAAGACAACACAAAAA
Organism: Saccopteryx leptura; assembly: GCF_036850995.1. NCBI lineage: Eukaryota > Metazoa > Chordata > Mammalia > Chiroptera > Emballonuridae > Saccopteryx > Saccopteryx leptura. The sequence continues at coordinate 214,697,170 of NC_089503.1, read as the reverse complement.
AAGATAGTACTGATCTCCAGTAAGGTAACTGAACTGTATAGGATTATGGATTTTATAGGACAGTTGGGGAAATTTGAAAGCATAATGTGTTGGTGACTTACATTTTTGGATATGATAATAATATTGCAGTTATTAGAAGAAACCTTTTGTTCTTAGGAGATGAATAGTCAAGTGTTCAGGGGTGAGGTCATGATACCAGCAGACTTTCAGATAGGACAGGCCAAAGAAACAGAAGTGTATATGTAGAGAGAAAATATGACACTATGTTAATTGTGATTCTATGTGAATAATATAGTTGACCCTTGAACAATGCAGGGGTTAGAGGTGCTGACCACTTGCACAGTAAAAAAATCTCAATATAATTTTTGACTCCCCAAAAATCTAACTATTAGTTCCTATCTGGTAACATAAACAATCAATTAAAACATTTAATATTGATTTCTTTCAGGCCCAAAGCTAACTATATTATGTTTTGTTTTATGGAATAGTCAGTTTTACAACTTTGAAGGTCATCAGTCTTGCCCTTTAGGATTGCTAGAAACCCACTTCTGCCTCCCAGCAGGTGGCAGCAAATCAGTACTCCATAAGGTGCAGTAAAATTATCATATAATTTTCTTGTCCTTGTAAATGTTCTGCTGGTTACATACTGTGGCTTTTCTTAGCTAGAAGAGCAAAGAGAATATTGCTGTCAGATTTTGAAAATTTGTATCAGTTTGTCAACTAGTTGGGAGAGTAATTTGTGTGATTAAATCGTCTTACATAGTAATACGTATTGATATTGTTCTTCTTTGCTTGCCTCTCACAGAATCAGAAGTCCATTTGCAAGCAACTCTGTTGAAAGAACAAGAACGCGCATTTGTTAACTCCTGTCAACAATACTCTCCATAGTCATTAATTGGCTAATATTAATTAACAGCAACACAGCATGTCAACGTTTATGGGATACAGATAAAGTATTATAAGAGGATTTATAGGGTTTTGTTTTGTTGGTGACAGAGACAGACAGAGACAGGAGGGGAGAGAGATGAGAAGCATCAATTCTTCGTTGCGGCATTTTAGTTGTTCATTGATTGCTTTTCTCATATGTACCTTAACTGGGGGGGGGGGGGGGACCTTGGGCTCAAGCTGGTGAGCCTTGGTCAAACCAGATGAGCCCGCGCTGAAGCTGGAGACCTCGGGGTTTCAAACCTGGGTCCTCCGCATTCCAGTCCGACGTTCTATCCTCTGCACCACCACCTGATCAGGCCTGAATCTATAGCATTTTCATTCCTTTGTTAGGAAAGAAGACTTAATCAATATGATCTAAGTAAAAGTCAGCAAAATGATCCACAGGCCACATCTGGGGGATAGCCTGCTTTTATATATACTACAAAGCTTGTAACAAAATTAATTTTAAATAAAGAGAAAAATCACCAGTATCTGGGAATGAAAGATCACTAAAGATCCTACGGACATTAAAAATAGTGGTTTTTCAACCAGAAGCTTTATGTCCCCAAGGGACCTTTGGCAATGTCTAGAGACATTTTTGGTATTCAGGATTAGGGAGACTGCTATCAGCATCTAGTGGAAAAAGACTAGGGTACTGCTAAACATTATTCTGCAGTACACAAGACAGTCCCCCACAACAATTTTCTGGTCCCAAATATCAGCAGTACTCAGGCTGAAAACTTATGATTAAAACCATGAAAACAAACATTATTTAAAAAATGTAGGTCAATAAAATTTGATAACTTAGAAGAAATGAACAAATTCCTTGAAAAACAAAACTTACCAAAACTGACTGAAGAATAGAAAATGTGAGTAGTTGTTCATTTATTACAAAATTTGAATTTATAATTAAAAACCACTTTACAAAGAAAAGTCCAGGCCCAGATGACTTCACTTGTGAATTCTGTCAACATTTAAAGAATATGTAATGTCAATCTTACAGAAACTTTGAGAAAATTGAAGAGAGAATATATCCAACTAATTTTATAACAGCAGAGTCCTACTAGAAATATCTGACAAAGACATTAGAAAAAAAATTACAGACCAATATCACAAAGATCGAGGGAAAAAATCCTAAACAAAATACTACCAAATTGAACACAATGATATAGAAAAAGGATAAAATACAATAGCCAATTCCCCAGAATGTTGGTTGCCCAACATTTAATAAATCAAACAACATAATTTACCACATAAATAAAGGAGAAAAAATCTCAATAAATTCAGAAAAAGCATTTGACACATTTAGTGCCAGTTCATGATGAAAATAATATCAAAACTGTAAATAAGAAAAACTAACTTCATTTTACATAGGACATCTACAAAAGACCAATAGCTGTTTTGTGGTGAAATATTCAATCCTAGGATGAGAAAGAAAGTGAGAATGTCTGCTCTCACCACTTCTTTTTAACTTTGTATCAGAGGTTCTAGATAGTGCAGTAGGCAAAAAAAGTAAAAAGTACAAAGATTAGGAGGGAAGAATAAGACTGCATATTCACAGTTGTCTATGTAGAAAGTCTACTTGTAAAAAGTATTGTCTTTAGATTCATAGGTTAATTATCTTTAGATTAATAGATGGTCCATGTAGAAAATCCTTTATATCTACTAGAATTAATCATTGAAGTCATAGGATAAAAGATCAGCATATAAAAATATTTTATGTATTAGCAAGCAGCAATTATGACATTTTAAAATATACCATTTTTTTATTTTTTATTTTTTTTAAATTTTTTTTTTAATTCATTTTTAGAGAGGAGAGAAAGAGAGACAGAGAGAGGAGAGAGAGACAGAGAGAGAGAGAAGAGGGGAGGAGCTGGAAGCATCAACTCCCATATGTGCCTTGACCATGTAAGCCCAGGGTTTCGAACCGGCGACCTCAGCATTTCCAGGTCGACGCTTTATCCACTGCGCCACCACAGGTCAGGCAAAATATACCATTTATAATAATATAAATACTAGGAACAATGAAAGACATGCAGGAGCTATACTCAGAAACTGTAAAACATTGCTGAAATGAAAGTAGATCTAAATAAATAGAAAGATATACCACATTCATGCCCACAGAATGTGTACCAAGAAATACCCCATTCTGGGCTATTAAGTCTCTATAAAGATTCAAATCAAATAAAATATGTTCTTTGACCACAATGAAATTCAAATAGAAGTCGCTAAGAGATTTCTGGAAAATCCCCAAATCTCAATAATCAAGCCCATAGATTGTTTATTTTATTTATTTATTTTTTCGAGGGTTGTTGTTTTTTTTGTTTTGTTTTGGGTTTTTTTGGTATTTTTCCGAAGTTGGAAACGGGAAGGCAGTCAGACAGACTCCCGCATGCGCCTGACCGGGATCCACCCGGCATGCCCACCAGGGGGCGATGCTCTGCCCATCTGGGGCACCGCTCTGTCGCAACCAGAGCCATTCTAGCGCCTGAGGCAGAGGCCACAGAGCCATCCTCAGTGCCCGGGCAAACTTTGTTCCAATGGAGCCTTGGGCTGCAGGAGAGGAAGAGAGAGACAGAGAGGAAGGAGAGGGGGAAGGGGGTGGAGAAGCAGATGGGCACTTCTCCTGTGTGCCCTGGCCGGGAATCGAACCCGGGACTCCTGCACACCATGTCGATGCTCTACCACTGAGCCAACCGGCCAGGGCCTATTCTTTTTTAAAGATTTATTTATTCATTTTAGAGAGGAAGAGAGAGAGAAGGGGGGAGGAGCAGGAAGCATCAACTCCCATATATGTCTTGACCAGGCAAGCCCAGGGCTTTGAACCAGCGACCTCAGCATTTCGGGTCGCCGCTTTATCCTCTGCATCACCACAGGTCAGGCCCAAGCACATAGATTATAGACTGTTGGCCTAAGAAGTTCAGATTGACACCAAAGATAATTGTCTCTGCACATCCAGTTGAGTCACATAGGAATTGATTTATGAACATGTGAATGCCATATTCTAACTGAGGCACTAACCTGACACTGCCCTGAGATTGGGGTATGCTGGGAGCAACCACAGATGGCTGTTATGTACTTAATGTTGCACTGAAAAAGTTACAGCATATTTGAAATTCATGAAATCATTCCCATTTCTTGTTTCTCTTTTTTTTTTTTTTTTTTTTTGCATCACAGTCTGACAATACTGATGAAAAATCTGGGAACAAGATCGTGGGTGTAGTTGACAAAAAGAAAATCTGTTCCTGGACAGCTTTGGATAATTTAATAAGCAGAAAGATAATGAGCCTAGACTACATTTGCATAATGACATACCAAAACTTCATTGAATGACGCTGAGGAAACTACAGTTTGGAAACGGAATGTAAAATCTGGCGCTGGCAAGATTACCCATTCTATTTAATGACGATGCGGGGTTTTAGAGGAGGGATATACCGCGTGCTTTATTCTCACTGATTTCAAATATCCTTTCACCCCGTTTTTCTGAGAACATTATTGAAATTCGTTTCCAAGTAGGAAAATTTCTAACGTCTAGATTTGTCCTAAGTGTAGCTTTTCCAAAGATTTATAAAAATTTACTTTGCTCTTTCATAGACCCTTGAAAAGATTTGGGACTACAAATCCTTTTAATGTTTTACAATAAATATTTAGAAGTTTTATTTACCATTGAAAAAGGATTTTAAATTACTCTCCGATAATTATTTATTTGTCATTTATGTTAATTTAGCCAGGGAATTTTCAAATTTCACTTTGTAGGTAGAGTTTAGTAGACAGTTCTCTCCTGAGGTTTTCTAACTTTCTTTCTTTAAAAAATTTTAAGCAGTTTTTTTTTGTTTGTTTCTAATATCTAGCATTTTTAGTTTTTAGCTTCGTCCTGCTTCTGATCATTCTGAAAATAATTTACCATTTTGGTATAGTTATCTAAAATCATAGGGGAAGTCTTCTGATATTCTTTCCACTCTGGGTTTGAACATAAAGAGAAAACCAAATATGATAATTTGTTCACAGTTAATCATAGCTGATTTTATTGAGTTACCTGATGGCCTTTGTGCTATTATAATGTTATTATAAAGTTAATCATTTCTCTCAACATTCCTGTAAGATAGTACCACTGATATGCTCGTATTTATGAGGAAATGGCTCAAGGAGATGAACCAATGTGCCCAAGTTCAAATAAGTAAATGGGAGAGCCAAAGTTTGAGTTCATTCATGGAATTGAACTCCAGTGTCCACATATTTAATCACCGGTGTTTACTAGCTCTGATTTACTGAAGTACCAGGATTATTTCAAATTCCACAACTTTTTATGACCTCTTTAATTTCAGTATTATCTCACAGTATAAAATGTGATATAATGGCAACCTGTCTTACTTAATACATGCGATTTTCTAATGTGATACAGAATTTCACCACATGATGGTGCCAATGAGGTGAGAAGCCTTGTGCTTCTAGTATTTGACATTAGGCTCAAACCTAAATATAAATGTCAACAGAATGTAATTAGAGGTGTTAAGAAATAAGATGTTTTTTTAAAGCAGCCGTAAAGAATTACAGTCTAGAAGGTCTTTTTTAAAACAAAGAATGGAAAGTTGACAACTATAAAAAGGGGAAGAGTAACTGACTCGTAAAAGTTAAAAATATAAAGATAAAAGATGAGCCTTTGTATTCATAAAGAAGTATGTGGTACACATGTCAGAGACTTCCCACAGGAAGGAAAACACCAAAGGAAATGAATTAAATGAGAGCAGATCACACACACACACACACACACACACACACACACACACACACACACGCACACACACTCAGCAAGAGAGAGACCAGCTGTATGGTCATATAGCTCCAAGGTCAAATGGATTCGTGTTCCAGTAAGATTCCACGGTAAGTACAAACAGGTTAGCAAAAACCAGCGACTAAAAAATTTTAAAGAACTTTTTAATAGACATCACTACTTCCTTTTCAAACCAGAATAAGCATTACTATTTCTTTTCCCTGCAATTGCAAAGATATAACCTGCTATGGAAGGAAGAAGCATTGTTTTTCAGAAATTTATTGAAGCAAATTCTTACACATTTCATTAATTACAGTGATTTCAGGGACTCTCCAAAATATGGTCCCTGGACATCGGCATTACTTATAGTTGTTAAAAATGCAAATTTATGTCCCCATGCCCAACTGGATCAGAAATTCTGGGCATGAGGCCCTTCAGATGCTTCTGAAGCACCTGAAAGTTCAAGGTCCACTGTGATACTTAAGAAAAAAAAATTATTGAAGAATACAAATAATAAATTATATTCTAATACTAAAGGAATAGTAAATAATGGAATGTTATCGAGGCATTAAACATGATTCTGATGTATAGTTTTTAATAATGGAAAATATCTGATATAATAGTGGAAAAATCAGAATAGAAAATTGATCTCAGTTGTGTAAAAACAATTGTAGAAAAAATAGAAGGAAACAAGCAACAGTAGTTAACAGCAATAGCCTTGGCATGTTGGGACTATAGCAGTGCTGGGATTCAGCCAGCTAGCACCAATTCAGCAGAACCGTTACCTAATTTTTTGTTGAGTTCAGCAAATTGTTGTTAAAATGACACTTGTCATCAGGGTTCTCTCTAAGGTGGATGCCTGAGCAGCCGCCCAATGTGGAAATCACAAGTTTACATTCCTTACTCTTTTTTAATGTTCATCTGCGCAACAGCATATTCTAAGCGCCCATAGTAACGTTCATTCTGTCCACAGATGAAAAGAACTGCAAATGAGGACACCCATCAAGAAGCAATATGGAAATGTCTTAAATAACAGTTTTATTGTTTTTTGTCAGGTATTATTTAGTATTTTTCATTAATATTTTAAAACTCAATCTAGTTTTGTGTACCTCTTTTATATTTCGTATCTAAGTATTAAGTGCATGAAATAATAAATTACTTTTTGGTGTATCATATTTTTATACTTAAAACAGTCATTAGGGCAGAGAACTAATTGTTAAAAATTATTTGAATCCGCCTGACCTCTGGTGGCGCAGTGGATAAAGCATCGACCTAAAATGCTGAGGTTTCCGGTTGGAAACCCTGGGCTTGCCTGGTCAAGACACATAGGTGAGTTGATGCTTCTTATTCCTCCCCCAATTCTCTCTCTCTCTCTCTCTCTCTCTCTCTCTCTCTCCCTCTCTCTCTCTCTTTCCATCAAGGGAGTATAGAAAGAGAGATGTGTACAGAGTGTAATTGACCTATCTCCACCCCTCCTCACTTCCAATGCATCCTCTGCACCCTCTTTCTAAAATACCATTGTCTTTCTCTACCCTGATGAAAATCCCTCAGTAAGCAGCCTCTGTTTTGTCTGCCAACGTAACCTAAAACTAAAGCATTTTGAATGTCTAGAATTTTGATGGTTACATTACAACAATTATTTTTTTAGGACAGTGGGGTTTTTTTTTAACAGAGACAGAGTCAGAGAGAGGGATAGATAGGGACAGACAGACAGGAACGGAGAGAGATGAGAAGCATCAAGTATTAGTTTTTCGTTGCGACACCTTAGTTATTCATTGATTGCTTTCTCATATGTGCTTTGACCACGGGCCTTCAACAGATCGAGTAACCCCTTGCTCGAGCCAGTGACCTTGGGTCCAAGCTGGTGAGTTTTGCTCAAGCCAGATGAGCCCGTGCTCAAGCTGCGACCTCGGGGTCTTGAACCTGGGTCCTTGGCATCCCAGTCCAACGCTTTATCCACTGTGCCACCGCCTGGTCAGGCGTAGGACAGTGGTTCTTAACTTTGATGGCAGATTATAATCAACTAGGGGGTTAGAATCTCAGGTAGGAACCAGGTAGCCATATTTTTAAATCGACCTTCTGTAGGGCAGAGGGAAGCTCAATGCTGGGGCTACGAGCTGAGTGTTTCATCACTCTACCCTTTGTCCCCTGGGAAGGTCTGAGACATGGGCCAATAGCGCCCCTAACAGGGCCCTCCCTGAGCTCTGGTAGGTGAGTTCCCAGAGAACGAACAGGTCTCCGCGCGAGGGTAGACTAGGCAGGAGATGCCATGGACCTCTCCCCTCGCGGAGTGGCCTGGCGGATGCCTCCCTAGCCCGAGCTTGGAACAGGCTTTCCCCAACTCCCACTGTCCATCCATACCCGAATGATGTGATGCTGTAAGGTCAAAGTTTAGGGGAAAAATGATCAATATTTTCGGGTGTTCAAATATTCTCCAGTTTACACACAGCTTCATAAAATAAAAAATTGCCAAAATAATTACCATAATCTATTCTGATGTTTCTAAACACACTGTCTTAACTTAGTTGACAGTAATAAGTGCAATATATCTGACATAACCACATTACGTTAGTGGTACTCTGATTTTTACTATATTTCTTTGGAAGATTCAAGCTTTCTTTCCTCTCATTCAGGAGAAAAATTGCTAAGGATGAGGGTATCAAAGCAAGCAAAAGCTCTTCCCTAAGCTGAGCCAAAAAGCAATGCAGTGTATTTTTTTTTATTGTATTTGGTGATGGATTCTTATTTCAAAATTGAAGGAATGAAATTTTAGGGAAAAAAAAGATATTAAAGTATGAGCAGTTGCCTTGAAACATAGTTCAATATTTATCAAATTCTTTGTATATTTCTGCTGAACTTGGAAAGAGTAACTTTGGGCTCAAATGACCAATATTCAACTGTTTATGATAAGTATCCTTAGTCCTATTGACATCAAATTAAAATATATTTATTTTGTTTCAATTTCACAAGGAAGGAGGACAAGACTGAACTGCTAAATGTTGCTTTTTATAGGCACTATTCAGCTTGTTAGGATAACTGAGAAATACCTGTTTAAGTAAAAGAACACCATTGGTGGTTAGCCTGTGTTCCTAGCGACGGAATCAGAAGTTGTGGGTTCAATTGCGCCTGCACTTTCTAGTCTACTCTGACAAATCTTGGGAATAACAGCCAAATTTTTTGAAACTGGTTTATTATAAATGTTGAACTAACCATTTTCTAGTTCACATCCTAAATCATTATTTCCTTCCTAGGTTCATGAGGTGCCTCCCAAATACCTCATCATTATTGATTAATGCAAATTGCTGATTGGAAAGAGAACTTACCCTGCAGCCCTAGTTTCAAAGGGAAACCCTGCTGGTCACCCCAGCAGGGTAATACTGGGGACACTACCTGCGGGCCACTGCTCAATCCAGAATCAGCCTTAGCCTCGGCCTCGCAGGTGAAGAAAGACTCATGCTGAGCACACTCTTGGAGACTAGTGTGTGTGACCAGAACACCAATTTATTGATCAGTTATAAAAATACACACTTATCAATAATTATGGGCAAATTTTCATTTAAGGCCAAATTTCATTCAGAAGAGAAGATACTAATGGCTAGTGTCATCAATCCATCAATCTATCTATAATACCTGATATACCAGTTCCATTTTAGGCTTTTATATCTTCTACATTGCTGATCACCTGTTATGATTGATATGTGCTTTTTTTTTTTTAACATAGGATGAAACATTCAATCAGATTCTAGTCAAGTATTTTGGGGCAAGGGTATATTTCTCATCCCCACGGTGCTCTTGCGTTTTTGATGAAATGGTGCTTCATAAACGTTTAAAATAGTTCACTCCAGCATTTAGTTATATTTTTCTCTTCATATTTGGAGGAGCCTCTCGCCTTTGGACAAAAGCTGCATGAGAACAGAAATCTTGTCTGTCTCATTCACAACTGTACCCCAGAGCCTAGAACAGTGCCCGTAACATAGTAGGCAATAATAATAATAATAATAATAATAATAATAGAACGAAAGAAAAAACTGGATGCTGTCTCAAGGTTTCTCTACACTACTCAAATGTTATTAGAAAAAAGAGCCCTGGCCGGTTGGCTCAGCGGTAGAGCATCGGCCTAGCGTACGGAGGACCCGGGTTCGATTCCCAGCCAGGGCACACAGGAGAAGCGCCCATTTGCTTCTCCACCCCTCCGCCGCGCTTTCCTCTCTGTCTCTCTCTTCCCCTCCTGCAGCCAAGGCTCCATTGGAGCAAAGATGGCCCGGGCGCTGGGGATGGCTCTGTGGCCTCTGCCTCAGGCGCTAGAGTGGCTCTGGTCGCAACATGGCGACGCCCAGGATGGGCAGAGCATCGCCCCCTGGTGGGCAGAGCGTAGCCCCTGGTGGGCGTGCCGGGTGGATCCCGGTCAGGCGCATGCGGGAGTCTGTCTGACTGTCTCTCCCTGTTTCCAGCTTCAGAAAAATGAAAAAAAAAAAAATACCGAGAACCCATGGGTCATTCCTTTTGAAGACATCAAAGGAAATTGGTCACAAAGCCCTTGCCTTTGACTCACCAATTTAAATTAGGCCTCCTGCTCTCCCACCACCACCACTTTATTGCTTCTTTCTCCTCTTTGTTTTCCTTGAGCGTTTTCACAACTGGTAGTTTGCAGTTTATTTATTTAAGGTCTGAATCATGAGCTCCTGAAGGCAGGCACTGTGTCTGTTTTATACAGAGACAATATCTACAGCCTACATTTATGCTGCAGGCATCATGATATTTAATGAAATTCATCTTGAATTTTATGAGCCAGAGTTACCTTGCAGTCACAAGCGGAATAACTAATGACTTGGGGACTTTGGATATCAAGCTAGTCGGATGATGAGCTATTCTGATGGGCAGGCAGCCGCCAACACCTCGAAGTCACAGCCCTGGGGTGTGCTGTTCCCAGGCAGACGAGGATCGAGGATCGGTGCTCTTCCCCAGGCTAGCCGCTGCGGAAGGAGCAAGAGAACAGTTGAAGTCCATGTTTCATTTTGTAATCTGAAAGTGAATATTAGTTTATTATATTCTCTAGAGATCGGGTTGCTTATTAAATAATCACTGTTTTTCCTAAAAGTTGTTCATCTCAACTAGCATGCAGTTAATGGTGCACTTTGCCTTGACTATTGAATTTTATATATTGAAAGGCTATTTACATCTGTTCATTTTACATTGTTTATCATGATAGCCAATTCACAGAAATAAATCAGGTGCTCAAAGGTCGTGAAGCGATGTGTAAAAGTAGTGGTGGAAAGGTCAGGTGAACATAACCGAAGAGCATTGCAGATGTAAACCGTGAGCAGGTGTCCCGTGTTGCTATCGAATGGGAAGCTGTATGTGCTGGACCAACTGAATCTTGATGAATATGTGAAAATTGGATTTTACCAGACCAGCAATCAATTTGCCTCCAGTCTCTATTGCATTGTCTCTTACAAAACTTGGTTAAAGAATGGCAAGAAGCCACAGGAGCTTTTGCATTGCTTTCAAAAGACCATGACCTTTCTGATAAACCAATTGAGTTTTTCCTGAACAAGCACAAAATAATGCTTCCTAATATGAAATTGATAAATTTTGTCATTTAAAGGTGGAGAAGAGACCAAAACTAAAGAAACATTATTCAAAGTTGTACACGCACAGACACACACACACACACACCCACACACACACACAAAATAGAAGTCACACCATTGTGAAAAGTTTATAAAGACAGCTGTAAGGTTAATGAATAATTACCATGCTCAGGAAGAAACTTTAGCTACTAGGATTTTCATAATCTATGTAGACTGTTGTACATCATATAATATTAATGGAATATAGCACAGAAGGGCAATGTCTATCATGAGTGCATGCTAGTAGATATTTGGCTTACATTTGGAAAGAATCACAAATGTGCACAGTATCAGTCAACACTTGGCAGAAACATGCAGAAATACATAAAAGAGAAATGCTTAGTGACTTATTGGTTCGTTTATGGCTCTACCCCCCTGCTAGAGCAGATTTTTCATGCAGTTAGCAAGTATTTTGTGAGCCATGTTGTAGCCTGGAAAAACCAACAGTAACACATTCAACAAGGAAGTGTTTACTTAAATCATTGTCCCTTTCCCATTGTTTCATTCCCAGAACATTGCTGGTGAAAGTAGTTAATACATCCAAAATGTGGTCAACGATGGAGTGTTTATCTTTTAAGCATGCTTTGTGAAGAAATTGGCAGTAAGTACAAGTCTCTGGTCCACACAGATGTAAACTTTTTATCGAGGTAAAAGTGTTAAAACCAGCTTTGAAAATTAGGGATGAGATAAAAGCATTTTTTTCATGACACTGGCAATGCTAATTTTTTTAAAGGTAGTTTTTTTTTCAAGTAGCACATTTCAATGATATATTCTATATTTTAGTAGCCTCTGTCTATCATGTCAGAGTATAAATTTTATCATTTTAAATATTGTGACTATTAGGATTTATTAAGACCAAACTATGGTACAGATATCTTAACCACCAAGTTTGATTTTAACACTTAATTTTTTCATTCATTGGAGAAATCCAAGACATTGTCAAATGTACTTATATGTCATATCCCAAGAAATAAGTAAATAGAAGGAATTAATCCAAATGCTGTCCCCAAAACTGCAGAAACACCTACCAGAGCCAAATGAAATCAAAGTAGAGTAGGACCCTGTTTTCTGTCATCTCTGAGGTTGAAACAGAGAACATTCCATGTATTACGAGATATATATATAAAATGATCCTCATGCCTGACTTAGTGCTGAGAGAGAACTGGGTACATGTTTGAGCTATATATTTAAAATGATCAAAGTCCTAATGACCAATAATCATAAGTAGGATTTTCTATTTCAGTAGAAACTGAGTAAGAAAGGAAACGGACTGAACAGGGGTTTTCACCTGTGCCTCAAGCTGTCAGTGTCATGGAGGGTTCCAGAGCCCTTGGTGAAAGATTGCAAGCAGTATCAGCCTTTTCACTGATATGAAGTATTAATAATAATTATTAATTGAAACCTATTTCGTTTGGGACGAACCTGGGAAGCATTACGCTAAGTGAAATAAGCCTGACACAAAAGGACAAATATGATATGATTCCACTTCTGTGAATTACCTAAAATAATAAACTTCATAGGGACAGAAAGCAAACTAGAATTTACCAGGGGAGTGAGGGTGGGAAACAGTCTTGAGGGATTAAGCCCTTACCCTGTGGGGTCTGATTCCAACTCCAGGCAGTGTCAGAACTGAGTTAAATTATAGGACACTCAGCTGGTGTCAGAGAATTGCTTGGTGGTGGGAAAAAACCCCACACATTGCAACTGATATCAGAATTAAAGGAATACTTTATACAGTTATTTCTTTGCTTCTCACCCATGTTTATGTGATCACTGTAGGTTATTAGTGGCTATCAAATGATCTTAATACTTTTGTTATACAGTGTGTTCAAAGTAACATTTATTGGTTTTTCTTATTAGGGAAGCAATGCAATCTTGTTAAAGAAAAACTGAGAAACAGATCAGCCAAAAGATTAAAATAAAACGCCTATGATCCCACTGGCTGAGGGTGATCACTGTTAACAACTTCTAGATATCAATTCAGCTCCCTTCTTATTATAAATATAGACACATTTATTTACTACAATAAGACCATTCAGTACACATTGGTTTATTAAATCTCATTTTAAGTTAACAGTCTACCAATGACGATAGATATTCATCCTCACCAGAAGTAATTTTTAGTGGCTAAAATTCCATATCTGTAAATATGCACGTATAATATGAAAATGCAGTCCTGAACTATCGGCAGAGACTTTGTAAGTTCCGGAAATACATCGATGCTTTCATTCATTTTTATCTCTTCTATGTTGCACTTTAATGCAATTTTAAAAAAAGGATTCTGCCCGCCTTCCCTAATCCCTCCACAGCTGTCTTTTGACTCTTTAGATGTAGCCACAGCTGACCAAGGTTATGGGTGTTGCTCACATATTTGCCTGCAATACATATAGTTCTTAGACGAACCCTGGAAATGACTAGAATGCCTGGAGACACCCGTTAGCCGCTCACGTGTGTTTCTGTGTGCATGCGTTGTCATCTGGCTGTGCACTCTGGACTGTGAAAGGGGTTTAGTAACTGAAACACAGAGTTTAATCTAGAAAATGGGGAAAGCACAAAACCATTTCCCGGGAAGGAACTTGGCTCTTAATTGAAATCCGTAGAGAACATTAGTCTTTTCCACAGATGATGCTACTTAAGTATTTCCAGGTGCCTGCCCCCAACCCTATTTGTAATTATATTCCGATATCAAAGCCTCTCAGAGATCAAAAGGGGTTGAGGGCTGCCTTCTGCTGGCAGAACCACTGTTTTTCAGGGAGGGAAGAATGTGCCGGTGAAAGGAAGACGTTTCTCCTGTGGCCTCTTTCAGTGACCCCACGGAGGCTCCGCCCCCATATCCTGTCAGTCAGCGCTCCCCTCACTGCCTCAGGATCACCCACAGTAGGGCAACCTTTCCTGCGAGTTTAGCTCAATTACACCTGAGTCCTCACTGCCCGCGGGAGAGGGAGCATTTCTCTGGTGAAATAACAAACTCCCTTCAATTTGAGGACCAAGTGGGTGACCAACTCAAAGCTCCTGAAGGCTAGAGGGGGTTCATTTCAAAGTAGGAATTAAAATTATGCCTATGATTAAGGATACTTTGAAATTAAAAGATGGACGTGTATATTTTTACACTTTCGCAATGATTCACTGAGAGATCTGTTTCGAAACCCATAAGCATTTCTAATCAAGTACAAGAATAAACGCAGATTGATGAACAGAGGAGTAAAGATCACATACACACTGCCAGAAAAAAAAGTGAGCCAAATTCAAACATCTACTCTGTTTAGTGATCACATATAAGCTTCCCCTTTCGATTTGTCAAGTTATTCTGGGCATTCCTTGTAGGGAAATGGCTGGGAATTAGACTGTCGTCCTGAGACAAGTCTTTGGTGCAGACTTTGGAACGCCAAATCCTGCAGAGGCAGAACGCTGCCCCTGCGAGCACTGGTAAGACTGTTTAAAGGAAACAGCTAATCCCTATGGCCTTTACCCTACCTACCTGAAAGGTATTATTAGTTAATTACCTTTCTCTGCAGCACCTGAACCCAGGCTCTGCTAATTTGCTTGATGAGCAAAGAGACCAATAAATACGATGAGGCTGCAGAGATCTGGGCTCTCAGTCCTACAGGCTTGGAGTCCCCTGTACCCATCTTTTCTCTGTTGTGCTTTGTGTGTTGTTTCTTAAGTCCTGCAGCACCTTCCTTTCGTGCACACCCTTTGCTGAGCTGGTCGCGGCAATTCCTAAGGATATGTCTGTGGACTTAAAAAACAGATCCTGTGTTTTTCTCAAAGAGGGCATTTGTTAACAATAAATAAACTATGCACTCTGAGATATACTATCTGAAAGAAGATAGTATATCCATAAAATAATAGAATCCTAAAAAAATAAAAGAAACAATAGTTCTTGGAAACTGAAACACGATATCTGAAATAAAGCATTCACCTGAAGGGATGGGTGACCAAGATCACTAAATCTCACACAAAAATCTGTATTCATTTCCTATTGCTGCTATAACAAATTGCCATACATCTAGTGACTTAACACAACCACAACTGATTATCTTACAGTTCTGTAGGTCAGAAGTCCCAAATGGGTCTTCCTGACAAAGAAAGGATCCCAAAAGCTTTTAGTGGGAAAAAAACAACAGTTCATCTTTAAAAGGCTGATCATCAGACTGGCATCAGTTTCTTACCAGCAATCCCAGATAGCAAGGAACAACTCTGCTGTTGCCCTCAAAGTTCTTGGGAGAAATTACATTCAACCTGGATCCACACTGTCCATCAAGCGGGACAGCAAAATGTAAAACATTTTCTCAAAGGTAACCTTCATTTTATTTAAAAGAAGTAACTTTTAACAGCACTCCCAACTAAATGAGGATGTAAACCCACAGAGAGTAAGATACGAAATCCAAGAAACATAAGTTCAAATGACAAGAGCCGGGAAGGCACAGTCCTAGGAGGGTGTCTGTCTGTCCAGACTTAGATGTGACTTCTATAGATTGGAGGGAGAGGGAAACAGCTCTGTGAGGGGAGGCTCCCCAACACAGGGGGATTTGGTGGACTAAATAGTATGATGAAGACATTGGTAAAAGTTGAAGATGTGATAAAGGAACAAAAGGGATGAAGGAGAAAATCAGAACCAGTTAGAGATGATAGATAGATAGATAGATAGATAGATAGATAGATAGATAGATAGATAGATAGACAGAATGATTGATTTGTTACAAGGAACTGGCTCACATGATTATGGGGGCTGACTGCAAATCTGAAACCTATAGGTGAGGTTATCAGAAAAGAGAGATCATGGCTGGCTTCAATCCACAAGCACTGAAGCTGTAATCTACAGGTGGAATTTCTTCTTTTTCTTTGAGAAAACTTCAGCCTACCCACTTTAATCTGCCTTACTTAGAATCAGCTGACTAGGGACTTTAATTAAATCTTAAAAATCCCTTTTACAGCAACATCTAGATTAGAGTTTAGGAACAGGATGCTAGCCTAGCAAGTTGACATATCAAAAAACTGATTACATGGAGGCAGAAGAAAAGGAGTCAGGCCCTGGCCAGTTGGCTCAGTAGTAGAGCGTCAGCCTGGCGTGTGGAAGTCCTGGGTACAATTCTCAGTCAGGGCAGACAGGAGAAGTTACCATTGGCTTCTCCACCCCTCTCATTTCTCTTTCTCTCTCTCTCTCTCTTCCTCTCCTGCAGCCATGGCTCAAATGTTTTGAGAAAGTTGGCCCCAGGCACTGAGGATGGCTCTATAACCTCTCCTCAGGTGCTACAATACCTTGGTTGCCCAGCAATGGATCAGTGGCCCCAGATGGGCAGAGCATTATCTGGTAGGGGGCTTGCCAAGTAGATCCAGGTTGGGTGCATACAGGAGTCTGTCTCTGCCTCCCCGCCTCTCACTTAATAAAAAAAAGAAAAGAAAGGAAAGGAATCAGAAACGATAAGAAAAAACAAAAAATGTCTCATTATGAGGAAGTTATGATCCAAATAAAAAATGAACTAAAATTAAATGTTATTTTGATTACATGGTAGAACACACAGCAGGAGAATCCA
Organism: Saccopteryx leptura; assembly: GCF_036850995.1. Classification (NCBI taxonomy): domain Eukaryota; kingdom Metazoa; phylum Chordata; class Mammalia; order Chiroptera; family Emballonuridae; genus Saccopteryx; species Saccopteryx leptura. The sequence goes on along the minus strand of NC_089503.1, from coordinate 214,680,305 downwards.
TTTGAACTTGACTCTAGAGTCATCTTCCATTGAGGGCCCCAGCTGTGATACTGGAGCCACAGAGGGTGGGTGATTCAAGCTCACAGATCAGCTCTATGCTATTTACATATTTATGATCTTGTAAATGCTGTATATTAACTTGGAATATTTAGGATCAACCTGTGGGCCAATCATGGGAAACTTGATTTTGCCCTAAGGTGTACATACCATCAACTTTGACATTGTACAAAGAGAAGTCCAGGTTACAAGGTTGAGAGAAGTTGAGGACAAACTGATGGAAACAAGAAGCTCTGGAATGAGATCGGAAGAAGAAGTGGGAGCCATATAAGTCAGCTAAATTTTCCAACACAGGAGGGACTCAGTAAATGAGGTCTAAAATCAATAAATCAAGAAATAGAAGTAGAAGCTTGTTATTTAGAGCTGAGGAGATGGCAACCAAGAAAAAACAACAACAAAGCAAACAAAAAGAAAACACAACAGATCTAACCATGGCAGCAAAATTAAGAAAGGAGAGAGCAGAGTCCAGGATTTTTGCTTTGCAATTATAAGACCTTCTGTACTCTGATTAAGTAATCATTTATTACCTTTATAAAAAATTTAAACAATTGTATGTGCAAACAGAAATCTTAAACAAAAACAAAGAGCCGTGTGAGATATATCAAAGATGAAAGATAGGCCCTGGCCGGTTGGCTCAGTGGTAGAGCATCGGCCTGGCGTGCAGGAGTCCCGGGTTCGATTCCTGGCCAAGAGCCCATCTGCTTCTCCACCCCTCCCCCTCTCCTTCCTCTCTGTCTCTCTCTTCCCTTCCTGCAGCCAGGGCTCCACTGGAACAAAGCTGGCCCAGGCACTGAGGATGGCTCCATGGCCTTTGCCTCAGGTGCTAGAATGGCTCTGGTTGCAACAGAGCAACGCCCCAGATGGGCAGAGTATTGCCCCCTGGTGGGCATGCCGGGTGGATCCCGGTCGGGCACATGCGGGAGTCTGACTGCCTCCCCGTTTCCAACTTCAAAAAATAAAAAAAATTAAAAAAATAAAAAGATGAAAGACAAAGGTGAGCAGTGTAGGAAGCATATTATTTACAGTGGAGTCCAGGGTTACCACCCAGTCGTCCGCCTATGTTCTCAATGAAGCCCCCCAAGGCTGAGGTCTGGGGGCCAGCGCCCAGCATGGTAGTGCACAAAGCCGGCTGGTAAATTGGCAAAGAATAGTAGAGAACAGGTCAAGTATAATGTAATAACATAACAAGTGACTCCTAATCAGTATCAGAGGGCATTTCTCCAATTGCCTGCCTTCTGGGGCCACCTGCCTCTTGTCTGCTCACACGTACAGTCAGTTCAGATGCAACAGTGACTTGACTTCTGTGTGAAGGAACCTGGGCCCCAGTGCTATCAGATTGTAAGCACACACTGCAGGTGGTCACGGATTTTGTTGGAGCGGCCCCAGGTTCCACTTCCTCACCACCATTTCCTGGCAGCCCAGCTCCAGGGCTGGAAGAAACCAAGGCCCTTGCCAGAAAGCCATTCTCACTAAACGTTTGCTGAATAAATGCTTGCGTACACGAATGAATGCTTAGAAGCTGGAGGAATATGCTTTCAAGAGGGGCTAAGAGATGGCAGGGCAGCGAGCGGGTGTCTCGGGTGTCTTTGCAGGGGCAGGGGCAGGGGCAGGGGCAGGGTGGGGCTGAGGAGGGTTCCGGGAGGGAGAGGGAGCAGAGGGCAGACAGCAGAGAGCTGGCCACTCCTCTCCATCTCCCTATTCCTCTTTTTGCCGTCATCTCTGAACTTTCCTTTTGTCCCAATTCTGTCCTGTGTCACTTTGTCCCTGGCCTGGACTTCCACACCTCCTTCCCGGCCCCTCCTGCTCCCCTGGGTTCTTTCTGTTCAGCATTTGCTGTGTCCAAGCACTTGTCCCTCCTGCGTACATAATGCTGATGCTTCATTTCCCCATATTTTCTATCATTTTTCTTTGGTCTTTCTTCCTCTGTACTATCTAGTCTTTTTTAGGAAATCCTAGACAGGGAGGACACGGTCTCCACCGCCCAAACCCTCCTCCCTCATGCACTGCCCCCTGCTCTCCCTCCACCCCCAAGCTAGCCAGGCTCATAATGACAGTGATATACATCACTGAGCTCTTCCCCCAACCCCTTTGCGACCTTTTCAGCAATAATTCCAAGCTCTAAGTAGAAGCACCGTAGGCAGTTGTGTGACCCGGGAAGGGTCAGGATAATTTCTAAGCCAAGAACAGAACCCTCGGTGATAGGCCATAGACTGTTCCTGTCATTGTTTGTCAGCAATTGCGTCAAGGCAGTAACCGAAGAGTGACGCCCTCCGTGAGAAACAGACGCAGAACCCCCTTCTTTGCTGTTTCTCGCCGAAGACCCGCGCGCTCCTCTTTCAAAAAGCATGAAAATGAAACCCAAACAAGAGTTTTTAGGGGAACTCGGTCATTTCCAGCAGAGAAAGTAACAAAGTGCATAACGCCTTGAAAAAAAAAGTTCAATAACTCGTTTCATATATAAATAAAGTCAAGTCATGACAATTTTAGAAACGAAGAATCTACGAAACTGCAATTTTAGTATGTGCATTTTTTTTTCATTATTCATTTTTAGAGAGAGGAGGAAGAGAGAGAAAGAAGGGGGAGGAGTGGAAGTATCAACTCCCGTATGTGCCTTGACCAGGCAAGCCCAGGGTTTTGAACCTGCGACCTCAATGTTCTAGGTCGATGCTTTATCCACTGCACCACCACAGGTCAGGCTGAAACTGAAATTTTAGAAGCTCCAACTCAGCTCATCTGTCTTATTATAAAATTTGCATGCTGACCTGTAGTACACGTTGAAGCAAAATGTTAAAGTATCTCCAAAATGTGTGTGGGGGAAAAAAAGAAGAGTATCAAATAGCACTTAACCGTAGTAGTTATATAATCTGGTGTGACGCAGAGATCAAGAGCAACAGGCACGTTGCTTAGCCCAGGTCTGGAGTGGTGCTCGGTGATATGGTATTTCATTGAGGACATATGGAGTACCGCCACCCATTTCAGAAGCCTTCCTGAGGAAACTTCCAGAAGCATCAGACTTCTCTGATGGGATGGCAACATGGCCAGGCAGTGGAAAGACCCCTGGGAACTGGGTGCTAGACACAGGTAGGACACTGAGGTGATGGGGGAGTGCCTTGGACAAATCACCCATCTGCTCCTCCGTTTCCTTCATGAAAGAAGAGGGGTGGACACTGGGCTCCATCTTAACCTTTTATTGGTCTCAGGTGGTGTTGAGTTTAATGAGAGCTAGGGGCTCACGTACCTACAGGGAAAACATACCTCAGCACACACACACAAAACATTGTGTGTGCAATTTCCGCCCCCCTACCTGTGCCCCTGAAACCCGCACCTGGGCCATCTGTGGGCCTGAAGGTTATGTGACTGCCCAGTCCCACCAGCTGACTCCTCTGTGACTGTCTGCCAGGCCTCCTCAGCTTCGTCATGAACCAGGCTGGGCCACCACCTCCGCTCTCGGCAGCCCCTTTCTAGTGTGACGGTCACAAATCCCCTGGGTAAATCTCATGGAATGTAACGTACATGAATGTTCACCTGCCTCCATGCATCTCCTGTGTTTTTTACTGAGCAATATTCTGAAGAGGTGGAGCCTACAAATTCCAGAGAAGAAAGTTCAGATCTCACATTCTGACTCAGAGTGAGCCTTCCCTACAGAAAAAGTGAATTGTGTCCAACTCTACAACAATAAAAATGATATTTGAAACAGCAGCTTCTGGGATATTGATGTACTCCAACAAAAAGAGGTATAAAGCTTTAGGTGAATTCGTTCCTTCATTCAGACAGTGTTTTACTGAGTGCCTCCCATGCCAAGCCCGTGGGTAGTACCGGGGGTCCTAAGATAAATGAGGTTAACAGTCCTGGAATAACAGCAGCTGGTTGCGTGGAGGAATAGAATGAGAACGTTAGACTAGAAATGCTTATGGCTTAAACTTGGGGGCTAGGTCGACAGTGCTATGGAAATGCAATGGAGGGGACACCCAAAGGACACTACCTGAGACAGACATCAGGAGCCTGCCCATGAAAAGTGATGCTTCAATATCTTTGATGATGAGTTAGAGTTTACGAGGCAGCAGGGGAAGCACGTCTCAGACAGAAGCTGAGTGAGGGCAAGTGGTTGTCGTGGGAAAGAATGACAAGTTTTCCAGGGTGACTGGAGCTTGGGGCCTGTGCAGGGACTCATGAGGAGATGGGAGGAGCCGATGATGAGGGCTTGCCTCATGCTCTCCAAGGAGGTGGCCATTCATTGATCTCATAATTACATGCGTCACATACGCGGATAAGGACTTACTGAGGGGTTTTCATCAGGGTAGAAAAAGACGATGGTATTTTAGAAAGAGGGTGCAGAGGATGCATTGAGTGAGGAAGGGTGGAGATAGGTCAATTCACACTCTGTCCACATCTCTCTTTCTATACTCCCTTGATGGAATTTTTTACTCACCTAAGATCTGTGCTTCTATGCCACTTTTTGATGCAAATAACTTGCTTTTTAGTAACCAAGGTTTGCTGAGGGTCATCTGACCTTTCATTATGATTTTTATTTTTAACCACAGTTTGAGCAAGATGTCACTTATATGAGCTGTTCCACCACCCCAAATGCCCACAAAGAAATACCACACCTTGGCCCTGGCCAGTTGGCTCAGCGGTAGAGTGTCAGCTAGCATATGGAAGTCCCCGGTTCGATTTCCAGTCAGGACACACAGGAGAAGCCACCATCTGCTTCTTCCCCCTCCCCCCTTCTCTCTCTCTATTTTTCTCTCTCTCCTCCTCCTCCCACAGTCAGGGCTCAAACGGTTTGAGCGAGTTGGCCCTGGGTGCTAAGGTTGACTCCATGGGCTCACCTCAGGCTCTAAAAATAGCTCGGTTGCTGAGCAATGGAGCAGTGGCCCCAGATGGGCAGAGCATCGCCCCATAGGGGGCTTGCTGGGTGGATCTCAGTTGGGGCACATGTGGGAGTCTGTCTGCTTCCCTGCCTCTCACTTAAAATTAATAATAATAAAAAAGAAATACCACACCTCATCAGAAAAGAAGAGCTTGTCAAATACTGTGAATGTGACTTTCAGTCAGCACTAATCTGCAGTCTCTGAAATGGCCATTCACACCACCATATTGGTTCAAATACCCAAACATTCTATTTGATAAAGCAACACTTTACAGTTTTGTGTTCTAGAATTATGAATCATATTTAAAGTGTCACCAAGATGCTTTACCTGGCCTCACCTCATTCACTCTTTCATTCCATGGATTGGAGAATGGAGGAGGTCATCTCGGCAGAGGAGGAGCGTGGGAAAGAGAAGGGCGGCAAGAGAGAGCCTAGCCGGCTTCCAGCACCATTAAGTGAGGCACTCTAGTCATTATGCCATTAAGAGAAACACTAAGATTTTTACATTCATTTTAATGGGAATATTTAATGATTGATGACACTGGGTTTTGGCTTATGAACCAAAAAATTGGAACTAATTGTACTCATTTATCAAAACATGAGGACGTACTTTTTCATGAATTTCAAATTATTTCCCAATGCATAGAGTATGATTATCATAAGAATCTTAACAATACAAAAGTAGTAATTAATGTTTGGATTAAGGACAGGCCACATAGTGTTCTCATGACAAATTACAGATGAAGTCCATTAATCAAAATTTATTGGTTACCTTCAAAACAGGCATTGAGATTTTTCAGTTTAAAAATCATTTTTGTTTGTTCTAAGGGAATTTAATAGATTCCATTCTCTAAATTTTAAAAGCCTGTTTGTTTTTACAGCTTTATTGAGATATAACTTTCATACCAAACAACTTAAATGTTTTTGAATTTGAAGGCAGTTAGAATAAATTTTCAAATAGACATATATAAAATATTTTTTTATTTTATTGATTGATTTTAGAGAGACAGAGAGAGGAAGGGGCAGAGAGAGAGAAGGAAATATTCGTTTGTTGTTCCACTTTAGTTGTGAGCTCACTGGTTGCTTCTCATATATGCCCTGACCAAGGATCGAACCTGCAACCTTAGCGTTTCAGGATGATGCTCTGAGCTAACTGGTCAGGGCCTAGACATATATAAATTAAAAAATAAATTACCCTGCCAGTTTAACTAAACATAATAATGGCAACTATTTATTGGGCACTGACTCAGGTAACAGGTATGACAAGTAGCACTTTACATAATAGTTGCTAATTTTCATAACATACCTGAAGAATATGTCTCCCATTTTACAGAGAGAAAATCCAGCCTTACGGGGACTGGAGAATGTCTCAGGGATCAGCAGGGAGTGCAGGGGCCAGATTCTGGGTGTAGGTCTCTGACTTTCTTACTTCATCTTGATCCCAGTCTCCTGAAAAAACAGAAGCTAGAGTCTGGAATATAGATAGAAACCCTCCACTCTTTTTAAAGATAGATCAAAGTCACAATCCATTGGGATTTATTATTATTACAAGTATTATTATTCAATTACAGTTTAAATTCAGTATTATTTGATATTAGTTTCAGGTGTACAGCATAGTGGTTAGACAGTCATATATACCTTACAAAGTGTCCCTCCGATGTATCCAGTACCTACATGGCACTGTACGTCGTTTTTACAACATCATTGGCTCGATTCCCTATGCTGTACTTACATCTCCAGGACTACGTTGTAACTGCCAATCTGTACTTCTCAAATGCTCCAGCCTTTTCACCCTGGCCCCAAACCCCTCCCCTCTGGCAACCATCAATCTGCTCTCTGTATCTAGGAGTCTGTTCCTGTTTTGTTTGTTTATATTGGTCTTTAAATTCCACATATAAGTGAAATCATGTGGCATTTGTCTTTCTTTGATAGTTTTCACTTAGTACAACAAACACCCTCTAGGTCCATCCATACGGTCACAAAGAGTGTAAGATTTCATTCTTTTTTTATGGCCGAGTATGGATAGGCATCTCTATGGTTCAAATTTTAAAGTGTTTGTCACATGGGGATTGGCATCAGAGACATTTCTTAGTGGTGTTGCATTTAACACCTCATGCTTAAGTAGAATTACATATCCTATAAAGGTTAAATTGGCTTTTCTTGTCTCTTTCCTCTCAAAAGGACCGGCGCTAATTGAAGTTTCTAAATATATTTAGGCAAGTGCAGGGGTGGAGTAGGAAAACTGTCGGGATGTGAGTTAGCAGCTTTACTAGATACAAAGGAGTTATTAATATACGGTGACTGGTAGTGGTAGAATCTGCTGTGTACTTAGGCAGACGCCCAGGGCAGACTGGCTGCCAGGTCACCCAGTTAGACATCACACACTTCCAGAGGCAGGACAGGAGCTCTCCGTGTCCCGACCACAGGAGAGAAAATTACACGACCCAAACACACCCTTGCCTACACAGGGATAAACAAGAACTTGGAATGTGGAATTACATGGAGAGACAATAGCTAACGCTGTGGCGAAGGCATGCACAGGCTGAGGCTCTCTGGTGGGGTGTCCTTCCCGCAGAAGAAGTCAACTGTGTGTGAAAGAAGGAACTGCAGAACAGCTAGAACCCTTTGGAATTAGCAGCGCTCTAAGACAGGTGTCGGGAGTTCGTCCTGGTCTGAGATTAGGTGTGGCAAACATCCAAGGTAGAGCAACCCAGGGTGGAACCGGGAATCAAGAATTTATTTATTTTTAACCTTTCCATTGACCTGAGAGAGGCAGAGGGGGGCATCAACTTGCTGTTCCACTCAGCTGCTCCATCTAGCTGGGCACTCATTGGTTGCCTCTTGTATGTGATCCGACTGGGAGCCAAACCCACGACCTCTGGCATGCTGGGTCAATGCTCCATCCATTGAACGATCCGGCCAGGGCAGAAATTACTTTAATACTGGGAATGGGAATCACAAGGATAAGAGATGTCCTAACGAGCAGCTAGTCTATAAATTAGAGGTGGCTTAGGGAGTAATGTCAATGAAAATCAGTACTTAAAATCACTCTGAAATGCACAATTATTTAGTAAATAAAATAAAACTTGTAATACAGTCATACCTAGAGTCTTCAGTCAAGAAGCCACAGATGGGACTCTTGTTGGAAGCCTCAGGGAAAAATGGGTAAGATTTATGTTTTATTAATATCGGCTATGCTACACCTTACTATAATGCTTATTATACCCAGAAATTCTTACTGGGTTTTGAACCATCTACTATATCCCAAAGATACTGAGAACCCTACCACCTCTGTCTTATTGAAATCTCACGAGGCCAATATTTATGAAGCCCTCTCAGTCATCATCATCATAACCGAGCCACTATTAAGTGCTTACTGTGTGCCTGGCTCTGTGCCAAATATTTAGTGTGCATCACACCGTCACACGCCCTATGAGAGCGTGGTTGTGTTTTTTCCACTTTACAAGTAATGACACTAAAGCTCAGAAATTGTTAGTTGCCTCAGATGACACAGCTGGAGAGTGATGAAGCCAGCATAAACCACAGGTTTTTGGGAACTGGACATTTCTCTGAGCAAAGCAGAGAGAGATGGCGTTGGTTGTGCACACTGAATGCGCACGTGGCCCTCAGCTTAGCTTCCCTGCGGCTCCCATTTGTCTTCTTGTCCCTCCTTCACTTCTTCACCTGGACCACATAGACCTTTCTTCCAATGATGGTAATTAGTCCCCTAGAATTTCCCCAGGGCTGTGCTGCCAATCCTCAACTCTAGGACTTCCACATTCTTCTCTGACCCTGTCCCGTCCCCCAATTCCATGTAGATCGGATCTACTTCGGGGCCGCCTCATCTGAGCTCAGCCATCATTGGTGCGCTCCACAGTGCCCAAGCTGAATGCTAGCGGATCCCGCTCTTCGCAGCCACTGCTCTGACCTTTCCACTGTCCTTGGGCCTCAGCCCCCTATAACGGGTGGCCTCATGGTGGCGGGGGGGTGCACATCCTCTTCATTCTGACCCCACCTTTGGTCCTGTCCACGCAGCTCTCCACCACCTGTGTGCTCCCTGTCTCCTCCTCACCGACCCCCTCTTCTAGAATTAAATGATCATCGCCCGACTCTCCAATCCTCCCTCCCCAAATCACCCCCCCACAAAAAAACTTTTCAGGTCACCAAAGACTTCCTAATGACCAAGGGTAAAAGCCTTTTCTGAGTTCTCATCCTTTTCAGTCTCGTGCCCTTTACCTTGCTCATCAGCCCCTCCTTGCTGGAGCTCTTCCCTTGGTGTCTAAGAGTCTTTCTGACTTTGTTAGCTGCTGGAGCCTGGACTGGTTGATCCCTGGTGACCTAAAAAATTTCTAGGTTGGGACCCACAATCCTAGGGAAAAGAAAACAAAATCCCGTTCCCTAGTATAAACAAGATCTTTAATGACCTGGCCCTTCCCTACCTGTCCAGTCTCTGATTCACCATCATGGTTAGTTGCCCTACACCAGGGGTCGGGAACCTTTTTGGCTGAGAGAGCCATGAACGCCACATATCTTAAAATGTAATTCCGTGAGAACCATACAACGACCCATGTACATTACGCATTATCCAATAAAAATTTGGTGTTGTCCCAAAGACAGCTGTGATTGGTTCCAGCCACCCGCAACCATGAACATGAGCGGTAGGAAATGAATGGACTGTAATACATGAGAACATTTTATATTTTTAACATTATTTTTTTAATTAAAGATTTGTCTGCGAGCCAGATGCAGCCATCAAAAGAGCCACATCTGGCTCATGAGCCGTGGGTTTCCGACCCCTGCCCTACATGCTAGGTACACAGCATTACTGTACCCAGATGTGCCAGGCTCTCCCACATTCTGCCCCGAACTCACCTTCCCCTTCCCTTCTTCTTCCCTTCCCCTGCCTGGGAAATGCCTAGTTAGCACCCTAGCACTCAGCTCTGATGCACCATCTCCTCTGGGAAGTCTTCCCTTACTCTTCCCGTCCAGGTTATGTTCCCTTCTGTGCCCTTGCTGACATAGCACTGTGTCACTGCCCTCATTAGAGTGCAGACTCCTTGAGGGCAGGTCTGAGGACCTCGTCACTTTTATCACCTCGCACAGTAGCTGGTACAGGATTGGTGCCAACAGCTGCTTGACAAGCAGAGCAAACAAGACCAACCTTTGGACCTGGATTTTCTACAGCATGCTCAATGTCTCAATGCCAAGTTGTCATAATCACCTAGTTCAAGAATAAACTAGTTTCATTGTCAAGGGTTGATACAGGTGACTTCTAGTTTCTTTTTGCTTTTCTTGGACTTACTTCAAAAATCTTTAGTAAGCAAGTATTGTTTCGGTTAAAATTATAGAAATTATCTACATGAGGTTATCTCACAAGATAGGCTTTATTGCCTCGGTTTTTACAGATGCGGAAACAGGTGCAGAAAAGTTAAGAAGCTTGCTGGAGGTCAAATACTACTAACTGACCAAGTGAGACCGTGGCAGCTACAGCACCTCCACTTCTAATCATCCTGTCATTTCTTAGTGGCTGATATGTCTATGAAATACTCACATTGCTTTGTTTTGTTTGAACTAGCTTAAAATCCCCCCCTACAAATCCAAACAAATAATTGCACTTTTTCATTCCTTTAATTGAAAACTTCCAGGAGACTTAATAGCCTCCGATGGCCGATGACAATGGTCTTCACTAAGATTTTACTAAAAATACAAATAATTGCCCTTGAGCTGGTCTGTGTACCATGCTGCAAGATCCGAAGGCCCCAATCTAGTAGGCTTCAATCTACTGGATGATCTTGGGGTTGTATCTGGTAAGTTTCCAAGCTCCCAGCACTGCTATACCCAGTTTACAGCTGGCGCTCCTGTCCCATCACTAGGAAAAGGGTGAGAAATCTTGATGTGACTTAATTTTTTTTCTTTTTTGTGTTTTTCTGAAGTTGGAAATGGGGAGGCAGTCAGACAGACTCCCACATGTGCCCAACTGGGATCCACCTGGCACGCCCACCAGGGGGCGATGCTCCGCCCATCTGGGGCGTCGCTCTGTTGCAACCAGAGCCATTCTAGTGCCTGAGGCAGAGGCCACAGAGCCATCCTCAGCGTTCTGGCCAACTTTGCTCCAATGGAGCCTTGGCTGCAGGAGGGGAAGAGAGAGACAGAGAGGAAGGAGAGGGGGAGGGGTGGAGAAGCAGATGGGTGCTTCTCCTGTGTGCCCTGGCCGGGAATCGAACCCGGGACTCCTGCATGCCAGGCCGACGCTCTACCACTGAGCCAACCAGCCAGGGCCTACCTCTTTATTTTTAGACAATTTCCAGTTACCTCTCATTGCTGAAGTCTGATAGTTATAATTTATTGATCTTCTTTTATTATATCTCATCAATTGCCATCATCGAACCAGATCCCCTGCGCCGGGAATGACCGAGCAGGTAGGTGGGACAGCAGAGTACAGGTGGTACAGGGGACGGCTCAAGAAAACAGTGACCCGCCTGACCTGTGGTGGCACAGTGGGATAAAGCGTCAACCTGGAACACTGAGGTTGCTGGTTCGGAACCTTGGGCTTGCCTGGTCAAGGCACATATGGGAGTTGATGCTTCCTGCTCCTCCCCCTTCTCTCTCTCTCCCCCTCTCTAAAAATCAATCAATAAATAAAATATTTAAAAAAAAAAAAGAAAGAAAACAGTGACCCTTATACTTATGACCCTATACTCAGGTACTTATGTTTCCAAGGTAGTTTCACACGTTTTTCTTCTAGTAGCTCCTACCTCGACTTTGTGGTAGGAGTACAGTATCATCTCTATTTTACAGAGGAATAAACAGAGGTTCCCAGAAGCTAAGTAATCCAGCAAAGACCGACACGAGTGTGCTATAATGTTGGTCTTCCATTTAGGGTTTTCTCCATTTGAACCATGATGTTTTTGGAGACAGCAAGATGCAGTAGGCATTTCTGCTGAGTCATAGTTTGGGGACTAGGTGGGGTTGGTAATAACTCTGGGGTAGAGGCAGAAAAATGTAAAGGAGAAAAAGTGGTGTCTATTTGACCAAAGAAGAATCTAGTAAGTCTCCTCAAATCTGCATCCTCTGTGGGCAAACTTTGTTTGGGCGAGGGGGGAGGAGGGGAAGGTGGGGGATGGGACACAGAGGATCCCAAGGCCAAGTACATTGCGAAAGTACCGTAAGTCCTCACTTAATGTCCGTAAGTCCTGTGACTTCAAGTGAAACAAAATATAATGAAACCAATCTTGCCAGAGGTTAATTGCCATAAACAAGAGCTAAGTTCCCATGGCATCGTATCAACTTTATAATAAAGTGACGCTGGCCTTGAGGAGCTGCTGTAACCATTTTGTCATGTTGCAGTTTCAGTTCCCATTCCTTCCTGGATATGACATCCTTCCACAGTCACCTCTGCATCTCATCTGAAGTTTAGGAATCAGGGATTCTTCTGGTCGACCACATGGTATCCACCAGTAACTGATGCTGCTGTAGTGCCTCACAGAAAAAAAGTAGATGTGTTTAAGATCAGGAATTCCAGATCTTGCTAGTTTGTCTTGTAATTTTTTTTAAAGTTCCACATGTCTTGTCTTTTCTGATTTAAAGTAATTCTGCTATCCTCACAACTTTATCCCTGTCTCTGTGTCAGTAATTTAGTTTGTTACATTTGGCAAAAAATATCAGAGAAAAACCCCTCAAAAACATAGCGAATCTATGGATCATAAATCTAGTGTGCAAAGAAAGGAAACAACAAATTTTTAATCAAAGTATGCAATAATGACAGGTTTATTTAAAATTTCCAGTAGAGAAAACCCACTAGTTTGGGAATAAAAGTAATTAATGTATGAGAGCATAAGTGAATATAAAAGATTAGCAGAAGGAAAATAAAACCAAACATAGTACTAAAAAATTGAAAAGGTTTGAAATGGATTTAAACTGGGATGTTCTTTAAGTCCTTCAAATATTTAACAGTTTGGCAAACGATTCAGTTGAAAATTAAAGCCTATTTCTGTATTGTAAACTCCATAAAAACTGCTTATAAAATTTAAGCACTTCATACGATTGGTGTTGAAACATTTTTGCAGTCAATTTCAGAATAGCAGGAATTATTCATTTGCTCTCACAGTTCTATGAATCAACCAGCTGCATAACTGTTTTCTGGAGCAAATGAAAAAGATGTCAAAAATAAAAAGGATAAAATCTCTAAAAAATTGAAACACAGCAAAATTCAGACATCAGTTTGATTCTTTAAAGCGACAAACTGAATTTTTACAGTATATTCTACATCTGTCGTTATGTCCCTCACCCCCACCCCCTCCAATACTCCTAAATCCACTACTCTAATCAATTCTTAGCTTCCAAATATTCTGTACATATATATTTAGCAAAGAGCATACACCTAATATTATTCTGACAGCAGTATGGTCAGCATACAATTTTAGAAAGATTACTATGTATATCAAGATTAACCTTTACTTAAAAAACAAACAAAAACCATTACTAAACAAATAGTTTTAAAATATTATGAAAACCCATGAAAAGACTCCACATGGGCTCTGAACCTGATAAAAACACACTTCAGAAAAACTATTAATGCTAAACTTCTGCCAAACGATGACCTTAAAGTGCCAAACACAAAAGAATCTCTTAGGACCATTTTTTCCAACAGACAATGTGTCCCTGGCGTGGCCATCTCTCCTTTAGCTATACACAGAGTCCTGCTAAACGTATGCATTTTAGGAAATTTTTTACAACAGAATGTAAACTAAACAGATTTTCGATATCAACCGTATGTTACCAAGAGTTTTTTGTTTGTTTGTTTTTGTTTTTTTAAATTCTGAATCCAACAGTTGGTCACAGAGGTCAAGTATTTTCAAAGCTCCTTTGTCAGTCCTCAATCGCATCTGACTCATCCATCCTTCAAGTACATGCAAGGCTCAATAGTTTTCAAGAGGCAGAAGCCCGAGGCCGTTTAAGATACAGATGAAATGGGATTATGAGGCGAACCCATCTGAGTGAGAACTTTATCCAGCCACTGGAGGGGGCCATGCAGATGGATCTCAATCCAGCAGGGGGTGCTAGTAACATCCTGGCGGTGGTATTCTGCTCCCCAACCCTAGAAACAACAGGTTGGAGGTCATTCAACTTGCTCAATGCAGTGGTTAAACTTATTAAGAAAAATGAGTTCATGTAATCAGACATAAAGACATGGACAGACGCTTTCCACCAGACAGGTGCTGGGGGGCACACACAATTGGCAGGCATTTTCAGGGAATGGGTGTGTCCCCAGCTCCCCGAAAAGCCCATCCATGGATTCCAGATTGATCAATCCTGGTCTTGGGGAATGAAAGTTTTAAAAAACATTATAAGATTGTTTTAATAAAGACAGTTGTTTTTTTTTAAGTTTGGAAAATATTTTATTTTTTCTTTTCTTTTTTAAAAATCTTGTTTGCTCAATCCCTCCAACCTCCACACCTAGCCCTCCCCAGCAGTTTTAAACTTTCGTTTTCATTGCCCATTATGTTACTTGTAGTACTGTGGCAAATATTATTAAACTCTCATTTTATCAAGAAAATAAGGAAAAAGATATGAGATAAAGTGGCATTCTGTTTCTTCCCCATTCAGCCCCTGTAAGTCTCCTATGGACAAAGAGCTCTTGCACTTTTAATCTCTAAGCAAAACTGGCAGAAGCATGTAAGTATCCAAAAGCTATTAACTGACACCCAATCATTGCCTTGAATCAAGAGATTCCATTATTCATTTGCATGAGAAGGTAGCTTGTCAGACATCCTCAGGATTACTGAATCAGGATAGTAGGCTGCAAAGAAGAAGTCACTGCGGAAGAGAAAAGTAATTTTGCTTTTGTAAAGAGTAAACTCACTGGTATGGTGGATGATGGATAAGAAGCTCTGATAAACCCTTATTTCATGAGGACTAGAAGAGAAAATTGGGCTCTATTGCCCTGAAGGTGGGGATTAGATCTTACTCATTTTTTATCTCAAATACCCAGCAATGGTGACTGGGACAGAGCAGAGGCTCTGGAGAAATCCCTGTTTATCTGAACTGGCTGGGATTTTTCAGGTATGGAGAATTTACTGTGCAAATAATTTATAAAATCTGGACTTTGTGATCAAGTCCAAAAATAATCATCTTAAAAAGAGTGTAAGATGGGCTATTAGTAAAGTGTTCTATATTATTTCCCTAAGATGCTAAGTGTGAGAGGGCAGAGTATGCAGTCCTTGTGATAATAAAGACAGTTGTGCAAGTTTCTCGTTGCTGGTGTATGACAGGCACTGCCCTTCATCATGACAGGACACAGCAGGAGTTTTAAAACAGGATTTGTTTATCCTTAGCTCTCCAAATCCAACTTCCCAGCTATGTCCATTGTATCTTGTATAACTCTCCATTCATCTTAAAGCTAGAGACTTAAGTGCATTTTCATCTTTGTAGTAATTCTCTGGAATACTGCTCAAGGTATTTACTGAATGAATAAAATCGAATATATATATAAGGATTTTTTATTTATTAACTTTTAGAGATAGGAGGGGGCATGGAGCAGAAAGCATCAACTCATAGTTGCTTCTCATAGGTGCCTTGGCCAGGCAAGCCCAGGGTTTCAAACCGGCGACCTTGGCATTCCAGGCTGACACTCTATTCACTGTATCCACTGTACTACCACAGGTCAGGCCAAATCTAATATATTTTTAATGCATAGCCTTGCGTTATAAACACTTTTTGTTAGCATAAAGGTTGTTTTTATGTGCAAAATTAAAGAATCAAATATGTAGAAGTAAAATAATTAAAATTGGGTAATCAATATGAAATGAGTTTGAGAAAAAAGCCAATTGGGCAAGAAGGTCATAAATTCTTCTAGAGTGTTCCTTCAGTAATAACAGACATATCAAGAGAACTTAGCAATGACTGCCACAACTTGTGACTCCATCTGCCCATTTTAAAGTTGAGCAACATGAATATGGGGGGGATTCCCATGCTTTAATGACATGGTTAAAATGGCCAACAGAACTAGAACCCTGAGCTCTTCCTCCATAGCCACAAAAACAGTGAACAAAAAATGCTGCTGGCTGGTCACTGTCTTCATTTTAAAATTCATTTCAGCCAAAATGCTAAGTCAACAATGAAACATAAATGCTACTAGTGGAGGAGAGAGGGCTTTGTAGTCTCCTAGGTACAAAGCATGTAGGTAAACTTCAAACCTCCTTGAACACTACACAAAGGGCACCAGACTCAGCAGTGAAGAACCGTAGAATTACGCTTTGAGAAAAACAACACTATGAGAATACACTGAAAATCTGCTGCTATGATTCAGAGAAGTACGGAAGGAAAAAAAGATATTCGGGGAAGGATATCTGTGATCTAAAGGATGATTAACGAAGTCAGGTTCCCAAACTGCCCTCTGTAATAAATACACTACTGAGCAGGTTTAACAACAAGTTAGGCGAGCTTCTGAAGACAGGACAGGAAAGGTGCCTGCCTCACCCACCTATGTAATTAATTTTGTTTCTCAAGGAAACAGAGGATAAGAATTCATCTTTGAGAATTCAGCAACAAGTCAGTCACTCAAGTTAGTTACTGAACAGATATTTCTTTTTTTTTTTACATATCAATGATATCTTAAATTTTTTTATTTCTCGGAGGTAAAAGAGGAGGCAGCAACGAGATCAATTACTGTGAGCAATGTGTCTAACATTCCCCTCCTCACTACAGTTCAGTCTCAGGGCCAAGGCGTCTGTTTACCTTCGGGCAAAGGCCTCGTTAACTTTCGGACTATAGGAAAATCATAGGGATACTAGAACCACTGAGAAAACTGACCCATTCAAAATAAACCCCAGTGTGCCGAACTTTTATTTTTACAAAAAGATTACTTATTGTTAAAACAAAAGTTATGTTTTACTATCATAAAAGTACTAAAAACACAGAATGAAACGAAAAAGAAGAGGGGGTGTGCTTACTAATTGCTCTCATAAGACAACCATGCATTTAAACTATGTACACTAAGTATATAACACGGCATATTGTAATGATATTACAATAGCTAAAACAGTGCTATTCGAATATGGAGAAGTTATTAAATGTGCTACCACTGTACATTTAACACACACACTTGTGTATTCCAATGATACAGTGAAGTTCTCACCTAATGTTCTGGGACTTCAAGTGAAATGACATATAACCAAACCCATTTTATCACAGGGTAACTGACATACGCAAGTGTGAGTTCCTATATCTTGTCAATGTCCTAAGGAAATGATGTTGAATGAAATGCCATTATTTGAGGGCCTGCTGTATTCTCTTAACTGACATCCTTGTTTAAGTTGAACAATGCCTAGATAAGAAGTTGGCTTCTGTGGACACATATCAAGAAGACACAGGGGAGGAGGAGGGGGAGGGGCACAAAGAAAACTAGATAAAAGGTGACGGAGGACAATCTGACTTTGGGTGATGGGTATGCAACATAAGTGAATGACAAGATAATCTGGACATGTTTTCTTTGAATATATGTACCCTGATTTATTGATGTCACCCCATTAACATTAATAAAAATTTATTAAAAAAAAAAAAGAAGAAGACACAGATGTAAATGCTGGGAGAAAGCACAGTGTTAAAACCCCAACCGGACGCATCAGAACTCACTCACTTTCACAAAGCTCATGCGTATAGTACACATTTTTGTGAGCTCGTAGACCGTCTCGAAGCCATGGTTCACAGACTGTGCCAATAACTGAGCGAATTCCTGGTTATTGAAAATTTTCAAACTACACCCACTCGGGATCTTGCAAACAGTGGTGGGATGAAACCCATGATGGTAGTTGCAGTTCCGGCTCTGCACAAAGATGCTGCTGTCGCTGAGGCATTCGGCGTACACCTCCCCTCCAACATAGTAAAGATGGACCCCTGTGGGAAGACACAGCGCAGAATCGGTCACTATCGCTGTCCACAGCTGGAAAGCACGCCTAGCTTCAATATGTGAATTTATACAGATTTAACCTTTAGCTGATTAGATAAATAGATATTCTCCAAGTCTTGCACAGCTGATAGAATCTTAATTGTTTTTAGTTAATATATATTTAGTGCCCATATGTTAACATGCACGTCTAGGTTTCAAGGAAATAACATAACCAAGTCTCTAAAAAAATCAGTGACAAAGTGCACCTATTTCATTCTGGTAAGTGTTCAATGTCCTATTTGGCCGTGGATTGAAAGCATATTCCCACTTTAAAAAATACACCACAATAAAGCTGAACTTTATTATGGGATCATCACATAGCTCTCTTGCATTTATTTTGCAGCTAAGCTGTTTGAAAATTTTTAGGGTAAGAGAAGGGAAGATGGAAAGACGTCAAAGAACCAGGAAAAACCACAGGTGGAGGAAGTATCGCGGAAAGCTGTAAGATGTAAGGTCCAGGAAAAAAAAAACAGCTAGAAAAATAATTCATACTGTGTGGAACCTGATCTCACCGAGCTACCATCTGCTCCACACTTCTTCCTGTGAGCCCCAGAGTGCCAGGGCTGTAGGAAACTGATCTTACCCAGCCTTAGAGAAAAGGGAAGGCGGGGAACCTTTCTGACAATGCCCTGAACCATTTAGGGAGATTATTTTATTACAGGCCCCCTAGCAAACAAAGTCACATCGCATGTGGCTTTACACGGTCTTTGTATATAACTCTTTGCATAGTTTATTCAATGCTAACACTATTGTCTAACACAAAATATTATGTGTTGTGTTTACATGTACACACAACAGATAAGACTTCTGTGACAATTAAATAGCTGCTGGAGCAAAAGCCTATTTTTCTGTCTAATGTAGAGAAAACAAGAGTGCGTGTTCTGTGTGTTGGTTTTTTACTTCTTTTCCCTTGATTATAAAAATGAGAAGTTTTCATTTTTAGGAAGTTTAGAAAGTAAAACAAAATATAAAGCAGAGAAAATTTTCCTTTCTTTCGTGACCTAGAGGCAAGAATTATGAACAGTTTGACTTACTGTATTAGGTTTTTTTGAGTATCAATAAACTTTCTTTGCAATCATTTTAAATATCTACATGACTTGTATGGATACAACTATTGATTTAATGATTCTCCCATTACTGAACTATTGTGTTCTTACTAATTTTCTGCTATTATAACAAGACCATGAAAAATGTCTCCGGGTCATTTTTGATAATATCCTTAGGAGAGATTCCTGGAAGTTAAATCATCGGATCGAATGCTTTTGATTCACTTTGCCAAGTGACTTTCCAGAATGTTTCTATCAATTCACACCCTCTGCACCAGTCGTGTCTGGTGCCTTCCTCACACCGCTTGTGCCAGTACTAAGTCTGAGCTTAAAACAAAAACAAAACTTCCCTAATTAAGAGCTGGAAAACAACAGTGTTTTAATTTGCACGTGAGGCTGGTATGATGATTTCACATGTTTATTAGCCATCTGTTTTTTTTTATTATTATTATTATTATGAATTTACTGTTCATCTTTCTCACCTGTTTATCCTGCCGGGGTTCTAAGTATTTTTATTTTTTATGAACTGCACATATCATTTATTTATTTCCCCATTAGCCCTTTGTCTTTTAATTTTGCTTATGTGCCTTTCTTTAAAACTACAGAAGTTTGAAGTCTTTAAGTAGTCAAATCTCGTGATCTTTTCTGTTGTCAATATGCTTAGCTAATTTCTCTCTAATCAAATATATATTTTTTCTAACTTTTGAATAGCTTGCCTTAAAAATAAAAGTTCAACTCATGAATTTATTTGCATCTATGGAATGAGGTCAGGGTTTCCCCTCCAGCCTCACCCCAAAGCTAGCTTTGTTATCACAGGGCCATTAGCAGAACACTCCACTGATCTGTTATGCTTCACTTAATGTACGTTAAATTTTAAAATGCAGTATAGTCTGTGTTTAATTTATTCTACTGTTTTGTCTACACACTGATTTAATTGTAGTTTCATGATGTTTTATTAACCCTAACATCAAGTATATTTTCTTTACTCTTCCATTTAAAAAATTTAGCTATTTTCAGTTTTTTATAATACTCAGCATACATTTTCCAACTTTCAAAAAATCACTACATTGTGATTCTGATATGGATTGCTTTAAACTATTAAATCAGGGAAAATGAATATCCTCAAAACATTCTTACAATATTAGGCCTTCTCTTTAAAAAGCACAGACTGCATTTTATTCAAATTTTCTTTCTCTTACAATAAAATTGGTTTCCTTTACACAAATCTCATATATTGCGAGTTGAGATTATTTCTAAAAAGAAATTTGTTTCTTGTTGCTATTGGGCATGTAATTTCCCCCTCTAGTGTATTTTCTAACTGGTTATTGCCAAATTAAAAGAGATTGACATAATTTCTAAAAATGGATTCATTATAAGTTTCTAAATAAATACATCATTTGAATTGACGCCATGGCTGTAAGTAACACTACCACGGGCAGAGGAAAAGCTCTCACAAACTTCCTGCATGGGTGGAAATTAATAAAAGCTTCTTGCAAAGTAATTTAGAAAAAAATATATCAAGAGCTTATGACCTACCTACTAATTTCACTTCAAGAATCTATTCACCCCCTAAAAACAAACAAACCCTAGCAACCAATTAATTAATCATATCATCTATAAATAATGATCATTTGGGGTTATCTCCATTATCTGTAATTCTACAATAGTCAAGGCATCTGGAACAATTTTAAATAATAGCATTCCCAGAATTCTTATCCTCTTCCTAATTTTTTTTTTTTTTTTTTTTTTTTTTCATTTTTCTGAAGCTGGAAACAGGGAGAGACAGTCAGACAGACTCCCGCATGCGCCCGACCGGGATCCACCCGGCACGCCCACCATGGGGCGACGCTCTGCCCACCAGGGGGCGATGCTCTGCCCATCCTGGGCGTCGCCATATTGCGACCAGAGCCACTCTAGCGCCTGGGGCAGAGGCCACAGAGCCATCCCCAGCGCCCGGGCCATCTTTGCTCCAATGGAGCCTTGGCTGCGGGAGGGGAAGAGAGAGACAGAGAGGAAAGTGCGGCGGAGGGGTGGAGAAGCAAATGGGCGCTTCTCCTGTGTGCCCTGGCCGGGAATCGAACCCGGGTCCTCCACACGCTAGGCCGACGCTCTACCGCTGAGCCAACCGGCCAGGGCCCTCTTCCTAATTTTTAATAAGAATGCCCCAGAGTACGGCTTTTTACTACCTTGGGGCGATGGCCAACATTAGAACTTAATGAAAAATATGTCTCTCTGTTCCAAATGTATGCAAAATTGTGCATACCTACAATCTCAGGGGTTTACAGACCAAAGAAACATAATTTGTATGGTATGAACTTAACTAAGTTCTAGCATTTCTTCATTAAATGCGTAGCTTAGGGCCTCCGTTAATCATATTAAGGAATTATCCATCAATTCCTGCTTTCAGAGCTTTTTTTTTTTTTTTTTTTTTTTTTTTTTTTAGGATTAAATGTTAAACTTTATCTCAAATGTCTTTTAAGCAGCTACTAAATAACCTTTTAATTTGGTTCACTGTTCATTTCACAGGTCATATTTTTAAAGCAAGAGAGACAGAGACAGAAAAAGGGACAGATAGGGACAGACCAGAAGGGAGAGAGATGAGAAACATCAATTCTTTGTTGCGGCTCCTTAGTTGTTCATCATAGGTCATTTTTTAAAAAACTTGTACCCTGGAAATAATTTCAAACTTACAGAAATAGAAAAACAGATCAAGGCATACCCATGTAACCAGCATGCAGATTCCTCTATTGGGACAATTTATTCCACACACTTTATCTTGTGCACCTCCCTCCCTTCTCTTCTGCGCGTACTCACATGCACATATATGCATTCATGTATGTTATTTTAACGCAGAATTTAGATCTATATAGGGTGGGGCAAAAGTAGGTTTACAGTACTGAGTATGCAAAACAGTTTATTCTCGCACTATTATTTGTACTATACCTGTAAACCTACTTTTGCCCCCACCCCACATATAGATATATATAAAATATATATTTTCCTAAACCATTTATTTCATCATCACCCTTTAGCCTAAATAACTTAAGTGTATATTTCCTAAGAATGGAGATATTCTCATACAGAGACACAGTACCTTAGCAATGCCAGTATTTAACATGGATATCATACTTTAATCTACCACTCCTATTCTAATTTTGCTTGTTGACCCCAATAATGTTCTTTATAACATGTTTTCCCCTGTGCAGTACAGGATCACACCCAGGGTCAGGTTATAACACAGAGCTATCATATCCCTTGAACCTCTTCTCATTTGGAACATTCTCACACCCCTGTCTTTTGAAATTGGCGTTATGGGAGAATACAGTCCCTCCTCAGCCTTTTTAACAGAATGCTCTCTGTTTGGGATCTGTCTGCAGGTTCCTGATTACGAGATGCAGAGAGAGCTGCACCTCAGCAGGCATTCTGCAGAGGTGATGCTATTTCCTCCCAGGGCATTGCCTCTGGAAGAATAGAATCCTCATCTGTCTCTCACTGGGGATGATGATTCTGATCTCCCAGTCACAACGCTGTCCAATTCCCCCACTGTGTAATGAATGACTGATCCTTATTCTCCCTTGAAACTCACAGGCTGCACGTGACAAAACACTTCAGGGCCAAGCACATACCCTGATTCTCATTTAAGGATTCTCTCTGTGTTTCGTGTCCACTGATGACTGCTGCTTGACAGCTAAGAAAGAACTTTTCCAACTCTAACACTCACTCTACGTTTACCAATCAGCCTTTTCCAACTCTAGCACTCACTCTACATTTACCAATCAGCCTTCCCTACTCATTTATTTACCTAGTCACCACTGGCATGGACTTCGGAACGATGATTGATTGCTTTCCACTAGTTTAAAATTCATTCTTGCACTTAATTATTTTGGTGTTCCAACTACCCTAGAATTGGCCGGCGAAAGCCCCTCCAGGGGGGCCCTGTGACGTGCCCCCATCGTTTCCACAGGCCTTTCTTTACTCTTGAACATTCTTTACAACAGAACGTTCCGGGCTCATCCTGCGCCTGCCTGTCCCAGCCTTGAGGTCAGCCCTTCCTCCAAGCAGCCCTGGTTTCCCTTCGAGGGGAACGGTGTGAGAGACGACGATCTCAGCACTAGACGTGTTCACTGCTCCTGGGTGTCTCTGCCTCTTGGCCCCTTCAGCATACAAATCAGAAACTCTCTGCATGTACAGACACATCTCCGTACGCACGCATACACACATGCATATACATGAGATCATAAACATGCACATCATCCAAGTCTACTGAAACAGCTCAGGGTTTGTTTATAACCACACTACCCTACCTGGCCCCGACTGAGGGTGCATAGCTAAGTGCTATATTCATGGGTTGTTTTGGATTACTTGGTTCTCTTTGTTTTTCCTCAGTGAATTATGGTCTTCATTTGATCTACACGAGGTTTACTTATTTTAATTCGCTTTTAGTTTTCGGTTGTAAGAAAACTTTTAACAGCCATCCTATTCTGCAGCACAACACAAGACAGGTCAGTATTCCCGAATAACAAATCACTCTTTCTGCTAATTACTACTAATTATGATGCATCGGTAGACCACAAGAATCGCTGGCTGGAAGTGAACTTTGTGATAATACAAATTAGAAAAATATTTACAAGCTGCAGCAAGTATAGATTCTCTGGCATTGCTGGTTTGCTACAGGAAGGACTGAGCAGTTCAACAGAGGTTCAAGTGCAAACTCACCTTTTCCAATATGCCGCCTAGTGTTCTCAATGGTGGAATTCCGATTAACATTGGACAGCAGCCCAAGGCAGAAACGGTTCTTGTTGTTGGAAGGATCGGTGAAACCATCCACCAACACACTTGTGGAGGAGGCGTGGAACGCTTCACCCACGCGGTTATTGAGCTCATAGTAGACAATGGAGCACCAGTGTTTTGGTTCCTCATAAGCAACCGCCTGAACATCTGTGAGAGAGAAACACTTGTCATCAACCAGGGTTAGTGCCCCGGGCTCTCAAAAACTGAAACTGTGTTGTCAAACTGGCTCAGGATCATGGAATGAAGAGGTAGAAAAGCAATTGCTGTTGTGATGGCCAGAGCTCATTGGTGATGTCTAAAGCAGATACTCCTTACTGAGCCCGACGTGCTCCTCTCACTGGAAAATAATTGTCTCTAATTACTGTTAGACAACCGCGACGCCGGCGAAGCGAGCATACCCGCACAGCGTTTGCGGGACACACGCCCGTCATAGGCCAAAATGGAAATCACCCCCATCACAGACCCTGGCTCGCCTTCTAAAGAAACGCAACAAGTGCTAAGTGAGATGAACAAAACAAGGGGGAAGAGAACAATGGAGGACGGGAAATTAGCCAAAGGTGCTGGCATGGAAAGGGAATTACTTTCAACAAAGCCTGCTTACGCCTAGGCTTTTTCAAAGCAATGGAAATCAGTTTCTAATTATTGATAAGAAGTTATTTTACTTCACGTGAAGTTGCCAATAACTGTCCCAGCCCCAGCGCGGCGGCCCTTGGACTCAGGAAGGGCCCTGGCCAGCTGGCCGAGGCTCACAGAATGAATCATATCTCTCTCATCCAGATTTCACGCTGACTTCCTTACATTTGCTTTAAGTCATGCAGAGCAGGTGTGTGTTGTCTCTCC
Source organism: Saccopteryx leptura (assembly GCF_036850995.1). Taxonomy (NCBI): domain Eukaryota; kingdom Metazoa; phylum Chordata; class Mammalia; order Chiroptera; family Emballonuridae; genus Saccopteryx; species Saccopteryx leptura. The sequence goes on along the minus strand of NC_089503.1, from coordinate 214,655,755 downwards.
ATTCCCAGAATGGGCCAACAATGGAAATTACCCAACTTTACTGACAGGATGCAGCTTGTTAAGTCAAATCTCTTAAGACTAACAAATCTCCAAACAGAACATGCTTCTAAATATTTGCAACTAAAAGGTTCTAAAGATAAGTTCCTTCTGTAGTAAAAACCTCTTATACCACCGCGTTAGAGATTCCAGGAATACACACCACATACAGCCAGTATGCCGATACCATAACGATCTGAGGTTTATGAAGTCTTGAGGGTACAATCGTAAATAAAAGAAGAAAAAAATAAAAGGAAATCCACGTTGGAGGCATGAACTATAACTGTGAAGGGAAAAAGCATTTCTATGTTCTTAACATCAACCTCCATAAATATTAAATGTACTTTACTTTAGAATTCCGTACAGAAAACAAAGAAAATGGTCATAAGAAACCACTCAGCCACAAGAAAAGATGACATACTGCCATTTGTGACAACATGGGTGGATCTTGAGAATATCCTGCTAAGTGAAATAACTTGGACAGAAGAAGTCAAGAACCGTAGGATTTCACTCATATGTGGGATATGAAACTGAAAGCAACAAATGAACAAAAAAGACAAGCAAACAAACTCATGGACACAGACAACAGTATGTGGTTACCGGAGGGAAGGGGTGTGGGGGAGGAGTAAAAGGTAAAGGGGGTCAAATGCATGGGAAGGACGATGACCTGGCTTTGGGGGGTGAGCACACAGCACAGTATACAGACCGTGTACCCCGAAATGTACACTGGAAACCTATATAATTTTATTAACTAACCAATGTCACCCTAATAAATTTAATAATACAAAAGGAAATCCACACAAACATTAGTTGCTTTATAAGCTTAAGTGGGTGAGCTGAAAACACACACCGTCTTCCCTGTTGGCTAAGCACCTAGCCCTTGCCAATTTGCTATTTCAAAGAGCAAAGGTTTAGTGATTTACAAGTGCCAAATCTTAAAGAAGGCTGCAACATCATCAACAGACAGCTTTTATCAGTTCACAGTTGTTCAAAATACTATTCATCTAGGTCACAGTGTGACAATTTCTTTTTCTATAAAAGGCCAGAAAGGTTTATAAATCATGTGTTCTCCATTGCAACTATTCAACTGTACCCACATAGTGCAACAGCAACCACAGGTAATATGTAACAAATAAACACAGTGTATTCCAATAAAACTTTATTCACAAAGATAGGGAAACAGTCTGAATCTGACTGCAGGCTGTATTGCTGACCCCACACTTTAGAAAAACCACCACCAACAAAAAGGCCAACGTTCCTTCCTCATTAAAATATTAACTGTAAACTTACTCTAATGGTGAAATGTTTTTTTGGGGGGGTTTTGTGACAGAAACAGAGAGAGAGAGAGAGAGAGAGAGACAGACAGACAGACAGACAGATAGGAAGGAGAGATGAGAAGCATCAATTCTTCGTTGCAGCACCCTAGTTGTTCATTGATTGCTTTCTCATATGTGCCTTGACCGGGGGGCTACAGCAGACTAAATGACCCCTTCCTCAAGCCAGCAACCTTGGGTCCAAGCTGGTGAGCTTTGTTCAAACCAGATGAGCCCACGCTCAAGCTGGTGACCTCAGGGTTTTGAACCTGGGTTGCCACGTCCCAGTCTGATGCTCTATCCACTGCACCACTGTCTGGTCAGGCTCTAATGGTGAAATGTGTAAGCTATTTAAACAAAAACTTTTAAAACAATTTCAAGGTCAATTTCGTGAAATCAGACATTTTGGACTTAGCAACAATAGCTATAGGTTCCACAGGCTATAATCTGTATGTGCTGTGCCCATTTTTTCCTGCTGTCCTGTTCCCCAAATAACAATTCCGAAGATGTGTGAGACAGGAGTTATTTCCTCCAACCAGAATCTTTGTTGGCTCATAATTACATGTTTCAGAGAATGATCTGGAGATCGGCAGAGCCAACAGAAAAGATGTGAACATTTTTTTTATAGAGTAAGAAAGTGTACATTCTTGTTCACCAGACTGCACACCTAAGAAAGGTTCTTTGAGTTTGTCAACAAATTTTAAGACCTTCAAAAATACAAGTGAGTCTGACAAAGTCTGAGGTATCCCCAATTTTAATAAAAAAGCTGATGAGAATGAAATAAAACATACCCAGTCGAACTGTGTTTTATCGTCATTTTGCATATAATTTACACAAATTCAAGGATCCCGGCCATGCGCCCATGCACCGGCGAAGCACTTTCCCCCACGAGAGGCTATGTGGGAGCATTTTATTCAGCAGTGCGGTGAGGTGAGGTGCGGTCCCGACTTCTCGCCGATGCTCAGAGATGTTCCCAGCACTTCCTCACCTGCGGTCCCTGCTCTCTCAAGCCCACTCCTCTTGGCACTGCAGCCCTGGAGGACTAGGGGCACCCTCCCCTCAGTCACTGCCCAGGAATATGCAGAGCTGCAAACAGACCCACCCTCTGCCAGGGAGGGAAAGCAATGTCCGGTCCTGCTTCAAGTTCCTCCGGGTGAGAGGAGGAAAAACAGGCGCCTCAAATTCCTTTTGCAGCCAGGTCAGAAACAAAGAAAAACAGCAAGAAGGAAATGAATGCTGTCAGTTTGTTCCTGCGGCCGCTCTCCACAGAGGAGGACTAGAAACCAGACGGGGTTTACGACTAGCAGCTCTCCTAACGACAGAAGGACCGTCTGGAAAGCCTTGTTACATGAACTTCTAATCTGGGAAATCACCAGTAGGAACTTCACTTCAGTACTGTTATGATCACTGGTACAATAACCCCCCACCCCCCGCCCTTTACTTAAAAATACTCTTTTATCTCCAATTCAAAATTACCAAGTATTGAGGCACAATTACACTTAGGTCTTCATTAATCACACCAGTGTGTTTGTTCTTCCTATAAAACATCCAAGGATGGTTTCTAGAGAGCTTCTCTTAGTGCTCTTGGTCTTCCCCAAATAGCTACCTTGTTAAAAACTAATCACGCTGAGTGAGAGAGTAACATTTGGAGCAGGGGTCCCCAAACTTTTTACACAGGGGGCCAGTTCACTGTCCCTCAGATCGTTGGAAGGCCAGACTATAAAAAAAACTATGAACAAATCCCTATGCACACTGCACATATCTTATTTTAAAGTAAAAAAACAAAACGGGAACAAATACAATATTTAAAATAAAGAACAAGTAAATTTAAATCAACAAACTGGCCAGTATTTCAATGGGAACTATGCTCCTCTCACTGACCACCAATGAAAGCAGTGCCCCTTCTGGAAGTGTGGCGGGGGCCGGATAAATGGCCTCAGGGGGCCACATGCGGCCCGCGGGCTGTAGTTTGGGGACCCCTGATTTGGAGTGATAAACTGGAGACTGGAAAAGGGGAATTAAGTAGCAATGCATTTTACCTCCTCTGCTGATTTCGGAGGGCAGTGAAGGTGCCATCATGTTTGTGTCCATTGGCTGAGAGCCGTCCTGGGTCATGGGGTCTTCAGGGGGCAGGTAAGCAGGTGGGGGCGTATCAGCTACAAAGTTAAAAAAAACAAACAGGTTTTTTTGTCCTTAATAAACACGCACACCATTTCAACCTCCCCATCCAAACAAAGGGTGCTGCAGACACTGGGTTTGCTGTGCGCTTCCTGAAAATCACTGCCGTCTCACAGTCTTCCACAGTTTCAGTAGAGATTTAGGGAGAGGAAAAGCACTGGAGGCCAGTTCCAGAAGGGGCCTGCCTACCACCCAGGATCCTGCCATTGTAACACAGATGAGCACCCAGACCAGGGTTTGGGAACCTATGGCTCACAAGCCAAATGTGGCTCTTTTTATGGCTGCATCTGGCTCGCAGACAAATCTTTAATAAAAAAAATAATAACGTTAAAAATATAAAACATTCTTATGTATTACAATCCATTCATTTCCTACCGCTCATGTTCATGGCTGCAGGTGGCTGGAGCCAATCACAGCTGTCCTCCGGGACAACACCAAATTTTTATTGGATAATGCGTAAGGTACACAGGTCGTTGTATGGCTCTCACGGAATTACATTTTAAAATATGTGGTGTTCATGGCTCTCTCAGCCCAAAAGGTTCCCGACCCCTGACCTAGATAATCTTTCTTGCATACAAGCCATGTGGAGAGGACCTCAGCATCTCCCAGTTTCGCAGGTGGATGGAAAACCTTTGAAATCTACATCGGACTTAACCAACGAGGCTCCGTGCTCTCTTCCACTAAACCTACGGGCTCTTAGGAATTACCAGCTGAGTTTCAATATAGTCAGCTTACTGACTTAAACTGCTCGTTTCCCAAGACTTCAGGCAAGCTGTTTGGACCACCTTTGTCCTACCCACTTAAATAATCACTGGTTTGAAAATCCCTAGTAGCAGAATAACAGGAAACAAATCAGTTTATTCTCGCTATCTTTTACTGCAGAATTTTTACATTTAGGTTTCTTCTGGAAAGTCACAGCCAGCTGGCAAGTAAGAGGCCAACAATATTGATTTCTTAAACAACATGAACATAAGTCTTCTGTTTTCTTAACTAAAGGGCATAGGCTTCCCCAAAGCAAGTTCCTCTCTGGCTAGCCTGAAGCCCATGTAGCACAAGCGACAGAGCAGGGAACAAAACTTTAGCCCAGGGAAGCACGGGTGACTTAGGGAAGTCCTCCACTCAGGGAGACTATTAAATGCAAAGACCTAAATCCCACAATCCGGTGACTTCCACCTTCCAGCTGTTACCATGCCAAGGGCTCAGGCCACAAAGACAGGACTGTGGGGACCTTATCTGGCTGCCTTTTCCACCCTTCCTCCAGCTTCTTTAAAACTGCTTCTCCCCTGAAGCAGGGACACTGACTGGGCTGTCCTTCCAGGCAGGAATGAAGACAAAGAGCCTCCTCTGAGACCAAGTTCAATACATTTCTGCAAACATGCTGGTGACATTTTCCCAGGCCACCTACGCATCAGCAGCACCACAGGGGGACTAGGTAACCACTGGAGGTACCCACTGTTCCCACAAGTGCCTCCTCCCACCCGGGCGACCTCTTCTCCCTATTTCCTCCCTATTTCCTGTGCCTTAATCCCAGACAGACAGGGAAGAAGGGTCAATTCAAGCAACCACCTTCCATTTCTCTCACCCTTGGGCTCACCCTGGGTTTGCCACGGCTCAAAAGCCTTCTGAAATGATCTCCCCGCCAGCCTGTTCACCAAAACCCAACGGGACAGGGATGGAGTGGACAGGAGTGAACAGGAAATCACAAGAAGATGGTTAATTTGATTTTTAAATGAATAGATCTCCCACTCTTATCCTAAACAGTTTTGGATTAAAAAAAAAAGCAAAGTAAATAAGCTGAAAATAAAAGGAAGCAATAGATATATAAATAAAAGATAGAAATATCAAGTGTGAACCACTTTTCAACTTTTGAGGAAGTACCAGTACTGACGTTGAACTCAAATTTACTTAAAAACCATTTCAGCCTGACCTGCAGTGGTGCAGTAGATAAAGCGTTGACCTGGAACGCTGAGGTCGCTGGTTTGAAACCCGGGCTTGCCTGGTCAAGGCACATATGGGAGTTGATGCTTCCTGCTCCTCCCCCCTGCTATCTCCACCCCCCTCTAAAATGAATAAATAAACAAAAAACATTTCAGTGGCCCAATAAACATGCTTGCTCTCTCACTCATAGAAGTCAAGTATATAGATATCAAGTATATCTTTATTTAGATAGGTTTCTTGATGCCTACTGTCAAGAAATTTGGTACTAAACATCTTTTTCCCCCATCTTTGTTCTCTGAGGTGCTAGCTTATTAACCTATTAACTTGAAAAACAAAATGTCCTAATTAATCATTTATTCTGATAAACATTACACCATCAGTGAAGTCTAAAAAGGAGGATAATTGTTTTCTGTCTTTGCTAAGTTAAACAAGCAGATGGTTTCCAGTACTTCTGTTGCAATTCCTTTGTTGTTAAAGTATACGTTTCTTGGGATTACATCACCACTTAAATGAATTTAATTAAGTAGGGGACTGGGATCCCTCAGGAAATATCTTTCCTGAGGTTGAATTTATAGCAGGATATTTTTCCTATGTATGAAATAATGTCCACGGAGGCTGCATTTCTCCTAAAGCAAACGTGTACAACACACTGCTTTTCTCTTTTTTCTCTCTTATCAACAGCAAAGGCTGAACAATGATGCCACTCCCAGAAGGATGCAGCTGCGTTGAAATGCTTTGAAATAAAAAACAGAACTTACTCAAGCATCTGTGCCTGATGAATAAGACAAGGTATGTACTTAGCACCTAGTGGATGAGGTCTCCCTCAGCCCAGTTTCAAATCCCGAGTCCTAGAGCACAGCACCACGGACGGTACCAGCACAGAGACGCTCCCAGGCCGGGTACACAGCTTCTCCCCGACACTGAGGAGAGACCTCGGAGCAGACCACAGAACGCCACCTAACACTCCACCTACCTGGCATCTGAAAAGGGCTTCCTGGGTCGGAGCTGGTAGGAGAATGAGGGTAGGTGCTACTGCTGCTTCCGGGGGAGTTTGGGTAGCTGCTGTTGGGCGAGTGAGGGAAGGGATGGCTGTTGGGCTGCTGGAAGGAATCCGGATAAGTGGCATTGAGTGGCATGTGAGGCTCATTTTGTCCTAAGTTGCGGAACTGAGCTAAGAGGCTGTGCTGAGGGTTATATTCACTGTGTCTCGGCACCAGCACTGGAGGAAGAACTGGAAGGAAAAAAAACACACAGAAAAACAAGACAATGTGAATGAGGGAAATCTATAATAACATTGTAATAAAGGTGAAACATAATCTGTAAGTAACAAATTATCTGAACCCTGCTCTGCTGCCAACTCAAAAGTGCCATTCAAATGAAAAGCCATTTTTCACCCATGAACAAATGCAGTGAAAAACACTGTTTCTTAGAATCACTTATGACTTACACCTGAGACGAGCAGCATTGGCCAACGGCCTGGGGAAAGTCTGCAAAAAACATTCTTTTCAATTAAAGCGTTATGGCTCCCCCAGTCTTAATTTTTTCATCTACTAACAACCAGACACAATTAAGAATATATATCATCACTGACAAGTCCACTTTATATATTTGACAGGTAAGAGTTTCACATTTAAGAGTTAATAATATTTATTGAATGATATGCACTATTCATCATAAAATGTTTCAAATGGATACAACTCACTTTAGACCAAAAGGAAGCATAGTAAATAAAGTCAAGACGGTAAATACAGTGAACAGTCCAATATCCACATGCCAATAAAGACAGTTAATTAGACAAAAATGATGTTTTTGGCCCTGGCTGGTTGGGTCAGTAGTAGAGCGTTGGCCTAGTGCAGGGGTCCCCAAACTTTTTACACAGGGGGCCAGATCATTGTCCCTCAGACCGTTGGAGGGCCGGACTATAAAAAAAACTATGAACAAATCCCTATGCACACTGCACATATCTTATTTTAAAGTAAAAAAACAAAATGGGAATACAATATTTAAAATAAAGAACAAGTAAATTTAAATCAACAAACTGACCAGTATTTCAATGGGAACTATGCTCCTCTCACTGACCACCAATGAAAGAGGTGCCCCTTCCGTAAGTGCGGTGGGGTCCGGATAAATGGCCTCAGGGGGCCGCATGCGGCCCGCGGGCCGTAGTTTGGGGACCCCTGGCCTAGTGTGTGGATGTCCCGGGTTCCATTCTTGGTCTGGGCACACAGGAGAAGCAATCATCTGCTTCTCCACCCTCCTTCTCTCACTTCTCTCTCTCTCTCTCCTCCTGCAGCCATGGCTCAATTAGAGCAAGTTGGCCCCGGGCACTGAGGATGGCTCCATGGCCTCTGCCTCAGGCACTAAGAGGAGCTCAGTTGCTGAACAATGGAGCAATGCCCCAGATAGGCAGAGCATCGTCCCATAATGGGCTCGCTGGGTAGATCCCGGTTGGGGCTTATAAGGGAGTCTGTCTCTATGCCTCCCCTCCTCTCACTGAATTAAAAAAAAGAAAAAAATATGATGTTTTGTGGAACAGATTTTACATTATGTCCTAGTAGTCACACAGTCACATGCAGTTGTCAAAGACACACTCTGGGAAAAGCACTGTTAGGCGACTTCGTGGTTGTGCTAACATCAGAGGGCACTGACGCAGACCTATACGGTACAGCCCACTACTATAATTGTCTGTGCTGCACTTTTATATGACTTGCAGCTCAGCTGGTTGGTTCATACCTGCGTCATCACAAACACATGGGGAATGCATCACTCTACACATTACAACCATTATGGTGACATCACTCGGTGACAGGAATTTTTTATCTCCCTTATAATCTTATGGGACTATAAATGTATATGCACTCTGTCATCAACTGAAAAGTCATAATGGGGTGCATGACTGTATCTTGTGAACATCTTTTCTCTGAGGATCTTAATCCCTATTCCCCCATGTATGAGATGCTCCCATGTATGACACACCTTAATTTTGGGGCCTGAAATTTGAAAAAAAAATTACATAAAGTTATTAAACTCTAGTTTTATTCATCATAAAATTCATACAACTCCTCATCACTGTCAAAACTCCCATCCATTCACTTGTCCTCATTTATGTCTGATGACAAATCACTGTCTTCAACAATGAGCGCAAAAACAAGTGCGAAAAAGTGGAAAATGCAAGTAAAAAAATCTACAACCATTGTATAAGACGTATCCAGTTTTTCAACCCCAAAATTTTTAAAAAGGTCTGTCTTATATATGGGGAAATACGGTTATTTACCCACTTTTCAGGTATCCTTATTACACTACATGACAGGTAAAAAGAACGAAATAGGTCATACAATTCACATTTTACTAAGTGAATATATAAGGCCAAAAATGTTTATACCAGTGGAGAAGGAAAGAAAACAAATCATTCCTAAAAGCTCTGTCTGTCAGGAACCTAAGGAGTTAATAATAATTAGCATGGTCAGAAATCTCCAGAAGCAAAGCCACTACGGATGCCAGGAGAATCTAAGGGAAAGGCTGGTGAACAGCACCCTAACCCGGGTTAGATCCTGAGCTTCCTGCCAGGGTCACCAGATGGCTCTCCCCAGTCATACAGGCCCTTAGAGTCCCTACTGCTCTTGTGGCCTTGGCTAGGAAGACAAAAACAACCTATTTGGTCAACTGCAGGAAAGGAGAGGGGAAGAGATTTAAATCTGTTACTGTTGCTGGGGGTGAGGATTCAGAATTTATTTTCCCAATGAAACAATACTAAGTGGGATTAGAAATTAAACAGATTTTTGAGCTTTCCAGGGATTTTATCCATAATTACTAACATTTCTACAGGACAAAAAAATGGCTCTTAATACTTGGATTATCACTTATTCATGAGCTGAAAAATGTTTAAGTAAATGTTTGAAGATATAAAAATTTCTCATACGCTGTATCTAAAATTTTACATATGGTAATCCTGTAACAATATGATATCCTTATCTGACCCCTTAAAACAAATCCTTTTAGTATAAATGTATTCTTTTTAGCACAGTGATGGAATCTGCCCAAATCAAGTCATCAAGAGAACAGTGCCTACTCCTACCTTTCAACAGCCACCTGAAGTATCAACTACTTTGTTTTGCTGAACAAGAACATTCTCGGTACGGTAGTCATAAAGGGTCCCCAATGCCAACAGAAATCTATATTCCAAACTAAACTCATGGTATGAGATGGTTTGATGCCTTTAAGTTACATATGCAATCGAACATTCTCTTTTTTCTTTTAGCTGCGTGGCTTAGGTGCCCACTTTCCAAAGTTGCCTTTTTTGGTCATCTAGCTATCACCTCAATTCTGATTGGTGTACCTTAAAAGAGGGCAAATAGTGCCCTCTGTACCTCTCCCCCCAAAGACAGCACCAGATAGCAATTTGAATCAATCCTCCATCTCAACCCTTCAGAACCCTAACACACACACACACACACACACACACACACACACACACACACACACACACACACACACGAGTCTCGCCCTCTCCCTCCTTACCGCATCACAGTTTTAGCGTCTCCTACTGCCGTTCAAAAGTAGGAGTCCACCTCCTCCCACTGCAGCAGAAAGCCAAGTACATATTTCTGCACCCCAAGCTGATGCCCTGCGGGTCCCTGCAGTAACGCTGTTGTGTGGTGTGCAGAGGTCTGGCTCCCGGGCATAGTGCTGCTCTCAGTGGACATTACAGATGAGGCCAACCAGCTTGTGCTAATGACCTGGGAGAAGTGAGCCACCAGCTACAACAACAAATCAGCATTCTATAGATGAATTTGACAAGAAAAATAATCCCCCCCCCTCTGATTATTAACATGATTTTTGCCACTGCTGGTGTAGGTAGAGGTATCTTTTAATAAACTTAAAGAAGGTACTGAGGTATCACATATCTAAACTAAAATGTCTTCATATAAATGGAATTGCATGGGCTCTTATGTGTAGCTTCTTTGGTTCAACACTATGTCTATAAGGCTTCCCCAATGCCATGTGTAGCATCTTATTATATGTATACATTACAATTTATTTACTCGGTCTCCCCATCTAACCTCTTCAGAGGATCATCAATTTCATTTTTTTTTTCTGGTTTATCCTTCCTGTTTCCTCTTGAAAAAATTAAGCACATAAATATATGCTTTCTTATCTCATTTTTATTACTAAAAAGAAAGTCAACCTACCATATATATATGGTTGTGTGTGTGTGTGTGTGTGTGTGTGTGTGTGTGTGTATATATATATATATATATATATATATATATATATATCCTCTTTTTCACTTTGCTTTTTTCATTATATCCTAGAATTAACTTTGAGTTTATAGAGCTCTTTCTCATTTGTTTTAATAGCTTATTGCACCACAGTTTATTCAACCAATCTTCCCTGTCTGGACATTTAGGCAGTTTACAATATTTTACCATCATATGTAAACTGCAGTGAATAACCCAGTGTGTTATATATTGTTGTACTGTTAAAGGTGTATCCCTGGCAGGAACTCCTAGCAGTGGAACTACTGGGTGAAAGGGTAAATGCAGATATCATTTTGTCACTGTCGAGTACCCCCTATTAGGGTTGCACCATTTTGCAATGCCACCAGCAACATATGAGAGTGGCTTTTCCATCCACTGCTTCCCGAACGGGCTGTTTTGTCAAACTTTTGACTTTTTTAGACACTCCAATGGGTAGGAAATAATATTTTGCCCAATTTTAATCTGCACTTATCTTAGTAAGTGATCGTCTTTTCATGTATTTCAGAGGACATTTTAATACTTGTATGCTTGCGTGTGTGCGTGCGTTTGTGTGCGCGTGCACTGTCTGCTTGTCTTTTGCCCCTTTCTGGTCTTTTCATTTTGCATTTTTCTGAAGCTGGAAACAGGGAGAGACAGTCAGACAGACTCCCACATGTGCCCGACCGGGATCCACCCGGCACGCCCACCATGGGGCGAAGCTCTGCCCACCAGGGGGCGATGCTCTGCCCATCCTGGGCGTCGCCATGTTGCGACCAGAGCCACTCTAGTGCCTGAGGCAGAGGCCACAGAGCCATCCCCAGCGCCCGGGCCATCTTTGCTCCAATGGAGCCTTGGCTGCGGGAGGGGAAGAGAGAGACAGAGAGGAAGGCGCGGCGGAGGGGTGGAGAAGCAAATGGACACTTCTCCTGTGTGCCCTGGCCGGGGATCGAACCTGAGTCCTCCACATGCTAGGCCGATGCTCTACCGCTGAGCCAACCGGCCAGGGCTTGGTCTTTTCATTTTGCATTTAAAAATACACATTAGTGGCCCTGGCTGAATAGCTCGGTTGGTTAGAGCATCGTTCTGAAGTGCAGAGGTTGCTGGTTCGATCACTGGTCAGGGCACATATAGGAACAGATCGATGTTCCTGTCTCTGTCTCTCTCTCTCTCTCTCCCTTCCTCTCTCGCTAAAATCAGTAAATAAAAATTAAAAATACTATACATATTAGAGATGTTAACCCATGATATATTTATATGTTACAAATATTTTATCACAATCTGTCTTGAGTTTGCTTATGTGCAAAATTTTTTATTTTTTTATTTTCAAATTTTTCAGTATTTTCTTTTATTGCAACTGGATTTTGATTCATAGAAAGCTTTTCCCTGCACCCAGATTGTAAGGGGGAATCCATCCATGTATTCTTGGAGTGCATATAAAGTTTCTTATTTTATTTAGCTCTCTGATCCATTTGGAGTTCAGTATTATTTATAGTAGGAGGAACAGATCTAATTTCACCTTTTTCCAAATGGTTAGCCAGTTGCTCAACACCATTAAAAGCCCATTATTGTCCCAGTGGTTGGAGACAACCACTTTTCTTATAAAGTCCCATACATGTTAGAGTCTATTTTTAGACATTCCATTCCATTCTATTCTAGTCGGCGCCCCAGTACCACTCTGTTTAAGTTATAGAGGCTTTATAGTATATTTCCATATAGATAGGGCTAGTCTCCCACAGGTCTTCCTTTTCAATGTAGCATGCTTATTTTTATTTTTTATTTTATTTATTTATTTTTTTAGTGAGGGAGGCTGAGAGAGAGAGACAGACAGAGACAAGGAGAGAGATAAAAATCATCAATTCGTAATTGTGGCACGTTGGTTGTTCATAATTGCTTTCTCACATGTGCCTTGACGGGGTGGGATGGGGGGGAGGGGCTTCCAGCCAAGCCAGTGATTCCTTACTCAAGCCAGTGACTTGGGCTCAAGCCAGTGACCATGGGGTCATGTCTATGATCCCACACTCAAGCCAGCGACACCATGCTCACACCGCGCTCAAGTGCTCAACAATGGGGTTTCAACCCTGGGTCCTCAGCGTCCCAGGCTGACGCTCTATCCACTGTGCCACTGCCTGGTCAGGCTGTATGCTTATTTTCCATATGAACTTTATTTATCACCTTGTCTACCTCCAGAAAAAGAAAATATTATTGGTACTTTAATTGGAAACCCATTGTTATTTCTACATTAACTTAAGAATTAATCTGGATTATACTGAAGTGTCCCATTGAGGAACTTGGGAGGTCTGCTCAAGTCTACTGTTGTACATTTCAGAAGTGTTCCATCACACGGTCTGTATAAGTCTGCTATCACAGACGGGGTGCTTAAACAACAGACATTTATTTACTCAAAGTTCTGGTGGCTGGCATTCCAAGACCAAGGTTTGTCCCCAGCCCTCTCTCCTGGGCTTACAGATGACCAGTTTGCTGGCTGTGTCCACACACAGCTTTTTTCCTGAGTGTCTCCTGTGATGTCCTAATCGTCTCCTCTTATAAGGACACCAGTCAGATTGAATCAAGGCTCATTCCAATGGCCTCATTTTAACTTTTTAAAGGGCCTATCTCCAAATATAGTCACATTATGAGGTACTTATAAGTATAAGTAAGGCTTTGATATATAAATTTTTTTTGGGGGGGGTCACATTCAATCAATAACACTGCATACAGGTTTAACATTTCTTGTTAAATTTATTAAGTATTTTATCTTTTCTGTTGCTATTTTCTCTTCCATTATATCTTCTGATAATGAATATACATATTCATTCTTAAACTTGTTGTGAGTGCCTCTGTTTTCCCCATTAAGAAACTGACTTTAATGGAGGTATAAAGGGTGACAGGAGACCTGACTTAGGGTGGTGAACATACAATACAATATACAGATGATATATTAAAATGTACACCTGAAACTTACATAATTTTATTAGCCAATGTCACCCCAGTGTGTGTGTGTGTGTGTGTGTGTGTGTGTGTGTGTGTGTGTGTGTGTAAAGGAAAGAGCTGGAAAGGAAGTCGTACTGGCGACCACAGACACACCAGCTCTTCCAGGAGAAACCCACTAAAGATTCTGAAGGTGAAAAGCTGCAGAAAGCCTCAAGTCAAAGCAGCGAAAACATTTTAAGACTCACAGTGTCTCCTGTGGGCCGTTCAAAGCTAATAAGCAAAACAGCAAGATACACAACCTTCCTGAGAGACATTTCCCTTGTATTTGTCAACACTTTCCACAAAAGTAAACGTCACTGACAAAGAGGAAACTCATCAGGGGTGGGTCCCCGCAGCGCCAAGGGAACTGTGAAATGAACTTGAAATTTTGCTCTCTATCTCACCCAATTCTCATATATTGTATGTTCTACCCCTCTTTACTTCTCAAACGCAAAAACACTTTAAATCGGTTACAATCAAGTACAGCGGACACTCCAGGAAGACCTTCCACGCTGCTGATGGCCTTGAGTACACACCGTGGCACACTGTGTTGGGCTGGGTGGCAATACTCGACTTTGAAGGCATGGGTTTCCTATTTACTCAGTGTTACAATTCTAACAAGTTATTAATTTCCCAGAAAATTGCAGTAAAACATGGCTGGTAACAGCAAGAAGGGAGACAGATATCAAACTAGACTCTCGTCTAGACCTTAGAGGATTTATGTGGAAGGAAGGAAACATATCAAGTTGATTTTAGGTGCTCATCACACTCCACAAATCAACACGCCTACTACCACAAATACTGTATATGCTATAAGCCTAGAGCCATGCTGAACGCATTATACCACTTTGCAAATAAGAATGCTGGGAGGGAGGTAACTAACCTAAAATCACAGAGAAAGCATCACGAGATGGGAAGGCAATGTGCACTCTCAACCATGATGTTTTAATCTCTACGAATGTTAAATTACATTCTGTATGGCCTGCTTAAGAGATGGGTGAATAGACGAATTCCAGAATGTGTCTGGACAAATCAAAGTTAAGGTTACTCTATTTAAGGGAGAAAACTCTAGTAAGTTCAGTTATGAGAAGTGCCTAACCCCCCGAGGAGGTGTAATAAGTGGGTCATTATCACATCTGACAAATTGTAAGTAGGGTGTCTACATGTTCCGGCTTGCCCTGAACAGTCCACGGGTACCCGCTGTCTGATGGAGTTATTAACAGATGGCCCTTGTGTGCCCCAAAGCGTCCTGGTTTGAACAAGAAATTGCATGCCCATCCAAACTACTAACAATAACTAACTAATTTCAGAAGAGGGAAGAGATGGGTCTGGGTTCTGGAGCAGCTGCCAGCCCTGGAAAGGAGCATTAATGTGGAAGGGGCACGAGGAAGCCCGCTGGCCAGGGTTCAGCGCGTGCACACACACGCTGCTCCAGAGCCCAGGCCCCTCCCACCTGTGTGAGACCCCACAGGACAAGGCTGCTGCTCTTGACTACATTTCTCTCTACCCCCAGTTCCTGTTCCTTTCACTGCAGCAATATTTCAGGTAAGGAATAATTAAGATATCTGGCTTCTATTGGTGGACAAGGAAAGAATAAACATCAAGTCTAATCATCCATGTTTACGCAAACCTACATGGGATTCTTATTTCTTGGGATGAGGTGGGGCGGTGGGAGAGGGGCAGTCCGGAGTGATTACCCAGCTGAAAGAATAAACATTTAGGTATTGGGGGTAGCAGCTAGCTATTTTCCATTAGGACTGTGTCAACAAACTTAGGTAAGGGTCTGGCACGTAGGGAATATAGTCAATAATATTGTAATAACTATAAAAAATGTTTTAAAAAGAATGAGAACTTGCAAACTCTAGGCCTGACTCAGGTCAGAAATAGGAAGGAAGAACAAGTGAGGAATGTCTGTCTCTTCCTCTTAATCTTTTCTTTCCATGTTTCAGGCTATTTCTATTATATAAATATTTTATAGAAACAGAAATACAGTGTGTCCATAAAGTCATGGTGCACTTTTGACCGGTCACAGGAAAACAACAAAAGATGATAGAAATGTGAAATCTGCACCAAATAAAAGGAAAACCCTCCCAGTTTCTGTAGGATGATGCGGCAGCATGTGTGCACGTGCAGACGATGACGTAACACCGTCTATACAGCGGAGCAGCCCACAGCCATGCCAGTCGAGATGTGGACGGTACAGAGGAAAAGTTCAGTGTGTTCTGTGGCTCACTAAATTCGAATCCGTGACCAAAGTGCAACGTGAATATCGGCACGTTTATAACGAAGCACCACCACATAGGAAGAACATTACTCGGTGGGATAAGCAGTTGAAGGAAACCGGCAGTTTGGTGGAGAAACCCCGTTCTGGTAGGCCATCAGTCAGTGACTAGTCTGTAGAGGCTATACAGGATAACTACTTAAGGAGCCCTAAAGAATCTGTGCGTGAGCCCACATCGAACTGCACTGAATAGGTATGAAACTGGGAGAGTTTTCCTTGTATTTGGTGAGGTTTCACATTTCTATCGTCTTTTGTTGCTTTCCTGTGACCGGTCAAAAGTGCACCATGACTTTACGGACACACTATAGCACCGAGTCTCCTGGGGCCTGTTTTCCCCAGTGCCCAGAATAAGGCTACTCGTACCTGGCAACGTCAGAGACGACTAGTGTGTAGCTTCCCTGTGGTGAATCTGAATCCAAAGAGAAGGCCACTATTAACATGCTTTCTTTACACTCATATATTTTTTTATTTGAATCATTCAAATATCAGATGGGGTAACTCATTTATAAATTCTAAGAGTTCTAACTCTGGTAAAAACCCTAAGCTAGTTTCACACATCCCCTCCTCAGATATATTGGGGGGGGGGAGACTTCTCTCAGGGATTTCACCACACCCCCCTCCAGTCACTCAAAACATCTCTAATTGCCCAAATGCAAAAGGAGGAAAATCACTCTTCCCTTCTTTTCCTAACCTTTCAGGAAAGAAAAATGTCAGATTTCTGCTTTTTCTCAGTGATGCCCCTCTGCTCTTCAAAGAATTTATGCAACTCTTTTGGTTAAAAATAAATAAATGAAATCCACTTTCGGTTGGGAAGAAAAAAAAAACTTGAGAAAGTTTCAGGAGATAACTTCTGTTTTAGGAAACGAGTTTTGAGAGACGTTTGTGATTCTGCTGTTGGACCCAGGGTTCTGCGTTGCCAAGGCACAAGGAGAAGGAATGAAAAAGAAACTGCTATAACTGGAAAGGGGCTGAACTCTGGAGCGCATCCCACACGCCCTCTGGATTGGGGAGCTTTTTAGAGATTTGGAAGCACTGTTTAAAATTTGATCACCAAGTTGTCAGTGGTCAAGTCAGTTAGTAACCAGATGAAGGCTGACAACTTCCCCACCTGGGTTGTGACCCACCAAATATTTGTGGACTAGCTTTAAATACACACACACACACACACACACACACACACACACACACACACTCTCTCTCTCTCTCTCCCTCTCTCTCTCTCTCAAGGCTCAGGGCATTTAGGTAAGGAGTCAAGATATCCCGCCCTGGCTGTGATAATAACTACTTTTGTGACTTTAAGCAAATCACATAACTTCTGAGAGTCTCGACTTTCTCACACACAAAAAAAGCCAGGGACTTGAACTCCAGGGGTCTTGCTGTGCTCGGCTGTGCTGATGGTAATGCTACCTTGTGGACGTCTACATCTTCGCTGCATACGAAGTTCAGGGCCAGACTGTGTCTGGCTGAGTCTCCAGACCCACCCCTGAGGTCACCGAAAGAGCGGAAGGGTGGCCCAGGGCTAACCAAGAATGGCCCAAGAGCCAGACCAGGGACAGCAATTCTCCACTGGGGACAGGCTGGAGGGGGGAGGGGCAGCCAAGATGCCGACACAGCTGTGCCCAGTGTAACAGCTCCACTAGACAGATGGCCTTGGACAGAGTGCGTCCAGTGACCTAATAGAAGCATCTCAGGTAGAAAGTGGTGGAGAGGACAAGACCCCTTAGAAGTTAACAGAAGACGCATTTATGAAATAAAATTCCTATCTCAGGCTATGTCTGAAAATCTTTACACTAAGATTCTCAAAGCGTTAAGAGAGATTAAATGAAAAGTTTACATATATTAAATTATATATATACATACATATTATATATCTCCAAAAAACCCCTAAGCGATGTCATTTTATCTTCTTGTGTGCTTACTGGAGGCGAGGCGATGGTCTGGGGAGCTGATTAATACGAGAGAACATTCGCTGAGCGCGACATACACACCCATGGCACTAACTGCTGGTGAGCTCTGTGCAGGGCACTGGAGATGCAAAAGTCACAGGACAGCCACTGTCCCTACCCACGTGGAGTTAACAAGAGATGGCTGCATCAGACTCAGCCTAGCTCAGTAACACACCCAAGGTGCCACAGCCGCTGGACCGAGGGCCAGGCGTGGCACTGAGGTCACAGCCACCAGACTACATTACTCAGTGTTACAAAACCAGAAGGGCTGTGGAAGTGGTTTGTAGTTTTCTTATTTCTTTTTCCTAGGGATAGATCCATTACTATTGAGCACAAATACATTAATAGAAGACAAAGATGTGAACACAATTTTAATATAAGCAGAGAAATTAATTGTATTCAGTAACAGTCTCCCGAAGTTAAAAAAAAAAAAGCCATTACACTCGCTTCCAGGGAGCCTAAACTGAGCTCAACTTCTGAGAACCCAGCTTCCTAGCGCCCAGCCCGTCCTGGGCCGGAGAGCCCTTCCGTGCCGGGCAGCTCGTCTGTGAGCTTGTGCACCCGCACAGAATCTTCCACGACTGCGTGCCCGGTCCGGATTCCGGCTCCGATCCGCACCCCGCTCTCCACCCAGCCCCCCAAGCTTCTTGCAGTTTCCAGCCGCTAGTTTCACACTCCACCCTTTGCTCGTTTGGCCATATTTCCAATGTATTCTTAAAACTTCATGTCTTACTAGTAAATTGGAAATATACGGCTCACAAAAATTAGGGAATATTTTCAAAATGAATATGAAGCTATAACATATCCTCTAATTTTTGTAAGCAGTAGAGTACTTTTCTCAGATTTTTTTAAATTTAATGTTTCTATTGTGCCTAGTGCTGCAGCAAATAATAATATAGCATTCAGTCCTCCTAACGACTCTGATCTAGGCACTATCTCGACCTCTATTTTATGAAAGTGGATGTTGAGGTATACAGAGGAAGTGACTCATTTATGTCCTCTATACGTAACCAGTGGAGACGGGATTCAAACCCTGGAGCTTGCCCGCCGCTATGCTGTAGTTGCTCTGCTGCCTGGGTTAGCTTTAACAAGTTCCTGGGCTACAGCACACACAGAGGGACAGCTGCTGCTATACTAAAGCTTTCAGGTCTAGAGTGCCTGATCATCTGTTAGAGCCTACTGATATGTAAATGAGCACCTCCAGGTGTCTTACCTGGCAGCGTGGCTTAATTTCTAATTGTGGTTGAATGTAATTAGTTCCCATTCTGAGTTCAAATTTTATTCTGTTAAATAAATTCCGTGAAACAGATACCAGTTATTAATGATGAAGTTTGACCAATGGAAAATAAAGCCTTTATAAAAACTTGAAGCGTAGGTGTGGATTCTATCAATTTACCATTATCAACCCAAAATTGGTGCATTTCAGATCACATGTTCTGCTACCAAAAACTCTGGATACCGTTCCGCTGTGTGAAACAGAAAAAACCGATTAAAGGGAGACAAAGCTGCCGACTGGGGGAAGCAGCACGGGCTGGGGTGAGTAGCACAAATCTTGGACTTGGGCTTGAATGTGAATTCTGAGTCCCCAGTTACAAGTTGTGTGACAACTCGCTGCACCTCAGCGGTCCTGCCGACACCCGTACCTCTTACGGTTATGGCCAGGACCAAAGGAGACCACAAGGAAAGTGATAAGCACAGTGCCTGGCACACGGCCTGCATAAAAAAAAAGCTGCTATTTTAACTTTTATCATTACTACTATTTTTACGACAACTACTATCCTTAATTTTCTGAAGATCTGTTTAGTGAAAACTTACTTAACATGACAAATTCTGGCTTTATTCTAAAGAAGATGTGTATAGAGGTTATATTCCTTATTTTACTGTCTTGGCTGCATTATAATGCATATAAAGATGCATTTTATTCCCTGCCACAACCCTGGACAGTAGATGCTCACTCCCCACGTCACTGGTCAGCAAATACAAGCTCAAAGAGGGTAAGAAACTGGCCCAAGGTCCAAGATATCAAGTGCCAAAATTTTAATCCTGACCTTCTGACCCGAGATTCTCCATGACTATATTTCAACCTTATGACTAACAAGAAATATGTATTGCCTTCAAATGATTTTATTTATCCTGAATTTCCTAGAAACTCCACATTTACCAGTCAGCATTCTACTTGTGAACAAGAGCCCTCCCTCGAGCCCACCCCCTTTTATTTACTATCAACATGGATTCCTGTTGTCATCCCCCTATGGCTTATAATTCATTTTTTTCCTTATTTTGCTGATGAACAGTCTGATTCAGCCAGGAACAGTCTCTTCCTTACAACATGCTCCCATCAGTTTTCTTTGTTTAAAAAAAAACAACAACTCATTTTAAAGTTAGCTGTTCTTTTTCCTATTTAAAAGCTGCAGGTTCTATATTTCAAAAGCATTTACCCACAACTGGCTTCCTAATTTGATCTTACTCAAATATCTTCCCGGTACACTACTATACCTTGGATAAACTTCTTAGATGCTCAAAGCAAGACACAGTCCCAGAAAGAAATATTGCAAACGCTGTTACAGAGCTAGTTAGATATAATTTAGGAAAACATAAAGGAAAAAACATGCAAGGCGAGTCCCCTTCGTTGTCATATATATGTTTAACTTTTAGTTTATAAGAAGCTGCCCAAATATCACTTATTAAAAATCACTGGTTCTCCTCTTGCCTTATGGTGACCGAAGGTTCCAGACAGGCAAGCAGGCAGGTGGTCAGGTGAGGGTGATGTGACTACATAAGCCAGACCACTAGTTAGACAAGAAATAGCTTTATTGAGTGACAGAGTGAAGAGCTAAGAACAGTAGTGTATCTTGGAGAGTGGCTCTGGAATTGAGGCAGTGATGTAGTACAATGTAAACCCGATCTTCCATTGCAAGGTCAGCTGAGATTCCAAAGCATAAAAATGATTAATCAAAGTGTGTGTGTGTGTGTGTGTGTGCGCACGCCAAACAGTCCTCTGTTGACCTAGATCTTTTCATTTAAACATAGCCCGTGTCAAAAAAAGTTCCTTACCGTATTTCCTCATGTATAAGACGCACCCTTTTTCAAAAAAAATTGGGGTCTAAAAACTGGGTGCATCTTATACAGTGGTTGTGGCATTTCGAATGCCATAGATGGAACTGAGGACGAGGCAATATATGAAGACAGTGATTCATCATCAGACACAGATGAGGACAAGCTAATGGATGGGAGTTTTGACAGTGATAAGGAATTGTATGAATTTTATGAGGAATAAAACTTGAGTTCAATAACTGGAAGTAATACATTTTTTTTCAAATTTCGGGACCCAGAATTACGGTGCATCTTATAATGGGAGCATCTTATACATGGGCAAATACAGTACTCCACATCAGCTCTAGCAGCTTTATGGAAAGCAGACCTGCAGTAGGGGGGCGCAGGCGGGCCTCAGGGCTGAGGGTCCCAGGAACGTTGAGATCCTGCTGAGGGCACTGATGGAAACAGAGCAGTGAGACGCAGGTAAGTGCCAGTCTCCCTACCTCATCACAGGGCCAAGAGAAGTCTGCAGCTTCTCAAGCTAATCCTAAAACCAGTGTCTAAGAACTCCACTAATCCTCAGCCACGCTGTCAACTTAACAAAATTAGAGCTTTTTATCTTTCCCGTTCTTCAGGCTCTTTGAGTTGGTTAACGCAGTGCTCATAGGACCCTACTGCTGCCCACGGTCTCTGAGCTCAGCACTTTAAAATAAACAACCTCTCTCCACGTCCCCAGCACCTCCCCAGACGGCTCTGATATCAGGGCACAGGTATGACGATTTGGCTAATTCGTGATTATCAGGCATGATGCTGAGTCTTTCAAGAGAACATAGGTATTCTGAATCGGAAAAAGACAACGGGGTGGGCAAACATTTCTGGGAAAGAAATCTCCAGTCTTCTGTTCGAGCCTTTCAGTATCTACTAGAGCACGGAGGCTGGGAATACAGCCAAGACCATCAGCCTGAGGTCACTGCCCCTCCCCTTCCATTTCTCGCACTTTCACAAGTGTCCACCAAGAGCACAGGGCGCTGTCAACACAGACAGGGTGAATCGCGTGGGACTCCTTCATTCCAGCCACACACACAAGAACGTTCCCAGCCCTACAAGAAATCACTGTGAGGATGACCCAGCTGTGAGCAAAACAAGCCAAAAAAGCACAAGGCACAGGTCTCAATATTCTCTCACCCAAAGCTAGACTTGGAAATATCAACCAGGTTTTTTCTTTATTTTCACACAAGTGCAACTGGTATATAGACTACTTCTTTCATTTATGATAAAATATTTTCCTATGGTTTTTAAAATTGTTAGTTTTCATCAGCAATAGTGTGTGTGTGTGTGTGTGTGTGTGTGTGTGTGTGTGTGTTCTGTTCCTAACACTAACTGGCTAAGGGTTCCTTTGGCCCTATACACTAGCAGTAGTGCTGGAAAGCATGCTGAACTTTAAAATCAATCAGGAAGGCCCTGGCCGGTTAGCTCAGCAGTAGAGTGTCGGCCTGGTGTGTGGAAGTCCAGGTTCGATTCCTGGCCAGGGCATACAGGAGAAGTGCCCATCTGCTTCTACACCCTTCCTCCTCTCTTCTCTATCTCTCTCTTCCCCTCCCACAGCTATGGCTCCACTGGAGCAAAGTTGGCCCCAGTGCTAAGGACGGCTCCATGGCCTCCGCCTCAGGTGCTAGAATGGCTCTGGTTGCAACGGAGCAATGCCCCAGATGGGCAGAGCATCACCCCCTGGTGGGCATGCTGAGTGGATCCCGGTCAGGCGCATGTGGGAGTCTGTCTGCCTCCCCGGCCCCTACTTCTCACTTTGAAAAAATACAAAAAGATAAAATAAAATCAATCAGGAAGATCTGAAAATAGCTTCTCTTGCCCACCTGATTTTGCAGAGATGGAAAAAGAATGAAGTAGAGGATAATGGTAAGGAAAGTAAAAGTGGGGGAAAGAAACCTTGTATACTCTGTAGCATACAGTCTTAAAACTTCAAATTGGGAAATTTAGCAGCAGAAAAACTCCACCCAGAAATAAATCCCATAATTGCCCAGATGTCTGTTTCCATGGACGTAATTTATGTAAAAGTAACATTTAGTAACTGCATATGCTCATCAGTTAATAAACCAATGCCTCAAATAATGCACTTTTAAAAAGTCAGAATCGCCCTGGCTGGTTGGCTCAGCAGTAGAGCGTCAGCCTAGTGTGCAGAGGACCCGGGTTCGATTCCCAGCCAGGGCACACAGGAGAAGCGCCCATTTGCTTCTCCACCCCTCCGCCGCGCTTTCCTCTCTGTCTCTCTCTTCCCCTCCCGCAGCCAAGGCTCCATTGGAGCAAAGATGGCCCGGGCGCTGGGGATGGCTCTGTGGCCTCTGCCTCAGGCGCTAGAGTGGCTCTGGTCGCAACATGGCGACACCCAGGATGGGCAGAGCATCGCCCCCTGGTGGGCAGAGCGTCGCCCCTGGTGGGCGTGCCAGGTGGATCCCGGTCGGGCGCATGCGGGAGTCTGTCAGACTGTCTCTCCCTGTTTCCAGCTTCAGAAAAATGAAAAAAAAAAAAAAATCAGAAACAACTTCCCATTCTGCCTTGGACTTAAGAATATGGACTTGACTAAAAAATCTGGGTATAAAATTCTATCCGTGATTATATTACTTCATCTGTTCTAGTATTGTTGGAAATGAAGATGAAATGACCGAACACAAGCCAAATAACAATCATCGTAGCTAGGAGAAGGGTTCACCAGCTAAACTCCCAATCCCACTTGGCTGTGTGCTGAGTTTGGATAGAAGCAAATGCTTTTTCAGAACAGAACATCTACATGGACGGCACCCTGACGGACGGGCGGATGGTGAGGCGGCACAGGCCGGGCCCCTCACCTCGCCCCCCCCCCACACACTGCACCCCCCTGCAGACGGCCGCAGTGGCTCTCCCCTGCCACCCGCCCTTTGGGGACCCATACCTGGATTTGCAAGCACCCATAAAAAGCTCAGAGCTCTTAAAACCATTCTTTCTTTATCTCAATGTCACATACAGCTCCCACACCAGAAGCGTTAGAGAACCACCCACACTCGACCCGAAACATCCAGTCACTGCACACAGCAGCGTGTTTGTACCACAGTAACACTCACGAAACTTCTGTGCTGCTTTTCCACTTAGTCTTCACCTTCCATTTTAATGTGTTTTCCCCAGTCTACTTTATTAGTAATACTTTCTACTTTATCACACATCTTCTTATACACGGACTGAACTCCTCTGTACGATGAAATACACACGTATGCCAGCACCACCGCATAGACTAGAACACAATGTCTAGATGTGAGAGCCCAGTGAGCTTTTTGTGGCCACTCTCAGGCTTCTAAGAGTGAGTGCATCCCCGACCATGTTTCTGTTATTCAATCTGGCACACAGTGCTGTCACGACGTGCCAGTCTCTACTGGGCAGAGTCCATTCCTGAGGAGCTGTAGAGGTGCCATGAATGTATGAACAGAAATTTAGACGTAGATGAACACAAAAGTGATGGCTAATTCTGTGTGTCAACTCGATTAGGCTTAGGGATTCCCAATCCCTTAAGGTAAGTTACCTTAAGGCGAAACATTATTTCTGGATGTGTCTATGAGGGTGTCTGAATTGGTAGAAAGAGGTTGCCCTCATCAATGCAGCTGAGCATCATGCAATTTGCTGAAGAGCTGAATCGCACAAAAAGGCAAAGAAAGGGCAAATTCGTTTGTTTTTCTTTTGCTTGAGCTGAGAAAGCTATTCCCTGCCCTTGGAAATGAGTGCTCCTGGCTCTCAGGCCTTTGGACGAGGACTAGGTTGTACACCATCAGCATTCCTGGTTCCCCAGCTTCACATAGATCACAAGACGTCCCAGCTTCCACATTCATGTGAGCCAAATCCTGTAAGAAATCTCTGATCTACCTGTCTGTCTGTCTAGCTACCTACATACCTCTCTATCTCTGTTATCTATATCTATATCCTTTTGGTTCTGTTTCTCTGGAGAACCCTGACTAACACATGTCATAACACTTTAATTTTTATAATTAAAATCGTTACTAATTAATCCCAAATCTTCAAGACACTTGTAATGATCATTTGTTGACACCTGGATTACAATTTTAGTTATCAGACTCCTAGATATCACCACTCAGAGAAACTAATACTTCTCTCCCCCAATCCCATCCTCCAAAAGGATGTGTCAATAGATACACACACACACACACACACACACACACACACACACACTCGCACATACAAAACTTCAATTAGATGAAGTCTATGTCACCACTGGTTCAAGTAAAAACATTCACAATATAAAAAAACACACTTTTTAAAAAGGATTTTGGTTTTTGTTTAGAAATGTCAATTTCTCTAAATCTCGATCCCTGAGTATACAGTGTCTTCTTAATACTCCGTGTGAAGCAGCAGCGTGCACGGAGCACCTCTGCTGCGCATGCGAGCACAACGGCTATCTACTGGGACTGCGCTTGTGTGACTGGGGAGTCGTGAGCCAAGCTGGCTGCCTTGCCCCGAGCCACTATTTTTTAAATTGAGGTAACAGTCGCTTCACATGCAGCTGTAAGCAATGCTACAGAGAAATCCTGCCTACCTCTTCTTACCCAGCCTCCCACATCTTGCAAAACTACAGAACAGCATGATCAGCACATTGACACTGATTACAGTCAAGACAGGGAACATTTCCATCAACCAAAGGATTTCTTCAGATGCCCTTTGAGAGCCACACCCACTCCCCTCCTTAGCAAACCCCCCCCCCCCCCCCCCCCCCCCCCGCAACCACCCAATTTATTTTCCATTTCTATCATTTGAAGACTTCCTTTTAAAGGTAAAATTTACCAAGTGATGAACCGCATGGTGCCTGAAGCAGCCAGAGTCAGAAACCCCAATTCAGTCTACAGGTGAAGAGGGTTACAAACAGCTGGGAGCCATTACCCTGAAAATGGAAGCACCTGGAAGCTAACTGTGGGGTGTTACTTTCAAGATCAAAACTGAAATCTCAGAATTTCAAGTTCAGGTTCAATATGGCCTTTCAAGTAGATTTAAGTTCAAAGTAGAGAAGATAATTTTTAAGACCATGTGAAAAACATAAAAATTAAAAAAAAAGAAAGAAGACACAGGTCAATGACACACTTCCAAATGACAGGAAGTCTCCATGCTCCATGAAGGCATTTCAATAGCAGATAGCAACTGGGGGGGGGGGGGGCTTCTCCAGCCCGCGGTCAGAAGACTTACTCCACCACTGTCACCATTTCCTTTGGTAAAGAAGAAGAAAATCTACACTTAACCCCAACCACTAATACGGAGCCTTCATTCTAAAGGCCACCAAAAGTCCAAGTAAATAGTCACCTGTTACATCATCGGCAGGGTCACAGTGTTCAGATGCTGCACAAACTTTCTCTTTCCTATAACTGTCCACACGTTTGCAGAAAGAGAAATCCTTAACATCACACGCCTAAGTAATCTTATTTGTACATACAGTCAGGCCTCACTTGACGAGGGGGTACATTCTGAGAAGTGCATTATCAGGCAATTCTGTTGTCCTGCGGACACCATGGAGTGCATGACCCAGACCTAGATGACATGGCCCACCACACAAATAAGGCTAGTAGTCTAGCCTACTGCCCCTGGGTGATGAGTCACGTTTCTGTAAAGAACACCGGGCAACTGGAATGCAGTGGTATTTCTGCATCTAAACATAGAAAAGGTACAGAAACAATATAGTGTAAAAGATAAAAATGGTACACCTCGATAGGACGGTTACCCTGAACGGAGCCTGCAGGAAGTTGTTCCGAGTGAGTAGAATCCATGTGAAGGCCCAGGACATTACTGTCCACTACTGAAGACTTTATAAATACTGTACACTAAGGCTAAATTAGATTTCTTTTTATTTTCTTTTTTAATAATAAATTAAACATAGCTTACTGTAACATTTTTACTTTGTGTTATATATATTTTAATATTTTTAACTTTTCAACCCTTCTACCATTTAGCTTAAAACAAAAACACACTATACAGCTCTACAAAAATGTCTTTTATTTATATCTTTTTCTATAAGCTTTATTTTGTTTTTAAATTTAATTTTTTTTTTTCTTTCTAAACTTTGTTGTTAAAAACAAAGACACACACACACACACTAGCCAAGGCCTGCACCGGGCCAGGCCAGGATCATCAATATCTCTGTCTTCCACCTTCGCATCCTGTCCCGTGAGGTCTTCAGGGGGCAGTAACACTCGTGGAGATGTCGTCTCTCCCATGATAAATGCCTTCTTCCGGAACACTTCCTGAAGGACCCGCCTCAGGCTCAACTCGGGGAGGTGGCACTCTTTCCAGAAACCTGTCCCAGGTGGTCTGCTTGGTTTCTTTATTCCATCATGGATTTCCTTCTAAGCAGATAATGCACCATCCAAACCTTTCAGTGCTGGGGACTGTGAGGCAGCTGTGCTAGGCCTGCTCGCGGGGTTACCGACTGCAGGCACTTTGCCTGATTAGTGCGCGAGGACG
The DNA here is from genome assembly GCF_036850995.1 of Saccopteryx leptura. Lineage (NCBI taxonomy): Eukaryota > Metazoa > Chordata > Mammalia > Chiroptera > Emballonuridae > Saccopteryx > Saccopteryx leptura. The sequence goes on along the minus strand of NC_089503.1, from coordinate 214,628,319 downwards.
TGGAGAGGCACGTGTGCATGGCCTGGATAAGGCTGTGGGTGCTTGTGCTCAGGGGGACTGTGGATGGTGGAGTGCCCACCCGCCCCTGTGAGGGGTCATTTTGCGGTTTGTTTGTCTGACAGGAGGCTTCCCCTGCCTGTGTGCCTGTCCGCCGTTATGAGACTTTATTAAACGGAATGGCCCAATGCTTTCCAGCTCCACAGTTTTCCTGCCCTCTGCCCAAACCCAGTGTGGACCGGCCTGGCCATGACTGCAGCCACCAGCATTGCAAGGTCCATGTTTTGAAACCTTTTAAGGAGCTTGCTGAGATCTGCGAAAGCTTCTGCTAAACCCTTCACTGCATTTTCTTGGGGGTTCTTTTTTTCTCCTGCAGTTTCCTTTTCTCTTGCCTCTTCTTTAGCTCTGCATTCCTGTCCTACTTCCAACACCTCCTCCTTAGGCAATTCCTCAAGAACCACCTCTGGGAGCTCCCAAAGCCATCCTTATCCACACCCACGTCCAAGTTGTTTGCCATCTCACCCACAGCCCTGTTGGTTTTTGCAACCTCCTCATCCTTCAGAGATCTCTTGAAGTCATGAATGAACCTTTTAAGGGTCTTCCTCTGGATACCATTCATACAGTCCTTGGTGACATCACCCCAAGCCCAAGCAAGGTTCCTGATACAGAACCTTGACCACCACAGATGCGATCCTTCCAGGCCTGCATCAGTGTCTTCTCAGTGACAGGTGCAGTGACAGCCTGGACAAAGGTCCTCCTCAGGTCGTAAGTCTTAAAAGCTGCTGGAACTCCCTGACCCAATGGTTGGACCAAAGAGTTGATATTTGGAAGGAGGACACACCACTCTGATAGTGAGATGAAGATCACCAAGAGAAGGAGGATGTCTGGGAGCATTATCAACAATAAGCAAAATCTTGAAAGGTATGTTACTCTCTAAACAGCAGGTGCTGGTAGAGCAATTAGGAGACCATTTTGGAAGAGGAGCTGGGATTTAATGACTTCTCATTGCTCCTGTAGGCCACTGGCACTGTGTGCTTACTGAAAGGCTTGCAACCCAGGGAGGGTCTCACTGTGCCAGATCAGCAGGGGTTGCAATTTGTGGCCTGTGACATTGCCCCACACTACGACTATTATCCTGTCTTTAAAAGCCTGGAAACCTGGCACTGACTCGGCCTTCTGAAAAAAGGCCCACAATATGGGTGCATCCATTTCTAGAAGTGAGAGCTTTCATCCATATTGCCTACTTGCTCTGGCGAGTAACTTTCCTCCACAATCAGCTTATCGAGAGTTTCCAAAAGTTCTCGGCTGCCTTCACATACGCACCCGCAGACTCGCCGCTCACGTGCACATTACAGAATGAGTAACGATTCTTAGATCCTTCAAACCACCCAGGGCTAGCAGACAATTCAACATGGTAGACGGGTCCTGCCTTTGCTTTCAACACCACAAACTTCTTCCTTTGGCCGTGACCGTCAGGGTGCTGACAGGAATAACGCTTCTGTGTCTGGTCTTCCGTCCAGGCCATTACAAGTTCCTCCATGTCTGACACGGGCCACTCTTGAATTTTTGTTAGTCTCACAGCCTTCAATAAAGCAGAGCCTATATCAGCTTCTGTCACCTCATTCTTGTTCTTCAAGAACTGCTGCTGTGGGGAATGTGACGTGCCTAACCGCCAAATAGTAACACCACTGACCTGCCGGCAACGCCATCCTTCGTCACTTCCAATTTCATTTTCAGGTCATTCACTTGACACGGCCTTGTACTACAACATGAGCAGTGGCTCTTGTACACTTAGGGGCCAGGATGAACAAAATGACACAAATGAAATCAGCTCGAGAGAAAAGGATGCGATCATGAGACTCGGTATACACGAGACGCATGAGGCTGCTGCTGGCATCACGTGGCCACGTAGAAAGAGTACAGTCTTAACAATAAAAAGTAGAGTAAATATCATATATAAGCCTGTGACATAGCTGTTTATTATCATTATCAAACTTATAGACTGTCACACTTTCATACAACTGGCAGTGCCGGTTTCTTTTTTTTTTTTTTTTTCATTTTTCTGAAGCTGGAAACAGGGAGAGACAGTCAGACAGACTCCCACATGCGCCGGACCGGGATCCACCCGGCACACCCACCAGGGGCGGTGCTCTGCCCCCCAGGGGGCGATGCTCTGCCCATCCTGGGCGTCGCCATATTGCGACCAGAGCCACTCTAGCGCCTGAGGCAGAGGCCACAGAGCCATGCCCAGCGCCCGGGCCATCTTTGCTCCAATGGAGCCTTGGCTGCGGGAGGGGAAGAGAGAGACAGAGAGGAAAGCACGGCGGAGGGGTGGAGAAGCAAATGGGCGCTTCTCCTATGTGCCCTGGCCGGGAATCGAACCCGGGTCCTCCGCACGCTAGGCCGACGCTCTACCGCTGAGCCAACCGGCCAGGGCCAGTGCCGGTTTCTTGACACCAGCACCACCACAACCACGGGAGCAATGCGTTGCACTATGGTGTTATGACAGCATAGAATCTTCAGCTCTGTTATAACCTTACGGGACCACTGACACACAGGTGGCCCGTGCTGACCAAAGCGTTGCCATGCGGCCTATGGCTGTATTACTTAAACACTACTTTTTACTCTCCAAAACTCTTAGCTCCATCTCACTTTTTGACTAAAAGAAGACCATGTATCCTTGTGTGTGTGTGTCTAACATCACAGCAGATATAACAAGCAGTAGGTTCCTCTATATTAGACGAAGGGGAAGTTAGCAAAGTTGGAAAGAAGCAAGTGCAGTTCCAACAGGAAGCAACTATAGCAAAATGTAACTTATTAAAGGTCACAATAAAACCCAAACAGTTATCTAGAAATAAATCTAAGATACACAAGAACTTTTTAAAGAAAACAAAGAAAAAGTCCTAAGTCAATTTAGAAAAATATTATGCACAAGGAAGTAACTATGTCAGTCCCCTCCCCAATCAGTGAAATTCCAATAAAATCTCCAGAAGATTTTTCACCATACTCAACAGGGTAATAATCCTAAAGTACATAATATAGAAATCACAAGAACATAATGTTGAATGAATATTACAAGTTGTAGAAGGATCCTCTAATATTACATAATATTCTTAAGCACACAAAATATTAGATACTGACATGAAATTCATATGTAATAACAGTATAAAAGCATGCATAGGAATAATAAACATCAAATTTTAACCATCAAATTCAGAATAGTTACTGAAGGGAATGGGATCAGAAGAAGTATAAGCTTTAATCTTTTATTTCTTAAAGTGGGTGATGGATATAAAGATGTTATTATAACATTCCCTAGTCTTTAAACTCTATTTGCATGTAAACTCTATTTGTATTAAATATTCCATAAAAAGCCAGAATGCCTTTTATTTAAGAACCATGTGATTATATGGTCTAGCAAACACAATCTAACAGCTACATCAGCACCACATTGTTAAAGACATGGATTACTAAGCTATACCAGAATCAGAATTTCTGGGAGGGGGGAATCATGTGATTCTAATGCACAGGCTCATTTGGGAACTCTCGGTAATTACTAGCTATTAATAACTAACCCATCAACTAAATAGGTTCCAATCTGATGATATTTAAGTGCTTAACACTGCCTAATTACTTCCCAACTGATATGTCTAAAATGCAAATTCGTATTTGAGAGCAAAACCAAACAAATTTTAAAGTAGTGTATCTTCTACTATACATCCCCTCCAAAAGGTCATACATGTAAAAACTAGAAACATCTTATCTAGTATCAAATGATTCCACAGCTGAACATAATTCGTCCACATCCTCTACACTACAGGGACTATGTCACAGTGGAATTCCACTGAAGATAACATGGGCCATCCTTAAGGACAAAGTGACTTGTCACTAGCACATGCCCTCAAGAGATTTCCCTCAAGCGTGTAAAGAGCAATACCATGCTTCTTCCCTTTCCTGATTTTCTTCCCTTGTAATAAAATCACAGCTAAATTTGTCTAGAGAAATGCAGAGAACCATACAAAATAAATTTAGAGAGAAAATTTACTAAAAGTTGCAGGTATTAGTACCAGTATGAAATATTTATACACACACACTCCTAAGAAATAACTAAGGAGGAATGAGTTGTTAGAATGCATGAAACATTCAAAGGCTTGCAAACATATATTTTCCCCTATGTTTAAAAATCACATCTAAAAATGTAGAAAAGGAAGTATTTTAATATTTGAAACAGGAATCTGTTCAACACATCAATACGGAAAGACTCACTTACCAGGGCTCTCTACTCTCTTATAGTGGTAGGGATTGATGCAAACCTCCTTCTGCTTGGAACCAAAAGGAAACTCACAGCACTCCAGAGGTTTGAGTTCGTGGTGGCTCTGGAGGTCGGGCCACCGCCACACACGGCAGTAAATGACATGAGGCAGTCCCTTCCGGTGGGAAACTTGCAGCCTGCCGTCCAGAGAGCGGGGGATGGTGACACAGTTACTGGGCTGCCCCGGGCAGCTCAGGGCCTTCTCCAGTTCCTCCATGGCCCCTTTCTTCTTCTTCAGTTTCTTCACCAAAGCGTCCACCGCTTTCTCTGCCCATTTTTCTTCTTCGTCGCCCTGCTTCCACCCGAGAAGCCTCTTCACAGCTGGGCTTGTGAAGGAGAATAAGCTAGTCACGTTCATGGTGATGGCACCGGTTTGACACTCCCTGTGTGTGGTAAAATAAAGGATTCTCCAAATGCAAAAGGACAACGGGAGGTTTCCCTTTATTTACATAGGAGTCTCTTCAGCTTCTTAGTTTTGAGGTGCTGGAAAGTAGAAATGACCATTCCTAGTCTTTTGAAAGGTAACCCAAAGCCAGCACCTAGAAAAGAAAAAAGGGAGGAAAATGTTTAAAATCGGCTCTAACACAAAACCACAATCCATTAAAGAATTAGTATGGGCCAGGGACAATTTTAAGTGCCTTTATGTAGTATAGAATGATACAGACCAAAGTATGTCTCCCTCTAAAACTCATGCTGAAACATTAACCCCAAAGTCACTATATTTAGAGATGGAGCCTCTAACGAAGTAATTAAGGTGAAATGAGGTCATGAGGATGGGGCCATAATCTGATAGGATTGGTGGCTTTATAGAAGAAGGGGGAGATCTCTCTACCACGCACTGTGGAAAGGTCATGAGAGGACACAGATAGAAGGCAGTCTTCTGCAAGCCCAGAAGAGAAAACCAGAAACCAAACTGGCTGGAACCTTGATCTTGGATTTCCTAGCTTCCAGAACTATAACAAATAAATTTCTGTTGTTTCAACCACACAATCCATGGTATAGTAAACCCTCAATGTTTTTGATAGGTTCTGCAACTGTAAGCAAAATGACATATAAGGAATCCAATGTTACCATAGGCTAACTGACATAAACAAGAGTCCCTAGGGTATCTCATCAATGGTATAACAAAACACTGAACAAAATGATGTTATTCAAGGACCTACTGCATTTTGTTATGGCAGCCCAACCAGACTAAGCCACAGTATTTAATCCTATAAATCCCAAGAAGGATAAATATAAAGAAACCTACAAGTTCTGATGTGTCATGTCACAATAAAATTGCTAAAAACCTATGACAAAATTCTTCAAAGACATTACTCTCATATAAGCATGATGAAGTTGACAGCCGATGTTTCCACAACAATGGAAACAAGAAGACAATGAGATAACATCCTAGCATGCCAAAGGTTGATAACTAGCTAGTAGCTTAGAATTCTGTACTTTGGGGGGGGGGGGGGCATGCCAAAAAATAAAAAATGGTTGTGAAATAAAAATGCTTTCCGACAAACAAGGTCTGAGAAAACTGGCCTCCAGCAGGGATTTGTCAGAAGAAGAACGATCCTAGAAAGAAGCAAGGAACTGCAGGAAAGAATGAAGAGTTTCAGAAGGGTACATAAGGGTAGCTCTGAATCAACACTGACTTTACAAAACAATAGTAGGCATCTCTTTGGTGTTTAAAATACACAATAAAAATGCATGACCAAAAGAAAAATGAAGCTGGTGTTCGAAGGTCCCTGCATTATCCAGTCTATGCTAAAGTATTAAATGACTATTGATAGAAGTTCTGAGGTCATGTCATAATAAAGCAACCACCGAAAGAGTAATTTAAAAACTATAAAAAGGCAATAGGAGTTGAAAAATACAGAATTATTTTTTTAATATAACTAATACAAAGAATATAAGGGAGAAAAGGAGCAAATATCAGATAGGACTTAGATCTAATCCCCAAAGTATCAGCAACTCCTTCCATATAAGTATATTACCTATGTAAGTAAAAGACGGGGTGAAGATAGGGAGCATCACTTAACTACCCTGGGACTTACCAGAGACACAGATTAAATATAAAGACAGAGAAAGGTTGATAGATGGAAAAGACACCTATGTGTATTCTAACCAAAAAAGCTGGCAAAGCTATCCAATCAGACAAATTTTAAAATAAGAAGTATCATCAGAGATAAAAAAAAGAACATTTCATAAAGTTAAAAGACTTAATCCATCATGAATATATCTAATTTTTATGTACACAGCAAAACCATACAGAATGTCCTTTGACTGTAGCATAGGAACAAAATATTATTAAAAATATACTTTCGAATAACCGATGGGTCAAAGAAGAAACTACAGTGGAAATCAGAAAGCCTTTCTAACTTAATGATTATAAAAATATGACAACTCAAAACCTGCTGGATGTGGCTCAAACCATCCCTAAAGGGAAATGTATACTCTTAAATGCATATATTAGAAAAGAAAAAAAAAAAGCTGAAAACTAATGTTCCATGTATCTACAAGAGAAAAAGAAAACCAGGAAATTAAATCTAAAGAAAAAAAATGAGAGCAGAAATTAAAAAACAATTTTTTTTAAAGCACAATAGAGAAAACCTGTAAAATCAAAGTTGGTTCTTTAATACTTATAAAATTGGATAAACCTCTAGGAAAACTGGTTGATAAAAGAGAAGGCACAAATTACCAATAACAAAAAAACAGGTAAAATCGTTAGTGATCCTAGAAAGGATAAAAGATCATGATTACGAACAGCTGTCCCCAGCATACTGTCTGTGCATGTCTATAGCTACTTGGTGGTCAATTCAACACGTCTTTCGTTATTAGAAAATTTAAGGAATTCAGTCTTCTGTCTTCCTATCTTTGGAGTCCAGCACCGTTGCTGGCACACAGCACATCTCAGTAAATGGTTAATGAACAATTTAGCTCCCTGGAGAAATCAGAGGCCAAGTGTGGGGAGTCAACTTAACTCCACAGCCTGCAGGGAGTCAGCCGTTTCCTTTTTTAAAGGAAAGAGTTTTGCCTGAACTTACCAGTTCTTTTCAAGCTGGTACTTTCATTTAACAGAAAAGGAAACAGGAAACAAAATTATGCCATTATCAAAAGTCATCCTTGGTCAGAGTGTACCTACTGAAATAATCATTTACTAAAGGTTAGTTTTGCATAAGAACAAAAAAGACAGCTTCTATCTAGTCCTCTAGCCACAATTTATGAAGGAAATATATTTCTTTTTTATGTCACTTCTATTCTAAAAACTGCTTTTTTATATTTTGGCCAATGATTTTCAAATAGAGGGGGTTAGTCTGGGGCTACTTCAAACTCTTCCACTGATGGGTTGAGTATACTAATTAATAAGTACGTGTGTTGGGAGGCACGGAGAGATTAAGACCCACCATTCCAGACCTGTATTCTAACTCTTCAAACAGACATTCTTTGCACAAAGCTGTACTGAGCGCCTGCGAAGTACCCAGCACTGTCTGCACACAGGACAGAGGGCAGGTGTCTACCTGCTGAAGGTGCTCAGGCTCCAATGCAAGAGCCAGTGGGCAACTATGACACAGTGTGATAAAAGCTCTAAAACAGGTACAAATTATAGAAAAGCAGAAAAGGAGAGAACAATTTATTCCAGCAGTTCCCGGAAGTACTCTCAATGAGGAGCTGTCAGGTCTTTTTTTTTTTTTTTTTTTTTTTACAGAAACAGAGAGAGAGTCAGAGAGAGGGATAGACAGGGACAGAGAGACAGGAACGGAGAGAGATGAGAAGCATCAATCATTAGTTTTTTGTTGTGACACCTTAGTTGTTCACTGATTGCTTTCTTGTATGTGCCTTCACCATGGGGCTACAGCAGACCGAGTGACCCCTTGCTCAAGCCAGCAACCTTGGGTCCAAGCTGGTGAGCTCTGCTCAAACCAGATGAGCCTGCACTCAAGCTGGTGACCTTGGGGTCTCGAACCTGGGTCCTCCGCATCCCAGTCCAACGCTCTATCCACTGTGCCACCGCCTGGTCAGGCTCGAGGAGCTATCAGGTCTTAAGGGACAAGTAGAATTTTGGGAAACAGAGCTAATGTGTTGAGTGATCGCTACCTGACAGAGACGCACTTGATATCTAATAGCTAGTTTAATCTTTGCAACAAACCCCCTCCCAAGGAAACACAAGCATATTCTTTACTGTGCGAGCCGAGAAAGTGAACCGCACGACGGCATCTACGTACGCAGCCCTATGGCATAGCCGGGGTTTGAATCTGTGCTGTCCGGCTTTCTCAATTTTTTTAAGCCACTTTTCTAAATTGCTAGTTTTGACAAACACGTAATAGACATGCTAAGGTTCAAGGCTGATAAGAAGGGCAGGGGCAAGAATGTGAAGGGCCTATGATACATCTTATCTTGTCTTGTGGACAAGTGGTTGGTTTAAATCCAGGCATCGATGTGATTAGATCTGTTTCAGAATGACAGCTAAGGTGATCTGAATACAGCAAGTTTTCTCCATACAGGAAACAACTACAAAAAAGATACCGCCTCCAAATACTGTGGGAGCTGAGGTAAACGTCTTCATGCCACTCACAATAATTCAAGTGACAAGATCACAAGCCTTTGCATATCAATGTGCATAGATGGAGCAACATGCAGGCTGACCACCAGTTCTTGCCTTATTGAGTTAAGCATCTTTGTTGTATACAAGTCCTCTACCTCCCATTAGAAATTCAAATGAGTCCATGACAACTACGGCCTTGGCAAGACAACTCGTTTTTTTCTGCCCCTTTTTGTACTTCCTGCTTTAGTTTATGTCAAAAGTTAAGTGCCCTTATCAGTCTAAAGTGCAAAATAAAAACATGAGTCAGCAAACAGAGACTTCCTTCCCTCTTCTCCAAATACAAACATTTCACACTGACAAAAAAAGGGGAGGGGAGGGGGCATTCATCTAGTCAAGACCCCAACAGAAGCCTTAATAAAGATATTGGTATCTTTGTTCCAGCAATTTCACTTTTACAAACTTAAACTAAGGAAATATTCCAAACTAGAAAAGGTAAAAAAAAGGTTCTGTACAAAGGTTTTCATCAGAGCATTATTTATTATAGGAATAAATATCTAATAATTGGAATATAGTTACATAAGCTATAGCACAATTCACTCAATAGACTGTTATATAACCCTTACATGTTTATAAACACTATGTAATAACTTGAAAAAACCTTAAGCAAAATACAAAGCGCTATTTATGTTTATGCTATACATGTGTATATGTATGTGTATGTGTATGTGTATGTGTGTATGTGTGTGGCATAAACAACTACGTAAATATACCAAAATACTAACAGTGGCTTGGTTTGCAAGGTTAACAGCATCTCTCCTATTTTTCTAAACTTCCTAAATACTCTTTAATGAAACACTATAACTTAAAAAAAAGTTTTTAAAGCCTCTATATGTCATTTGGTAATTACAAAATAAGAAAACTACATTTCATGAGCTCAAGCCACAAACAAACTCTACCTATATGTCAGGTTGGACAGATAACGTGACCTGATCTCAGAAGTAATAAAAACATAGTTTTCAAACAGGGTTCTAGATTCAGAACCCTTCCATGTGGAGTCTCATCCCTAGGAAAGACTTCTGTGTGCACTACCAGAAACCAAATGAGAAAAAACAACACCTTTTTTTAACTTGGATATTTAATTTTGCATCTTATGTGGTATCCCTTAATGTTAAAAAGAAACAGCAAAAATAATGTAGAATATGTTAAACTGCTGTGTAACTTGCTTTATATTTAAAAGAAACCTAATCAGCCAACTGTACAGCAGTGGGCATTTCCTTCATCTTGGACTCATCTAGAAAAGCAGCATGTAATTATCCCACTGTGTGAATAGAAACAAAATACACTCTCTGCCATTAAATGTTTCAGATTGAAATTTCCCACAGAAAGTTTAAAAAGGACATTATTTTGTATTGGAAGGTACATGTTTTAAGAAGACAGGGGGAGGGTGGCCACCAAGTGTTACTACTATATACCAAGTGCCTTTAATAAAAGGATGGGAGAGGAGACAGATAATGGATGTCCCCTCTAGTTTCAGATCACTGCCCTTTTACAGTTCTTGCACTGGCATGGAATTCAGTGAACTAGGCAGAATAAATGATTCCATTAAGTACTGAAAGCATTCAGTTATTCAATAAAAATAAATATAAAATACGGGCTCAAAAAAGTGACTGCGGAAAAATAGCAAGACTCTCAGTACCTTAAAAAAAAGTGACAGAAGATAAATGATGGATCTTCAATGAAGCAAGCAACTCCCTTTTTTAAAATTCACTTCTTATTCTTCGGTTCATTACTCTATCTTAATGCTAATGGTAAAACATCAAAGCATAAAGATCAAAAGCATCAAGGAACTAAAATCACAGGGTATTGATTAACTTCACTTGGAAACTGGTTAACAGTTGGACGAGTTATTTAAGAAAAAAAAGACAACTTAATAAAAATTATCTTTCTATAAAAATGTTTGATCCTTTTTTTTTTTGGGGGGGGGGTGATAAGTATTTCCAAGTAAATAAACTGTGTGCGTATTTCCTGACTTATACTACTAGCTTTCTTCTTCAACAGATGTTCTTGTGAATAAACAGAAAAAGTAAGACTTGAACTTCCAACTAGAAGTGGTACCCCCTCAAAACAGTCCCTAATAAAAGCATGAGAAACTATTTATTGTACAGATCCTTAAGAAAATGATACATATGTATCTACTCTTAAGGCAGACAGGAAAACCAAAGTTAAAATTTGCTACACAAGTATAATGCCATTGCAATAAATGTAAAAACAGAGATGGGTTTTCTCTAGCTATTTCAGTCTTAGAAAACACCCCAAAGTTAACAAGGCTTTGTGATTTGATTTCAGCAAATAATCTGTTCAAATGTTTCTTTTCCCTGCTTATCCCAATTAGGAACTAGCTTGGTTTTGAAATATTTGTATTGTAGGAGGAAACAGCTGAAGCGTGTTTCTTTTTCCAAATTCAAAAGAGCAGTTAGCCCTTGACTTTGCAACATTTCTCAATTTCAGAAGGATGAAACATAGTCCAAAATAACCAAATTTACCCACTAACAACCAAAATAGGAGGGAGGGGATTTTAGAACAAGAAAGTGTGGATGGATACAATCTCCATTTCTTTTACAGAGTCCATAGCAGTTTGGAAACTACCTACGTACTTCATTGCTTGGCTGTTTGTTGGGCTAAAAGGATCTCAACTTCCACTGAGTCCTCAGAAAATGTATTTAAGCAAAAATTCCTATGCCAGAAAGCAATAAATATGAAGACCCCTTGTCTCTTAGAAGAATTGTGCCGGTGTCAAAACAAAGCAACAGTAAAGTCCTGCTGTTCCCAACACCTGGATGTCAAATTTCACCTTACTGGGACTCTATTATTAAGCCTTGTTTTGGTTACTTTCAGACATTTCCCAACTTTCTAAACACGGGATTGATGACATAACAGCTATTTTGCCATTTACTTATTAAATTTCTTTTTCAGAAACTAATTTTCCATATCCGGAGAAATCAGGGGTTGAAGGTGGGAGCAAGGACAAATTCGTGAAAGCCTCTTTTTGTAATGCAATTAGGCAGGTACCACTGCCTTTAAAATATGTCTTCCGGTCAGTCTCTCAGTTGTGACTTAAGTGACATGCTGGCAAGGGCTCTGATGTGGCCTCTCAACAGAGTGTTAAGTGAATAGGAATCTTAGGAATCGAAAAGCAAAGCGATAACACATAGACTCTGAATTCTAGCCTACCACTTGTAAGCTCGCCCAACGCTGGAGCATCTCAGTCAAATGACTTCAAAAGTAGTGTCCCCTTGATGAAAACGAAGCGAGGAGTTTACGGATGTGACAATTACATGAGCGTCCAATGATAGAGCTGTATGTAGTTCATAGATTTAGGTGTGCCAAGTATGCTATTCAATATAACTTGTGTTATAAAATCCTTTAAGATAAGAATGTTTTCCAGGTCCCGCTCTGCACATATGCAAGTCCGTCCTTCCGTCCTGACGAACCTGGGTTGCTCATAGGGTACCTGGTCAATATTTCTTAGACACAGAGATTCCACACAGGGTCACAAGTGTCACTTCTGTTTTGCTCCATTAGATAACTGTTTGGTTAAACAGGCTGAAGGCACTTAAAAGTTTTCTTACTGTCCTCAACTTCAACAAACTTGGCTTCTTTCTCCTCCATCTCCTTGCCACTTCTTCCAAAAGTTGTACAACACTCCTAATCCCACTGAATCCCGTTTTTTAATTCATGCTTGTAATGGAAAACTGTCCTTCAGCACATGGTTGCTTTTTGAGATAGCCGGGCCCTAATTACCTCACCCTGATGAAAACTTCATCTGTAGTCATCTCAATTCAAAAACTGTAGTCATTGACCTGTAAGAGTTCACTCCTCTAACACGGAACATGGAAGACCAGAGGCATTTTAAAATTTAATCTTATTGACTACGAGAGAAGTCTGCAGTAGTTGTCTCTTAGAAAAGCAAATCTCTTCAAGTCAAGGCTATCTAGAATAGCAATTTTACAGATTGCAAGGACTGCTAAATGTGGTAAATTTCCATAAGTGGCCAGTTATGAATGATTCATCATTAACAAATGAATGAAATTAGTTTAACTGAGCTATTCCCTACGCAAGCATTATGTGGGTTGTTTTTTATAAACCTCTTACTGACTCCTCACATTTCTTCAAGGTATGAATCATTGCCTCAATTTTACTAATACACTCAAGGATCAGAGTTTAAGTAACTTTCCCAAGATCATATTCTAGCAAGTGAGAGATCTACATTTTAAACCAGAACAGATACTAAAAAGTCTGTTTTCAGGTTAAAAAAAAAAATCCAAAAGTCTATTTGGCAGATGAAAATGGGATCAGCTAGGCTAGAGGAAGGGGGAAAAAAAAACAAAAAAAGATCCCTTTTACTAAAAAAAAAAAAAAAAAAATCCTGCTCTATTTCATTTTTTGGAACATTTTCCTCTTGCTCCACGGATCTCGCAGGTGCTGTTTAGGACAACAAAACATGCACATCTGTAGGGGTGAACTGACATGCACAGGCAGGACAGCCTGAACCCTCTTCCTATATTTAGATCCTTCAGCTCAGCGCTGAATTGAATAATTTAATCTGGACCCTCTAGAAGGGAAGCACATCCATATTCATCACAGGCATCAAAGGAAACATCTTTACAAGTTATATCCTTTCACAAACCGACATATGGTCTCACACCACTCTCCCAATTGTTGAGCTCCTCCTCTGGGAAGAGCATGGAATTTTATTTCTTTTTATCACTTGAAAAAATCACTTCCCTCCTAATTCAGTAAAACTGGGTGGAGGCCACTTCCTCCACAGGTGAGAGAAATAAAACTTGTTGATCTGTCATTGTCAGGAATGTTCAAGTTAACCATTTATTTTATGTCCCTTAAAATGGAAACAAAAGGCAGACTAAATCTAGAGTAAGAAATCGGGGGGCAGACTCCAGGCTTCCCACATAAAATCCGTGCAATTTTTCTGTCCTTTTAAGATGATTCTAAATGAGAAAACAAGAGCCCTTCTCTTGGAAAGAGACGCAGGTTTGAATGGCAGCTTTCCACGTGGTAGCTGCACTAGGAACAGAACATTTCTCTGGGCCTCAATCTGCCTTTCCACAAAATTTTGAGTCTGCTGGGTTGTGATGAAGATTAAGCATAAACATGTGAAACTGATCTGAGAACTATAACATGCTGAAAAAGATAACATTTTATTGAAAGCAGTTTCACAAATAAGAAAATTTTAATATTTTGTGTATACAAAAAGCTTCTGTCCTAGTTTTTATCCATTCAGTGAAATTCTAACTTTGTTTTTTTTTTTAATGATTCATTTGACAAACACCTATATTGTGCTGGATCCTCTTCTAAGCACAGGGGACACAGCATTGAACAAAGGAGACAACAGAAATTTTAGAAAGTCCACGCCTTCATGAGACATGCATTCTAGTGCTTATGGAAGGCCTCGCTGAGAATGTGATACTTAATGGTGGCTGAAATGTTCAACCAGAGAGTCCAGTGGAGCAGGAACGGAGGGAGGAGATGAAGTCAGAGGTGAGGGAAGCAGACTCAGGCACCTGGAGGGGCTTGTTCTTTTTCATGGTAGACGGAGACGGGGACCGGGACCACTGGGAGATTTGAGTCGAGAGGTAAGCCATGACCTGACCGACAGTCCAACAGGACTACTATGGCTTGCGGGTTGAGAACAGACGGAAAGGAGGGAAGTAGAAAGCAGTAAGGAGACCAGTTAGAAAGATATGGTCATTGTCATGGTTTAGGTGATAAAGGTTTGAATTAGCACAGCAGAAGGGGTTAAATTCTAGATATATTCTAAAGGTAGAACCATGGACAAATATACTTTCCTGTGTAATAAAGACACTAACCGTAACTTGGATAAATCTGGTTAATTTTTAGAAGTGCAAAGTCCCATATTATGGGACTAGGACACTGAGCATTTGAACCTCCAATACCCAGGATCAAAGGTCACAAGAGAAGTAAACCAAGAACAAGCACAGGAGCAGCAAGGCAGGAATAAGGACTAGAAGCTTAAATCTTGCAGGAATGAGGGGGAATGACGGGGAGGAGGCAGCAGTGAAGGGGAAGCGAGTGGTGTGAGCTGATGTGCTTACGACGGCTGGCGGCGGGGGTGGGGGGGTGTGTTGGGGTGACCATGAAGGGGATCCCACCTCTGGCCCCGTGCTAGGAGTTGAAGAGAAAATGACCAGGACCTAAAGAGCCACAAGGGAAGAGGCATTCTCAGATCAGCTTCATATATGCTCAAGATTACTCATGTTCCAGATAACCCAGATGTCTAATAATAATGGAATGATTAAATAAATTATGGTACATCCGACAATGATGTAACGGTTAAAAAAACAACAACATAAAAACAGACTTTCATGTCTAACATGGAAAGAAATCCATACCATAATTATTCAGTTTTTTAAAAATTACAGAACAACATCTATAGTGCAATCTCCTTTTAAAAACACAAACAGGCCCTGGCTGGTTGGCTCAGTGGATAGTACATTGGCCCAGCATATGGACGTCCTGGGTTCGATTCCCAGTTAGGGCACACAGGAGAAGCAACCTTCTTCTCTCTGCCCCTACTCTTCTCTCCTTCTTCCCCTCCCGCAGCCAGTGGCTCAAACTGGTCTAAGCATCAGCCTGGGCACAGAGGATAGCTCAGTACTCAAGCATCGGCCCCAGATGGGATTTTTGGGTGGATCCCGGTAGGAGCACATGTCTGTCTCACTATTTCAAACTCTCACTTAAAAACAAAACAGCAACAAAAACAAAAACACCACAAACAGAAACAAAACCTGTACATGTGTATCTTTTTATCTATGTGCATCTTTTTTTAAAACCGAATTTATTGGAGTGACTCTGGTTAACAAAATGATCCAGGTTTCAGATGCCCATTTCTTAACACATCTCCATGCACCATATGTGCACCCATAAAGACCTGGAAGTGAATAAACAAAACAAGTGCTCACCTTCAGGAGTGAGCTAGGAGGAGGGCAGTGTAAGAGAGCAGACTGTTTTTTTTTTTAATAATCAATCACTGTTTTCAATTTCAAAACCCCCAAAATAAAAATATTTATAAATAAGAACTGAACGTAGGTAAGAGATTTAGTCTACATGGCTCCAGAGGCAGTATTATGACAAGAGCTAGCGAGATTTATCTTTTTACAAAGAAAAGAGTGAAAGTGTTTCAGTACAGAACGGAACACCGCTGAACTGAGATTTTCCACAGAAATTTATTTCTGTATACAGGGTTGGAATATATGACCTAATTCTGGGTGAATACAGTATCAGTGGGAATGTATCCCACTTTTTTTTTTTTTTGGGAATGTATGTACTTTTTTATTAAGCAATTCAGGCACAGGATAATAAAATTCCATTTTACCAAATGCCGTAACATAACAAAAAATGTTTCCTCCCGTTCTAGTCCTCTAGTCCCCTTCCCATTATCAGTTCAAATATCCTTCAGAAATTTTTCAGAGCATGCATCCTACCCCCAAAATTGTTCTGTATCCCTCAAGTGTCTCAAGAGCAGTTTGGTCCAGTCCCTTTCCCCATACACAAATCTGTTCTCTACAAGACTAAAACAACTTCTGAAAAATAAAAGTTTACATAATCACCGAAACAAACATTGAGACCAGCCAGATTTCACTCTCCTCCACATGACGGCCAGTGACATCCTGTTTGCAACCTGTCCCAAACCGGGCTGGACTCCCACATGCTCACGTGGCCCCTGCCGAGGAGACACTGAACAAGGAACAGCAGCCCACTGCCAGAACTGTAAGAGCTCCCTCCAGCTAAGAGGGAAAAGCCGCTGAGGCCACGAGGCAACGTGTTTCCCAGGGCTAGGAAAAGAACACTTGTGGCTACAAGCGAGCATTGCCTACAGACCACAGAATCAGGTGAGACCTGCCCCATAAGTCCAGATCTTTGCAGCCTCAAGTCTGCTGGTTCAGTCCAGCCCGGTCCACTAACCTCCCCACAGTAATTTATCGATACTTACCAATCAAAATGGAAAGCCCAAACAGAGGGCTCGTAGAAGGCTTCAGAACCCAAGTCCTCCTTTACACATTCAGCTACTACAACAGCGTTAGTCTCCCTGATTCGCTATTTAACAATTCTTCAAGCACTCATCACAAGCATCAAGTGCAATGGAAAGAAAATGAGTATGATGTGGTTTCCACCACCACCAAGCTCACAGTTATAAAAGTGTGGGGGAACCACATTATAAGGGTGACTGTGATAAGAGCCACCTGATATGGCCATGCTGTTTAAGGAGAAACATACATGCAGGGAGAGTGCCCAACAACCTGGGCCATTTGTCCTGGACTTTGTGGCTCCTCTGGTCCAATGGAAATTCAAATGAGTCCAACCAGCAACCAGTGGCATCAATGGGTATGAATAATCAAGTGGAATGGGTAATCCAAAGCAGCCCTAATAAAAATTAGCCATTGCTTGTGGGACGTATTCTGCTTTATCCGATAAAACCTTCAATTCCTGATCACGTTTTGCTTACAGTAATAAAACTATTCGCTACCCTGAGAACACAGTAAATACTAAAGAAAACACCTATTCAAGATTCAAATAGTTCTGTGGAAAATCTCTAAGTGGATGCCAGTTAACTACAATGATTTTACTATATTATAAAAACTTACAGCCCTGGCCGGTTGGCTCAGCGGTAGAGCGTCGGCCTGGCGTGCGGGGGACCCGGGTTCGATTCCCAGGGCACATAGGAGAAACGCCCATTTGCTTCTCCACCCCGCCCCCCTCCTTCCTCTCTGTCTCTCTCTTCCCCTCCTGCAGCCAAGGCTCCATTGGAGCAAAGATGGCCCGGGCGCTGGGGATGGCTCCTTGGCCTCTGCCCCAGGCGCTAGAGTGGCTCTGGTCGCGGCAGAGCGACGCCCCAGAGGGGCAGAGCATCGCCCCCTGGTGGGCAGAGCGGCACCCTGGTGGGCGTGCCGGGTGGATCCCGGTCGGGCGCATGCGGGAGTCTGTCTGACTGTCTCTCCCCGTTTCCAGCTTCAGAAAAATACAAAAAAAAAAAACTTACAAACATATTTTATCATATAAATCACTCTATCTTCCCCTCAAAATTCATACTAGAGGCAAAAAAGTCCTCTACAAAAGATCTGAAACATCCCAGTTTAAGGGCTCAATAAACTCTCAGCACCACCATCACCAACACCAAAGGGAGAGAGTTGTTCTGCAGGTGGTTCTATGGGATACCTCACATAGGAGGGCACCCTTGGCCTCCCTCAATTTTCAGCACAGCTCAAGAATTCAGGAAGAATCATATCATTCTTGTATCACCACCACCACCACCGAGCAGCAGGTTGTCCTGAGCACTTTATACCTATTAACTCTCATAATCTTTATGAGTATCCTTATGGTACAGACTGTTTCAGAGATGATGAAACTGAGGCGCAGAACTTGCCAAGGCCACTCCTCGACCACCCTGCTTCCCCAAGTCACCTCCTCCTTTGTTTCATGCATAAAGCAGAGGCAGTGACAAGCAAGGACTTGCTTATAGTTTTATTTCTATTTATATATTTTCTTAATTCAGTGAGAGGAAGGGAGGCAGAGACAGACTCCCACATGCACCCCACCGGGATCCAGTCGACCAGCCCACTAGGGGGGCAATGATCTGCCTATCTGGGGTGCTGCTCCATTGCTCAGCAACTGAGCTCTTCTTAGCACCTGAGCTGGAGGCCTCAGTGCCCAGGGTTAACTCACTCCAATCGAGCCTTGGCTGCAGGAGGGGGAGAGGGAGGGAGAGAGAGAAAAGCAAGAGGGGGTAGAGAAGTGAGAGGGGAAGAGGTGGAGAAGAAGATGGGCACCTCTCCTGTGTGCCCTGATGGGGAATCGAACCCTGAACATCCACATGCTGGGCTGACGTTCTACTACTGAGCTAACCAGCCAGGGCCTAGTGGTTAATTTTAATCCATCCAATTCCTTCCCTTCCCAATTTATTTTTTGTTGTTGTTTTCCCTCTTGATATACTCCCAAGTTCCTAGAACCTAGAGAAACCAAGAGTTCTATCAGGGTGGCAATGACAAAATTAAGTTCATTTGAACCTCAAGAGCCTAGAATAGAGGTAAGAAGTGTTCAGCTCTACCTCCACAAGACACAGGGAAACTGACTTCACTACTTCACATCAACAGCCTCTGCATGTGTTCAGCCCTTCATATTCTTTTCCTATGAAGTCTGTGGAACAATACAATTAAACTCCTTTTAAGAAATTCATTTTCCTTACATCCCCACTGATTATTCTTAGGGTCCTTTACTTAAAACATAAAACAAAATAGGAATGACAGGCTTTTATTTTCTCTTGAGGTAATACTTTTCCATTGAAGCAAATGTAGAGACAGAAAAGTTAAAGAACTCTTCCAAGTATCGTCTTTTATTACAGGTAAAATATTTAAACACTCGTCTTAAGGTTCCTACAAAGCTGGCAGTCTCCATGCGATTTATAGGAAAATGGCAGGAAGAAACCCCCAGTCCTCTCAGTTCCGGAGGATCTGGGTACACTGGTGGGGCAGGAACAGGTCGGTGACATTGCCGCTTCAGGATACAACCTGCCTCCAGGTCCCCTTGTCCTTCTCTGTACCAGGGTTTCTCTGCTCAGCACCGCCCGGCCTCCGCCCACAAACACTGCAGAGACACCCGCCGCCCCCACCTGGGACAACCCCAACCAGCTCTGACAGCCGTAAGCTCCGCACAGCCCAGCGGACCGCCGCTCTGCTCTGCACACTTTTCTGTTCCCGCACAAGCCGAGTGCCTCAAGCGCATCACTGAACTCTACTTCTCGACTCCGGCACACAAGGGACTGATTTCTGCAAAAAGGAAAAAGGAAACTGTGACAAACATACAAACCTGTTCTTACCATCTTTTTCTCCTCCGAGAAAAGAAAAAAAAGGGGGGGGGTGAAACAGCTCACCCTCAGACATCACTGTCCAGAGCACCAACTGCTGCTGGGTATAAAGGCACAGTGCAGACCCACAACGAACTCACAACACACCACAGGTCGTAGTCCCTGCCAAGTTTCAAAGGACATCAAAATGAAAAAAAAAGTTCACTCAGAAAGTACCTACTGCGTGTCAGGCCAACAGTTCTTAACACTGTTATTTAGACTTCCCCAGAAAGTTACATATCCGACTTCCCCAGAAAGTTGTACTTTCTGACAACTCCCTCCACATCCCAGGGGCAGACCCCGGCATTTCTGCAGCGGTTGTGCACGCAATTCTGTGTGCAGCGAAGGTGAGAAGTACAGTGCTAACACAGACCATAAAGATACTGACCATATACCTTCAACGAACTCAGTCCAGAATTAGTGAGATAACTAGTAAAAGCTATTAAAACTGACACTAGATTAGACAAACAGGTTTGTAGTGTTCCTCAAACTTCTAAGATCCTCAGTGCAAGTCCTACGTCGACGGTCCCTTATCCCAACTTTATCAAGCCGCGTGAGAAAGGTACACTATGAACAGAATCATAACTACAGACACTCAAAAACTTGCTGAAAGAGCCAATGGAGGTAGAAATGGGCAGGAAGCAAGAGCTCTACCCACTGCTTCAGATTTCTTGCCCAACCCCTCAACTTTGAAAGACTATCCCAATTATAAGATTAATACCTTCTAGCTGAGATGATTTAACATTAATAACAGTGGCGTGTCATTTAACTTTTCACATCATAGCACTCGCACTCTCCCCTTATCAGTAAGAATGCTTCTACAGGGCAGAAACTGACATAATCAGAGCCCAGTGCTGAACACTCAGTAGGAAGTCACTTAACTCTTGCTGAACTGATTAATATCAGTTTAACAAATAGCAGAACTCCACAGGGATGATGCACCTTTATAAAAGCAGGCTTTCAGGCACTACAAAGCAGCATCTCAGCCTATGCAATTCGACAAGACAAAACTCTTTGGTGTCCAAATGCAAATACATGCTGTAAATACAGCTTGTGTGCCAATCATTTAAACGGTAAGCTAATTGTGTTCACGGTTAACAGAAAAACATTTAACCAATCAAATATTTGCTCAAGCTTGAACAAACTAAACTGAAGTTCTGAGCATACAAACATGAGCATGGGGAAAATAAAGAGGCTGTTATTAATTATGCCAGACTGCAAAGCCAGCAATGGACAACAAGCAAAACAGGAAGCTGTACTAGATGAGACAGCAAGCTATAGATGCCCTAAGTTTTAATATGGCTAAATGTCACTGCATCGATATTCTTCCCTTTCATGAAAAGCTACTGTCTTTGATAAAATTAAGGCCCATTTTTCCCAACGTTCATACTCTCTCTCCTAATCAAAGCTTAAAGAGTTTGAGGGAGGTCTGACCAATGCACCCCAGTTCAGGGTCCCTACTCCAGGCAATCATTCAGAAAGAAGGAGGATGGTTAACAGGCCAAGCGCAGAGCCTGTGGGTGAAATTTAAGAGCCCTTTTCCCCCATCAACTTTAAAATACTTGCAGATCATTTAAAAGAAATAAGACGGTGAGGCAGAAGAAGTAGACACATTTCACTCTGTCTGGTGGCTGGATAAGAACACACTCAATGCTGCAAAGACTGAGTGTACTTAACTCAGCTAAGGCCCCCCCCCCCCCAACCAGCAGATGGTTTAATGGCAGCAGGTATAAAGCCTTTTTTACACTCACAACCTGAACCATTATTCTTAAGAGAAAAATCTAGCAAGTTAAATGCTGATGCCTAACGCCCTTAAATTTTTTCCACATTATACGAGGTTTTACTGCGTGGGAGAACTTCTCTCACTTTATTTTAGTACCTTATAAACTACCGAATTTCCTCATGTATAAGATGCACCTTAATTTGGGGGCTCAAAATTTGGGGGGCAAAAGAATTACATAGTTATTGAACTCAAGTTTTATTACTCATAAAATTCATACAACTCTTCATCACTGTCAAAACTCCCATCCATTAGCCTGTCCTTATCTGTGTCTGATGGCAAATCACTGTCTTCATACATTTCCTCGTCTTCAGTTCTATCTATGGCATTTGAAATGCCAAAACCACTGTATAAAATGCACCCAGTTTTTAGACCCCAAATTTAAAAAAAAAAAAAAGATTTCTTCATGTATAAGACAGTAGCCCATCTCAATCGTCAAATCCATATTCAAACGCCATCACCATGTCTCATCTGAGTAAGGGAAATGTCACTATAAAGAAACGCCAATATTGCAACTCAGACAGGAGAGAATGGGGCCCATATCCACATGCCAGCGTCTTCCAGGTTCACCGTTTGTGCCAGCTGACTAAGTGCATATAACTGATAGCCCCTGAAGTGTACCTTCTTGGCCTCCAGCTTCTCCTAGAGGGCAGGAAAATTTTGGTTTCCTTTCCTTCAATAAGAAAAGCTCAGTTTTCCCAGACTAGCACTCCCTGGCCCACAAAGAGTAATACCAGAATGCAGAAGAGAAGACTTCGTGCCCACTCTACTGTCCGATCCAGAGTCCGATCCAGCACACAGCAGAACCTTGTATGTTCATTAGCAGTCTGCATTTTGTTTGTGAATTGCTTGTTCGGGTCCTTTTCCAATTTTTCTATAGGACTTAAAATCCTATTGTTTTCACCTGTTTCTTACAAAGACCAGTAACCTGCTGCAAATTTATTACCTGAAACATTGGGTTTGTGAGTATGTACTTGGTCAGTTGTGGTCACATAAATGCTGTCAAATCTATACGTTTTTCCCTTATGGTCTCAGCCTTGGGAGCCATGTTTAGAAGGACTCTACAACCGGCTGTTAATCCCCCCTTTCCTTCTGACACTGTGACAAAATCCACGCCAGAATCTTTCTGCACTGAGCATATACTACTCTAATGAAAAAAAAAAAAACACTAATGAATGTTATTAAGAATAAGCATTGCCTGACCAGGTGGTGGTGCAGTGGACAGAGCAGTGGACTGGGATGCAGAAGACCCAGGTTCGAGACCCCGAGGTGGCCAGCTTGAGCGCAGGCTCATCTGGTTTGAGCAAAAGCTCACCAGCTTGGACCCAAGGTCGATGGCTCGAGCAAGAGGTTACTCAGTCTGCTAAAGGCCCGTGGTCAAGGCAACATATGAGAGAGCAATCAATGAACTAAGGTGTCAAAACGTAAAACTGATGACTGATGCTTCTCATCTCTCTCCGTTCCTGTCTGTCCCTATCTATCCCTCTCTCTCTCTGTCTCTGTTAAAAAAAGAAAAAGAAAAAAGAATAAGCACTGATAAATTCAGAACACTTAGTTTTTAGAGCTCTAGGCAACTGAAATAACTTTTTAAAATCATTACCAGGCATTTTTTCTCTTAGTTCCATTTCTATACTTCTCTTAAAAACCTTATCTACAGCTGTCAGGAAAATGCTCCATCTATACATTCCCAAACTTGGTATTTCACAACTTCGTTACGGGCATTCCTACTGCTAACTCTGCCCAATTCATTCAGTCCATTAGACTCATGACCTGTGGCCCCCTTATCTAGACTACATTCGATCCTGCTCTCATTAACATCCTAGACTCTAAAATCACATTGATTTTTATAAATAACTAACAATTTCTGAGTGCTTATTATGTGCCAGGCCCCATGTTATGTCCTTCGTGTAGCCTGTATTTCAATGACTGTACCTCCCATTTTCACCTCCAAAGCCAAGAAACATATAATCAATGGTGTGTCATGTCTGATTTGACAAGTTTTTCCCCTCAGTAGTACATGAAATAATGTCTCACCATTGGCAGCATCTCAGATGTGATGAAATATGAAAGGATAACTCATTTCATTTGCAAACAATCGTGAGGCCGACACTATTACCTCTCCTTTTCAGATGAGAAAAAGTAAGGTACAGTCACTAATGGTAAGTAGCTTCCCCAAAGTTATAAAAACCAAGCTAAGTGTTGCGGCTTAGGCCTAAACCCAGACATTCAGATTCCAGAGCCTCATTTCTTAACCGATTTGCTATTCTCGGGCCAGAATCATTTCCACCAATATTTCCTTCCGAGCTTACTATCAAGCCACCAAGTCATATGAGAAGCAACAATTACCTTGTTTGCTGCAGCCACCTCAAACTTCACCTCAGGGTCCTCCCTACTATTTAGACTTTGAATTCTCCATCAATTTCCTGGCACAACACCCACCACAGTTCTCCCAAAGCTTCTCCATTATTCTAAACTTCCAATGCCATCTGCTGATGCCCCTACCTCACCAGCCCAGGGAAGGGACCTGCACCGCACACTACTGGGAAAATCAGCACGTGCTGGCATGAGATCTGCCACCCACTTCCCTCTCTACATTAGACCCCGTTCTGCTTTTTCTCAGACAACTCTCCCTTCTTGCCATAGCTAATATTTCATCACCTGTGCTCAGAATCACTAACTCCACCACGCTTTGTCTTCTGTCCATTTACTTCTTTCCCTCAACCTTCAAATATCAAGAAGTCTCATCTATATATTTTAAAACAGAAGTCACTCAGGGGCGTTTTAAGAATCTAGATTTCTTAGACTACTAAGTCTCCTCTCTTCCACTGCGTTCACCTGATCACCCCGACCTTTCCTCCTTCACCACGAACCACACAACACTTCCCTTCTGAACCTAGTTCTGGAACCTCTTCCCTCGGCCTCCTGGTTTAACTACTGCTCTGACCCCACACCTCTCTTCCAGTTCCTTCTCTTGTCCACTTCAAACATACCAGACCCTTCCCCTAATTCCTATCTGTGGGCTTTAATGGGAGAGTCAACCCACAGGCTCTTTGTTTCTGTTCACGCTTCTCTCAAAATACCCACCCCTTCTTAGAAGTTCACCATCCTGTCCAAAGTCAATCGCTGCTGAGACTATGTAAAGCTCGAGGCCTTCCCTAGGCTTCAGCGTAGTTTGTATCTCCAGACACCCGACCTTGGATTCAACTCGTCCATTCTCTTTCATCATTCACACCAGCTTCACTCCTACAAGCAGTCCTTCCCTATTCTTTAGTAAAGGCTGTATTAATTTTCCAGCCACTTAGAATAATCTCTGCTTCCTTGCTCTCCCATTACTGTATGGACAAATGAACACCAAGTTCATTTTTACTCAGAAAACCCACCTCATCAAAAAGATAAGTCAAACAGCTTTCTTATTCATCTCCCAGCCTAGGGGCTCAACCCCCTCTGACCCAAACTGCATGTTCAAATACCTTCAGTGACTTCCAATGCTTCTTTATTCTGACATCCAAAGGCCCAAAAATTCTCACCCAATTTCACTTTTTCTGAGTCTCTCTCCCACCTCACCACACTGGGCCCCATAGGGAATACCGACTGTGGTCGGGCAGAGCTGCTCACCAGCCTCTAGGCCTGTGCTGTCCAATAGGGTAGCCACTGACGGCTCTTTAAACCTGAATTAATGAAAATTTTAAATGCGGCTCTCAGATGCACTAGCCACATTTTAAGTGCCCAATTGCCACATGTGGCCGGACCGTTGGAAAGCGCCGATACAGACGCTGCCGACTCTGTGGGAAGGTCTCCTGGCCAGGCCTGCTCCAGACAGCCTCCTCACTCCCGCTTCCCTCGGAGTCTGCGGCCACGACTCTGCCCAGGCTGTCTCTCCCTTCCACCTACGCAGACCAACATGTCCTCCCATGCCACGTGGTCCTCACCCGAGTTCTCTGTACAACCTATTCCTATAGCACCTTGCCACAACACTTGCAATGTTATTGCATTTAATTCATTTTTGTGTCTTCTCACCAATGACTGAGCCACTCAGAAAGAATAAATATTCATTAGATAATAAAACATATACTTAACTAAATTCTGTATCACAATGATCAAATAAGAATATATTTTAAATCCTTCTTCCATTAAAATGACACATTTTCTTACAATCTAAGCAAACAAGGGATCTTGCATTTAGTTAACTAACTAATGATTTGACTTAATGCCTAATTATAATACTTGAAAGATAATTAGCTCCCTTTTTTCCTCGTGGTGTTTGAAACTGAAAGAAAAAGCTATCAAGGTCTGAAATACTTCCACTTTCCTTAAGAACACCCAAAAGAAACCACAAAAGATAGACGAGAGGAAAATGAATGAATAGTTTGAGCAACTATACCCTAACTATCTGAGATCGTAGGAAAAAAAAACACTATAGTACAGCTGCTCTAAAATTAAGGAGAAACTACAAATAAGCATTAAGAATTATGTATATCTTTTTAAATCAAAAACTAGACTTCTCTATTCTCTGCCCAAATATTTTTATTTGCATTTTTAAGCTCAAAACCATACAGATGCATAATGAACTGTTGTGTGTATATGTACTCCTTTATATTTAGACTTGTCAGGAAAATCCGTTAAGAAACCAATCCACCACATCAAAGACTTGGGTTTGTACAAGGGCATAAGGCTCTGTATCTGAACACGACAGACCAAGCAGAGATGGGACTTGGCAGAGTGGCCAGGTAAGGATTCCCATGAACTATAGAGGGTTTGATGCTTTCTCTTCAAGAGGGCATCTTTCCTGAAGTTCCGATTTTTGCTTAAAACAAATATTACAAAGATGTTAAACTGCTCAAATACTGCAGTTTCCAGTACCTTCCTAAAAATCTGATGTAGTCACTCGAGCTGAACTGTTTATGACAGTTTAGGTTTTTCCCATCCGAAAGATAGCGTCCCTTATGCAAATGAGCCTTCCACAGAGCTTGCTCACTTCCACAGGTCAGCAAGCAGCAGCTGTCAAGGTCAGGGTTTCGCCTCCAGGACTCCGGGCACACCATCTTCAAAATAGACACCGCAGTGAAGATTTCGATTTCGATCTTACCTAAGTATCTACATTCACACTACCTAACTTCGCTATTCTTTTTAAAGGGAGTTACTCCAGAGGAAGTGTCAAAAATATTTCAGGTGTTTCTGTGGCAAATCAGATGACAGATCACCAGATAAGACCGAGTAGTTGCCCTACCAGGTAACAGCAGAAAGGAATATAAAGAGCCAAGGGAGCGGACCGGGTGGTAGTGCAGTGAATAGTGTCGATGCTGAGCAAAACCCCGAGGTCGCCAGCTAAAGCGCAGGCTCACCAGTTTGAGCACAAGTCTCAAGCTTGAGATAGCACAAAGTCACAGATGTGACTCAAAGGTCACTGGCTTGAGCAAGGAGTCACTGGCACAGCTGGAGTGTCGTGACCCCCTCCCTCCGCCCCCAGTCAAGGCACCTATGAGAAAGCAATCAATGAACAACTAAGGTGCCGCAACTATGAGTTGATGCTTCTCATCTCTCTCCATTCCTGCCTGTCTGTCCTGTACTCACTATCTCTCTCTCTAAAAACAAACAAACAAAACAAACAAACA
The DNA here is from genome assembly GCF_036850995.1 of Saccopteryx leptura. NCBI lineage: Eukaryota > Metazoa > Chordata > Mammalia > Chiroptera > Emballonuridae > Saccopteryx > Saccopteryx leptura. Next base: position 214,601,151 of record NC_089503.1, on the reverse strand, counting down.
AAAAAAAAACAAGAGATTTCACTCTGGGGCAAAATGGGGATGCCTCATTTATTATCAAAGCAAGACGAGCGAATCCTGGCCCCAGAAAGTAAACCCAGAGCTTCCAGGTTGTTGAGCACATGCAGGCGGGTGACAGTGGCGTACCTAGAGGGATGGGAGCTCTGCACCCCCGCTCCATACACCTCGCCCTACGCATTCCTAGCATCTGCCTGTTTCTTGATTGCACCCTTTATATATAATAAACCGGTAACTGTAAGTTTAAAAAGAAAAAGAAAAAAAAAAAAACACATATAGGAAGAAGTACAATTACAGAGAACACGTCATCAGGCGCAGTGTCATTTTATAACTTAATAGCAAACTTCTCTAACTTTTTATATATATTAAATTATCCTCTTATCTCCTCATATCTTTCTAATTCTCTCCCTAGTACCCCACAGCTCCTTCCCTAAATACCTCAAACTTTAGCTTCTGGTTAAGAATATGATTTGTTTTTTAGACTCAAGACAGGCGATGTCACACAGAACTGCCTGACTTAATTTGAACTTTGTTCAACAATCTTTTTTTTTTTTTTTTTTTTGTATTTTTCCGAAGCTGGAAACGGGGAGAGACAGTCAGACAGACTCCCGCATTCGCCTGACGGGGATCCACCCGGCACGCCCACCAGGGGCAATGCTCTGCCCACCAGGGGGCGATGCTCTGCCCCTCCGGGGCGTCACTCTGCCGCGACCAGAGCCACTCTAGCGCCTGGGGCAGAGGCCAAGGAGCCAACCCCAGCACCTGGGCCATCTTTGCTCCAATGGAGCCTTGGCTGCGGGAGGGGAAGAGAGAGACAGAGAGGAAGGCGAGGGGGAGGGGTGGAGAAGCAGATGGGCGCTTCTCCTGTGTGCCCTGGCCGGGAATCGAACCCGGGACCCCTGCACACCAGGCCGACGCTCTACCACTGAGCCAACCGGCCAGGGCTTGTTCAACAATCTTGAATCACCCATTTTCTGGTAAGATCCCAGTGATTAAATCAGACATGGGACTCTTCTTTTCCACCTCTAAAATGGTAATTAAAAAAAAATCAAACATCTCTCTGAGTTTGTCAGACCTGATTCCTACTCAGCTCAAACAATGTTAGGTCCAAAAGTTAGTATCACACCAAAACATTCTTCCTTTCTCTCCCCCCCCCCCAAATTATAGTAGGCTGGACATGCTCAGAACATAGCCTCAGGAACACTGCAACCGTGGTAGGAAAAAAACAAACGAAAACTTAACAGAAAGAGTGATCCACGTTCCTGCTTTCCCTGTTCCGATCACTAGATGGGTGACTTTTAGGCAAGTCTGATTATCTTTACTGGGTCTCAGATTGCTCAACTTGATATGAACCAACTGGATTAGAAAATCCTGAGAGCAGCTTTTAACACTAAATAGCTCTGCTCTCTGTAAAGAAAATTACAAACCTGAATGTTTATGAAGGCGCTTGGCGAGGCAGTCCCATGATGGCCTTCACCTGAAATATCATGCAGTGTGTGTACTGAAGTGTACACACAAGCTTACCAATGGGCGTACTGAAGTGTACACACAAGCTTACCAGTGCATGTAAGCATTTTTGGTTTGGAGGACAGTAGTGATAAGGTATGAGATCCCTGATTTCATCAGATTCTTAAACAGCTCTACCCCCCAAAATAAGTATAAGAACTGAACTGCAAGACTACACAATAGTGGACATTTAAATGTACAAAAAAAATATCTTTTCCAAGGAATCTGTAATGAATGATTTGTATCTCAAGGTACAGTGTTTACCAGCTTAGGGAAGACAATTTTTGATGAGATAAACTGAACTACTAGAACTTTCTCTTTAGTAACATCAGCTTATGATTATACAAGAAAAATGCAAGGGCAAAGTGGCAGGAATTATCCAAAAAAGCAGTGATAAAACTAATTTGGCTTTGAAATACATGACTTTTATGTCAGACTTATTCTTCTAGTTATGTTCTGCTTCCATATGGATTAACATTACATTTCCTTTTTTCCAAACACTTAAAATGAGATAGCCAGGAAAAGCACAATAGCACAAAATTTGTCTAAAGGCCTAAAAAATAAAAGCAAAGTCACATCTATTATGGAATAATAAAGTCCAGCAGAACAATGATTATTTGAGTATTCTAGACAAAAAAAAAAAAAAAAAAAAAAACCACATCAAAAAACCATATATAATATATATATAAATATATAATTAAAAACCATATATAATTATAAATATATGTATATCTAAGGGTAAGGACCCAGAGTCAGACTACCTTGTACATATCATAATCACTAGCTATGTAGCCCACAGCAAGACAGTGAATAATTCTGAATTCAGTTTACGTGTAAAATGTGATGTTACAACAGTACTTAGGAAAGTTTTGAAGCTTAAATGAGGTAGTTTTAAAAACAAGGAAACCGTAAAAACACAGGAAAAGCCTGACCATGTGGTGGCACAGTGGATAATCAGCCTGGGAGGCTGGGGGCCCAGGTTTGAAACCCTGAGGTCATCAGCTTGAGCACAGACTCATCAGCTTGAGCACAAGGTCACTGGCTTGAGCCCAAAGGTCGCGGCGCTGGATTGAAGCCCAAGGTCGCTGGCTTGAGCAAGGGGTCACTGGCTCAGCTAGAGCCTCTGGTTACTGGTTAAAGCATATATGAGAAACAATCAATGAACTACTAAGGTGCCGCAACTGTGAGTTGATGCTTCTCATCTCTCTCCCTTCCTGTCTGTCTGTCACTGTCTGTCTCTCTCAAAAAAAAAAACAAAACAAAAAAACACAAAAAAAACTCAGAAAATATTAGCTATAATTACTTCTCCTAGCGAAAGCTCTAAACTTATGAGAATCCATGACACCAATGATAAATATAAGGCACAGAAAAGTCAACCTCAATTTATCCAGAGCCTCAACTGGCACACACAAACAAGTCGTAGACAGCTCTCTTTTTTGAGATATGTCCCACAAACTCATCAGTAGGGGTAACAAGCAGAGAAATAGAGGGAAAATGAGTAGAAAAGGAGGAAAAAGAAAAATAAAGTCCCAGAGTAGCGCTGTCGAATGGATAACCTTCTGCCACGATAGAAATGTTCTATTTAGATATTATCCAATATGGCAGCCGATGGCTAAATGTGGCTATTGAGCACCTGGAATGTGATGAATGCTATTAAGAAGATGAATTTTCATTTTTATTTAATTTTAATTTAAATATCCATGTGTGGTTAAGGCTACCTTACTGGATAGCATAGCCCTAGATGACCCATAAATTGAATAACTGTCAGAAATCTCAGAAAAAACTAGGGTCTTTTCCTGAATTGTTCATAAGTTCAATTCAAATATCTTTGTTTTCAATGGCAATCTGGTAACTATGCCTAGTTAAAGAAATAACATGTTAGCTGATACATCAATACAGGGCAACTCGTGCTAACAAAAAGATCAGAGATAAGAAGTATGTGGTCCTCTGCTAGTTTAGAAGGTCCCAAAGGCCAAGTTGAATTCAAGCACACATGAAGCATGATTCCATACAAGGATCAAAGCTGAAAAGGTCCTTATCAGCACCCCCAAAGCATCTGTTTCCCCACTACCAAAACGAAAGCTGCTTAAGGAATGCAGACTGAACACTCCTCTACCTTCCATTTTTTCCCCCCAGAAATTTAGAGGTCTGTAAGTCTTCAAAAGAACCAGCATTCCTGGCCCATTCAGCCTTTCCACTCTAAACAAAATCTATGTACCACCCATATCTGAAGTATAACACCAGACTCCTCCTTAGCTGCCCCTGTAATATGGTTTAATTATGATGACTGAACTAATAGGCTGACATCATAGACTTTTACAGGCTGACCCCATGTCATCCTGATGTATCATTTTGCACCAGTTCAGTGCTGTAAATCAATTTAAGATCTCAAGCAGGTTGAAAAGGCTGGTAATGATGCTTTCTCTGCTGCCTCTGGAGACTCTACATTATACACAACTTACATTATTTATAAAGCCTCAATGATGCCTCCATTAGCCTTGTAAGACTACACAAATGAGATCTCTTACACACACACAACTTGGCCCTGATTATGTAGGCGGCGGCAGCTTAAATATACTCGTCTAATTACACTCAAATTCATTCCTTTTCCAATCTAACCAAGTTACTAGGTTTTACCTTTAACCCAGAATTACCAGAAATAAAAAATACAATCTGAAATTTAGTTTTTAACTAATAAGTGTATTTAGGAAAATGAGACCTACTTCCTCTTAATGTTTTAATGAACTTAGTAGAAAAAAAATTAAATTTCAAGAGGCATAAGAGGTTAACAGGTTTAATCGCTTTCCTAAAACTGTCATTTCTCTAATGCAAAAGTCATCAGCTCTTCAAGGGTATAAAACCAAAGGATACTTGCAAAAAGGAAAAATGGATATGGTTACATACCTATGGTTGGAGGAGTCAAAACCAAAGCAAGGACAAATCCCGACCCTCAGGAGAAACCCGATCCAGTCTGGATTCTCCCAGAGCTTCTGGCATCTCCCACCTCTAGAAAATCATCTCTGGAAACGCTGGTTACAGTTTCCTAAGAATTGCAGTATTACACAAATGTACACCACCTGCACAGAAATATCAAATAACTGCAAATGGGAAGGGGGGAGGGGGCAGGGGAGGACAAACACTTAAATGAGTACAGCACATTTAGTCCTGGTACCTATATCACAATATCCGCCATGCAAAATTATTTTTACTAATTGAAAACGCTGAGGCGGTGAACACTGCTTCCGCCTTGATTCTTTTTCAATACTGGTTCCCAAACAGCTCACCTACCTCCAATAAAACGTCAAGTGGTAATTATCAACAAGGTGAAAAATCAACACTGGCAGAGAACAGTTTTCTCACTGCGTTACTGAATGGAGGCATGCTATCCACGACAGGCCAGCAGTTAGCGCGAGCAAGTGTTCCGAAATAAAGGCATTCTGTCATCCCTCAGCAACAGGAAAGACAGACAGAAATCCTGCAACTTCTGAACCATTCCACCTACTTGGAAATTTCCCATACAACGGAAAGCAGAGACCACTAGGAGGAAGAAAAAGGCCGGTTGTCACAGCACTCACGAAAACGATGCTTCCTCGGGAGCTGGTTCTGAGACGCGCCGCCTTCCCAGAAGGAAAGCGCTTATCTCACACCGTGCGTTTAAAAATCATCTGCGCCTCTAAATAAACAAAAGCCGCAGCTACTGCAGCTGTGAGATCCGGCAGGCATCTGTCCCTCCACCCTCGCTAAGGACATCAAGGAAGCGCTCTCCCTGTAAGCCTTCGTATTTATTAAGCAACTAGAAAAACAAGCCCACATCGCTCCGTCTCACACCCACCACCCCCACCTTCTACAGAAACAACCCCCAGAAACACTCCCCAAGCCAGGGAGCGGAGTAAAGGGGCAGTTGTTCAACAAACAGCGAACTCACAAATACACTTGCAGTGAGGCCATCGAATCCGGTCAAGGGAAAGGAATGAGACGACACTTGGAGGCGCAGGGGGGTGTAGGCGGAAGAGAGAGAGAGAGAAAAAAAAATTACGCGCCGCCGCCGCCAAACCTTTCAATAAATTAGAGGGGATTTCGGTACGAACTTTCCTTGACCTCGACCCCCAAGAGGCTCGTTGGACGCAGAGAAGCGAACGGGTCTGGGACGCGCAGGGACCCAGGGCAGCGGTGTCCCCCCGGCGCGAGAGCGGCTCCGAGCGCGTAAAGGGCAGCGCCCGCGGCCGCCGTCCAGTTCCCGCAGGGTGGCCCGGGCTGGCGCGGGACACAATGGGCCCTCGGGCCGCGCGGATGGGCCTCGGCCCGGCTGCAAGAACGGAAAGAGAAGCGGGGAGCGGCGGAGGGGGAGGGCGGCCAGGGAAGTCCACCCGCGGGCAGGGCCGGGCCAGGCTCGGGCCGAGGAACGCGACTACCCCACCGCAGACCCAACAAAGACGCGAAGAGAGTCTCGGCCAAGCCCTGCCCGGCTGGTCGGGGCGAGCGCATAAGGTGGCAGGTTCGCTGCTCCGAACGGCCCAGAGGCGCCATCATGGGGGTTGGGGGGGTACCCGGCCCGTCCCACGCGGGGGAAAGCCCCCTCACCGCCGCGGCCCACGCCGGGCCCCGGGGACCGCGGCAGCCCTGCGGGCCCGTGCCCGCCCCAGCGGAGGCGGCGGCGGCAGCGGCGCTGGAAAGCCCGGGGCGCCGAGGGGAGAGGGCGGAGACGCAGCAGAGGAGAAAGTTGGGTTCGGGTCTGTTTCGTTTTACCAGGTTGGCTGCGCGCCCGTCCGCGCGGGCGCACGAGTGGCCGGCCGAGCGGGGTCCCGCAGCCCCGGTGCGGGCGGCCGGACGCCGCGCTGCGCTCGCAGGGTCCCTCCCCGCGCCTCGGCCCGGGTTGAGCCGCTTCGGCCTCTCCCTCCTCCCGCCCGCCTGCTCGTTCCCGGAGCCTGGATTGATCTGGTCGCGCTGGCGTCAGGGAGTCGGAGCCGCCCAGCCTCCACTCCGCGGCTGCCAATACCCGGCGCACTCGCCCGCCCGCCCGCTTGCTCACACGCGAACCCGTGCGCCGCCGCCGCTGCCGCGCGACCAGGGATCCTCTCCAAATTCCCGGCCCCGCCGGCCGGAGCGCGGACCGCGAGGGGCGCGGCCACAGCCCCCCGCCCCCACTGGTTCCGACGATAGAAAACTACTCCGCGCGTTCTGACTTCCCTCCCCTGCCTCCTTTAGTCCCGGTGGGCGGCCTTGGTGCATTATCTGCAAGTAAAGTTCTGTGTCAGTGTTTGTTTTCTGAAATCCTCATCTATATGTCCACCGCGCTCACCAGATCGTACTATAAACGTGGAGTGTGTTTATGACAATTATCTTTAAGAGTCGCCTTTTTACGTCTACTCACCTACTCCCGAATGATTTGCAAGCCTCTTAAGTTGCACGTATCCATAATTGGACAGCCTAGTAACTATTGCATGTACTTATACCAAACCCCGAATTAATACATGTGTTTTGTGTCAATTTGGGATCTAATGATTCCAGTAGGTTACTCCAAACAATGACAGATGGATGCCACAACAGCACTCTTACATTTTTGATCCAGTTTCTGCAGTCTTTTAGATGACAACCCCCTCTCAAAAAAAAAAAAAAAAAAAACTAGCTTTCATCTATCTACCTGATTGGCATAGACACCAAAAATAACTTTTTTGTTAAGAATGAATTTTTTTCTTGGCTAGCTCTCTGGAAGCTGGCATGAAATCCTGGATAATTACCATAATGTTGAGTTATGTTTAGAGACAAAGAATTATTCTGAGGAATAAATTTCACACGAACCACAAGAATAATTACCACCCAAATAAAGAAAATATCAAAGACCTCTGTAAATTAATGGTACTCTCCAATTATTCACGTACATTTCCATGTCTACATTCCATTTGAAATCCTTACTTATTAACTACTTTATTATTGCTGCATTCCATGTTTAATTATCCAAAGAAAATGCAACAATTTCCATAAAACACAAAATGCTGTTTATAAATTATAGATCAGAATATTTCTGCTAATTTCTTTTTTCTTTTTCTTTTCTTTTTTTTTTTTTTTTTTTTTGGTGACAAGACACAGAGAGAGGAACAGATAAAGACAGACAGGAGGGGAGAGAGATGAGAAGCATCAAGTCTTTGTTGTGGCACCTTGGTTGTTCCTTGATTGCTTTCTCATATGTGCCTTGAGGGGGGGGCTACAGCAGAGTGAGTGACCCCTTGCTCAAGCCAGCGACCTTGGGTTCAAGCTCGGGAGCTATGCTCAAACCAGATAAGCCCGCACTCAAGCCGGAGACCTCAGGGTTTCCAACCTGGGTCCTCTGCATCCCACTTTGACACTCTATCCACTGCGCAACCAACCACCTGGTCAGGTTCTGCTATTTTCTTCATTAAACTATTTGAGCACTTACTGATCGATTCTTGGGCCTTATCTTATTTTTCCTAAAAGCAGCATTTAACACAGTTTATCATTCTCTTGGCTGCTTGGAATAACAGCTGGAGTGATCCTTGTTTAATGCCATTCAGTTCAGGTCACATCTCTGGTCAAAACCCTCCTTTGATAAATAGAAGGTGCTATCTCCATACAGTGGAATATTATTCAGTCATAAAAAGGAATGAAGTACTGACACATACTACATGTATAAACCTTAAAAACATTATGCTAAATGAAAGAAGCCAGAAATTGTATGCTTCCGTTTACTGTATATACAATATCCAGAATAGGCAAATCTGTAGAGACAGACAGGATGGTGGTTGCCTATGTTGGGGGAATGGGGGGGTGCTAGAAGGTAATAGCCAAAGGTTATGGAGGTTTTGGGGGGAGTAATGAAAATGTTCTAACATTAGTTTGTGGTGATGGCTGCAAAATTCTGTGGCTATACTCAAAGCCACAGAATCATACACTTTAAATAGGTGAGTTATATGGTATATGAATTTTAGTTCAATAAAGCTATTTTTTTTTTTAAAAGGCATGCCATCTAAATGCAGTGTATGGTCCTTGATTGGATCATGGATTGGGAGGGAAAAAAAACTATAAAATGACATTATAAAACCATTAGTTTAAAATATCATAGATGACCTTTCTTAAATGCAGATCTAGGAGCCTCAAACGGTAAGTATGAATACTACACATGCTATGAAATTTGATTTTGCTCCTTGTGCAAGTTATTTCTTTAAATAGTAGTAGAAAATTACTATTTAAAGAAAATAAACATTATTGGAACAATTGTGAAAACTTGAAAGTGGGTTGTATATTAGTATAATTGTATCAAAACAGTAAAACTTTCCCTTGGTTCCCCATTTCACTCAAAATATATGTTATTACAAAGTGTACAAGACACTACGTGACCTTTCCTCCCCACCTTCTTTACCACTCTGCCCTGGTCTCCAATTGTCTTCCTTGTTCACTTCCTCAAGTCACCGTGGCCTCCTCACAAACCCTGGAACAACCTGGGCACCCTGCTACCTCAGGACCTTTGCGCCAGCTGTTTCCTCCCTGGATTGCCCTTCTCCCAGATGTCCACTTGGCCCTCTGCCTTACCTCGCTCAGGTCTTGACTCAAATGTTCTTCTCCCAATGAGGTCTACCCTGGCAACTCTACCTAAAATTTAACACACACACACACCGCATACCCCTCCTGAACATAACACATACACTGAACATACACATTTCATATCCTCTTTCCCTGGCTGGCATGGATGTTTCACTTATCACTACCTAACTACTTACTTAGCTAAAAGAGCAGGATTTGGGGTCTATTCTGTTCATTGCTATACTTCCAGTGCCTAAACCAATGCCCCTAACAGGAGCTCAGCAAACACCTGCTGAATGAATGAATCAAACACGGTTTGCGTCACAGAGGACACGGTGGCAAACAAAACATAAAAATCCCTGCATTCTTCAAGGAAGACAAATAATGAATGAATACAGTCATGCACCACATAAGGACACTTCAGTCAACAAGGAACTGCATATACAACAGGTGTTCCCATAAGATTATAATGGAACCGAAAAATTCCTATTGCCTAGTGATGTCACAGTGCATCGCATTACTCATGCGTTTGGTGTTTGTGGTGATGCTGGTGTAAACAAACCTGTGCTGCCAGTCGTAGGAAAGTATAGCACTTACAACCACGTGCAGTCCATCATACTTGATAATGAGAATAAACAACTGTGTTACAGCTTGATGCATTTACCATGGTATACTTCCTATCATTATTTTACAGTGTACTCTTTCTACTTATAAAAAAATAAAATAAAGCTTGCTGTAAAGCAGTATGCCTAGTGACTGCAGCAGCAGCCTCTTATCTCATGTTTATTGCATTTCTTGATTGCATCATTTTCTTTTGCGCTTGATTTAATCTCATGTTGTAGCCTAGGGTCAATAGGCTAGCCTAGGTATGGAGTAGCCAGGCGTCCCCAAACTACAGCCCCGCGGGCCGCATGTGGCCCCCTGAGGCCATTTATCCGGCCCCCGCCGCATTCCCGGAAGAGGCACCTCTTTCATTGGTGGTCAGTGAGAGGAGCACTGTATGTGGCGGCCCTCCAACGGTCTGAGGGACAGTGAACTGGCCCCCTGTGTAAAAAGTTTGGGGACCTCTGGTAGATGATGGCATCTAGGTCTGTGTCCCTGTGCTCTCTGGTGTTTGCAGTATGACAGTTGCCTAAGGATGCATTCCTCAGAAAGTCTCCCCATCGTTAAGCAGAGTGTGATAGTCCACAAGTATACTAGGTGGTGGTACACGGGTGGAAGCGCAGGGTTAGAGGGATTGGGAATGGGGGAGGTTGCTATTTCTATAGGGACAGGGAAAACCTCACTGATGAGATGTCTTGAAGAAAGGGAGGAAGAGTGCCACATGACCTAGGAGGTTTGCCAACCTTCCAAGCAGAGGGAAAGGCAAGGGCAAAGACCATGGAGCTAACTCTCTTTCCCCCATTTGCAGAAGAGCCAGGAGGAGCTGGCCACGGGAGGAAAGGCAGAGGTAGTGGGCCCAGGTGCACATGGGCTGGTGGCTGTGGAACTGGAAACACAGGAACGTTCTCTTCTATCTGCTTCTCTTATCTTGGTGATACAGCCAGCCCCTACTCCCTGAGAATAGTGAGGATGGAAGAGGTGTTGAATGTTGGAAGAGAGAGGTGCAGATATGAAACAGTTATCTTCCAGGAGAGTTTGAGAGCAAATGAACTTTGGAAACGTGGCCAGATTGCCAGGCAGCGCTTCTAAATGCCTATTTGAGGTTAGTGGTCATGAATTTAAAGCAAGACCAGTCAGCATGACTGGATTTTCATTCAGCCTCCTCAGTCATCTGGGGCAGAGCTGGGTTTAACCAGGGCTAGGGTTTTGGAGGAGGGTGTGATAGAGAAAAAGAGTGTCAAAGAGCAGAGGGTACAAGCAAAGGAGTGGCTGTGGGGGACCATGATCAGAAGGGAGGTGAGGACATAAAGGAGTGGAGGACGATGGAAAGGTGATAACAACAATGGAGTCCAAAAATTGCTGGAGTTGGAAACCACTCCCAAGAGCTGGGTAACAGACAGAGAACAGGAGGCTTGACATCGAAATTACGGAGCTGGGACAGTTTGGGGTGATGCCAAGATCTAGTGGTGTGACCAGAAAAAGTTGGATGACTGAGGTGGGTAGAGGACAAGATTCTGGCACCCATGGTCACTCTGACCCGCATTTTTGCCTGGTCTTCAGACTCCCACACAAACACTGGCAAATTCCCCGCAAGTATTTAAATACTGTATCCTTTGTTCATACTTGGTATGGGACCTCGGCCTCTCCAATTTTCAAAATTCTGTCTATTCTTTAAGGCCCAACATCATCTCCTAAATATTAAACAAATGAACAAAAATACTTTCAAAACTGGGATGTACCGGTTTGTTGAGCTAAAAATTCTCATTTCAACAAATGAGGGAGATGAAGTCTAGAAAAATTAAGTCATTTGCCCAAGGTCAAAAACAGTAAGTGGCAGAACCAGGTCCAATTCCAGGTCTCCTAAACCAGAGTCATCTCTTCTCTATCCTAAAGCTTCATCCCTGAGGCCTTCTCTTGCTGTGTCCTATACACTGTGTTTGTACCTAGGGTATGACACATAGCACTCATTCCTTGACCCATTAATTATATATTATAAAACCTCATGCGCACATTATGGATGAATAATGACTAGCCTTCCCTCCTACAAAAAGTGAGGTTCTTCTCTTCACTGACATCATATTTAGGCACAAATTTTGCTAAAAGAGCCTCAGTGGAGTGCTGTTATGTATCAAGTCAATAATAATATGTATCAATCTCATAATAGCTAGCTAGGGGTTACTGAGCATTTACCTAGTACCATGCTAAACACTTGAGAGGCAGTTTCTCTTTCTGGTCTCAGAATCTCCCTATGAAATGGATGCCATTATCTTCATCTGTTAGGAATATCAGTGCTTATTGAATAGGGTTTGTGGGGAATAATAATAATGAGAATAATAGCTAACACTTATTTTGTGTTTACTATTTGCAAGGCATTATTTATTTATTTATGTGATAGGAAGGAAGGTAGAGAGAGATTCCTGCATGCACACCAACCAGGATCTACCCAGCAACCCCCATCTGGGGCTAATGCTCTGCCCATCTGGGGCTGATGCTTTCAACCAAGCTATTTTTAGCACCTGGGGTAGAGACTCTATGGAGCCATCCTCAGCCCCTGGAGCCAACACACTCGAATCAATTGAGCCATGGCTGCAGGAGGGGAAGAGATGGAGAAAGAGAAGGGGTAGGGGGAGGATAAGGATAAGCAGATGGTCACTCCTCCTGTGTGCCCCGACCAAGAATCAAACCCACGACTTCCACACACCAAGTCAATGCTCTACCACTGAGTCAACCGGCCAGGGCCTTGAGTATTGCTTTATCCTTCAAAACAACCCTATGATATAGTTATCTCCATTTTATAGATAAGGAAACTAAAGCACCAAGATGTTAAATAACTTTCCTAAGGTCACATAGCAAGTGTGCTGATGCCTTTCAAGTGCTTAACAAGGTATCTGGTATGTTGTCTGTGTTCAGTAAAAGTAGCCAAACTTTGTTACACTAAATGTTCATCGTGCTGTGCTGAGAATACAATTTTTCCTCCAAAGTAAAATATTTTAAGTAGACTCACATTGACAAAATACGTAGTCAAGGACTGTTCAGTTTCTTACAGTTTTAATGATTACCTAACTTCTAGGAAAAAGAAAAAATCTTAAACAATTTTGCTTGTGGTAGCAATTTCTTTTCACTAGATGTGCATCCACTGACAAGCTTGTCCAAATTGAAAGATCGGCTTTGGCTGCCTTTAACACAAAACCTAAGTGGCAATGGCTTAAGAAAAATAGAAATTTATTTTATCTCTTGAAATAAGAGATCAAAAATAGACATTCCAGGAATGGTGAGGCAACTCAAAAATGCCTCAGGGATTTCTTTGGCTTCTCCCTCATTGTTGATTATAAAATGGCTGCTGTAGCTCCAGTCATCAGGTCTGCATTCCAGGCAAGATAAAGAAAGGGTTCAGTTCACACAAAGGAGTGAACTGAGTCTGAAGCCCCTTTAAGGAACATACCATCATGGCAGGTCATCACCACTACCATGACATCTGCTTACTTCTCATCATTAGACACTGTCTTATGGCCTTTCTTATTTGCAAGGATGGCTGGAAAATGTCATAATTTTTGTTTTTACTTTTAGAAAATTGCCAATGCAATCAAATGGAATTCCTGCTAATGAGGAAGAAGGGGAGGATGAATGCAGTGATATGCTCCAAATGGCTCACTCTGGCTTGTGAGAGCTAATGGTTAAATTTTTAGGTTTTATATAAGATGGCTGTTAAACATATTGGTATTCAGAAATTGGTCACAGTGGGAGTGTTTACACCACAAAAATTGGCAAACACCACAAAGTAAGGCATTTCTTTTTTGAAAGCCAGTTATTAAACAATTAACAGCACACCACTGAATACTAAGTAAGTAACTAGGAGTCCCTGTCACCATGGGCTTTTCATTTTCTTTATTAATTGTCATTTGTCTCTGATCACAATGCTTGAGACTTAGGAACACAGAGGCCGGGAATCTTTTGAAGTACTCAGCATATTAATAATCCCCCTTTCTTTATTCCATAAAGACGTTAGGCCCATTCATTTATATTAGGTTTTAGTATTTCCCCAGAGAACATACAAGTTGTTTTTTTAGTATTGTTAGGCATGCCACAAAACTACTGTGCATTTTTATTCAGGAACTCCAAAAAGTTTTACATAAAAATATTCTGTTCTGGTGAGATTCAGACATGTGCAATAACAGCCTCTGCATTTAGTATTTGAGGCAATTACAATAATAAGCTGTTGCTAAGGCAGACCAGCTTTTTCAAGTTCAGGTATAACCTTCCTAAGGTATGAAAAAGCCTTCAAAATAATTTATTCTTCCAAAATTTATTCCTAGAAAATTAGTAAAGTAGAACACTCTTTGCCTCCTGCTTATAAAGGAGGAATCAATGGTTTTTCACTCATAGGGAAGAGATGCCCAAAGTAAGTCTTTTAGTTTTTCTTTTGAACACGAACAGGCACTTGAAAACACAGCACCGACAGGGACTAAAAATGTCTTCCCCCTGCTCTGAAGGGACGCAGTCAGAAGAGCGAGTTCAGGAGCTGAGGCAGAAACCAAGCAGTGAACCTCAAGGGTTTGTGCACGTGGCCCCACCTAATAAGTTCTGCCCCCAAAATAGAACTTAAAGCACTTAGAAATGAGCATCAGAAACCAAGTCTCATAGAAATTAAAGCTGCATAATGTATCTTACATTGTTCTTTTTCTTTTGTGATAAATGGACAAGACTAGACAAAAAGAAGCCTTTGAAATTTTGTATTAAATTTTCTTTCAATTTTTTTTTTATTTCTCTGGATATCTTGCATGACAAGAAAGTTTTTGTTACCTTTAAAGTCTATTGTATAAATAAAGATATTTTGAATTTTTTTTTTGTCCAAAAGATTTTTCATTTAAAAATCTTGCTTTGTACGATATACATTAGCTGATGTGATCCAACTATAGCAGCTGTGCTGAACAATCTTATTTGAAAATAAAAACAATGGTCCAACAGCAATCTATCTATAAGGTTTGGCTATCCCACTGAAGCAACCACAATTGAGCACGGTCTCTGTTCAGGATTTTTTGGAGGGTGGTCAATAAATAACACCTGCTTCCTCTCCTGAGCATGAAGACAAAGAACCAAACCCAGAAGTCAGACAGATGGAATTCAAAATATGGTCTTTATGATCTATTAAGTGGGTTGAAATATTTAGCCTTTAGATCTATGGCCCAATCGGCTTGCCAATATTTTACCTCCGAACTAGAAATTCTCAGGCACTAGCATAGTGGGACAGCCACAGGCTGCGACATCCTTGTACTAGGATAGCAAGAGTGGCTCCCTCTCTGAGAATACCCCTCCGGTTTCCTGAAGGATCCTTCCGCTCCGCATTAGTGTATACTCTGACTTAGCTCATCTTTCTAAAGAAAGGCTAATGTTGCATTTTTCCACTTGAGACAAGGCGATCAGGTGTTTTTCCAGTTAACCCAGGGATGCTCCACTTTGCCTAAATAAAGCTCCCTAGAGTTTGCATTTTGTTTTTAAGGAGCTCAAAGTCAAATTTGGTCCATCTCAAAATTTCTGCAGTTGTACTAACCTCCACAGTCATAAATTGAAAGGCTTTGCATAAAACCAAATGAGGAAAAAATGATAGGTAAGAGAATGGGAAGATTACTGTAGAAGGTCCTGGCAAAAGTCAAATAACAATATGTCTATCAAGTGTCTACCATATTCTGGGCATCGTTTAAGGCACTAAGGTCATTACTTTTACTTTCAGTTGACACATATTTTAATTGGGGAACAAAGGAACACAAAGTAAGTTGAGATGTGATCGTTAAAGCTATGAGGTCACAAAAACAGAGCTACATGATAGATCAGGACTCTCGGGAATGGGCAGGGTTCTGTTTTAGATAAGATGGCCATGGAAGGCCTCTCTGAAGGAAGAACTTAGAGCTGAGACATGGCCAATGAGATGGAGGCTGAAGAAGCCACAGGCCATCATTTTAGACCTTCACAAGGACACTGGAGCTTTTCTAACTGCAATAGGACATCATTGAAGGATTGAAAGCAGAGGAAAAACAGGATTTGAGCTACGCTGTCCTGGCTTCTCTGTAGAAAATGGGAGCTACAGGAGGTTCAAGAGTGAAAGCAGGTAGGCCAATTAAATGACACAGTAGTCGCAAGAGAAGCCTGTGGCTTGGATTAGCAGCCAGTGATAGTGGTAACCAAGGAGAATAAAATGCTAGACTGTGGTAAGGATAAATAATAGATGATAAATGCTTCTTTGGTGCTAAGCTTCAAGAGGACAGAATCAAGCCAGTGAAAGTTGCCTTTTCACGGTGACTTGAGTTCCTATAAATTTCAGGAAATGTATCTTTTTAAGGATACTTGTCACACGTTTATGTTTTCCAGTTACACTTTCCAAACCCTCAAGAATCTTCTCTTCAGAAATGAAGAGTTACAGAACTTCTCTACCAGCAACACCTTCTTTTCCTCTCAGTTCTAACTCGTTCTTTTTATAGCTCCTTCCCCCAAACAAGGGAACATTTTCCAATTAATCTTCCATCCTAAAAACTGTGTCTACACATTCATAAACATATAAAACAGAACCACAAAAATAAAACGCCTTGTGTTCCCAAATTTTTCTAGTTATAATGGTGTCTCTTCGTATCTACACTTCCTGAAAGAGTTGTTTATCCTTCCTGTGGTCTCCATTTACTTATGTCACAATGACCCCGTGACCGACTGTGATCTGAATTCAGTTTGTATCATGACAGTGAGAGGATTCTGGCTAGCCAGGGCTGCTGCATACCACTGGGTAGGTTGGGTGTATACAACTTAGCCCTGGGTACAATCTCATTGACCTTCATGTTGCCAAATCCATTGAGTACTTTTCTGTCTTCTATTGGATGGCTCAGATTCATTAGACACTACTAGACATGCCTTTGTTTTTAAAAACTTCGACTTTGTGAAAGACTGGAAACAACCCAAGTATCCCTTCCTAGATGACTAGTTGAAATAACATGATGGAGCACTTTGGAGCTGTAATAAGGGAACGGGACTATTTTCTATATGCTGCATGGAGTAAAATCTAGTATATTTTGTCAAGTAAAAAAAAGTGCAGAGGCCCTGGCCGGTTGGCTCAGTGGTAGAGCGTCGGCCTGGCGTGCAGGAGACCCAGGTTCGATTCCCGGCCAGGGCACATAGGAGAAGCGCCCATTTGCTTCTCCACCCCCCCCCCTCCTTCTTCTCTGTCTCTCTCTTCCCCTCCCGCAGCCAAGGCTCCATTGGAGCAAAGATGGCCCGGGCGCTGGGGATGGCTCCTTGGCCTCTGCCCCAGGCGCTAGAGTGGCTCTGGTCGCAGCAGAGCGACACCCCAGAGGGGCAGAGCATCGCCCCCTGGTGGGCAGAGCGTCGCCCCTGGTGGGCGTGCCGGGTGGATCCCGGTTGGGTGCATGCGGAAGTCTGTCTGACTGTCTCTCCCCGTTTCCAGCTTCAGAAAAGAAAAAAAATAATAAATAAATAAATAAATAAAAAGTGCAGAAATTAGATAACTTAAATATTTTAAGAAAGTGGAGAGATGTGAATATTTGCTCCTAACAAAATAATAATGGAAAGATAAACCAAAACTTTACAAAAAAAAAGTTACATACAGGGAAAGAGAGAGAATAAGGCAGTAAAAACAGGGTTGGAGCTAGGTTTTTCTAAATATACCATGTTTGTGGATTTGACTTTGGAACTATGGAAATGTTTTACCTACTTATATAGCAAAAGTATTTTTTAAAAGAATCAATAAAAACTAAAATCAGAATGTAACAAGTGAGCCTAACTGTAAATCAATACTGACATAAACATGCAAGAGGAATTATTTCAAATGAGTTTAAACAATCTGCCTGAAATCTCAAGCCTTCCTGACAGTGGCCTGACAGTTATAGAGAAAACAGCAGAGAACCCTCTCCCCACATTCTCTGTTAAAGCACGTCCCCACTTATCGTCTTCGATAGGTTCTTGAAAACTGTGACTTGAAACAACATATAACATGAGCAGTTTTACCGCAGGCTGATTGATATAAAGAAGAGTTCAGTTCCCATGGCAGACTTCTCTTCACAAAAGAACATCATCAAACTTTCACAGAAAGACTCAAAACCTTCTAATATTAAACATTGAAATAAAGCTGAGCTGAGCTAGACATACATTTAAGAAAGGTGAATGAAAACAAGTAGAATTATTTTGCAAGCTACTTATACCAGTTCGGGGTCCTGGTGACCGGAGCCACCTCCGGCAGCTCAGGGTGCAGGCGGCCCTCAACCTGGAGAGGATGCCCTTCCACCCCAAGGCGCGCCCGCGCCCACGCGCGCCCACGCCCACGCGGGCCAGGATGACGCAGGCACACCAGCTCACCTCACCCGCGCACTTCTGGGCTGTGGGGGCGACCACAGTCCCCAGAGAACACCCACGCAGACCGGGGAGAATGCAAACTCCACACTGACAGTGTCTCCGGCCGGAAATCAAATTGTTTTCCTCCTCCACGTTATAACAAAATGATGATATTGGAGAACCTGCTGTACTTGCTGGACACAAAGCCAACTAACCCACAAGGGAGGAAAATATACAATCTGAAATTGGTTTCAAGGTGTTGTCTCCTTTGCCTGTCACTTTTAATGTGCTGGAATATCTAGTATCAGGCCCAGGAAGTGGAGATTTACTTCCCCTTCTTTGAAGCTGTTGATCCCCTCTACGCAGGGATCCCCCCATCAGTCAGCAAATCTTTGGCTCCGTGCAGCTTAAAGGGTCCTAGAGCGAAGCCCTTCATCACAGAAGCTTGCTCCCTGGTGCATTTGTACTAATGTGTTTCTTCCTCTCTCCAAGCCTCTTCCAGGGAACTTCTCCCTCTCTAATTGTGTTTTCAATGGACAGAAAAGTACCTTCATCAATCTTCACTCCTACACTGTAGTGTTTGGATACCTTCGTGTTCCTTTGCTCACTAGATCCATTTGTTTGTTCAATAAATATTTACTGAGCATCTACAAGCCCTCTTACATGTCAAAGAGCAATGCAGAACTCTTCTTTCATGCAATGGCCAACCTAGTAACTCTGGCAGATGTCCTGTGAGATGACTTCAAACAGGCGGCATGCTGGTAGGTAAGGAACAAACGGCATAAAGAACCAGACTAGCACACACGGGTTTCCTGTTCTCAGAGCTCTCGTTATATTACGTATAAAGAAGTCCATTTTTCTCATAGATAGGCTCTGTGGCTTACTTCTTATATTCCCAGAAACACTGGGCTAACCGCAGGTGTTGTGGAAACACATTTAAGAAATTTTAAGAAATGTCATTAGGGAAATGACTGACTTTTTGACTCATCCATGTCAATAGTGTATTTGGAATGATCCACTTTACTGGCTTGGAGAACAAACACAATTGCCTCACTTTCAATTGTACATCTTACTGCGTTCACCTGCCCTCTGTGGCAGAAGTCCACGTACTTCCCAAGGCTTTCCCTAAATCCCCTGCTTGGGCAGGGACTTACTCCATTCGAAGGACATCGGTCCTGCTGCAAAAAGCCAGGAAGAGGGAGAAAGCTGGGAAGTGTAACCAGTTCACTAATGTTGAGGCTTGGATCTCTGCCATAGGAAGATACAGGGGGGTCCCACGTATTCTGATGTTAGGAAATTGTTTGTGGTTGCTACAATGCTCTGATTGATCCAGCTCTTTTCTTCCCATCGGCCCAATGGTGACCCTGTGAAGTCACCTCTCTTCTAGATCACAGTCCCAAGCTCAGTCAAGCTCACTGTTCTGATAGAACAGTGCCAGGTGGGCCATAGCTACAGAAGAACCGAGCCCAGGCTCCTGTCTCGCCAGAGGAAGTCTTCCCCATGATGCCTGGTTCAATCCACGTGGCATCTTCCCTGTCATAGGACCACCTTGCCACATCCCAACAGGGCATCTCCCTGTGGCACAAAAAGGGAGAAGGCAGGTGTGGCTAAGCAACAAACACACGCCTGCCTGTTTTGCACACTTACACCTACATCTACACACAAGCAAAGATTGCCTGTTTGCCTTACGTTTTTATCACTTCAAGCGTTTTTTGTTTGTTTGGTTTTTTTTTTTGTATTTTTCTGAAGCTGGAAACGGGGAGAGACAGACAGACTCACGCATGCGCCCGACCGGGATCCACCCGGCACGCCCACCATGGGCGACGCTCTGCCCACCGGGGGGCGATGCTCTGCCCCTCTGGGGCATTGCTCTGCCACGACCAGAGCCACTCTAGCACCTGGGGCAGAGGCCAAGGAGCCATCCCCAGCGCCCGGGCCATCTTTGCTCCAATGGAGCCTTGGCTGCGGGAGGGGAAGAGAGAGACAGAGAGGGAGGAGGCGGGTGGGTAGAGAAGCAGATGGGCGCTTCTCCTATGTGCCCTGGCCAGGAATCGAACCTGGGTCTCCTGCACGCCAGGCCGACGCTCTACCGCTGAGCCAACCAGCCAAGGCTTCAAGGGTGTTTTAAGTGATTCTATACAATGAAGAAATATCCTCCAAGGGACTGATCCTGGCTGTCCAATAGAAGTGACACCCGTCCCAACCCTAACTTTTCACAAGGAGAGCTCTGCCTCTAGGACTCTGGCTTTTGAGCAAGGCCAAGTAATAATCATTCTTCAGGACTTGAATGCTCATGGACTGGGGAACAGGGAGCTAAAATAGATCATTTGTACCTCCCTCCTAACATCTAGTAGTTTTACCGAGCATTTAGTATTTTAATAACCAAGGAAAACGTGAAAGGGAAAATGTTAATGTGTTATTTGTGTTGCCTTTTAAGGACTCTAGTGTAGAACAATACAAAAACAATGACAGTGATAACACTTAAGACTCTCTGAGGAGCCTGACTAAGCGGTGCAGTGGATAGAGCATCAGCCTGGGATGCTGAGAACATAGGTTTGAAAACCCAAGGTCGCCAGCTTGAGCGTGGGGTCACTGGCTTAAATGTGAGATCATAGATATGACTCCATGGTCACTGGCTTGAATCCAAAGGTCATTGGCTTGATGCCCGAGGTCGCTGGCTTGAGTCCAAGGTTGCTGGCTTGAGCAAGGGGTCACTGGCTCACCTGGAGCCCCCACCCAGTCAAGGCACATATGAGAAAGCAATCAATGAACAACTAAGGCACCGCAACTATGAGTTGATGCTTCACATCTCCCTTTCTGTCTCTCTGTCCCTGTCTCTCTCTCTCTCTCTCTCTCTTGCTCACTAAAAAGAAAAAAAAAAGACTTTCTGGGGACAGAGCGCCCATTTAAAGGCTCCACTTTGCTCCATTCTCCTTGAAATGCCTCACATTTTCCTCCTTCCAATGACACTACATGGACTGCAGAATCAAGTAGAAAATCATTATCCGGGCACTCAAAGTCTTTTGCAACTTAGGCCTTACCCATCTATTTATCTTTTTTTTATATATATATAAATAAAATTTTATTTTAATGGGGTGACATCAATAAATCAGGATACATATATTCAAAGAAAACATGTCCAGGTTATCTTGTCATTCAATTCTGTTGCGTACCCATCACCCAAAGAGAGATTGTCCTCCGTCACTTTCTATCTAGTTTTCTTTGTGCCCCTCCCCCTCCCACTCCCCCTCTCCCTCCTTCCCTCCCCCCACCCCCCATAACCACCACACTCTTGTCCATGTCTCTTAGTCTCGTTTTTATGTCCCACCAATGTATGGAATCCTGCAGTTCTTGTTTTTTTCTGATTTACTTATTTCACTCCGTATAATGTTATCAAGATCCCACCATTTTGTTGTAAGTGATCCGATGTCATCATTTATTATGGCTGAATAGTATACCATGGTGTATATGTGCCACATATTCTTTATCTAGTCTTCTTTTTTTTTTACAGTGATTAAAGCCTTTAAGCAAACTCTTGGCCAATACAGCAAGAATCCATAAAAGAGTGTCCTTAACATGTTCACCAAGTCCAAGTTGGCCGCAACACCATGCCAAATCCCTGAAAAATGCAACCCAACCCCAGTTCAGTCTGTTAGGAGCTGTCACAAGAAGCAGGAGTCCAGAAAAAGTCCACATCCAGGAAAAGTCCGCATGGCACTGGAATTGTTATCACAATTAAATTTTTTCAATTCATTGTGTTAACATGGATTCAAGTGTCCCACTCAATATAACACCCTCACCCCCCAACCACATGACCTCCATTTCACCCCCTTTGCCCCTCTCCCCCTAACTTCCTCCCCTCTTCCCTCTGGGATTTGCTGTCCTTTTATCTGTATCTATGTGTTATGCATATATAATTTCACTAATCCCTCCACCTTCTCTCTTGCTGTCCCCTCATCCCCCTTCCCTCTGACAGCTGTCCCTCTGCTTCCCATGACCCCACATCTGCCTCTATTCCGTTCTTCAGTTCACCTTGTTCATTAGATTCTACATATAAGTGAGATCATATGATATCTGCCTTTCTCTGTTTGGCTTATTTCACTTAGCATAGTAATCTCCAGGTCCATCTGTGCCATTGCAAAAGGTAAGATTTCCTTCTTTTTCACAGATGCATAGTATTCCATCATGCATATGTACCACAGCTTTTTTATCCACTCGTCCAATGATGGATACTTGGTCTGTTTCCAAATCTTGGCAATTGTAAACAATGCTGCAATAAACATGGGGGTGCATATCTTCTTTTGAATCAGTGTTTTGGGATTCTTAGGATATATTCCTAAAAGTGGGATAGCTGGATCAAAAGGCAGTTCCATTTTTAATTTTTTGAGGAAATGCTATATTGTCTTCCACAGTGGCTGCACCAGTCTGCATTCCCACCAGCAGTGCAGGAGGGTTTCCTTTTCTCCACATTCTCGCCAGCACTTGTTGTGTGTTGATTTGTTAATTAGCACCATTCTGACTGGTGTGAGGTGGTATCTCATTGTGGTTTTAATTTGCATTTCTCTGATGATTAATGACATTGAAGATTTTTTCATATGCCTATTGGTCATCTGTATGTCCTCTTTGGAGAAGTGTCTATTCAGTACTTTTGCTCATATTTTAATTGGATTGTTTATCTTCCTGGTGTTGAGTTTTAGAA
The DNA here is from genome assembly GCF_036850995.1 of Saccopteryx leptura. NCBI lineage: Eukaryota > Metazoa > Chordata > Mammalia > Chiroptera > Emballonuridae > Saccopteryx > Saccopteryx leptura. Next base: position 214,578,464 of record NC_089503.1, on the reverse strand, counting down.
GTTCTTTATAAATTTTGGTTATTAACCCCTTATCAGATGTATCGGCGAATATGTTCTCCCACTGTATGGGTTGTCTTTTTATTTTGTTAATGGTGTCTTTTGCTGTGCAAAAGTTTTTTAGTTTGATATAGTCCCATCTGTTTATTTTGTCCTTTATTTCACTTGTCTGTGGGGATGTATCAGCAAAAATACTGCTGTTAGAGATATTGGAGAATTAACTGCCTATGTTTTCTACTAAGAAGTGTATGGTTTTCTGACTTACATTTAAGTCTTTTATCCATTTTGAGTTTATTCTTGTGAATGGTGTAGGTCGATGGTCCAGTTTCATTTTTTTGCATTACCTGTCTAATTTTTCCCAACACCATTTATTAAAGAAACTGTCTTTACTCCATTATATACTCTTACCTCCTTTGTCAACTATCAATTGATCATGAAGGCATAGATTTATTTTCTGAGTTCTCTGTTCTGTTCCATTGATCTGTATGCCTGTTCTTATGCCAGTTCTAAGCTGTTTGATTACTATGGTCTTGAAGTATAACTTGATATCAGGAAGTGTGATACCTCCCATTTTGTTCTTCATTTTCAAGATTGCTGAGGCTATTCGGGTTCTTTTTTGGTTCCATATAAATTTTTGGAATATTTGTTCTAGATCTGTGAAGTGTGCCATTGGTATTTTAATAAGAATTGCATTAAATCTATAGATTGCTTTGGGTAGTATAAACATTTTAATGATGTTTATTCTTCCTATCCATGAACATGGTATATGTTTCCACTTGTTTGTATCTTCCTTGATTTCTTTTTTCAATGTCTTATAATTTTCTGAGAACAAGTCTTTTACCTCCTTGGTTAAATTTATTACTAGGTACTTTATTTTTATTGTTGCTGCTGCAATAGTGAAGGGGATTGTTTCCTTAATTTCTCTTTCTGACAGTTTATTGTTCATGTATAAAAATACCACAGATTTGCGAATATTAATTTTACAGCCTGCTACCTTGCCAAATGCATTTATCAGGTCTAGCAGTTTTTTGACTGAGACTTTGGGTTTTCTATGTCCTGTATCATGTTATCAGCAAATAATGACATATACTTCTTCTTTTCCAGTTTGGATGCCTTTTATTTCTTTTTCTTGTCTGATTGCTGTGGCTAGGACTTCCAGAACTATGTTGAATAAGAGTGCTGAAAGGGGGTTCCCTGGTCTCATTCCTGATCTTAAGAGGATTGCTTTTAATTTTTGCCCATTGAGTATGATGTTGGCTGTGGGTTTGTCATAGATGGCCTTTATCATGTTGAGGTATGTTTCCTGTATTCCCACTTTGCAGAGAGTTTTCATCATAAATGGGTGCTGGATTTTATCAAATGCTTTTTCTACATCTATTGATATGATCATGTGATTTTTACCCTTCATTTTGTTTATGTGATGAATCATATTTATTGATTTGCCTTGCCTCCCTGAAACAAATCCCACTGGATCATGATGTATGAACTTTTTAATGTATTGCTGGATCCGGTTTGCTAACATTTGTTGAGAATTTTAGCATCTATTTTCATCAGGGATATTGGCCTATAGTTATCTTTCATTGTAGTATCTTTACCTGATTTTGGAATGAGGATAAGGCTTGTCTCATAAAATGAGCTTGGAAGTCTTCTTTCCTCTTAAATTTTTTGGAATACCTTGAGAAGGATAAGTGTTAGTTCTTCTTTAAATATTTGGTAAAATTCACCTGTGAAGACATCCAGTCCAGGACTTTTGTTTGCTGGGAGTTTTTTGATAACTGTTTAAATTTCATTTGTTGTAATAGTCTGTTTAGGTTTTCTAATTCTTCCAGATTGAGTTTTGGAAGATTGTATGTTTCTAGGAATTTATCCATTTCACCTAGGTTGTCCAATTTTTTGCATATAGATCTTCATAGTATATATATATTTTCTTACAATCCTTTGTATTTTTGCAGTGTCAGTTGTTACTTCTCCACTTTCATTTCTAATTTTATTTATTTGAGTCTTCTCTCTTTTTTTCTTGGTGAATCTGGTTAAAGGTTCATCAATCTTGTTTACCTTTTCAAAGAACCAGCTCTTGGTTTCATTGATCTTTTGTATTTTTTTTAACCTCTATGTCATTTATTTCCACTCTAATATTTATTATTTCCTTCCTTCTACTTCCTCTGGGCTTTATTTGTTGTTATTTTTCTAGTTCTTTTAGGTGCAGGGTTAGGTTGTTTATTTGAGCTTTTTCTTGCTTCTTAAGATATGCTTGTAATGCTGTCAACTTCCCTCTCAGGACTGCTTTTGCTGTGTCCCATAGATTTGGGGTTGTTGTATGTTCATTTTCCATTTGTTCCAAGAACATTTTTTATTTCTTCCTTGTTAACCTATTTGTTATTTAATAACATGCTATTTAGCCTCTAAGTGTTTGAATGTTTTTCAGTTTTTCTATTGCAGTTGCTTTCTAGTTTTATGCCATTGTGATCCGAGAAGATGCTTGATATGATTTCAATCTTCTTAAATTTATTGAGACTTGTTTTGAGTCCTAACGTGTGGTCTATCCTAGAAAATGTACCATGAACATTTGAAAAGAATGTATATTCTGCTGTTCCTTGAGGTGAAAGGTTCTGAAGACATCAATTAAATCCAGTTAATCTAGTGTGTCATTTAAAGTCTCTGTTTCTTTGTTAATTTTCTATCTAGAGGATCTTTCCATTGATGTTAGTGGGGTATTAAAGTCCCCTACTATCATAGTATTGCTGTCAATCTTGCCCTTTATGTCCATCAAAATCTGCTTTATATATTTAGGTGTTCCTATATTAGGATGAGTAATAGCACAAACTAATATTTGAGTGCCAAACATAAAACAGACATCCTGCTAAATGTTCATAATTCTCATGAAACTGTATGTGGCAAATACTATTGTCATCTCCATTTAAGGTTAAGTCATTTGCCCATGACTACACAGCACAGCAGCGATGGAGCCAGGACTCCCACCCAAGCACTGTGGCTCTGGAGATCGCACTCCTAACCACCTTTCTACGGCATGCTTTTTGTCCCAGCTATGATTCCAGATGAGTAGTTTACATCTAATGCCTCTGTTTCATCAACGCCCAATCTTTCCTGAACTTCTAAATCCTGGAGTCCCTGGTAGCCCACTGACACTGCTGTTGAAAGTTTCAAATTACTTGTTTTTTGTTTTTTTATCAGGTCCAATGACCTTATAATCTGTCCCAAGATGTTTTCTACTCTGTGCACTGAGTTGGATTTCAGAAGCTATTTTGCATTACGTCCTAATCCCAGAGGGCAGAGATTTTGTAACCTCATGCCCAGTACTAAACTTTTAACACCACAGAATACAACAAGTGCTTTTCCTCTTTGTGACAATATTCCGCAATTCCTAAAATGTTTACGTTATAAAAGAAGTTTATACACATTAAAAAATTTCTCAAGTATGAATACCTAGACTAGTAAGTGAGAGGTATCTACTTTCCTTGCTCGTTCTCAAGGATCGATTGTTTCAAACTGTGGCCTTGATTTCACAGAGCATGGGAAATGATGACTATATTTAATTATAAAAAGTACAGACTCATGATTAAAAATGAAAAACTTTCCAATTATACAGGAGAACATACAAAAATAAAATCTCCCTAAATTCTACTTTTCAGAGGAAAAATGCTTTGAAAAGTTTACTATTATAAAACCTCCAGAAGGTTTCCACACATATAAGCTTCGTTTTCTTCCGGGGCAGGAATAGAACCCTGGCGCGCTCAGTGCCCCTGGTCTCTCCTCCTCCAGGCATCCCGAACTTCTGCTGGCTTTCCCAGTTGCCCATTCTTTTTTTTTTCTTTTTCTTTGTCATATTCTCATTTTCTAGACACTAACCATCCTTTCCCTCTTTTCCAGGCTCCCTCTTTCTGACTCCAAACAGTGAGTTTCTCTGGGATGTCGGGTCTTGCTCTGAATGTCTTCATCCCTGGAGAGTTCATCCAGTCTCTGGACAGGCCACTACCTTCTCTCACTCTATTCTCAGTGCCAAACTTCAGACTTTGTCAAACCACTCATTCTTCGGCCCCTTGTGATCTGACTCATATTCACCACTCCAATAACATAATGGGAAGTTTCTGGGGACATCTCTCAAGTCACCGCAATTCTCTCAGCCTCCCACCACCTAGGCTTCTGGGTGCGATTTATGTACCTTTCATTTAGAAGCACTCCTCTCTGGCTTCTGAGGCATTGCAGCATCTGAGTTCTCCCTCTGTCTTTAGGACTGAAGCATCCCCTTCACCAGTGTGCCCCTCCGGGTCTTTTGTTCCTCTCTCTGTCTCTCCCAGTATCTCCTTGGAGGGTGCCTTCACCTCCCACACTCTCAAACACCACTCAACTCCCTGTGCCCAACAAGAACTAACCTCTCTCAAACTCCAAGCCCGCATTTCCAACTCTCTGTTGGTCAGATTCACTAGTCTCCCTCAAGGTTAACATGTCAAAGCTTCAAGTCACACCACCTAAAAACATGCTCTCTTCCTGCCTTCCTTATTTCTGTTAACGGTATGACCACTTTCTTGGTCAGCTAGGGAACACACTGGTCATTTTTTTCTCCAGTGCCCAAGAAGTCACATCAGTTGTCTGTCTCATCTTTGTCTTATGAGCTCGACTGCTGTAGCCTTTGTCTGCTTCTCCTATCTGTCCCCCCATCTCACTGTTTGGGACTGCTCTCTTACAGACTGTTGTATCTTCACACCCCCTTCACTGTCTGTCGACCCACAAATTCCCAGATAAGTCTTCCCAAAAGCCTGACTCTAATCTTTCACCTCCCTGCTCAGAACTCTTCAGTGACAAGGTGCTGCCTGGGGGTGACAAATTCTTCAACACAGTTTTAGAAATCCTCCATTACAGCAATTTTCACACATTTTTGTTTTCCTTTTTGCTCTTAAAAATTATTCACCCCAGAGAGCTTTCATTTATATGAGCTGTAGCTATCACTATCTATCAGTAATTATGACAGAATAAAATTTTTAAATATTTACTAATATATATTTAAAATAACAAACCCATTACAAGTTGACATAGATACATTGTATGAAAAAAAATCTTTTATTTATTGATATTGAGAGAAAGAGAGAGAGAGAGAGAGACATGGATTTGTTCCACTTATTTATGAATTGATTGGTTGATTCTTGTATGTGCCCTGACCAGGGATCGAATCCACAACCTTGGCATATTGGGACTATGCCCTAACCAGTTGAACTACCTGTCCAGTTCTAAAACTATTTCCTAAAACAAAACAAAACAAAAGTTAGTGAGGAGAATGGTATTGTTTCATTTTTATAAATCTCTCCAACATCTGGCTTAGAGGGAAGACAGCTGTAGTCTCCTATCTGTTTCTGTATCCAATCTGCTGTGACATCACAGGTCATGTAGCCTCCGGAAAATTCCACTGTGTACATAGAGAGAAGGAGTGTGAAAAGGCAGACGATGTCTCAGTATAAATGGGAAAAACAGCTCTGCCCTCACCCTTTGAAAGGGTCCCAGGTCCTCAGCCCATGCATGAAGAAGCGGTGCCATGCCTCTCTCTCACGGCTCCTTAGCCACACCTCATACAACACTCAACCCCAACTACTTTTAATCCCCTAAACTAGTTACATTTCACAGCTCTTCTCTGAACTAGCTATTTGAGTAAATAATTTTGTTTGTTGGGAGTGCCCTATGGTTTGCCAGGATACAGGGATTTAGTGAGAAAAAAAGAAAAAGAAAAAAATTTCCCCTGATTTACTGGAAAGCACTCTAGACTAGGAATCAAGGAACTTAAATGCTAGTAACAATTTTGTAACTAACATTCTATGTCACCCTGGACAAGTCAGTTAACTTGGTTAACTTGTTGATTCTCAGTTCTTGCCATTATAAACAGAGGAAATAGACAGATGATCTCTGGGAGTTGTTCCAATTCTAAAATCATCAGTGATTTGAAACGAAAGCACCTGGAGCATCTTCTGGATGAGGAATACCTATAGGAAATGTGTCCCCTCCAGTCGTTTGTGCACTGCTCTCTCACTCTCCCTCACAAAACAAATTGCTGCCTTTTTTGAGGGCATAAAAACTCAGGTCCTCTGTATCTGCAGTTTCCAATGACTATTTTCAAGGATTCAAAAAAAAACCCACTAGAACTTTTGTTGATATTTTTAAAAATTGAAGTAATATTATATAAGTTTCAGATATACAATATAGTGATTGGATGTGTGTACAGACTGCAAAATGGTCACTGCAAGTCTAGTTATCCAACACCATACATACTTACAAGTATTTTCTTGTGATGAGATTTTTTTTTTTTTTTTGTATTTTTCTTAAGTGAAAAGCAGGGAGGCAGAGAGACAGTCTCCCGCATGTGGCTGACCGGGATCCACCCGGCATGCCCACTAGGGGGCAATGTTCTGCCCATCTGGGGCGTTGCTCTGTTGTAACTGGAGCCATTTTAGTGCCTGAGGCAGAGGCCTTGGATCCATCCTCAGCACCTGGGCCAACTTGCTCCAATGGTGCCTTTGGCTGCGGGAGGGGAAGAGAGAAAAGAGAGAAAGGAGAGGGGGAAGGGTGGAAAAGCAAATGGGCGCTTCTCCTGTGTTCCCTGGCTGGCAATCGAAGCTGGGACATCCACACCCCGGGCCAACACTCTACCACTGAGCCAACTGGCCAGGGCTAGTGATGAGAATTTTAAGATTTACTCTCTTAGCAACTTTTAATACAATAAAATGCAGTATAATAGAGTACTAATAACTATAGTCGCCATGCTGCACATTACAGCCCCAAAACTCATTTACATTATAACTGGACATTTGTACCTGTTAACCCCCTTCACCCATTTCACCCAGTTCTCACACCTGCACCACTAGCAACTCCCCATCTCTTCTCTGTCTCTGTGAGGTCAGGTTTTGCTTTTGTTTTTTTAGATTCCACTCATGAGATCATATGATCTATGGTATCTCTCTATCTGATTGTCTGCACTTAGCATAATGCCCTCAAGGTTCATCCATGTTGTCACAAATGGCAGCATCCTTTTTGTGGATGAATAATATTCCGTGTGTGTGCACGTCTATTCCGTGTGTGTGTATATACATACATATATCACATTTTCTTTATCCACTCATCCATCAATGGTACTTTGTGAGTTTCTTGAATTACAGGCAGTTTTAATTAAATTAGGAATAAATTTCCTATATATTTCATGAAATCTGGAACAATTTCAGCCTTTTTCAAATCCTTTTAATGTTCCCCTTTCCCTCCCTGCACCTTACCTGCTGGGACTACAATCGTCACATAACCACAATGCTCTGCTTTCCCCCCCTTCCCCCCACACATCCTTTTCTCTCTGTTTCATTTTGGATTGTTTCTATTGCTGTCTTCAAAAACTACTAATCTTTTCTTAAAACAGTGTCTATTCTCTGTAATCCCATCCAGTGTATTTTTTACCTAAAGTACTGTATTTTTTATCTTTAGCTCTCCCAAGTCTCTTGACACACTCATATTTTCTTCTACTGTCTAAAACATAAAGAATATTTATGATAGCGATTTTAACATTTCTATCAGCTAATTCTACAATTTATTTCATTGGGTCTGTTTTTATTAATTGGTTTTTATCCTCATTATAAATTACATTTTCCTCCTTCTTTGGCATATTTTTCTTCTTCTTTGTATACCTGGAAATTTCGATTGGATGCTAAACATTGTGAATTTCACATTGTGTGCACTGGATATATCTTTATTCCTTTAAGTATCTTTGAACTTTGTTCTGGGATGCAGTTAAGCTACTTGGAAGCAGTCTGATTTTCTCAAAGTTTGCTTTTAAGCTTGTTTAGGTAGGATCAGAGCAGCCTTAAGTCTGGGGTTAATTTGGCCCCATTCTGAAGCAATACCCTTCTGAGTGAGTTCTCAGTTGCCCTGTATAGTATGAGGTTTTTCCATGCTGGCTGCATTAACCCCGTGTGATCTCTGGAGATTATTCCAACTGCTCCTTTCTGGTGCTTCTTTACTTCTCCGGCTCTCAGGACACGCAGGAGCTGATCAGTCTGCAGTATCGGCTGAAGGTTCAAGGCGAAACCTCTGCAAATCTCCGGAGCTCTATTTCTGTAGGTCTCTCCTTTCTTTACAGTGATCTTTCTGGTCCTCTGCCCTTTAGTTCCAGCTGCCTCGGCCTCCCTGACTACTCAGCTCTGTCTCCTTAACTTTGGGAGCCACAGTTCTGTTTGGGTTCCTCCTCCCTGCACTGCAGCCTGGAAACTTTCTTTAAGCACTAAATTGGGGTAATTCCAGGGCTTACTTTGCTAGTTTCCATTCTCTCAGGGATTGCTGACCTGTGCTACCTGATGTCCAATGTCTCAAGACTGTTGCTTTGAATCTACGTTCACTTTTAGTAAGTTTTAAAGTTTTGTCTTTCACATTTAAGTCGTCAATCAATCTGGAATAGATTTTTTTTTTTTTTTTTTTTTTTTTTTTTTCATTTTTCTGAAGCTGGAAACGGGGAGAGACAGTCAGACAGACTCCCGCAAGTGCCCGACTGGGATCCACCCGGCACGCCCACCATGGGGCGACGCTCTGCCCACCAGGGGGCGATGCTCTGCCCATCCTGGGCGTCGCCATATTGCGACCAGAGCCACTCTAGCGCCTGGGGCAGAGGCCACAGAGCCATCCCCAGCGCCCGGGCCATCTTTGCTCCAATGGAGCCTTGGCTGCGGGAGGGGAAGAGAGAGACAGAGAGGAAAGTGCGGCGGAGGGGTGGAGAAGCAAATGGGCGCTTCTCCTGTGTGCCCTGGCCGGGAATCGAACCCGGGTCCTCCGCACGCTAGGCCGACGCTCTACCGCTGAGCCAACCGGCCAGGGCCGAATAGATTTTTTTTAAAGTAACACTAAATTGTGTCCTCTCCAGATTCAAATGATGAAGCACTAACCCCCGATGTGACTGTATTTGGAGATGGGGCTTTTTAAAGAGGAATTAAGGTTAAATGCGGTCATAAGGGTGGGGCCCTAATCCAATAGGACTGATGTCTTTTTAGGAAGATGAAGAGATACCAGGAGAGAACGCACACACAAAGGAAAGGCCACGTGAGCACACAGGGAGAAGGCACCATGTGCAAGCCAAGGAGGAGGTCTTATCAGAAATCAACCCTGCTGACACCTTGATCTTGAACTTCAGCTTCCAGAGCTGTGGGGAAGATGAATTTCTGTTGTTTAAGCTACCCAGTCTATGGTACTTTAATACCAACCCTAGCAGATAAATACAGTGGGGATCTAACTTCATTTACAATAACCAGTTATCCTAACATGTTTTACTGATAGTCTCATCTTTTCCCCAAAGAACTGCAGTACAACTTCTGCCATATGTGAGAGGTGCTGTTTCTGAGCACTCTTATTCTGTTCCACTGGTCAATTTGTCCCCTCTTGCACCAAGACAAGACTGTCTTCATTGTTAGAGTTTCATAATGTTTTAATATCTGGTGGGCGAGTGCATTTACCTTATTCTTCTTTGTTAGGAGTAGTGGTGACCCCTGGCACATTGCTCTTCTGTGTGCCTTTTAGAAGCAGTTTGTCAAGTGACACCAAAAACAATGCAGGAAGTGTAACTGTGCTGCATTAAAACTGTAGACCAACTTGGGGAGTAATGACATATTTTGAATGAGTCTTCTTGTTCATGAACATGGGGTCTTTTTTACTTAGTCCTCCTTTAATGTCTTTCAATAACATTTGATAGTTTATCCGTAACAGTCTTGCACATTTCTTGTGAGATTTGTTAAGTCTTTTCTGTTGTTGCTGCTGCCATTGTACATGGATATTTAGAATACATTTGCACTTTTGACTGGCATATATAAATGCAGCTGATTTTTGTGTATTGATCTTTTGGCCAGCCTCCTTGCCAAACTCATAATTCCAATAATTTGTCTATAGATTCTTTTGGAGTTTCTATGTGTGTATATCATCTACGAAAAATGACTGCTTTTGTTCTTTCCTTTTCTTCTTTGTATCTCTTATTGCATTGGTTTAGGATACCTAGAACAATGTTGAATAACAGGTGCAACTTTTGTGTTGTTCCTGATTCTAAAGAGAATATTTTCAATGTTTTCCATGTAAAATGGTAGTTTATATAAGTAGTTATCCTTTATCAGGGTGAGAAAATTCCCCTCTGTTTCTAACTTAATAGGGATTTTTAAAATCCAAAATAAGTGATTTATTTATGCTATTTTAATTGTACATCTGTTGAAATAATCATATGGTTTTTCTCCTTTAATATATTTATGTGGCAACTAACATATACATATCTTCTAATATTAAACCACTCCTGGTATTCTTTGTATAAACACATACAACTTAGTTATGGTATACAGCTAGTGCTCGACTTATGACCACGATTGGTTTCTACAGACCAGTCGTAACACGATTTTGTCAAAAGTTGAGTAGGCTATATGTACAGTACTGTGAAATGATGTTATAAAAATCTTTAAGACGTATTTTATCATAATTTTCTTTCATTATTGTTATATATCATAATTTTCTTCGTTCATTTTATGCCATTTGTATCATCTCTACACCATTTTGTTTCTTATTTTTACATTTGTCAGGTTTAAGTAAAACACTGCATTACCAGTACAACTGGTTTAATATTTGCAAAGACAATTTCCTCTTGGTAGACATCTTGGGAGGGGTTTGATGAAAAATATCCAAGACACAAAACACAAATTGCTGTACCGAGTCTGGGATAACAGTTGAAATGGTGCAGACGGAGATAGTAGTGCTGCCGGAAGCTGGTCCGCACTGTCATACGCCCAGCTATGCAACGCTTGCGCTGCCAGACACGAAGCAGTCGTGGCCAGTGATTGTGGTCGTCAAGTTGAATGGTTGTAAGTTGCATAGGTCGTAAGTCAATCAATATTTGTATTTTGTTTGTCTGTACATGCTTGATTCAGTTTGCTACTATTTTATTCATAAATTTTGCATTATGTTCCTAAATTAGATTGACCTATAATTTTCTTTTCTTGTACTATTCTTTTCTAATTTTAGTATCAGTTAAAATGCTTCAGAGAATGCATTCCTAAGTTTGTCCCTTTCTTACTTTTTTGTGTAAGTTTGTATGAGGCCAGAATTGTTGATTTCATAAAGCCTGGTAAAATTGGCCTATTACATATATACTAGACACATATTTCTTTTAAGTCAGTTTTGGATAATATTTTCCTAAGAATTTGTGCATTTTGTTCTTGTTTTCAAATTTATAGTGACATAAACTTGTTCATAGTACTCAATATTATAATCATGGATACAACAGAGATGTTATGCTTCCTTTTTCAATCTTAATATTGATCACCTGGTCTGTCTCTGTCTCTTTTCTTTGATCAATGTTACAAGAGATTGATCTTTAAATAAATATTTTTAAAGAACCAACTTTGGTTTTTTCACTTTGTTGATTTTTCTTTTTTTGTAATTATTTTCTAACTGATTCATTTCTGCTCTTGTCTTATTGTTTCCTTCCTGCAGGTTTATATTGTTCTTTTTTCCCTAACTTATTAGTTATATGTTTAGCACATTAATTTTAAATATTTATTCTTTTCTACACCATTCCCTTAAAGTGCTATTTTCACCTTGTTCCACAAGTTTTGATATGTTCAAGTTTTACTCATTTTTGAGTGTTTTAAAATTTAATATTTTAATTTTTTTGAATTATGATTTAGTAGTCTATTTTTAATTTCTCAGTGTATGTGGATTATATTTATCTTTTCATTATTGATATTATCTCAAATTTTTAGGATTGTTGTCTAATTTAGGAAAACCTTAATTCAATTTATTTTATGTATGGGCAATAAGAGTTCAGGGCATTTCAAATTTTCTAATTTAGGGCCAACTTTGAACAGTCATTGAATTGACAACATACAATAAGTTGTCTGTCATGGAAGACTGATCCCCTAGTTTAGCAGAGCATCACAAATTTTAATTTATCTTCGATCCTATCAGAATTTTGTCAAGTAATCAAGGAATTTGTATTTTTCTCTATGGTTCTAATGCATAATTTCCTTTATTAATTGCATTACCAAAAATATCAAATTGTCTATTCATTATTTCTGTTTGAAATTATCTATTTTTTAATGAGTTATGATTTTTGGTATGAGCTGAAAATATTTTTTGCTACAATTTTCTTTATGTCAAAATAATTCCTATTGATATCATCAATCATCTTTATCACTTTCTCACTCCAGTAATTTTGAGTTTTCCTTCTGTTGTCACATATATAAATCTACAGGTTACAAAAGAAAATAGTCTTTATATATGTTCAACTCAGGCATTTTTAATATTCCAAATGTCTGTACAAATTATTATGAACATGACATAACTGGCTATATCAATCTTTTGAATGAACATTTTCTTTTTTTTAAGTGAGAAGAGGGGAGGGCTAGAGGCAGACTCTCACATGCGCCCCAACCAGGTTCCACCAGGCAACTCCCATCTGGGCCGAGGCTCAAATCAACCGAGCTACCCTCAGCACCTGGGGCCAGTGCTTGAACCAATCAAGCCACTGGCTGTGAGAGGAGAAGAGGGAAAAAATGGGGAGAGGGAGGGTGAGAGAAGCAGATGGTTGGTTCCTTGTGTGTCCTGAGTGGGAATCAAACCCAGGACATCCATAAATCAGGCCAACACTCTATCCAGCTGAGCTAACTGGCCAGAGCCAACATCTTTCAAAAAGGAAAATGGATCTGAATTTGGCCTTCTCCCCCACATATTTGAAAATACAGATTATCCTTAAAATGAAAGACCCGAACAGGCTTACAGGAGGCAGACCACTGGGACACATTTAGTTTCTTTAAAGAAAAATCCAAGTTCATGTATACATTAGTTTGCTAGGGCTACCATAACAAAATGCTGGGTAGGAAAAAAATAGGTTTACGGTTATAAGTACAGTGGCACCTTGATTTTCCTCGATAATCTGTCCAAAAACAATTGGCAAAATCTGAAACCGATAAAAACCGAGACAATTATTTCCACATGAATCAATGTAAATCCAATTAATTCGTTCTAGACACTCCAAAATACATACCAAAAACACATTTTATAGAGAATAAGTGTAGTGTTTAATACTAAAAATAAGAAATTAATATAAAACGAATATAAAAGACTAATGTAAAGAACGAATGAACATTTAACATGGCATTTACCTTTCTGAAGACTCTTCTTGGCGTATGGAAGATGCGAGGAGGGGAGAGAGAGGTGCAGATATTATTGTTTGGAAGGGGAATCCCCTTCCATAAGGACCTTAGCTATCAAGGCACTACTTGGGGTCACTTCTCTTCACTTACATGTAATTGTAGTATTAGCACTTGCAATCAATAAAAAAAGCACAAGAACACAGGAAAGCAATGGAATTGTTTTGTTAGATACACAGGGTGATTCTCACACAATGAGAAACAACGCCACCCTGAGCAGGAGAATGTGTAGGTCGCCCTTTGTTTTCGCAAAATTAGCAGCAAGTTCACACGGGCATGCCGACGAAATCATGCCAAGCCAAAACAAAACTTTTGTGTGATGCTGAAGGCCTCATTCCACATTGCCCACCTTGTACTAGTCATCATTGCAGAAACTGGGCTCAGCATTTTTTTTTTACTTGAATGCCAAAAATTTCCCTCTTCTAACCATTCATACTACTCATCCTACAAAGAACATTAGATCTCCCAGGACCTGGTTGGGCTTTTCCCCGAATGTTCCAGTGTACTCCAATATCTCCCATCTGAAAAGTGCCCCTTCTAGTTAGAATAAGCTTCTTTCTACGTACTCATTCTAGTTTATTCTTGGTGTGTTGGTCTTAGCTCAATGGGGGCAGCAACCAGATATTACTTGCTTTTTGTCCTTGTCCCCCACAACCTTTTCACCTTTCATAAAGTTTCATCAAATGCTCTAATAATTGCTCTAGACTTTAAAGCAATGCTTCTCAAACTTTTCTGATCAGAAGACTTAATGACAATGCTTGTCAAATAGCTTCCTGGAACCCCAACGTAGCTTCTGAAACTATCCAGAGAAGACAAGTGACAATCTCGTTGAGTTGTTATTGTTGCTGTTGACCCTTAGGAACAAAGATCGATCCGGTCTAGGCAAGTCCCACGCTGGCACTGTATATTCCCCTTCATTTTCATACCGTTTCTTTTCCTCTTCTGCCCTTGTAGGCAACCATTTTAATGTTTGTGGCATGTTACCTTTGTGTTTGTATGTGTTTTTGCATTGTGAGTATTGTCTTGTGTATACATATTTTAAAATTTACATAAATGTTATTATGATATATAACTAGCTTCTTACTTTTTCCATGAAGTATTTACATGCTTTAGGTCCATCTGTGTTGCTATGTGTACATTTAAATCATTGTTTCTCACCACAACACAATTTTGCATTCACTATCCAGCAGTGCAGCCTCAGGTCAGCAGCAAACAACCCCATTCTCTTTTAAGAGACTAAATTATCCTTTTCATTTGATGAGATTATTGTTTATTTAGTGAAGGATGGGTCGAGTCAACAAGTGTAATCATGCGTTGCACAACGTTTCAGACAATGATGGACAACATTATGACAGTTGTCCCATAAGATGATACAAAGCTGAACAATTCCCATCACCTAGTGACATCTCAGCGATACTAACATCATAGCACCACGCATTACTCACGTGTTTGTTCAGTGCTGGTGTAAACAAGCCTGCTGCACTGCCTGCCTATGCAAGCACAGCACGTCCGGCTCATAATACTTGCTAATGATAATCAAAGACTGTGCTCACATTTATAGTATTTATTATGCTATGCTTCTTATTGTTATTTTAGAGTGTATACTTTCTACTTATAAAAAAAACCTGACTGTAAAACAGTATGTCATGTTCCACTGGCGGCAGCCTCATCCAGCTCACGTTTACTGTGACTCTTGTTTGGATCGTTTCCTCATGTTGTTCTATACATTTAATCTCGTGTTGTTTCATAAATTCAGTGCAGCCCAAGTGCACGGTAATGTCCAAGGCCTTCCCATTCACTCACCGCTCACTCACTGACTCACTCGCCCAGAGCAACTTCCAGTCCCACATGCTTCATTCATGGTAAATATGATATCCTATATTTACATATATGATACTTTTTTTAAAAAAAATAAATTTTTATTGTTGTTAATGGGGTGACATCAATAAATCAGGGTACATATATTCAAAGAAAACGTGTCCAGGTTATCTTATCATTCAATTATGTTGCATACCCATCACCCAAAGTCAGATTGTCCTCCGTCACCCTCGATCTAGTTTTCTTTGTGCCCCTCCCCCTCCCCCTTCCCCTCTCCCTTCTTCCCTCCCATGCCCCCCTCCCACCCACCCCCGGTAACCACGACATTCTTATCCATGTCTCTTAGTCTCATTTTTATGTCCCACCGATGTATGGAATCATGTAGTTCTTGGGGTTTTCTGATTTACTTATTTCACTCTGTATAATATTATCAAGATCCCACCATTTTGTTGTAAATGATCCAATGTCATTATTTCTTATGGCTGA
Source organism: Saccopteryx leptura (assembly GCF_036850995.1). Lineage (NCBI taxonomy): Eukaryota > Metazoa > Chordata > Mammalia > Chiroptera > Emballonuridae > Saccopteryx > Saccopteryx leptura. Next base: position 214,562,952 of record NC_089503.1, on the reverse strand, counting down.
GTAGTATTTCATAGTGTTTATGTGCCACATCTTCTTTATCCAGTCATCTGTTGATGGGCTTTTTGGTTGTTTCCATGTCCTGGCCACTGTGAACAATGCTACAATGAACATGGGGCTGCATGTGTCTTTACGTACCAATGTTTTTGAGTTTTGGGGGTATATACTCAGTAGAGGGATTGCTGGGTCATAAGGTACTTCTATTTTCAGTTTTTGGAGGAACCACCATACTTTCTTCCATAATGGTTATACTACTTTACATTCCCACCAACAGTGAATGAGGGTTCCTTTTTCTCCACAACCTCTCCAACATTTGCTATTGCCTGTCTTGTTGATAATAGCTAATCTAACAGGTGTGAGGTGGTATCTCATTGTAGTTTTGATTTGCATTTCTCTAATAACTAATGAAGATGAGCATCTCTTCAAATATTTGTTGGCCATTTGTATTTCTTCCTGGGAGAAGTGTCTGTTCATGTCCTCTTCCCATTTTTTTATTGGATTGTTTGTTTGTTGTTGAGTTTTATGAGTTCTTTGTATATTTTGGATATTAGGCCCTTATCTGAGCTGTTGTTTGAAAATATCATTTTGATTTAGTTGGCTGTCTGTTTATTTTGTTGTCAATTTCTCTTGCTGAGCAAAAACTTTTTAGTCTGATGTAGTCCCATTTATTTATCTTTGCCTTCACTTCTCTTGCCTTTGGAGTCAAATTCATAAAATGCTCTTTAAAACCCAGGTCCATGAGTTTAGTACCTATGTCTTCTTCTATGTACTTATTGTTTCAGGTCTATTGTTTAGATCTTTGATCCATTTTGAGTTAATTTTAGTAGAGGGGGACAAACTGTAGTCCAGTTTCATTCTTTTGCATGTGGCTTTCCAGTTTTCCCAGCACCATGTGTTGAAGAGGCTTTCTTTTCTCCATTGTGTGTTATTGGCCCCTTTATCAAAAATTATTTGACCATATATATGTGGTTTTATTTCTGGGCTTTCTATTCTGTTCCATTGGTCTGAGTGTCTATTTTTCTGCCAATACCATGCTGTTTTATTTTTTTTATTTTTTTATTTTCATTTTTATTTATTCATTTTAGAGAGGAGAGGGAGAGACACAGGAAGAGAGAGAGAGGAGAGGAAGAGAGAGAGAGGATAGACAGAGAGAGAGAAGGAGGGGAGGAGCTGGAAGCATCAACTTCCATATGTGCCTTGACTAGGCAAGCCCAGGATTTCAAACCGGTGACCTCAGCATTTCCAACCATGCTGTTTTGATTGTTGTGGCCCTATAATACAGTTTGAAGTCAGGTACTGTAATGCCCCCAACTTCACTATTTTTTCTTAGGATTGCTTTGGCTATTCGGGGTTTTTTATACTTCCATATAAATCTGATGATTTTTTGTTCCATTTCTTTAAAAAATGTCATAGGAGCCTGACCAGGCAGTTGCACAGTGGATAGAGTGTCAGACTGAGATGCAGAGGACCCCGAGGTTGCCAACTTGAGCGTGGGCTCATCTGGTTTGAGCAAAAGCCTACCAGCTTGAACCCAAGGTCACTGGCTCCAGCAAGGGGTTACTCAGTCTGCTGAAGGCAGTCAAGGCACATATGAGAAAGCAATCAATGAACAACTAAGGTGTTGCAACACGCAATGAAAAACTAATGATTGATGTTTCTCATCTCTCTCCATTCCTGTCTGTCTGTCCCTGTCTATCCCTCTCTCAGACTCTCTCTCTGTCTCTGTAAAAAAATAAATAAATAAATAAAATAAATAAAATAAACTACTTTTAAAAAATGTCATAAGAATTTTGATGGGAATTGCATTAAATTTATAAATTGCTTTGGGAAATATGGCCATCTTGATTACATTAATTCTTCCTATCCAAGAACAAGGAATATTTTTCCATCTCATTGTATCTTTTTCGATTTCCTTTAACAATGCTTTGTAGTTTTTGTTATATAGGTCCGTTACATTCTTTGTTATGTTTATTCCTAGGTATTTTATTTTTTTTGTTTCAATCGTGAAGGGGATTATTTTTTTGAGTTTGTTTTCTAATATTTCATTGTTGGCATATAGAAAGGCTATGGACTTTTGTATGTTAATTTTGTATCCTGCAACCTTACTGTATTGGCTTATTGTTTCTAGTAAACTTCTTTTGGAGTCTTTGGGGTTTTCAATGTATAGGATCATATCATCAGCAAAAAGTGATACCTTTACTTCTTCTTTTCCAATATGGATGCCTTTTATTTCTTTGTCTTGTCTGATTGCTCTGGCCAGAACTTCTAGCACCACATTAAATAAGAGTGGAGAGAGTGGACAACCCTGTCTTGTTCCTGATTTAAGGTGAAAAGTCCTCAGTTTTATGCCATTTAATATGATGTTGGCTGATGTTTTATCATATATGGCCTTTATCATATTGAGATATTTTCCTTCTATAGCCATTTTGTTGAGTGTCTTAAACATAAAGTTGTGTTGTATTTTATCGAATGCTTTTTCTGCATCTATTGATAAGATCATGTGGTTTTTGTTCTTTGTTTTGTTGATATGGTGTATTACGTTAACCGTTTTACGTATGTTGAACCATCCTTGAGATTCCGGGGATGAATCCCACTTGATCAAATACTGATCATTTGCCAGTATTTTGTTAGTAGTTTAGCATCTGTATTCATTAGAGATATTGGTCGGACGTCACGGAAATGGCGCCGTGAGCAGCGCGTCTGACAGATCTCCCCAAAATCTCAACAAATTTATCAGCTAGAAACAGAAAAATTTATCCTCGGAGCATTCCGGAGTTCCACACAAACTGAAAGCGAAAGAACTGTTATCACTTGAATCTGAGAGATGAGGGTGTGGAGGAAGCTAACTACCGCAGGGACGTTCATTCAAGCCGCGGAGGGAGTGCGCCTGTGGTGAGTCGGCCCACACTCGGGAGCGGCGAGCAGCCGCCGGCGCACGCCCGGTGCCGTGGTCTGGTCGCAGAGCGAGCACAGCCAGCGTCCCCTGCGGCCCGCACACTGCGAGTGAGAGTCCCCAGTCACTGGTGCCCGGAGCACCCCATTCACACGCATGCCCTGGGTGTCCCACGCGCCCAGAGTGCCCCACTGGCCCGCACACCCAGGGTGCCCCATTATCCCGCGTGCCTGGTGCGCCCCAGCCGCCAGCGGCGGGGCGAGCGGGAGAGGTGCCAGGGCTGTCTTCCTATTTGGGAGATTCTCTGCGTGGGCGGGGCACCTCACCCAGCCATTCAAGCTAACAATCAAGCGTTGGGGGAGGGGCGCGCGGGCAGCCTGAAATACTTTCTGGAGCACAGCTGCGGATCCAATCACTGAAATTAGCTTAACCCACGAAATCTGCGAACCCACGGGGCTCTAATTGATAAGATCTCTCTCAGTTCAGTGATGCAAGACAAGAGGCGTGATATTTTTTAGTGCCTCTCGCTAAAGAGGCGGGGATAACTTCTGATTGACAGAGCCTCCATATTCAGGAATAAATGCTAACAAGAGGGACTTGGCAGATAATAAGATCTATACTACACTAGTCGCAAGCAGCGACTAGTGCCTCTTCTTCCCAGCCAAAACAGGCTACAAAGTGTGGAAAGCGTGGGTTGAGTGGTCCAACTGAATGCTAGGCGCTGAACAGTCACGTTGACAACAATTGACTCCCAGCCCCGCCTGATTATGCTGGAGGCTCTGACTGCCAGAGCCTTTCCCAAAGCCTTGCGCTGAGTGGGGATAGAGTGGGAATTTCCTAGCTCTTTGAGCCGCTTACTCCCCAGGCAGAAGCAGTAGCAGCCTTATAGCTGGATCACCAGGCTGCTAATTCAGGAAGGGGAGACTAGGAGAGAGACTCCAGGAAAGCAAACTCTCTCATTGTTGGACCCTGCAAACGCCAACAAGCCTTGACTACCAGCAAGACTAAAGCCAATTATGTGACATTGCCATAGAATCCCATCAACTGCAAATCCCTACCTAAGTGTGACACAGGGACAGAGCCTGGGGTACAGAGTCACCGACCAGGAAGAGGGAGAGAAAAGAAAAAGGAAGAAGTTAACCTCTCAAAATCAAGAAAAATCCACAGACTTTATAACTTGTTCCACTAATTTTTCATTGTTGTTGTTTGTTTTTTCTATTTTATTGCCTTTATTATTAGTATTTCTATTTCCTCCACCTCGGTCCGTTTATTCTCTGCCCATCTTATGCTTCCCTTTTCTTGAACTACACTACCCATGAGTGTTACATTTTATTTCTTTTCTTCATCCTCACTCTCCTTTAAGGTTACACTCCAAAACACTTAAGTCTCACTCTCTCCCCTTTTGTTTTTTTTGTTTTGCTTTATTTTGTTTTTTTCTCTTCCTTTTTTCCTTCCTTCGTTTTTCTCTTTTTCCTATTTTTTCCTTTCTATTCGTTTCTTCTTTTCTCCTTTTACTTTTTCTCCTATTTAATCCTCAATCACGAACAAATTATTTAATTTGGGACTCAAGTTTTTTTTTGTTTTTTTTTTTCGCTTTTGTTTTTGGTTTTTTAATTTTTGTGGCATTTTGGGTACTTTTTACGTTGCTTTTTAACTCACTAGCATTCCTCCCAACCCAAGGTCTCCATTGTATTTAGTCTTCGCTCCACTTATTACAACAGATTTTTACTTTTTATTTTTATTTTTTTTCTTCTTTATTATTCTTTTCTTTCCCCTTTTTTCTGGTTCCCTCTTATTCCTCTCATTATATCTCTTAGTCAACCATCACTTACAAGCAAAACATCTTATGCTTGTCTAAGATTTTCTCCTTTTTTTTTTTTTGCATTTAGTAGGTCCCTACTCCCTTTTTTTGCCCCTTGAACTCATCACCCCAAATCAGGCCCTCCGTTATAGGCAGTTTTTGTTCCATTTAGCATAATATAATTCACAGGTCATCACGATATTTCCCTGAGGAGGGGAGAGGAGGGAAAGAGAAGAAAGAAAAAAGGGGGAAATAATAAATTATTACTGTTTTTTTTTTGTGGGGTGTTTTACCTTTTTTTTTTTTTTTTTTCACTTTTTACTCTTTATTAATTCTAATTAGTGCTATCAACAAGACCACCCTCAGATGCCAATAAGAAAGAGGAAATCGAATATTACGGATACAAAAGATAGAGAGGTAACACAAATAGATGTGGAAAAATCTATGGAGAAAAGATTTAACATATTGGAAGCCTTGGAGCTAAATGACAGAGAATTTAAAATAGAAATCTTAAAAATACTCAGAGATATACAAGAAAACACAGAAAGGCAATTTAGGGAGATCAGAAAACAACTCAACGAACACAAAGAATATATTACCAAGGAAATTGAAACTATAAAAACAAATCAAACAGAAATGAAAAACTCAATTCACAAGCTGAAAAACGAGGTAACAAGCTTAGCTAACAGAACAGCCCAAATAGAAGATAGGATTAGTGAAATAGAAGACAAGCAACTTGAGGCACAACGGAGAGAAGAAGAAAGAGACTCAAAAATAATAAAAAACGAGAAAGCCCTACAGGAATTGTCTGACTCCATCAGAAAGAATAACATAAGAATAATAGGTATATCAGAGGGAGAAGAGAAAGAAAATGGAATGGAGAATATACTCAAACAAATAATAGACGAGAACTTCCCAAGCCTGTGGAAAGAACTAAAGCCTCAAATTCAAAAGCAAACAGAACACCGAGTTTTCTTAACTCCAACAAACCCACTCCAAGGCACATCATAATGAAGATGACACAAACCAATGACAAAGAAAAAATTCTCAAGGCAGCCAGGGAAAAGAAGAGTACAACATATAAAGGAAGACCTATTAGATTATCATCAGATTTCTCAGCAGAAACTCTACAAGCTAGAAGAGAGTGGACCCCAATATTTAAAGCCCTGAAAGAGAGGAACTTTCAGCCAAGAATACTATACCCATCAAAGCTATCCTTCAAGTACGAAGGAGATATAAAAACATTCACAAATACAGAAAAGATGAAAGAATTTATCAGCAGAAAGCCCCCACTCCAGGAAATACTAAAGGGGGTTTTCCAACCAGATTCAAAGAAGAAAACAAAACAAAATCACAAGTAACATCTCCACAAAGAACACAATAAAACCAAACTTAAACTGTGACAACAAAAGAAAAAAAAGGGGGGAGAGGATGGAGATTAACAGTAGCAAAGGACGATGAAGTGCAGAAATACTCATAAGATAGGGTACTACAATGAATATGGTAGGTACCCTTTTCATTACTTAATGGTAACCACCCTTGAAAAAACCACCACAAAAACACTTGACTTAAAAAAGGTAGCAACAGAGGAAAGAAGAATGGAATACAAACAAACAAAAACAAATGAAACAAAAACAAAAGAGAAAAATCAAACAAGATACAAAACTAACAGAAAGCAATTTATAAAATAGCAATAGGAAACCCACAAGTGTCAATAATTACACTAAATGTAAATGGATTAAACTTACCAATAAAAAGACACAGAGTAGCAGAATGGATTAAAAAAGAAAATCCAACTATATGCTGCCTACAAGAAACACATCTAAGCAACAAGGATAAAAACAAATTCAAAGTGAAAGGCTAGAAAACAATACTCCAAGCAAACAACACCCAAAAAAAAGCAGGTGTAGCAATACTTCTATCTAATAATGCTGACTACAAGACAGAAAAAGTACTCAGAGACAAAAATGGTCATTTCATAATGATTAAGGGGAAGTTGAATCAAGAAGACATAACAATCCTTAATATATATGCACCAAACCAAGGAGCACCAAAATATATAGGACAGCTACTTATTGACCTTAAAACAAAAACTAACAAAAATGCAATCATACTTGGAGACCTCAATACACCGCTGACGGCTCTAGATCGGTCATCCAAACAGAGAATCAATAAAGATATAGTGGCCTTAAATGAAATACTAGAACACCTGGATATGATAGACATCTACAGGACACTTCATCCCAAAGCGACAGAGTATACATTTTTCTCTAGTGTACATGGAACATTCTCAAGAATTGACCATATGTTGGGCCACAAAGACAATATCAGCAAATTTAGAAAAATTGAAATTGTACCAAGCATATTCTCTGATCATAAAGCCTTGAAACTAGAATTCAACTGCAAAAAAGAGGGGGAAAAACCCACAAAAATGTGGAAACTAAACAACATACTTCTAAAAAATGAATGGGTCAAAGAAGAAATAAGCGCAGAGATCAAAAGATATATACAGACAAATGAAAATGAAAATACGACATATCAGAATCTCTGGGATGCAGCAAAAGCAGTAATAAGAGGAAAGTTCATATCACTTTAGGCCTATATGAACAAAAAAGAGAGAGCCCAAGTAAACCACTTAACTTCACACCTTAAGGAACTAGAAAAAGAAGAACAAAGACAACCCAAAAACAGCCGAAGAAAGGAGATAATAAAAATCAGAGAAGAAATAAATGAAATAGAGAACAGAAAAACTATAGAAAAAATCAATAAAACAAGGAGCTGGTTCTTTGAAAAGATCAACAAAATTGACAAACCCTTGGCAAGACTCACCAAGGAAAAAAGGCACAGGACTCAAATAAATAAAATCCAAAATGAAAGAGGAGCGATCACCACAGACATCATTGATATACAAAGAATTATTGTAGAATACTATGAAAAACTATATGCCACCAAATACAACAATCTAGAAGAAATGGATAAATTCCTAGAACAATACAACCTTCCTAGACTGAGTCATGAAGAAGCAGAAAGCCTAAACAGACCAATCAGCAGGGAGGAAATAGAAAAAACTATTAAAAACCTCCCCAAAAATAAAAGTCCAGGCCAGACGGTTATACTAAGGAATTCTATCAAACATTCAAAGAAGACTTGGTTCCTATTCTACTCAAAGTCTTCCAAAAAATTGAAGAAGAAGCAATACTACCAAACACATTTTATGAGGCCAACATAACCCTCATACCAAAACCTGGCAAGGACGGCACAAAGAAAGAAAACTACAGACCAATATCTCTAATGAATACAGATGCTAAAATACTAAACAAAATACTGGCAAACCGAATACAACAACATATTAAAAAAATAATACATCACGATCAAGTAGGATTCATCCCAGAATCTCAAGGATGGTTCAACATACGTAAAACGGTTAACGTAATACACCATATCAACAAAACAAAGAACAAAAACCACATGATCTTATCAATAGATGCAGAAAAGGCTTTTGATAAAATACAACACAATTTTATGTTTAAGACTCTCAACAAAATGGGTATAGAAGGAAAATATCTCAACAAGATAAAGGCCATATATGATAAACCATCAGCCAACATCATATTAAATGACATAAAACTGAGGACTTTCCACCTTAAATCAGGAACAAGACAGGGTTGTCCACTCTCTCCACTCTTATTTAATGTGGTGCTAGAAGTTCTGGCCAGAGCAATCAGACAAGACAAAGAAATAAAAGGCATCCATATTGGAAAAGAAGAAGTAAAGGTATCACTTTTTGCTGATGATATGATCCTATACATCGAAAACCCGAAGGACTCCACAAAAAGATTATTAGAAACAATAAACCAATACAGTAAGGTCGCAGGATACAAAATTAACATACAAAAGCCCATAGCCTTTCTATATGCCAACAATGAAATATTAGAAAACGAACTCAAAAAAATAATCCCCTTCACGATTGAAACAAAAAAAATAAAATACCTAGGAATAAACATAACAAAGAATGTAAAGGACCTATATAATGAAAACTACAAGGCATTATTAAGAGAAATAGAAAAAGACACAATGAGATGGAAAAATATTCCTTGTTCTTGGATAGGAAGAATAAATATAATCAAGATGGCCAAATTACTCAAAGCAATATATAAATTTAATGCAATTCCCATCAAAATTCCTATGACATTTTTTAAAGAAATGGAACAAAAAACATCAGAATTATATGGAACTATAAAAAACCCCGAATAGCCAAAGCAATCCTAAGGAAAAAGAATGAAGCTGGGGGCATTACAATACCTGACTTTAAACTATATTATAGAGCCACGATAATCAAAACAGCATGGTATTGGCAGAAAAATAGACACTCAGACCAATGGAACAGAATAGAAAGCCCAGAAATAAAACCACATATATATAGTCAAATAATCTTTGATAAAGGGGCCAACAACACACAATGGAGAAAAGAGAGCCTCTTCAACAAATGGTGTTGGGAAAACTGGAAAGCCACATGCAAAAGAATGAAACTCGACTACAGCCTGTCCCCGTGTACTAAAATTAATTCAAAATGGATCAAAGACCTAAATATAAGACCTGAAACAATAAAGCACATAGAAGAAGACATAGGTACTAAACTCATGGACCTGGGTTTTAAAGAACATTTTATGAACTTGACTCCAATGGCAAGAGAAGTGAAGGTAAAGATAAATGAATGGGACTACATCAGAATAAAAAGTTTTTGCTCAGCAAGAGAAACTGATATCAAAATAAACAGACAGCCAACTAAATGGGAAATGATATTTTCAAATAACAGCTCAGATAAGGGCCTGATATCCAAAATTTACAAAGAACTCATAAAACTCAACAACAAACAAACAAACAATCCAATAAAAAAATGGGAAGAGGACATGAACAGACACTTCTCCCAGGAAGAAATACAAATGGGCAACAGATATATGAAAAGATGCTCAGCTTCATTAGTTATTAGAGAAATGCAAATCAAAACTACAATGAGATACCACCTCACCCCTGTTAGATTAGCTATTATCAACAAGACGGGTAATAGCAAATGTTGGAGAGGCTGCGGAGAAAAGGGAACTTTCATCCACTGTTGGTGGGACTGTAAAGTAGTACAACCATTATGGAGGAAAGTATGGTGGTTCCTCAAAAAACTGCAAATAGAACTACCTTATGACCCAGCAATCCCTCTATTGGGTATATACCCCAAAACCTCAGAAACATTGATACGTAAAAGACACATGTAGCCCCATGTTCATTGCAGCACTGTTCACAGTGGCCAAGACATGGAAACAACCAAAAAGCCCTTCAATAGAAGACTGGATAAAGAAGATGTGGCACATATACACTATGGAATACTACTCAGCCATAAGAAATGATGACATCGGATCACTTACAGCAAAATGGTGGGATCTTGATAACATTATACGGAGTGAAATAAGTAAATCAGAAAAAAACAAGAACTACATGAATCCATACATTGGTGGAACATAAAAATGAGACTAAGAGACATGGACAAGAGTGTGGTGGTTACCAGGGGTGGGGGGAGGGAGGACATAGGAGGGAGGGAGGGAGAGAGTTAGGGGGAGGGGGAGGGGCACAGGGAACTAAATAGAGGGTGACGGAGGACAATCTGACTATGGGCGAGGGGTATGCAACATAATTTAATGACAAGATAACCTAGACATGTTTTCTTTGAATATATATACCCTGATTTATTAATGTCATCCCATTAACATTAATAAAAATTTATTAAAAAAAAAAAAAAAGAGAGATATTGGTCTGTAGTTTTCTTTTTTTGTGCTGTCCTTGCCCGGTTTCGGTATGAGGGTTATGTTGGCCTCATAAAATGTGTTTGGAAGTATTGCTACTTCTTCAATTTTTTGGAAGACTTTGAGTAGAATAAGAACCAAGTCTTCTTTGAATGTTTGATAGAATTCACTAGTAAAACCATCTGGGCCTGGACTTTTATTTTTGGGGAGGTTTTTAATAGTTTTTTCTATTTCCTCCCTGCTAATAGGTCTGTTTAGGCTTTCTGCTTCTTCATGACTCAGTCTAGGAAGGTTGTATTGTTCTAGGAATTTATCTATTTCTTCTAGATTGTTTTATTTGGTGGCATATAGTTTTTCATAGTATTCTACAATAATTCTTTGTATATCTATGAAGTCTGTGGTGATTTCTCCTCTTTCATTTTGGATTTTGTTTACATGAGTCCTTTCTCTTTTTTCCTTGGTGAGTCTTGCCAAGGGTTTGTCAATTTTGTTGATCTTTTCAAAGAACCAGCTATTTGTTTTATTAATTTTTTCTATAGTTTTTCTGTTCTCTATTTCATTCATTTCTGCTCTGATTTTTTTTATATAATTTTATTTTTTTAATGGGGTGACATCAATAAATCAGGATATATATATTCAAAGAAAACATGTCCAGGTTATCTTGTCTTCAATTATGTTGCATACCCATCACCCAAAATCAGATTGTCCTCTGTCACCTTCTATCTAGTTTTATTTCTGCCCCTCCCCCTCCCCCTTTCCCTCTTCCTCTCCCCCTCCCCCCATAACCACCACACTCTTATCAATGTCTCTTAGTCCCACTTTTATGTCCCACCTACATATGGAATAATGCAGTTCCTGTTTTTTTCTGATTTACTTATTTCACTTCGTATAATATTATCAAGATCCCACCGTTTTGCTGTAACTGATCCGATGTCATCATTTCTTATGGCTGAGTAGTATTTCATAGTGTATATGTGCCACATCTTCTTTATCCAGTCTTCTATTGAAGGGCTTTTTGGTTGTTTCCATGTCCTGGCCACTGTGAACAGTGCTGCAATGAACATGGGGCTGCATGTGTCTTTATGTATCAATGTTTCTGAGTTTTGGGGGTATATACCCAGTTGAGGGATTGTGGGTCATAAGGTACTTCTATTTTCAGTTTTTGGAGGAACCACCATACTTTCTTCTATAATGGTTGTACTACTTTACATTCCCACCAACAGTGAATGAGGGTTCCTTTTTCTCCACAACCTCTCCAACATTTGCTATTGCCTGTCTTGTTGATAATAGCTAATCTAACAGGTGTGAGGTGGTATCTCATTGTAGTTTTGATTTGTATTTCTCTAATAACTAAAGAAGATGAGCATCTTTTCATATATCTGTTGCCCATTTGTATTTCTTCCTGGGAGAAGTGTCTGTTCATGTCCTCTTCCCATTTTTTTATTGGATTGTTTGTTTGTTGTTGAGTTTTATGAGTTCTTTGTATATTTTGGATATTAGGCCCTTATTTGAGCAGTTGTTTGAAAATATCATTTCCCATTTAGTTGGCTGTTTATTTTGTTGTCAGTTTCTCTTGCTGAGCAAAAACTTCTTAGTCTGATGTAGTCCCATTCATTAATTTTTGCCTTCACTTCTCTTGCCTTTGGAGTCAAATTCATAAAATGCTCTTTAAAACCCAGGTCCATGAGTTTAGAACCTATGTCTTCTTCTATGTACTTTATTGTTTCAGGTCTTATGTTTAAATCTTTGATCCATTTTGAGTTAATTTTAGTAGAGGGGGACAAACTGTAGTCCAGTTTCATTCTTTTGCATGTAGCTTTCCAGTTTTCCCAGCACCATTTGTTGAAGAGGCTTTCTTTTCTCCATTGTGTGTAGTTGGCCCCTTTATCTAAAATTATTTGACTATATATATGTGGTTTTATTTTTGGGTTTTCTGTTCTGTTCCATTGGTCTGAGTGTCTATTTTTCTGCCAATACCATGCTGTTTTGATTGTCGTGGCCCTATAATATAGTTTGAAGTTAGGTATTGTAATGCCCCCAGCTTCATTCTTTTTCTTTAGGATTGCTTTGGCTATTCGGGGTTTTTTATAGTTCCATATAAATCTGATGATTTTTGATCCATTTCTTTAAAAAATGTCATTGGAATTTTGATGGGAATTGTATTAAATTTGTATATTGCTTTGAGTAATTTGGCCATCTTGATTATATTTATTCTTCCTAAGCAAGAACAAGGAATATTCTTCCATCTCATTATATCTTTTTCGATTTCCCTTAACAATGGTTTATAGTTTTCATTATATAAGTCCTTTACATTCTTTGTTATGTTTATTCCTAAGTATTTTATTTTTTTTGTTGCAATCATGAAGAGGATTATTCTTTTGAGTTCATTCTCAAATGTTTCATTGTTGGCATATAGAAAGGCTATGAACTTTTGTATGTTAATTTTGTATCCTGTGACCTTACTGTATTGGCTTATTGTTTCTAGTAGGCTTTTTGTGGATTCTTTGGGGTTTTCGATGTATAGGATCATATCATCTGCAAAAAGTGATACCTTTACTTCTTCTTTTCCAAAATGGATGCCTTTAATTTCTTTATATTGTCTGATTGCTCTGGCTAGAACCTCTAATACCACATTAAATAAGAGTGGAGAGAGTGGACAACCCTGTCTTGTTCCTGATTTAAGGGAGAAAGCCTTCAGTTTTGTGCCATTTAATATGATGTTAGCTGATGGTTTATCATATATGGCCTGTATCATATTGAGATATTTTCCTTCTATAGCCATTTTGTTGAGAGTCTTAAACATAAAATGGTGTTGTATTTTATCGAAAGCCTTTTCTGAATCTATTGATAAGATCATGTGGTTTTTGTTCTTTGTTTTGTTGATATGGTATATTACGTTAACCGTTTTACGTATGTTGAACCATCCTTGAGATTCCAGGATGAATCCCACTTGATCATGATGTATTGTTTTTTTTTAATATGTTGTTGTTTTCGATTTGCTAGTATTTTGTTTAGTATTTTAGCATCTGTATTCATTAGAGCTATTGGTCTGTAGTTTTCTTTTTGTGTGCCGTCCTTGCTCGGTTTCCATATGAGGGTTATGTTGGCCTCATAAAATGTGTTTGGAAGTATTGCTACTTCTTCAATTTTTTGGAAGACTTTGAGTAGAATAAGAACCAAGTCTTCTTTGAATGTTTGATAAAATTCGCTGGTATAGCCATCTGGGCCTGGACTTTTATTTTGGGGGAGCTTTTTAATGGTTTTTTTCTATTTCTTCTTTACTAATAGGTCTGTTTAGGCTTTCTGCTTCTTCATGACTCAGTCTAGGAAGGTTGTATTGTTCTAGGAATTTATCCATTTCTTCTAGATTGTTGTATTTGGTGGCATATAGTTTTTCATAGTATTCTACAATAATTCTTTGTATATCTATGATGTCTGTGGTGATCTCTCCTCTTTCATTTTGGATTTTATTTATTTGAGTCCTGTGCCTTTTTTCCTTGGTGAGTCTTGCCAAGGGTTTGTCCATTTTGTTGATCTTTTCAAAGCACCAGCTCCTTGTTCTATTAATTTTTCTATAGTTTTTCTGTTCCCTGTTTCATTTATTTCTGCTCTGATTTTTATTATCTCCTTTCTTCGGCTGGTTTTGGGTTGTCTTTGTTCTTCTTTTTCCAGTTCCATAAGGTGTGAAGTTAAGTGGTTCACTTGGGCTCTCCCTTGTTTATTCATATATGCCTGAAGTGATATAAACTTCCCTCCTATTACTGCTTTTGTTGCATCCCGTAGATTCTGATATGTCGTATTTTCATTTTCATTTGTCTGTATATATCTTTTGATCTCTGCGCTTATTTCTTCTTTGACCCATTCATTTTTTAGAAATATGTTGTTTAGTTTCCACATTTTTGTGGGGTTTTTTTCCTCTTTTTTTGCAGTTGAATTCTAGTTTCAAGGCTTTATGATCAGAAAATATGCTTGGTACAACTTCGATTTTTCTGAATTTGCTGATGTTGTTTTTGTGGCCCAACAGATGGTCAATTCTTGAGAATGATCCATGTACACTGGAGAAAAATGTATACTCTGTCACTTTGGGATGAAATGTCCTGTAGATGTCTATCATATCCAGGTGCTCTAGTGTTTTGTTTAAGGCCAATATATCTTTGTTGATTCTCTGTTTGGATGACTGATCTAGAGCCATGAGCGGTGTATTGAGGTCTCCAAGTATGATTGTATTTTTGTCAGTTTTTGTTTTTAGTTCAATAAGTAGCTGTCTTATATATTTTGGTGCTCCTTGGTTTGGTGCATATATATTAAGGATTGTTATGTCTGCTTGATTCAGTATCCCCTTAATCACTATGAAATGACCATTTTTGTCTCTGAGTACTTTTGCTGTCTTGTAGTCAGCATTATTAGATATGAATATTGCTACACCTGCTTTTTTTATGTTATTTGCTTGGAGTATTGTTTTCTAGCCTTTCACTTTGAATTTGTTTTTATCCTTGTTGCTTAGATGTGTTTCTTGTAGGCAGCATATAGTTGGATTTTCTTTTTTAATCCATTCTGCTACTCTGTGCCTTTTTATTGGTGAGTTTAATCCATTTACATTTAGTGTAATTATTGACACTTGTGAGTTCCCTATTGCCATTTTATAAATTGCTTTCTGTTAGTTTTGTATCTTGTTTGATTTTTCTCTTTTGTTTTTCTATCATTTGTTTTTGTTTGTTTGTATTCCATACTTATTTCCTCTATTGCTACCATTTTTAAGTCATGTGCTTCTGTGGTGGTTTTTTCAAGTGTAGTTACCATTAAGTAATGAAAAGGGTACCTACCATATTCATTGTAGTACCCTATCTTATGAATGTTTCTGCACTTCATCGTCTTTGCTACTGTTATTCTCCATCCTCTCCCCTTTTTTTGCTTTTGTTGTCGCAGTTTAAATTTGGTTTTATTATGTTCTTGATGGAGCTTTCACTTGTGGTTTTGTTTTGTTTTGTTCTTTGAATCTAGTTGGAAAACCCCCTTTAGTATTTCCTGGAGTGGGGTTTACTGATGATAAATTCCCTCATCTTTTCTGTATTTGTGAATGTATTTATTTCTCCTTCATATTTGAAGGATAGCTTTGATGGGTATAGTATTCTTGGCTGAAAGTTCCTCTCTTTCAGGGCTTTAAATATTGGGGTCCACTCTCTTCTAGCTTGTAGAGTTTCTGCTGAGAAATCTGATGGTAATCTAATAGGCTTTCCTTTATATGTTGTACTCTTCTTTTCCCTGGCTGCCTTGAGAATTTTTTCTTTGTCGTTGGTTTGTGCCATTTTCATTATGATGTGCCTTGGAGTGGGTTTGTTGGGGTTACGAAAACTTGGTGTTCTATTTGCTTCTTGAATTTGAGGCTTTAGTTCTTTCCACAGACTTGGGAAGTTCTCGTCTATTATTTGTTTACGTTTATTCTCCATTCCATTTTCTCTCTCTTCTCCCTCTGATATACCTATTATTCTTATGTTATTCTTTTTGATGGAGTCAGACAATTCCTGTAGGGCTTTCTCATTTTTTTTAATTTTTGAGTCTCTCTCTTCTTCTCTCTGTTGTGCCTGAAGTTGCTTGTCTTCTATGTCACTAATCCTACCTTCTATCTGGCCTGTTCTATTAGCTAAGCTTGTTACCTCGTTTTTCAGTTCATGAATTGAGTTTTTCATCTCTGTTTGATTTGTTTTTATAGTTTCAATTTCCTTGATAACATATTCTTTGTGTTCCTTGAGTTGTTTGTTTTCTGAGCTCTCTAAAATGCCTTTCTGTGTTTTCTTGTATATCTCTGAGTATTTTTAGGATTTCTATTTTAAATTCTCTGTCATTTAGCTCCAAGGTTTCCAATATATTAAATTTTTCCTCCATAGATTTTTCCACATCTATCTGTGCTACTTCTCTATCTTTTGTATCCATGATATTCGATTTCCTTTTTCTTAATGGCATCTGAGGGTGGTCTTGTTAATAGCCCTAATGAAAATTAATAAAGAACAAAAAGTAAAGAAAAAAAAGGAAAAAAAATGGAAAAAAAATTGGAAAATAAAACACAAAAAAAACAATAATAATTTATTATCCCCCCCCCCCTTTTTTTCTTCTCTTCCCCTCCTTTCCCCTCCTCCTCAGGAAAATATTGTGATGAACTGAGAATTATATTATGCTAAATGGAACAAAAACTGCCTACAATGGAGGGCCTGCATTGGAGCAAAGTGTTCAAGGGGCAAAAAGGAAGTAAGGACCCACAAAATGCACAAAAGGAAACAATTTGGGTCAAATATAAAATGATTTGCTTGTAAGTGATGGTCGACTAAGAGATATAATGAGAGGGATAATAGGGAAACAGAAAAAAGGAAAAAAATAACTATTGTATTAAGTGGAGCAAAAACTAAATAGAATAGAGATCCTGGGTTGGGAGGAATGCTAATGAGTTAAAAAGCGAGGTAGAAAGCACCCAAATGCCACAAAAAAAATCTTGAGTCCCAAATGAAATAATTTGTTTGTGATTGAGGATTGAATGAGAGGAAAAGTAAAAGGAGAAAAGAAGAAACTAATAGAGAGGGAGAAATAAGAAAAAGGGGAAATGGAAAAGAAGAAAAAAGAAAAAAAAAAAAGAGAGAGAGAGAAAGTGTTAAGGGTTTTGGAGTGTAACCCTCATGGAGAGTAAGGAAGAAGAAAAGAAATAAAATGTAACACTGATGGATAGTGTAGTTCAAGAAGAGGAAAGAATAAGATGGGCAGAGAATAAAAGGACCAAGGTGGAGGAAATAGAAATAATAATAATACAGGCAAGAAGATGAAAGAAATAAAAAAATAGTGTTGTGAACAAGTTATAAAGTCTATGGATTTTTCCTGATTTTGAGAGGTTAACTTCTTCCTTTTTCTTTCCTCTCCCTCTTCCTGGTCGGTGACTCTGTACCCCAGGCTCTGTGCCTGTGGCAAGCTTAGGTAGAGATTTGCAGTTGATGAGGCTCTACGGCGATGTCATATATTAGGCTTCAGTCTCGTTGGTAGTCAAGGCTTGTTAGCGTTTGCAGGCTCCAACAATGAGAGAGTTCGTATTCCCAGAGCTTCTCTCCTAGTCTCTCCTTCCTGAATTAGCAGCCTGATGATCCAGCTATGAGGCTGCCGCTGCCGCTGCCGCTGCCTCTGCCTTCACCTTCAGTGTGTGAACTCCCGGATGCTCCAAGGATAGATTTTTCTGTCTCTGGTTGATGAACTTGTTGAAATTTTGGGGAGATTTGTCAGTTGTGCTCCTCACGGCGCCATTTCTCTGAAATCACTTCCTCTATACTACTTTTTTATACCGTATTTTACTGTACCTTTTCTATATTTAGATATGTTTAGATACATAAATACCTACCATTGTGTTACAGTTGCCTACAGTGTTCAGTAGAGTAGCATGCTCTACAGGTTTGTTTGTCAATCTAGAAGCAAGAGGCTGGCCCATGGAGCCTAGGTGTGTAGTAGGCTATTCCATCTGGGTTGTATAAGTGCACACAGTGATGTTCACACAATGATGAAATTGCCCAACGATGCATTTACAGTTAAACCGCGCATGACTATGTGCATGAAAGGGGCAAATCATACGAAAGGGGCAAATTTCTAGCCCAAAGAGGGCTTGAAATTCAGTTATTTTCTAATAAAGGATGAAAACACTGCACACCAAAGTCTATTTGCAAGATACAAATTTAGCAGAATTGATAGTCCCAACAAATCCTAGGTAATTTATAACCAGGCTTGAAAAAAGGCTGAAGGTTCTTAGCATTAAGCTTTCACTTATTCAAAGTCAATTATGACAACACCCTCGTTCCACCCTCGAGACACTCTGACTCCAAAGAAAAGTTTCACAAATAATAGCGGTATCCCCACAACACTCCTGAGGACAGTCCAGGCTGAATAGCAGTCATGGCCGGTTTGGAGTCACCATAGGCACTTGAGCAGAAGCCAGTTGTCACACACTGTAGCGCAGGTATTTTTAAGAGCTGAGCACAGCAGAAGCTCCCCCATCAACCCTGGCTGGCCTCAATTTGTTGCCTGGAGCTATATTGCTGAACCTCTGATGTATTGCTAGGGAGGTCACTGGAGAATTGTGTATTTGCTCAAAGGTACCTTAACCCTCTTGTCTTTGCCCATAAGTCAGAGCACTGAAATGCATGAATTGGCAGAAAGACTCCAGCTGCCCAGGGCTTCTTATGACAAGCCCTTCAGATCTTCTGCCATCGCAGCTAACAATATGTGGAAAACACAGAGATACCTTTTTCTCTTGAAATAATAAGCCTAGCACCGGGATCGGGGATCTGAAGGAAGTCCAAGAGGTTAAAGGGAAGTCGCAGCAACAACCAGAGGCAGTGGAGTTCCTCATCTATAAGAGCGTCCCTAGTTACCTGGCTCAAAGAAGTAGAACTGCTTACTATTAGAAAATATAAGGGGTGAAGAATAAAGATAAATCGCCAAGTCCCTCATGTGGATTGGGTCACTGAGGTGCAAAGGGTATCCAAATTCCTGCCTCCCCTCTGCTCAGCCCAGGGCTACAAAAGAGGCACATTTTTCTCATTAGTCTGACCAGAAGGGGCACCTTTTTCTAATTGGCCAATTGAAAGGGGACACATTTTTGTAAATCCTACCCAGAAGAATTTGGATGGGATTTCCATCACCCCCATTAAAAGGCACTTGATGTTCTAGGTAGCCCTGTGGGGAGGGACACTGTGCCACTCACAGTTCTATCCTCTGTGACAAGTGCAGTGAATGACATGGTGATAAACAAGAAGATGCAAGGGCACTGAACTAAATGTTTGTCAAGCTGGGATTTGTGGCTTTAACATCCTGGCATTAACCTCCAAGAGTATATACTCAGTACTCTGAATAAAACTGATAAAATCCAACTTACCTGCCTCCCCAGCTAGGCAGGTAGCTGGCTTTTTAAGAGTGGGGATCGTGTGTACACTTCTTTTATGATCCCCAAAGCAATATCTATGGGTGTTATGCCCAAAGTAGGTATTTCAATAAACATTGCTAAATGGCTCGTTTGAATAGGAGGGCTGTTTTAAAACCCTCATTGTAGGCATTTGAGAACTACTGAAGCTGATTTGTGAAGATTTTCTGCTTTAATGCAGCTTTGACACTGAACTTTGGGATCCCTAAAGGCAAATTTTAATTTATGCGAGTGCTCAAAAGAGACTACCCTGAAGGTATACAGGTGTTTCTGAATGCAGGTGAGTCAAGCCTGGCAATGGGAGCAAAATAGTTTCTGGGTTTCTTAAAGAGACAGTGTTTATAGGGATAAAGGTAGAAGTCTTCGCTCTCCTTGTTTCCTAGAGCTTAATTTGCCTTATCGTGTCAACAGGCAAATTAAACGGTCTAATTGGGTTCTAATTCCATCTAACCGTTTCCAGAATGAAACCAAGCATTCACAAATAAAAACTGAAATAACATGCTAAATAACTTGCTGACCCTACTGTCCCTCCCCCAGTTTCCAAGATAAATTACTTATAAAAAGGTAGAAAATGTTCCAGAAGGTTAATATTGGCTCTCTATGGATAGTGAAATACTTATATTCTCTTTTTTTCACCTGTCTAAAATTTCCACAATTATTATAAATGACAGATTTTAATGCATAAAATACTTTGTGATAAAATAACATCGTATCCTGCTTGTCCTGGGCAAATGGATGAGCATGTGATCCAATCTGGGCTCGCGAGATTCCTTGATTGTTAGTATTCCTCACACAGCCCAGCCTTCTGCTGATATCAGGAAGTCAGTTCCAAGAAGCTACATTTTCACGTTCTCCCAGCTGTGGGACTCCAGAGACAAGACCCCTTCCTTCTCCTCCAATCCTAGGGAAGGACTCCTATATATTTTTCCAAGAGAAATGAAAGCATATGTTCATTCCGAAATGAGTGGACATTCTGAAATAAAAGCATTCTATCCACTTGTACAGAAAGATTTGTAGCAGCTTTTCAGTTTTCAATAGCCCCAAACTGAAAAGATCATAATATCTACCAAAAGGGGAACAGACAAACAAATTAGGGCATAGTCATGCAATAGAACACTACTTTGCAACAAGAATGTATGAATGTGATACGTGCAGCAGCAAGAATAAACCTCCACCCCACCCCCCAAATATATAAAATAGACATAATCTATATGGATAAAATTCCAGAAGATGCAAACTAATCTATAGGGACAGAAAGCAGACCAGTGGTACTAGGGGAAAGGAGGAGTGCAGGCAGGGACAAGAGGGAGGGACTAGATAAGGAATAGGAAGAAACTTTCAATGGTGATGAATATGTTCATTAATCTTGACTGTACTAATGGCACCACAGGTGTTTTTCTATGTAAAAACTTACCAAACTTTACACTCCAAACAGAGGTCGCTTATTGTATGTCAATTATACTTCAATAAAGCTAGGGTTTTTTAAATACAAGGCAATAAAAAATTAAGTCTATCTTGTATACTGTTTCAGGGGCTACAGTTATTCCCTGACAGAGCAAGAGAATCTTGCTCCATGTCGATGTCATTAGCCTGTCCAGTGACAAGGACTTCCTGAGGGACTGTTTGAATATAAAGTGTTATCTAGTTACCTATGCTAATGTGATTATGATGACCATCTCTTTTTGCTTAACAAGCTGAGTACATTTTCTTGCGGGCAATCATTCTTTTCTTCCACCCAGATTTTTGTACAAGAAATGAAACTAAATTTCATCTCTGCTCTAGTATGCAGACATGCCAAAGAACATGAAAAACAAGAGAAAAAGAATCCAATTAAAAAGAGAAAATCAAGGGACAACTGGCTCATATAGCTTTGGCTGATCAGGAGGTTGTCATTCTGATTTTCTGTCTCAAGTCCCGTTCCTGTATTTTCAGGAACGGTGTGAAAGATTCTAAGCATCATAAGGAAAATCAGCGTCTTTTACTTTTCTGTTAAGCCCACACACCCAGCATGTACCAGGTGGGTGTAGTGTAGTGATTAAATACAATAGACTGTTTGATGGCTGTGGAAACTTGAACAAGTTACTTAAACTTTCTGACACCCAGTTTCATTGTCTGCAAAATGGAGATAATCTACTCACCTAGGAAGGGATGTCTTGAGTCTGAAATGAGAGGCCTTCCTAAAGCAATGGTGCTCTAATACATTTTGAATTCTAGATATGTGGGAGTAATTCATCTTTATTAATTCTCATGACAACCTTGCAAAGTAGGCATTATCATCCCATTTTACAAATTAAGAAACTGAAACTCAAAGCTTCAATAATTTATCAAGATAATAGAATTGGTTGCAAAGTAGATTAACCTGCCTCAAAAGGCCGACATCTTTTCCCTGTGCCATATTACTTTTCTAGCAGGGTTAATAAATATTTGCTAATGGATTGACAAGATATGACTTTAAAAGATTCTATAACATAAATATCCAAAGTGTGTGTGTGGGAGGGAATGTTCTCTACAGAAGACAGTGATGCTGTCTGTGCTCAAATTTTTTAAATATATATTTCCTCTGAATCTGTAGTTCATTCTTTTTAAAGTGCTCAATGATAGCAAAATTTTAAGATAGATAAGATTAAGGCAAACACATTAACTACATGAGTATGTACATGACTAAGCCAGGTAATTATATTTGAGGTAAAAGTGAGATGGAAATACTGATCGTGCTTTTTTTCTTTCTTTCTTTCTTTTTTTTTTTTTTGTAGTTTTCAAAGACAATTTCAAAAACGTGCTAAAAATTCATCAGAATACGGTATCACTTGAAATAGGTGTGTAGTCTTTTATGGTACCCACTTTTAAGTGAAAAGCACTGAATTTAGTTAGATCTGATGCTTACTTGAAAAATATCAGATCATTACATCGCAGTCATAGCTCATTTAGCTTTGATTTTGCTCTGTTTCAAGCCATGATTCACAAGTGGCAAAACATTTAAGCTTCTTCTCAGGTTAGTTTGCCTATAGTTGAGTGTAGTGATGAGTATTAGCCGATCAGTTGTCTTTAAATACTAATTTGAAATACTTTAAAAATCTGTTTTATAGGTACTATTTCTGCTTGTTTATCATTAAATGCAACTCTCTAATAATGAAAAAGAAGAAATAACTGTTATATATTTATTCTTTAAAAAAAATTTTTTAAAGATTTTATTGATTGAGTTTATGGCGCAGGGCTTGGGGACAAGAAGTAGTTGCTTCACTCTAGCTATTCACTGGTTGCTTGTCATATGTGCCTTAAAAGGGCAAGTTCTGGGTTTCAGTGACCTCAGTGTTCCAGGTTGGCACTCTATCCACTGTGCCACCACAAGCCAGGCTTAAAATTAGTTGTAAATCATTCTTATTTTTTTATTACAGTTGACATACAATATTAGTTTCAGGTGTACACCCCAGTGATTAGACATTCTATAACTTACTAAGTGATCATCCCAATGAATCTTGTACCCATTGACAACATACATAGTTATTAAAATATTATGGACTATATTCTCTATGCTGTACTTCACGCTCCCATGATTTTCCTGTAACAACCAATCTGTATTCTTAATCCTTTCATCATTTTCATCCATCTCTCCCATCTGGCAACAGTCAGAATATTCTCTGTACCTGTGAGTCTGCTTCTGTTCTGCTTGTTCATTTGAGTTTTTTTTTTAAGATTCAATTATCAATCGATATGTATTTATTGCCATTTTATTGTTCATATTTATATATTTTTTTCTTCTTAAAGAAGACCCTTTAATATTTCATGTAATACTGGTGGAGATGAGTCCCTTTAGCTTTTTCTTTTATGGGAAGATTGAAGCCTGCCTTTCCCTACATCACCATCTTGATCAGTCTATAGTTATTTTAACTAATTTAATTTTAGCTGGGTTTAAAATTATAAGAGAAATTCACAGAGTTATTGCTACTAGACAAAAAAGAGGCTAACTGTCAAGATGCCTAATTTTAGTTCCAGCTGGAGCTGCTGTGTGACTATACACAAATAGTAATTCCCTCTGATCTTTCTCCCATTTAAAAAAAGTTAAGGGAGCCTGACCAGGTGGTGGCGTGGTAGATAGAGCGTTGGCCTGGGGCTCCAAGGACCCGGTTCAAAACCCCGAGGTCGCCGGCTTGAGCATGGGATCATAGACAGGAACCAATGATTGCTGGCTTGAGCCCAAGGTCACTGGCTTCAGCAAGGGGTCACTGGCTCAGCTGGAGCCCCCCCCCCAGTCAAGGCACATATGAGAAAGCAATCAATGGACAACTAAGGTGCTGCAACTGTGAATTGATGCTTCTCATCTCTCTCCCTTCCTGTCTGTCCCTGTCTCTCTCTCTTTCTCTCTGTCTCTTGCACTATAAAATTAGTTAATTAGGTGGTAAGTCACATGTCTTTTTAATGGCAGCACCTCAGTGTTTTTTGATAGACCACTAGTTTAAACAGTTTTTTTGTTTTAAACTCAATTTTTAACAAGCTTTGAGACAGTAATTAAATGTTTTGATGCCAAGGGTTTTTCCTTTCCTCGGTATTTGAAATAAGTAGGGGAAAGGTGGGAATAAGGTTATTCTGGCATTCATCAAGTGAGTATTGTCAAAAGGATATAATTGGAAGATTTTTACATAGATAACTCCAACATTTATGAAGATATTTATCTTGCCAGGAGAAAGAAGCTTTATATCTTAAGAAAAATATACAACTTTATCAAAAATAAAGTTCCCTATACAAAATTCAGTCGTACACATAATAGAATATTTGTAATAAACTGAATATAAAAATCATTCTGACTCCATCTCTACACATGCTGCAGATGGCTTTTCTAGTCTACCTGAATCATTACCAGCTAGAAGCAGTGGTCATTGGTACTTAGACGTGAGATGCAAAGTATAGAATTGTGACAACAATTCCAGTGCCATGAGGACTTTTCCTGGGTGTGGACTTTTCCTGGACTCCTGCTCCTTGTGACAGCTCCTAACAGACTGAACTGGGGTTGGGTTGCATTTGCAGGGATTTGGAATGGTTTTGGTGCCAACTTGGATTTGGTGAACATGTTAAGGACACTACTCTCTTATGAATTCTTGCTGTATTGGCCAAGAGTTTGCTTAAAGGCTTTAATCACTGTAAAAAAAAAATAGAAGACTGGATAAAAAAGATGTGGCACATATACATTATGGAATACTACTCAGCCATAAGAAATGATGACATCGGATCATTTACATCAAAATGGTGGGATCTTGATAACATTATACAGAATGAAATAAGTAAATCAGAAAAAAACCAAGAACTGCATGATTCCATACATAGGTGGGACATAAAAATGAGACTAAGAGACATGGAGAAGAGTGTGGTGGTTGGGGGGGGGGGGGAGGAGGGAGAAGGGGAGGGGGAGGGGCACAAAGAAAACTAGATAGAAGGTGATGGAGGACAATCTGACTTTGGGTGATGGGTATGCAACATAATTGAATGACAAGATAACCTGGACATGTTTTCTTTGAATATATGTACCCTGATTTATTGATGTCACCCCATTAAAATTAATAAAAATTTATTTATATAAAAAAAATCACTCTGTTCATTTACATCTATGACCTAGAATACCTTATGGAACCCAGCTTTCAAAAATGAAATCCCAATTGGCAATCTTCCCAAGTCATCCAGTACATTAATGTTAATCATATAAGATTCACACAGCCACACAGCTTCATCACTTATTCCCGAAGCACACAAAACGAAACATGGTCTAGTTTTTGATCAACATTGCTATTGAAATTCTTTGTTGTAAACTATTTTCAAAATGCCCTATATAGGATTCATTTCATTCTTGCCAGCTGATTAGTCTGAAACAAGATGACCATCAATTAGCAATGCTTGTGTTTGATGTCTTTGGAAGGTAGCCAGACCACACACACACACACACACACACACACACACACATGGAAAAATAATTAACTGAACATCTGCTATTTTCTTTCAAATTTGGTCTTGGTTAAAAGGACATAAAGTACACAGCAACAACCAGCTGCTGACAAGCAAAGTTCAGCAAATATTTTAAGTCTGTGCCAAAATGTGTCCTTCCTTTTCCTCTGTAAAATTTAATGGTGAAATACATAAATCACAAAATATATAAGAAAGACTCTTCATTGTGGCCTATAATCTTAATTAATATATGCTAAATTTATATGCTACCATGAAAATACATGCTAATAAATCAAGTTTTATCTTTAAAGACAGGAATTCACCTCTACAAATTCAGCCTGATGCTAGCAACTGAGACTTTTTAGATTCTACATCTAGGCTTTAACAGTCCACTGCAGGTGGGGCCCTGATCAACACATTTTATCTCTAAAACTTTTCACGTCTGAGGTTGTACTTATCATTTTTATTGCCTTTCAATTTTTTGGTTGCTTAGCTGAAAAATGTAAGAATTATCAGGTGTGTGTATTCTGAGAGATACTGGCAAATCACCCAAGGTACTTCTCGCCATCTTTGAGCATAAAGGGCAGTCTATTCACTTATTTATGCAAATATTCACAGCACTTACTTATGTACCCAGCATGGTCTCTGTGGATACAACTATGCACAAGACACACTCCTTTCCCCAAAGAAGTTACCATACAGTAGATGATAAGCAAATTCTTTCATCTCAAATAATCAAGCAATAGAGCTTTGTGAAAAAGGGGAAGGTTTTTACAGCTCCTTTTTCATTTATGAATTTGGAGATATGCCTAGAAGTGTAAAGCATTTGCTAGATACTAACCAGAGTCAGGAAACTCCATCTGTGGGATTTCTGTAGGGAAACTATGGTAGGCATTTGCAAATGAAAATGTGAACACCTAGCAGCTAACATGGAAACCTCTTCCAGTAGTAGAGGCAAATTTCTGAGGCATGCAAGAATTCAGGAATAGAGAATGCAATCAACCTTATGAGAATTTAGTATCTATCATCATGTATAAAATGAGAAAAATGGTGATATAGAAATGTTTTACAATATTTAAAACAAAAAAATTAGAACCCTCAAGACATAGTCAACTTGTTTTCTAATCATAAAACCATAGCTTTTGCCCAATTAATTCAATGTCAGTTTTCACCAAGTTGGCATAAGCTCAATTCTAAGTTTTAATATTTTCCTCGTTGGCTAAGTAATGCCCATACCCTGAGGACATAAGGCAAATAACTCCCTTCAACAGTTGTTCCAACATTAAAGACCTCAGCTTCTAAACACAATAGAATAACAAAGATCAGACTTACTTTCCCACCTTAAACAAATACAAAACTAGACAAAATATAATTGCACAGATGACAGAGTTTGTAGAAAAGGACATTAAATCATCTATAACTATACTACATATATTCAAAAAGGTTGACTAAAGCATAAGCATGAGGAGGATAGACATGGGAAATATAAGAAAGACCCAAATTTAACTCTTAGAGATGAAATACTATACATAATATGTGAGGCAAAAAACAAAACAAAACAAAACACACATTGTATGAAATAATTAGCAGATTAGATACTTCAGAAGAAAAGAAACAGTGAACTTTATTTTATTTTATTTTTATTTTTTTGTATTTTTCTGAAGCTGGAAACGGGGAAAGACAGTCAGACTCCCCCATGCGCCCGACCGGGATCCACCCAGGATGCCCACCAGGGGGCGATGCTCTGCCCCTCTGGGGAGTCGCTCTGTCGCGACCAGAGCTACTCTAGCGCCTGGGGCAGAGGCCAAGGAGCCATCCCCAGCGCCCGGGCCATCTTTGCTCCAATGGAGCCTCGCTGCGGGAGAGGAAGAGAGAGACAGAGAAGAAGGAGAGGGGGAGGGGTGGAGAAGCAGATGGGCGCTTCTCCTATGTGCCCTGGCCGGGAATCGAACCCGGGACTTCTGCACGCCAGGCCGAACCTGGGACTTCTGCACGCCAGGCCGACGCTCTACCACTGAGCCAACCGGCAGGGCCGAAACAGTGAACTTTAAAACTTAGCAATATAAACTATTGAAATAAACCAGAGGCATCAGTAAGCTGTGTAGAACAAGGCCAAGTAGCCTGCTGTATTTATAATTGGAGTCCCAGAAAAGGTAGCTCAGGGAGAGGAACAGAGAAGTTATTTGAGCCCTGGCTGAGTAGCTCAGTTGTTTAGAGTGTTGTCCCAGTACACCAAGGTTGTGGGTTAGATCCCCAGTCAGGGCACATACAGGAATCAACCAAGGAATACATAAATAAGCGGAACAACAAATCAATTATTTCCCTCTCTCTCTTCCTTTCTCTCTCTAAAATCAATCAATACATTTTTTTAAAAGTGTTGTTTGAAAAAACAGCCACAATTTTCTAAATTTTATGGAAACTATAAACTTACAGATCTAAGAAACTCAACAAACCCCAAGCAGAAAACATAAAGGAAACCACATAAAGGCGTAACATAATCAAATTGCTGTAAACCAGTAATAAAGAGAAAACCGAAATGTTACATAGAGGAATAGGATATATTAGTCAGCTCTAGCTTCCATAACAAAATGCCATAGACTGGTGGTTTAAACCATGGAAATTTATTTTCTCTCAGCTCTGGAGGCTGAAGTTCAAAATTATATGCCAGAATGGTTGAGTTGTGGTGACAGATCTCTTCCTGGTTTGCAGATGGTAGCTTTCAGGTTGTTTGCTCACATGGCCTCCCCTCTGTGCATGCACACAGAAAAAAAGCAAAAAAAGAGTAAATGGGGAGAATTTTTCTCTTCTTATAAGACCATCAATCCAGTGGAATTAGGACCTCACCATTATGACCTCATTTAACCGTAATCACCTCCTGAAAGTCCTGTCTCCAAATACAGGTACATTTGGCTTCAACATATGAATTTGGGAAAGAGGGGACACATAATTCAGTATCACAGTAAAAATAACAGTAGCCTTCTAATCAAAAAATTACAAATCAGGACACAATAGATTTGTGACAACTTTAAAGTATTCAAAGGAAAAAAATATAAGCTTATCCAAAAGATTTTTCAAAAGACTTTTCATATTCCAATTGCCTCTATAAGAAATGAAACAGGAAGTCCTTTTGGCAGAAGGAAAAAATGTGGAAATATAAAACTTACTAATGTATAAAGAGCGCCAGGTATAGTATATACAAGCATAGACTTATAGATTTTTTTTCTCTTTAAAATACAATTGATTGCCTAGTCCCCTGGTGGGCAAACTGTGGCTCGTGAGCCACACGTGGCTCTTCCACAAAATACCACATGCGGGCGCTATCTTGATAAGGAATATAGCTACATATATAGTTTAAGTTTAAAAAATTTGGCTCTCAAAAGAAATTTCAATCACTGTACTGTTGATATTTGGCTCTGTTGACTAATGAGTTTGCCGGCCACTGGCCCCTAACCTGTGGTGGTGCAGTGGGTAAAGCATCGATCTGGAATGCTGAGGTCGCTGGTTCAAAACCCCATGCTTGCCAGGTCAAGGCACATATGAGGAGCATTGAGTTGATGCTTTCTCTGCCTCCCCTCTTCTCTCTCTTTATCTCTAAAGTCAATAAATAAATTATTTTTCTTTTTTTTTATTCAAGGAGAGGAAGGGAGGCAGAGACAGATTCCCTCATGCACCCTGACCAGTATCCACCTGGCAAGCCCACTTAGGGGGCAATGCTCTGCCTATATGGAGTGTTGATCTGTTGCTCAGAAACCAAGCTCTACTTAGCACCTGAGGCAGAGGCCATTGAGCCATCCTCAGCACTCAGGGCCAACTCTCTCCAATCAAGCCACAGCTACAGGAGAGGGGGGAAGAGAGAGACAGAGAGAGAGAATCGAGAAGGGGAGGGGTGGAGAAGCAGATGGGTGCTACTCCTGTGTGCCCTGACCAGGAAATGAACCCAGGACATCTACACATCAGGCAGACACTCTACCACTGAGCTGACCAGCCAGGGCAAATAAAATCTTAAAAATAAAAATAAATTAAAATAAATAAAATATATCAAAAAATAAATAAAATACAATTGATTGTTAAAAGTAATAATGTATGATGGGGTTTATAACATTACAAAAGTGAAACGTATGGTGGCAGTAGCACAAAAGTTGAGGTTTTAAATGGATATGTACTACAAGGTTCTTATACTATATATATATATATATAAATAATGTTATTTGAAGATAAACTGTAATAAGTCAAATATACATACTCTAAACCCAATAGGAATCACACACACACAAAAAAGAAAAAAGAAACCAAAAGTGAATAATAGAGATAAAATGAAATTATAAAAAACACAATCCAAAAGAAGGCAGAACAGAAGAAAATGGTAACAAAGATGGAAAAAC
The DNA here is from genome assembly GCF_036850995.1 of Saccopteryx leptura. NCBI lineage: Eukaryota > Metazoa > Chordata > Mammalia > Chiroptera > Emballonuridae > Saccopteryx > Saccopteryx leptura. The sequence goes on along the minus strand of NC_089503.1, from coordinate 214,533,212 downwards.
TAAATAAATAGAAAGATGTTTACTATAGACTGTTTCCCTCACAATTCATGTAAAAACTTAATGGTCAATGTGATGATATGTGGAGGTGGGGCCTTTGGGAGTTAATTAATTAGATTATGCGGGTGGAACCCTTATAAATGTGATTAGTGCCCTCTCCCACCATGTAAGGACACTGAGAAGATAGCAGTCTATGGACCAGGAAGTGGGTCCTCACTGGCCACTTTAATGTTGGACTTCCAGCCTGTAGAAGTGTGAGAAATAAATTTCTGTAGTTCATAAGCCACCCAGTCTATAGCATTTTGTTAGAGCAGCCTTGACTAAGAGGATGGTAGATGTAAAGCCATTCATATCAATAACCATATCAATAATTAAGTGTAACTGGGCTAAACACCCAATATAAAAGGCAGAGATTATCAGATGGGATGAAAAGTAAGATCCAACTATATGCTGTCTTCAAGAGACCCACTTTCAATAGAAAGACATGTAAATTAAAGTACAAGGATAGAAAAATACATACCATGATAAAATGAATTTTATAAAAGCAGAGTGGCAGTAATTAGTATCAGACAAGGTAGATTACAGAACAAAGAAAATCACCAAAGACCAGAAAGAGTCATTTTATAAAGATAATCAACTCATCAAGACTTAAAAATCCTAAATATTTACGTACATAATAACAGAGTTGTTTTTTGTGTTTTTTTTTTTGTATTTTTCTGAAGTTGGAAACGGGGAGGCAGTCAGACAGACTTCCGCATGCGCCCGACTGGGATCCACCTGGTATGCCCACCAGGGAGCGATTCTCTGCCCATCTGGGGCATCACTCTGTTGCAACCAGGGCCATTCTAGTGCCTGAGGCAGAGGCCATGGAGCCATCCTCAGTGCCTGGGCCAACTTTGCTCCAGTGGAGCCTTGGCTGCGGGAGGGGAAGAGAGAGACAGAGAGGAAGGAGAGGGGGAGGGGTGGAGAAGCAGATGGGCGCTTCTCCTGTTTGCCCTGGCCAGGAATCGAACCCGGGACTCCTGCACGCCAGGCTGATGCTCTACCACTGAGCCAACTGGCCAGGGCCCATAATAACAATTTTAAAGAAAGCCTGATAGTATCGAAAGGAGAAATAAAGATTACACAATTATAGTTGGAGATGTCAAATCTTCCTCTCAACATCATCCTTCCTTTCTGTTTAACAAAAGTATATTTTGTTCTAAACAGACTTCCTTCATATTTACTCAACTCTTTGTACAAGTAACAAACAACATTTCTTCATTGAAATAGCATGTTAAAGATGCTAAGGAAAATTTAAAAAATAAAAGAAAGAAAGGAAAGGAGAAAGGAGAGGAGAGGAGGGGAGGTGGATCCTGGTCAGGGTGCATGTGGGAGTCTGTCTCTGCCTTCCCTAGTCTCACTGAATAAAAAAGTAATAATAATGTTTTAAATATTCTAAGAGTCATGAGTCATGACGGGAGGGGAGGGGAGGGGAGGGGAGGGGAGGGGAGAGGAGAGGAGAGGAGAGGAGAGGAGAGGAGAGGAGAGGAGAGGAGAGGAGAGGAGAGGAGAGGAGAGGAGAGGAGAGGAGAGGAGAGGAGAGGAGAGGAGAGGAGAGGAGAGGAGAGGAGAGGAGAGGAAAAGATAGACCAGTTAGAAAAATTGGAAAGAGAATATCAAGAGACAATTGGGTAATACAGCTTTGGATAATTTGGAGGTTGTCAGTCTGTTTTTGTGATATACACCCCATTTATATATTTTTTAAAATAGGGCCCTGGCTGATTGGCTCAGTTGTAGAGCATCAGCCCAGCATGTGGATGACCCGGATTTGATTCCCGGTCAAGGCACACAGGAGAAGCACACATCTGCTTTTCCACCCCTCCCCTTTTTGCTTCTCTCTCTCTCTCTCCCTGCCTGCCCCTTCTGCAGCCATGACTCAATTGGAGTAATTGGCTCTGGGCACTGAGGATGGCTCCATGGCCTCTGGCTCAGGTACTAAGAAGAGCTCAGTTGCTGAGGAACAGAGCAACACCCTAGATGGGCAGAGCATTGCGCTTTATTGGGCTTGCCTGGTGGATCCTGGTCAGGGTGCATGTGGGAGTCTGTCTCTGCCTTCCCTATTCTCACTGAATAAAAAAGTAATAATAATGTTTTAAATATTCTAAGAGTCATGAGTCATGAGTAAGGAGACTGCTGTCTCTGTGATGCTCATAATACATAGCATATATCAGGTGGGATACAGAGTAATGATTAACAATAAAAGGTTTATATGATTTTTAATCCAGTTTGATGTATGATTGTGGAACCTTGAAAGTTATTTAATCGCTCCAACACCTAGTTTCACTATCTGCAAAATAAGGATAACAGTGATATATTCATTTCTTAGGGCTGCCTTACAAATTACCACTAACTAGATGGCTTAAAAAAATAGAAATTTATCATCTCATAGTTCTGGAGGCCAGAAGTCCAAAACCCAGGTGTCCGCAGGACTGTGCTCCCTCTGAAGTCTCTGGGAAAGAAGCCTTCCTCACCTCCTCGGCACCTGGTGGCCCTGGGTGTTCCTGGGCTTCTTCCATTGCTAATGAAGTACTCTTATGGGCACACTATATGGCTTGTCTCATTACTAGGTCAAAACTCCTGGAGTATCATATTCAGGAGAACTTTAGGGACTCGTAGAAGGTAAATACATAACAGGCATCCTTGATCACTTGACCTGTCACAGGTTGTAATAAAGAATCTGACTACAGCCTGACCAGGTGATGGTGCAGTGGATAGAACACCAGACTGGGTTGCAGAGGACCCAGGTTCGAGACCCCGAGGTCACCAGCTTGAGCGCGGGCTCATCTGGTTTGAGCAAAAGCTCACCAGCTTGGACCCAAGGTCGCTGGCTCGAGCAAGGGGTTACTCGGTCTGCTGAAGGCCCACGGTCAAGGCACATATGAGAAAGCAATCAATGAACAACTAAGGTGTCGCAACGGAAAACTGATGATTGATCCTTCTCATCTCTCTCTATTTCTGTCTGTCTGTCCCTGTCTATCCCTCTCTCTGACTCTCTCTCTGTCCCTGTAAAAAAATAAATAATAATTAAAATGCTTTAAAAAAAAAGAATCTGACTACATGTGTCGATGTTTTACTGTGACAGCATTTAAGCCTCTGCCCTCCTCTTGCCCCACATCTGAGCAAGATGTCAGAAAGCCAGCGCTCCCTACTTTGACACCAGTGGAAGATTCAAACCACAAAAGGTCCTGCTCTCAGCTTGTCTCACCAGGCTCCTCAGTCTCCTATTCTCTCAGAACATTTTCCGACTGGCTTGGGATGCCTGCCACGCTCTCCCCAAACAGCCTCATTGTAGTAAGCGTTTTCATTGAATTCAATTGAATACACTGGTCTCGACATTTGTATTCAATGTTGCATGGGACTCCATACCAGTCCCGTGACCACTCCACAGATACTCAGCCAAGCATTTTATATGTGCTTCCCATTTTACAGTTGGGGAAACTGAGAAACAAGGTAAATGGCTATCGGTCACACAGTGAACATATTGTCAACAAAGACAACAGCCTGCTGACCAAACCACGATGACGGTGGTGATCAGCAGCATTATGATGATGTATGTCTTTGCTACGGAAACTAAATTATAAAGACACTGAAGGGATTTTTAAAGGCTGTTTCAAAATATCGCAGAAGAGCCTTGCCTTAGTTATCTGTTAATGCAGGCTACTGTTTGGTTAGACTAATACATTAAACAATATGAGTGTTATAATTCAGCTCTAGAAAGCTCAGGCTGGTTAATTTGGCACTAGAAAGAATTGTTTCAGGAATGTCTCCTTTTGACCGTCTCCTGGTATTAGATGGACCCAGCTATCGGCACACTTTATCTAGATAAAGACACAGAAGACTCTATTTCACATGTCTTTCCAAAAGAGGCAGATGACCCACAAATTAAAGAATGTGTCACGTAGTTACAAGGTCGATTTGCTGTTATGGAAGTATCAAATGGGTAAAAGGATCGTCATGAAGCCATGGAATTTTGGCAGTGTTAGGAGGTAGATTATATGGGATTCTCTACAAATAGAACCAAAACATTTAAAAATGCATAAAAAGCAAAGAACAGTCATGGTTAAATTACCCAGGGGGCCAATGAGGAGTCCCTTTGGAAGCAACCTCTACTTTTTCTTGATCTTTTACACTAACACGATAACATTTAAAACAAAGTATGCAGTACTAGGTAACATGTCTATAAAGAGGTAGGTGATAAAGGTCAGTTCAAGGAACTCAAAAAAAGAAAAAGAAAAGAAAAGAAAAAAGATTGAAAAAGGGTCCAAGCAAGAAAGAGACAAGAAACTCAAAACAACTATGTTTGACATTTTTGGGATCTTACCATTTTTCAGGTATGCAAAGTACTGCTTCACATTCATCCTTTCAGTTAATCCTTACAATAATCCTGAGAAGGAGATAAAATTTCCTTTTCACAGATGAGCAAACCAAGACTCAGGGAGTTGCCATGTCTTATCCAAAGTCAGACTCCTTGTCATTGGGGAAGTCCAAACTGGACCCTGACTCCAAAGGCCGCACCCTGCAATACTGCCTCGGACATCAGAATGCTATCATTTGAAGATCTAACTTCATTCCCCCAACCCCGACCAGCCATTCATGTTTAAGATAAATGACTCCCTCGATTCGCTTGTCAATGTACCATACATAATTCTTAAGTAGACCAGTGGAACATGTATTTCTAAATATTTCTAAAACAGTGTTTTATACACTTTGTTCATATGCCTTCATGATATTTTTCTTATCTCCTTAATATTTTCCTTTAAATTAACTGTTTCTTTTTATTTTAGCTTCTTCTTAAGTTGTAATATTCATGAAGTCATAGGTTTGATATGCTACTTACATTTTCCTAATAGTTATTAAACGTATATGGCTATTAAAATAAAAACATCCATCCAGTTCCAGAGTGGTCTTCACACTCCCTATATGGAAACATTGATCTTGAACTTGTGAACAGAAAAAATTGAGATGTTCTCTCTCTACCCTCAGCAGAAGTGCTGACTTTCTCATAAAGAACACTATCCCCGCTTCCTGAGGTGAACTTTTTGGTTTCAGCCTCCCCCAGCCAAACAGTGAGATGTCTTCCTGGTTTCCAGATTCTAAAACCTTCTGCCCTCACTCGGTAGAACTCATCATCAAATGAGCTAGAGTACTGTGCCAGGATCATCACCCTTCACCCTTATTTGACTCTAACTTCTACCCGACCTTGTTCAGGGTCTTCACACTCGTTCTTTGACTTGTGAGTCTCCTCCCTTTCCCCGAACTCCAGCAGGGTCCCTGCTCATCTTCAAAATCTCCTTTACCATTGAGCCATTTCTCAGGGTACAGTACAACGTGCTCATCTTATTCATGCCAAGAGTGGAATTTACTAAGTTAACGTAACATCTCTCCCAGGTAAAATACTTGCACATTCATTGGTCTTTCTAGAGGCCATTGTGTGGCTTTGAAGGCAGAACTGCAGGTATTTTGACAGCCTGAACAGTCCTTCAGTGTCTTTCTGATCATCATAGCACGTATGTGACCACTAATTCTTCTTCTATACGGTCTGATCCTGCCTCTGCCAGGTCTCCTGATGGCTAAGCGTGGAACTTTCCCTGTGATATCCCTGAGGAATGGGTCTGGATCTCCTTCTGTTATGAAAGTTTCCTTTTTTTTTTTTTTTTTGCATTTTTCTGAAGCTGGAAACAGGGAGAGACAGTCAGACAGACTCCCGCATGCGCCCGACCGGGATCCACCCGGCACGCCCACCATGGGGTGACGCTCTGCCCACCAGGGGGCGATGCTCTGCCCCTCTGGGGCGTCGCTCTGCTGCGACCAGAGCCACTCTAGCGCCTGGGGCAGAGGCCAAGGAGCCATCCCCAGCGCCCGGGCCATCTTTGCTCCAATGGAGCCTTGGCTGCGGGAGGGGAAGAGAGAGACAGAGAGGAAGGCGCGGCGGAGGGGTGGAGAAGCAAATGGGCGCTTCTCCTGTGTGCCCTGGCCGGGAATCGAACCCGGGTCCTCCGCACGCTAGGCCGACGCTCTACCGCTGAGCCAACCGGCCAGGGCCAGTTTCCATTTTTTAATGTAATACTTTCTCTCCTGTTCACATTTCCAGAAGACATCACACTATCTGTGAAAATTCATTATTCTTTTCTCTATTTTAAAATATATTTTATTATAAAGACAGTTCCCCCAGTATTGCATCATTGTCAATCTGTAAAGATACATGTGTAAATAATACTCAACAAACTAAACTTTGCCTTACTTTGTTTTGGTGATCAACACAGAAAACTTTCACTCCTGGAGACCTTGTAGACCCAAGTTTTATGCTTGAAGATTGGTAGAAGAAGAAAAGCATTTCCTCCATTCATCTCAAAGACAACAACTGGGGCCTGCTATAGAATAGCTCATGACGTTCAAGACAATTTCACATTTATTCTAAGAAACAGCACTAAAGTGACGTTGAATAAGATACGGGATATTGAATGCTGTTGGGGAAACATGATACGTTGCTATCTGTGTTCTTGATCTTTAAATCTGCCTTTATTTATGTATTTGAGGTTCAACAGCTGCCTCCACACCTAACCAAGGAACTGTTGGTATGTTCACTCCCTTCTCTTCCTGGACAGTGCATCTCTTAGTCTGCATGTTTCTGTATTTTGTGTTTTGTTTTGTTTGGGTTTTTTTTGGTCTTGTTTTGCATTGCTGCTAAAAGAACATCCACAGGGTGAGCAAGGGCTGACCAAAAAGACTTGGAACTGGCCCAACACATTTGACTATTTCTTGGCAACCGAGAAAGGAAGAAACTTTCTATGCTGAAGCATAATGTCCTCACTGTTCGCTAAACATATGCTGTCTGCAGCAGCTGTGTGTCCGGGGAGCCCCTTTTGTTACCGGGGAAACACTCTAAATGTGGCCTGTCACCTTTGCATCAAAGCACTCAGATATTCCACCAGAGTTCTCCTTCCCAGCTAAAAATGGACATGCCGGCCGTTCTTTCACTAACTATAAAAGCGCCCCTTTTCTCACCACTGTCAAGTTGATTCTTTTCCTTCAAATACCAACATGGGCAAATGTTGGCAAAGTATGTATCTTTATTCCTAGAGCCCTCAGTGTGAAAATTCCACATTTGTGACTTAAATATGAAGCATTGGCCTCATTAAAAGCAAATGGGAATTTACAAGTCTGTGGTCACATTCTTCATGAATATAATTGAAAATAATGCCTCTTTTCTCTCCCGCCCCAAGGCAAGCCTCCTCACATTTTAAAGTTTGAGTAAATACAGCTTTTCAATGTATTGGGATTAATCAGAAATAATTAAACCCAAACTCTTGTATCTCTAGGAAGAGCAGAAAAGGAGGCCAATTTCTTTCTACTGATTTATACCACAAAGTGTGATGTAATGACTACTTCCCATCAACATGTGCTGTCTGCATTAAAGGCCTTTCCAGATGTTACTCTGGAAGAAAACAAATGCTCCTTCATTGTCTTGCTCATCTAAATATGAATGTACTGGTATTTTTTGAGTTCATATTCTATGCCTGGCACTGTGATGGGCGCTGGGGATAAACGTGTAAAGAAGAAACCGTTCATGTTCTTAAAAAGGTTTCTATACCTTCCTCCCTCCCAAAATAGAAGTCAAGTGTCTAATATGTCAGTTCTTTGAATGAACAAGTTTCATACTGTAACCTGCAGGGGTAGTTGGAATGAATGCGCAGGAACGAACAGAATACAGAAATGAGATGTGTGTGTCCCCGTTTCCTATTAGAAAGGCCTAACAACCTGTGTCAACATAGCCCTAGTGGGTACCCCATACACAAGTCAGAGTCATTCTTCAGTTTCTTTTTGCCACAGCATTTGCCTAAAAGTAAACGAAAAGGCATCCATTACTTAGGCAATCACTTATACCCAAACAAAGCAAACATTGCTGTTGTACGAAATATTAGACGATCCACCTAGTTTTTACCTATTGTTTCTCAACTTCAAGCCTACACTTCTCATATATTTTCCAGAGTCCCTGACATACCTGGAGGGATGGGTAATTGATAGCTGGTTTGTTTTTTGTGGGGGGTGTTTTGAGCCCACCATAGTTCCTTAGGGAGGTTCAAGCAAAGCTGGGACAGGAGGTGGCTTTCTTTTAGCTGGGTCTATTAAGGAGCACTTGTGTCTTGCCCTAGAATAGTGTTTCTCAAAGAAGAAGTCTGCTAGGGTGGGTTTTGTTAAAAATAAAGATTCTTGGACACACCCAAGTCTGCTGACCCTGAATCTCTAGGAATGGGGCCTGATAGCAACAATTTTAACATTTCCAAGGGCATTCTTCGGCATAATAAAGTCCGGGAAAAGTCCACTAAGAAGTACCCTGAAGAAACTGATTTGGGTTCAAAGAGCTTAGTGAATGTGTTCAATATTTATAGAAAAATTAAGATGCTTTGAAAAAATCCCAAAGTCCTGTAATACAGGAAGAGCCAGCAGGTGACATAGATGGAATCCTTCAGTTAGTCACACCACTTGAAATTCTTCAATAATTAAATATTCACTTGATTAAATAAGCTTGCCTCTTTCCTCTGGTAGATTCCAAGAGGGGGCATCAGTCAATTACATTTTGGTGTGAATTAATCTTATTAGCTTTATTTTCTTTAAATAAGATAATGGGATAAACAAAATCTAAGAGGAGCATTAGCCTAGTTAGTGTGTCTCTCATAGTTCAATTAAAAATGTCTGTTCCTAAGACTGTTCACGACAGTCAGTTTTATGTGTCAAGTTGGCAAGGCTAAAATATCCATTTATTTAATAATGACTCATTAGGTGCTGCTGTGAGGGTGTTTTGTGGATGTGGTTAAATCAGTTGACTTTCAGTAAAGAAGATTATCTCTGATAATCAGGCGGGGCCTTACGCAATCAGTTGAAAGACCTGCAACAGAGCAAGACTGAGTTTCCCGAGAAAGGAGAATGTCTGCGTTAAGTCTGCTGGTCTGCCCTACACGTTTCAGACTTGCGAGTTCCTCCTCAGTCGTGTACACCAATTCCTTGAAATAAATCTTTCTCTATAGTAAAATAGATCTTTTATATGTATATATGCCTTGAATATATATTTATATTTCCCACTGGTTTTGTTTCCCCAGAGAACCGACTGTCATATCATCTTACAAACTTCTCTCTTACCAGCAGGGAGGTGGAAGGCGTGGGGGTGGGAGGAGCCTGATGCTCATGAGGAAGAAGGATGCCTAGGAAGAAGGCAGGATTGCAACATAAAATGAGCTCCCTGATCTAGTAGAGTAACAAAGACTCCTTTTAATTCCAACAGGCCTCCAGAGATGCCATTGTCTGCCCAGGCTTCTGGAGTCACCTTCCCTGCATACTCCACCTGCAGAGCCATGTGATGGAGGCTGGGTGAGCAGTCCACCAGTGGACCATTAGGCTGGACTTTACTGTTTGAAACCCTCAGGTGTATAGTCTTTCTGCTTTACACCCCACTCTAACTCCACTCTTGCCTGACCTGTGGTAGCGTAGTGCATAAAGTGGATAAAGTGGCACAGTAGATAAAGTGAACTGGAACGTTGAGGTCGCCAGTTCAAAACCCTGGGCTTGCCTGGTCAAGGCACATATGGGAGTTGATGCTTCCTGCTCCTCTCTCCCCTTCTCCCAATCTCCCCCCCACCACCGAAATTGAATAAATAAATTCTTTAAAAAACCCAAAAAAACTCCACTCCACTCCCTCAGTTGTTCCTAAGATTAATTTTTTAAAAACAAAACTGAAGTTGTCCTGGTTGAAGGCCAAAAAAAGGTCTATAAAATTTCTTCCCTTTGAAAACTTTCCTTATAGCAGGTGAACTAACCCTCAAGCTCCACTTCACTGGCCCATTAATAATAACCTTAGAATCCAGAAATAACTTGTCATTTGTGGTTTCCTAAGCTTGCTCCCTACAACATAGCCCATTAAAGACTCACCTAATTGACATGGAGTTGGATCAAAGCTGTTGCCTTTGTTTGCTACACCTGTTAGGTGCCTGAAAGTGCTGACACTATAGAAATATTAGAAAGAAAGAAATGCCACAGGTCAGCAGTTCTCTGCCCAGCCAAGGTAATTCATCTTATCAAAAACCAAGTATGATGTCCATTCCACAACCCCTACTGCCTTCCTCAGTAGATGAGGTCATTTAAGTGATTTGGCATTTAAAGTTTCAGCAGTTGCAAGAGTTGGCACCAATTAAAGGAAATAAAAGCTGATTCTCAAAAATCATCTTAGCAAGCCGTGGCTTCCTACCATAAAGACTCTCTTCTTGTATCACATCATAGCCCTTAGATTTCATGTTGAGATATGTTTAGGGCATTGCTCTTTCTACTTAAGAATTTAATGTAAGGTTTCACATAAGAAAACTACAAAGGGCTTGTCACTGACTTCTGGAATTTATCCAGAACACAGCTTTTATTGTGTTCCACAGCAATTTGTCTGTTTAAAAAGTACACCATCTAGTAAGTGGCAGAAAAAGGATTTGAACCCCTCTCTGCTTAGGTTCAAAGCCCATACACATTCTTTCATTCACCCATTTAACAGAACCTTATTAATCATGTACAAAGCAACACCATGGTGTTATATGTCACATAATCTGGAAACAAAAAAGATTAAGAAGGAATAGTAATGGTACTTGCCAAAGTCTATCTCCCACCAACAGAAAGTGATGGAAAGGGACTAAGTCAGCTCCTGAGGCTACAACAAATTATGAAAAATGTATGATTACACCTACTTAAAAATAAGAAATATCATTCAAAAAGTTTATCTATTCCTCTATTTTTACAATTTCATAGTCCCAGTCCACTTCTACTCTTTGATGTCCTAAAATGAAATCATTTGGGAAAAATCCCCAATTTGGGATAAAACAGATATCATTATTGTATACTATTTAACCATTCATGTACACTGAACAAGACATTTAATTTCTAGTAATCCAGCTTTTAAAAACAATCTACAATATGGTGAATGTCCCATGCATGAAAATTTTAACCACTATGTCACTTATAATTAAAAATTGAGAAAGGGGCCCTGGCTGGTTGGCTCAGTGGTAGAGCGTCAGCCTGGCGTGCAGGAGTCCCGGGTTCGATTCCCAGCCAGGGCACACAGGAGAAGTGCCCATCTGCTTCTCCACCCCTCCCCCTCTCCTTCCTCTCTGTCTCTCTCTTCCCCTCCCGCAGCCAAAGCTCCATTGGAACAAAGTTTGCCCAGGCGCTGAGGATGGCTCCGTGGCCTCTGCCTCAGGCCCTAGAATGGCTCTGGTTGCAACAGAGCGATGCCCCAGATGGGCAGAGCATCGCCCCCTGGTGGGCATGCCGGGTGGATCCCAGTCGGGCACATGCGAGAGTCTGTCTGACTGCCTCCCTGTTTCCAGCTTCAGAAAAATACAAAAAAAAAAAAAATTGAGAAAGGTTGGGCAAATAATAGTATTCTGCCGCCATTAAAAAAGAATAATTTTAGCCCCAGCCAGTTGGCTAAGTGGTAGAGCATCAGCCTCACATGTGTAAGTTCCAGGTTCAATTCCTGGTCAGGGCACACAGGAGAAGCACCCATCTGCTTCTTCACCCACCACCGTTCTCTCTTTCTCTCTCTCTCCTCCTCTCCTGCAGCTTTAGCTCCAATGGTTGAGCAATTTGGCCCCGGGCACTGAGGATGGCTCCATTGCCTCACCTCAGGTATTGAAATAGCTCGGTTGCCGAGCATTGGAGCAGCGTCCCCAAATGGGCAGAGCATTGTCCTGTAGGGGGCTTGCTGGGTGGATCCCAGAAGGGGTACATGTAGGAGTCTGTCTCTGCCTCCCTGCCTCCCGTCTCTCACCTAATAATAATTTTATAGATTACTAATCGCATGAAAATTGTTATGAAACAATACTAAGAGGAATATGTAAGCTAAACTGTTGTATATTATGATTAAAACCATTGGTGTTTTACAATATATTTTTGGAAACCAAGATGCTAAAAGTGGTTGTTTTGAAATAGTAATATGTGTTTCAATAGTATAGCTTTCCCTTGTTTTTAGATATTCTTTGCAGAGAATTTTTTTAGTCCTGGCCAGATAGCTCCACTGGTTAAGAGCAACATCCTGAAGCACAGAAATTGCTGGTTCGATCCCCTGTTAGAGCACATACAGGAATAGACTGATGTTCCTATCTCTCTCTCTTTCTCCCTCTCCCTGCCTCTCTCATTAAAATCAATAAATAATTTTTTTAAAAACATTAAAAAATGTTAACACTGTATGCTAAGTGAATTGATGGCAACTGCTGTTCCAGTTTATGGGAGAAATGTGGTCCTGGAGACAAACTACAGACAGGCTATGAAGAAGACAAAGCCTTGTACAGATGTGGTTACTACTCTAAGAGCTATTCCTTCACAGGCCTAATACTTTAATTTTATTGCAATTTGTTTTTCTTGTAGTGTTTTCTGTTTTATCTTAACACAATGATTAAGAGACACTATTCCTTGCCAAGAACAGTCTAGATCTAAAACTCTTCTGCTAATGGAGTATCTTATCTGCCTGAAACCAGAGAATTGGGCCAAATGGTTGCTTGGGTTCTCTTTCAGCTCTGGAATCTAAGCTTTGGTAATTCCACTTATTGTCACTCTGCAGGCAGCCTGGGAGCCCTGCCTCGACCTCATACCATCGCAAGGAAATAGCTGATTAATCCAAACAGAGCTGGGACTACTGTAAGAGCCCCGGGGATATTCATGAGGAGCTGGGCACTGTTTGTGGAGGGGCAGCTCCTGCCATCAACCTGGAAGAATGACGGGAGGACTCCTCCCTAATGAACCTCTAGCTTTTCACCTGGCTGGACAAGACACCCATCCCAAGAGATCACCTTTTTGAGAAAACCAAACAATTGGACATGACAGTTTGAGAAACTGGCCAGAAATGTAGATGTCAGTTTTATATATCACTACTTAAGAATTGTTTCATTTCTTTATGTCTTAGAGTCAGTTAGACAGTATGAAGCAAAACCTTGAAAAAATTCCTGCCCCTTGAGTTAAGAATTCATATGGAGACAATCAGATAAGGTAGAAAGACATATATGTGCTAGACAATTTATTTGTCTAATATAGCAATATCAATAGTAAGAGCAACAAAGACTCTATTTGTCAGGGTTTCTCCAAAGAAACAGAACCAGTAGGACAATGGGCTGTATCTAATAAGATAATATTATATATAGTATTTTATAAAGATACATATGTAAGTTGGCAGCCCAGGAAAGCTAGTGGTATAATTCAGTCCAAAGGTCTGAGAATCAGAGGAGCTGATGGTATAAATCCCAGTTCAAGGGCAGATGAAGATGAGATGTCCCAGCCCAAGCAAACAGACATACAGAAAAAGGGACACATTCCTGCTTCCTCTACTTTTTGTTCTCTTCAGGACATCCACAGATTGAATGACTCCCACCCACACTGGGGAGGGCAATCTACTGTATTTCCCCATGTATAAGATGCACCTCTTTTCAAAAAATTTGGAGTATAAAAACTGGGTGCATCTTACACAGTGGTTGTGGCATTTCAAATGCCTGAGGACGAGGCAATATATGAAGACAGTGATTCATCATCAGACATAGATGAGGACAAGCTAATGGATGGGAGTTTTGACAGAGATGACGAGTTGTATGAATTTTATGATGAATAAAACTTGAGTTCAATAACTTTATGTAAGACTTTTTTTTTTTCAAATTTCGGGCCCCAAAATTAAAGTGCGTCTTATACATGGGAAATACGGTACTTTACTGAGTTATCCATTCAAATGCTAATCTTATCTGGAAACCCTCTCAGAGACTCACACCTAGAAATAATGTTTAATCTGGGAACCCCATGGCTCAGCCAAGTTGACACATATAATTAACTACAACAAATGGAAACATTCCAAATGTCCAACAGTAGAGGGTTGGTTAAATCAAGGTATATCCATACAATGGAATACTGACTGCATGGCCATTCTAAGTGATAGTGTACCTCTATTCTTAGTGATGCTGATGAATTTTCATAACATATTAGATGATATATAAAGATTATAAGAGAAAATGTGGTTGATAATCTAGTTTTTAAGAATAGACTCATTTGCTTGGGTAGAAATCTGAAAGGATATGCATAAAAATGTTAATGGTGATTTTTTTCCCTGAGTGTTTTGTGTTTTTGCTTGTTTTAGTTTAAAATAGATTTGATTTTTGCTCATTTGTATCTCTAATGTTTCTACATTTCTCATGCAATTGAAAAAGGAAATATACTTTTAAAAATTAGTCTCTTCAGAGTGTTTAAAGTTTAAGAAAAAATGTCTGAATCCTGTAATATCTAGTGTGTACCATTTCTATAAGTGAACTACTAGCATGTTCAGGGCACTGCAGGCCATGTGAGGGAGTGTGGACTTTATCCTAAGAGTCAATGGAAATCATACAAAGATGGGTGTACAGAAAAAATGGCAGCATGAGACAATGGAAAAACATCTAGGAGGTCTGGAGGTCTGGGAAGAAAAAGTCACAGCCAGAGCCTTGGGCTTTGGCTTAAACAATACAGAAAAGTAAATGCCACAGGTTCAGGTTAGGAAGCAGAGTCCAGGTATCTCTGAAGGCTTACAAGATAAGGCTTAGGGAGGTTTGATTACTGAGACAGTCAGCCATGGTCCTGTAGGCAAAGGTAAGTTATCATTTCTGCATTTGTCCCTTAACGAAGTTTTCAGCTACCCCTGCCCACGCCCTCTCCTTTAATCACTTCGGCCACACTGTCTTTTCGCCTCCTCTGATGTGGGGATTGAAAGCTGCCTCCTCTGATGGGATTGAAAGCTATAAGTGGCGTAAGGTGGCGCAGGGGCCAGGCAGGTAAAGGAGTGAGGAGGGCCCAGTGCGGGCTCTGCTGACCTGGGACAGCTTCTGTAAAGTCTAAGGTGGTTAAGTGCTGCCCTTTTTCTTCCCACTGTCTTTGCATTAGACCCTAAGCTGTATGAGGGCAGAGTCCAAGCACGTTTTTACTCATCACTGTATCCTCAGCAAAGTGCCTGACACACAATAAATACTCGATAAATGCTTGCGGTAGGTAAACGGATGGACACCAGGCTGTATAACTGAACCATGGCAGAAGCCATGTGCCACCGTGCTGCAGTGAATGAGCTTTTAGTTATTCAGTGCAAGGTAAATACACGGTGCAGCAGCAGTAGGGTTCCAGTTGTTCGTATGAAAAACAATATAATAATTAATAAATAATAATACCAGAATAAACTGTGTTTTGCATACTCACAGCTGTAAACCTACTTTTGCCCCAACCCTGTATACTTTCATCATTGTATGTAGGATGAGTGGAAGTGTTATTAGTCCCAAATCTCTCGCTTAGGCAACAGTTCAGCAGGGCTGTTCCTGACCTATAGGCTGTCCCCCAAAGTGTTGTCTGGGACTGAGGGGCCAGGCTCTGTCTTATCCAATGTTTCTGTTATTCCCTAGAGCAGGGATTGGCAGACCTTTCTGTGGTGAACCAGTCAGTACGTATTACAGGCTTCATACGCCATACAGTATTTGTCACAACTGCTCGACTCAGTAGCGTAAAAGCAACCATGAAAAATAAGCCTGCAAGCTCTCTGTGAACCCCAAGCCCCAGCCCTAGGGTGCCAGAGGCCTTCCTCGGAACTCTGCTGCTGGCAAACAAAAGGAAGAGAGTGTTGATGATCGTATGGAAGGTTAGTCTAAACCAGACCTAAAAGTGGTCATGTTTGCCTACATCTCACTGTCATAATTCAGTGATGTGGCCCCATGAAATTCAGGGGGAGAAAGGCTGGGCAATGTAGTCTAGCTGTGTGTCCAGAAAGAAAAGAAAGCTAGGTTTGGTGAATTCATAGCCCAGTCTTTGCCTCAATCTGCCCTTCTATCCACCAACAACCTGTTCATTTCATCCCATACGTAGAATATACTGCGTACAAAGAACACGTAGGTCCTTCTCTCAAAGGAGCAATTCAAAACCCCAACCAGTCCTGTCATCTGGCTCAAGGTCCAGTATCTTCTGGGAATGTGAGCCCTCCCTCCATCAGGTCCAGATAGAATTCCTCGTGGTTGTAAAAAAACATTATTTGTCCCCCTCCCTTCCCTAACAAACAGTTATGATGCAGGGATGGTACAGCCACAGTAAGTACTCCTATTTGGAAAGGATAAGAAGGCACAAAGCAGGCGCTCGTCCATGCATTTATAAAACCCCACTGTATTGACCTAAAAGCTCTCTACCCTGTTTAATCGGGTCCTGACTCAGCCCTTTGTTAGGAGTGCTGCTGCTGTCCACTGTTCTCCCTGGCCTCTGTCCCTACCCTCTTGGAGGGCTCATTTTGTCCATCTTCTTCTTCAGCCACATCTGAAGTGGGCCCTGAGGACCATACTCTCGTTAGGACCCTCTCATCTTTGCAGATTGTTTCCTTTTGGATTGACTTTGGGGCTCAAAAGTTGTTTTACATTTCAAAGGTATTCTTTAAATGGTCATGATATCTTTGACAATAACATTTCTTTAAAAAAGTTAAGAAGCTTCTAGCTAGATCCTTGTACCACTAAAGACACTTAGAATTCTTGTCTACATACACATTCTCAATTTAACCTTTTTTTTTTTTTGTCTCCTCATTATTAGCTGTTCTCCCTCAATGCAATGACCTCTATCCTGTGTCCAGCTAAAAGAGTACATGGGAAGGCCACATTTCTAATGTGATCTTTGTCCCAGGACTGACTTTTTTGTTTACCTGAGGCTTTAATTCACAAACAAACAAACAAAAAAAACTTATCTCTTACTATTTGGGAACCTAAAAGGTATCATCATTCTAATATTTCAATGTCCCAGATTTCTTGACTTTTTTTAATTCCCTTTCATTTTAGCTTGAAAACCAGCCATTCTTTCCTGAACTGACTTCTTCCCTATAAAATATTACCAAAGACAGCTAATAGCAGACAGTACACACTAGGACTCAAATGACTCCAGACACTTCCCCTAGAGCTCTGGTTCAGTAAGCACATGGTCTTCTTTCAAAATATCGCAGGTGACAGTTATTCAAAGTATCCTGCCACTTTATAGCATAGTATCCATCATTCCCACTGCCACCATCGGTTGGCCTGCCATTCACCACCTCACTCACTTGTTTTAGGCTTCTGCTATGGCAGAAACCAGTTTCTGAATTCTAATAAAGCCATCAACATTTTGGTGGGTTTGACCTGAAATTGTCCAACACAGATGTCTGTGGTTGGAGAGGTCTCCTAGGTATCTTTCTTTCACCTGGTAGCTCAGACACCGAAGCTTCTTCCAATCTAGTGGCTTCTCTATCCTCCAGGGTCTTAGACTTCACCAGGTCTCTGCATTCAGCCACTGGACCCATGACTGACCCATGTTCCATTGGCCAGATCTCAGTTATATGACCCCACCCAACAGCAAAGTAGCCTGGGAAATACAGCCTCGCTGGATGCCTAGGAAGGGGGAGAAATGATGTCAGAGAACAAACAGCATGCCATCTGAACAATGGTTAACGTGGTACAATTTTCCCAGTTATAGGCAGTCGTGGGGTCCCCAGGCCTACAGGAATGTGATCTCTCTCTCATCCTCGCTCAGTGTCTACGATCGGGTCATGAAAGAAAAGAAAGAAGCTGAGAGCTGCAGCGAGAGAAGAAGCTGTAAGAAAGTGCAGTGGATAGACAGAGCAAACAGGGCAAGCCTGGGACTTAAAGGCCTCTCGACTGACAGCTGAGACCGCGGACAGCTGTAAAAAGGCAAACCCTGTGCTAAATGGCTTCAATCTGTGAACATGGTCCAGGGATCTTAACACCATGAGTTGAAAAATAGTTGAAACTTTTTTCTCTGGATAAAGAAAGCTAGAGAAGTAGATTTAGCTGTGATTTAATAGAGTTCGATATGGGATAGTTAGTTATGTATAGCTAGACATTTCTATATCTCTGAATAATATTCTTTCTTGTATGCTTGGATTTTTAAAAATTTTTTTTAGAATTAATTATGCGTTTTTGAGAAATCATAACTGATTAAATTATAAACTTTCTTACTCTTTTGTTTGGCTGCATTCATTAGTTAATTCATCCATTCATTGAATACATGTTTACTGAAGTCCTATTAAGTGCTAGACACTGTCCTAGGTACAATTAAAAGGCACACTGGTCCCTGTTTTAATCGAACTTACCATCTACTGGGTAGGACAAACATTAAATAAAAATCCTGAGACCAACAGTAATTGGTTTTGGTATATTTACACGATTACAAAGTATGAGGTTAAGGTTATAATAGTACATGGTTATGAAGGAGAATACAAAAAGTTTTCAGATGTACCGTACCAAAGGCTGATGCTTTCCGAGGGGTGGAGGACATTTCTTTATTTTTAAATAAACTAGTATATATTTATTAGTTACAAAAGGATATGCAGTGAAAAATTTTTTCCTGCCTGCCACCTCTGTCCTTGCCTCCTAGTCTCTGCCTAAAAGTAACTAGTCTTCTTCCTAGTTCCTTGTGTATACTATTGCAGTTCTTGCTTATATATTCTGGAGATTGTTCTATGATAGTTTTCTTATTCTCCTGTAAAGGCTGCATGCTGTTCCACTGTATGGGTTACCGTAACATTTAATTCGTTCCAGTATTAGTTTCCTATTGCTGCTGTGACAAGTTGCCACACCTTTGGTGGCTGCACACAACAGATTTATTATAGTACAGTTCTAGAAGTCAGAAGTGTGACATAGGTCTCACCAGACCAAAATCAAGGTGTCATAAGGGCTTTGTTCTTTTCTGGAGACTCTGGAGGAAAAATCAGTATTCTTACCTCTTTCACCTCCTATAAGCTCCTATCCCTTGGCTCATGCCTCCTCCCATCTGCAAAGCCAGCAATGGAGTCTTTCTCTTGCTGTGTCACTTTGACTTCCCTGCAGCCCCTTTCCACTTTTAAGGACCCATGTGTTGCACTGAGCCACCTGGATAAGCCAGGCTACTCTCTCCATCTCAAGGTCAGCTAATTCACAACCTTCATTCCCTATGCAGCCTGAATTCTTTTTGCTATGTAACACATTCAAGGATTCTGAGAATCAGGCTATCCCTAGGCCTGTGGATATCTTGGCGGTTGAGGGGCATTATTCCGCCTTTTATAAGCCCTACTGATTGACATTTACATTATTTCTGGGTGTTTTTTTTTAATTTTTAAAAACAGTGATAGAACAAGTATATTCTAGTAAATATGTCATATTTACATACAGAAGCCCTGGGTCAAAGGTAACTATTGTCAGGCATCATTTCATATGCTTAGAGCCACTGGTATTCCCTTCCCTGTGATTATCTATTCATATCCTTGGTACCATTGTCAGTTTTTATAATTTTTTCTTATATTTTATTCATTTTTAGAGAGAGAGGAGAAAAGAAAGAGAGAAGAGGGAGAGGAGCAGGAAGTATCAACTCCCATATGTGCCTTGACCAGGCAAGCCCGGGGTTTCGAACCGGCGACCTCAGCGTTCCAGGTTGACACTTTATCCACTGTGCCACCACAGGTCAGGCTCATTGTCAGTTTTTAAAAGATGTATCTTCATTTTCTTTATGACTGGTAAAAGTGTTTTACATATTAAGGAAATTATTCCTTTATCTATAGTAAGTGTTGGAAATAATTCCCCCAATAAATTGTCTTTTCACATGTCTTATTGACTTTTGCTATGTAGAAATTTTAAAAATATATTTATAAAGTTGCTTAAGGGCATTTAGGTTTTGTTCATCTTCCCCAATTTGAGAGTATATTTATTAAATTTTCTCTTCTCTTCTAGAAAACTGTATAACCTTTGATTCATCTGGAACTTATTTTGGTTTCAAAAACTTTTTTCCCCACCCTTGCTCATTCGGCTAGAGCATTGTCCCAAAACACCAAGGTTGCAGGTTCTATCCCCGATCAGGGCACATATGGGAAGCAACCAGTGAGTGTACAACTAAGACACAACTGAGTGGAAAACAAATGAATGCTTCTCTCTCTCTCTCTCTTGCTCTCTCTCCTTTCTTTCCCCTGTCTCTCTAAAAATAATCAATAAATAATGTTAAAAAAATTAAAAGCAAAAACAAACCTTTCCCCCTTACTCTGGAACAACTTAAATGACATTGGAATAGTCTTTTGTTAAAAGTTGGTAGGATGCCTCAATGAAACCATCTTGACCTGGTGTTTCTATCCCTGTTGTTTCCTTCCAATTTCTCATGGTACTTCCTGTACTTCTAATTTATGGATATTAATGTTGCATTTATCATCATTATAACGTGCCCTTATTTGTCTTCAATCTTTTCTGGTACTAAATTCCACTGGTTTCTTTATGTCGGCATTGATCGATACGACTTTGAGCATTCTCTTATTTTCAACCTTTCTAAGTCATTTGGTTTTAGATGTGTCTCATGTGGTAATAGTGGGTCAATATTTATTGAACTTTTACTATGTGACAGGCACCTTTCCAAGTGCTTTACATAAATTAACTTGCTAAATCTGCCCAAGATTTCACTGTGTTAACTTTAGTTAATATCCCCATTTTATCAAGGAGAAAACTGAGAAATGAAGGAAGTTGCCCCATATGACATAGATTTAAATGTAAGCAACTTGGCTCCACAACTGTTGATAAACATTTCCTTTATATTACCTTCTTTCCAGAGTGCAATTGAGGTTATCATTATTTTTAATATAATCAGGTTTTTTAAAATGGGTGATTTTAGCCCATTTGTACTTCCTACCACGACAGATATATTTGGGTTTACATCTGCCATTTTTGGTGCTTCCTGTTTTATAGCTTAAAATTTTTTTCACTGTTTCCTTTTCTTCTGTGTATATGTCTGTAATACTTCTTATTACTTGAGAGGCTTATGTGTTTGTTTTAGTGGTTGTCTTTATGTACTATAACTTTATATGCAAAATTTATGTATTTATATATGTATTTATACACACACAGAATTAAATTACATAAATATATAGTATTTAATTCTGTATTTCTTTAGATATATTTACTGGCTTCCTACTGAAGCAGAGGCAGGCCAATTCACTAAAAGTACATTTGTCCAAGGTAATTCACTGTACCAATTCACCAAAAGTCAATTTGTTCTAAGGCCAATCTGTTGAACAACTTTCAGAAAACTGGCTTGAAGCCACAATGAAAATGGCAAAATTAGCATATTTCCTATCTTTCCTTCCTAACCTCCAACTATTAAAGAAAAAATGATTTATGACACTGTTAAAGAGAGTAAGGCTGACTTTATTCAGAGGGACTATCACAATAGATTTTGTAGTAGAGGAAAGAGACGGGGCTCAACTCCGAATACAAGAAGAGACAGTGAGAAGTGATAGCCAAGGAGCAGGGCGAAGGGTCAGTGGATGGAAAATTACTGAGAGAAAAGATGAAGATTGGGGGGATTCTTGCTAGACCAACTCAACAGGATTCCTGCTGAAGGTAAGCCAAGGTGATAAGATACCAAGCACTGGGGATAAGGAATTTGATCAGATATCAAGGGTATAAAATTTTCCCAAAACTGACCCAGCAGGATTCTTGCTGAAACTGGGCTAAATGGGCCATAGTCAGAGGCCAAGATCAGGGACTAGTCAGAAGGAGAAGTCTGAATCAAGTTTGGTCAAAGGAGAAAGTCTTTGCCACCTATTTTAGTTAATTGCGTTATTTTTCTTCAAGTTTATTGTTGCATCTTAAAGTAAAAGTACACCTGCATTATTTAGTTTACCTTTATTTTTTTTACCCGTGTCATTAAAGATGGAGGCATCTGCATATTTATCTTCCATCGTTATCTCCCGTTTTCTCCAATATTTTTAGTTAATTCATTTATACTTTGTCAAGATTGATAACATTTATAGTCTGTTCAGGACATTTATCCTCACCCTTTGCTTTATTTTACCAGTTAGATGGCATGAATGTACTATGTGTAACTATAAAGAATGTTTTCTGTCAATTTGTTTACTATAGTGTTTTCACTTGTCATTTGATTGGCTGGAGTTTGACCTCAAGAGGATCATATCTTTATTCCTTAAATTTTTACTGTGTTCAAAATATTTGTCTGGAAATAGGGCAATAATCATGATTTTACTCATATGTGGGATATAAAGCAGAAACCAACAAATGAACAATTAAACAAAAAAACTTCACTGACAGAGGCAACAGTATGGTGGTTACCAGAGGGAAGGAAGGTTCTGAGGAGCTTGAAGAGGGTAAAGGGGATCAATATGGTGACCAAAGGAGACTAAACTTTGGGTGATGAAAACACAATGCAATATATAGAAGATGTGTTATAGAAGTGTACACCTGAAGTGTACAAGGCAGCAACTTTCAAATCTCTCATATTTTTTGTATGTATCTCTGGATTAATAAGTGATGCTATTTCATAATTTTTCAGATAAAGGAATTATGCATTGATTTACTACAAGGGAGGGTTTAGCTCTTTTACAATTCAATCCCAACCCACATTGTCCATCTGTACATATGACTTACAACTATACACTTCCCTTCCTTTCCTCTTCCTTACCATTTGGAGTTAAATCAATATTTAGTGGTCATATTATGAGTATATAACTATTTCACAGCTGAACTACATAGTATGCAGTGGTTATATCTTCTTTCTTGAACAAATTTTTTTTTGTTTTTTCTTCTGTTTAATTTTTTGGGGGTTAAAATATGCTTCTTTTGACATAACTTTTTTGTGTAGCAACCCAAGACCTTATCAGAATAGAAACTTTATTAAAATATATTTAAACATATTAAGTATTCCATATATTTCACATTCTTCTTGAAAATGTCTCTCCTGTACTCTGGTGTTTTTCTGCTCCAGCCTGGACTGTGTGCACTCCAAGGTCTGATCAGTTCTCGGTCTAAGAATTCATCATCCATCCTGGGAATTTCTTTCCCGTCTAGAGCCCTTATTACCTGCACGATTTCTTCATTGTTGGTTATGTCCTCATTTTGTCAGCTCACATGTCCTGTTAGACTTCTAAGAAGGTTCGCTTCAGAGGAAAATTATTGAGACCTTGCATTTTCAAATTATCTTTGTTGCACCCTCATAATTTAACATTTTGGCTAGATATGGAATTCTAAATGGAAAAGAATTACATTACATTTAAAGAAATTGCTTCATCATCTCCTAGTACTAATGTAAGTACTTGTAAATCTATTCCTCCAACATTTGTATGAGCTCTGGACACTTTGGAAACTCAAAGTTCTTCAACCCTGATGTTCTGGAAATTTGCAAAAATTTACCCCAGCGGAGGTTGTTTTTGCCTTTAACATGCTAGCATGTACTATGTGTAACTATAAAGAGACATCTGAAATAATGGTCACACAAGTTAATGATAGTGATTCTAGGTGGTAGGATTCTGGGTGAGTTTTTGCTCCTTTTTTCTACTTTGATATTTGTATGTATCACTTTTCTTAAAATGTTAAAGACATCTTGTGATACTTTTAGGGTAAATAGAAAGAATAGGGAAAATGTGGAAGTAATTTTTCAAGGATAATGGAATCTTAGGAAAAGGTAACTTTGGTGAAGGAAGAAGAATACCTACTTTACCTGAGATAAAAGGATAAAACGATAATTGTAAAGAATAAAAAACTAACCCATGTTCAGAGATAAAGTTCACACCAGACGTTCAGATAAGCTCCATCATTTCAGAAAAGTTAGAGATGAGGTCATTTCCAGTGAAACCACTTTTTTTATAAGAAGCACGTCATGGAAAACATGAACTCCAGGTTTTGAGGCAATTGAACCTTCTGATCTGAGAATTGAGTGTGTCAGTTTCACAACTCCAGTATCCCCTGTCTAGATTATAAGGTAGTTGAATAAAACGTGAAGGATGAAAATATAAACAGGCAAGAGGGGATATGGTGAAATTAAGGGAGGAAATAATAGCAGTAGGTGGAGGAACAGCAGCTACCTTTTGTTGAATGCATGCTGTATGCCAAGCAGAATGATAAATGCTGTCCCTACATTTGGTCCTTTTAGCAAGTGAGCTTTAGAAAGGTTGAGAAATCTGCCCACAGTCACACAGATTGCCAGTGGTTGAACTGGAATCCAAACACAGTCTGCCTGGCAAAAATAAATCTTTGGTTTTTAAATATGAATTTTAATTTATCTTTTCTTTACATACTGACTTCTCAAATAAAGGCCTACCTTTAAATAGTTTTAATGTCCTTATTGAGACTTGTGTTTTCTTAACTATATTAAGAGAACACATTCAAATGCCCTCCAATTGTTCTCACCTCTGCATGATGAAAATTGAGTTTCCTCTATCTTGTTTCTTGCCTCTTATGTTACTTTCATTTTTGCAAACTCAATTTCTTCTCCAATCATTGGAATGGCACCTTCTAGCTCAGCCTGGATAGAGTATCCATCTTTATCTCCCCCTGTTTGGTAATACAACACCCGGATGTGGATCCAGGTCTTCTATTTCAATGCCGACACATTCTCTCCTTGACCCTGGCCAATCTTTTTGCTTCCTTGTTCTTATGCATATAAAGCCAGCAGCAAGAACTGCATTTAGGAATATTCAGATGCAGAATATTCTTAAAACATTGGAAAGGTCTTTGACAAAACATTGAATAGAATTGTGAAGAATTAATTAACATTTTATTGCTTTGAAATATGGCAAAGCTTGTTGATATATTAAAATAACCCAAACTCCTATGAATAATTCACTAGTCTACAGAATTCCTCTCAGTCCACTCCCCATTAAAGGTATAAAGCTGTTATGATCACTGGCAGTTTGACTTAAAGCATGGCAAAAGGCAGTAAAATGCATCATCTCAACTACTGCCTCAATTATTTTTTATTTGCCCTAATTTTTTTTCCAGGTCCTGGACTGGAACCGCGGGTTACAGTTTCAATTCACTCACAATCAAGCAAACTCAAAAGACTTTGGAGCTCCAATCTTTCTTTAGATTTTGAGCTATGTTTAAAGAAAAAATTGCAACAAATATGCTTATGGGGGCTCATCCTGTGGTCAAGGCTAATGGATCTGAAACTTAGGGAGAGAGCAAAATCAGTCCAATTTCTCGGAGAAAGAAAACTAAATGTTAGTACTCAGTGTGATCATTTAAATACTTTCCTTTTGTGAAATCAGAGCACTTAACATATTTTGGCCGCTGATCTTCAGTTTGTTTACCAAAGAATAACACTAGTTAGATGGCCTTTCTAAGGTATGAAAAGAAGACTTGTAATGAATTCAGAGACTGCATAAGGGTATGTGATTATAATCAAATTATTTCTTCTCTTTGGATTCAGGAGAATGATTCTAACTTTCTTCTTTCAGAGAGAATATATTTTCCCCTATTCTCTGACATTTTGGGGGCTCATAGTTTGTGTTTGAAAACTTTACTTAAAGGAGAGTAAGAAAGTTCCCTTGAGGAATTGGCAAAATGATAAATTCACTGTGCCTATTCTTTGGCTCAAATGGGAGACAGTTGTGGTGCAGTGGAGAGGACCAGGGAGCAGGCAATATAAAGTACATTTATATAAATTCTAGTTTTGTGATTTCTATTTATGTCTATGATCAATTTTGAATTAATTTTTGTGAAATGTGTAAGTTCTTTATCTAGATTTATTTTTAATAGGAATATTCAGTTATTTCACCACCATTTGGTGGTAAAACTATCCTTTTCCATTGAATTGCCTTGACTCCTTTGCCAAAGATCAGTTGGCTATATTTGTGTGTGTGTCTGTGTTCTTTTGCCCTTACCATGTTTTTTTATTTAAAGATTTTATTTGTTCATTTCAGAGAGGAGAGGGAGAGTGAGAGACAGAGAGAGAAGGGGGGAGGAGCAGAAAGCAACAACTCCCATATGTGCCAAGCCCAGGGTTTCGAACCAGTGACCTCAGCATTCCAGGTCAATGCTTTATCCACTGCGCCACCACAGGTCAAGCCACCATATTTCCTTGGTTACTGTAGCTTTATAGTAAGTGTTAAAGTTGGGTAATACGTCAGTTCTTGACCTTATTCTTCTTTTCCAACATTGTGTTTGCTATTTTCAGTCTTTTACCTTTCCATAAAAACTTTAGAATAATTTGTCAATATTCACAAAATACTTTGCTGACAGTTTGATTGGGATGCACCAAACCTAGACAAGTTGGGAAGAACTAACATCTTGACAATATATTGAGTCTACTCATCCATGAACATTGGATATCTCTTCATTTATTTAGATCTTTAATTTTTTTTTATTTTTTACAGAGACAGAGACAGAGAGAGAGAGTCAGAGAGAGGGATAGATAGGGAAAGACAGACAGGAACAGAGAGAGATGAGAAGCATCAATCATCAGTTTTTTGTTGTGGCACCTTAGTTGTTCATTGATTGCTTTCTCATATGTGCCTTGACCGTGGGGCTACAGCAGACCGAGTAACCCCTTGCTCAAGCCAGCGACCTTGGGTGGAAGCTGGTGAGCTTTGCTCAAACCAGATGAGCCCACACTCAAGCAGGCGACCTCAGGGTCTCGATCCTGGGTCCTCCACATCCCAGTCCAACACTCTATCCACTGTGCCACTGCCTGGTCAGGCTAGATCTTTAATTTTTTTATAAAAGTTTTGTAGTTTTTCTAATATAGTTTCTAGACATATTCTGTTGTTAGATTTACATCTGAATATTTCATTTTTAGGGTGGTAATGTATTTTTAATTTTAAGTTCAAATTCGTTCTGAATTTTGTTGCTGACAGATAGGAAAATAATTGACTTTTGTATGTAAACCTAGTACCTTGCAAATGTGCTGTAATTGTTTATTTGCTCCACGATTTCTTTAGTTTTCTTTTCTTTTCTTGGGCTTATCTTTGGGATTTTGTACATGACAATTATGCCATCTGCAAACAAACACTTTGATTTATCCTTTCTTAATCTATATTCCTTTTACTTCCTTTTCTTGTCTTAATGCACTATATAAGACTTCTAGTATATGTTGAATAAGAGAGTGGGCATCTTTATCTCAATCCGATCTTAGGGTGAAATCATATGTTTCTTATCATTAAGTATGATAATAGTTGTAAATTTTTTATAGATATTCTTTATCAAGCTGAGGAAGTCCTCCCTATTTTTAGTTTGCTGAAAGTTTTTATCTTGAATGAATGTTGGATAATGTCAGGTACTTTTTCTGCATCACTTGATGTGAGCATATGATTTCTCTTCTTCAGTCTGTTGATGAGATCAGTTTAATTACTTGATTTTTTTGTTATTGAGCCAGCCTTGTATACCTGTCATAAATCCCAATGGTTTGTCATGTAATTTTATACATTGTTGAATATGATTTACTAATATTTTATTCAGAATTTTTGCATCTGTATCATAAGAGATACTGGTCTACAGTTTTCCTTCTTTATCTGGTATGGTATTAGGGTAATGTTGGCTTCATAGAGTAAGTTAGGAAGTATTTCCTTCCTTTCTAGTTTCTGGAAATGATTGTAGAAAATTGGCATTATTTCTTCCTTAAATGTGTGGTAAAACTCACAGGTGAAACTCTATGGGGCTGATGCTTTCTTTTTTATTTTCAAGGTTATTGATTATTATTTCAATCTCTTCAGCATTTAGACTGTGATGGTCAATTTTGTGTGTCAATTTGGCTGGGCCATGGGGTGCTTAAATATTTGGTTAAACGTTATTCTGGTGTTTCTGGATGAGATTACCTTTTAAGTTTGTGAACTTTGAGTAAAGCAGATTGCCTTCCATCATGTGGGTGGGCCTTAAACAGGTTGAAGGTCTGAATATAACAAAAAGACTGAACTCCCCTGAGCAAGAGAAGACTCTCCAGCAGACTGACTGCTTTCAGAGCCCATCTGCACAGGGGCACCTCCTGGTTCTGCAGCAGACAGCCTCAGTCTGAAACTGTAGCATTTCCTCTTCCAGGTCTGCAACCTGCTGGCCTACCCTGCAGATTCAGGATTTTCCAGCCTCCATAATTATCTATGCTAATGCCTTATAATAAATCATATACATGATATATGTGTAAATTAGACATACATACATTCTATTTGTTGTGTTTTTCTGAAAAACCCTGACTCATATGTAGGCCTATTCAGATTATCTGTTACTCCTTGTATTAATTTTGATAGTTGGTATCTTTCAAATAATTACAGTAGTATATTTCATCTAACTGATCAAATTTCTGAGCATAGAGTCATTAATGATATTTTCTTTTTTTTAATTTTTGTTTTTTATTTATTTTTTTTTTGTTTTTTGTTTTTATTAATTTTACTAGGGTGACATCAATAAATCAAGGTACATATGTTCAAAGATACATGTCCAGGTTATCTTGTCAATCAATTATGTTGCATAGCCATCACCCAAAGTCAGATTGTCCTCCGTCACCTTCTATCTAGTTTTCTTTGTGCTCCTCCCCCTCTCCTTTTTCCTCTCCCTTCCCCCCCCCTCCCCCGTAACCACCACACTCTTATCAATGTCTCTTAGTCTCGCTTTTGTGTCCCAACTATGTATGGAATAATACAGTTCCTGGTTTTTTCTGATTTACTTATTTCACTTCGTATAATGTTAAAAAGTTCCCACCATTTTGTTGGAAATGATCCAATGTCATCATTTCTTATGGCTGAGTAGTATTCCATACTGTATATGTGCCACATCTTCTTTATCCAGTCTTCTATTGAAGGGCTTTTTGGTTGTTTCCATGTCCTGGCCACTGTGAACAATGCTGCAATGAACATGGGACTGCATGTGTCTTTACGTATCAATGTTTCTGAGTTTTGGGGGTATATACCCAGTAGAGGGATTGCTGGGTCCTAAGGTACTTCTATTTTCAGTTTTTTGAGGAACCACCATACTTTCTTCCATAATGGTTGTACTACTTTACATTCCCACCAACAGTGAATGAGGGTTCCTTTTTCTCCACAGCCTCTCCAACATTTGTTATTACCTGTCTTGTTAATAATAGCTAATCTAACAGGTGTGAGGTGGTATCTCATTGCAGTTTGGATTTGCATTTCTCTAATAAATAATGAAGATGAACATCTTTTCCTATATCTGTTGGCCATTTGTATTTCTTCCTGGGAGAAGTGTCTGTTCATGTCCTGTTACCATTTTTTTATTGGATTATTTGTCTGTTGTTGAGTTTTATGAGTTCTTTGTATATTTTGGATATTAGGCCCTTATCTGAGCTTTTGTTTGAAAATATCATTTCCCATTTAGTTGGCTGTTTGTTTATTTTGTTGTCAGTTTCTCTTGCTGAGCAAAAACTTCTTAGTCTGATGTAGTCCCATTCATTTATTTTTACCTTCACTTACCTTGCCTTTGGAGTCAAATTCATAAAATGCTCTTTAAAACCCAGGTCCATGAGTTTAGAACCTATGTCTTCTTCTATGTACTTTATTGTTTCAGGTCTTATATTTAGGTCTTTGATCCATTTTGAATTAATTTTAGTACAAGGGGACAAGCTGTAGTCGAGTTTCATTCTTTTGCATGTGGCTTTCCAGTTTTCCCAGCACCATTTGTTGAAGAGGCTTTCTTTTCTCCATTGTGTGTTGTTGGCTCCTTTATCAAAAATTATTTGATCATATATATGTGTGGTTTTATTTCTGGGTTTTCTATTCTGTTCCATTGGTCTGAGTGACTATTTTTCTGCCAATACCATGCTGTTTTGATTGTCGTGGCTCTATAATATAGTTTGAAGTCAGGTATTGTAATGCCCCCAGCTTCGTTCTTTTTCTTTAGGATCGCTTTGGCTATTTGGAGGTTTTTATACTTCCATATAAATCTGATGATTTTTTGTTCCATTTCTTTAAAAAATGTCATTGGAGTTTTGATGGGAATAGCATTAAATTTGTATATTGCTTTGGGTAATATGGCCATCTTGATTATATTTTTCTTCCTATCCAAGAACAAGGAATATTTTTCCATCTCATTGTATCTTTTTCAATTTCCCTTAACAATGTTTATAGTTTTCATTATATAGGTCCTTTACATTCTTTGTTATGTTTATTCCTAGGTAATTTATTTTTTTGTTGCAATCGTGAAGGGGATTATTCTTTTGAGTTCATTCTCAAATGTTTCATTGTTGGCATATAGAAAGGCTATGGGCTTTTGTATGTTAATTTTGTATCCTGCGACCTTACTGTATTGGTTTATTGTTTCTAATAATCTTTTTGTGGAGTCCTTCGGGTTTTCGATGTATAGGATCATATCATCAGCAAAAAGTGATACCTTTACTTCTTCTTTTCCGATATGGATGCCTTTTATTTCTTTGTTTTGTCTGATTGCTCTGGCCAGAACTTCTAGCACCACATTAAATAAGAGTGGAGAGAGTGGACAATCCTGTCTTGTTCCTGATTTAAGGTGGAAAGTCCTCAGTTTTATGTCATTTAATATGATGTTGGCTGATGGTTTATCATATATGGCCTTTATCATGTTGAGATATTTTCCTTCTATACCCATTTTGTTGAGAGTCTTAAACATAAAATTGTGTTGTATTTTATCAAAAGCCTTTTCTGCATCTATTGATAAGATCATGTGGTTTTTGTTCTTTGTTTTGTTGATATGGTGTATTACGTTAACCGTTTTACGTATGTTGAACCATCCTTGAGATTCTGGGATGAATCCCACTTGATCGTGATGTATTATTTTTTTAATATGTTGTTGTATTCGGTTTGCCAGTATTTTGTTTAGTATTTTAGCATCTGTATTCATTAGAGATATTGGTCTGTAGTTTTCTTTCTTTGTACTGTCCTTGCCAGGTTTTGGTATGAGGGTTATGTTGGCCTCATAAAATGTGTTTGGAAGTATTGCTTCTTCTTCAATTTTTTGGAAGACTTTGAGTAGAATAGGAACCAAGTCTTCTTTGAATGTTTGATAGAATTCCTTAGTATAACCGTCTGGCCTGGACTTTTATTTTTGGGGAGGTTTTTAATAGTTTTTTCTATTTCCTCCCTGCTGATTGGTCTGTTTAGGCTTTCTGCTTCTTCATGACTCAGTCTAGGAAGGTTGTATTGTTCTAGGAATTTATCCATTTCTTCTAGATTGTTGTATATGGTGGCATATAGTTTTTCATAGTATTCTACAATAATTCTTTGTATATCTATGATGTCTGTGGTGATCTCTCCTCTTTCATTTTGGATTTTATTTATTTGAGTCCTGTGCCTTTTTTCCTTGGTGAGTCTTGCCAAGGGATTGTCAATTTTGTTGATCTTTTCAAAGAGCCAGCTCCTTGTTTTATTGATTTTTTCTATAGTTTTTCTGTTCTCTATTTCATTTATTTCTGCTCTGATTTTTATTATCTCCTTTCTTCGGCTGTTTTTGGGTTGTCTTTGTTCTTCTTTTTCTAGTTCCTTAAGGTGTGAAGTTAAGTGGTTTACTTGGGCTCTCTCTTTTTTGTTCATATAGGCCTAAAGTGATATGAACTTTCCTCTTATTACTGCTTTTGCTGCATCCCAGAGATTCTGATATGTCGTATTTTCATTTTCATTTGTCTGTATATATCTTTTGATCTCTGCACTTATTTCTTCTTTGACCCATTCATTTTTTAGAAGTATGTTGTTTAGTTTCCACATTTTTGTGGGTTTTTCCCCCTCTTTTTTGCAGTTGAATTCTAGTTTCAAGGCTTTATGATCAGAGAATATGCTTGGTACAATTTCAATTTTTCTAAATTTGCTGATATTGTCTTTGTGGCCCAACATATGGTCAATTCTTGAGAATGTTCCATGTACACTAGAGAAAAATGTATACTCTGTCGCTTTGGGATGAAGTGTCCTGTAGATGTCTATCATATCCAGGTGTTTCTAGTATTTCGTTTAAGGCCACTATATCTTTATTGATTCTCTGTTTGGATGACCAATCTAGAGCTGTCAGCGGTGTATTGAGGTCTCCAAGTATAATTGTATTTTTGTTAGTTTTTGTTTTAAGGTCAATAAGTAGCTGTCTTATATATTTTGGTGCTCCTTGATTTGGTGCATATATATTAAGGATTGTTATGTCTTCTTGATTCAGTATCCCCTTAATCATTATGAAATGACCATTTTTGTCTCTGAGTACTTTTGCTGTCTTGTAGTCAGCATTATTAGATATGAGTATTGCTACACCTGCTTTTTTTTGGATGTTATTTGCTTGAAGTATTGTTTTCCAGCCTTTCACTTTGAATTTGTTTTTATCCTTGTTGCTTAGATGTGTTTCTTGTAGGCAGCATATAGTTGGATTTTCTTTTTTAATCCATTCTGCTACTCTGTGCCTTTTTATTGGTGAGTTTAATCCGTTTATATTTAGTGTAATTATTGACACTTGTGAGTTCTTTATTGCCATTTTATGCATTGCTTTGTTAGTTTTGTGTCTTGTTTGATTCTTCTCTTTCGTTTTTCTATCTTTTGTTTTTGTTTGGTTGTATTCCATACATCTTTCCTCTGTTGCTATCTTTTTTAAATCATGTGCTTCTGTGGTGGTTTTTTCAATGGTGGTTACCATTAAGTAATGAAAAGGGTTCCTACCCTGTTCATTGTAGTGCACTATCTTGTGAGTACTTTTGCACTCCATCGTCCGTTGCTACTGTTAACCTCTGTCCTCTCCCCCTCTCCTTTTTTTGTTGTTGTCACAGTTTAAATTTGGTTTTATTGTTTTCTTCATGGAGCTTTTATTTGTGGTTTTGTTTTGTTTTGTTCTTTGTTTCTGGTTGGAAAACCCCCTTTCGTAATTCCTGGAGTGGGGATTTTCTGATGATAAATTCCTTCATCTTTTCTGTATCTGTGAATGTTTTTATTTCTCCTTCATATTTGAAGGATAGCTTTGATGGGTATAGTATTCATGGCTGAAAATTCCTCTTTCAGGACTTTAAATATTGAGGTCTACTCTCTTCTAGCTTGTAGAGTTTCTGTTGAGAAATCGGATGATAATCTAATGGGCCTTCCTTTATATGTTGTATTCTTCTTTTCCCTGGCTGCCTTGAGAATTTTTTCTTTGTTGTTGGTTTGTGCCAATTTCATTATGATGTACCTTGGAGTAGTTTTGTTGGGGTTATGAAAACTCGGTGTTCTGTTTGCTTCTTGAATTTGAGGCTTTAGTTCTTTCCACAGGCTTGGGAAGTTCTCATCTATTATTTGTTTTAATATGTTCTCCATTACATTTTCTCTCTCTTCTCCCTCTGATATACCTATTATTCTTATGTTATTCTTTTTGATGGAGTCAAACAATTGCTGTAGAGTTTTCTCATTTTTTTAATTTTTGAGTCTCTTACTTCTTCTCTCTGTTGTGCCTCAAGTTGCTTGTCTTCTATGTCACTAATCCTACCTTTTATTTGGCCTTTTCTAATAGCTAAGCTTGTTACCTCATTTTTCAGCTTGTGAATTGAGTTTTTCATCTCTGTTTGATTTGTTTTTATAGTTTCAATTTCCTTGGTAATATATTCTTTGTGTTCATTGAGTTGTTTTCTGAGCTCCCTAAATTGCCTTTCTGTGTTTTCTTGTATATCTCTGAGTATTTTTAGGATTTCTATTTTTAAATTCTTTTCATTTAGCTCTAAGTTTTCCAATATTTTAAATTTTTTCTCCATAGATTTTTCCTCATCTATCTGTGCTACCTCTCTGTCTTTTGTATCCATGATATTCGATTTCTTTTTCCTTAATGGTATCTGAGGGTGGTTTTTTTGATAGTATTATTGAGAATTAATAAAGAATAAAAAATAAAAAATAAAAATTAAAAAGAATAAATAAAAAATATTATTCCCCCCCCTTTTTTTTCTCTCCTCTCCTCTCCCCTCCTTCTTGAGAAAATCTTGTGGTGAACTGTGAATTATATTGTGCTAAATAGAACAAAAAACTACCTTTAATGGAGGGCCTGAGTTGGAGAGAAATGATAAAGGGGCAAAAAAGGGGTATGAACCCACAAAATGTAAAAAAGGAAAAAATTTGGGTCAAGAATAAAATGATTTGCTTTTAGGTGATGGTTGACTAAGAGATATGATGAGAGAAATAAGAGGGAAACAGGAAAAAGGGGAAAAAATTAAAAAGTTTCTATTGTATTTAGTGGAGCAAGAACTAGATAAAATGGAGAGCCAGGGTTGGGAGCACTGCTAGTGAGTTTAAAAAGTGAAGTAAGGCCCTGGCCGGTTGGCTCAGTGGTAGAGCATCGGCCTGGCGTGCAGGAGTCCCAGGTTCGATTCCAGGCCAGGGCACACAGGAGAAGCGCCCATCTGCTTCTCAACCCCTCCCCCTCTCCTTCCTCTCTGTCTCTCTCTTCCCCTCCTGCAGCCAAGGCTCCATTGGAGCAAAGTTGGCCCGGGCACTGAAGATGGGTCTATGGCCTCTGCCTCAGGCGCTAGAATGGCTCTGATTGCGGCACAACAACACCCCAGATGGGCAGAGCATCGCCCCCTGGTGGGCATGCCGGGTGGATCCCAGTCGGGCGCATGCGGGAGTCTGTCTGACTGCCTCCCCGTTTCCAACTTCGGAAAAATACAAAAAAAAAAAAAAAAGAAGAAAGAAAAGAAATGTGAGGTTACTTATAAGAAAGAATAGGGTCTTTGGGAAGTTCTTCAGTTTTGTAGTGATTTGGGGTTGGTTTGTCCATTCTAAGTTCTCCCCTAAAGAAAAAAAAAAAAAAGTGAAGTAAAAAAACCCCAAAGCGCCACAAAGAAAAATTTGAGTCCCAGATAAAGTAATTTGTTCATAATTGAGGACTGAATGAGAGGAAAAGTAAAGGAGAAAAGAAGAAACTAATATAGAGGGAGAAAAAAAAAGAAAGGGGAAAACACAAAAAGAAGAAAAAAGAATAAAAGGAGAGAGAGAGAGAGTTGAGGTTTTGGAGTGCAACCCTCATAGAGAGAAAGGAAGAAGAAAGAAAAGATAATGGGATATGTAACACTTACGTGTAGTGTAGTTCAAGGAGAGGAGAGAGTAAGACCAGCAGAGAATTAAACTACCAAATTGGAAGAGGAAAAAAATAATCAATACAAGAAGATAAGAGAAACAAACGAACAAATATAATAAAATGGGATAGGTTATAAAGTCTGTGGATTATTCTTGATTTTGAAATGTTATCTTCTTGCTTTTTCTTTTCTCTCCCTCTTCCTGGTCAGTGACTCTGTACTCCGGGTTCTGCCCCTGTGGCACGCTTAGGTAGAGGTTTTCAGTTGATAAGTCTCTATGGCGATGTCCTATATTGGGCTTCAGTCTCGTTGGCAGTAGAGGCTCATTAGCATTTTCAGGCTCCGCCAATGAGAGAGTCTGTATTACCAGAGCCTCTCTCCTAGTCTTTACTTCCTGAATTAGTAGCCTGATGATCCAGCTATGGGGTTGCTGCTGCCTCTGCCTGGAGAGTAAGAGGCTCAAAGAGCTGGCAACTCCCCACTCTATTCCCACTCAGTGCAGGGCTCTGGGTAAGGCTCAATCAGTCAGAGCCGCTAGTATAGTCAGGCAGGGCTTTGGCCCACACAAAGACCTCTGACTCTGCCCCTTTGTCCAGGAACACGGGTGCTCACTCCGGGGGAATCTCTCGCCTACTATCTGTGCTCATGGACCAGGATATCCGGCCAGCCGCCTCTCAGTCCCGGTGAGGCTCCCTGCCCACACAGAAAAGTTCCAGCATAGGAAATTTCACTCCCACTCACTCCCAAGGCTCTGCTTTTCGGGGCACAGGGGTGACCTCAAGACTCTGAATTCGGCCCACAGAAAGGCCTCTGACTGCCCCTCTGTCCGGGAACACGGGTGCTCACTCCCGGGGGAATCTCTCCCCACTATCTGCGCTCACCAACCAGGATATCAGGCCAGCTGCCTCTCACTCCCGGTGAGGTGCCCCACCCGCATGGAAAAGTTCAAGCATAGGGAATTTCGCTCCCGCTCCCTTCCCGTGCGCCGCTTTCTCAGGGTGCAGGGGCAACCCCGAGATTCTGCTTTCGGTCCACACAAAGGCCTCTGACTCTGCCCCTCTGTCCGGGAACACAGGCGCCCACTCCTGGGGGAATCTCTCGCCCACTCTCCAAGCTCCAACCAAGATATCCGACCAGCTGCCTCTCACTCCGAGTGAGGCGCCCTGCCCACACAGAAAAGTTTGAGTGTAGGGAATTTCACTCCCACTCACTCCCCACGCGCTGCTTTTCAGGGCACAGGGGCAACCCCGAGACTCTGGTTTCAGCCCACAGAAAGGCCTCTGACCCTGCCCCTCTGTCCGGTAACACAGGCTCCCACTCCCAGGGCTCTAGGAGAAATCTCTCACCCACTATCGACCAGGAGATGGGGGCAGATGGCTGTCCCAAGTGCCTTTCTTTGTCTGGGTTTGGCACGAGCGTTAGCTTGTGTTGACTGGGTTGCCACAAGCACAGTTATTCCTTGGCTTGGATGTCCATGCCCCAGCCTGGTTCGGACGTTTGTGCCGCAGTCTGGTTCTAGTCACACCCTTTGCCCGCTTTAGTTTCTATACTCTCAGTTCCCAGTGAAAGCAGCCCTTATTTAGGGTAGTGAGGAAGGTGGAGTGTTTCTTCCTCCTTATTTCCTTTGGGGTTGATTATATATTTAGTCAATTTTTCGCTCAATCATACCTTCGTGTTTAGTGTGGAACTTCTGGAGGCTCCAAGGATAGATTTTTCTGTCTCTGGTTGAAGATCTTGTTGAATTTTGGGGGAGATTTATCGGTATCACTCCTTATGGCGCCATTTCTCTGACGTCATCTTCATTTTTTCTTTTTTTTCTTTTTTTACAGAGACAGAGAGAGTCAGAGAGAGGGATAGACAGGAACAGACAGACAGGAACAAAGAGAGATGAGAAGCATCAATCATTAGTTTTTTGTTGCGTGTTGCAACACCTTAATTGTTCATTGATTGCTTTCTCATACATGCCTTGACCGCAGCCCTTCAGCAGACCGAGTAACCCCTTGCTCGAGCCAGCGACCTTGGGCTCAAGCTGGTGAGCTTTTGCTCAAACCAGATGAGCCCTCGCTTAAGCTGGTAACCTTGGGGTCTCGAACCTGGGTCTTCCGCATCCCAGTCTGATGCTCTATCCACTGCACCACTGCCCGGTCAGGCCATTAATGATATTTCTTAATTGTCATTTTAATGTGCCTGAGATCAGTCATGATGACCCTTCTTTCATTTCTGATATTACTAAATTATGACCTCTCTCTTTTTTTTTCTTAGGCTGAGTAAAAGCTTATTAATATGTTAAATCTTTTCAAAGAACCAGCTTTTTTATTTATTTAGTGATTTTCTGTTTTTAATTTCATTGATTTCTGGTTTAATTTTTATTATTTTTCTTCTGCTTGCTTTAGGCTTAAATTGCTCTTCTTTCTCCAATTTCTTAACATGGAAGCTTAGACTTTTTTAAAATAAACTGCTATTTTTTTAATGTGTATTTTATTGATTTGAGAGAGAGAAGAAAGGAGAGAGACAGACAGAGACTACAGGAACATTGATTTGTTCCTGTATGTACCCTGACCAGGGATGGAACTGACAACCTCTGTCCTTCAGCATGATGCTCTAGCCCAGGGGTCCCCAAACTTTTTACACAGGGGGCCAATTCACTGTCCCTCAGACCGTTGGAGGGCCAGACTATAAAAAAACTATGAACAAATCCCTATGCACACTGCACATATCTTATTTTAAAGTAAAAAAACAAAACGGGAACAAATACAATATTTAAAATAAAGAACAAGTAAATTTAAATCAACAAACCGACCAGTATTTCAATGGGAACTATGCTCCTCTCACTGACCACCAATGAAAGAGGTGCCTCTTCTGGAAGTGTGGTGGGGGCCAGATAAATGGCCTCAGGGGGCCGCATGCGGCCCGCGGGCCGTAGTTTGGGGACCCCTGCTCTAGCCAAATGAGCTATCCGGTCAGGGCGGAAGCTTAGACTATTGATTTTAGATCTCCTTATCTGTATATGCATTAGATGCTATATATTTTGCTCTAATTATTTTCACTGCACCCTACAAATTTTGATAAATTGTATTTTTTATTTTCATATCAGACAAAATACGTGGTCTACATTAGTGAATGATCTGGGTAAGCCACC
Organism: Saccopteryx leptura; assembly: GCF_036850995.1. Taxonomy (NCBI): domain Eukaryota; kingdom Metazoa; phylum Chordata; class Mammalia; order Chiroptera; family Emballonuridae; genus Saccopteryx; species Saccopteryx leptura. Next base: position 214,495,264 of record NC_089503.1, on the reverse strand, counting down.
AACTCAATTTTAAGTTACAAAAAACAAATTAAAACTGATTCAAAGTGAATTTATAAAATTAGTGAGGTAAAATGGACACTGAAGCAAGACTAGGGAAGAATGAACAGGATTTAGCATGTTATTGCTTTAGTTGACTACAGTGATAAAATAAATTTCCAAACTTGACTTACCACATACCTGTCCACCCATCCATGTAAACAGCCTTTTTAAATCATTTTTATTCAGGTTGTTCCTAGGTGAGGTGTCTGCACCAGAGATCCCACGAGAAGAAAGTGTACTCTTTTAACTCCTTCACGACTTGGTTACGCCCCAGCAGTGTTCGGGGTGCTCCTGAGGCAGCCCCTAGTGTTGCTCGGCCCCAGGGAATGAGGGAAGTGACCTGGTTTCGTCCTGAGCTCCATGCCACACATACTGCAAACAGAAATAAACCCCAAGGGTGGCTGACACTTCAATGAAAGAGCAATCCATTCGCTGTTGTCAATTGTTTATATTTTGGTTGGCAGTATCAACTGGGAAGTGTTGAGTATATTACCACTCTTCATACCTTCAATGACAGTTTTGCCACCAGGGTGATGAAAATGATGATTAGAGTTTGGTGGTAACACAGGTGACAGGTGACCTGTCTTTTCTCCAGGACTTCTCATTCCGACTGCATTCCAGTCGTTCAGAAAGAGAAAATTCCAGCAGCAGCAGTCCTACCTCCGGCTCTATTTGTGGCGGGGCCCGCTTCCAGTGGGTTTGGCTGGCTCTCCTGGCTGGGCCTTCTCTCTCCAAGGTCTCTACATTTATTTAGATCTTTAATTAATACCATCCCCCGGGGCAGACACGACACTAGGGAAACGGAGTGAAATCTCTAGTGTGGGTCCAGCCCGAAATTCCACAACATGGACTCAGGGTCTGTTTGGAAAGACTTTTGAAAGGTGAATCTTGTTCTATAAGAGCTTTCGCAGCTCCTTGTTGGCAGCTGTTCATGAGTAGAAGGGCGTCACACATGTGTAACTGTGCCCCATGTCCCTACTCCCCACTCCATAGGAATTAAAAAGCTGCTCCTGGCGTTGGAACACTAACCATGACTTGGCTCAGACTGCCCTGGGGGTGAGGAGGTCCTGCAGGTGTGGCGCTGCACCTAAGTCTCTCAGCCCCTTGGAGACTGTTCTAACCACGGGGTGACAGGCGCTAGGTCACACTTACCCCTGCCCTCCTACCAACCTCGGCACTCATAAGGCTTTCCATCTTTCTCCAAAGAAAACCCTTATCTTTAGGAGCCAGGACAGTACGAACATCCTTCAGGATGAGAAATGAAGTGAACTGAGCTAGTTCAACTAGAATGGATGAACGATATAACTTATGGAGTAAAAGAGGACCCAGGGAAACGAGCACGGTTGTTTCCAAGTGTCTGCATGAAACGTTTGTTCTTCTCAGTTTTCTATCTTTTCATTCCTGGTACTGCCCACCTGAGAGGAGCTTGTATAAGGCCCAGTGAGTGAGGTGGTGCCGTTACCCACATGGGGATGGATTCACTTCGATTTGCCTTCCTAAGAACCCAGGATATCAAAGTCAGGCCGCAGGCTGGGCTGGCATGGACAGAGGCGCCCTGCGTTCTAGTCCAGCCTCTACCCCACAGCCTTTTTTGGGGTCTCAGTTTCTTTGTCTCTAAAATTGCTCACTTCCAAATCTTACTGTGAGGTAGAATACAGTGTTTTACATTTCATAAAATTTGGATTTTATAGAATGTTTTCACATATATTTAAGCCTTACGACATGTAGAAAGGTGTTATTATCTTTCTACAAGAGGAATGAAAACTGAGAAGAGAGCATGTATCTTACCCAAGATCATATAACTTGAGGACACTGAGCCAAATTTGACTATCTAGGTACCTCATGTTAGTGGAATCAGGCAGTATTTATTCTTTCCTGATTGGCTCGTGTCACTTAGCATTTTCTGGTTGTTCCCTAATTGTTCCGTCCTGTGTGTTCCCAATGCATAGACACATTTTCAGGGTCCTTATGAGATCATGGCTTAGCTTGTGGTTCCTCAACTCTTCTCTAGGCTGGAGCAGCCTGAGGACAGGCATCGTCTCCTTCATCTTTGTTTTCCACAAACAAAGGTGCTTGTCCCGGTGCCCAGCGTATGTACACATACTTAAAAATCATTTGCTAAATGAAAAAAGTAACATAATAGGAACAAATAAAGAAGTCAAGATTGATTTTCAAAGGCATACAAGTCCTTTCCACAGGACACAGGAGCCTCATTCTCTTTGCAAAAGTCGCACCCCGGTTCTCTACACCTCGAGACTGTTGACATCACCCTGCTTCCCTCCACTCTCCCGTATTGCAGAAGAGAATAGGGAACAGGAATGAGGAGCATCGTTTGGAAAGGCTGACCTCTGGTTTAGAGAGATTCAAGTGTAATGCACGTCAACAGCAGCAAGCATGTCAGCAAAAACGTGGTGTGGAGCCAAGATGTTCTTTGTGACAGAGAGAGAGAGAGACTGTGGGGGAAGAAGCCCTTCCCTGGTGACCGTGAATGAACGGAACTGGAGCTGGGAGAGGGAGAGCACCTTCAGGGAGGAGCACTTCTCGTTCATCCGTCTAAGGAGCTAGCAAAAGGTGGACTTTGCTATAGGGCCACTGAATTCAGCGGAGATAGCAATAAGGAATCGTGACTGGCCAAAGACCAGCTAAACAAATCAATTTGAATAAAATAAGAAGGTGTCAAAATCCCAAATGGCAACCCCGAAGTCATGATGAACCTACTTTAATACATCTGGGAGTTCCTCACATAGTGAGTGAATTTATATTCCTAAGGGTTATTCATAAGTCGATGTTTGAAACAGAGAATTCACATACCACAGAGATGTTCAGAGCGGTAGTGAACCAGGCCAGCACACGGATGTCCATTTTATCTGTCCAGTTAAAGAGTGAGTGCTGTGGCAGAAAGAACTCAGGCATCAGAGATGACCAGATGCACTGAGATGTGAGCATTTGCATTTCAGAAGAAAAACAGCCTGACCTGTGGTGGTGCAGTGGATAAAGCATTGACCTGGAGCACTGAGGTTGCCGGTTCGAAACCCTGAGTTTGCCCAGTCAGGGCATATGCGAGAAGCAACTGTAAATTGGTGATTCCCACTCCTCCCCCTGCCCCTTTCTCTCTCTCTCTAAAATCAATCAATAAATAAAATCTTTTAAAAAAAATAAAGAAAGAAGGAAGGAAGGAAGGAAGGAAGGAAGGAAGGAAGGAAGGAAGGAAGGAAGGAAGGAAAGGGAAAGGAAAGGAAAGGAAAGGAAAGGAAAGGAAAGGAAAGGAAAGGAAAGGAAAGGAAAGGAAAGGAAAGGAAAGGAAAGGAAAGGAAAGGAAAGGAAAGGAAAGGAAAGGAAAGGAAAGGAAAGGAAAGAAGGGAGGAGGGAGGGAAGGAAGAAAGGAAGGAAGGGGGAAAGAGAGAGAGAGAGAGAGAGAGAAAGAAAAAGAAAATCAGACTCCCAACTAGCATCAAGCTAGTGGTGGCATGAGCAGTGTCTGAAGGAGTGAGGAGGGCTGGCAGTGAGAAGATGGGGACAGTGTGACACCTTCCTAGTCAGCCTGGAGCTGAGGGTGCTGAGAGAGACTCAGTTGCTGCCCATCTTCGGGACAGCATCTGAGTTGCTGGCATGTTAGGAAACAAACAGCAATTCCAGGGGCCGGCTGGGGCAGACACTCCAGGCTGGGGCTCCGGCCTTGGTGTTTAACAAACTCCCTGATTCTGGCACATGGCCAGGTTTGGGAACCAGTTTCTAACCTTTGCTACTTTTCTTCCAGTTAATAGGCTCTGAGGTCAGCAAAGAAGGGGGATGGAACAGGTGGGGACTGGAAAAGCTCAAGCGAGTGGCTGAAAGATGGAAGGGAAGTCCCTCCTTTTAGTGGCTCGGAGGGGAAGGAAGTTATGGCAGCTTACCATGTAAGCGGTGAGGAAACGGAACCTTAGCCAAGGTCGCAGAGCAGAGGGGAGAGCTGGGGGTCTACCCCGGGCCCCTGACTCATTCCCACGCCTGCCCCTCATCTGCTGCAGAGTTCTTTCTGCCTCTGCCATGTGGTGAGCAGATACACTAGAGCCTGCCAGCGCTGTCACACTGTGAACTCCTAAGGATGTAAGCTACTAGTAATGTCCAGGTGACCAAGTAGAAGGTGGAGGCACAGCCAGACCAAGCACACCCAGCGAAGCCCATGGAGGTCATCTTCCGAACCTTGTTGGCCTCTGTGGGTTGGTGCCTTTGCCTCTCTCAGTTCCTCCAGGCGTAAAATGAAGAAGATAATATTTATGAATCTTCTTCACAGCACTTCAGTGAATCTTAATTCGTTTGTGTTTACTGTGTCCTTTGAAGATGAAAAGCTCTGTGTAAGAGCTAAGAGTCAGTATTCCACATTCCTTGATTTTTATTTGATAGGTCTAGAGCTCTACATTCTCTAAGACTCATCTTTTTCTTTCTTTTCTGCTTTTTCCAACCTGCTCCAAACCAGGAACTGGTGGAATGTCTTGAGCTTTCCTAACTATAAATGGTCTGCAGTATCTAATTGCTGGCTAGGGTTGTGGGGAAGGAGGGAGAGGAGGAAAGAAGCATGTCTAAACAGAAACTTCAAGCATTCCAAGATCTGCCCCTCAACCGGAATTCTGTGGCAGCTCTCCCAGCGTTGGCTTTGACCTTGGCCTGGTTGCATTGTGCATTTATACCCTCCGAGCTCCTGGCCCTTCAATCTCCCTTCCCACAACCCTCCCTCACCCCCTCCACTTCTACTCACAAGCACATAATCCCGATGAACGTGAGATGTGGGAACAGATGGAAATTCCTTTCTTTTTTAATGTAGTACTTGGCAGTTTTAACACTAAGTTCAGAAGCATTGAATGTTGTGAAATCTCTGCTCTTGAAAATCCTGCTCCTCACCCATTACAAGAGATAGTGAGTGATATACAATGAAAAAGAGAATGGCTTTGTTTGCAGAGAAGTAGTGGAATTAAAAGCTGTTTTCAAGATAATGATAAAAATTGTACTGTCCTTAAACAAACAATTTTTTAAAAACCCATTAAAATTGGGTAAGGCAACTCTTCTTTCAAGAAATAAAACTCAATACAAAACTATGTGTAATTTTAAGGCTTGAAAGCCTTGCTTACCGTTCTGGCCAGCCTTCTGCCTTGATTCCTTCGGGCGGAATAACTCAGGGTACAAGCTGGTCCTGGTGAGCTGAGGAGTTGGGGCAGTTCGTCTTTGGCATCCAGTTGTACACCCTTCTATTCAGCTCTCTGTTGCTCCATTCCTGCCAGGCACAAAGAGGAACGTCTCTGCTCTTTTCCATTCATGCCTTCCTTCTCCTCTCCCACCCTCATCTCTACCCCTCTCCAGTCTGCACAACCATGGTTTCTAAAGGGAGAGCCCAGGCTTGACTGGGGTAGAGAACTAGAGGCATGTTACTTGTTCAGACATCTCTTCACTGTTAGGCTCATTAGTGAGGAATAATACTGCCGATAAAATGAAGGACAAAGGGAGGGGGCAGAGAAATTGTTTTTTGAAGGAGTTGAAAAAACTACCAAGTGAAAGAAATGAAATAGTATAAGGATTAAGAAAACGAGAAAACACAGAAAAAAATCTTGTTGCTTTGAGAGTTTCTTTGTTTTGACAGTTGTCCAGAAAGAACCATGATCTATGTTTTAATTAATTTACCATCAATTTTTTTTCTTTGTATATAAGGAAATAATCCTAAGACATCTGATTGAATTGTAAGCATGTTCCTACATCCTGTGTATCTGAGGGTTTAAGCCAAAAATCTGGGTCACAGAGGAAAAATTTTAGAAAGGAGTCCCCTGATGTACTAAACATATTCTATTAAGACATTACTCCTTCTAGGCTTTGGTGGCGGGGGGGGGGGGGGGGACAGGTGACTGCAAACATGAAATTCACAGCTCTGGCTACAACCCTGTATGGTAAACTTATATTACTCAAGGGAGCAGTCCAGTATTTGGCAGGGGCCTATAGGGTAAATGGCACTTTCTTAGGACTGGAAGAAGTGCCAGCAGAGGCTAGTGTCCCTGGAAATCACCTTGTGTTCCATAATGGGAATTCACCATTTGGAACCTGTTTAAAAATTTCTTGACAAAAATTGCAGTGGTACTAACTGCTTTTACTATTATTTTGTACCCCGAGGAGCAGTAGTTGGAAACATGATGCTTACCGGGGCCAGGCTGAAAATACAACTGATCGAAGCAGGTCATCACTAAGAGTATACAGGACTGCAGATACCCGGAAGAACCTGGGCTCAGTCTGAAATCCCAGCAAATTTACATCTATGAATTCATTCAACTTCCCCTGTCCTCCCTACCTGAGGCCCTGGTGCAGGAATGATGGAGAGAATCATGATTGTGTTAGGAATCTGAAGTTATCCAAAGCATGCCACACTCACCATTACTTTGTAAATGCCAAGACAGGCCAAGTCAAGATTACATGCATTCCTAGATTTTTCCTCTTTCTCTCTTCTTTCTACCCACCCTTCTCTTATTTTCACTTACCTTTTAAATCATAAGACCTAGTCTTTTATGGACAATTACATGTATCCACCATAAGCAGGTAGGTACCATAAGAATCTCTAAAGAACACTGTGGGAGCCTCTGATCTCAGGGAAGTTTAGAAAGTACTAGAGAAGTCAAGAAGTAAACAAGAGAAAAAGCAAGATGGAATATTTAACCCAAGAGATGTCTCCAGGTGGTGAGCAAATGTGTTACTATGACTCCAGAGGAATTACAGATCAAAGTGAAGTGAACTGCAGGGCTCTCAAGTTTCTTGAACAAGATGTGACTTGAAAAAACCATGAAAAGGAAGTAAGATTCAGCTAGTTAGAGGAGAAGAGAGTTTAGGTGATACGTACAGAGTGAGCCAAGGAATGCAAATAGGTCAAGCTTTTATCCTTCCTTTCCTTCTTTCCCTTTATCCATACTCTAAGTTACCAAAGATGATCGGAAAATAAGGGGAAATAAACATTGAGGGGAGGTGCTCTCCTGACTGAATGGAGAATAGCATTTCTTTTCCTTGCATTCTGAAAACTCCTTGTGAGTCCGTGTTACTCATTGTAGATTCTGAATTACTAAATGCTCCGTGGCTCTGGCCTGAAACTACGCCAAGGAAAGCACTGAGTCCATATTTTGGAGCAGGAATTAAGTCTCATGCAGGATATCAGGCAGCTAAGACTGGATATAACAGAAAACACAGCTTGAAATGACTCAAACAATGAAGAACTGAATTATCTCATGTAACAAGTACAGAGGTTGGGAATAGTCTCCAGATTGGTTAATGCAGTGACCTGACACCATCATGAAAACCTAGTTTTTCTCCAATTTTCCTCCCTCCCATGATGAGACGCCTTGGGTTTAAATCCCAGTTCAGTCACTCATTAAATAATTGTATCTGAACAAGTGATGTTTCCATTTTAAGCTTCAGTTTCCTCACAGGATTAAATAACATAAGGTAGGTGGCGGCAATTAGTAGGTGCTCAATAAACACAGGCAATTCTTATCTACATTATAGCACATATTTTTTAAATTTGTTATTGAATTTCTTGGATGACACTGGTTCATAATATTATACAGGTCTGGGGTACACAATTCGATATCATGTGTATATTGCATTGACCCCAAGTCAAGTCTCCTTCCATCACCATCTATTCCCTGGTACCCTCCTCTACCTCCCCCCCCCTTTTTGAGAGAGTAGTATTCTTCCATGTACTTCATAGATAGTTTATAGTTCACTGGGCTTCTATATAATAAATTTGTAAAGTGCATTTTAAAGGAACTTGGAGCACACTTATTATTATTATTTTATTTTTTTTCTGAAGCTGGAAACGGGGAGGCAGTCAGACAAACTCCCGCATGCGCCCGACCGGGATCCACCCAGCACGCCCACCAGGGGGCGATGCTCTGCCCATCCGGGGCGTCGCTCTGTCGCGACCAGAGCCACTCTAGCACCTGGGGCACAGGCCAAGGAGCCATCCCCAGCGCCCGGGCCATCTTTTGCTCCAATGGAGCCTCGGTTGCAGGAGAGGAAGAGAGAGACAGAGAGGAAGAAGAGGGGGAGGGGTGGAGAAGCAGATGGGCACCTCTCCTGTGTGCCCTGGCCGGGAATCGAACGCGGGACTCACGCACGCCAGGCAGACGCTCTACCACTGAGCCAACCGGCCATGGCCACTTATTAATTTTAAAGTATTAAAATTTATATATGAGCTTTGCCTTATAATTTATTGCTGGTCATAGCCTGGATCAGGAAGTCAACCCCAAATTACAACCTCGTTCCTACAAGAAAGTCCAGTCTTCCGTATAATGATCTATTTTTATATGTGTTTCTAGGAATGATTAACAGTGGGATGTTAGGTGGCCTCTACTTCCCCTGATTCGCCCACATGGCACAGCCTGGAGACGCTAGTGCTGACGCTGCCTTTTTTATTAGCATAACGAGGAACAGAAATCTACGTTTCTCCTTGTACCTTAGCGTCGGTTCATTACTAATTCAGCTCACTGTCCACCAGGTGGGCTGGGCTTGGCTTTGCCAGTTTGGAAGTCCCTCTTCTCAGGTCTTCCTGAGTTGAGCTGGCTGGACCGTTAGTGGTCCTCTGACAGGTTGCTGCCTCCCTCATTCACATCCAGAATGCTAAGCTCCCATTGGCCCAGTCAGTTTTCTGGGAGAAGTTTCCAAAATCAATAGCTGATGTCTCTATTTGCTCTGGCACCTGCCATGGACTTAGGTGGTGGCAAACGGGGATAGAATATTCTGCGCTTTCCATCTTCCTGCTGCACAGCCAGGGTCACCTGAGGCTCCGGACTGGCGTTCCAGCTGGAAGCACGGCGTAGGCTGGGCAGCAGTCTTCGCCAGTGCGCATGTGCTGGGCACTCGGTCAAGAGTCCAGAAGGAGTCCAGTTCCCCATGCTCTTAGGTTTTGAATTTTAAATGAAGTTTTGTTTTATGCTCTAAGGTTTAAAATATAAAATAATGTTGTGCTTTTTAGAATATTTTGCTGTCATTAATTCTGTTAGAGCCCCAAAGCTTCACCCAAGAAGCCTAATGTGCCTTTATCACTCTCAGTGAAACTAGACACATACTCGGTTTACCTTACGGTGACCTGTAAGCAGGAATTACTTAAAACAAATTTATATCTTGAACCAGTTTACATTGCTGCTGCTCTCTTGTCCTTATACTTCATGAGTCTGTGCAAGTTAATTAGGGTCCCTTCCTCTTGCCTGAGGTTCCCAGACTAGCACCCTAATTTTTATGTAACAGTATTCATGTGGTCGGTTCTGCATTCCCTTCATTATTATACCTTTTACACTACCCTCTTATCGGGCAAAACCATGATTTTTAGGAAGATAAATGCATCGTGTTTTATACGTGTTGAAAATTTCCAAACCCTGACAACTAGTCTCCTAATATCATTCATTGTTCCATAGTTTTTAGGAAATTCAGAAACAAACTTGTTTGTATTTATATAAGAAAGAAGTCTGGTTTTTATAATATTCAGGAAATTTAAAATCCTAGACCTCTTTTTTTATAATACCTCATCTATATATTGCTCTGTGTGTTCACCACCCAAAGTCAAATCTCCTTCCATCACCATATATTGGACCCCCTATTCCTTTCACCGTCTTCCCTCGCCTTTTCCCTCTGATAACCAACATACTGTGTTCTGGGTTTATGAGTTTTTGTTTGTTTATTTGTCATTTGTTCAATTGTTGTTTTCAGTTTTCTATCCCACATATGAGTAAAACCATATGGTTCTTGACTTTTCCTGTTGGACTTTTTTCACTTAGCATGATATTCTCAAGATCCATTCATGTTGTCACAAAAAATTCTAGACCTTGATATTCCATTATACTTGTATTGAAATTTAATATTTGACATAATCAAAAGAGTGAAAAGACAAGCTAACAAATGGGAGAAAATATTTATAAATTATGTATCTGGTAAGAGTTTAATATCCAGAATATATAAAGAAGTACTGAAACTCAACAACACAAAAACAAGTAGTCCAATTTAAAAATGGGCAAAAAAAGCCCTGGCCAGTTGGCTCAGTGGTAGAGCATCAGCCTTGCATGCAGGAGTCCCAGGTTCGATTCCCGGTCAGGGCACACAGGAGAAGCACCCATCTGCTTCTCCACCCCTCCCCCTCTCCTTCCTCTCTGTCTCTCTCTTCCCCTCCTGCAGCCAAGGCTCCATTGGAGCAAAGTTGGCCCAGGCGCTGAGGATGGCTCCATGGCCTCTGCCTCAGGCGCTAGAATGGCTCTGGTTGCGACAGAGCAATGCCCCAGATGGGCAGAGCATCACCCCCTGGTGGGCATGCCAGGTGGATCCTGGTCGGGCACATGTAGGAGTCTGTCTGCCTCCCCGTTTCCAACTTCAGAAAAATACAAAAAAATGGGCAAAAAGCTTGAATAGACATTTCTTTAAATATGACATACAAATGGCCAACAAATATACCATATATGAAAGGATGCTCAATGTCATTAATCATTAGGGAAATGCAAATCAAATCCACAATGATATATCATCTTATATTCATTAGAATGGCTACTTTAAAAAAAAACCCAAAAGATATCAAGTGCTGATAAGGATGTGAAGAAACTGGAACTCTTATGCACTGTTGGTGAGAATGTAAAATGAATTAGCTGCTATGGAAAAGAGGACAGTGGTTCAAAAGTTAAAAACAGAATTGTTATATCATCCAGCAGTCGCACTGCTGAAATATCAGGATCTCAAAGCAATATGTGCACACCCAAGTTCATAGTAGCACTGTTTACAATAACTAAGGGGTGAAGCAACCCAAATGTCCACTCACAGATGAATGGATAAACAAGGGGTTACAATAGAATATTATTCAGCCTGAAAAAGGAAGGAAATTCTGACACATGCTACAACATGGATGGACCCTAAGGACACTACGCTAAGTGAAACAAGCCAGTACAAAAAGACAAATACTGTATGCTTCTACTATATGAGGTATCTAGAGTAGTCAAATTCATAGAAACGGAAAGTGGAATGATGGCTGCCAGTGGCTGGGAGGTAGGGGAAATGGGGAGTTATTGTTTAATAGGTGGAGAGTTTCAGTTTTGCAAGAAGAAAAAGTTCTGAACATTGGTTGCACAAAATGTGATACTTATTACCATTAAACGGTACACATAGAAAGGGGTAGGATGGTAAATTTTATATTAAATTTTTACCACATTAAAAAAATTAATATTTGTGTTTCACGTATCTGCTGTACAGTCCCCCTTATCCATGGAGGATATATTCCAAGTCCCCCAGTGGATGCCTGAAACTGCAGATCATACCTAATGTTATATATGCTGTTTCTTCCTACACACGCATGCCTATGATCAAGTTTAACTTATAAATTAGGCACAGTAAGAAATTAGTAACAACAATAATAAAATAGAACAATTATAACACTATACTATAATAAAAGTTATGTGAATGTAGCATTATTAAGTAAAATAAGAGTTACTTGAACTCAAGCACCATGATCCCAGGACAGTCACCTGATAAATGAGATGTTCTGAGTGACTCATGGCAGGGAGTGTGCACAGCATGAGATGCTGGACCATGGGATGACTCACATCCTGGGTAGGACATAGTGGGACAGTGTGAGATTTCATCACACCACTCAGAACGGTGCACAATTTAAGTTATGAATAGTTTATTTCTACAATGTTCTATGTAATGTTTTTAGCCCTGACTGAGCAAGGGTACAAAAACAAGAGACAATGGGTGACTACTGTACCTAATATGCATTAACTTTTTTTAGAAGTATCATGTCTTAGCAAGGGTCATATCTTTACTTACCTAGCTTTACAGTCAAACGGACTTGACCCTCCACTCCTAACCAGTGTCTCAGCCAGGCCAGGCGTAAGATAAAATGCCAACACCCAAAAGAAGCTAATGACAGATTGTGGCACTAAATAGATATTTTCTTGAATACCTCTTATGTAGCTTGGACTATGCTGGTAGGGAATTACAAGAGTGCTTCCTTCTTTTTTCCTAGAGCAGGGAAAATTGGTTTGGCCTCTGGAGGGGGATTGAGTGATGAGCCACCGTGGCATGCGGTTTTCACAGTGTGCTTTCCTTAGTATGCAAGAGGCCAGTACAATGCACTTGTGGTGCCACACTGGCCAGCCTGTTGTATAGGCTATATGGCTCTATGGCCAACCCTGCAGAAGGGGAGTAGGGCTATTTCTGCCTACGGAGCATAGAGGGCTAGAGGCTCAGAGGGTACACAGGGCAGGAAGGGGATTCTCTGCAGAGGGAAACCACAGGAGCAGACACATGCAAGTGCCAGACTCTAGGTGGTATTTAATGAACACAGGAGGACCAGGCATCAATTCCAAAGGATGAGACAATACATCTGAGTACTTTTTGCATCCCGTTGTTGACAAATTCTGTTGAACTGAACAAATTTCAAGAACTTGAAAACATTTTGATTGTGTGTGTCTTGGGTTGAAGAAGGAAGAGTTGGGTTTATATATACATATATATGTATACATACATATACATGTACACATACACATACATGTACACACATATACACGTACATATACATATACAGTACACATGCATATACTAGTACACTTACATATACATGTACACATACATATACATACAAAAAGAAGGATTATTATCTTTAGAAACATCTAAACACTGTCATCTGCCAAGCTGACTCCCCTGGCAAGATGTCTGTCCATAATTATTTTTTCCAGTCATTTTCATTGTCACTTTGTTCTTTTAAGATACCAATATCACCTTTTGGGGGACAGGAATTTTAGGTCAACTGAAAGGCCAAGCAGTAAGTATTTCAATTAAACAAAAGACATTACAGCCACGCCAAATAGCTCCTACCATATTAAGCTACAATGGAAACATCAAGGGCAAACGTGAAGGGTTATGAAGGGAAGTGAGTTTTCTTTCCAGGAGAGCTGAGAGGAGTAGTTCTTTCTATACCCTGATTATTTGGCACCTGAAGAACACATGATGCCAGGAAAAAGTCCAGAGGGCTCAAGGGGAAAAGCCAAATGGAAAAGTATAAAAGAGACAAGTGGCTACCCTTGCTGATGCCCTCCCAATGCTCCCCAATGACTGCTTAAACCAGAAGCTGCAGGACTACTGTGTTCATGGCAGCCTGGGGCTCCTGATGAATTTTACAAACCTTGAAGAACTCTTTTGTGTGTGTGTGTGTGTGTGTGTGTGTGTGTGTGTGTGTGTGTGTGTGTGTGTGTGTGTGTTTTGGTGCCAAAGCTACCAGAGTGGATGCTGTCCTGACTTGGAATCTTTGCCACTGAGACTCAGCATTCCTCAAACCACCAGTTAAGAGCTCAGAAGCAGTTGCAACACCCAATTCCACACTTCAGGAGGAAGCACTGATCTAAAAGTAAGGGGGATAGACAGACACCTCCACAATGCCTGCAGGGGCCACCAGGAGAACCCCAATGGGGAATCGATTTTACCTGTTTAGCTGTGTCCCTTTAGAGCAGAGTAACTTCTTAAAAATAAAACCAACCCCATCTTTTTCCTCTCCTACTGCTGACTCTCCCAGCTGATAAATTGATAAAAGTTCTGCAAGAGAACCCAGCTTGTTCAGCCTAGCTATCCACGTCTGTTCTTCACAGCAGGTATGTTCAACTTTATCTTCAATCAAGAAAACTCAGATTGAGATTGCCAGAATTCCTCCAAGCCTCATCCCGGCTCCTTCAGTGGTTTTTGTGAGCCTCACAGATTTCACGGCAGCGAAACCACTGCAGGATGTTAGACTTCTGAAGGTGCTGCATAGGGGTGTTTGGACTTGATTGGGTAAACTTAAAATACTTTGCATGGGCATGCTCTCAGTCGTTCTTTGTTCAAAGAACTAGCAGCATATTTGTGCATGTAGAGTGAGAAAGCAAAGACAGAATCATTTGTAATTGTTCTTATTTCTTTTGATCACATAGTGAATATAGCAAAACAGTAGGTTGTTGATGTTATTGTCTTCCTTCTATTATAGGTGCGTAAGTTCTATAACACACGCTGTCAGTCTCTGATTCGTTTTTGGCATCTTACAAAACTAGATCTATATCTTACAAATAGTAAATTATCCAAAAAGAAGTTTATGAACTAAGTGAATAATAGACTGCTCACGAAAATTAGGGGATATTTCAAAATGAATATGAAGCAATATAATATCCCCTAATTTTTGTGAGCAGTATATTAATAAGAAAAAAATAAACCCCGAGTGTCCCAAGGTTGTTAGCTTTTAGCCAACAGTGCCTGAGGCAGAAGGAACTATCTTACTGGCATATTATTTTCAACTGCTTACCTAGCTGCTTCTCAACATCAGAAGAAAAAAATCCACTAATCAGAGTTTTGTCCTTATCAGAAAGAAGTTAAAGATTTTTGTCATTTATTCTGAACTGATTTCAGCAAGCTGTTTTGAAAAGTGAGTTGCTTTATCAATCTGGAAAGAAGGTCAGGTATTATATGCTAGCCTTTGGGAGGAAAGATTACCGATCTCTTGCCCCAACAGCAGCGGGTCAGGAATTTTGAACTGCCTTTCCTGGAGCAGTGATGGACCTACATCTATCCATCTACATTCCCACACTCATACATCTGCTCCATCACCATTGTTTTGACGGTTAAGAAAAAAGCATTTTTGAGGCAATAGCTGGACTTAGGGGTATGCTCTGGGCAATTAGACAAGAGCAACATAACTGGCCTCTCTGAAGATTGAACCTGCATTCATGACCTCATCAACATCATGTTTTGTAAATAAATATGTATCATGTTTCTTACCTTTCCATGAAGAAACATATATGAAAGGACACAAACACACAAGTATATTTCACACAGAGATTTAAGTGTGTGTTTAAGCACTTATGTAGAAAAGCATTTTCTATGGCTGATTCCAAGGTCTGATAATCTGATTTGTCCTGAAAATGCCCAGGTTGTTATCCACATGTCTGTTAATGTCTCTCTTAACATAGACTCAAATCTTCAGAGAAGACCAATAAACAATCCTCTTTTCCATTAGTGCTTCTCTGAGTCCATCAGCTTCCTGCTCTGAACTCCCCTTCTAGAACTCTTTGTAAACTCCCTCCCCCCTTTCTCTCTCTCTCTCTACCTACTTTTCTTACTCCTTTCCTCCCTCCCTCCCTTCTTCCCTCCCTCCCTCCTTCCCTACTTTCTTTCCTTCCTCCCTTCCTTCCTTCCTTTCTTCCTTCCTTCCTTTCCACAAATAGTGTTGAACCAGACACTGCTTTAGTCACTGTGACTACACAGGAAAGCAAGAAACTCCAAATCCCTGCCTTCATGGAACTTATATCGTCTCATGAAAAGAGAAACAATAAAGAATGTAAGTGAATTACACTTACAGCAGATCAGATGATGATGAGTGTGTAAGTAAAGAAGGAGTTAGGGATTCCTAGGAGGGGAGGCAGTGACATTAAATAGTGTGTTCTAGAAGGGCTTCCCAGAGTAGACAACATTTAAGCAAGGAACTCAAGGTGGTAAGAAGGTGGCCCCCAAGCAGAGTCCTTGTATCAAAAGCCAAAAGGGAATGGCCCTCAGAAATAAATGGCAGACCCTCCTTACTCGGCTCCATGGTAATCAGTGAGTTAATTATGTATCACGTAGTATTCAATGACTTATCTTTGGCAGAAAGACAAGAAATGGACATCTGAGTCTCCCCCGCCTTCCCCTAACTTAATCCTCAAAGACAATGATGAAGAATGCACTCTCTGACTCTCCACAACAAGAGAATTTCTTAGACAATGAGGTGAGATGACTCCAGTAGTCATGAGTCCAAAGCTGAATGGCCTTATACCACACCCAGACAAAACCCAAGGGTAAAGTTAAACATTTCACACAGGGAAAAATCTTATTGTTTTCAAAGTTTCAATCAATAAAAGAAAAGGGGGAAGAGGGAGAAAGAGAAAACTTGAGTGGAATCTACAGAGGAAAATAGAGATTTTGCTAAGCAAGTCCAGGGGACAGTCTAAGGATAATCTGCTGATGAGATTCATGTTTGCTTGCATGGGTAGAATGTGCAGGTGTTAGCCAGCCAACCCCTCTAAGGGACATAAGGCACCACACCACTGCTGCTCACAATATTTTAATATTTAACAGCATCAGTGAATGAGTACTCTATAATAGATCCTGTGGTAAACACTAGAAATACAAACAGAAGCAACACACAGCTCTTGTCAGGTTTGTGAGAGCTCATGCACCACGAGTTGACCTGGTTCCCAGTCAAACTGCACTGAATGCCTCTAACTAGTATTCTTCGGTTTAGAACCCTTAGATCTATGTAATGACAAGTTAAGATAACAGTGGAAAATATATATATTTTAAAAACCCAACCATAACTTGAATGGAAGATGGAATCCAGAATAAGTGGCATCAGACATCTCATAACAACACAGGGCAAGAAAGCCTTTCTTACACTTTTGCTTGGCATAAACGTGATTATCAGGAGGAATATCTTGAAGTTCATATGCGAGTGTCCTGCTGAGTTATCCATCTTGAGCATGAAAGAGGGCTGGTAATCCTGCACTCTGGGAAGACCAGCCTTCTGGACTTAGCAACCATCAGTAATGTTTAAAGCCACTTTTATTAAAGAGCTCCCTTTTCCCAAGAAGAGTCAGACTTGTCTTCTAACCAAAAACACAATAAAAAACAGGAGGTCAATGCCTTTTTCTACTTTTACACACATGTCAGATGACATTCATGGTCCTTAGAAAGGAAAAATATTTTCCCTATGCCTCATAGGCTATCTGCCTGGGGTCCTGTAAATGAGATGGATTAAAGGTAGGTTACTAAGAGAAAAACAAACAGAAGTTTATTCATTTACATACACAGGATACTTAGTGATGAATAACTCAAAGAGGTGGTTAGAACTTGTGCTTTATACCACCCTAATGAAAGAACAATAAATAAATTTTTAGAGAAGTGACAAGGCTAAGGAAAAAAGACTTTCTAGGGTGGCCAGTTGTGGGAAGGCAATATATAAGGAACTAATGGAAGGTAAAGCTAGTTAGCAAAGTTTGTTACCGGTACATAGATTCCTCTGGAATCTGTGCTATCTCTGGGCTGAGAAGGGTCTAGGGTTATCTCTGATGATTAACTTCTGTCTTTCCTGGTAGAGAGGGGTGGGGGAACCTTCACAAACTTTTGTCCTACTTTTTCAGGCAAAAAGGGGGAAGGCAGAAAATTTTTCTTGTATCTGCTTATTCTCAATTGCTTTCAGCTCTAAATAATCCCTATGCCATAGTGGCATGCTTTGGAATGGCATATTCTGATACTCTGCATAGCATGACAAATTGTAGTTATGACCCTATGGCCAACCAAAGACTTTCCCTGCCTGTACAGGAAATCCAACCCATTCGTAGATATATTTCTGAGTTCTAGGTTTCCAATCCTTGTAAACAACACCAAACAAAAACATGGTCTTTCCTATCTTTCCACCACACCAGTAAGTTATAAGGAGCTCTGCACATTCAACTATCATCAAGTCTTGATTATTGCTCTAAACCAGTGGTAGTCAACCTGGTCCCTACCTCCCACTAGTGGGCGTTCCAGCTCTCATGGTGGGCGGTAGCAGAGCAACCAAAGTATAAATAAAAAGGTAGATTTTACTATAGTAAGTTGTTTTATAAAGATTTATTCTGCCAAACAGCAAAAATCCGACATAAAGTACTTGGTAAGTAATTATTATATGCTTTAACTTGCTGTAACTCTGCTTTATAAATTTTATAAAGTAAAGTTACTTCCCTACTTTATAAATCACCATTACTGTGGAACCGGTGGGCGGTTAGAAAATTTTATAACAAACAGAGATACAAAAGTGGATGGTAGGTATAAAAAGGTTGACTACCCCTGCTCTAAATGAATTATGTCTATGGGTAAATTTAAATGGCACATTTAAAATTATATTTGACTTTAAAATCTGTCCTGGAATGGCACTTGACAATAGAACTGGCTGAGGTTCTAGTAATACATTCTGTTTGAATTGACTTCAAAGATAATAGTGGATATTTACTAGAAAGATCTGAATAAAAAGCTACTTAGTCTTCCAAACTCTGTTGATCAACCTTCCCAGCTCTGTAGTCTATGGTGTGTCACCGGAGGTCAGGTTTTCTTTCCCTGAAACTTTCCTAGAGTAAGAAAGATGGTGAAGTAGTTGGATATCAGTATACTGTAAAGAGAAGAAAATATAAGATTGACCAGCAGAACAACTGCCAGCAGTGAGAATCAATATGGAGTAATAATAAAAAAAATGTTGCTGGGTTAATAGAAAAAAAAAGAAAGTTTTCAAGATTTGTTCTGGCCTGGCAGAAATGTCACACAATCATATCATCTGAAAGTGCCTTGCCTTTGATCAGCTGTCTGACTCTGAGCAAGTTATGTAAGCTCTCTGATCTTCTGGGAGGTTTTTGTCCCTGCTATAAAATGGGAAGAATAATACTCATGTTTCCATAGTGTAAGAATTAGACATGTCTTTAAAACACCTTGTTTAGTGACAATCAGTGGTTAACTCCTAGAACAGTGTCCAGCAGTTGGTATTTAATAGTTATTGAATGAATGGCAGTTTATAACAACAACAACAATATATAGAACTTTGTAAAAGGAAAAATAATAATATATAAAATAAAATTATTATCGCATTTTTATGTAATTTATGACTACTTTTTATGCACTTCTGAAATAACTTGAGTCAACCAATATTTGGGCCAGGGTACACTAAAAGACAAACAGCTTCATTTTAATAGCAAGAGGATTAATTCCATACTCTGAAAGAGAAACTATTATCCAAAATTGTGGCATTTAACAGTTATTCTGAAAGACTTGGAATTTTTAAAGAATTCCAGGAAACCAGAGGCTTCTTAGGTAATGAATCATAGAGAAAAGAGTCACCATTTTCTGACTCAAGGTTGATTCTCTAATGTTCCAAGAAGGTCACAGACTTTCCATTACCTTAACTTACACTGACCTCTTGTAATGACAAAACCAAGCATGACTCAGGGAAACACTGAAGGCTTGGCCTTCAGGCCAAGTGAGAAAGTGTCTCTTTCTGCCATTGACATGGATTTCTGATATGGGCTTAGACTTCTAATTGTTTTTACTCAGCTCTGGGTCTCCTCTTGAAAGAAATTATTCTTTGGCCCTTTTATTTCAATCTTAATTTCATCTGGGCATTTATTGCTTACTTCCCTAAGATGTATGTAACCAGAACTAATACACACACACACACACACACACACACACACACACACACACACGCATATACTACTCTGTGTGTGTGTGTGTGTGTGTGCGTGTGTGCGCGCTCGCGTCAGCAGGTTTTAGTCTCTTGCTTTTCCCATTTAACAGCATAGCACCATGACCTTTTCTGCATGTTACCTCTGCTCCTGATAGGGAATTGGGGTGAGCCTTGGCCCAGTACAGAGTGCCATGAATTTGTCTTCCATCTATTCTCCAAGTGTAATTTCTGAGTTTTCTCATGACAGCAATCACAAGTCCAGGGGTCCATTTCTCCTCTTCATGAAGCATTCAAAGGTCCACAGTACACTAGAGTGACTTGGGGAAGGAGGGTCAAGTCGAAGTAACACCAAGGTCTCTGGCACAGGGGCCTTGACTGCTGGATGAAAGGTTATCTTGGAGAGTCATAGCCAGAAGGCAGAGCTAAGGAAAGTACTTCAGCAACAGCCAAGGGGCCTAGAGGCCTGACCCTGTGCATCCGTGTTATTCACGGGAGAGGCACTTGCAGTCAGACCAGCCGGGACTGCCTGCCTAGAGCCTTTTCATTTCTCTATTGCTTCAGAGCTCAGGTTTTGTAAGTTCTAGATCCAGAGAAGCAATGTGCTGGAGGCTAAGAGATCTGGTGTGAGAGTTGTCTCAGAACGCTTGTGTTGAGTGCTCTGGGACAACTGAAGAAGATAAAGAAATGCCCACACCCTGGAAGACATCTCCGAGGCAGTGCCATCGCTCTCTGAAAGAGGCACCGTCCTGTATACCTGTCACTTCTACTCATCCAAAGTCAAGGTCATCCACAACAGTCCTTTATGGGAAAGGCCACTCCCCAGTATCTTGTCCTATTACAAGACCCTCCTGCTCTGAAATTCCTGATCCCAAAGATCTCTTTGTGATCAAACTCTTTCAGTTCATGTTTGGAGTCACTCCTTAGAATGCAACATGGCCCCAGGAATGTTTGGCCAACAGGTTCCCATCTTCTTCTGCAGTGAGGTCCTCACAACATTTTTAAGACACTTAAAACATCCAACTCCTCTCCCAGAATAACAGCCTGCTCACCCTACACTTAAGTGACTCAGTAAGGTCACTTAAATGACTCTTCCCAGAACAAGAAAATCCTTTCAAAGTGATACTGCCCAGCAGGACAATGGAGTCTATTCACACCATACTCATGCAAGGGAGGAGATCACGCAAGCGTTTCTTCCGCTAACAACAATGATCCGCTATACTGCGTTTTCTGCCCCCCACTCACTATACACTGTAGCAATTGCCAGCTTCTGTCTATGGTGCCCACAACATATGCTCCAATGCTTTGCTGGTTTACATCTCACTGGCAGCCTGTATGTTGGCTTCTCAGTCTGTATGTTACACACAAAGCTAAATACACCCATGTCTTTGCCTTCAATCAGTAAAAATGACAGCATGTTTAAATATGTGAATACACACATATGCACGCATACACACAATGTTGACACATCCCACTGGCAAATTATGAAATGTAGTTTTTGCCCTTGCTATGTAAAGCTGCTTGAAAACCATGATCTTAACCATATTTGATGGAACATATTTCAGGAATAGACAAAATAATATGTGAACTGAAGAGTTAATGTCATAATACACTTGTTCCATAGTGCAAGAAAATCTCAGTCACAGTTTGATAGAGAGTGGGGAATTATGGTAGAACCCACTACAATATGACAAATGCAGATCCAAAAAGATGTATTACGACCTGGCTGGTGGCACAGTGGATAGAGCATTGTCCTGGAGCACAGAGGTTGCTGGTTCAATCCCAGGATTGCCAGCTGGATTGACTTGACCAGCTGGCACTGGTTTGAGCCCAATTCAGGGCATGTATGAAAAGCAGTCAATGGGTGCACAACTAGGTAGAGCAATGAGTTGATGGTTCTCCCTCTCTCTCTCTCTCTCTCTCTCTTTCTCTCCCTCCCCCTCTTCTTCTCTTCCTTTCCTTCTCAAAAAACAAAACAAAACAACAAAATCGACAGACTATAGATTGGGTAACAAGGACAGTTTCATTAGTGCGTTACTATAAGGTAAATAAGATTACCTAGCCTGCCCACTAGAATTTATCCTAGGGAATTCTTAGTGTGATCCAAATCCATCCAGATCTTTGTTGCATTTTGGAGTCAGTTGGCGAGAGTTCTTTCTGCTCCCATCCCACCACTCACCAGATATCAGTGGAGTCTAAAGCTGGCTGGGACTTGCAGGACAGTGAGAGTGACTGCAGGAATCTCCTTCCCTATGGAAAGCTGTTCTGTCTACCCAACCTGCAGACCAGCCCAATGGCATACTGCAGACTTACACTCCGGCGGCCTGCTTCCCAGTTCAGATTGCCTGCAGTTTCCCCATCAAACTTCATGCTCCCTTTCCTGGTCTCAGTCTATTTCCTAGAATGTAAGAACATTAGTTCACTTACATTTGAAAATTGAGACTGAATGGAGCAGAGAAGCTCATTGAATTACATGCAAATTTGTATAATCCTGGGGTGTGTTATCCTGGGATTTTACTTGATTGTAGCCTCCTTGTGTGCTTGTCTCCCCCACCCATATCCTAAACTCCCACTTATGACCAGAGGCAAATAAATATTTCCCAAATCATTTAAAGCTTCTTTTATTCCACATTCTACAGTCATATATATCAGTGGTCCCCAACCCCCAGGCCACGGACCTGTAGCGGTCCGTGGGCCATTTGGTACAGGTCCGCAGAGAAAGAATAAATAACTTACATTATTTCCGTTTTATTTATATTTAAGTCTGAACGATGTTTTATTTTTTAAAAATGACCAGATTCCCTCTGTTATATCCGTCTAAGACTCACTCTTGATGCTTGTCTCAGTCACGTGCTACATTTATCCGTCCCACCCTAAAGGCCGGTCCGTGAAAATATTTTCTGACATTAAACCAGTCCGTAGCCCAAAAAAGGTTGGGGACCACTGATATATATGATGCAACAATAAACCAATAACATCAGGGCCAACATTATATGTCAGGTGTGTTGATCCTATGAGTAGTAACTCAAATCTTCTGATAGCTGGCACAAACATTTAAAGAGGAATGGATGGCCCCTGCTCTTCAAAATTCCTGAAATCACACAATATTAAATAAATGATTTCTTAGAAGCCAAACGCAATTATCAGAAAAAAAAACCTTCATAAAGCACATTTTTGAGCTGTGGCTGGCAGTGACGGGGTTTTGTCTGGAGAGAGATTGTATTACAGTACCAGAGTAATAATTAGGCACACACACAAAAAATGTCATTTCTGTGCCAGTGGTGAAACTAAGATGTCTGGACGTCAATATAAATAGACATCAGGATATGATACGAGGGGTTGAAAATATCATTGAGATTGTGGGTGTTTTGTTGGCAAAATAAAGACATTGAGCAAGCACATATATTATTCCAGGGAGCCACAGACTGCCAGAAATCAAAGCTCAAGTGTAGAAGTGCCTGTTGTCTCTTTAGTGAGGGGGCACAAAGCATGGGTACTTTCCAAGTTGGTAAACCAAACATTTGTTTGTGGGGAACACCCAATACATATCAGTACAGGTGCAACCACAAATTCTTCTCCGGGGACAGGGTGAGGAGGAGACAAATGGAATCAGTGCTTATCATGAACAGCTCGATTAAGAAGATGTTACCATCCATCCCGACAGTGAGGTTTTCAACCTAACCTGAGTTCAGAAATCAGAGATGACTGCAAATACCTTATGACTTTGTGAGTTGTTAAAACTAATTTTGAATGAAGAAAGGTAGTTTTAGAAAGAGTATCTATATGACTTCCTCCAATTCCATTCCTCTGAACTACATGCTGGCCTTGAGAGCCAGAAATGAGAACTGGCTCACTGCTTTGCCATTGCAGAGTTGTGCGTGTAACTTCCATGGACCAGCTTAAGGTTGTGATGTGTAGCTCACTCCCCTGGCATTGTTCAGAAAAGGACATTTGCAGTACTCCAGTGCCAATGCAACTGTCAACCTACTTTTGTCTGGCTCTGTATATATTAGTCTACGGAGATTCCCTTAGTCACTAACCAAATGTAGATCAGTTTCTCAACTTTCCTTTTCCAGGTCAGCAACATATATCTTGGGAAAACCAATATATTTCCACATTTCCTAAGAGATGAATAACTCTTCTTTTAAAAGTTTGTGAAGCCTGATTAAGCATGGCACAGTGGATAGAGCATTGACATAGGACACTGAAGACCCAGGTTCAAAACCTAGGGTCACCAGCATGAGTGCGGGGGCCACCAGCTTGAGTATGGGATCATAGACATGACCCTATGAGCTCAAAGGTCACTGGCTTGAGCAAGGGGTCACTGGCTCAGCTGGAGCCCCAATCAAGGCACATATGAGAAAGCATTCAATGAACAACTAAAGTGCCACAGCTATGAGTTGATGCTTCTCATCTCTCTCCCTTCCTGTCTGTCTGTCCCTGTCTGTCCCTCTATTTCTCTAAAAAAATAAAATAAAAAGAAGTTTTTAAAGAGGGCAATCTTACAGCTTGTTGTGAGCCCAATACTCAAAGTATCAGAGAGGATTTCTTGATGCCTCCCCAACACTTTGCTATTGACAGGTAAAGAAATAATTCTGAGCGGCGAAGGGAAAGATGGAAGGGCTTGTATTGCAATGTTCAGCTCTCGCTTTCTCTCTCCTCAAAAGCTTTTGGTCTTAAGTTGGATTTTTTTGTTTGTTTTTTCCCTCCAACTTTAAAGTTGGGTCATTATAGTCCCCTGATGGGGCCTCTCCTGACAGTTGCCCTTTGGAATATATTGCTGTTGTATAACTGTTAATGAGACAATACAAGCCAAAATGTAAGCCTTTTTTTTTTTTTTTTTTTTTTTTTTTTTGGTACGAGAGAAAATTTTCTTTCATTTTCTTTTATTTAATTGATTTTAATTTATTGTGTGTACATAGATTCTAGTGTCGCCCTGAATGCATTCCCCCTCCCCCCTATTCCCCTCAACATCTCCCTTGTAAGCCTTTTTATTATACCAAAAATGCAACCTTAATTGTAAAAGTGTAAGTAACGGTCCTTTGGCTGACTCGCCCTCCGGCTGAGATTGGCAAGGCATTGTGACCCTGCCACAAGCTGTAATTTACACAACTGTAAACTTCCCTTCCCTCCACTTCCTCCTCCTTACCCATCCTACCAACCGCCTCACTTTTTTAAATATAAAGCTGTCCTTTCTGGTCATAGCTCATGGCTAGTTTATAGCAAGACTCTCTTGATACTCAGCCAGACTTTGATGATTTTTTTTAAAGGTGCCAGTTAAGGATACTGTTAAGAATAAATTTCTCCACAAGTTTAGAGGAAAAATTCTCCTGCACCCTTTCCCATAAGTACTAAAATAAAGTCAGAATGTCCTTTATTTCCCATCCCCACAAAACTATAGTTTGCTTCAAAGAGTTCTTCTTCCTAATGTTTGAAATCAGTGGTCAATGTTTATGAACCGTGAAGTTTTCTGAACACATTCTATGGTAGATATCATACTGCAGTGAAATTTTAAGAACAGATTGAGGTATAGATATAAATAACTCAAGGAGCTCACAAGATTAGTAGAGGAGGAAGAATACCACCCAATGACACATATGATGAATGATTGGGCAATACAATGAAGTTTCTCAAACCATGGGACCTTAGAATGTAGAATAGCACGATAATTAAGATCACTACCCTGGCCGGTTGGCTCAGCGGTAGAGCGTCGGCCTGGCGTGCGGGGGACCCGCGTTCGATTCCCGGCCAGGGCACATAGGAGAAGCGCCCATTTGCTTCTCCACCCCCCCCTCCTTCCTCTCTGTCTCTCTCTTCCCCTTCCGCAGCCAAGGCTCCATTGGAGCAAAGATGGCCCGGGCGCTGGGGATGGCTTCTTGGCCTCTGCCCCAGGCGCTAGAGTGGCTGTGGTCGTGGCAGAGCGACGCCCCGGACGGGCAGAGCATCGCCCCCTGGTGGGCAGAGCATCGCCCCTGGTGGGCATGCCGGGTGGATCCCGGTCCGGCGCATGCGGGAGTCTGTCTGACTGTCTCTCCCCGTTTCCAGCTTCAGAAAAATACAAAAAAAAAAAAAAAAGATCACTGGCTTTAGAGACAAACTCTTTGCCTTTGAATCTAGCCCATCATTTATCAGTTGTGTAATGTTAATCAAGTTACAAATTCTCTGAACCTCTGTCTTCACATCTGTAAAATGGAGCTAATATTAGTCCTTCTTTCAGAGTGAATATAAAGCACTCAGCACAGTCTCTGGCACATAGTAAGCTCTTAATAAATGTGAGCTGTTGTTCATTAGTCATTTTTCAAGGTTTGAATCAAATGTGAAGACCTTTAGATTCCAGCTAAATTCTATTCTCCAACTTTATCTTTAACAATTTTTTAAAAATTAAATGTAAACATTTAGATTAAAATGAATATGCATATAGAACACATACAACAGCACTATATCAATTCTTCATTAAAAAACATTTTTAATTACAAATGCACAGCCTTCTAAGTGGTATGGATTCCAAGAACAATCCAGTAGGATAATGCATAAGAATACGAATTTAAATTGGTAAAGCTGAGAAAGAGGTAATTGTTCTACATGAATAAGAGACTGGATGCTTAATTATGGTAGATTGGGAGTTTATTTTCTCTTCCAAGACTGCTAAAATGCTAAGAATTGGATTTTAAAGTTATAGAACAAACACAAAACAGATCACAAGGAGCAATCCTGCTGATGAGCAAGTCAATTTTTGGAAACATCAATGAAATCAAAAAGTGGTTACTGACTTAACTGCAGTCAAAAGTGTCTACAAAGGGGCACCTGATTAAACACAAGCCAAGAAGCTCTGAAAGACTCTAAAGGACTTGGAGGCATGTGGGACCACAGAGGGTAAAAGGGAGGCCTGCAGATGCCCAGCCCTGTTGCCATCTGTTTATGTGGTCATATGCTAGGGCTGCCAGAGGAGAGTATGAGCTCAGCCATCCTGCTTTGCTCAGTCATTCTCTGTGAGCTTCCCCAAGAAAAGGACGAGCTTGACTTAAATGCTGATCTAGATCCTGAAGGAGCTAACTGCAGTGAGTCTTTTCTTAAAGGGAGATCTGAGCCATGCTCTGTATCTGCCCACTACCTAGCTCTTACCCTGAGCTTCTATTCTGGTGATGAGAACACATATAAGCTTATGATTACTATTTAATATGGTATGTAAAATGCACAGGTTCAACTCACATTAGCTAAGTGAAGGAGTGAATTGGTGGGACAGAGAGGGAATGAAGACTCACCCTAGGTCTTGATCTTGTTTTTGTCTGCCTTATTTAGCACGCCAATGTGAAAGATTGAAATGAGGCACCTCTGGCTTGACCAGGCGGTGGCTCAGTGGATAAAGCGTCGGACTGGGATGTGGAGGACCCGGGTTTGAGACTCCGAGGTTGCCAGCTTGAGTGTGGGCTCATCTGGTTTGAGCAAAGTTCAGCAGCTTGGATCCAAGGTTGCTGGCTCAAGCAAGGGGTTACTCGATCTGCTGAAGGCCCGCGGTCAGGGCACATATGAGAAAGCAATCAATGAACAACTAAGGTGTTGCAACAAAAACTGATGATTGATGCTTCTCATCTCTCTTCGTTACTGTCTGTCTGTCCCTATATATTCCTCTCTCTGACTCTCCCTCTGTCTCTGTAAATAAAAAAAGGAAGGAAGGAAGGAAGGAAGGAAGGAAGGAAGGAAGGAAGGAAGGAAGGAAGGAAGGACCTCTGTCCTCCACTATTGCGGTGTATGTGGTTGATTCTTCTTCGCCAATGTCTTCTCCTCACGAGACTTTCAGGATCAACAGGTTCCTGGTCACAGAACAAAAGCAGAATCAGCCCATTTCCCCCAATAGATTCAGAAGAAAACTAGTAATACAATCAGGTACAACTCCTAAAAGAGACTCTGGAGAAAAACCAAGCCGGATCTATGACGAACCACACATGAGAAATGGCTCACATATTTATGCTGTATCCAGGTTGCTTACATCTGACCATATCACTAAAAAGATCACTACCAGCTGGACATTTGGCATTTGAGTGTATCTTATTGGGAGAATTTTTCTCTTTGTTAATTTTTTTCTGCTCTAATATGTTGGTTCAGTAATAAATATGTGAGACCTTTAAAAAAAAAGATTGAAAGAAACCCATACTGTGTATAATATGTGTATTCACAGAGGGTCAATTTATCTTTTAATCCTTAAATGAAAATAACTAAAACAATGCTTGGCATCTTCCAGCCACAAATGGTGAAGTGTTTAGCCAAAGTGGAAACTAATTTGATTTTTCATGGAGTTGCAACGAAAAGCCAAGAAAATGTCTTAGTGCAGAATGCTTTGTGCTTACTCAACTTTAAGAATTCAATACATTTTCTAACAATCATCAAAAAAGGCTTTATCAAGAGACTATGCTTAACATAGTCCTTGCAACTGAAAGAAACTTTACTGTGGGATGTATTTGAAATTGGGATGGTCAATAAATCATTCTAACTTGTAGATTTACCATCATCTAGAAAAATTATATCTATTCTTTCAGAATGCAACTGCTAGAATCATTATAAACTTGATCATTTTTCCTTCGTTGGGATTTTTAAATTACAGGAGAACATCATTTAATAAAAAGGAATAGTAACATATCATCTCTTCTTTAGAAGAAGAATATCAGCTTTGTGATTTTTGCAGATGCTTTAAATGGATAGCTTCATTTCAATCTGAGCAACTTGCTTCTCCTTACATGTGTAGAATCCTTAGGCTTAGCATTCCAATATATTTATTCCATGAATCACAATTTTTTGCAATAGTTTGTTTTATCCATGAATAATTATAATATAGCACACCAAGAAGGAGATAAGTGAACTCCCCTATCTGCCCAGTGCTACTTAGCTAATATCACGGTCCTTTTGAATTGAATGATTCAATCACCTTGAAGGATTTCCCCTAAAGTTTATACAAAGAACCCATTCTCATCTTGGTTCTCCAGATTTGTTTTCCCTCCTTATTTATTGAACACAGTATACACATATAGTCTATAATGCATATTCCTTAAAGATTATAAACAAATCTATCAAGCAGTAAGGGGTGGATAATGGATTTCAGGATCTGAAAAGGTCTCCAATAGTTGATATTTGCATGAGATCACTAAAAAAAAAAAAAACTACTCACAAATGAACAGTTCAGGCCTTTCTACAGTAACAATGTACTAAGTGAGCCAGAAGTCAGGGAATTAGGGCTAGTTTCCTCTGAGGAACCTGTAAATCATGATACTCAAAAGAACTGCCTCTACAAGTACTTAGCCAATGTAATGGAAACCACCTATTATTTTTTTCATCATCTATTCAATTATAGGATTCCTTGGCCTTGAAGATTCTACTTGACTTTAATAGTGCAGCCTTTTCAAACAGTGTGCAAGAAAACTACCGAGATTCCACAGAGTCACATGTCCATCTGGGTTTGATTTAGCTAATCTATCAAGTACTTGTGTGCAATTTTTCAGACACATGGTTTTGCTTCTCTACTTTTCAAGTAAGAGTTCTGTTTACTTGGGCAGATGTTGCAAATTAGCTCTTAAAATATTTCAAATTAAGAAATCCTTTATAGTAGATCTCAGCCTAATGTGAATTTCATTACTCATTCGTAAGACAGCCCAATATCAGAATTCTATGCAAATCCTCAAAAAAAAGATTTTTTAAAAAATCAAAGATGCTTTCCCCCTCCACTTTCTTGTTCCTTGGTATGTGGCTTTGCCATTGCTCCTTTTGGGCATCCCAGATATCTGAAAAATGTTGAGTTCAGAAACATTCTTGGCCATAGAAAATGTGAGTCCCTTAACCTTTTCTCAGTTTCTTTACTTGCTCCACTAAACCAAAAGTTTATTATAAAAGAAGTACTATTAAAGCATCCACTTAATCTTCTAGTTGTAAAAATTCATTAATTGCGCTTATTGATTAATTTATTTATTTCACCATGAGGCAACATTAATTTATAGCATTAAAACCTATCCAGTTAAGGCCTGACCTGTGGTGATGCAGTGAGTAAAGCATCAACTTAGAAAGCTCGGGTCAACAGTTCAAAATCCTGGACTTGCCTGGTCAAGGCGCATATAGGAGTTGATGCTTCCCCCTTCTCTCTCTCCCTCTCTAAAATTAATGAATGAATGAATAAATAAATAAATAAATAAATAAATAATCTTTAAAAAAAAACTTTCCAGTTAAGCCTGACCAGGTGGTAGCACAATGGATAAAGCATCAGCCTAGGACACAGAGGTCCCAAGTTCGAAATGAGGACCCAAGTTTGAAATCCCGAGATTGCCAGCTTGAGTGCAGTCTCACCAGCTTGAGCATGGGGTCACTAGCTTGTATCCCAAAGACACTGGCTTGAGCCCAAGGTCGCTGGCTTGAGCAAGGGGTCACTGGCTTGGCTGAAGCCCCCTTGTCAAGGCACATATGAGAAAGCAATCAATGAACAACTAAGGAGCGGCATCAATAAATTAATGCTTCTCACCTCTCTCCCTTTTTGTCCGTCTGTCCCTCTCTCTAAAAAATTAAATAAAAACTATCTAGTTAAGACATTTTATAATGCTGCTTTGAAAATACACATTATTAATAAAAAATATTTTTAATCATTATGCAAGAATAATGAAGGCTTTCTTTTTTAATCAGTTCCATTAAAAAGGAATAAACTACGAATATTTTTAAATAGACTAAATTGCTACTCAATAAGCTTGTCCATTCACATTTCCACCATCTATACTTTGCTGATGACTTCTATATCTATGCCTCTAACACACATTTCTCCAAAGGAGTCTAGCTCCTTATTTTCAACCATCTGCACTGTGACTTCACCATGATATGACTAGAATTCATAATAATATAACTTCAAAAAGAATCACATTATTAATTAGAACATGTCAAGAAAGGTGGGCCCTGACTGATGGTGCAGTGGATAGAGCATTATCCCAGAGCACCAAGGTTGCAGGTTCAATCCTGGGGTTGCTGGCTCAAGCCTGTGGGTGCCAGCTCAGCTCCATAGTCACCAGTTCAAGCCTGGTCAGGGCTCATATGAGAAGCAATCAGTGGGTGCCCAATGAGTTGATGCTTCTCTCTCTCCCTCTGTCTCCCCCTCTCTCTCAAATAAATAAACAAACAAACAAGCAAACAAATAAATAAGACAGGAAGCTTACACTCAATACTCAAAGAATGGCTGAGCAGCAACAGTGTCAGCATAATCAGGGAGCTTCTTGGAAATGCAGAATCTCAGGCCCTATCCCAGATATACTGAATCACGACCTATATTCTAGCAAGATCCTTAGGAGCCTTTTCAACAACTAACAATTTGAGAAGCCCAGAATTAAGACTACATGAAAATTAAACAATTTTCAGTTTGTTTCCTAGTTCTATGATTTATTGACCATGAGACCATGAGAGTTAGCCTCTCAGACTCTCAATTCTCTCATTGGTAAAATAAGGATAATGAGTCTTATTTGAAGAGGTTGTTTCAAACATACCCTCAAAAAGTGTTTTTGTGTCTAAGAAAGGGAGAAAAAATTGAATAAGTTAGTTACACAGACTATTGACTTGAATAGTCAAATAGTGAATTTCATACAGTTCAGCCTGAGTAAGCAGAGGAAGCTCTTAATAAACTACAGGTAAGTATCTGTATTCGTATCCTATGGCTGTCATAACCAACTACTGCAACCTTAATGGCTTAAAACAATAGCAATTTAACTCTCAAGTTCTGGAGGCCAGAAGTCTGGAAACAAGATGTTGATAGGGTTGGTTCCTTTTGGAGGTTCTAAGGGAGAATATGTTCAATCTCCTGCCCTATTGTCTTGGCCATTTCTTGGCTTGTAGATGAATCATTCCACACTCTCCCGGCACCATCACATGGCCTTTGCTTCTCTGTGTCTCTGTGTGTCTTCCCCTCTTCTTATAAGGATACCTGTCATTGGATTGAGGGCCCACCTTAAATGCAGAATAACCTCATTTTGGGATCGTATTTCCAAATAAGGTCACATTCTGAGATTCTGGGTGAACATAAACTTTGGGAGGGGACACTGATCAACCCCATTACAGGACCCTTCCACCCTCCTTTTCAGTGATACTGGTAACACCAAGCTTAAAAACTCAGTTAGTTTTGACTCTTCACTCTCTCATATTTCTTATATCCAGGTCTAATAATTTCCTTCTTCAAAATGTTTCTCAGCTTTTAGTAACATGGGGCAAGTTTTGTGTTAAAGTAAAGCAAAAATAGAACAGGACAAGACAGAACAAACCCAAGGCTGGAAAAGGCCCCACCTTTGGGTGAAAATGCCCCAAAAGCACAGGCGTGGTAGGTGCACGTCTTTGTTAGCAAAAGGCACCCTTTTTCTGGACCAGTGCATCCCTGCTTTCAATACCCATTTACTCTCTCTCAGCTGAATTGCTGTATCTAATACCTCCTACTGAGAAGAAGGAAGCACAACACTTTCTTGGCTTCTTTGGGTCCCAGAGAACCTATGCCACACCTAAGAATACTGCTTCATTCTGTTAAGATGACACAGAACACTGTCATAGTTGAGAAGGATCAAGGGAAAGACAGGGCTCTGCAGCAGGTCTAGAATGCATATGATCTGCTTGGGCCATATCATCTGGCAAACACTATGATGCTGGAAATCTCAGTGACAAAAACAGACATAGGGTAGAGTTTATGATAACCCAAGTGGGAGAATGTCAGTGCAGACTCCAGGGTTCTGAAGCAATACCATTCCATCTGCAATGGTGAATTACACACACAGTTTTTGAAAAATAGCTCTTTGAGTGCCAAGCCATGGTAGAGAACTGGAATGACTGAGGCACGAAACACCCAAGTGATTATGCATCTCAAACTGTGCAACATGAGCTGGAGCCTACTGAACCTGCCAAATTGTAAAGTCATGAGGACTCAGCAGCAATCCATCATAAAATGAAAACACACATCCAAGCTTGAGCATTAGCAGGGCCAGAGAGCACAGGAGGCTGCATGAGTAGGGAGCCCAAACCCCCACATGAACCATCATAGTCTCATCGACATGTCACCCCCAGATCATACCTCTTGTTGTATCGGGAAAGAGAGAGGGAGTCCAGTATGATCACGTGAAAGAGGAGAAAAATGCCCAAACTCGGTTTACAGATGAATTGGCTCAGCATGTATGAGCCAAAAATCGTATGGCAGCTGTGCTACATTTCCACTTAAGAGTGGCCTTGAGAGATGTTGCAAAGGAAAACTCTTCTCAGTGGATACAGCATTAGCTGAGCGGTTGAGTGGTACACTTGGTCCTATTCACCTGGTGTGAAATATGGAGCCTGAGATGGAATATTATATATGGACTCTGGGAGTAGAAAGTGGCTTGTCTGACCTAGAAGGAAAAAGATTGAAAGCTTGGAATTTAATCTTCAAAGCAAGGAATTCTGGGGTAGAGGAATGGGATAATTATATGGAATTGCATGCAGAAGTAAATCGATAACCAAGTAGATTAAAGAAGCTGACCCATCTATGGTGGCTACCCTTTATCAGTGTCTACTGCAGTGTTGGCAAAATGTGTGCACAAAGTGGCCACAGCAGTAAAACAGAGATTGTGTGTGGGCCCAATAGCACAGACTCCCACTAATCAAGGCCAATGTGCCTAATCATGTCCAATTGTATCTAAGGTCCACTGTCTAACCTGCCGACACCAGAGACCAATGCTACGCAAGCCCCTGGTGTGGCAGGGCTCCTCATGGAGACCTTCAAGCCACTTGGTAGCAGGCTGATTTCATTGGGAATCTCCCACCTTGGGAATTTCAGCAGTTTCTTCTCTCTTCTCACAAGAGAAGACACTTATTCCTGGAGTGGGTTTGCCTTTCGTGCCCACAGGGAAGCACCACTATCTGGGAATATATAGAATGTCTGATCTATAGATATGGAACTCCACAGAATGTAACATGCAACCAGGGAACCCCCTTTCTTAGGACAGGGGAGCAAAAAAGTGAGCCCACAGCCCACCCCAGTAGTCAAATCATATATGACTTCAGCCATGTTATCTAGAGGCTGCTGGTCTGTTAGGGAAACGAGCAGCCTCTTGAACAGCCAGCTGAAAGCCCAGCTTCCTGGGACACATTACACTGATTGAGTCAGAGACCCTTCTATGGTACCATCAGGTAAAACACACGGGTCTAAAACCAAGCCATAGAAGTAGAATTGCCCCCCATTCCTCGATTTATATCATTCCCAGTGATTTAATGGGATATTATTCTGTAGATTCCTGTCTCCACAACTTTGGGTTCTGCAGGATGAGAAGCCCTTGCTCCCAATAAAGGCACACACCAGGAAATACGCAAGATTCTCACTGGAGCGCAGGCTACAGCTGCCGCTTTGAGATACTGGTTTACAGGAACCGGCAAGCAAGAAGAGGAGTCAACATCTTGTCAGAAGTAGTTGACTCTGAACAGCATGAGAAGACGGCTTCCTGGTCCACAATAAAAACAAGGAGGAATATGTATGGCACTCAAATCATCCAATATGAGTACTTCTTGGTATTCTTTGCCCACTTGAATAGATACATGCACCACGCCTGGCCAGAGAAGTTTATGTTTATAGGGAGTCCAACACCTCACAAAAACTGCCAAGACCAACATAGATGGTAGCTGAGGGTGAAGGGAACTTGGAACGGAGAGTGAGGAGGGGGATGATGCCTTGTGACCAACTGCAGGGATAAGGGCTCTGTTTGGTCACACTGACCTTCCTCTATCTAAGTTTCCTGTCAGGAAGTGAGGTCCCCCAGAGCTTGTGAGAGCTGTTTTCAAATATCATGGAGAAGCAGACCTGCTGAACAGGAGGAGGACGGGGATTACCCGACAGAGTCCAGCTGTTAGCTTCTTCAAGAGTCACCTCAGCATTCAAGCCGCAGTCCTGCACTGCTCAGAGAAGACACTGGTTAACGAATGCGCGAGGCAATGGCAAAAGGGGTCAGGCTCTTCTTGGGGTGGCCCCCAGCCAATAGCTGAGGTACAAGGGCCTTTGCACATACATGGGCCTCCAGTGGGCCATCTGCTCTGGAACATCCTGTTGGGCTGGCTGAGATACTGTCAGGTCTTCATCATGATCTGATGTCCTCTCTGCTCAGTCCTGCCTTTTCTAATTCTCCATCACACGGGTTACACTACTGCAAAAAGTTTCTGCTCTCTGAACTCCATCTCAGTTTCTTCTCTCCAGAGATCCCAACCTACAATGCATGTTTTAGCCATTTTTGTAACCAAATTACCTAGCACTATGTTCCAGATTACCTGGAACATAATAGGTGCTCAATAAATGGCATACAAGGCTAAATTATCTGCTACATTCTATGATGTGCTTAGCTAATGGTCAAGTAACATGGCAGATGCAAATACATTTCTTACCTTCTTTTTTACTTGTATCTTCTTATTCATAGAACATTCAGGGACTTGAATGTACTAAGGGTGAAAATGTTTCTCTTGGATTTTTATTAAAATGAGACATGATCTAAGTCTTCCAAGTCTTCTGTAGTTTTCTGAGGCAGAATTTTTCCATGTTGGGAAAAGAAGACAAATTTGTATTTATATCACAAGGAATGTTCACTAAATATTTCTCTCAGATGGCTGAAGATGAATTCATCAGAGCCAGTCAAATTCGAGACGCTACCCCTAAGGACAAGGCAGTTGAAACATCCCATCAGCCTGAAAAAAAAAACAAAAGCATCAAAGCCCTCAATGTAACACTGAAGCCACCCACACAGCTACCACCAAGCCATCGGTCAAGGCACAGGGGCAGGAACTAACTCATGTGATGGCTAAGAGTCTATTTGAAGAGGTTGGCAAAAGCTTGTCGCTTTTATGAGAGGGCCTTTAGGATAAGAAACAAAAAGTGATTTATATTAGCTGCCCTCACTGTGAATCAAATTTCCTGTGTCACTTTGTAGATGGCTTTGCAGCTATATATAATGCTTCGCTGCAGAGAGCTAATATAAATAGCACCATCCAAACAAACACCACAGAAGGAGAGCAATTCAGATTGCGCCTCTGGATAGATGAGAATTGTCTCTCGCCAGGTCAAAGAGGCATTTAAAAGGAAAGAACTTGGGCCAATTGTTTTTAGCTCCGAAATGGGAAGAAATGCCTCAATAAATTTTCTCTGAGTATTCCGTGATGGAGTGAGTGAGAAGCCGACCTCTGTACTAACAGCCTGGCACTCTCTCTCCAACAATCTCTCCCTGGGGCCTCAACGTAGTTTATCTTGTAAAGCAGAATCAAAATTTGAGAAAGCTTAAAGAACTACTATCCATTCCCACTAAATCCTTTCTATTCTTACTAAAATCTCACAGTCATTTTGAGGATGAATTCTGGAGTGACCTGTAGCATCGTTTTGAGTCATGTACTCTGCTAAACCCCATAGAGGCTTCTAAGACTTATACTTGCCTCTTAGGCAATACACCAAACTTAAACTTGTTCACAGGTGGCCACTGTTATAGGTTGTGCCGAAGCCTCGGTCAAGCTGTAAACTTTACTTGAGAAAGTAAGCTATTCATTATGCCATTTTAAGAGACACATAGTAATTGGGGTAATCTTGTATCACTCAATTTATATTCAAGTTAAAATACAACCATTTTCCTTGTGCAGAATTTCCTCACCCCTTTGTTTTGTTAAACTCTAAAAGACTCAATAAAAGGGACCTTTAAGCATACAAAGCACAATTGACTTTGTCTAAAGAGAATTTTTGCACATGTTCCTGTGCATATTTATAATTTGTTTAAACTCAATGCAAACAAACACCAGTTTGTTGGCAAATTAAACAACTGTTACCATATGTCTGACATAATTCTGGGGGTAGAAAGTGAATTTTCAAAGTAAATTTGATTTCGTGTGCTAAATACAACTCTTTTAAAGGAAAATGAATTGCTTTCCATGGAAGCTTCTAATATAAGCCCTTTTAATGCAAATTGCTGGAGGAACCTTCAAATACCAACAATATACTGTACTTCTAATTTCTATAACCAATAGCAACAAAACAGTTGCTTTTTCAGTGGTTAAAAATAAGTGTTCACCAGACTATGATTTTAAACTGGTATGAGGTTTCCAAAAGTAGAAATAGTACACAGCAGCAAAAAAGAAAAAAGGAGGGGGGGGGGACGGTAAAAATAGTATGTATTGAAAATTTAAATGTGCCACAGAATTGCAAGGCACATTATATAGTTTCTGGGAAGCACCCAAAGGAGGTAGCAAATCCAGTTACTAACTGTAGTTATCAAAACACATATCGTATTTCTTGGAAGCCAACAGCAATGTTTTTTAACATTCTGTTGTTGCTATCAAGCAGCCTTTTTTCTAATAACAGTTAAAGAAAATCTCCATGAACAGAGACACAAATTTTTAAGAAATAATTTAGCAAGCCAAATTGTACATACTATGCCAAGAGAAAAAAGTGCACAAAATAGGGCTTTGGAACCTTTTGCTTCAAGTCAACGGTATAATAGTTTGAACAGTTGATTAATGCATAACAAGAAATGAATCAGTATATACTGGGCATATAGATAATTAAAGAAGACATTCTAATTTGGAGACTAGAGATATTATTGGATGCCATAAATAGAACACCTATGAAGTTATAAGACATAACCTGAAACTATTCTTGAAAGATAATATTCCAGTTACCTACGGATACATAACAAACTATGTCAAAGATTAGTGGCTTAAAACAACCTTTTATTATGATTGTCTCACTCTTCTATGGGTCAGGAATAAATGTGAACAGAACACAGTGGGACAGCTCACCTTTGCTCTATACTGTTTGGGGCATCAGTTGAGATGACTCAAAAAGCCAGAGGCTACAAGAGATAGGGAGAGGGGTCTGGTCATCATTCTCTCTCTCTCTCTTTCTCTCTCTCCCTACATCCTTTCCACATGGCTACCTTGGGTCTCCTCATAGTATG
The DNA here is from genome assembly GCF_036850995.1 of Saccopteryx leptura. Classification (NCBI taxonomy): domain Eukaryota; kingdom Metazoa; phylum Chordata; class Mammalia; order Chiroptera; family Emballonuridae; genus Saccopteryx; species Saccopteryx leptura. Next base: position 214,458,049 of record NC_089503.1, on the reverse strand, counting down.
ATAGCCTTAGCACTGTTAAACTTCTCCTTGATAACTCAGAGGACCAGACCAAAGCTTCCAGTCACCTGATACAGCAACTGTGGTCAGCCAGGATCAAGGGGAGGAGAACCAGATGTCACCTCTCAAAAGGTAGCACAGCAAGAAATAGGTGACCCTTTTCTGTCAACCACAGATTGATAATAGAGACATTTGAAAATTTCAGGCATTAAAAAATCATGATTTAAAAAAAAAAATGTATTTCAGGTAGGGAAAATTTTTTTTACCTGAGTCGCCTAGACCCTTAAACTCATTCTGAACTCCCATGAATAAGCATATTTCAAAAATATTATATTGGATCCCATTACTTTTATCCTATATCTTTGCCACTATGATTTTGGTTTTCTATGTCCTTGATATTTAATAGCAACGACATTTAAAATGATATTTTATTCCACAACAACAGCATTATTTTCTCCTCTGATGTAAAATAACCAACCAAGAAAGGTAATCTATTAGGAATACCTACTGTGGCCTCAAACAATCCTGCTAAAGAAAGAATGGTTTTGTATTCATATCAGCCTTTAAGTGGTTTTTTTTTTTTTTTTAAGAAACACAACATAGTAATTTAACAACAGGATAACAAATCTGAGTTTGAAGGAATATTGAACCACCTGATTACGGATAAAATAAACGTGTACCTACTAATAGTCCTAGAAATGTATCTTAAAGATCACGTACTATATACCTAAATAAAGTGGATTTGAGTAACCATGCAGAATCGTGGTCATCTTTCAGCCCCAAGACTCCTGATAGTGTGAAATCAGGAGAGTTGGTGAAGTTTATGAATGCATCAGGAAGCACCAGGCCACCCAAGCTCTTCTACCCAAGATTTCTGGATTGACATCAAGCTACCTGCTTTGCCTGATACTCAGTTTGGTTCAACAAATGTGTATTGAGATGTTGGTTCTGTGCTTGGAACTATTAAATGACATGGTTGTTGCCTTGGTGGAAATTAAAGCTAGTGATATTATTTCCCTTCTTTCTTGCCCTCCTTGAAGCAGACTGCTGGCATCATTTTCCCTTCACTCATTCAACATGTATTTGTTGAGTGCTTAATCTACACCAATTATGGGAACCACTTGTAAACAAAAACAAAGAGGCCATAGTTCTATGGGTCCTCTATTAGTTTCTGAGGGCTGCCATAACAATGGACCACAAACTGTGTGGCTTCAACAACAGAAATGTATTGTCTCACAGCTGTAATGGCTAGAAGTCTAAGATCAAAGCATCAATAGTGTTGGTTTCTTCTGAGGGAGACTCTGTTCCATGCCTCTCTCCTGTTTCTGGTGGTTTGCTGGCAATCTCAGGTGTTCCTTGGCCTGCTGATCTCTGTCTTCATGTTGACATGGCATTCTCCTTGTATGTGTGTCCATGTCCAAAGTTTCCTTTTTTTATAAGGAAACCAGTCAAATAGGAGTAGGCACCCACCCTACTCCAGGATGACCTTGTCTTAACTAATGACTTCTGTAACAACCCTAGTTCCAAATAAGGCCACATTCTGAGGTTAGGACTTCAACATATGAACTTTGGGGGACATAATACAACCCATAACAGGTCCCTAGTGGTCATATTCTAGAGCAACTATCCACTTTGCACAGTAAATAAAGCGATTTTAGTTCTACCTAAGGAATAAGTGCAAACAGAGTGATCATAAGGGCTAGCTAGCTCTCAGGCACTGTAAGCTTTACTCTGTACAGGTTCCAGGCAAATAAATCTGGAAAAAATGTTTTATGCAAAAGAAAGTAGAAATATTTCATTAAATGTCTGAAACTTATCTATTTAACCAATGTGTCTTGGGCACTGTTTTGGATAAAGCAGTGAACAAAATGACCAAACTCTGCACTCACGGAGATTACATTCTAATGGAGGAAGACGAAAATAGTTTATACAAACTAAATAAGTCACACAATACTTTAGTAGGTGTGGAGTGTTATGAAGAAAAACAGGACAGGACAATAAGGATGGGGAATTCAGGACTTGGGGAGCGGTGATATTTTAAACAGGGTGGTCAGGCAGGCCTTACCTGGAAGCCACGAGGGAGCAGGCCATGTGGCTAGCTGGTAAAGGAGTGTGGGGACAGAGGAAGTAGCTAGTGAAATAGGAGTATGGCTGGTGTGTTTAAGGAAACAAAGAGGTAGGTTAGTGTGGTGAGAGGATGACAGTGGTTGGTGGATAAAGTCAAAGAGAAGTAGGGAGTAGTTTATAAAGGAACTTGTAGGCCATTGGAAGGATTTTAGCTTTTCTCCAAGTAAAGGAGGAAGTCATCAGGGTTCTGAAAAGAGGATGACCTGATCTGATTTGGGGTTTTATTAGGATCATTCTGGTTCGAAAGGTAATGTGTACAAAGAGAAAAGCAGAGAGAAGCACTGGGAAGCTGCTGCAATAGACCAGGTGAGAGATGTCGGTAGCTGGGACCAGGGTGGTGGAGGTGGAGGTGGCGAGCAGTACTTGGATCCCAGATATATCTTGAAAGGAAAGTCAGTGGAATTTGGGATAAATTGACGTAGGATGCAAAAGGAAGGAAGGAAGCAAGGAAAGAAGAGATGATAAACTACAAACTTTTTGCTTGTGTCAAATGGCAAATTCTCTCTGCCTTTTATTGTACCAATGAATTATTTTTATCTAGGTGAGTTTAAAAGTTTTGAATAGTTAAATCCATAATTGAAAGAAACCAGGTAATCAATTGCCTTATATTTGGAGTTTTTAAAATTCCCTAGAAAAGTATAATCTGCTAAATGCAAAATGTGAGAAATCCCAAAGCATAAAAAATTCAGGTTCTTCAATAAATAAATTGCAAGGCAAAAACCAAACAACAACAAAAAAGGACAGGGAAAGCGAAGTTATAGATTAAAAGACACTTACAAGATATATCAATCAAACGCAATGTATATAGACCCTGTCTGGATCCAACTGTGAAAAAGAAAACTAAATTTTGAGACAGAGAAATGTAAACATTAATTGATTCATTTAATGATTTTATAATATTGATTTGGTGGCATATGATATTGGTAGTATAGTTAGCTTTTTAAAAATGATTTTTTAAATTTTTGATTGATACATAATAAAATATTTATAGCTAAAATCTGATGTCCAGAAATTGCTTCAACATAATCCAGGAGGAATGAAAGATATGACCATAAATGATGTTTTCATTTTACTATTCTATTTACTTTTATGTATGTTAGAAAGTTTATAAGAAAGAGTAAATAAGCAAATAAACACACAATTATATCAATACAATATAATGGCAATGCCTTAAAACTTGATAAGCACTATTTGCCTTAAGAAAGGGGTAGCTGTGAGCAGAAATAAGAGAGATTCTTCCCAACCTCCTCTTCTGCATCTTTTGAGTATCAAAATTTTGAAATGTATTCTCTCTTAATAAATACAATAAAAAATGTCAACTACCCAGGCAGATGTGTGGAAGGAGCATCTTGAACAGAAGTTATGACCCAGGATACACTGCTGATTATTTTCTCCTTGAGTCTCCTTATTCTACTCTGCTGCTGGCCTCAGGTTGTCTCATGACTCCTCATTCTGAGGCAATGCTTAATTCAGCAGAATCGCAGCCAAAATTAGAATGACTCAGAGGATAGTACCCCTAAGCATTAGAGCACATATCATTCTGAAGCAAGTTTTTCCATGCAAGTTTCACCGGATCAGTTAAAAACAGTGCTTACATTGCAAGGAACCAAAAACTACTATTAACATGATTTAGGATGGTGACCTGTTTTCCTAATCTAACTGATGATAGGTTGATATCCTGGTACTCTTGGTGAGTAGATTAGATTTCATTATATGACCACTGTGCGTATTAGGGAAAGTATTTATTAATGCAATGCACACATCATATCTTATCTGAATGATAAATATGTTGTATTTTATATAAAACTCATGCCATTCAGATTGCTCCATTAACTTTGCTGTGTACTTTTTATACATTAATCACAAAGTCTTCTAAACCTCTCATACTCAAAAGACCAATTTCAAGATATACATTAACTAAAAGGTCTTCATGACACTCTCCAAACTTCGCCACTTTACCAAATAGGATTTTTTGGAAAGGTGTGAGGAAATTACTTTCCTCGCCCTTTTTTTTTTTTTTTTGGAGGGGAGTGTCTAAATTCAGCTGAACTTTTACATTTTTAATTTCTCGGTCTAGGAATGTAATTATGGATAAACAAAGTTGAATAGACTGATCCACATGAAAACTATAAGGTTTTTTTGTTGTTGTTTTTTGTTTGTTTTACCCCAATACTGGTCATCCTCTAAGTTGCTGCCCCTATGTTTTAATGCTGAAAGTTCCCTTTTCTGCTTCAATCCTGGAAATAAAGCATAAAAAAGCAAAGAGACTAGATGCCACTCTTAGTTATCTGGGTCAGTGTTTTTTGTGTGTCTAGTAGAGTATCAGCATTTAGCGTGGTAAAAAAACTCTTAGAGTCTTACCTTCTAAAGTTGAACTGCACATCTGTGTTAGTCCTTCAAGCAAGTATAATGGCAAAAGTTTTTATGTAAGATTCAAGGGCTCTGCTACTACCTTTATCAACTCTGGCTGTGCTGCTTACACATCCCTGAGACTTACTCCTTTCTCATGGACAAAAATAGAGGGTTCGGTTGGACAGCCTTAAGTATACTTTTAGCTTTCTATAATTTTATAATTTTTAATGTTTTAGAGAGAAGCATATACAGTTGCATTAATTTAGGATCCTCCCCTAAAATTATTAATAACCCTCGCACTCAGCAATGGGATCATGGCATTCAGTACCCACTATCCCTTCTCTCTTACATAGAGAGCTCTGATTTCTATACACCAACACTGGGTTCGGCTAAAACACTGCATTTTTTGATGCCCTCGCCAGCGGGGTGCTGCTGAGATGGTACCAGAAGCTGCTGAGGGAGGCTTCCAGTAAAGCTCTCTCAAGGCTGGTAGCCTCCCTGGCAGGCGTCCTCTACTCCTTGGCCTTTCTCTGCTATCTTCCCGGAACTTGGACACCATCCTAGAGGCGGCGTAGCCGTCATGTGCATGCAAGGCCACAAGCACAGCTGAGTAGAACAGTGTATGAGTTTCCTAGGGCCTTGACAACAAAGAACCACAAACCGAGGGGCTTAAATCAACAGGAACATATCTTCTCACTGTTCTAGAGGCTAGAAGTCTAAAGGAGTCCACAGGGCCATCCTCTGTGGGAGCCTCTAGGGAAGGATCCTTCCTGCTTCCTCCAGCTTCTGGTAGTCCGGGTGTCCCTTAGCTTGTGGCAGCATCACTCTAATCTCTGTCATCTTCTTGCATGTCTCCATCTAAATTTTCCTCCTTTTATTAAGACACCAATCATATTGGACCACAGCCCATCCCAATGACCTCATCACCTTCAGTTGACTACATCTGTAAGACCCTATCTCCAAATAAGGTCACGTTCAGAGGTACTGCGCGTTAAGCCTTTAACATCTTTTGGAGGGACACAATTCAACCCACAACAGTCTCGACAGCATTCTGCAGCTGCTTTCCCAGCTCTGGATTTTCTACCTCTGAACTTATTACCTGAGAAAAATAAAGGCCCTGCTTTGTGTAAGCCTCTATTCATTCAGTTGTTGTTTTTTGTTTGTTTGTTTGTAATCAGAGAAGAACTCTATTCTTAACTGAAACAGTAACTTTAAAGTGAAGGCTCTGGTGACTGACCTGTGGTGGCGCAGGGGATAAAGCGTTGACCTAGAACGCTGAGGTTGCCTGTTCGAAACCCTGGGCTTGCCTGGTCAAGGTACATATGGGAGTTGATGCTTTCTGTTCGTCCCCCCACCTCCCTTCTCTCTCTCTCTCTCTCTCTCTTTCTCTAAAAATGGGTAAATAAAATCTAAAAAAATAAAAAATATAAAAAAATAAAATGAAGGCTCTGGTAATTAAAAAATTATATAATGTGACACCTGCCTATTCAGAAGACACTTTGTAATTTTTTTTTCATTGTTGCCTTATTTGGGAGTGGGGCAATGGGTGGGAAGCTGTACTTGGCTGCGATTTTTCAAGTGCTAAGTTAAAGATCAAACCTGTTTTCAAAATAGAGTTTGCCAGATACTGAAAAGGTCAATGGACATGTATTCAGCAGCCAAATTTAGGCCCTAACCCTGCCCTGGACTCACACCCGTCTCAGATATGTCTTCATTAGTCACCAGTACAGACCTCAGTGAATGAGAACATAAATGCAGCTTTTGTGCTGAAGTTACCAGAAGCACCGTTTACTGGTCCAACACAATCAAGTTCAATGTTATGGTACTATCTGTCTGCCAGGTGTGGTGCTTGGAAATACGTGTGCTGGAAAATACCTCAAGCAGCCAACCGTGAAATTTGTCTTAATTTTGAGAGAGTTTCCAGGAGTCCTAAGCCCATTTTCGTGGCATCCATACCAGGAACATAACCATGATTCATTTATCTTATTTATGGGTTTGCAGTGGGACAAGCAATTACTTCCATCATCTCTGTTAGTCAGAGATCCCTGAATTGTTCACTTTACTGCTCAGTGGGCTCAGTAAAGGCTGACATCAGAGTAAATAAATATTCCTATCACTTCTTCTTAAGAAAGATGAGGGCAAAGTTGAGGACTTTTCATCCTTCCATTCTTTCTCAAGAAATATTTGTTGAGTGCCTACATAGTGTCAGACTAATTCCAGGCACTGGAGATTAGACAGATAAGACATAACCCCTACTTTGAAGGAGTCTACAGTACAGTTACAGAGATAAACAAATCAACTGCTCCCTGGCTGGATAGCTCAGCTGGTTGGAGCATAGTCCTGATATACCAAGGATGCAGGTTCGGTCCCCGGTCAGGGCACTTACAAGAATCAACCAATGAATGCATAAGTAAGTGGAACAACAAATCAACATCTCTCTCTCTCTCTCTTCCTCCCTCCCTTCTTCTCTCTAAAACATCAACCAATAAAAAGTATAAAATTAAAAAATAAAAAACCAAATCAACTGTTAATTGCAAGGCACTCAGATAAATGCTGAGACAGGTTTAAGAACAGACTATTAAGAAAGCACACAGCAGGGCCAAGACCTCCTTTTGGGGGGCAGTCAGGGTGAAGTTTCCAATTGCACTGGTGTCAAAAGTTAGACCTGAGGGTACACTAGAGGTAGCCAGCTGAGAGGGGACAGCGTAGGCAAAAGCCCGGAAGTAAGCGGGCACATGACATATTTGCAGACCTGCACAGAATTTGGTATGATGGGAGATGAGGTAGAAAACATCAAAATAAATAAATAAGTGAAATAAAATAAGGTCCATATCCTGAAGCCACAGTGGAGCCACAGGACAGTGGTGAGTCAGACAGTTACACGATCAGGATTGTGTTTTCAAAAATATCTCTCTGGCAATAGTATACATAATGGATTAGAACAGAGCAGGATGAGACAGAGAGAAAGTAGTCAGGGTCCACTGCGGTACTCTGAGAGAGGGAGGAGTCCAGAGAAAGGAATAGAGAGACACAATTAGGAATAAAATTGACAGCACTTGACGGGTTATCTGAGTTTGCACCCAAAGACAGCGCTATAATTTATGGCTTGACTAATGTGTGTGGATTTAAGGAGGTATTATTATAAGTTTAAAATAAAGAAACATGATAAAAATAGTTAATTCTCTAATATTCTGAGGTTGCCGTTTGAAACCCTGGGCTTGCCTAGTCAAGGCACATATAGGAGTTGATGCTTCCTACTCCTCCCCCTTCTCTCTCTTTCCTCTTCCTCTTTCTCTCTTTAAAAAAGATTCTCTAATATTGATGCTAAAGAGCCACATTCAAATTTCATATTCATATTTAATAAAGTAACTGAATTCTAATCCTAGTCAACTTTATCATATAATAATTTATTGAATTTTTTAAACTATGCAAATCAAATTCAATTAGAAACTAGCTACTGATGGGAATGAATAATGAAATAAAAATATGTAGAGCTAAAAGGCATAAAGCATGAGTCCATAGTTCTCAATTATTTTCATCTCACAGTTCAAATTCAGTGAGTAGTCCATTTAACCTTGTACCATTAATATACAGTATGGCAATATTTCTTTTTTCTAGGAAATAAAAAGGTGATGTTTTAGAGCCAAATGGAGCTTCCAGAGATAACCAAATACAGAAATTTTTAGGTTGGAACTGTTGTATAACAACATTAAAATATTTTAAGATAAAAAAAAAAATCTCAGAATACAATTATGCTGAAACACAGGAGGTGCAACGCAAGAGATACATGTTTGATACCTACCACAAGTGTGCGGGGCTCGGACCTGGGGTTGTGCGGATCAAATGAGGCAGTATTTGAAAATATTTGAAACTGGACCTCCATCTTACACCCCTCACAAAAATTAATTCAAAATTGAATAAAGATTGAAATGTAAGATTAGAAACCGCAATACTCCTAAAAGAAAACACAGAGGAAATGTTCTTTGGCATGGCTTTTGGCAATGATTTTTTTGGATGTGACATCAAAAGTAAAAGCAACAAAAGCAAAAAGAAAATAGTAACAAAGAAATACAAAGAGGGACTATATCTAATTAAGAGAGCTACTGCATGCAAAAGTAACAATCAACAAAATGAAAAGGCAACTTACAGAATAAGAAAAAATACTTGCAAACCACATATCTCATACAGGATTAATATCTAAAATATATTAAAAACTTCCACAACCCAATAGCAAAAAAACAAACAAACAACCCCCCCCCCCCCCAATAATCCAATTTTTTAAAATGGGCAAAGAGGCCCTGGCCAGGTTGCTCAAATGATAGAGCATCATCTTGACATGCTGAGGTCACAGGTTTGATCCCCTGTCAGGCTATATGCAAGAAGCAACAAATGAGTGCACATGTAAATGAAACAACTAAGTGGAATGAGTTGATGCTTCTTTCTCTTTTTCTCTTCTTCCTTCTTTCTCTCTTCCTCCCTCTCTCTCTCTAACAAATCAATGGAATAATTAAAAAAAAAAAAAAACATGGGCAAAGGATCTTAATAGACATCTTTCGAAGTAGATATTCAAATAGCCAACTCATGCATGAAAAGGTACTCAACATCACTAATAATTAGGAAAATGCAAATTAAAACCACAATGAGAAATCCTGTCACATCTGTTAGAATTCTATTATCAAAAAGACAAAAGATAACAAGGGCTGGTAAATATGTAGTGAAAAGGAAACCCCCGTACATTGTTGGTGGGTTTGAAAATTGGTACAACCACTTCGAAAACAGTATGGCAGTTCCTCAAAAAATTTAAATTAGAACTAATGTGATTCAACGATTCTGCTTCTGGGTATATATCGGAAAGAAATGAAATCACTCTACTGAAGAGTATCTGCACGCCATGTTCATGGCAGCGTTGTTTATAATAGGCAATGCATGGAAACAACCTAAGTGTCCGTCAATGGATGAATGTGTCAAGGAAATGTGGTATATAAATATTACTCAGCCATAAAATAGAATGAAATCTTGACATTGTGACAACATGAATGAACCTTGAGGGCACTATGCTATGTAAAATAAGTCAGACAGACTGTATGATCTCAATTATATGTGGAATCTTAAAAAAACAAACTCAAAAAAAGACAGTAGGTTGGACTGGGGGCAGGGGGTAGGGGGATGAAGGTGATCAAAGGATACAAACTTCCAGTTATAAGATGAATAAATTCTGGGGATAGAAATGTACAGCAGGGTTACTATTGTTAAGAGTACTGCTTTGTATATTCAAAAGTTGTCAACACAGGCCTGACCTGTGGTGGCGCAGTGGATAAAGCGTCGACCTGGAATGCTGAGGTCGCCGGTTCAAAACCCTGGGCTTGTCTGGTCAAGGCACATATGGGAGTTGATGCTTCCGGCTCCTCCCTTCTCTTTCTCTCTCTCTCTCTCTCTCTCTCTCTCTCTCTCTCTCATTCTCTCTCTCTCTCTCTCTCATTCTCTCTCTCTCTCTCTCCTGTCTAAAATGAATAAATAAAGTCTTTAAAAAAAAAGTTGTCAACACATACACAAATTGCAACTCTATGAGGTGATGGATGTGTTAACTAACCCTATGGTGGTAAACATTTCACAATATATACATACGTCAAATCACATTATACCTTAAACTTACACAATGTTGTATGTTGATTATATCTCAACAAAGCTGGGAAAAAATAAAATAAACTCACAAAGAAAAGGTTGATGTTGAGGATTGTTAGTCAAACAGAAAATTATTTAAAGTATCAATTTCTCAATAGCTGACTCTTCTGATTGGAACATGAGAAAACCAGACTCTTTCACCCAACAATAACTGTCTTCCTAAAACAGCCTAACTTCCTAAGTGGAAGTTGAAATCATCCTAAAAGCATCAGGAATTTTCCTAAAGAGCAAATGCCCCATTGTGTTATTTCCCTTTACAGAAAAACAATATGTACCTTTGATGTTATGACACCTGAAGGATTTGTAGTTTTGCTTCCTTGAGAAGCTTAGCAAGAAACTAATTTGATTTAGTATTATTTCAAAATTATAGAAGTTATTAAAATATTCTAGACAATATGGCAATTTAAGGGTGCAGACAGGATTAGACTGAAACTTAGTTGGCTCTTGTAAAAAGGAAATCAACTAAGTAATCATTTTCAAATCAATTTAAAAGCATTTATTAAGCACCTACAGTATGCCAAGCACTATCTCCAGTGTTCTTCCCACTGGAGCAGGACATAGTCACTGACTTTGCAATTAATGGGGCTAACAAACACATACCTAACTAATAAAAATACATGGCAGAATGAAATGAGCTGTATAATTCTTGTATAAGCAACGTACATTTAGGCTATCTTGGAAGGAGAAATTTATTTAATAAATGTTGAGGCAGAGAAGGGAGAAAAAAGGAGGAAAAGGAGTCTAACAGCAGAGAATAAGTTAATATTCACCTCCCCGGCCCCTTCTCCCCACCCCCAACCATTCCCATTTCTCAACCCCTGAGGGTCACCTTCCTTTAGGATGTCTCAGAAAAAGGATGTTTGCCTCCCATTTGCTCCTGAGTCACCCTTTTTGCAGCTGCTTCTGTGAGTCACTTGCTTCCCCCATGACCCTCTGCTCTGATTCTCCATCCTGTTCCCCCCACCTGGGTGATCTGGGATTCCTCTTCTCTGATATGATGAAGGTCTCCATGGAAAGAGATAAGATCACACCTCCTTTTGGTGCTCTACTCTTTAATTTCCCACCACACCAATACAGAGCTTGTGCAAATCTAACAGACTTAATTAAAAGGTTGGTGAAAACCAAGTAGATTTATAATATAGGAGAAAACCTAAAATTAAATGACAAATAGGACAATTCTCACAGCCAAGGGGTAAAATGATAAGTCCTTTACAGGTGTGCTTTTGTGGAAATATCTTAGTTTCTAACTTTGCTCTCTTGCTTAAAGTCTAGTTTCTCTTGCCCCTTCTAGAATGGCTTAGTTCTTCAGTCCTCCAAATGCAAATCCTTATTGCTACTGCACGAACTCCACCCTTGCCCCAGGGCCTGCCTCCACTTGTGTAACTAAAGGACACAGCAGCCATAGCAGGAGGGCACTGATTTAATGGGGTGACTCAGAGACAGCTACAGTAAGCTTTGCACTGCAATTCTCTTTTGAGGTTTCCCTGCCAATGCAATGTGACACTATGCACCCTCATCATTCTTGCAGTCTTCCTGGTGGATAGCCATTGGACTAAACACAGCCCACATATCTTTCCTAGTAGAGTCAATATTTTTCAAAGATAATACTCTTTAAATCTATATTAAAGAAGATAAACTTTCTAAATATGAAGTTATCTGCCTATATTTCCCAGCACCCCCCACCCACCCACACACACACAAAATAGCATTTCATAAAGTTGTACCAAGAAGTTTTGGGGGGGGTTTCCCTACTTTCAGGCAATTCCCAGAGGCTTACCTGTGGGTCAGAAATAAAGCCTTACCCACCAAGCAACAGAGCCACCTACTCCGATGGCCACATTAGTTACATAAAATGTGGAAGAAACTTTCAACTTCTTTCTTTGGGCCAAGTTGAATTCAGGGCCAGGCCTTTTCCACCTAGTGGTCCCTGTTAGGGTTAGGGAGATAGAGGAAAAATCACAACAACACAAACTGATTTGGCTGCCTGGTGCACAATGACCCCATATGGCCTTAGGGTACAGAATCTGTCCCTTAATCTCAGGAATGAACATGTGACCAGCCTGAGCTGATCATGGTACTTTTTATTCTCAGCTATAGGAATTCATTCAAGGGTTAGAAACATGGTTCAAGCCTGCCAATCAGAGTCCTGCTCCAGGATTTTATAACCTAACATTGGATAAGAGAAGCTCTTTTCCTCCATAGATGATGAAAGCCCAGGAATAGTAAAACTCTTGTTTTCCACCATAAATAAAGAGCCTCTCTTCCACAGTAAAATGGAATAAAACCAGTATGCATTGGAAAGCAGAAGTGAGATTCAGAAGAGAATGCTATTTAGTGTTTGAGTGCTTGGTTTTAGTCATTGAGGACTTCGAAACTGCTATAGTGCCTGAGAACCTTGCTTGAGTCTCTAAGTTCTTCCAGTACTTTCCATTTAGCTCAACTTTTACTTACACTGAATTGAATGGTGTTGTTCTTCTTGCAAACAAAATGTTCCTGAGATTGTACCTTGTCCGGATCAAATCATCTGCCCTGAAGATGGGGGTGAAGATAGGGAAAGTAACCCTTCCGGTAAACATAAGCAAATCCTACGTATGTAATTGGAAAGTCCTTTTCTGGCTTATAGCATTATTCCACATATAGTCAAATGTGACCCTTCAGAAAAGAATTTTCTAACATGCTAGTATGATATCAAAGATCCAATATATCCTAATCAGCCAGTTGTTAAATAGAGCTTCACGGGAGGCCCAGGCCAGTCCCACTGGGCCTAGCCTCTCCTAAGTATTGAACCAATTGCATATGCCTCTGGATTGTCTTCAGACCATAACTGCAGTAGATCTATGTATGTGATGTCTAGTAAATATTGGGTAACTTATGGTCAATGAAGCAAAGTGATGATGAGGCATTCCAAGAAGTGTACTTCGAATCAGTTTTATCAAGGTGATAAAGTTTGCTAAAGGCTTTTCTCTTCTTCCAGCCTTATACAAAGCATAAAAAGCTTTTAGAGTTGCATGATTGATGAGAAGTTTTGTAAGCTGGGCTTCCACTGATCTAAAAGGACTAACCAGGTCATGAAAAATGCCATTGCCACTGCACCCAAACCTATTTCCTACGAAGACCTGGGTAGACTCAAGGAAACACTGCACTGAATATCACAACAGCATTTAACTTCTATCAGATCTGTGTGTCAATTCACAGAGCTTCTGATCCAGCCCTATAAAGAACTTCTTCAGGGATGTCAACATCTGGGTTGGCAACATCAACATCATCAGAAATATTGGAAAGTTTTTGGGGAGCTGGGACCTCCATCTTCTTGTAATTCTCCAAAGTGACAAACACAAAGGGGAAAAAGAGAGACACCACTCTCTGTTCTCTATGCCTTGTAGAAAACAGGAAGCGGTTCCTTTGGCTACATACAGACAAGTCTACAAGAAAGGCGGTATTGGAGGTATCAAGAGAATGGGTACTGTTCAAAAAAGAATGTCCCACAGATGTTACCATGGCAGAACTGGAAGTGTCTCTAATGTCACCAGCACGCAATGGCCATTGTCATAAACTAACAAGTTAAGGGCAATGTTCTTATCAAGAGAATTAATGTATGTATTGAGCATATTAAGTCCTCTAAGAGCCAAGATAGCTTCCTGAAATGTGTGAAGGAAAATGATTAGGAAAGGAAGGAAACCAAAGAGAAAGGTACCTGGACTCAACTGAAGTGCCAGCCTGCTCTGCCCAGAGCAGCACTCTGTGAGAACCAATGGGAGAGCAGCACTCTGTGAGAACCAATGGGAAGGAGCCTGAGCCGCTGGGACCTCTGCCCTGTGAATTTGTGGAATGACAAGCATAACAATTAAAAGACCTTTGTACTGATGAAAGAAAGAAAGAAAGAAAGAAAGAAAGAAAGAAAGAAAGAAAGAAAGAAAGAAAGAAAGAAAGAAAGAAAGAGAAAGAAAGAAAGAAAGAAAGAAAGAAAGAAAGAAAGAAAGAAAGAAAGAAAGAAAGAAAGAAAGAAAGAAAGAAAGAATTTCAGTGAAGTCTTTACCAATATCTAGACCAGAGAAAGCTGGGTAATTTGCAGACATTCAACCCAAGGCCTTACTCATTACAAAGGGGTAAGCAACTACAGTATCTACATTTTATACTTTAATTACAACTAAACATATCAAAGGTAATATGTGTTATTAACACATAGCCCAGATGTTAAGTGAATCCCCCTCCTCTTCACCTTTTAAAATGCTTCAGACTATCATTCCACATTTCTCCAGTGAAAGTCTCCTCATTTCTGGGAATTCCCAGGGGACTTTCATTCTCATTGGTATTTCTGATCTGAATGCTGCTTCTGCTGATTAGTTTAACTGACAAATGATCTTGCCATGTGGCACACACTGTCCCTATTCTGCACCACATTCACCCAAACATGGAACTCAGCCCCTTGATTCCCGTAGGACACGAGCTCACACATGCCCTGTATTCACCCAAGGCATTTATGTGTATCGTAAAACTTACTAAAGATTTGGGACAGTGAAAGCAGGGTTTACATCAGAGAGATGTAAATTCACAAAACTGAACACTGCATATTGAACATCATAAAAGATTTTAAGATACACCACCAGTTGCTCTCCCACACTCCAGGTCTACTGTTTTGCCCACCTCCAGATGTTCATTGTAGAGCAGTTTAGCTGTGACTCTGTCTCTAGCAACCCCTGACCTCAGGATGCATCTTCCACCCAAGTAGTCTCTGGAGTATATCCTTGAACCACATTCTGCTTCTAGCAGTCAAGAGTTCTCCCCCTGGTAGGCAAAGAATACATTAGATCCTGAAACTGGGAGATTCTATAGCAGTCTAGCTTTCTCTTGCACTAAATTTCATGGGGTCTTACAGTGGAACAATAAAAGCTCTCAACTTCACGTCTCTTAAGGCTGGAGAACACTGTTCAGGAATTCACTTCATTGGCTGTAGGTAAGTCCCACCAAGCAATGGTGTTGTTATGGCACCCTTGGAAATTGCTCTCTTAGAACATTTAGGTTTTTAATAATGTATAATGAATTAATTTAACCTCAAATTAAATTTTAAAAGACACATTCATCAGAAGGGAAAGGAAGTTAAGATTCCTTCCTGCTGCAGAACATGTGGGATTGAAGAATTTAAATGACAGCAGGAAACAGCTGGTCTCCTGATAGATGTGTTTGTCCTCTAACGTGATTAATAACCGCATCGTTTTGAACTTTAAAATGGCTGCTTTCCCAATTCCACAAGATCATCTCAGCCAGAGAAACTGTTTATCTATTTTGGTATGAGCTGTGGCTAGGAGGCAGGCATAGCACCTCCTCTGGAGAGTACGGGTCAGGAACGCATATGGTGGAATGAGCCGTGGATCCCAGTCTTTGCATCCAGAAATAGTTGAAATGGGCTATTCATGTGCATGGAGGGCTGGGGTTTTAATGTTGTGGCTTAAGTTCCCAGCTACTTAGAGTCAAATGAAGACTAGGAGAACCCAGGTGGCTGTAGTTAGCCATCTTTCCTCCTCGGAACTGCAGCAAAAACAATTCCACCCGTCTTGAGGAATTCAACTCCTCCCACCCCCACAACTGGCTTGGAGGTCTCAAAGACTCAATAAACTGTGTCTCCCGTATATCACTGCACTCCAGCCCCAGCCACCTCTGTGCAGTTCTCCAGAAGAGACGCGTTCTGGTCCTACAGCCTTTGCACTGCGGCTTCTCTAACTGGAGAGTTGGTCCTCCGTATCCCCACTTCACCCACTCAGAAAGGTTTTCCCAGGCCACCAACCTATGGCAGCATCCTCAGCATCCTTTAACCTTCTCTCCTGCTTTGTCTTTCTTCATAAAACTTGCTACCTGATGTTACTGTCATGCACTGCATAAGGACATTTCCATTACGGACAGACCTCACAGACCAGGGTGGTTCCTGAGGCCTCATGTTGTAACAGTGGTCAAGTCATGATGTCATAGCCCAACGCATTACATGTTTGTGGTGCAACCAAACCTATTGCACCTCCAGTGGTGTAAAAGTATAGCACACAATCATATACGTATAATCATATGTTATCCATGATACTTGATAATAATATAAATGACTATCTTACTGATTTACACATTTACTATACTCATTATTATTTTAGAGTATACAGTTTCTACTTATAAAATACAGTTTGCTGGTCCAGGCCAGTTGGCTCAGTGAATAGAGTGTCACCCAGTGTTCAGACATACAGGGTTCCCTCCCTGTCAGGGCACACATGAGAAGCAACCATCTGCTTCTCCTCCACTCCCTCTGCCCCTTCTCTCCCTCTTCTCTTCTCGCAGCCATTTGTTCCAGCATCCGCCCCAGGCTCTGAGGGTAGCTCAGTTGGTCAGAGCATCAGCCTCAGGTGCTGAGGATGGTTTGGTTGATTTGAGTATCCACCCCAGACAGGAGTTGCCAAGTGGATCCTGGTTGGGGAGCATATTGGAGTCTGTCTATCTTCCCTTCCCTCACTAAAAAATAAAAAGAATAAAAATTTAAAAATACAGTTTGCTATAAAACAGTATGCTCTGTTATACCGGCAGCAGCCCATGTTTACTGTGTCTCTTGATTGCATAACTTTCTCATTCTCAATTTAATCTTGTATT
Organism: Saccopteryx leptura; assembly: GCF_036850995.1. Lineage (NCBI taxonomy): Eukaryota > Metazoa > Chordata > Mammalia > Chiroptera > Emballonuridae > Saccopteryx > Saccopteryx leptura. The sequence goes on along the minus strand of NC_089503.1, from coordinate 214,441,270 downwards.
GTTTTTGTACAGTAACATGCTGTACAGGCTTAGAGCCTAGGAGCGATAGGCTAGTGTTTTTCAACTGTCAGTCTGCAGACTGGTCTACAACTCTATAATCTTCATATTACATCACGGTGGTTAACTCTTTCGCGGATCCCCATGAAATTTCTGGTGGACCAGCAGTTGAAAACCACTTGGGCTAGACCAGATAGCTTAGTTGTGTAGCACCATGTAGCTATCGGTGCCCTCTGTGATGTTCGCACAATAATGAAACCACCTAACAACGCATTTCTCAGAAGGTACTCCTGCCGTGCAGTAACACAAGACTGTACATTGCAACTTATTTCTGCCATCCCTCTACAATCCCTCAGGTCAAGGAATTTATTCAGTTCACCACTGTATCTTCTGTGTGACTCTCACACAGTGTATCGAATTGATAAATGAACAAGTGAATGATAGCCCTGGAGGAAACTGGGTAGCCTAGTGGTTTAGGACATAGACTTTGAGATAGCAAATCTGGTTCGAGTTATGGCTCCTCTCTGGACTTCCCCAAGATACTTACCTTATTTCACAGATTATTGTACAGACTACAGGAGGTAACATACTAAAGTGATTTAGCAGAATAAGCACCACTGTTATCTCATTGCTCCAACCCTCTTATTTTATACTTATATATGAGGAACCAGAGGTAGACTCAGGCAGAGGGGCTGGAGCAGCATCTCTAAGCTCAGGGATATCTTAGAATCAGAGAAGGAGAGAAATCTCTTATTCCCTCATAAAGACATCCTCAGCCAATGTCAAGACTCTTAAAAACATACAGTCATAAAAATGAACTTTATTTCTGAAAGTATAACCCAAGGAAATAATCACTTATGTGGGTAAAAGTTTCACTGTACTGAACTTTACCGCAATTTTGTTTATAATAACAAGAAATAAGTATGGTAGTATACTAAGTGTCTAATAAGAAACTGATTTGATAAATTATGGTATAGCCATACGATGTAATATGGCATGGCCACTTAGAAGGAAATTGTAAAAGAATAGTTGTTAATAAGATGAGAAAATAATTACCTGTATATGTATTTAAATTTAAAAAGTCTAACACACACAACAAGCTCTGGGTGGGTGAAATCAGAATAAATTGTGTTTTCTTTGTGCCCCTCTTGAATTTCCCATATCAGAAAATAGCCATTATTCTTGTAATCAATATTTTCAATAAAAATAACAATAGCTGGTTAGCCTCTTTACAATAAAGTGTTACTACATTTTACTAGGACAACAATGAGACACCTAAATTTGGGGAAGTTTCCTGAATCCGGACAGAATGAAATTCTTTTCCAAATGTCATGATTGTGAGTGAGCAATCTCCCTAAGAACTTCGGCACACAGCAGATTCCAAAGAGTTCCAGCTTCATGACCATTAGGACCGACTGCCATGTGTTCCGAACTGTTCTGAACATCGACAGTTCTCTGTTTTAGCACATTTAACTGATGGCCTTAGCTATGTTGCATTTTCAAAAAACAAAATTGACTTATCGCATTACTTATTAGATTTAAATGCTAGGGTGATTCATCATTTACAGTAAATCTATTAGATAGATTGCACTGCAAAATTCACCATTGTCAGTGTGGCAGGCCTGCCTGGAAATTAAGAATGGGAAAGGAAATTGAAGGAGAGAGATTCCTGTCCGTGATTTGAAATTTAAACTTAGATAGCTATTGGAAACATCCGAGCCTGTGCCAAAGAGGACGAGGCATCTGTCACATGTGTAAGATATTCCACTCTAATAATAGCGTAGGATCTTTTTTGGAACAGGTTAATGCCTTGCTTCATAAGGAAAAAGCTTGTATGTTAAAATACTTTTAGGAGTATTTCCTTACCCCCGAACATTTTTTTTTCCACAATGTAACTGGACTGCATATGTGATACATGCAACAATGATTAGGTTTCTGCTGGTTAAATATAGTCCCAAACCAACAGCATGTTCAGCTGGGGGCCATTGCTCACCAGATGTTATTCCATTAATAGTGGGTGAGCTCATCCTTGGTGTGGAAGGTTATTCATTTGGGAGAGAATAATGAAAGTGAGACAATCATTACGTCACCTTTTCCTGTACATTATTCTCCCCTGCAGCTAGCAAGGCAGACAAGCTGCCCTGTCAGTTGTAGTAAGCTCACTCATGTTCTTGCTTTCTCAGATCTACAAGTGAATCATGGGCAAACTCCAGTCCAAATTAATTTTTAATATATTATCAGATAATTTATACTTGGAGAATTGGACTGTAAGATGTTCTTTGTCTTAAAATCAAGCTTCCTGCCTTTCGGAGGTGCGATTATCTGCACTTGATTCCCAGAGACACTATCCTCTCCCCATGCCTTTGTTGGCTTATCTCATTTTCCTCAGCTGACCATTTGAGAGGCAGAAACTAATGCTTCTAGAAACATGAATACTTCTGAATAATGGAGTAAACTTTTAAAATAACACTCATGAGATCATGCCTTTTTTGTCTGAAGGATTCATCTGGCACTATCATGAAACCACAAATTCAAGGTCAGAGTAAAATTAATTTATAGATAATATAGTAAAAAGAGGCAATATATTTGTATAAATATACACATATACATATTAACATACACATGTATATATGTCTTATAAAAACATATGTGAGATATTAATTTTTTTATAGAAAACACACATTTTTCTGTTAAAAGCCTAACTCGTTACTGAATTTTATTGCAGGCTTTCTTTAAATACCATCAACAATTTAGCAGCAAGCAATTTTACTACATTTCTTTAAAAGCCATTAACTTTCTGCCAAGGCCTAAGCTGACTTTTTTTTCTAGTGTTTTATTTATCATTATAGAACATGATTATAAAGAAAATTGAAACATCTAATAATAACCCACTTGAGGAAGCTGTCTTTTTTTTCCCCTAAAATTTCTTATTTATTCATTTATTTTATTGAGGCATAATTGGCCTACAACATTATATGAGATTTAGGTGTACAATATAACGATTCAATATCTATATATATGGCAAACTGATCACCACAGTAAGACTAGTTAACACTTGTCACCACACATAGTTGCAGAAGTTTTTTCTTTAGATGAGAACTTTTAAGATCTATCCTCTTGGCAGCTTTCACATATGCAATACACTATTATCAGCAACAGTCGCCATGCTGGACATTACATCCCCAGACTTGTTTATTTTATAACTGGAACTGGGTACCCTCAGACTCCCTTCGCCCACCTCGCCTCCCACCCCCGCTGGCAACCACCAGTCTGTTCTCTGTATCTATGAGCTCAGTGTTGTTGTTTTAGATTCCACATATAAATGAGATAAATGGTATTTGTCTTTCTTGCTCTGACTTATTTCACTTAGCATAATGACCTGAAACATTGTACATGCTGTTGCAAGCAACAGGATTTCCTTCTTTTTCTGGCTGAATGGTATTCCATCATGCGTCCATACTGCCACTTCTTTATCCATTCATCCATCGATGGCTACAATAGCTTCCCAGTCTTGGCTATTGGAAATAATGCTGTTATGAATATAAAGGTACATTTATCTTTCTGAGTTAGTCTTTTTGTTTTCTTCAGATAAATACCCAGAAGTGGAATTGCTATACCACATGGTAGTTCTATTTTTAATTTTTTGATGAACCTCCACACTGTTTTCCATAGTGGCTGCACCAATTTGCATTTCCACCAACAGTGCACAAGGGTTCCCTTTTCTCCACATCCTCACCAACACTTGTTATCCCTTGTTTTTGATGATAGTCATTCTTACTGGTGTGAGGTGATACCTCATTGTGGGTTTAATTTGCATTCTCCCAATTATTAGTGACGTGGAGCACTTTTTCCTCTACCTGTTGGCCATCTTTTTCCTCTACCTGTTGGCCAAATGTCAATTCAGATCATCTGCCCATTGCTTAATTGGAGTCTTTATTTTTCTTGCTATTGAGTTGTATGAGTTCTTTATATATTTAGGATATTAATCCTTTACCAGATGTATGACTTGCAAATATTTTATCCTGTTCCATAAGTTGCCAATGAAGCTGTATCCCACTAGGAAACCAGCACTGTCTTCTCACTTTATTCTCTCTATTTTTGTTGTTTCCTTCTCTTCCTTTGTTTTTTTAATTTATTGATTTTAGGGAGAGAGGAAGGGAGAGAGAAAGAGACAGAAACATCGATCTGTTCCTGTATGTGCCCTAACCGGGGATTGAACCAGCAACCTCTGTGCATCGGGACAACACTTAATCAACCAAGCTATCCAGCCAGGGCCCTTCCTTTCTTGATAATTTTTCAATGGGAATAGATTACCTCTTCCCCTTTTCTCTAACCTCTCTTAGCTTCTTCAATTCTGGTAAGTCAACGCACACACTTGCCAACAGACACACAGTTCAAAGAATTCAAAGTATACAAAACTGTTCTGGGTGATAGAGGATGATGCAGATTCAGTCCAGGCTGCTGTCCTCTGCCATCTTCAGAGACACTTCTAAGTGGACCAGACCACTTCTAAGTGAGAGGAACATATACAGAGAGCTTTATGAAATCACGTGCACCCAGTTTTAAGGATAGCTTTTACTAGATTATAGGCTTTGGGTGATTTTTCTCATTCTTAGTAATTTATTTCTTGCATTTTCTTATAAGCATGATTTTTAATAGAAAGAATAAAATATTAGAATTTAATTTGAATGAGTCAACTACTATAGATGACTGACCCAGGTTCTACTTGCCCATTCCAGAACAGTTTTTGGACTTGAAAGCATGCATCACTAAATTTACATGCTTCACTAGTCTCTCTGAAAAGGGACTCTGGGCTTGGCCATATGACTTGCTTTGCTCAGTGGGATAATAGTGAATACTCTGCAAGCAGATGTTTAAAGAACTGTTTTTCTTGAAACCATGTTTTGGGTTGGAGATTAAGGCACATCTTCCAGAAAACTTCTGTATTTCTCTTAATTAACAGATCACCGAGACAGAGAAGCGCTATCTGCATTTTTCCTTACACATTTTTTTTTTGCTGTCACCTGAAAGTGAAAACAGAACTTCTCCAAGTGCCTCAGTAATTAAAAGGGAGTTGTTGCTCTGGCCGGTTGGCTCAGTGGTAGAGCATCGGCCTGGCGTGCAGAAGTCCCGGGTTCGATTCCCGGCCAGGGCACACAGGAGAAGCGCCCATCTGCTTCTCCACCCCTCCCCCTCTCCTTCCTCTCTCTCTTTTCTTCTCCCGCAGCCAAGGCTCCATTGGAGCAAGGATGGCCCCGGGCGCTGGGGATGGCTCCATGGCCTCTGCCTCAGGCGCTAGAGTGGCTCTGGTCGCAACAGAACCAACGCCCCAGATGGGCAGAGCATCGCCCCCTGGTGGGCATGCCGGGTGGATCCCGGTCGGGCGCATGCGGGAGTCTGTCTGACTGCCTCCCCGTTTCCAGCTTCAGAAAAATACAAACAAACCCCCCCCCAAAAAAAAAACCCAAAAAAGAGAGTTGTTAATATGCAGAGACACAATAAGTTAAATTTTTTTCTCAGTGGGTGGCCTTGCAAATGCCTGCGTGTGCGTGCTAACACACACACACTGGCTCTGACCTAGCCAACCATATGGTCCTCATTTTCTATATCTATTTCTATCTGTTAACTGAAGAATTCTGCCACTGTGAGATGGCCGACTAACCTTTAGCCCCTTGTTTCTCTCTTGTATTAAACATATGGCTTAACCTGAAACATTTCTTGGGTGCTGTCTTCTTCAGTTTTCCTCACATCAGACAGAGAGAGTTCAAGGCTAAATGGCTGAGTAAAAAGTCACATTTGCATCATTATTTCCTTGTAAAGTGTCTCCCATCTCTGTTATGTCTAACTCCTTTTTTTTTTATTTCATTTATTTAAGGCCAGAGTCTTACTGTCTCCTTCTCCACCAAGAAAGAGAGAAAAGGATCCTGAATGATTTTAGAACAGGAAGAATCAGAACCCATCAACCGTGCAGCAAACATGGAGAGCCACGGTCCAGGCGGTTGTAAGCAGTCCCGGCAAATCCAGGCTGGTCGGCTGCCTGGGTGTCCACGAGCTCGCCCGTCCGGGTCTGGGCGGGACCGTGGAGAACTGGGTAACCAGCTCAGGCTGAGAGGGCAGCTGCTCCTCAGCCCCAGCCAACGGCTGCCATGTGAGAATGTAGGCCCCATCTTGCCAGGTCAGCTAGTTTTCTCAAAAAAGTTAAAAATCAAGATTTTTGCACGAACGGCCCTGGCCGGTTGGCTCAGTAGTAGAGCGTCGGCCTGGCGTGCAGAAGTCCCGGGTTGGATTCCCGGCCAGGGCACACAGGAGAAGCGCCCATCTGCTTCTCAACCCCTCCCCCTCTCCTTCCTCTCTGTCTCTCTCTTCCCTTCTCGCAGCCGAGGCTCCATTGGAGCAAAGATGGCCCGGGCACTGGGGATGGCTCCTTGGCCTCTGCCCCAGGCGCTAGAGTGGCTCTGGTCGCGGCAGAGCGACGCCCTGGAGGGGCAGAGCATCGCCCCCTGGTGGGCAGAGCGTCGCCCCCTGGTGGGCGTGCCGGGTGGATCCCGGTGGGGCGCATGTGGGAGTCTGTCTGTCTCTCCCAGTTTCCAGCTTCAGAAAAATACAAAAAAAAAAAAAAAAAAGATTTTTGCACGAAATCTCTCTGTGTAAAAAGTTGTCAACTAATTCAAATTAAAAAAAACAAAAAAACACACAAAAAAAACACTCTGCAGGCCAACACATGTGCAGGCCAAATCAAATAAGTGTGCAGGCCCGATCTGGCCCGGGACCTGCCAGTTTGTACCTTCTGCATTACAGCTTCAACTCCATCAGAATTCTACAATGCTTTTCTCTCAAAGTGACTTGGTCACAATTATAATGATCTATGTACATTTTATGGCAGGCATTACCTTAAATAAGGTTGCTCGTCTATAAATTCTAGACAATGAAACCCGCCATGCCAGTCACTTAGAAATATCAAGGTAATTAATTTCATTTAAAAAGTTTTTTTTTAATTTTTATTTATGAATTTTTGTAGTGAGAGAGGAAAGAAGAGAGAGAGAGAGAGACAGGAACATCTGTTCCTGTGTGTGCCCTGACCGGGGATCAAACTGGCAGCCTGTGTGCTTTGGAATGATGCTCCAACCAACTGAGCTATTCAGCCAGGGCTGCTATTAATTTCCTGACAAGGCAAAGTAACTTCTTGACAGAATGTTTTGCTTCTAAATGATTGTTCTGATATTATGTAGATTATTATTGCTAGAAATAACAAGCAATTGGCAAGCATGTGGAGAAATTAGAACCCTTGTACACTGATGATGAAAATATAATTGTAGCCACTACGGAAAACAGTATGATGGCTCCTCAAAAAATTAAAAATAGAATTACCATATGACCCAGCAATTCCACTTCTAAGTATATATCTACAATAATTGAAAGGAAGTCTTGAAGAGATATTAATACACCCATGTTTATAGCAGCATTGTTCACAATGGCCAAAAGGTAAAAGCAAACAAAGTGTCTACTGACAGATAAATGGGTATGTACACATAGAATATTATTCAGCCTTATTAATATTCCTGAATATTATTCAGGAAGAGATTCTGACATCTGCTGTCACAGGAATGAATCCTGAGGATGTTACGCTAAATGAAATAAGCTGGTCACAATCAAATACTGTATGGTTTATTTATATAAGGTATCTATAACCTGAACAGGCGATGGCACAGTGGATAGAGCGTTGGACTGGGACACGGAGGACCCAGGTTTGAAACCCTGAGGTCACCAGCTTGAACATGGGCTCATTCAGCTTGAGCAGAGGCTCACCAGCTTGAGCGAGGGGTTGCTGGCTTGAGCGTGGGATCATAAACATGACTTCATGGTTGCTAGGTTGAGTGTGGTATCATGGACTTGAGCCCAAAGGCCACTGGCTTGAAGCTCAAGGTCGCTGGCTCGAGCAAGGGGTCACTCGGTCTGTTGTAGCCTCTTGGTCAAGGCACATATGAGAAAGTAGTCAATGAACAACTAAGGTGTCGCAACAAAGAAATGATGCTCCTCATCTCTCTCCCCTCTTACCTGTCTGTCTCTATTTGTCCCTCTCTCTGTCTCTCCCTCTCTGTCTCTGTCACACACACACACACACACACACAAAAGGTATCTATAGTGGAAACAGAAAGTAGAATGGTTGCCAGGGGCTGGGGGAAGGGAAAAGGGAGAGTTGTTATTTAATGGGTGTATTAATCAAGGTTTTCCAGAAACGTAGGACTAATAGGTATGTAGATACATAAAGAGAAATTATTTGAAGAAATTGGCTAATGCAAATGCAGAGGCTGGCAAGTTCCAAATCTACCAATTTAAATGTAAATCTCATCCCAAGACACCCTCACAGAAACATCCAGAATAATGTCTGACCAAATAACATGGCACTGTGGCCTGACCACGTTGACATATAAAATTAACCATTACAATAGGTACAGAGTTCCAGTTTTATAAAGATGAAAGTTTCTGAAGATTGGTTGTAAATTAATGGGAATATACTTAACACTACTGAACTTTACAATGCAAAATGGTTAGGGTGGTACATTTTGTGGCATGTGTATTTTACTACAATTTTCTTTTCTTTTTTTTTTTTTTTTACAGAGACAGAGAGAGAGTCAGAGAGAGGGATAAATAGGGACAGACAGGAACAGAGAGAGATGAGAAGCATCAATCATTAGTTTTTCGTTGAGACACCTTAGTGTTCATTGATTGCTTTCTCATATGTGCCTTGACCGTGGACCTTCAGCAGACCAAGTGACCCCTTGCTCGAGCCAGCGACCTTGGGCTCAAACTGATGAGCCTTGCTCAAACCAGATGAGCCCAAACTGGGGACCTCGAGATCTCAAACCTGGGTCCTCTGCATCCCAGTCCGATGCTCTATCCACTGCGCCACCACCTGGTCAGGCTTACTACAATTTTCTTAGAGAGCATATTAGACCTTTCTCTTGGGCCTGCAGCACCGGCAGGATGGGCAAGTGTCAAGGTCTCTGTACTGCCAGGAAGCTCTGCAGCCACCAAGACAAACAAACATGGCATGACACACAGGACGAGAGAGCCCATTTGGACACAGCTCTGCAGGCCAACCCCTTTGGAAGCATGTCACATGGAAATAGAATGATGCTAGAAAAAGTCAGGGTTGAAGCCAAGCAGCCAAATTCTGCCATCACAAAGTGTGTCAGTTAGGGTCCAGCTGATCAAAAACATGACCTTTTTGCCCAATAAAGGTTACTTGAACTTTATTGCGGTAAACGAAGTTCTAAGGGTCAAATTTAGTGACAAAGGTCATGCTATTGGTGACATTCCTGGAATCCACTTTAAGGTTGTCAGAGTAACCAATGTCTCTCTCATGGCCTTATGTAAAGGCACAAGAAAAGACCAAGATTGTAAATTTGATGATGCATTGTAATAGATGCTCCCCCAACAAAGTATCTTAGAGAGAGAAATTTCCTTTCACTAAGTAACAAAAGAAATCTCTTCTAAGGGACATACGGATACAAATTGGATTATATCTTAATTTTAGGGTTTTGCAAATGACCCCAAAGAAAGTGTTTTTCATATAGCAACCTTCTATAAAAGTTGAGAGAGTAATTATTATATCTCTAAAAGCTATTTCATTTTTAATTTTATTTTTCAATTATAATTTGTATCCATTACACTGGGGAACAATTTTTTTTCCATTTTCTGTTGCATGAGGTTTTAGAACTGATTCTATATATTTCTGCATCGCTTATTTCAAATCTGAAATCCGTTTTTTGGTGGATGCTCTAATTTTTATGCAATTTTAATATTTTTTGTTACAGTTACTGGCATGCATTGGTTTTTAAATTGGAGTTAAAGGGCAACGACTCTTGGATTGAACATAACCACAAGGCAATTAATGTTTTACAAACATCACTTTTACATAATTGTAGTTGTTTTTAAATGTAAAAAATTATTATCTGATAAAAACACCCTCTTATTTTAAGATTGAATCATGGCTTCTTCAAGTATGCATAAATGTAAGAATAGTCCTGACTCCTTCTGTTATATATGTGGCTGTTACACACTTCAACGTCAAAGGCGCAATATTTCATCATTTGTGACACATGCATATATTGCCTATTTTCAAGTTCCCCCTGGCGATCAAGACAAGAATTGGGCTCTTCATATTGTGTGTCATAATTGTGAGGAAATGCTTTGTGACTGGACAAAAGGAAAATGCAAAGGAATGCCTTTTGGTATTCCCATGGTTTGGCGTGAACCTAAGGACCACAGCAGTGACTTTTATTTCTGTCTGATCCATACACAGGGCATCAGCAAGAAAAAACAGCATATGATCGCATATCCTAATATTCCTTCATCAATACAACCTATTCCACACTCTGAGACACTCCCGGTTCCAGTTTTCAATGGTTTTATTTCTTCTAAGGACAAAGAAAGTGAACACGGTGATCAAGTGTATTTTGATAAGATGCATGAGGAAATGGTTGTAGGATCTGAAGGGTCTTCTTCTGATGCCAAGCAGTCATTAACCCCTCAGCAGTTTAGCCAACCCGAATTGAATGACTTAGTAAGAATGACATAGAAATTGTCCTCGACTTTCTGAAGTATGAGGAGCATAACTGGATCATTTGTGTGGATCTTAAAATGGTAAATTTCCACTAGGACAACAGAGAGGTTTCACGAAGTATTCTTGCTTTCTATGTTTGTGGAACAGCCGAGCTCAGGAGAAACACTGGACACAGAAGGAGTGGTTGAAATGTGAAGCTCTGGAAGTAGGGATGCAAAATATTGTGAATGAACCTGTAGTTAATCGAGACAGGATCATTTTTCCCCCAGTTCACATCAAACTTGGCTTAATGAAGCGGTTTGTTCAGGCTTTGAATAGAGAAAGTGAATGCTTTCAACATATTATTTCTGCTTTTCCTGCCTTGTCTTTCAAGAAGATAAAAGCAGGTGTATTTGATGGACCTCAAATTCAAACCCTCATACATGACGAAGAATTTGCCAGGCAGATGAATAAGGAGGAGAAAGCAGCATGGCAGTCTTTTGTGGCAGTTACAAAGAACTTCCTTGGCAACAAAAAAGCAGAAAACTATGAACTTCTGGTTCAAAGGATGCTGTTGGCTTTCCACGACATTGGATGTAACATGAGCATTAAGATTCACTTCCTGAACAGTCACCTTGATAAGTTTCCCAAAAATCTTGGAGCTGTTAGTGATGAGCAGACTACTGCTAGAGCATCAAACGAGATTGTCCTCAACAAGTACACAAACACAAGAGCTACAAACACAAATTTTTGCCTGAATAGAATTTAAATAAGTTTTGCGCAAATTTTATGATTAAAATAAGTGTTTTAATATGTTCTATTTTGAAATTGTAGACAAATTCTGATGCAATCATATCCTTTAGTGTATTAGTGTATTTACTGCATTATATAAATTACTAGAAAGCCCGGCGGTCATACAAAATGACCGCTGTTCTAGATATTATAAATTGTAATTAAAATGATTTGTGCAAAGGTGTCTGCTAATTCAAACTGAATTACCCAGGGCAGGCGGCGAGGATGCCCCTTTGATTAGTGCCCCATGGGGTTTCCCCCTTCTACTTGCTTAATTGCTTAAAGTAGAGTGCAATGAAGGAAACCACTGGCGGTACATTTCTTAAGAGCCACCGTTAGCTCAATAAATAAAGATGATTTAAATAATAAAATGTTAATTCACATGTCAAAGATCTCTTTGTACACAACATTTCTTGTGTAGATCTTTCCATCATTTTTAAGCTCGCCTTCCAGAGGACCATCAATTATTTTTAATTTTACGTCCATTCTTTCACGAACTCTTGAACAGGCAACATAAAATTGACCATGTCCAAATGCAGGCTCAGGTAAAAAAATGCCAACATGCTTAAGCGTTTGGCCCTGAGACTTATTGATGGTCATAGCAAAGGCAAGTTTTACAGGAAATTGTCTACGTCTCAATTGAAACGGCAACCCTGTTTGAGATGGAGCCAAATCAATTCTTGGAATGACATGTATTTCATCTTTAGAGGAGCCAAAGACTTAGCTTTTTTTTTTTTTTTAAATAAATTTTTATTAATGGTAATGGGATGACATTAATAAATCAGGGTACATATATTCAAAGAAAACATGTCTAGGTTACCTTGTCATTAAATTATGTTGCATACCCCTCGCCCAAAGTCAGATTGTCCTTCGCCACCCTCTATCTAATTCTCTGTGCCCCTCCCCCTCCCCCTAACTCTCCCCCTGTCCTCCCTCCCCCCACCCCTGGTAACCACCACACACTTGTCCATGTCTCTTAGTCTCATTTTTATGTTCCACCAATGTATGGATTCATGTAGTTCTTGTTTTTTTCTGATTTACTTATTTCACTCCTTATAATGTTATCAAGATCCCACCATTTTGCTGTAAATGATCTGATGTCATCATTTCTTATGGCTGAGTAGTATTCCATAGTGTATATGTGCCACATCTTCTTTATCCAGTCTTCTATTGAAGGGCTTTTTGGTTGTTTCCATGTCTTGGCCACTGTGAACAGTGCTGCAATGAACATGGGGCTACATGTGTCTTCACGTATCAATGTTTCTGAGGTTTTGGGGTATATACCCAGTAGAGGGATTGCTGGGTCATAAGGTAGTTCTATTTGCAGTTTTTTGAGGAACCACCATACTTTCCTCCATAATGGTTGTACTACTTTACAGTCCCACCAACAGTGAATGAGGGTTCCTTTTTCTCCACAGCCTCTCCAACATTTGCTATTACCCGTCTTGTTGATAATAGCTAATCTAACAGGGGTGAGGTGGTATCTCATTGTAGTTTTGATTTGCATTTCCCTAATAACTAATGAAGCTGAGCATCTTTTCATATATCTGTTGGCCATTTGTATCTCTTCCTGGGAGAAGTGTCTATTCATGTCTTCTTCCCATTTTTTTATTGGATTGTTTGTTTGTTTGTTGTTGAGTTTTATGAGTTCTTTGTAAATTTTGGAAATTAGGCCCTTATCTGAGCTGTTGTTTGAAAATAACATTTCCCATTTAGTTGGCTGTCTGTTTATTTTTATATCAGTTTCTCTTGCTGAGCAAAAACTTTTTATTCTGATGTAGTCCCATTCATTTATCTTTGCCTTCACTTCTCTTGCCATTGGAGTCAAGTTCATAAAATGTTCTTTAAAACCCAGGTCCATGAGTTTAGTACCTATGTCTTCTTCTATGTACTTTATTGTTTCAGGTCTTATATTTAGGTCTTTGATCCATTTTGAATTAATTTTAGTACACGGGGACAGGCTGTAGTCGAGTTTCATTCTTTTGCATGTGGCTTTCCAGTTTTCCCAACACCATTTGTTGAAGAGGCTTTCTTTTCTCCATTGTGTGTTGTTGGCCCCTTTATCAAAGATTATTTGACCATATATATGTGGTTTTATTTCTGGGCTTTCTATTCTGTTCCATTGGTCTGAGTGTCTATTTTTCTGCCAATACCATGCTGTTTTGATTATTGTGGCCCTATAATATAGTTTAAAGTCAGGTATTGTAATGCCCCCAGCTTCATTCTTTTTCCTTAGGATTGTTTTGGCTATTCGGGGTTTTTTATAGTTCCATATAAATCTGATGATTTTTTGTTCCATTTCTTTAAAAAATCTCATAGGGATTTTGATGGGAATTGCATTAAATTTGTATATTGCTTTGGGTAATATGGCCATTTTGATTATATTTATTCTTCCTATCCAAGAACAAGGAATATTTTTCCATCTCATTGTATCTTTTTCGATTTCCCTTAACAATGCTTTGTAATTTTCATTATATAGGTCCTTTACATTCTTTGTTATGTTTATTCCTAGGTATTTTATTTTTTTTGTTGCAATCGTGAAGGGGATTATTTTTTTGAGTTCGTTTTCTAATATTTCATTGTTGGCATAGAGAAAGGCTATGGACTTCTGTATGTTAATTTTGTATCCTGCGACCTTACTGTATTGGTTTATTGTTTCTAATAATCCTTTTGTGGAGTCCTTCGGGTTTTCGATGTATAGGATCATATCATCAGCAAAAAGTGATACCTTTACTTCTTCTTTTCCGATATGGATGCCTTTTATTTCTTTGTCTTGTCTGATTGCTCTGGCCAGAACTTCTAGCACCACGTTAAATAAGAGTGGAGAGAGTGGACAACCCTGTCTTGTTCCTGATTTAAGGTAGAAAGTCCTCAGTTTTATGCCGTTTAAAATGATGTTGGCTGATGGTTTATCATATATGGCCTTTATCATGTTGAGATATTTTCCTTCTATACCCATTTTGTTGAGAGTCTTAAACATAAAATTGTGTTGTATTTTATCAAAAGCCTTTTCTGCATCTATTGATAAGATCATGTGGTTTTTGTTCTTTGTTTTGTTGATATGGTGTATTACGTTAACCGTTTTGCATATGTTGAACCATCCTTGAGATTCTGGGATGAATCCCACTTGATCATGATGTATTATTTTTTTAATATGTTGTTGTATTCGGTTTGCCAGTATTTTGTTTAGAATTTTAGCATCTGTATTCATTAGAGATATTGGTCTGTAGTTTTCTTTCTTTGTGCCATCCTTGCCAGGTTTTGGTATGAGGGTTATGTTGGCCTCATAAAATGTGTTTGGAAGTATTGCTTCTTCTTCAATTTTTTGGAAGACTTTGAGTAGAATAGGAACCAAGTCTTCTTTGAATGTTTGATAGAATTCACTAGTATAACCGTCTGGGCCTGGACTTTTATTTTTGGGGAGGTTTTTAATAGTTTTTTCTATTTCCTCCCTGCTGATTGGTCTGTTTAGGCTTTCTGCTTCTTCATGACTCAGTCTAGGAAGGTTGTATTGTTCTAGGAATTTATCCATTTCTTCTAGATTGTTGTATTTGGTGGCATATAATTTTTCATAGTATTCTACAATAATTCTTTGTATATCTATGATGTCTGTGGTGATCTCTCCTCTTTCATTTTGGATTTTATTTATTTGAGTCCTGTGCCTTTTTTCCTTGGTGAGTCTTGCCAAGGGTTTGTCAATTTTGTTGATCTTTTCAAAGAACCAGCTCCTTGTTTTATTGATTTTTTCTATAGTTTTTCTGTTCTCTATTTCATTATTTCTGCTCTGATTTTTATTATCTCCTTTCTTCGGCTGGTTTTGGGTTGTCTTTGTTCTTCTTTTTCTAGTTCCTTAAGGTGTGAAGTTAAGTGGTTTACTTCGGCTCTCTCTTGTTTGTTCATATAGGCCTGAAGTGATATGAACTTTCCTCTTATTACTGCTTTTGCTGCATCCCAGAGATTCTGATATGTCGTATTTTCATTTTCATTTGTCTGTATGTATCTTTTGATCTCTGCGCTTATTTCTTCTTTGACCCATTCATTTTTTAGAAGTATGTTGTTTAGTTTCCACATTTTTGTGGGTTTTTTCCCCTCTTTTTTGCAGTTGAATTCTAGTTTCAAGGCTTTGATATTGTCTTTGTGGCCCAACATATGGTCAATTCTTGAGAATGTTCCATGTACACTAGAGAAAAATGTATACTCTGTCGCTTTGGGATGAAGTGTCCTGTAGATGTCTATCATATCCAGGTGTTCTAGTATTTCGTTTAAGGCCACTATATCTTTATTGATTCTCTGTTTGGATGACCGATCTAGAGCCGTCAGCGGAGTATTGAGGTCTCCAAGTATGATTGTATTTTTGTTAGTTTTTGTTTTAAGGTCAATAAGTAGCTGTCTTATATATTTTGGTGCTCCTTGGTTTGGTGCATATATATTAAGGATTGTTATGTCTTCTTGATTCAGTGTCCCCTTAATCATTATGAAGTGACCATTTTTGTCTCTGAGTACTTTTTCTGTCTTGTAGTCAGCATTATCAGATATGAGTATTGCTACACCTGCTTTTTTTTGGGTGTTGTTTGCTTGGAGTATTGTTTTCCAGCCTTTCACTTTGAATTTGTTTTTATCCTTGTTGCTTAGATGTGTTTCTTGTAGGCAGCATATAGTTGGATTTTCTTTTTTAATCCATTCTGCTACTCTGTGTCTTTTTATTGGTAAGTTTAATCCATTTACATTTAGTGTAATTATTGACACTTGTGGGTTCCCTACTGCCATTTTATAAATTGCTTTCTGTTAGTTTTGTATCTAGTTTGATTCTTCTCTTTTGTTTTTCTATCATTTGTTTCTGTTTGTTTGTGTTCCATACTTCTTTCCTCTGTTGCTACCTTTTTTAAGTCATGTGTTTTTGTGGTGGTTTTTTCTAGGGTGGTTACCATTAAGTAATGAAAAGGGTACCTACCATATTCATTGTAGTACCCTATCTTATAAGTATTTCTGCACTTCATCGTCCTTTGCTACTGTTAATCTCCATTCTCTCCCCCCTTTTTTTTCCTTTGTTGTCACAGTTTAAGTTTGGTTTTATTGTGTTCTTGGTGGAGCTGTTACTTGTGGTGTTGTTTTCTTTTGTTCTTTGAATCTGGTTGGAAAACCCCCTTTAGTATTTCCTGGAGTGGGGGCTTTCTCGTGATAAATTCTCTCATCTTTTCTGTATTTGTGAATGTTTTTATATCTCCTTCATACTTGAAGGATAGCTTTGATGGGTATAGTATTCTTGGCTGAAAGTTCCTCTCTTTCAGGGCTTTAAATATTGGGGTCCACTCTCTTCTAGCTTGTAGAGTTTCTGCTGAGAAATCTGATGATAATCTAATAGGCCTTCCTTTATATGTTGTACTCTTCTTTTCCCTGGCTGCCTTGAGAATTTTTTCTTTGTCATTGGTTTGTGTCAACTTTATTATGATGTGCCTTGGAGTGGGTTTGTTGGGGTTAAGAAAACTCGGTGTTCTGTTTGCTTCTTGAATTTGAGGCTTTAGTTCTTTCCACAGGCTTGGGAAGTTCTCGTCTATTATTTGTTTGAGTATATTCTCCATTCCATTTTCTTTCTCTTCTCCCTCTGATATACCTATTATTCTTATGTTATTCTTTCTGATGGAGTCAGATAATTCCTGTAGGGCTTTCTCGTTTTTTATTATTTTTGAGTCTCTTTCTTCTTCTCTCTGTTGTGCCTCAAGTTGTTTGTCTTCTATTTCACTAATCCTATCTTCAGTCTGGGTTATCTGCTAGCTAAGCTTGTTACCTCGTTTTTCAGCTCGTGAATTGAGTTTTTCATTTCTGTTTGATTTGTTTTTATAGTTTCAATTTCCTTGGTAATATATTCTTTGTGTTCATTGAGTTGTTTTCTGATCTCCCTATATTGCCTTTCTGTGTTTTCTTGTATATCTCTGAGTATTTTTAAGATTTCTATTTTAAATTCTCTGTCATTTAGCTCCAAGGCTTCCAATATGTTAAGTCTTTTCTCCATAGATTTTTCCACATCTATTTGTGTTACCTCTCTTTCTTTTGTATCCATAATATTCGATTTCCTCTTTCTTATTGGCATCTGAGGGTGGTCTTGTTGATAGCACTAATTAGAATTAATAAAGAGTAAAAAGTAAAAAAAAAAAAAAAAAAAAAAAAAAAAAAACAAAAAAAAAACCAAAGGGTAAAACACCCCACAAAAAAAAGCAGTAATAATTTATTATTTCCCCCTTTTTTTTCTTTCTTCTCCTTCCCTCCTCTCCCCTCCTCAGGGAAATATCGTGCCTATAATGGAGGGCCTGGTTTGCGGTGAAGAGTTCAAGGGGCAAAAAAAAAGGGGAGTAGGGACCTACTAAATGCAAAAAAAAAAAAAAAAAAAAAAAAAAAAAAGGAAGAAAATCTTAGACAAGCATAAGTTGATCTGCCTGCGGGTGATGGTCAACTAAGAGATATAATGAGAGGGATAAGAGGGAACCAGAAAAAAGGACAAAAAAAGGAATAATAAAGAAGAAAAAAATAAAAATAATAAGTAAAAATCTGTTGTATTAAGTGGAGCGAAGACCAAATACAATGGAGACCTTGGGTTGGGAGGACCCAAAATGCCACAAAAATAAACTAACAAGAAAAAAACAAAAACAAAAGCGAAAAAGAAAAATAAAGCCAAAAAAAGCCTTGAGTCCCAAATTAACTAATTTGTTCGTGATTGAGGATTAAATGGGAGGAAAGTAAAACGAGAAAAGAAAAAACAAATAGAAAGGAAAAAATAAGAAAAAGAGAAAAACGAAGGAAGAAATAAAAAAGGAAGAGAAAAAAACAAAATAAAGCAAAAAACAACAACAACAAAAAAAAAAAAACAAAAGAGGAGAGAGTGAGAGTTAAGTGTCCTGGAGTATAACCCCAAAGGAGGGTGAGGATGAAGAAGAGAAATAAAATGTAACACTTATGGGTAGTGTAGTTCAAGAAAAGGGAAGCATAAGATGGGCAGAGAATAGAAGGACCGAGGTGGAGGAAATAAAGGCAATAGGATAGAAGAAACAAACAACAACAAAAAAAAAAATTAGTGGAACAAGTTGTAAAGTCTGTGGATTTTTCTTGATTTTGAGATGTTAACTTCTTCCTTTTTCTTTTCTCTCCCTCTTCCTGGTCGGTGACTCTGTACCCCAGGCTCTGCCCCTGTGTCACATTTAGGTAGGGATTTGCAGTTGATGGGATTCTATGGCAATGTCATATAATTGGCTTTAGTCTTGCTGGTAGTCAAGGCTTGTTGGCGTTTGCAGGGTCCAACGATGAGAGAGTTTGCTTTCGTGGATTCTCTCTCCTAGTCCCCCCTTCCTGAATTAGCAGCCTGGTGATCCAGCTATAAGGCTGCCACTGCTTCTGCCTGGGGAGTAAGAGGCTCAAAGAGCTGGGAAATCCCCACTCTATCCCCACTCAGTGCAAGGCTTTGGGAAGGGCTCTGGCAGTCAGGGCCTCCAGTGTAATCAGGCGGGGGTGGGAGTCAATTGTTGTCAAGGTGACTGTTCAGCGCCTAGCATTCAGTTGGACCTCTCAACCCAGGCTTTCCACACTTTGTAGCCTGTTTTGGCTGGTAAGAAGAGGCACTAGTCTCTGCTTGCGATTAGTGTAGTATAGATCTTATTATCTGCCAAGTCCTTCTTGTTAGCGTTTATCCCTGAATATGGAGGCTCTATCAATCAGAAGTTGCCCCCGCCCCTTTAGCGAGAGGCACTAAAAAATATCACGCCTCTTGTCTTGGGTCAGTGAACTGAGAGAGATCTTATCAATTAGAACCGAGGGTGCGCAGATTTCACGGGTTAAGTTAATTTTAGTAATTGGGTCGCAGCTGTGCTCCCGAAGGTATTTCAGGCTGCCTGCGCGTGCCCCTCCCCCAACGCTTGATTGTTAGCTTGAATGGCTGGGTGAGGTGCCCCGCCCGGGGAGAGAATCTCCCAAGTAGGGAATACCGCCCTGGGGCCTCTCCCGCTCCCCGTGCGCGGGCCGCTGGGAACGTTAGCGGTGCTCGGTCTGCAATGCTCGGTCTGCAACCAGACCGGGCGCGCGCCAGCGGCTGCTCGCCGCTCCGGAGTGTGGGCGGTGCTCGCTCTGCAACCGACCCGGGCGCTGCTCGCGGCGGCGGCTGGCGGCGGCGGCTCGGCGGCTGGCGGCGGCGGCTGGCGGCGGCGGCTGGCGGCGGCCGCTCACGGCTGCTGCTCGCGGCTGCTGCTCGCGGCTCCCGAGTGCGGGATGACTTACCACAGGCGCACTTCCTCGCGGCTTGAATGAACGTCCCTGCGGTAGCTTCCTCCACACCCTCGTCTCTCAGATTCAAGTGATAACAGTCCTTTTGCTTTCAGTTTGTGTGGAACTCCGTAATGCTCCGAAGATAAATTTTCCTGTTTCTAGTTGATAAATTTGTTGAGATTTTGGGGAGATCTGTCGGACGCGCTGCTCACGGCGCCATTTCCGTGACGTCACAAGACTTAGCTTTTATGACATTATTTTTCAATTGGAGAACCTCTAGTCTTGTACCATTGCAAAGACCCCTTCTGGTGTTAAGATTTCTTAACAGCATAATAATTGCTCCAATCTTTAACCTCAATTTGTGAGGTGGCATGCCAGAAGGCGACAGACTATTTAAAAATTCTGTCCTGGTCCAGGCAAGTCAATTGGTTTGTTTCCCATGGACACAAAAGCAAACGAACTATTAATGGATCGAATGCTATCCATGTACTGTTTGCTATTTGGATGCTGATTAGTCAATAATTTATTCAAGAGTGGTGGATAATTCTCAATTAGTGGAACTACAATGTTTCCGTACTTGCAACATTGAGAAAATCCTTTCTTGCCATGGTCAAATCGATTAGTTTCTAACTTGAAGTGTAAAGACTGACAGTGTTCACATTTAATATTCATGTCACCAGAGAAATGCTCAAAAATTAAAGTTTCTCCATTTGAAACTGTTTTAATCCTTTTTGCATTTTGGTCAGCATTACTCTGTCGTTTTTTTGCATTTCTCTCCTGCCTTTGTTTAAGGGACTCATTTTGTCAAGACAGGCTTTTTTGTCTTGCATCTGAGGCAAGCCTTGTTTCTCTATGCTCATCAGTCTCATTTTGCCGAGAAAGACGCATTTGCTCTGCGACTGAAGCAAGCCTTGTCTTTCTCTGCTCAGTGGTTTCTTTTTGTCGAGAAAGCCGTTTTTGTGCAGCTTTAGCTCCTTTTCTCTCCTCTTCAGTGCTGTATTTTCTAGGAGATATTCTTAAAATAAATTATGTTAAGACGTAGTTTTTATGTAAAACAGATGATTGCCAATGCAAACAAATGTTCACCTTCCCCCTGACCCGCTCAATTTGTGTTCAGCCTTAAATTGTTTCAAAAGCAGATGATTGCCAATGCAAACAAATGTTCACCTTCCCCCTGACCCACTCAATTTGCGTTCAGCTGTGGCAACTCACCCCATTGGCTAGTACAGTTACGAAAGCAACCAATTAGCTATCGGCGACAAACAGATACGTAAGCCGCATATAATAATGATTATATTTTCACAGAGATGATGCCCAAGAAGACATTCTACTTCATTATGTTAAACTAAATGTTGAAAATTTTACAATAAGATGAAAACCTAAAATCTTGAATTGCAAAAAAAACTGTAGCTTACAGAAAAAAACTCATGTCAGATTTGAGATCAGCACACTCGAATTAGGTAAGAACAAATGTTTTTGTCTATGCAACGAAAATTTTGTTCCACAGTGTTATATTTTGTACTAGTTTAAGGTGTATAGCATAGTGGTTAGACTCATAAAAGCTATTTCTGTGGGGAGTTAAGATGACATAATCTAGGTATATCATTTCCTGGGAATATAACTTTTCTCAGGGATAGTGCATAGAGAGTTAGGGAAATAGAAGCTAATATGTTCCTTTGATTGTTTCTCTCAAATAGCAAATTTTTCCACTAACGTGTTGGTAATAGCTTAATAGTAGTTAATTCATGACTAATGTCATGTATTTTGGTGAACATTGTTGTGTACACAGCAGATAGAATTTGATCCATTACCAAAGCCTTGCTTCCCATACATTTCAAATAACTTTTCTGTTATTTTATACTTCTACTTGAGGATTCATCACAAGGTTAAGTGAGGTATCATTAATGGACTACTGTGTTGATCTTAACTTGAGATTCAGATCATTCATTGCAGTTTCTCTAAGTAAGAGTTTCTAAAACTCAGACTTAACAGATGCAACAAGAGACATCCCTTTTTTGGCTTCATTATAATTCAGCCCTTAGTTTATCCTATTAACAAGATTATATGGGTAGTAATAGTCCTCATCCTAATGCTGAGGGTAGGGG
Source organism: Saccopteryx leptura (assembly GCF_036850995.1). Classification (NCBI taxonomy): domain Eukaryota; kingdom Metazoa; phylum Chordata; class Mammalia; order Chiroptera; family Emballonuridae; genus Saccopteryx; species Saccopteryx leptura. Next base: position 214,419,583 of record NC_089503.1, on the reverse strand, counting down.
TATGACCATAGTAATAAAATAACTACCAATTATAAGTTTAAAAGCAATATAAATTCTTTTCACTCTAAATTCCACAGGAAAGACCACTTTAGTGTCTTGTATTTTATTAACAGCTTCTATAATGACTCCTCCCACCGTCATGAAATTAGAGAGTTAAATAAAGGATAATTATTGCTGAGGCAAGAAGTAAGTATCTTTAATGTACACCCACTATGAAAAATAATATGGGGGCCTCTCAAAAAATTAAAAATAAAGGCCCTGGCCGGCTGGCTCAGTGGTAGAGCGTCAGCCTTGCATGCAGGAATCCCAAGTTCGATTCCCAGCCAGGGCACACAGGAGAAGTGCCCATCTGCTTCTCCACCCCTCCCCCTCTCCTTCCTCTCTGTCTCTCTCTTCCCCTCCTGCAGCCAAGGCTCCATTGGAGCAAAATTGGCTGGGGCACTGAGGATGGCTCTATGGCCTCTGCCTCAGGCGCTAGAATGGCTCTGGGTGCAACAGAGCAATGCCCCAGATGGGCGGAGCATCGCCCCCTGGTGGGCATGCCGGGTGGATCCCGGTTGGGCGCATGCGGGAGTCTGTCTGACTGCCCCCCGTTTCCAACTTCAGAAAAATACCCAAAAAAGAGAGTTACCATATGGCCCAGTAACTCCTCTTCTGGGTATCTACCCTAAACACTCAAAAACGTTTATTCACAAAGATATACGCATTTCTATATTCATTGCAGCATTATTCACAGTAGCCAAGACATGGAAACAACCTAAGTGTCCTTCAATAGATGACTGGATAAAGAAGATATGGTACACATTACCATCAATTTTCAACTGTTTTCATCTTATGGCACATATAATTACTAAAATTCTGTGGCACACCAAAAAATATAGTTTTTTCCAATCTGACAAAAAAATAGATATAATTTTGATTCATTCACACCATATGACTACTGTTCCATTGGCTTCTGTCATTTTTTAAAATATTTTATTTATATTTATTTTGTGTGTGTGTATGTGTGACAAAGACAGAGAAGAGTCAGAGAGATGGACAGACAGGAAGGGAGAGAGATGAGAAGCATCAATACTTCGTTGTGGCACCTTAGTTGTTCATTGATTGCTTTCTCATATTGATTGCTTTCTCATATGTCCCTTGACCAGGGCGCTACAGCAGACTGAGCGACCCCTTGCTCAGGCCACTGACCTTGGGCTCAAGCTGGCAAGCCTTGCTCAAATCAGATGAGCCCACACTCAAGCTGGCGACCTCGGGATCTCAAACCTGGGTCCTCCGAGTCCCAGTCCGACCCTCTATCCACTGCGCCACTGCCTGGTCAGGCTGGCTTTTGTCATTTTTTAATTTGATAATCTAAGGGAAAAGAGGTTAGTGCTCCTGACTGCATGTTTTAAAAAGTCTTGCAGCACACCAGTTGAAAATCACTGATACATACAATGGAATACTCCTCTCCTTGAGAAAAGATGAAATACCGCCATTTGCAGCAACATGGATGGACCTTGAGAATATTATGATACGCGGCCCTGGCCGGTTGGATCAGCGGTAGAGCGTCGGCCTAGCGTGCGGAGGACCCGGGTTCGATTCCCGGCCAGGGCACACAGGAGAAGCGCCCATTTGCTTCTCCACCCCTCCGCCGCGCTTTCCCTCTCTGTCTCTCTCTTCCCCTCCCGCAGCCAAGGCTCCATTGGAGCAAAGATAGCCCGGGCGCTGGGGATGGCTCTGTGGCCTCTGCCCCAGGCGCTAGAGTGGCTCTGGTCGCAACATGGCGACACCCAGGATGGGCAGAGCATCGCCCCCTGGTGGGCAGAGCGTCGCCCCTGGTGGGCGTGCCGGGTGGATCCCGGTCGGGCACATGCGGGAGTCTGTCTGACTGTCTCTCCCTGTTTCTAGCTTCAGAAAAATGAAAAAAAAAAAAAAAAAGAGAATATTATGATACGCGAAATAAGTCAGACAGGAACATCAATAACCATGTATTTTCACTTATATGTGAGATGTAAAACTGAAAGCAACCAATGAACAAACAAAAACTCCTAGACACAGAGGACAGTATGTTGGTTACCAGAGGGTCGAGGGGTGTGGGCGGGTAGCAAAAGGTAAAAGGTGGTCAAGTGTACGATGATGGAACAAGATCTGACTTTGGGCGGTGAACACCCAATGCATTCATTACACAATTGATGTGTTATAGAATTATACACTTGAAACCTCTATGATTTTATTAACCAATGTCACTCCAATAAATTTGTTTTAAAAAATGTCCCAAAAAAGAAGTGAGCATTACTTCCCCACAAGAAGGGAAACCCTTGACAAGCTGAAGTGTCCAGTGAAAGTTTTAACTGAGGATCTTAAGGAGGCCTGGGTAGAGCCAGTCTGATCAGGTGACGACACAGGTGTTGGCTGAAATGCTGAGTGCAGCTCATTGCAAGTTGAGACTTTTTAAGTCTCCCTATTTTGAAAAAGAATTTATTAATTTATTTTTTACTTAATTTTTTTTAAAAATCCTCACCCTGGCTGGTTGGCTCAGCGGTAGAGCGTTGGCCCAGAGTGTGGAAATCCCAGGTTCGATTCCCAGCCAGGGCAAACAGGAGAAGCTTCTCCACCCTTTCCTCTCTCCTTCCTCTCTATCTCTCTCTTCCCTTCCCTCAGCCAAGGCTCTACTGGAGCAAAGTTGGCCCGGGCACTGAGGACAGCTTCATGGCCTTCGTCTCAGGTGCTAGAATGGCTCTGGCCACAATGGAGCAATGCCCCAGATGGGCAGAGCATCACCCCCTGGTGGGCATACTGGGTGGATCCTGGTTAGGCACATACGGCAGTCTGTCTGACTGCCTCCCTGCTTCTAACTTCGAAAAATACAAAAAAAAAAAAAATCCTAAACAGTGAACAAAATCTTGGCAACCAGTGAATTATAAATATGAAGGAAATCCTAAAGGCCATCTAGCCGATTTCTCTGCTTCCGAACCACACTTCGTATTTAGGTCTATCTTTCAAAATGTAGCTCTAGAGAAGGCTTTTCCTGACAGCCCCCTCCCCCCATCCAAGCACCACCACCCAGACTAGGCTTGGTTTCTCTAGTGTACACTTTCACTTCATAATGCTATTTCTCCTTCAAAGCACTTACTACAAATGGACCCAAATCATTAATCGTAGACCCTTGAATAACATTGTTTTGTTCAACCTTCTTACGTTGAACGTAGATGAGAAAAAAAATCAGTTTCTGGTGGAGCCACTGTCTCCATGGGTTATGCACCTTCTCCTCATCTCTGTGTGGGTTTTCTCTGGCAACTCCAGCTTCCTCCCACAACTCAGAGATGTGCAGTGAGGTGACCTGCTGTGTCTACATCATCCCAGTCTGCGTGGGTGTGGGTATGAGTGGCCCCTCAATGGAGGGAGTCCTGTCCTGGTTGAGGTCCACCTTGTGCCCTGGTCTGCCAGGAGTGGCTCTGGCCATCTTAATCCTGAACCGTAATAAGCCGGTTGGAAAATCATTATCTTACTTGTTTTTATTCACCTTCTTTCTGAAGCTGGAAACGGGGAGAGACAGTCAGACAGACTCCCGCATGCACCTGACTGGGATCCACCCGGCACGCCCACCAGGGGCGATGCTCTGCCCACCAGGGGGCGATGTTCTGCCCCTCCAGGGCGTCACTCTGCCGAGACCAGAGCCACTCTAGCGCCTGGGGTAGAGGCCAAGGAGCCATCCCCAGCGCCCGGGCCATCTTTGCTCCAATGGAGCCTTGGCTGCAGGAGGGGAAAAGAAAGACAGAGAGGAAGGAGGGGGGGGGGTGGAGAAGCAAATGGACACTTCTCCTATGTGCCCTGGCCGGGAATCGAACCCGGGTCCCCCGCACGCCAGGCCGACGCTCTACCGCTGAGCCAACCGGCCAGGGCATTTATTCACCTTCTAAACATGTACATATAGCTCATATTTATTCCAATATTTGATACTAGAAATGTTTTGGGTCTTGAGATAGATGTTTGGGGACGCTTTATGACCAGAAATATGCTGTTGGAACTTAGCTTTTGCTTATATCAATCAGCCTGACCAGGTGGTGGCGCAGTGGATAGAGCATCGGACTGGGATGCGGAAGACCCAGGTTCAAGACCCCGAGATTGCCAGCTTGAGTGCGGGCTCATCTGTCTTGAGCAAAAAAGCTCACCAGCTTGGACCCAAGGTCGCTGGCTCAAGTAAGGGGTTACTCAGTCTGCTGAAGGCCCGTGGTCAAGGCACATGTGAGAAAGCAATCAATGAACAACTAAGGTGTCGCAATGAAAAACTGATGATTGATGCTTCTCATCTCTCCGTTCCTGTTTGTCTGTCCCTATCTCTCTCTCTCTCTGACTCTCTCTCTGTCCCTATAAATAAATAAATAAATAAATAAATAAATAAATAAATAAATAAATAAAATATATCAATCAGCCTGTGGCAAAATAATATCTCATTTCAATTACAATCACAGTTTCCAAGACCTTATTGACAAAGTAAGTGAGGACTTACTGTACTTGGACTTTTCAGTTTAAGATTCCTGATTAACTTCACACCTTTATCTATCTTCCCCCTCCCCCAGCAAAGTCATACTGAGTCAGTGAAAGAAATATAGCAATACAGATAAATCCGTAACAGGAAAGATACCAATAGACCAGAAGAGTATGGAACTTCTAGATGATTTAATCCAGGTGAGGAGAAAACTAATGGAGGCAAGAAAACAGAAAGCCATGTCTGTGAAAGAAGAGACTTCTAAACAAATTTTCCCACTAGAGAATGGGAAGAAGCCTGATAGCAGTAGCTGGGGCCAGTAGGAGACTGAGTTGGAGAGGCGGCAGCCGGCACATAATTAAGGGTCTGGGGAAAGCCCGCATCAGCTTGTGACTCTCAGAGCCACGGACTGAGCCTTTGCCCCAGGATAAAGCCATGAATAGATTTTTAAATAGCCAAATAAAATTAGAGTTCTGAAGAGTAAGGCTCCCTGTGAGCACTGGGACTAGAGAAGACAGGCAGAAGCCCCGATAACTGACAACCGTCTTGAGGGACACGGAGACCCCATGCAGAGAAGGCAAGGTGCCCAGCCACACTGAAAATAAAGAGCCCATTTGGCCACACAAAGTCCCCCTGCCTGCCCTTCCCCCCAGTCACCATAGCTGGCTCCTGCCACAGGAATCTCTGTTCATGGCCTGGAGGTCAAACGTCTTCAAATACACATCCGCCAGTAGAGATCTTTTCCACAACTATCAACAGACAACTGAAAAGTGCCAAACATTGGAATAAAACCAAATTGTTTCATTTTGTTATATTATTTCATTTTATTCAATTCACCTCTGACAAAATTATTAATACAGGAAATGGAGACAGTTTTAAAAGCATATAATTATTATCACAAGAGAAATTAAGGGAATATGGCCCCCATTAAAACAGAATAGGCTACTGTGAAAAAGAATCAATTTTACAGTCCTTGGAAGATAAAAATGTGATTGTCTAAATTTAAAACATTTCAACACTTTTAACATTAAAAATAAGATTTTTCCATGGCTACTAACAATGTTGAGCACCTTTTCATGTTTTCATGACCATTTATAGCTCCATTTTGATGAATTGCTTGTTTATATTTTTTGTTTATTTTCCCCTCTTGGGTCATGTACAATTTTTCTTATTGATGTGTGTAAAGCCAGTAGTCACGGCCTCCACGTGGGCAGCGTTCTTTTACAAAGTGAGCATAATACATTTTATCTGCCCAACAATCCACCCCTATGCTCACTTTACTACCCACAATCTATACCACTGGCATCCCTGTGCAAGGAAATTAGAACATTACACAAATTACAACAGCAAAAATCATACAGTTTCAACAATTACAAAGGTACATTTCACCAGTCTCTCAGCACTTAGCCCAAAGCACAAAATGTCCTCGGCCTATGGGAAAAGTTTCCCGGGGCAGGGGAGTGCTTCCAGCAAAGCCACCCCCTACCCCCATCAGGGTCTTTCACATTATCCAAAATCCGTAATCTGTAAGTCCATCCAACAAAGGAGCCAATGCCCACTCCGGTCGTAGTCCAGGATATCAGTCCACGCACATGGGTCATCAGCCACCCCCCTCATCCCTGCCGTCCTGGCAGGTCTTACACTGTCCCAAAGAGGAGCATGTGGCAATGGCAGTCAGCATTTCCATCTCTGCTCCGGAAAGCATGTCCAGCCCTGTGTCCCAAAATCGCAGACCTACCAGGGCCGTAATAGGTGCTCCTTCCAGCTGTGCTCTCATCTTATGGAGACTGCGGATTGCAACTCCAGTCCGATTCTCCTCATCCTCCAAAGAGGAACTGGAAACACCAGCTCCTACTGCTGGGCTCAAGCCCCGGGCCACTGCCGCCTCCTGCTCCGCAGACCTTGCAGCTCCGGACCCGGCCTCAGCCTCAGCCTCAGCCCTGGCTTCCTGCCGCTGCTGGCTCTTTACAACATCCAGGGCAATCTGCAACTCACGAACTTGTGAATCCTCCTCCAGCAGCTGCTCCATTTCCAGGCGAATGTCGCAAACCTGGTCGGCCTCCTCCTCCAGCGCTTCCTCCAGCTCCAGGGTCAGCATCGGTTTCTCCTGCGTTTGCTCCATCTCCTTCCACTGCTCGGTTTGCAGATCCCGGGCAGCTTCTTCCACAGAGCTCTCAGTTTCCTCACGCATGGCTGTAAAAGTCAGCCAGTCTACAATCCCCAAAAGGACAGCCATGGGGAACCCTAACACTAGCCAGTCCTCTATGCCACCACTCAAAGACTCCTTGCCGATCTGTATCGAATCCTGCCACAGACTACGCCAAATGTAAAGCCAGTAGTCACGGCCTCCACGTGGGCAGCGTTCTTTTACAAAGTGAGCATAATACATTTTATCTGCCCAACAATGTGTGAGTGCTCTTTATATATTCTATACATTGAAATATTGATTGATATATATGGAGCAGATATTTTCTTTCAGCCTGTCACTTGCCTTTTAACCGTCTTTAGGCATCTTTCAACATTCAGAATTTTATAATGTTATAGTCATCTGTAATTATCTTTCTGAAAGGTGTGAGCTCTAATTTTGCTTAGGAACGTCTTTTCCAACCTCACCATAATAACCGAACTTCTTTTGATATAACTGTAAATATTAAAACCTCTCTAAATGTAAAGCCTCTCTAAACATTTTACAGTTTCCTAGCCTGTAAAATGAAAAAAAAAAAAACATCTTCCTCACAGGGTTGTTGTGAGAATGAATGAGAAAATGCATATAAAAAATATCTGGCACACACAGGCAATCAATAGGCTTAGCTGTGTCAGCCTTATTGTGGAGATAAGAAAATGGAGAGCAATGAAAGAGCAGGCTCTGGCCAAGATCAAATACACACAATAATACAACCTCCCAAGTCATTGATTCAGAGCAGCCAGACTAAATAGCCTCTCTTAACCTCCGATACAGAGTAGAGAGTACGCTTCCCTTTTCTAGGACTTTGTATTAAACAAGTAAACCCTTGAAACTAGCTAACCCATCCGCCCATTCAATAAAGAAGATTGTTTATGTGTTTGGAATTTGACTTTGTCATTCCCTTTTTTTCCACCTTCTGCTTGACTTGCCATAGGGTTTCTGTGGCTTTGTCTCCCCTTCTCCTCACCTTGTCATTTTCACCCCTGCCCTTGCTCTGAATCTGTCACTCCACGTACCATGTCCCTACAGCCTAGGACACTGGTGGATGTGTCACCAGTGAAGGATCCAGGATTACCAGACTCCAGGGAAGAAGGTACACTTTTGACTCTTCCCTGTCCCCTAGTTCCTAAGTGTCTCATCCCATTTTCCTTCATATGAGTTGCTTCTACTTTCTCTTTGCCTCTCAGCCTTCCTAACTGCCTCCGCTTCTCTCCCTTCTGTGCCTTATGGTATTTCTAAAGCAAAATCTGACCATGTCACTTTTTACTTAAAGCCCTTCAGTGCTCTGCCATTCAACCGCTGTTGGGCATTAGAAAAATATTTACCTTCCCTGGGTCACTTTCTCCATTCAAAGAATAAGCATTATAATGGCAAGCCATTGCTTTTAATATAAAATTTAAATACCTTCACCTGAGTTCTAGGAATCATGGTCCAGCTTCATCCCTGGCCATTCCTTGTCTTGCAGTTTTTGATCCAGTCATTGCAGTCCGTCTACTTCCAGAACACGGCACACTCACCCTTACCCTGTAATTTTTCACACGCTGTTCTTTCTGTATGAAGAATGCTCTTCTCCCTGTTCCCAGGGCCCTTTCATCCACCCTCATTGACGAATTCTTTTTTATACTTCAAGGTTCAGTTTTATGAACGAAATTTCTGACACAAAACATGTTCCAAATAAGTATGTGTTGAATGAGTAATTACCTTACACCGAGTGCACGTTACCTCATGTAATGCTCACAACGTTCCTGTGAGATCGATATCATTATTCCCATCATCGTGGATGTTAAAACCAAGGTTCAGAAAGGTTGAGCAGCAAGTGCACGTCTATACAGTTGTAAGTGGCAGGACTGGTATCCAAATCTAGGTCTGTCTGACTCGGAAGACCAAGTTTGGAATACAATAGAGATATGGGCAGGACATGAAGAAGGAAGTAATCATAAAATCAAATCTTAAACATAAAGCTCTCAAGAACAAGGCCCTCTCAAGCACAGTCTGCATGGGTTCTCAGAAGCAGCACAAAATCCTTAGAGCCTGGCTTTTTCATCAACTCCCAGAGAGAGATGCTGGGTGCCCACACAATAATGAGTTCTCTTTGCCAATATGGAGGTGTGGCAACGTTCCAGACAACCCTCCCCAAGGATCACTCTCATCCCACAGCATCTCTAGCATGAAAAACTAGGGATTAAAAGGTTCTTTACAGACTATTAAATCTACTTTCTTTTATCCCATAAAGTGCAGCCCTGAGATATATTTTAAATAGGAATATCTCTTTAAAAAAAACAAAAACAAAAACCTCCATCCTAATACAAAAGTTTTACAAAACATTAGAGTAGAAACAATTTAAATATAAAGGATATGCCACTTAAGCATCCGTTTCTAGAACTTAGGGCAGTCCAATTTGTAGTCATAGCACATTAAAAAACATTATTGTAGTGTGTTATACATGGTCATAGAGAAAGCATTATTGTAGTGAGTTACACATGGTCATAGAGGAAGCATTATTGTAGTGAGTTACACATGGTCATAGAGGAAGCATTATTGTAGTGAGTTACACATGGTCATAGAGGAAGCATTACTGTAGTGAGTTACACATGGTCATAGAGGAAGCATTATTGTAGTGAGTTACACATGGTCATAGAGGAAGCATTACTGTAGTGTGTTATACATGGTCATAGAGAAAGCATTATTGTAGTGTGTTATACGTGGTCATAGAGGAAGCATTACTGTAGTGTGTTATACATGGTCATAGAGGAAGCATTACTGTAGTGAGTTACACATGGTCATAAAGGAAGCATTATTGTAGTGAGTTACACATGTCATAGAGGAAGCATTACTGTAGTGTGTTATATATGGTCATAGAGGAAGCATTACTGTAGTGTGTTACACATGTATAGAGGAAGCATTATTGTAGTGTGTTACACATGGTCATAGAGAAAACATTACTGTAATGTGTTACACATGGTCATAGAGGAAGCATTACTGTAGTGTGTTATACATGGTCATACAGAAAACATTATTGTAGTGAGTTACACATGGTCATAGAGGAAGCATTACTGTAGTGTGTTACACATGTATAGAGGAAGCATTATTGTAGTGAGTTACACATGGTCATAGAGGAAGCATTATTGTAGTGTGTTACACATGGTCATAGAGGAAGCATTATTGTAGTGAGTTACACATGGTCATAGAGGAAGCATTATTGTAGTGTGTTATACATGGTCATAGAGAAAGCATTATTTTAGTGTGCTATACATGGTCATAGAGAAAGCATTATTGTAGTGTGTTATACATGGTCATAGAGAAAGCATTATTTTAGTGTGTTACACATAGTCATAGAGAAAGCATTACTGTAGTGAGTTATACATGGTCATAGAGGAAGCATTACTGTAGTGTGTTATACATGGTCATAGAGAAAGCATTATTTTAGTGTGCTATACATGGTCATAGAGAAAGCATTATTGTAGTGTGTTATACATGGTCATAGAGGAAGCATTATTGTAGTGAGTTACACATGGTCATAGAGGAAGCATTATTGTAGTGTGTTATACATGGTCATAGAGGAAGCATTATTGTAGTGTGTTACACATGTCATAGAGGAAGCATTATTGTAGTGTGTTACACATGGTCATAGAGGAAGCATTATTGTAGTGTGTTACACATGTATAGAGGAAGCATTATTGTAGTGAGTTACACATGGTCATAGAGGAAGCATTATTGTAGTGTGTTATACATGGTCATAGAGAAAGCATTATTTTAGTGTGCTATACATGGTCATAGAGAAAGCATTATTTTAGTGTGCTATACATGATCGTACAGTCTATGCACAGAAATAAAATGGCACAAACATAGAACTTTATCTTCTGAAAGATTTTAGTGCATTATTTTCTGTTCATCATAAAAGAGTACTTTATAAGGAATCACCACTTTGTGGTACTATTAAGTTTGCTGGTAGCTTTTTTGAGTGGTTTGTTAATGGTATACATCTAATAGTGCTATAATGGTCTGTCCTCAGACAATGCTGACTTCAAATAGAGAAGAAGGTAACTTCCTCTGAAGATGTATGTAATGATGGATAGAGGGCTAGAGAGAAGGTTAGGAGCAACAATTACATGTGTAGTAATGATGGAATGGCTTGCTCGCCAGGACTGGGAGTGAAGCACTCAAAACATAATGGAGAGATATATTGTAAAGTGGAAAGGGTAGGTGGAGAGCAATGCACAGAATATATTACAGTTTGTGGTATATGTGTATGATATAAATATCTCTAGAAAGACTAACAAGAAACTGTAAGAATGATAGCCTCTGAGAAATGAGATTGGAAGTACTGAGTTGAAGAGGAAGGTCAAGGGTGAAAAGTAGACTGTTGTGTGTGTGTGTGTGTGTGTGTGTGTGTGTGTGTGTGTGTGTGTGTGTTTTAACCATATACATGTATTTTCACTTCAAAACAAAACAGGAATGCATGAGGTTGCCTAGCAATGCATGGCTTTGATAGCTGGGTCACACTGAAGCCCAGCTGAGCTACATTGGGTACAGTCTTTCAGAAGCAAGTTGCAATAGATACACAACTTTCTGAAAATTATGGCTTAACCAGCTCCACTATGCCCTACCTGGAGAGAGCCTGCTGGCCAATATAAGAAACAAGGAAAGAATGATGGGAAAACTGAAAGAGAGACAGACGCTACTCAGTCAAGGAAAGTAAGAATTGGAAGTCAAGAATTTATCTCCATTCAGAGGCCAGCTACCAAGGTCAGTATTATAAGTCTCGGTCTCTGGTCCATCCTGAGTGGTAGGAGGCATTTCAGACTGTCATAGGGCGGCAACATCTGTCACTTCTTTCCTCATACTCTGATAGCAAGTTCCTATAATCACTTGGCCTTTCATGTGTCTTGGCCACAGAGAAAATATGTCGCGATCAGCAGAGAAAAGGTAGAGTGAGAGGAGGTTCCAGTCACCTTGCCATTATATTTTTTATTATATTAAAATAAATAAATAAAGTCATTTGTATACAGACAAGATAATACAGTGTGTCCATAAAGTCATGGTGCACTTTTGACCGGTCACAGGAAAGCAACAAAAGACGATAGAAATGTGAAATCTGCACCAAATAAAAGGAAAACTCTCCCAGTTTCATACCTATTCAGTGCAGTTTGATGTGGGCTCACGCACAGATGTTTTAGGGCTCTTTAGGTAGCTATCCCGTATAGCCTCTACAGACTTGTCACTGAATGATGGCCTACCAGAACGGGGTTTCTCCACCAAACTGCCGGTTTCCTTCAACTGCTTATCCCACCGAGTAATGTTATTCCTATGTGGTGGCACTTCCTTATAAATGCACCAATATTCATGTTGCGCTTTGGTCATGGATTCAAATTTAGCGAGCCACAGAACACACTGAACTTTCCTCTGTACCGTCCACATCTCGACTGGCATGGCCGTGGACTGCTCCGCTGTACACACAGTGTTATGTCATCATCTACGCGTGCGCACATGCTGCCACATCATCCTACAGAAACTAGGAGGGTTTTCCTTTTATTTGGTGCAGATTTCACATTTCTATCGTCTTTTGTTGCTTTCCTGTGACCAGTCAAAAGTGCACCATGACTTTACGGCCACACCGTATAAAGCATATCAAGTCAGAACTCAGCTATAATCCCTTGTAAGGGAAAAGATGGGAATTCAAATTGGCAGAGATTAAGTTTCTGCCATCTTGATGAGATGGCGACTCAGAATATATATTTAGCTGAGCTACATAAGAGCAAAAGTTGACATATTTCTTGTGCACCTAGATTTGTGGTCTTAGAGTTATACCCACAATACATACAATATACTTCAGCTCCCTGTGAGTCTGAGAAGTTGATCCAGAGCTACTTACATGTTATCTGCCTTTGGAATGTTAACTTCCCCACCAGCTGAATAAGGATTTTAATATCCATTGTATAGGGTTAATATGAGGCTCTGATGCGACCATGTATATAAGCTGCCAGTCCTGATGTAGATTTTCTATAAATACTATTTTTTTTTTCCTCATGCCAATATCGTCACTTCAGTTGACATTCATCAAATACTACAATTTCCAAGTTTATAACTGGTAGAACATTAATTATGCTTTAGGTTGGCTGCTTCATGATGGCATCTTAGCATCTTAATCTCATCAGGAAAATGTCCTCACATCACATGGATAACTTCTGGGAAGGGTTTCTGTGGCTGGTTAGTCCCACCCACAGTTATGTAGTTTCCAGTAAGTTTCAATCAAAGAGAGTGTCCCCTCCCTGACCTGAGCATACTGTCATCTCCCAGCCCTTTTGCCACAGTCATCTTGGGAGGCCATCTTTTGGCATTCTAACTTTCTGTCCCCTATACATAAGCTAAGCTATGACCTGCTAATTCTGGGTCTGGGAAGCATGTGCTGCAACACGGCAGCATCTCCTCCTGGAGCCAGGTACAGAAAAGGAGGGGCATAGTGCAGGCCCTGCAGGTCCGGGCGTTCACTCTGGCCCACTCAGTCTTCGCAACTGTCGCCATTTCATTGACGTAAACCACAGCTTAGAGAAGCTGAGTGATATCCCTGAAACCTGAGACCTAGTAAGTGACAGAGCAAAACTTGAAGCTAAATCTGGAGGGCTCCAAAACTCATGCTCTTTCTGCCACATAACCACCAGTGCAGGAAGGGATCTGAAGGGCAAGTATGATTTGTACCAAAATGATGGTTGATTGGAGTACATGGCCAGTAATTAGAGGTATTTGCAGTTGTCACCAAAATATACACATGTGTTTAGATAGTAGCCTGTAAACTCAGAAAGAGAGAGAGAGCATTTGAGTATCTTTCATTGGACTATAGTCATAACCCGGGTTGACATTTAGCTCTGTAGTAGTAACAGTAATAATAGAGTTTTGTGTGGGTCTAGTACTCAGCTTGTCTAAGTACTGTTACATCCATGTATGCTTTGTCTTATACCATTCCTGACACGGTATGCAAGGAAAGCATCATTATTCCCATCCCTAGGAGAGGGAAAAGTGGCACAGGCTTGCTCCACAGCCCCCAGCAATCTCAGACACACAGAGCTGACACAGAGTGATGTTTTTGGTTTTTTTAAATTTTTATTTATTTATTTATTTATTTATTTATTACAGAGACAGAGAGTGAGTCAGAGAGGGATAGACAGGGACGGAGAGAGATGAGAAACATCAATCATTAGTTTTTCATTGCGCGTTGCAACACCTTAGTTGTTCATTGATTGCTTTCTCATATGTGCCTTGACTGTGGGCCCTCAGCAGACCAAGTAACCCCTTGCTGGAGCCAGCGACCTTGGGTTCAAGATGGTGAGCTTTTTCCTCAAACCAGATGAGCCCGCACTCAAGCTGGTGACCTCGGGGTCTCGAACCCGGGTCCTCTGCATCCCAGTCCAACGCTCTATCCACTGCACCACCGCCTGGTCAGGCAACACAGAGTGATGTTTGAAGTGTGTCTGGGAACTCTGAATGATGGCTAGAGATATGTAGAGGTGTGACCTCCTTTTCCCTGGTGAGGTAGAGAATGAGGTGTACCGGTTAGGGCCTCAGCAGGAAACAGACAACATGCTCACACTGGATAATTTGAGGAGCTCTGGGTAAAGGGATTGTTTGCAAAAAAGGATGCTCGGGGTGCAGGAAAACCACAAGACATGGGGCAGTCCTCTGGCTTGCATCAGTGAGGAACCATTACCATGCTCAGATAGGACTGAGGACCAAGACGAGGCTGTGGTTATTAGAACAGGGAGAGAAAGTCCACACAGACAAGGGTTCACACCTGGCAAGCGCTATGGACTTTGGCCAGGGGACACAGGCAGCCTGCAGTTACGGCTACAAGGAGGGGTTCAGGGAAACAAATACCCTAATTTTACTCTAGTGTTTCCTTGCCTCTGGAAGCTGGTGCTTTCTGTTAGCCAAATCCACCTGGAAGTCAGAGAGAAAGATACTTATTATTATGGTCTAGCAGTTCAGCTTCATAAGGCACAGAATAAGGAACAGAGGGGGTAGAGCATATCTGAAGGAGCAAACAGAAAATATCCTGCATGTGAGGCTTTCTACTAAGAGTTCAAGCATATCAGTAAGACTTTAGCTCACTTGAAATGATTAAACAATAAAAAGGAGTTATTGGACAGGCTTTGGGTGCCATTAAATCAGGATGCTGGCTCTCTGGGTGGGTGTGAGATCTGGCCTCCTCAGTGTGCGAATTCTGTCCTCTGACTGCCTTACCTCATGCTAGCAAAATGGCTGCAAAGTTCCTGGTGTTGCATCTGCACATTGACTAGTGAAAGAGAGAGACCATGATTCAGAATTCCCAAAGTCCTGAGACTCATCCCGATTGGATTATCTTGGGTTATATACTGCCTTTCCCCATGTATAAGACGCTCTCATGTCTAAGATGCACCTTAATTTTGAAGCTCAAAATTTGAAAAGAAATGTATTACATAAAGTTATTGAACTCAAGTTTTATTCATCATAAAATTCATAAACTCCTCATTACTATCAAAATTATCCATTAGCTTGTCCTCATCTGTGTCTGATAACTAATCACTGTCTTCAGAAATGAGTGCAAAAACAAGCATGAAAAAGCAGGAAATGCAAGTAAAAAAATCTACAACCACTTTATAAGATGCACCCTGTTTTTAGAACCCAAATTTTTTGGGAAAGGGTGAATCTTATACATGGGGAAATACGGTACTCAATTGTAAACCAAACATTATGGGTAGAATATGGAATGCATCAATTGGCTTAGCTGAGGTCAAGTGTTTCACCCTTCGATAAAGGAATAGAATGGCTTTCCATAAATCACATAGATCTTGGAACAGAAATTAGAGCTTTGTGGGATGGTTGAAGAGGCCATCAAGAAGTACTCGCTCAAGTAGAATTGCAGACCTGCCACTGTTTGGAAAGGGAGAAGACTCGTGGAACTAAGGACTGTTTCAGTCCAAAGTGTAATCAAACAACAGAAGCCTAGCATGGATTAAGTGGACAGGGTTTGTTTATGTCACTCAATCAAGCAACAATGGATAGGCCATCAAAGGTTGGTATAGTAGCTTAATGATGCCCTTTGGAATTCAGATTCTCATAATTATTATCTCATGGTCAAATGATGTCTGGTATACTTCCAAGTTTCCATCCAAGTTCAAGGCAGGAAAAAGGGAAAGGGACTAGTGATGGTCTAAAGGGAAAAGTGTTCACCTAAAGAGCCGTTGCTTTTCTATTTGCAAAGGGAAACCCTTTAATTCTTTAACAAGAACTATGCTATGTGGCCACCTCTTAGCCGCAAGGGAGGCTGGGAAGTGGGGAATTTTGTTTACTGGCTCAAGTTGTAGATGAAGATAAGGGAGCAGGGGATTGAGGATTGTTTTGGAGAGCTCGCCCATGGTCTCTGCCACAGGAATGATTGCCTAATAGCGCTGGACCCAGCAGAGGCTGGAAGTCATAAATCTGTGGTGGAGCCAATCAGTGGAGAATCACCCACTTGACAATAATCCTGGTTAACTGGAAAAAATGATAGCCTTAGACTAAATTTTACTGTTCTTGCTAACTCAGGAGAACTATAGGCCAAGTTTTCTTAGCAAAGAGGGCAGTGAACCAACCACATAGACAATTCAGGAAAATTGCTGGGACAATGCTGCTATCTCATTTCCAGAAAAATTAAGAGACTTTCTTAATAAATTCACAAACTAAAATCCAGAGTCTGTAACATATACCAACACTAACCCAGGTTATTTTTCTAGGGAAATTTATTCCTCTTGAAAGGGACTTTCCATCTAATTTGTTGTTTTGTTTCTTTACTTATTTTTTTCATGTACTTGGAAGTTTTTGTTTGAATGTTTTTGGTTTCTTTTTTAAATTTTTTTCAATTACAGTTTACATTCAATATATTTTGTATTAGTTTCAGGTGTACAGCATAGTGGTTAAGCAATCATATTCTTTACAAAGTGTTCCCCTGATATTTCCAGTACCCAACTAGCACCCTACTTAGTTATTACAGTATTATTGACTGTGTTTTCTTTTTTTTTTTTTTTTACAGAGGCAGAGATACACAGGGACAGACAGACAAGAACGGAGAGAGATGAGAAGCATCAATCATTAGTTTCTTATTGCGACTTCTTAGTTGTTCATTGATTGCTTTCTCATATGTGCCTTGACCGTGGGCCTTCAGCAGACCGAGTAACCCCTTGCTCGAGCCAGCGACCTTGGGTCCAAGCTGGTGAGCTTTTTGCTCAAGCCAGATGAGCCCACGCTCAAGCTGGCGACCTTGGGGTCTCGAACCTGGATCCTTTCTCATCCCAGTCCGACGCTCTATCAACTGTGCCACCGCCTGGTCAGGCTTGACTGTGTTTTCTATGCTGTACTTTACACCCCCGTGACTATTCTGTAGCTACAATCTGTACTTTTCAATCTCTTCACCCTTCTCACTCAGTTCCCCAACCCCCTCCCGTCTGACAACCATTAGTTTGTTTTCTATATCTATGAGTCTATTTCTGTTTTGTTTGTTTGTTATTCCACTTATAGGTGAAATAGACACATTCCATCTAACTTTCTCTCCCTGTCTATCCCTCTATCTGTAAAAAAAAAAGAAAAAAAAAGACTACTAACAAAGTTTTCACACATGTCCAGATAAATTTTTAAAAATTAGTTTATACTCTACGAAGGCAGGTCTTTAAAAGGATTCCCTTAGTGTGCACATTCACAATGGTTTTGCATTATCATCAAGATACAAATATTTTTTCTTACATAAGCATCTAGCATTTACCAATGTGTATTTAATAAAATGTAGCTTAGTTAAATAAGTTTTGTGTAGACTTCAAAATTATTTTAATCTTCCAGTGAGTCATCTCTGTTTTTTCCTCCTCACTCTAGATCACTGCAGATTTTTTTGGACACAATACTGAATGGTAATGAGACAATATATAAAATATTTTTAAAAAACCCTTTGTCTTAAGACTTGGAATGCAAATAGCACAATGAATTTTTTCTAAAATAATTTTGTTTATATATATAATTTTAGATGGATGCTATTTTAATGCAATTTATAGTAATAAATATTTTTAGATTCTTCAGATATCTTATATAAATTGATTTCTTGTTCTACTCACCTAGTTAATGGTAAGGAAAATGAGGAAGGGATTTTAATTTGTAATCCACACTCATGTGCATTGATATCCATTCTCTTCTACTTCTCCCCTACTTATTTTGAAGAGGTGTTCCACTTTCTCTTCAATACCCAACTTTTGGATACCTTTCTTCTTTTCCTCATAAAAATATAATCCATCGATAGTAATAAAAATAACAATGGCTATCATCTATTGAGCCTTTACTATGTTCTAGGCACTGGGATAACCTCTTTTTTTATGTATGATTTCATTAAATTTCAAACCACATTTTATGGTAAATATAATTTGTTTTTAATAAATGGCAAAATTGAAACAAAAAAAAAAAAGTTTTGTGTGTATAATTGTATAAACTGAATACGGCATTGCTCTGGTCTTAGTACCCTCAGGGACACATTCAAAAATTTTACAACTTCAATTCCAAGAGCCTTTTAGAAACATGCAGATCTTTCTAGGTGTTCTCAAAGAGCAGCTAAGAGAGTCTACCGCCACACAACACACCACAGCCATATGACAGCTGCTGATCCCACAATTATCCTCCTGCTTCTCCTGGCTGTTCTACAGGAGACACCCTACATCCTCCCTAATTTATGTAGAACCCTTCACCCCTTTTTCTAGCCTCTCACAGGTCCGAGCATGGCACATTTTTCCACCAGCACATCAAAGGCCTCATCCATCTTCCCAAGCAGGAAAGAACCTTCCTTCCTTTTATTTTATTTTATTTTTTAATTTTTATTTTTCTTAAGTCAGAAATGGGGAGGCAGAGACAGACTCCCACATGTGCCCACTCAGGACCCACCCAGAAAGCCCACTAGGGGGCGATGCTCTGCCCATCTGGGGTGTTGCTCTGTTGCAACTGGAGCCATTTTAGCACCTGAGGTGGAGGCCATGGAGCCATCCTCAGCACCTGGGCCAACTTTGCTCCAATGGAGCCTTGACTATGGGAAGGGAAGAGAGAGACAGAAAGGAAGTAGAGGGGGAGGGGTGGAGAAGCAGATGGGTGCTTCTCCTGTGTGCCCTGACTAGGAATCAAAGCCAGGACATCCACATGTCAGGCCAATGCTCTACCACTGAGCCAACCGACCAGGGCCAGGACCTTCCTTCTTAAATAAAAGAGTAGGGAGAAAGACTGATCAAGGTCAAATCATAGCAACACCAAACTCTAGGCAAATTCTTCATATAGCTTCATAGAAAGTGCCAGCAACTCTTTACCTTTAATAAACAATAAAAGTCCTGAAGCTGAAACATATTAATAATTTATTTTCACATGGCACCATATGGCAAAAATAACAAACATCACAGATTTCACAGATCGGCAGTGTAAAATAGAAGAGGGAAAGAGAAAGAGGGAGCTAATGACTGCAAACATAAGAAGCAAGAGCAATAGTTCCATTTTCATGAGCAGGCCATGTGTAACTGGAAGGGGACTGCTGGAAATGGGAATTTTTAACTATT
Source organism: Saccopteryx leptura (assembly GCF_036850995.1). NCBI lineage: Eukaryota > Metazoa > Chordata > Mammalia > Chiroptera > Emballonuridae > Saccopteryx > Saccopteryx leptura. The sequence goes on along the minus strand of NC_089503.1, from coordinate 214,400,346 downwards.
GAATGAAAAATAAAATGTGTTCTATTTAAAAATGAAATGGCTCCCATTGTAAATGTATAAGAAAAATTATGCTTCATACAGCATATGAACTAATGAAGTTATTTTGTGGTTTGTGGAGATCTTTAGATATATTAATCACTGACAAGTGAAATAAAATAATTTCTATGTAAAACAAGGAATTGATTAGTGCAATTATTAAGATAACCAAAAATTCCATTAATGACTGCTTTCCATCTTTATGATGCTCATTAACAACTGTTAGTAAGAAATGCATGTATTATGACATACTATGACATTTCCTTGAAGTTACATATGTACTTCAGCAACAGATATGTGTTGACTCACTGAATATATATAGATTCCTCTGTTTCATGTAGTTAGAACATTACCAGATTCTTATAGCATACATTATTATTTTCTAAAAGAGGGAGAGGAAAAAAGATTTCTCATATCTCTAATAACTGTCATCTTCAAGAAATCAGCTTTCAAGAGCAGACTTTTCCAAATAGGCACTTCTCTTAAGAGACTAAATTATAAACTTTTAATTAATTTTGATAAAAATGTTCTAAAATATGCCCCCAAAAACCCAAACTTTTGAGTGTCAATGGACTGGAGGTGGCTGTTTAACCCCTCACTCCCCAGAACTAAGTTGGTCTGCCTTCTAAATTTTTCTTTCTCTCTTTCTTTCTTTCTTTCTTTCTTTCTTTCTTTCTTTCTTTCTTTCTTTCTTTCTTCCTTCCTTCCTTCCTTCCTTCCTTCCTTCCTTCCTTCCTTCCTTCCTTCCTTTCTTTCTTTCTTCTTTCTTTCTTTTTTTTATTCACCAAGAGGAGGGGAAACAAAGAGACAGACTCCTGCATGTGCCCCGACCAGGATTCACCTAGCAAGCCCACTGGGGGGATGCTCTGCCCATATGGGGCATTGCTCTGTTGCTCAGCAACTGAGCTCTTCATAGTGCCTGAGGCCAGGGAGCCATCCTCAGCATCTGAGGACAACTTGCTCCAATTGAGCCATGGCTGCAGGAGGGAGAGAGAGAAAGAGAGAGAGAAGCAAGAAGAGGGAGGGGTGGAGAAGCGGATGGGTACTTCTCCTGTGTGCCCTGACCGGGAATCAAATCCCAGAGATCCACACTCTAGGCCAACACTCTACCACTGAGCAAACTGGCCAGGGCCTAATATCCTTTCTAGTTTTTGAGTATTTGCTTCTTACTGTACCTGTAACTGTGACATATCTCTACTGCTTTCTTTTTCTCTCTTTGCTTTTCTTTCCTCAGAGGTTACCCATGTCTTCTTTCCTATTGACTTTCATTTGAAAATATGGCTCTTTCATAGGCAGATTCCACCTTTTTATTCAACTATCAAAGTAAAAATCACAATGAATTGAACTTACGCCAGTCCTCATACTTGTCTTTCCACTCAACTACCTTGTTGCCCCTTTCCCTGGATTTGCTACATTGACAACAAAAACATTATTGTGGGGTCTAGATTGTAGTTAGACTAACGTAGGCCACCAGCACTTCCTGGCAATCCTTCCATATTTTATTAATTTGCTTCCCCACTCTCTAAAAGGACTGTCACACTTCACCTTTTTTCCTCAAACATTCAATACCTCCTCCTCCATCTCAGCTGATAATCTCACCCTCTAATTTTATTGAGAGCGTATAAGCAATACAGAGACCTGCCTAATCTCCCACCACCAAATACACACACACACACACACACACACACACACACACACACACACACACCGTGTCCCCACCCACATGTCCTCTCTATTTGCTCTCTGCGCTGTGTTCTGGGCTATTTTTTTTTTTTTATGATCTTGCAAATTACTAATTCTCCCCAGAACTATATTTTAACTCAAATCTGATACAGTTTTACTCAATGACTGTATTTTTCATTTACAAACTTTTGATCACCTATTTTGTGTTTCATTTTTGCTTATTTTCATTCCATAATTTCTTGGATTTTTTTAAATAGGAGTTATGCCTTTATCTCTTTGATCATCTCCATCACATTTATATAACAATCTTACCTACCTTGCCAGAGATAAAACTGATTTCATCTATATATATTCAATTTACATTCTCATTGTTGATTTTGTTGGCTTTCTTCTAAGCATAAAGCACTCCTCCTGCTTTGGAATTTGGGTTTGCAGGCTCATGTTGAAGCCTTTAGAAGCTTTTTTTCCCCATTGATTGAGGGAGAGAGAGAGGAAAGGGGAGGAAGAGGGGGAGAGAGAGAAAGTTTCAACTCGTTGTTTCACTTAGTTCTATTTAGTTGTGCATTCATTCAGTGTTTCTCCTATGTGCCCTGACCAGAGGTTGAAGCCACGACCTCTGGTGCACTGGGTTGATGCTTTATTTACTGAGCCACCCGGCCAGGGTGCCTTCGGCAGCTTTTAACATTTTTCTTTCCACCTTTCCTCATGCCTTCAACCATAAGCTCACCTTTCTCTGTGTGCAGAACCTCTGGGAATGCTGCCCTAAGGTGATATTTTGGGTTCCACAGATTCAGTCACAGAACAATAAGACAGCTAGACTTAATTTTTTATTGTAGATACTCCCATATCCCTAAATCCACAGCTTTCTAGAAGCTGTGCTTCCAAGTAAAAATCATCTGGAGTTTTAATATCTCTTCAGCCTCAGTCCTGAGGATGGAGGAGTCTTCTAACCGTAAGGTTGGATTCAGTTTCTTACAGAATAATTTTAGTGTCCTCTACCCCTCTGGGGCTGAAATCCTGGCCAGCCGTCTATGCTTTCTGACTTTTCCATAAACTTTGTGGCTTCAGCCTACACACTTTGACATTTTTTGTTCTATTTCCATCTAAAAAATGTTTGCCTTGTTTTTGAACCTGAATTTATCTTTATTGTTTCCTCCCTTTAGGTTTCATCTATTATTGTCCTGTGTTTGGGGCTGTGTGCGTTATCAAAGCTTGGACTCAGTGAGCCATCTTGCCTAAAAGTTGTACCCATGTACTCCACCATCTCTCTTGTGTCTATCAAATGCCAGTCTTCTTGTCTGTGCACTGCATTTCATCCACCCTTATCTTCTTGAACACTTTGCTTCTGCCATTATTCCCTTTCTTTCTGGAATCCCTGGTTTCTTCTTCTTCCCTAGACCATTCCTGTCATCAGACAAATAAGCTGAAATATTACTCATTTTATTTTAAAGAACTTCAAAACTCTTCTTAGACTTTACATTCTCCACCAGGCATTTCCCATTTCTTCTGCTTCTCTTTATTCCAAAACTCCTTGAAAGAGTTCTTTATGTTCACAGCCTTCCCTTTCTCATTCCTCATTCTTCCCTCAACTCATTCCTAATCAGGCATCATGCCTGAGACTGCTTTATAAAGGGACAGCTTTGCACACTTTAAGGGTGAGTTGCCAAATCGGCATCCAAGCAGAGACAATGAATAAACAGCCTTGAAGCTCAAAGAGGAGTGCAGGGCTGGAGATGTTAATAGGGGACCCTTCAATATATTGATGCTATGGCAGAGATTGCTAAGTGCTTATCAAATATTCTTTCTCCTCTGTCTCCTTAGTACATACAGAACTTCAATCTTAGCTGAGTGTATCGCTGCCTGAAATAAAAGCCACAACTACTAACCTCCATCTCAGCGAGATAGAAACACATGACTGAGTCTAGCCATTGAACTAATGAGATAAACATGCAAATGCATGTGTGTGGGGTAGCAGTGGGGGCTGCTTCCAAAAAGGCTCCTTTTAAAAAACTGAGCTGCTGGGAGAGGTCCCTTTCTCCTTTCCTTCTTCCTGGAATCTACAGATTATGCCTAGAGCTAAATCAGCCATCTCAGATCATAGGTGAGCCTGAAAGTGTAAGCTGCCTGCTAAAATGATAAAACAGAAAATCAGAAGTAGCCTGGCCCTGGCCAGTTAGTTTGACTGGTTAGAGTGTCGTCCTGATGCACAGAGGTTGCCAGTTCAATACCCAGTCAAGGCACATACAGGATCAGATCAATGTTTCCATCTCTCTCTCCCTCTCTTTCTTCTCTCTCTGAAATCAATAAATAATAATTTGGGGGGGAAAAGAAAGAAATAGCCTGAGTTTTTCTGACTTTTTGGCTCTGCCATATCAGTTGTGAACAGACTCTTTCCGACTCCTAGTATGTGAGAGAATGAACTCTTAATGTGTTTGGGACATAATTCATTAGGGAACAGATGGGATTTAAAGCCATGGAACTGGAAGAGATCATCTAGGAAATAAGTGGAAATATAGGACAAAAGAGAACCATGCCAGAGCCTAGGGATCTCTCACATCCACTGGAAGAGGAGGCTCTAAGGAAGGAGATTGTCAATGAGGGATCAACAAGGTAACGGGAGAACCAGGCCAGTGTTGTGTCCAAGAAGCAAGTGAAGAAGATGTTTGAAGTAAGAAGCCGTATTAATTGTCAGATGCTGTTCATAGGTCAAGTAAGATGAGAACTGAGAACTAACTGTTGGATTTAGCAACAGGGAGGTCACTGGTGGCCTGGACACAAGCAAATTCAAAGGAGTGGTAGGGGAGAGTCTGATCTGAGTGGGTATAAGAGATAATGAGGGGAGAGGAGGACAGAAACTATAGTTTTGTTTCAGAGAAGAGGAAAGAGTTGGGGCCATAGATGGAGAAGTAGACTCAAAAAATTTTGTTTGTTTGTTTCAAGATAAGGACAGTAATAACATGGTGGATGCTGTGGGAATGATCTAATTTAACGATGCAGGAATGAAAAGGCAGAATTGTTGGTGTGATACCTTTGTTTAAATCAAGCTGCTCCCTGAGATTAACTCTAATAATCATTTAAATTAACACTGTTATTTTTCATAGCCAGCTGTCATGTAACTAATTTTTCTGGGTTTTTTTTATTATGACTTAAAAAATATAAACTCAATACATTTAAAAATGGAAAACTGGACCTCTATCAAGACCAGAAGGCGGGTTCTTGAACTTGATAGTGGGTGTTTGCTCTATAAGGCTCTCTGAGAAGGAACTAGGTTGACCCCTGCTGGGGGGATGAAGTAAAGAGCTTTGCTTTCAGGGCCAGGCTTAGGATAACTGGGAGGTTGCAATTCAAAGACTTATATGGATGAGCATTTAGAATGAGGAAAGGAAAAGAATACAAAAGTGATCATGAATGACAGAATGACAGCTGAAGTAATAAGGCTTCTAGAAAAATAAGAACAAAGACAGAAAAGGAAAGTCGTAGGAAGAAAAGAATCATGATACATGAAACTCCAAATGGGTTAATGAATACGGAGGTTTTGATTCCAGACCCCCTTAAAGGACATTTGTGAATCCCTAAGAGTACACAAACCCTATATAGGTCAAGAAACCTTTCTAGGAGAATACCCTGTGAAATTTGCAGATGGTCAGTCTGATACACAAAATCTCTGAGAGCCTTTTCATAAGTTCAGAGTCATTGGGGTTAAAAAAAAAGAAAAAAAGCATGAGGAGAGGAGAGGGCAAGAGGACTGATAACCACAGGGCTGGGAGGCTAGGAAAGGTGGTGAGGTCCCTCAAGGGGCCATCAGTCATCCCTTGCACCACAATTTATAAGTTGGTCTGCCAAGTCATCTTCATAAGTTTCTATCTCACCTTAGACAGTTACACTTAATAGGTAAAGTAAAGGTGAAATGAAAATTGGAGAGAGAGAAAAAGAGATTAACACTGTAAAATTAAAGACGAAATAGGTAGGATTGTTAACCTGGAATTTATGACCCACAGCACTGATGGATGGCTTTCGCAGGATCCACAATCCTGGAGAAACATACATATTTTTTCTAGGTCTCCCCCAATATTTAAAATCACAATTAGAAGAGAAAAACATTTTGTACAGCTTGCGTTTTTATTAAAGCACTGTTTTATACTAAACAAGTATTAGGCAGCATGCAAAGCAATGTACAGTTCCTTAATCTATAACTGCCATCATTGGCCAACTGTAATACCCACGAGGCCTTCCCTTGACATGAATTGAAAATGTGATATGTCATTATAATTATGAATGTTTATCTATCTATACCTAAGTCTAGTAGCACTTAATTGAATTCAAGGTAGAGAAGTCTTACTCAGCCTTAAGTCAGATTAAAAAACACTTCTTTAATGTCACGTCCCTTTGATATTGCTTTGATACTTGGAAATATAACAAACAAAAAATATACATAACTTCTGGGATTTGATCTGTGTCACTGAACATAATGAAACACAAAAGTCAGAAGGCACCTTGTGGGACAAGATCCTTACCTATGGGAATAGAAGTTGGCAAAGCTGAAGTGGCCCCCTGTATCCTGAAAATACATTGCACGGTCTGCTTCTTTGCCTAAGTAAAAGACTCAGTTAGAAAATGTTGAAGCTTTACCAAAATTGGATTTGCCTTAACACAAACAGTGCCTGCAAAATTGCTTGCTGCCTTACCAAAAGATCTGAGCAAAGCAATGTGTCTTGGTAGTGATGAAGCCTCTTTGTGCTTTGGAGAAGAATTTAAAAACTAAGCCTTACCAGGCAGTGGATAGAGCATTGGATTGGGATGTAGAGGACTCAGGTTTGAAACCCTGATGTCATCAGCTTGAGTGCGGGCTCATCTGGTTTGAGCAAGGCTCGCCAGCTTGAGCCCAAGGTCGCTGGCTCCAGTAAGGGGTCACTCAGTCTGCTGTAGCCCCCCAGTCAGGGCACATATGAGAAAGCAATCAATCAACAACTAAAGTGCTGCAAGAAGAATTGATGCTTCTCATCTCTCTCCCTTCTTGTCTGTCTGTCGCCCACCCCTGTCACAAAAAAATAAAATAAAATTATAAAAAGAAAACTAAACCAATGCCTCTGTCAGATGTTCTCATCCATTCCAGAATCACTAAAATCTATTCCAGTATTTTTTTTTTTTTTTTTTTTGTATTTTTCCGAAGCTAGAAACCGGGAGAGACAGACAGACTCCCGCATGCGCCTGACTGGGATCCACCCTGCACACCCACCAGGGGGCGACGCTCTGCCCACCAGGGGGCGATGCTCTGCCCCTCCTGGGTGTCACTCTGTTGCGACCAGAGCCACTCTAGCGCCTGGGGCAGAGGCCAAGGAGCCATCCCCAGCACCTGGGCCATCTTTGCTCCAATGGAGCCTCGCTGCGGGAGGGGAAGAGAGAGACAGAGAGGAAGGAGAGGGGGAGGGGTGGAGAAGCAGATGGGCGCTTCTCCTGTGTGCCCTGGCCGGGAATCCAACCCGGGACCCCTTGCACACCAGGCCAACGCTCTACCACTGAGCCAACCAGCCAAGGCCTATTCCAGTATTTTGAAGCTAATCATAGAGGAATCGCCATTTTCCTTCAAAATGGAAGAGTTGACTTTTCACGGAGCCAAGTCCTGGCTCCCGTGTTATTTGCCCAAGGACAGGATCAGATGAGGATTCTCTTTTTGGGAGCCCTTTTGGAAAGTTCAAAGGCCTGCTGTGGTTTTGAAATTGTAAAAACTTTGTCAAACAAAACTTCCACTCAAACGTTGGTACTGCGCATGGGCAGAGAACGGGCAAGGCCTGGCAGCACCTCTGGGTTCTTCGCCTTGGTGAAGCCAGTCCGCGGCACTGTGAGTCATTCCATTCCAGATGGTCATGCGTTAGCGTCGAAGGCGAATCCCGAATAAATTCGTTTACTACCATGAAAGTCAACAATCTGTTCAGCATCAGAGCCTTGAATTTCTGTCTTTTCAAGTTTGGCTAGGAAAGCAGAATGAAGTTCTCCTCTGTTATGCAGAAATCTGGTTGTCTGAAAGGTAAGTCTAGCAGCACTTAATTGAATTTGAGGTAGGTAACTCTTACTTGGCCTTAGATCTCAGATTTAAAAAAACACAAAACACTTCTTTTTTTTTTTTTTTTGTATTTTTCTGAAGCTGGAAACGGGGAGAGACAGTCAGACAGACTCCCGCATGCGCCCGACCAGATCCACCTGGCACGCCCACCAGGGGTGAAGATTTGCCCACCAGGGGGCGATGCTCTGCCCCTCTGGGGCCTCGCTCTGCCCCGACCAGAGCCATCCCCAGCGCCCGGGCCATCTTTGCTCCAATGGAGCCCTGGCTGCTGGAGGGGAAGAGAGAGACAGAGAGGAAGGAGGGGGTGGGGTGGAGAAGCAAATGGGCGCTTCTCCTATGTGCCCTGGCCGGGAATCGAACCTGGGTCCCCCGCACGCCAGGCCGACGCTCTACCGCTGAGCCAACACGCCAGGCCGATGCTCTACCGCTGAGCCAACCAGCCAGGGCCTAAAACACTTCTTAAGAGTGATATCACTCCATTACTGCCTCTCACAGAATCATATACCTTTCCTCCATAGCAATTTTGTGTTTGTGATTTTTTTATTAATATTTGTTTTCCCCACTAGACTATGGGCTCATTGAGGTCAGGGACTAACTCAATATATATTTATTTGATCATTTTATCTCCAGCACATAGCACAGTGCTGGGCAGGTAGTGATCCCAATAAATATTTAGATATACACAAATGAATGACCAAAAAAATCAATGGCGGGAAACAATCTTCCACAGTCTTCTAGATATGTGTTCATTTGAATATAACAAAATGTGGCTGCCCTTATTAACAGGCTTTTCTGAAATAAGTTAGTTCTCATAACAATCTTACTAAACTGGTGCTATTATTATCCACTGATGAGGAAATCTAGGCATGTAGAGGCAAGTCACTTGCTTAAATTCCCATTAGTAAGGGGGGAGCCAAGCTTCGGGTAGTCCAAATTTGGAGCACACACTCCTGACTCAAATGTACTCACTGTTAGGGGAGTTGCTGGTAAACGACCTGCTCTTTGGATGAAACTACCTCTCTGGCAGTGCATGTTGAACATAGAGAGCTATGGAAACGTTACAAATCTGGGGGGAAGTTTTATCCACCAGCTAGACTCCAGAGTCGCAATTCCTCTGCGGGAAGAAACCTCTAGAAACACTGCAATATTCTGCATGCTACTTCTGCTCAAAAGACCACATAGACAGGATCAATGGGGCAGATCTTGAGCCAGATGACCTCCATAACTGGACGACAAAAAAATGGTACAAATGGAATCCAGCTCACAACTTGTTTAAGAATTCTGACATTCTGATTCAAGCTCACCCTCACCTGGAAAAGCAAACCTGATTTCATCTGAAATACCTGCCCTTGTAATCAGGGATTTCATAACATGCTGCCATCAGATTTACAGCTGACATTCTTGACAAGTGACACCATGCTAGTGACCATTCCAAAAGTTAAACTCTTATCGATGTTTAAAAAAAAACCAAAACCATGTACTTTTGAAATTTTCTTTTAAGCAGAAATTTTCAATTGAATTTCTTTTTTTACTTGAAATATACAATCTGGATTTATTTATAAACTTTTCAGGTACTGGCTACTATTTTTTGCAAGAATATGAGCAACAGCCTGACCTGTGGTGGTGCAGTGGATAAAGCGTCGACCTGGAATGCTGAGGTCACCGGTTCAGGGCCCTGGGCTTGCCTGGTCAAGGCACATAGGGGAGCTGATGCTTCCTGCTCCTCCTTCCTTCTCTCTCTCTCTGTCTCTAAAATGAATAAATAAAAATCTTAAAAAAGTAAAATAGGCCTGACCTGTGGTGGCGCAGTGGATAAAGCATCGACCTGGAAATGCTGAGGTCGCCGGTTCAAAACCCTGGGCTTGCCTGGTCAAGGCACATATGGGAGTTGATGCTTCCAGCTCCTCCCCCCTTCTCTCTCTCTGTCTCCTCTCTCTCTCTGTCTCTCCCTCTCCTCTCTAAAATAAATAAAAAAATAAAAATAAATAAAAAAAGTAAAATAAATTTAAAATAAATAAAAATCAATAAAATTCTAAATTTTGCCTTAAAAATATATATATATGAGCAAGAAAGATCTAATTGCTTATTTAATAAAAGGTTCCCTGTCTCAAAAAAAAAACAATAAAAACAAAATTTTGTATGTGAATTTGTGTGGATGCTAATAAGTACTTTTTGGAATCTATGACCCAAAAGGAATTAGAAATCACCAGTCTCTAGGTTGAAACCGTCATTTATGACTTTGGAGCTGAGAAGTGGGTTGTTTTAGGGTGAATGTTTGGGAAGAGTAGGGTTTTGTTGAAAGTCTTTGTGGAGATGATTGCCATAAGTCCCTCCTGACTCACTCTCTGTACCTCTAGCTCCGCTTGGAACCTCTGGTAACTGACCCGTGTGGAATACATCGTGACCGCCCCGGTTTGTGGCTTCCAGGCAGTTCCTCTAAAGCACACTCTTGCCCTGCAGCCCCCTTCTTTCAGCTCCCAGTAGCTGACCCTTCCTATTGCCCTTTTAGGCCTGATGGCAGCTGTTCCTTGCTAGCCATCATCTTTTACTTTCCTTAAACTTGACCACCCCTCAGTAAATGATCTCTTTAATAACCTTTTCACTGTGTTTTCTATTAGGACCCTGCTGGTTGTCTGTCTCTCTTCATCCACTTTGCCTAGTCAGGAAGATAGTTTTAAAGGGATAAAAAACAAAGTGAGCTATAGCACTAAAGACCTACATCACCCAAAACCTGGTCCATGAAAGAAATCATTAATAAGCTGGATTTCACACCTGACTAGGCAGTGGTGCAATGGATAAAGTATTGACCTGGGATGCTGAGGACCCAGATTTGAAACCTCTAGGTCGCTGGCCTTAGTGTGGGCTCACCAGCTTGAGCGCAGGGTCACTGGCTTGAGAGTGGGATTGTAGACATGACACCATGGTCACTGGTTTGAGCCCAAAGGTCACTGGCTTGAAGCACAAGGTTGCTGGCTTGAGCCTAAGGTCGGTATCTTGAGCAAGGGGTCACTGGATCAGCTAGAATCCCCTGGTCAAGGCACATATGAGAAAGCAATCAATGAACAGGTAAGGTGCCACAACTATGAGTTGATGCTTCTCATCTCTCTCCATTCCTGTCTGTCCTATCTCTCTCACCCTCTCCCTATTTAAAAAAAAAAAAAAAAAAAAAAAAAAAAAAAAAAAAAAGCTGGACTTCATGAAAATTAAAAACTTCAGTTCTGTAAAGACAATGTCCAGAGAATGTGAAGACAAGCCACAGAATGGAAAAAAAAATATTTGTTAAAGACACCTAGTAAAGGAATGTTATCCAAAATATACAAAGAACTCTGAAAACTCAGCAGTAAAGAAATAACCAAATTTTAAAATGAGTTGGAATGAATTGTTGATATATGAAACAACATAGATGAATACAACTCTGAGTGAAAGAAGCCAGACAAAAAAGAGTATACGTTAAATGTTTCCATTTTCTTAAAACTCCAGAAAATGCAAACTGATCTATGGAGGCAGAAAGATTGTTTGGGTGTGGGAGAAAGGCAAGAGAGAGATTATCAGAGTGCACAAGGTGGTTTTGAGGGTGATGAATAGTTTCACTTTCTTGATTGTGGTGAGGATGAGTTCACAGGTATAGAGATAATTAAAAATTTATCAAAGTGTACACCTTAAAATGTTTAATTTGTCATATGTCAATTACATCTGAATAAAGCAGCTTCAAAATAGAGACAACACAAGATACACAGTTTTGCAATTTATGGTTCTTCGTGAACAAACATATATATGATTTTATGTGAAGTGAATAATTAAGATCAGTTGTACTAAATCTCACCAATAATAGAAAAGTACCTAGTTCAACAAAAATAATGCATTAAGCCTGACCAGGCGGTGGCGCAGTGGATAGAGCATCGGACTGGGATGCGGAAGACCCAGGTTCAAAACTCTGAGGTCGCCAGCTTGAGCGAGGGCTCATCTGATTTGAGCAAAAGCTCACCAGCTTCAGCCCAAGGTGGCTGGCTCAAGCAAGGGGTTACCAGTCTGCTGAAGGCCCGGGGTGAAGGCACGTATGAGAAGGCAATCAATGAACAATTAAGGTGTTGCAATGCGCAACGAAAAACTAATGATTGATGCTTCTCATCTCTCCGTTCCTGTCTGTCTGTCCCTGTCTATCCCTCTCTCTGACTCTCTCTGTCTCTGTAAAAAAAAAAAAAAAACAAAAAAACAAACCATGCATTAACACATCATCCTCTCTTTTTTGTTTTTTGCATATTCACTTATGTGATAGATCTATAGTTGTTTTTTATTTTAGAGAAAAGAGTGTGTGTGTGTGTGAAAGAGAGAGAGAGAGAGAAGGAGGGAGGAGCAGGAAGCATCAACTCCCATATGTGCCTTGACCAGGCAAGCCCAGGGTTTTAAACCAGCAACCTCAGTGTTCCAGGTTGATGCTTTATCCACTGCGCCACCACAGGTCAGGCCATAAATGTTTTTTCTTCAAGATAACCTCTGACTTAAGATTGGTATAATTCAATATTATAAATAAAAAGTCAGTTATTTTATATAGAGGTGGATTTAATGGTGGGTGCTCTGGGCCCCGACTTCTGAAGTGCCCCGCAAAACCTCAATTTTACACTTTTTTTTCTAATGACACAAGTTTGGTTTCATATGTGCAATTTTGCTGTGGACCAGCGCAGCTCCAAATAACGGTGCGGAATTAAGGAAACACACTTTGTCAGAACAAAACCGGTGGGACCGGGAGGACTCCTCAAACTGCCTGGCAGCATCTGAGTGCCTCACAGCCCCAGTTTGCTTTATTATATAGACCTATGCAAATCAAGGACCCTGATACAAAGTTGCACATCAAAGGCTAAGACAGGAACTCTCCCAAGGCAAAAACAGGATATATTAGTGAAATTTACAAACATCTGAAACAAACAAAGAGTCAGAGGAAGGGCATGTATATTGCTTCCTGCAACCCAAGGAAGGAAGTGGAGTGGGTGCAAACACTCAGCATCAAAGCCAAATATGGAGATGGAGGGGGGAGAACTTAGCCCCCTGCCAAGCCTCGAATCTATAATGGCTTTTTGCCATTACCGGTCCACAACATATCCCCCTTTTCTTTTTAATTTGTGCTGAGATTTGCACTCATCTGATTTTCTAATTTGGAGGCAGATGGAAAAAATACAAAACAAACACAAAATTAGTATAGCCAATGCTAACAGATACCCAAAACAAGTATACTAATACATCACAGTGATTAAAGCCTTTAAGCTAACTCTTTAAGCTAATACAACAAGAATCTATAAAAGAGTAATGTCCTTAAAGTGTTCACCAAGTCCAAGTTGGCACCGACACCATTCCAAATCTCTGCAAATGCAACCCAACCCCAGTTTAGTCCATCAAAAATTGTCACAGGAGCAGGAGTCCAGGAAAAGTCCACTTTCAGGAGAAGTCCTCATGGCACTGGAATTGCCGTCACACTTCCACACTCTGCAGTTAGCGTCAAAGTCCCAATGACCGCTGCTCCCAGCTGGCAATGACCCAGGTAGACTGGAAAAGCCATCTGCAGCACGCATGAAGATGGAGCTTCCGTTTTCCTCAAGCTGGAAAGATGAACCCAGGGGTCCTATACTGGAGCTTTACAGCCATGGGGTGGTGAGGAGAACCTTGGGATACACTAAGGTGGGTGGCAGAGGTAAATTTGTAAATTGGCAAAAAAGGAAAAAAGGAGCTCTGAATTAGGAGTAGGTCCTAGCCTAAAATATGAGTGAGGCATTAAGGCAGGAGGAATAAAGGAAAGACTATATATTAATCAAAGCAGCAGAAAACAGGACTATCAAAACCCACAACAGAGATCTTCGAGGGAAGAATAACAAACCTGAATATTCAGGCAAGACATAGTTAAGTGGCCCTTGTGTAAATGAGACCAGTCTACCGGCTACTTGGAAGAAATACCACAGGCTCGTCCACAGTGTCATAGATGGGGCCGACGGCCCTGGGCACCTTTTAGCCTTCAGTGGCAAATCCCAGTATTCTGGGCAAGGTTAGGTCACAGGTGGCTGGAGCAGGGCTGGAAGAGACTGAACCCTCCCTTAGAGGAATGAGGGGGAAGCCTACCTTCCAGTGTTCCTTCTTCCTCGCAGCAAAAGCATGTATGCCTGGCAGGCTTTGGCTTAAATGACCATCCTTTCCACTATTGAAGCAGGGCCCTGATGAAGTTCCAGTTGGAGTGTTGGAGCCTCTGAGGGTGTATGCCAAGAGCTAGTATTTTACCTGATCTCCTTTGGGCTTTTTTGGCCTCTTGTTACCTTAAAAGCCATGCTCAGAAGATCTCGCTGAGGGGCTTGAGAGTCCCTATCTGCCTATATATCTGGAGCTATTCAGAAAAGAACAAAACAGTGTTATTAGCTGGAATCAAATAAAAATAAAAAAGGGGTGGTAGTTTGCAGGACAAAAATTTTGGCATCTCTTGTACATCAGCATTCAAAATAAACTGTTTGAAGTAAAAAGTATGACAGGGTAGACCTGCAGGAGCTTTTATTATTTACAATTGAATCTTCAAGCAAATGTTGAGCACACTTTACAATATTTTGACTTCAAAGATTGCAAGAAATTCTTGACTTTGTTAACTTTTAACAAAAATAGAGTAAATGCACCTTCAAGCAATATTCCCACACTTATCAAAACACCCCTTAATATTAATTAACAGGTATCTTAAAGAGTACATATCAAAACTAAATAATCCCAGTGTGATCTTCATTATTCTTTTATAGTAAAAAAAAATCTTTACACTTTTATTATGTAAATTTATGCTGTCCCAAGCCTTCCATTTGCGGCCTGGAGCAGCCTGGCCAAACCAGCAAGTCTTTTGGATCCAAAATGAGCGCACTTTACTTGTTCCAAACAAAATTATATTTATATAGGGAAATGAAATTATCCCCATTTTGTTTTCAATACTACAGCCGGCACTTCCAAAACTATTTTCACTATTACTTTTCATGTAAAGACTTAATTCAGGCCTTATAAACAAAAACATTTAGACATTATACAAAGACTTCACATACAATCACACAAATCAAGAGAGAAACCCAGGGTTTTAGAGATTAAACTATGGCCTGCTTAATCTTAAGTAGGGCTAACTTAATAGGAACATAATAAGGATGTATACTAAACAGAGATCTCTCTCGAAAAATCTCAAGACGGCCGTATGAGATTTCTGTTCAGCAACACCCAAAACAGGCCCCCCTTTTGCCCTCTTTTCAAGCAATGGAGCAGGAAAGAAATAAAATGATCTAAAACATTTAAAAAATTAGATAATAATAATTGAGAAAGGGAAGAGAGCATAGTAAGTCTTATGCAATTGCTCTTGTGAAGTGAGTCTCTCATCTAGAATCATGGTGTCTCACCAGTCGTTCAGGGATCCACCAAGGAGCTTCAGCAGACCTAGGAAAAACACACACATATCCTCGGCCCCATAAGAGAACAGGGTCTGGCCCTTGCCAGATTCCTGTGAGTGGGTCCCTCCATCGCACTTCAAGGAAGGCTTTCCTTGCAGGGTTCCAGAGTCTCTCTGCTGCTGAATGACCCTGTATGTCAGTATTCAAAAAACAAAGTAAAAAAGAGCATGACAAAGAAGATTTGCAGGCGTTTCCTACTTAAGTTGCTATTTTGCTTCTAACTCTGAACACACCTCACAATGTACTAACCAAATCAGTAAGACTTAAGGATCTACATTCTATTCTATTTAAATTTAAATGAGTGCTCCTTACAAGTTCTAAAAACACCCCATTTTTTCTAAATATTAGAGCCAGCATTTCCAATTTTTGCATGCAAAAAAACCTTAATTCAGACCTTAAAAACAGACATATTTTGACAACATTAAACAAAGACTAAACAGAGACAAGAATTAGATGAACCAGACAAACCAGAGAGAAACCCGGGATTTCAGAGCACATCCAGATTAGAAAGATGCCTGCCTGATATTAGTCAGGGCATTTTCTGACAGAGACTGAAGGATGTGACTAAATAAAATCTCCCTGAGAAAATTTGCTCTCGGCAGCTGCTGGGATATTTCCTATAGTCAAATCCAACACAGGTCCCCTGCCTCAACCTCCAGGCAAAGAACAAGAAACAAAATGATAGTTCAGAAGATCATAGCCAAAACATTAAAGAAAATCAGATCAGGACAGGAAAAGCTGTAACTTTCCTAATACCTGAATCTCCTATCCATTCTCAAATTCTATAATTGCTGTAACCAGCTCAGGTTGACTATGCTGAGATTTTTCTCCTACCTCAACAGCCCCTTCATGAAAGTCCAACTTCCACAGCAAATAATCACCACCGGAGAGACAAGCACAAGCAATCACCTTCCAGTCATTTGGGGGAAGAACCTTTGCACTAATAGTATCTAATAAACCAAGTGAAAAAGGGGCAGTAGGCCCATACTGAACACAAGCAAGTTTAAGCTCTTTCAGAGTTCTAAAAGGTACAGGTTCATGTTCTCGCACTAATCTCTCTGTATCATCCTGTCTTTCTACAACAGGAAAACAGGTAAAGACATCATTTATTGTTTCCCCTACATTTTGAGCCTGGTAATCAGCCTGATAAGGGAACAGAGGAGCAGAGGGTTGAATGTAGGAAGGAGCTGAGGGCAGCAGAGGCCCCGCGGCTAAGGCAGCCATAGCTATGGATTTTTCATCCCCCCTGTCATCCTCAGACTCCAAGTTATCCTTGTATTCACATCCCTCTGTTTCCAGCTCACCCTGATACTCTTCAGACAATGATTTGTCTTCATACAGAAACATTCCTACATAAAGGTCCCTTACTTTTGACCCTATCTATCCCATATTCTTTTACTCCCAACTACACTTTCCCCAAAAACTTTCTTTACTCACTGTGCGCTCTTCACTTTGGGGAGTTCCGTCACCTTCCTTCAGTTTTAGTTTCCTCGTACTCATACTCAAGTCTTCTGTTCGGGCACCACTTGCCGCGGACCAGCGCAGCTCCAAATAACGGTGCGGAATTAAGGAAACACACTTTGTCAGAACAAAACCGATGGGACCGGGAGGACTCCTCAAACTGCCTGGCAGCATCTGAGTGCCTCACAGCCCCAGTTTGCTTTATTATATAGACCTATGCAAATCAAGGACCCTGATACAAAGTTGCACATCAAAGGCTAAGACAGGAACTCTCCCAAGGCAAAAACAGGATACATTAGTGAAATTTACAAACATCTGAAACAAACAAAGAGTCAGAGGAAGGGCATGTATATTGCTTCCTGCAACCCAAGGAAGGAAGTGGAGTGGGTGCAAACACTCAGCATCAAAGCCAAATATGGAGATGGAGGGGGGAGAACTTAGCCCCCTGCCAAGCCTCAAATCTATAATGGATTTTTGCCATTAATGGTCCACAACACAATTTTAACATTAATAGTACATAATTTTTTTGTTTATTTAAAAATATGGTTAACATGTATTTTTATTTTCCCTGTCTCTCTTTTTAAGGGGGCCCAATATTTTCTTCTGCGCCTGGGGTCTCAACTGACCTTAATCGCCTCTGATTTTATAAATTTTGTTATACTTCTTAGATATTTCTCCATATCTAATTAGTTTAACTCTATTTTTATCTTAAATTATTTGGAAATAGAAATGCTTATTGAAATATATTTAAATGCTAATAATTTTGATGCCTGTATCTCTTTTTATTTATTTATTTATTTATTTATTTATTCATTTTAGAGAGGAGAGGGAGGGAGAGACAGAGAGAGAGGAGAGACAGAGAGAGAGAAGTGGGGAGGAGTTAGAAGCATCAATTCCCATATGTGCCTTGACCAGGCAAGCCCAGGATTTCAAACCGGCAACCTCAGCATTTCCAGGTCGACACTTTATCCACTGCACCACCACAGGTCAGGCCCAATGCCTGTATCTCAAAGTCAAACAGATCTGAGTTTGAACCATTGCTTTGATTATAGATAAAGTGTCCTAGCTTTAATTTATTCAACAATAAAACAGGACAAAATGGTACCTACAGGTTAGGGTTTTCATGAAGAGTGAAAAAGATAATTTATTTAATGTAACTATCAATAGAAAGTACTCAACAAATGTTAGTTTCCTTCTCTTTGATTCTTCTAAGCAGACTGTTCCATAATAGGGTGTAATCTGCTATGTAGGTAGAGGAACACAGGTGAGAATGTTTCAGGTACTTTTACCAGATTAGGCCTTACAGTTGAGGCCAATGGGGAAAGGGTCTATACATTCAAAGAGAGAAGCTAGACACATCACCTGGGATAACCAGGCTGGTCCAACAGCTAAGCACCCACCAGGAACCTGGAAATTCATTTAGAGTCGATTTCCTGCATGGCATTCCTGAGAAGAGAGAGCACTGCAGTTGTATGGGCCCAAGGCTGCATTAAGATCTCAATGCAGCCCTGGCCGGTCGGCCTGGCGTGCAGGAGTCCCGGGTTCGATTCCCGGCCAGGGCACACAGGAGAGGCGTCCATCTGCTTCTCCACCCCTCCCCCTCTCCTTCCTCTCTGTCTCTCTCTTCCCCTCCCGCACCTAAGGCTCCATTGGAGCAAAGATGGCCCGGGTGCTGGGGATGGCTCCTTGGCCTCTGCCTCAGACGCTAGAATGGCTATGGATGCAACAGAGAGACGCCCCAGAGGGGCAGAGCATCGCCCCCTAGTGGGCGTGCTGGGTGGGATCCCGGTTGGGCGCATGCGGGAGTCTGTCTGACTGCCTCCCCGTTTCCAGCTTCGGAAAATGGAAAAAAAAAAAAAAATGCAGTGTGCAATGACTAAGCATTCTTCTTTCTCTCTCTCCTCTTTCTCAAAAATGAATAAATAAAATCTTAAAAAAAATTTTTTTTTTAATGGTCTGACCTGCGGTGGTGCAGTGGATGAAGCTTCAACCTGGGATGCTGAGGTTGCCTGTTCAAAACCCTGGGATTGCCTGGTCAAGGCACATAGGAGAGTGGATGCTTCCTGCTCCTCCCACCTTGTCTTTCTCTTTCTGTCTCTCTGTAAAAATGAATAAATAAAATCTAAAAACAAAAAAAAATTAAAAATCTAAAAATAAAAGAATTCTCATATCACAGAAGCCAGGTGGAGTTTGAGGGCACAAAGGCTGGTGCCTGAATAAGCCAGAGGAGGGTGACTGGAACTAGCAGCTAAGTCAGGACCGGGAGACAAGACAGGAGAAGGCCTGCAGTCTATCTATCAACTGGTTGTAAGTATTTTGAGTTACAATGAAGCTAGTAAATTCTCATGCCAAAATCAGAAATACTCTCACAGACTAATGTCAATGTAAAACAGTTTTCACACCTGTAAGCATTTTTATGAGTTTATTTGAGCCAAACTGTGGCCAGGAAGCAAAGTCTCAATGGACTGAGAAAATGCTCTGGGAAATGGTGCTTTTACCAGTTATTTTATACAGAGACAAAAAAGGATTACAGGAATTGATTGGTTTGGTGATAGATTAGGGAGGTGGGAGAAAGCAAGGTGGAGGAATATCCGGGATTGGATAAAAAGTACTGACACTTCTTTTACATAGGCAGGAACGAGATAGTTCATAGTTAATTAACATGGTAACAATAACAATGGGGGGATTTGTGGGTTCCTGCCCTGAGGGTGGGGCAGGAAAAGATTACCTGCTTATTATCAGGTACAATATTATAGATGCAAAAGACAACAGACAGGCTAGATTCGTGGTGGGATTCAAATAATTTAACAACCAGTTCTCTGCTCTAATGACCATTTTAAGTATAAAAGGAGATATATACTGTACTGAAAGGTAGTTTATTATTTCACCCATTTAATACTTAAATAAGAACAATAAAAGAGGTACACAAAACTAGATTATGTTATAAGAAATAGTTTTAAAATATTAATGAAAAAATAATACCTGAAAAAAAGTAATACAAATTGTCACCCTCTGGTTGTTTGACAATTTTTCTCCTTACATTATATGTTTGTTTACTGAAGTAACAAACACAAGGGAATTAAAATGTAGTATTTCATCAAAGGTATAATGAGTTTTATGAAATGAACAAATAAATATTACAAGCATAGTTCCACCAATTCTTTTTCACCTGTGGACATAATGAACATTACTACAGGTGCTTAGAATAATATGCTATTGCACAGATGAATGTTAAAAAAAGAGTAAAGAATGTCAATTTGTGATCTCCACGTTGGGTGGCTGCCCAGGCACCCACCTCAGAGAGAACCCTGATTACAAGTGCCGTTTTAACAACCGGTTTGCTCAACTCAACAAAAAATTAGGTATCGGAATCGGCTGAACCCTACCGCTGCTTCCCACACCCCAGCAAGCCTGCACGTGTTCTTGTCTTTCTCCTTCCTAGGCTGCAAGGGCCCTTCTCTCACCTCTGTAACTTGTTTTCTGAATCCATGCAGCTTGGCTTCTACAACTCACTGCTACCTCTGGGACTTTAAATGAACTTTCACTGTGTTTGAGTCTTGGCTCTATATTCTTCCTTAGCCAGAACTCAAGGACCAAGGTCTAACATTTGGTGCCATTTGCCATCAATATAAGTAAAGAAAATCACAGAGAGTAATACCATTGAACTCATTAACTATTAGTTTGGTTGAATCAAATACTTTCTATAATCAAAAACAGCTATTCTCGCCCTAGCTGGATTGTTCATTTGGTTAGGGCACTGTCCTGATAAGCAAAGGTTGTGGGTTTGATTCCCAGTCAGGGCACATGCAGTAAAAGAGTGATGTTCCTGTTTTTCTCTCTCTCTAAAAAAAAATTAATAAATCAATAAATAAATTTTTAAAAAATAGAAGCAGCTTTTTTCTGTTGCCAGACCATCAGGTACTTCTGGTGCCTTGAGATAGACTGCTATATTTATTTTTTCACTGCAGGCTGATACCCACTATCTCAAAAGCCCCGTGGTGCCAAACTCAAATTTATTTACATACAATTGTTTTTTAAATAGCCTGAACCATCAAAATTTTAGTCACTTTGCACCTGCCTGCTTTGCGGCACCCCACAGACTTCACCCAGCATCTTTACTTACAGATAAACTTGCAGCAATAAGCCCCCGAGCCAATGCTGCCAGGGGGGCTCTGAAAACCCAAAGACTCCATGTTAGCCCCCTCTCTCATTCTTCTCTCCGCTGGGGGTCCATCGCCTTCCTCTTCCTCTGGATTGTGGCCCTTGACAGTAAGCATTGGAGTGGTCTCATGCTGGGAGGGGAACCGTGTGCTCAAGTGCTAGCTCTGTGTTACTGCTCTTCTTGGTCACCTTTTTCTTCGGTTAGCCTAGGATTTTATTTTATTATTTTTTAAAACAGAGACAGAATCAGAGGGATAGATAGAGACAGACAGACAGGAATGGAGAGAGATGAGAAGCATCAATCATCAGTTTTTCCTTGTGACACTTTAGTTGTTCATTGATTGCTTTCTCATATGTGCCTTGACCATGGGCCTTCAGCAGACTGAGTGACCCCTTGCTCCAGCCAGTGACCTTGGGTCCAAGCTGGTGAGCCTTGCTCAAACCAGATGAGCCTGCGCTCAAGCTGGCGACCTCAGGGTCTCGAACCTGGGTCCTCTGCATCCCACTCCGACACTCTATCCACTGCGCCACCGCCTGGTCAGGCTAGCCACGGATTTTTTTAAAGCCTTTCATGGACTAATGACAGATTCAGTGGGAAAATGACAAAATGCTGCCAATTATGAGTGAGATATAACTATAGAAAGAAATATTGTGAAATACATCTGTTAAACAAAATTCAACTGAGTACATTTGAAGAGCTAACTGGCTTTCCTAAGGATTCATAAATCATGCAACACCCATCTGGCAACTAGAAGGGGTGCATGAAATGGAAGATTTTCATAGAGAGAAGGGTGGGCAAGGGAGCAACTGACAAAAGAAAGGGTTACTTTTAGACCAGGACATCTTTGGGGGGGAAGGGAATGGCAAGGGTTTTTATCATGCAGATTGCCTCTTCCTTCTTTGGTGGGGAGGTGTGGAGAGAGGACACCCCCCCACTCACACACACACATTAATTTACTGGTACTTGACTGGAAAATTCCAGACTAGTTGGTTAAGATTACACTTCTGGGAGACCTTGAAACTGCAGTAAGATCCATCATTAAATCTAAGGTCGCTATCGTGGGGTTTTTTTAGCACAAGTGATGCCATTTTGGGTCCATGATTTTCTCTTTAACATATCTGAAGTTCAGTGATTGCAATCTGAGACTATTAAGGAGAGAAAAGGTGTAGGAATTTTACAAAGATTCAGAAGATGTCAATTTGGGCTAAGTAGCCAAATAAGTTTCAAACAAATGTATTTGTTCCTATTGCCACGAAATATTCAACAGGAATAGGCCATGATCTTCATTCTGTCATTTACTAATTGTGCAAACTTGAGCAAAATTTTCATTTACAGTCTTTGAACTTCCAGCCATGTACGAATAAAATGGAGATAATCATACTTACTGTGAAGTTATTGTGAGGAATTAGCACGTGGTACCTATTAGGTTTTCTATATTTGTTAACTTCACCCTAGATATGATGGTAACATATTTTCTTTACAAGGGTTCAAAGTACAATTACTTATGATGATATATGTCATTGATCTTTATAAACAGGGGCATTGTTTTCAGTAATAATTTACTAAAAAAAATCTTAATGGTTCAAAAAGTAGAGATGGTCCAAGTCACTTGCTTACCAAAAAGACTATTCTTATAGCCTTCCCCTCAGCTCCATGTCTTAAAAGAAGTCTTTGCTCAATCACATGAGTTTAAGAGTTTTCTTCTGGCTTTCAGCCCTGGTTAGGCTTCATTTGGAAGACAATGTGGTCTAGTGGCTAGACAGAACAAAGATCTTGAAGCTGGCTGATTCCATCACTGTGTAAGGGAGGCTAGCCATAAAATCACCCATGCTGAGACTCCTGACAAGTCCTTTGACCTCCCAAGCCCCAGTCAAACCCAGGACAACAGAGTGAAATGTGCTAAAGTCAGGTTGCCTCTTCCTTAGAGTAAAGCATTTTAAACGGGCCAAAGCAATGTGAGAATTTAAAAAACAAAACAAAACAAAAAACTATAGGCAAAATGAACTCCAAATGCAATAGCAAAAAAATGAGAATAAAAATATCATTGGTTCACATAAAAAACCAATATTTGAATCATGGAATAGCGATTCCCCAGGTCCTTCATGCTAGATATTTAAGCTCCCATGATGCCAAGAACTGTAAATTCTGATGTCTCAAGTGTAGACTCAGAAAAACAAATGGAAGGGATTACTTATATACGTAGAAGAATCCCCTTTCGATCCAAACTTGTACCATGTGTGGGAAAGAAGATGGTCTATTTTTCTTAGAACCTCACATTGAACTTCATAACATTGTGAAGATTTTTGTTTTAAAGTGATCTAATCCAAGGCAAAGACCTGGAAAGTATTTGCTATAGGAAGAAGCAGGAGGGAAGAATGCAGTAAGACCAGAGCCTGCATCCTGAAAGATGCCCAGCGTCTATAATGATTCACCCTGCATTCTAGGTCCCAGATAACATTTGAAACCCATCAAACTGTTTGAACATACACATAAATGTGCAACATCCAAAAATCTCTATAACACATGCCCAAGGATCTAATGCCATCTAAAGGAAGCTGTGGCAAATTGCAAAATAAATACGTGACTTAAAACTGGATACAAACATAAATAAGATGTTGTTAGTTTAATATTATTAATAATATTAATCATTAGGCTTAATATTATGGAGCTAAGAACAACAAATCCTCTATTGATTCTGTTGGGGAAGAAAAAGAATTTTCCTTCTACCCTCCTAAATTCTTCTGGCTGGTCTAATAATATTCCGGTGACACACAGCAGATTAACAGGAGACAATTGCATAAGGAAGGATGTCACATAAACATGAAAAGTTTTCATGTAAAGCGAATTGAGGTATACATGTCATTCTGAACTACGGAGAGGAGAAGGAAGTAGGGGGTCTGAGACTTCAAAGAGAAGTAAGGCAATCCACAGGGAGATGAAAGTTAATATTTAGTGAACAGTTGTTGAGCCATCTTGAAACAATGGGATACAGAGAGGACTTTGATAAAATGGGCCTTGTTCAATTTCTCCTTGTCTACCACACCTAATTCATATTAAACTATAGTGATCTATGGTAGTAAGTCCCTTCTTGGAGCAGGCCCTCTATCTTAAAGTCTTTTAGGCAGTTAGGGATACGGTCAAAGGTTTTTCCTGAGTCTTTCCTTTCTTGAAAATAACCAGCTTAAAACAATCAATTTCCCAAAAAGGCATATTTTGGGGTGGCTGCCCACCCTCAATTGCATATAATACCTATTAAAGCCAATAAAGCTTTTGTCCAAAAATTTCACATAAGCAAAATTAAAATACAAATAAGAGGCAAGAGGGGGAAAAAGTGTGAGAGCGTGTGTGTGTGTGTGTGTGTGTGTGTGTGTGGCGTATGTTTATCATGGTGATAAATCAAATAAACATAATTAAAACTGCACAGGGAATAGTCTTTTTAAAATGTGATGCTGCTGAACTAAAGGTGGAAGCAACCCAAATGTCCATTGATAAATGAATGGGTAAGCAGAACATGAAACAAAATGTGGTGTAATCCTGCAGTGGGATGTTACCCATCTTTCAAAAGGAAGAATTCTGAGCCATGCTACAACACAGAGAGGGGAGTCAGTGTTTAAAGAGTTCCAGTTAGGGAAGATGAAAACGTTTTTGAAATTGATGGTGGTGTTGGTTGCACAACCATGCGAATATACTAATTACCCCAGAACTCTACACTTAAAAATGGTTATAATGGTAAATTTTATGTTAAGTATATTTCACCATAATAAAAAACTTCAATGCTTGTGTGAGAGGGATAAGATACATTAATGTACTGTTGATGGATGGAAAAAATGATGTCATATTCCTGGAAAATAATGTGACAATATGGAACAAGAAATTCTTACATGGTTATACCCTGTGATTTATTAGTTCTATGTCCAGGACTCCATCCAAAAAATATGTATGTAACAGAGATATGTTCAAAGAATTATGTACAAGGATGATCATCAAAGCCTTATTTATAATAGAGAAAAATAGAAAACAGCTTACAAATCCTCTAACAGGGGAATAGATAAATAAATTATAGAAGACCCATTTAGAATAGTGTGCTGCAATTAAAACTATGTTTATGAAGAATGTAATGATATGTAGAATTAAGTTGAAAAAAAGAGAATCCTTATTTATTTTTGTTTGTGTATTTTACAACCATTCTAAGAATTTCTTGTTAATTGGGAAAATATGTACATATATATATATATATAATTTGTGATGATGAAAGAGTTGAATTCTCTATTTCATATTTATTATAAAGTTATTTTTATTTAAGTAAAGCCTCAGTAATTCATGTCACATTACAGTAATGGTGAAGACAAAATGTTTTTTACTATATTCTGTTTTAATTTAATGAGAAATCTGTAGAGACTGTTTAAGGCTTTGGTTGAGATATAATTAGTTCTTTATGGCCCTGGACAGTTGGCTCAGTGGTAGAGCATCAGTCTGGCATGTGGGTGTCCTGGGTTTGATTCCTGGTCAAAGCACATAGAAAAAGCAACAATTGCCTGACCTGTGGTGGCGCAGTGGAGAAACCGTCGACCTGGAATGCTGAGGTCACCGGTTCGAAACCCCAGACTTGCCTGGTTAAGGCACATATGGGAGTTGATGCTTTCTGCTCCTCCCCCTCTTCTCTCTCTCTCTCTCTCTTTCTCTCTGTCTCCTCTCTCTAAAATGAATAAACTAAACAAAAAAAAGAAAAAGAAAAAGAAACCATCTACTTCTCCCCCCCTCCTCTCGCTCTCTCTCTCCCTCTGTCTTTCTCTCTTCATGGTTCAATTGGTTCAAGCATGTTGCCCTGGATGCTAAGGATGGCTCCACCTCAGGTGCTAAAAATAGCTTGGTTGTGAGTAGTCTCAGATGGGCAAAGCATTGGCCCCAGATGGGGGTTGCCAGGTGGATCCTGGTCAGGGCACATGCAGGAGTCTGTCTCTCTATCTCCCCTCTTCTCAATTGGAAAGAAGAAGAAGAAAAAATACTAGTCTTTTATTTCACAGAAAAAAATTATTTGGACATTCAAATGTTTAAAAAATTCATACCATATCTATCACTATGAGAATCCAATATGAGTGAAATTGTAATAGGACCTTAATACTATAAAACAAGGCCAGCATCAGTGGCTGCAGCTCAAGGGTGGAGAAAAGGCTAAAGAGGACCAAGGTCCTTGATCTCAAGCTTCTTCCAATGACAGGGTAGCTCGTGTTTGCTGGAGAGAGAAAGAGCCATTCTCCATGGCTTGGTTACCAATCTTTTTTCTTTTTTTTTTACAGAGACAGAGAGAGTGATAGAGACAGAAAGGAATGAAGAGAGATGAGAAACATCAATCATCAGTTTTTCATTGCAACACCTTAGTTCATTGATTACTTTCTCATATGTGCCTTGACCGTGGGCCTTCAGCAGACTGAGTGACCCCTTGCTCCAGCCAGTGACCTTGGGTCAAGCTGGTGAGCTTTTTGCTCAAGCCAGATGAGCCTGCGCTCAAGCTGGTGACCTCAGGATCTCGAACCTGGGTTTTCCGCATCCCAGTCCGATGCTCTATCCACTGAGCCACCGCCTGGTCAGGCGGTTACCAATCTTTTTTATCTTTCATCTCATATTGCTTCTAGACCCACAGCTACAGTTGGGTGCCAACATGCCCCAGGGTCAGAACTGCAAAAATCTGATTTAGAAGGAGAAAACTGCGTCCTGATACATAATACAGACTAAACTATTATAGGCTCAGATCCTTCAGAACAAAGGTTGTAGGAATCCAGTCAGGTAAAGAATCCCAACAGTGACAGTGCTGGATGAGGACAAGAAGATTATGGAATGGGAGGTGAAGGAAGTGATGAAAATCATCCTTGGCCTTGTAACAGTTATAGAAATAAGAGGGGTAGCGCCCTGGCCGGTTGGCTCAGCGGTAGAGCGTCGGCCTAGCGTGCGGAGGACCCGGGTTCGATTCCCGGCCAGGGCACATAGGAGAAGCGCCCATTTGCTTCTCCACCCCTCCGCCGCGCTTTCCTCTCTGTCTCTCTCTTCCCCTCCCGCAGCCAAGGCTCCATTGGAGCAAGGATGGCCCGGGCGCTGGGGATGGCTCTGTGGCCTCTGCCCCAGGCGCTAGAGTGACTCTGGTCGCAACATGGCGACGCCCAGGATGGGCAGAGCATCGCCCCCTGGTGGGCAGAGCGTCACCCCCTGGTGGGCGTGCCGGGTGGATCCCGGTCGGGCGCATGCGGGAGTCTGTCTGACTGTCTCTCCCTGTTTCCAGCTTCAGAAAAATGAAAAAAAAAAAAAAAAAAAAAAAAAAGAGGGGTAGCAGCTATGCCACCCCCTTTTTGTAAAAACACATACTCACTATCTATCTACCTATCTATTTATCTTTTCTATGTATACAGATACACACCAGATTGTTATTTCTTACAGATTTTTCCCCCTTTCTCTTCCTCACTACATTGAGTGAGAACTGGTCACCAGGACTCCGAGGCGCCACATCAGGGAGGATTGCATATCATCACCTGGAGAACCTTTAGGTGTATACCATGGCTGATAGCATTTTGGTCTGGTCTCCCCCTTGCTGAGAAGATGTCAATCTTTTTGTTTGCATGATGGATGGTTGCTTCATGTTAGGCAGAATTATAAAGGTACTCTTCTCTTGGTCTAAGGGTAAGAATGGATGCTGGAGAGCAAAAAGGGCTAGACTCTGCTCTCAGATGCTCTACTCTTCATCTCATGGTTCCTTCTCCCACTAGCTTCAACATAGGTCCAGCCAATCAGAGGTACTGGCAGAAGAATGGAGGACAAGAGGAGGGAAGAAGGTAAATTATCTCTAACTTTGTTTCATGCAGCACCTGCAGAAGTTGTTATTCTTGGTTTTGGTTCTTGCCAGGAAGCCCTTTCTGTCCCAGCTCCGGGGTAAGCTGAGTATCCTCCATTCTAGCCCATTTTCTGGACTTTGGTAAGTACACCTCCTCAAGTTGTCCTCCTGCTATGGGCTGGTGGTGACATCTTGCATTACTAAGTTTCTGGGTTGCCTCAGTGTCCTATGCTTGACTTCTCAACTTTTTTTTTTCTTTTAAAAGATTTTATTTATTTATTTTAGAGAGAGGAAAGAGAAAGAAAGACAGGGAAAAGTGGGAGATATCAACTCATAGTAGTTGCTTCTTGTATGTGCCTTGACCAGGCAAGCCCTGGGTTTTTTGGGTATTTATTTATTTATTTATTTATTTATTTAATTTTTACAGAGACAGAGTGAGAGTCAGAGAGAGGGATAGATAGGGACAGACAGACAGGAACAAAGAGAGATGAGAAACATCAATCATCAGTTTTTCCTTGCGACACCTTAGTTGTTTGTTGATTGCTTTCTCATATGTGCCTTGATGCGGGCCTTCAGCAGACCGAGTAACCCCTTGCTCAAGCCAGCGACCTTGGGTCCAAGCTGGTGAGCTTTGCTCAAACCAGATGAGTCCGCGCTCAAAGCTGGCGACCTTGGGGTTTCGAACCTGGGTCTTTCGCATCCCAGTCCGACACTATCCACTGTGCTACCGCCTGGTCAGGCCATTTAATTATCTTAATTAATATCCCCTCTTGTGAAAGACCTTGAGCAGTTTCTGTTTTCCTGACTGGACTTAGATGGAAACAGATATGTATTTCATTACAAATAACTTCAAATCTTTTGCAAATAGATAGGAATTTTTAAAAATAAAAAATATTTGGGCCTGACCTGTGGTGGCGCAGTGGATAAAGCTTCGACCTGGAACACTGAAACACTGAGGTCCCCGATTTGAAACTCTGCACTTGTCTGGTCAAGGTTCATATGGGAGTTGATGCTTCTGCTACCCCCCTTCTCTCTCTCTCTCTCTCTCTCTCTCTCTCTCTTCTTTCTAAAATGAATAAATTTTTAAAAATTTAAGAAAAGAATGAATGCCTGACCTGTGGTGGTGCAGTGGATAAAGCGTCAACCTGGAAACACTGAGGTTGCCGGTTCAAAACCCTGGACTTGCCTGGTCAAGGCACATATGGGAGTTGATGCTTCCTGCTCCTCCCCCCTTCTCTCTCTCTCTTTCTCCCCTCTCTATAATGAATAAATAAAATCTAAAAAAAAAAATTCATAAAAAAAGAATGAAAATAAATAAAGGCAACTGTGTGGGCAGTTCTTTAAAAAGAATAAAAATAAAAAATATTTAATTCATCTAAATACTTGAAAAATTTTTTTTTTTTTAAGCACAGGACATTTTGTAGACACTAGCAGAACTTTTTTTTTTTTTAATTTTTATTTATTTATTAATTTTAGAGAGGAGAGGGAGAGACAGAGAGAGAGAGAGAAGAGAGACAGAGAGAGAGAAGGGGGGAGGAGCTGGAAGCATCAACTCCCATATGTGCCTTGACCGGGCAAGCCCAGGGTTTTGAACCGGCAACCTCAGCATTTCCAGGTCGATGCTTTATCCACTGCGCCACCACAGGTCAGGCTAAATACTTGAAATTTTATCACAATCATCTTTTGTAAAAATCAGTTATTGACTTTATAAAATATTAAAAAAACTTTGTCCTTTTGTAAATTATGAAGTCCTTTAATGTAAGATGGTGTTACTATTTATATGAATACTACTGAATATTTTTCTTGTAATGTGGCAAGGAAATGATCTTTTAAATTTTAGTCTCTTAATTTACACAATGAATATAGATAATCTTCTGGTGGATGAAATTTCACAAACCTACTCAAAGAAGTCTATTTCCCTATTTGACTAAGTCCTAAGTATATTCTTCCAGGCATTTTTTTTCTCCTTAAAATTGCACGTGAAGTTGCAAATAATCCAGATGTTACTGATTTGTTTACAGTTAAGTAATCAGCATTGTTTGGTATAAAACATTTGAAGACCTATAATATGATGCTTTCAAATATCTTTATCCTTTGAAGACCAAGGTTGAGTACTGCCAAGCCTAAGTGAAACTTGAACTACGCGAGACTCAAGTCCAGTGAACCTGAGAGCTTTTAAATTCACTAAGACCCAAAGCTAACTAATGTTTTAACATCTGGCTCTTGACACCAAGCCATGAAGGAAGAGTGGGTTATTTACTATTTTTTTGTGTGGGGGGAGGGTTGATGATTAATTCTATTCTAGTTGAAGGTTTCTATTCAATCACAAATTTTATTTAATGATTTATGATTTTGACCAGATGGCTTCAAGATCACACTGCACTGGCATGCAAGAAAGCAGCCAATGTTTTTGGCTTCTATTCTGAAACAATGTTTTGTTTTTTTACTGATCAAATGAGATAAGCAATTGCCAAATAATTCCTAAACATTGTTTTCCACTTATCCAATTTTAGTAAACTGATGTACAGCCAAGGTCTTTGAAGAATTTAAGTATATCGAACGAACAAATGCCCAACAGTATGGCAGAGTGATTGAACATAAGTTTTTGAGTCAGTAGGACTGGGGTGTGGATTCTAGCTGTATTAGTTACATGAAGGTCCTCCTCTGTAGCTGAAGATAAATAAGAATAGTAGCTGTCTCATGGAGCTATGATAATTAAAAGGAAAAATATATGTGAAGAGCTGAGTATATTGCCTGGCACATAATATATATTCCACCAGCTAATATGATTTTTATACATTATTTAGAACACACTTTTTCCACATTAGAAAATCTTTTTATATAAAATGATGACATCTCTATATGTGGGTAAAACCAGTGAAACTTTTGCGATCAGTGGACAGTTTGTTCATCTGTATATATAGGTATATATACACATAAATATTTTAAGATTTTAGTTATTAATTTTAGAGAAAGAAAGGCGGTAGTGGTTAAGAGCAGGAAGCATCAACTCGTAGTTGCTTCGCATATGTGCATTGACTGGGCAAGTCCGAGATTTTGAACTGGTGACCTCAGCATTCTATTACAGGTGGACACCTAATCCACTGAGCCACCACGGGTCAGGCTCATCTGTATATATTATAATTTTGTTTTGCTTTTGTTTATTTTTTCAAATAGCATTTTATATGGTTCAAAATTCAAAAGCTACAAAAAATATCCAATGAAAGAACTGTCTATCATCTCTATATCTGGGTTACACAGGTTTACTCCTTCCTTATAAGGCAACCAATGTCAGCACTTTTCTGGTGAATCCATATGAGATATGTTATGCATATACAAACAAATAAATATGATCTCTTCCTTTTACATAAACAGTAGCATGTTATGCAATTTGCTTGTTACTGCACTTGCTGTTTTTGCTTTAAGTGTATTCTATCATTCCACATCAATATGGCTGCATAGAATTGCATACTTTATTTTAACCAGTGCCTTATTTATGGAAATTTAGGTTGTTTCCAGGTTTTTGCTATTACAAATAATGTTGCAACAAATAACCTCATCTATGCATTATCTGTAGGGCAAATTCCGAGAAGAAGACCTGCTGGGTCAAACAGTGCGTGTAATTGTAATTTCGATGGGTTATTTTCAAATGGTTCCCCATAGAGATCACATCATTTTATAAACCAACCAACAATGTTTGTGGACATTTAAAAGTCTATTTTTAGGGCTAGTAACAGATCAAAGGTTCAGCTAGCTCAACAGTGCATGAGTTGGTCTGCATAGACTTTGAGCCCCACGTTCTATTCTTTTTTTAAGTGTTAACCCCCCCCCCCCCCCCGCAGAAGCATACCTCATAGAGATTTCCTTTTGTCTCCATGGTGACACCTATTTAGAAATCTCAAATTATTGTTCCTAGGTTACAAGAGTAAGAACTAGATTAAAACATGCTGCCCACTCCATGTTTTAAATAGGAAAGAGATAAGAAAAATCTTCATAGGCAAACAGTGGTACGCATACCGTGTCTGGGGGTTATTCGGTTTAGGACTTTTCTTAGTGTGTAAATAGGGGTCTATTTTTCTGCTCTCCAGGGTCTCTTCAATTTTGCCCTCTGGCTTTTGAGAAAGAAACTCTAATTTGTTTTCTTTACTGGAAGACCGGGAAAGAGGGCAGGAGGCAAGCGGGCAATTACAGGTTGGCACTTAATTTTCAGTCTCTCTTAGTAGAGAATTTTTGCTCTTTTCTGGTGTAGCTCTTGATAACGTAAATGCATCTGAATTTCCTTTTTTGCTATTAAGAATTAGAATTGTAATAAACAGTGTTTTCCAAAGACAAAAATAATTTCCTTTTTTACTTCGGTAGTAATCAGAAAAAAAAAAATTCAACTGAGCTATTAGAAAATCTCACAGAAGTAATCACATATATAATCCTAACTGTTACCAGTTACAGAAAAAAAGTCCCTCTAAGCTATCCTTCAGAAACATCAGAGAGGTATGTATGTGTGTGTTCCTACCCCTTGGGGTCCATTTGTGAAAATCTGTCCACTTGAAGTAAGGATTCGATTGGCCGTGAATGCACTTATTTGCAACACTAAATAGTTCATTTGTGAATGTGTGCCCATCTGCAGATTAACTGTCTTTTGCATTGGGCTAAACCACAGGAAGGTATTTAAAACAAAAGCTTTCTGAGGCCTTAAGCTTTCACTAGAATCTCCTTCCCCAGTGTTAATTTTAAATGCAAATTTAACATTAAGCGGAGCCTGAATTAATTGGTCCAGCTTTTTGACGCTTTTCAGAGTAAAAGCTTTTATCCTTGCTGTTCCTTGATTGGAACAAAATTAGTCTTTGAATTCTGAATGACTTGTAATTTCAGTTAAAAGAGAAAGCAAAGAAAAAGCAAAACTTTGTCGATTGTGTGATAATAACTCAAATCGGTTATTTGCCATACTTGAGAACAAAAACTTAATTGGTATGACAAGTATTTTGCTTTTTTTATTATTATTATTATTCGTTTTGACATCCTAAATACAGCTACCGAAACATTTTCTGATTGCAAGTCGTCAATACAGCCCCACCCAGCTTTTCAGGCTTCTCTCCAGGAACAGATGTAGAGTTGAAATGTGAGCTACAGCAAGTGAATCTTGAGTAGATTGTCTTTCCATATCTTTATAAAGGGAGAGGTGGCTATTCCTGCATGTCACAGCAAGTAGAGTGAAGTATTGTATTAGCCAAACTCAAGCCGGGAGATAAAAAGGGCAAAGAGAAGAGAAGGGGAAGGGGAAGGGA
Organism: Saccopteryx leptura; assembly: GCF_036850995.1. Taxonomy (NCBI): domain Eukaryota; kingdom Metazoa; phylum Chordata; class Mammalia; order Chiroptera; family Emballonuridae; genus Saccopteryx; species Saccopteryx leptura. The sequence goes on along the minus strand of NC_089503.1, from coordinate 214,367,396 downwards.
GACACTTGGTATTCTAACAGGGGAGATTTTATGTGGAGAATAGGTTATTCAGGAGTTGTAGGACTGAGAAAGCAAGATTGGAGCACTGGGGTGACCCAGAGCCAACAGCAGAAGCAACGGCTCCATCTAGGTCTGGGGAAACAAAATGGAAAGCAATGGGACTCCTAGTCACCTCTTTGGACGAAGGGCCCCCTTAGGCTGGGGATTGGCATTGCCAAGTGCGTGCTGCCTGGCCACCGCCGAGGGGCTGGTGAAGCTGGGGGTGCTGAAAGCTGGGCCTACACAGTCAGAACAGCAAAGATCAGGAAAGATGCCTCTCCTTTCTTCCTCTCACCTTCCAGGTGCAATCCAATGCTTCCTAATGGCAGAACTCGACAGCCAGATGGCAAAGGAGTCTGGGAAATTGGAATTTGTAAAAAGTCTCAGTCCTAGCATCAACAGTGAAACTATGTGTATGGTTGGTGGATAATGGGAAAGGTCAGACCCGGGAACTTTGTCTAGGACTGCCCACAACCAAGCACCCCAAAAGAAATTTCCCAGGAACCCTTTGGAAAACAGCGACCATCTGCCAGCCAGTGAGATTTCACCACGTCATATTAGCCCGATGTAAGGCCAGCAGCCAAGGCCAGGGCCAGCATCACAGCCGCCCGGCCCATGCAGGTTCGTATTGGATTCGGACAGTCGGTAAAGAAACAACGGAGCCACAAACTGGTGGGCCATCATTTTTAATTCTAGCTTGCACCCGGCAGGCAAGTAAAAAATACACACTGGGCTCCAAAACCCACTCACATTCAGTGCTCACAAAGCACTGACTTATCCAAGTTCCCTAGAATCAAAGGTTTCTAGCTCACCAGCCTTATTCACCTCTGTTCCCCATCTCCTTCCTTCTCCACCGTCCAACTGCACAAACTGGCCTCTCACTCAATACTCCGCCATCTTGGCTGCTTCTCCTGGCCTCCTCCACGTGGCCTCCTTCTGCTCTCTGCTCTGCTCTCTCCTCTAATGATAATCTCAGGAGCCAAGAGCGCAAGCTCCCGCTCCGTCCCCATTTTATATTGTAGCTTCACAACCTCTAATACAATATACAAAATAGGGAAGTCTCTAATACAAAGTCACTTCTCTGAGGCATGATTGGATTGTACCACCCCACATCAAAAAGGGTGGGAAAGGCTTAATCACAAAACCAAGCCCCAGGCTACAAGGATTCTCAACACACATTAATATCACCTGGGCGTCGGCCTCCATCTTTAACAAAGTGAGCATAATACATTTTATCTGCCCAACACCCAACTTCCCTAGAGGACCCCTTTAAATATTTCCCACGCGGGTCACCACTTGCGACTTCTTTGGCCTCCATCTTACCTCGGGGCCAGGGAACCTCGCCAGGTGGGATGCCCTGTACTCAATAAAGCCTTTTGTTATTCCACACTTCGTGGCTCAGGCCCCTTCCTTCCTTCCCGGGCGGGGGGTGGGGGGGGGTGGGGGGGTGTACCTTACACTATGTATTATGTAAGGGTCAATTTGGTGTTGTAGGATTCAATTACTTGAATTTTTACAGAAAGCAAATCAAAATACTATGTGCCAATAAAGCTTAGACATTTGCAGGTTACTCTATTTTTGTAAAGAGTTTTATATTTAAAAAATTCCACTTACTGGTTAGTTTACTAGAGAACTAATAAAACCACTAAGGATATTAAATCAGTAATAATGATTTTCATGAATTATTGAAATATAGTCTATGTCTACAGAGTAAAGAGGAAATGGAGTATTATATCTGTATTACTTGTTGATTGCTATATAACAAATTATGTCAGAGTTTAGGTGCTTAATACAACAAACCTTTGTTATCTCACTGAGTTTCTGAGGTCAAGGGTCTCAGAACCTCAGAATTAAGAATCTGAGCGTAGCTGGATGGGTCTGGCTCCAGGTTTCTCATGAGGGTGCAGTCAAGATTTCAGCCAGGACTGCAGTCATCTGAAAGATTGACTGAAGTGGAGAATTTGCTCCAACGCTCTCTATGGCTGTTGGTAGGAGTCCCTAGTTCCTTACCAAGAGAACCTCTCTGAAATTCTGCTTAGGACCTGTAGTAACTAGCTTCTTCCAGAGTCACTTACCTATGAGAGAGGGAGTGTAAGAGAGCAACCAAAATGCCAAAAGTTGCTTCTATTGCCTAATCTCAGAAGTGACATACCATCACTACCATCACTTTGGCCTCTTCTGCATTCTATTGATCAGGCAGGTGAACCTCGGTACAAAGTGGGATACTTACAAAAGGGTGTGAACACTATGAGGCAGGGATCATTGGGGGCCATCTATACACTGCCTACCACATTATCTAAATTGCTTTTCTTTTAATTTTTTAAGACTGTATTCATTTTAGAGAGGAGAGAGGAGAGAGAGAGAGAGAGAGAGAGAGAGAGAGAGAGAGAGAAGGGGGGACGATCAGGCAGCATCAACTCCCCTATGTGCCTTGACCAGGCAAGCCCAGGGTTTTGAATTGACGACCTCAGCATTCCAGGTCGATGCTTTATCCACTGTGCCACCACAGGTCAGGCCACAATATCTAAATTTTCAATGAAAAAAAAAACCTCTAGAAAACTTTTTTTTTTTTAAGTGAGAGCGAGAGAGGGACAGAGACAGAGACAGACAGGAAAGGAGAGAGATGAGAAGCATCAACTCATAGTTGCAGTACCTTAGTTGTTCATTGATTGCTTCTCATATGTGCCTTGATCCAGGGGCTCTCGATGAGCCAGTGACCTTGTGGTCAAGCCAGCGACCTTTGGGTTCAAGCCAGCAACCATGGGGTCATGTCTGTGATCCCACAATCAAGCTGGTGACCCCACGCTCATGCTGGTGAGCCCATGCTCAAGTCGGCAGTCTCAACCTCAGGGTTTTGAACCTAGATCCTCCGCATCCCAGGTTGACGCTCTAACCATTGTGCAACTGTGCCACTACCAGGTCAGGCCATTTTTTTAAATTATTTATTTCTTTACTTATTTCTTTCTTTATTTATTTTTTTACTTTTATTAATTTTTAGAGAGGAGAGAGAATGAGAGGGGGGGGAGGGAGGAGTAGGAAGCATCAACTCCCATATGTGCCTTGACCAGGCAAGCCCAGGGTTTTGAACCAGCAACCTCAGCATTCCAGGTTGACGCTTTATCCACTGCACCACCACAGGTCAGGCCCAGGCCATTTTTTTAACAAAAAATTCCATCCAGTATAACTATTAGCTGAAAACTTGTCAGAGCAAACAGACTTAAGGCATTGTGTACAAGGTAAAAAAAGTTAATTGACTTATTTGCATAAGATGAATTTGATTAATTCTATTAGTTTTCAGAAGCATTGAATCTTTCAGGTTTTATTTGATTAAAATGTCTGTTACCTGGCCAGGTGGTGGCGCAGTGGAAAGAGCATCGGACTGGGATTTGGAGGACCCAGGTTTGAGACCCCGAGGTCACCAGCATGAGCGCGGGCTCATCTGGTTTGAGCAAAAGCTCACCAGCTTGGACCCAAGGTCTCTGGCTCAAGCAAGGGGTTACTTGGTCTGCTGAAGCAAGGCACATATGAGAAAGCAATCAATGAACAACTAAGGTGTCGCAATGTGCAACGGAAAACTAATGATTGATGCTTCTCATCTCTCTGTTCCTGTCTGTCCCTGTCTATCCCTCTCTCTGACTCTCTGTCTCTGTAAAAAACAAAAAAAACCCCAAAAAACAAAACAAAACAAAAAATGTCTGTTTAGCTGGATGAAAAATGGTGAAGAGATTAAGAAAAAAACAGACACAGACAACAGTAATGATTGCAGGAGGGAGAAGGGGTGGGGGAGGGGGGAAGGTTAGAAGGACAGCTGGTGATGGAGGGACACTGGACTTGGGGTGCTGAACACAATGCAGTGTACAGATGATGTGCTGTAGAATTCTGCACCTGAAACTTGTATAATGCTATTAACCAGTGTCATCTCAATAAATTCAATTAAAAAAAGATAAAATGTCTCTGTTTAAAGAGTTCTTTGCTTTTGCTGATCAGAAATGGCTTCCTCAGAGTGAACTTTTTACTTCAGATGTGGTTTCTTGAAAAGTTTCAGAATTTAATGCTAACAAGTAAAGATCCTTTGAAAGTAAGTGAGTTTCTATAAGTTCTGGCCCAGTTTAAAAACATAGGCTCTTTTAAGGTTGCCTGAACAGCAAGCTATATTTGGGGATTTGGCATAGAGAGGGTCTGTGTTGGATTAGGTCTCAAAATACCTCAAGTATTTCCTTAAACAGGCCCATGGTCAAATACAACAGGTGTTTTACTTCTAATTTTGGAAGCAGAAGCAGCCAGTTTAGAGTGAGACTGTTATGTACTCATTCAGAGGGAGTGAGGACAATATGTAATTTTGCCAAGACATCAAGTGTAGAAAAAACCGGAAATGTGTTATTCTTCTAATACTTCTGATAACAAACCACATTTTAACAAGATAACATAGCATTTTGATAAAGACCTCTGTTTTCTTAGTATTTAATAATTTATTTAAAAAATATTGAAAGTGAACTCTAGTGTCAGGTTCTATACTACAATACTTATTGAAATAATTATGTCCATTCTTATTTTGATTATACTGTTGTCAGTGAATTAAATTTTTGCAATGGAAAACAAAGACATTGTAAAATTAAGGATATATTTGGTTTCCTTTTCTTGTCAAAATATTTTAAAGGAATTTGGGGGCTTTAGAAGATGGTGATATTACTTTATTAAAAAATGGAAGCACATTTAAATAAGATTAAAATATAGATAAGCCTTAAAATAGAAAATAGTCTTGAAACACTATTACTTACTCAAAATGAAGTTATTGTGCACATAAAAGTGAGCAGTTTTTTAAAAATTATTTTTACTTATTCATTTCAGAGAAGAGAGAGAGAGAGAGAGAGAGAGAGAAGGTGAGGAGGAGCAGGAAGCATCAACTCCCCTATGTGCCTTGACAAGGCAAGCCCAGGGTTTCCAACTGGTGACCTCTGCGTTCCAGGTCACGGCTGATATCCACTGTGCCACCACAGGTCAGGCAAAAGTAAGCATTTTTTATTTGAATGACTTTAAAAAATTAAAGCAGTTATCATAAACTTTTTAATTATAAGCATACATAAATTTTCAAATGTGAAGTCCCTGAAAATGTTTCTAATATATCCTCAAAATTTTCAGCAATGCAATCTTAGCATGATATATACAAGTATATTTTCCATAAATACACACTGAATGAGATTAACTTCAGAAATTCTTACAGAAAAAATACTAAAATAAATGGTAGGAAAGGCATGGTTTCTTGGCATATGAGAAAGTCTGTTGTTGCCCTGGCTCAGTTGGTTAGAGTGTTGGTTCTATACACCAAGGCTGTGGGTTCCATCCCCAGTCAGGGCAATGTATAAATAAGTAGAATGACACACTGATGTTTTATCTCTCTCCCTTTCTCTCTCTCTCTCTCTCTCTCTCTCTCTCTTTCTTTCTCTCAAATCAATAAATAAATTTAAAAGAAATAGGCCCTGGCCGGTTGGCTCAGTGGTAGAGTGTCGGCCTGGTGTGCAGGAGTCCCAGGTTCGATTCCCGGCCAGGGCACACAGGAGAAGCGCCCATCTGCTTCTCCACCCCTCCCCCTCTCCTTCCTCTCTGTCTCTCTCTTCCCCTCCAGCAGCCAAGCAGCCAAGACTCCATTGGAGCAAAGTTTGCCCGGGCGCTGAGGATGGCTCTGTGGCCTCTGCCTCAGGCACTGGAGTGGCTCTGGTTGCAGCAGAGGGGTGCCCCAGATGGGCAGAGCATCGCCCCCTGGTGGGCATGCAGGAGTCTGACTGCCTCCCTGTTTCCAACTTCAGAAAAATACAAAAAATACAAAAAAAAAAAAAAAGTCTGAACATGATAGGATCTATTAATTTGAAGAACTCAATTTTTAAGCTCTATGGTTGTGTTACTTTACTTTGAATTCATCTGTGGATTTAAAAGGCAAGCCCTGTTAAAAAGAAAGAAAAGAAAGAAAAGAAAAAAGGCAAGCCATGTTGTAAGTACTGTAGTGGTAAATCTCAGTAATTGAATAAGATTATGCACCGTAAATATGTATTTTTTTTAAAGGTCAGTGTGTCGTAGGTGTTTCTGTTTTTTTTAGATTGTTTAAAAATTTTATTCATTTTCAGAGAGAGGAGAGAAAGAATGGGGGGAAAGAGCACATATCAACTCAAATGTGTGCCCTGACCGGGCAAGCCCAGGGTCTAAAACCCGTGACCTGAGCGTTCCAGGTCAACACTCCATCCACTGTGCCATCGCAGGTCAGGTGGTAAATATGTTATTTATTTATTTATTTTTTGTGTTTTTCTGAAGCTGGAAACGGGGAGAGACAGTCAGACAGACTCCCGCATGCGCCCGACCGGGATCCACCCGGCACGCCCACCAGGGGCGTCGCTCTGCCCACCAGGGGGCGATGCTCTGCCCCCACGGGGGCGTCGCTCTGCCGCGACCAGAGCCACTCTAGCGCCTGGGGCAGAGGCCAAGGAGCCATCCCCAGCGCCCGGGCCATCTTTGCTCCAATGGAGCCTTGGCTGCGGGAAGGGAAGAGAGAGACAGAGAGGAAGGAGGGAGTGGGGTGGAGAAGCAAATGGGCGCTTCTCCTATGTGCCCTGGCCGGGAATCGAACCTGGGTCCCCCGCATGCCAGGCCGACGCTCTACCGCTGAGCCAACCGGCCAGGGCCAAATATGTTATTTTTAAAGATTTTACTTATTGATGTTAAAGAAAGGAAAGAAAGAGAGACAGAAGGATGGTGAGGGAGGGGCAGTGTGTGAGGAAGAGCAGGCAGCACCAACTCTAGCTGCTTCTAATATGTGCCTTGACCAGGCAAGCCTGGGGCTTTGAACCCAGCAACCTCAGTGTCTCATGTCAATGCCTTATCCACTGTGCCACCACAGATCAGGCTGCTGTGTAAATGTTTCTGAGGAAAAGTAACAAGTTTGACTTGAAACTAGATTTTTCTAAGTGATTCCATAATGTTCATTTCCCTACCACATGTACAAAATTTAATATTGGGACAATAAAATCTTAGGTCACAATAATTTGTTTCTTTAAAAACAGCACAATTGGAAAAACAATCTTTAAATACTAAGAAATCAAATTGAGACGCTTTAAGGTGAATGCACAATTCACTAGTGGCTTGCACTGAGAGTACTGAAAACTAATTTCTAGAATTTTCAGTGATTTGTGTTGGACCCTCACTCAGGGTACTGCCTTATCCCCATTCGCGTTTCTTGGACTACATGCCTAAACCTATAGTCACACCCCACTTTTTCCTTCTCCCCAACTCTACCTTGGCCTCAAGACTGGAGTAAAATTTATGATTAGCCGTGTATTTAAGTAATTAGGATATCATCTGCTGTTGAATTTTAGCAAAATAAAATTCTGGAGTCAATCACAACAATATGCTGGGTTCTCAACCTAGCCTGTCACTCAACTTCATTGGGTGGGAAATTGAGCTGGAAGCCTCAAGCACTGCGGGAAGCCATGGCAAGTCTAACATATCATCAAACAATTACAAGATGAAAAAAAATTTTTTTTTTTTTTTTTGCATTTTTCTGAAGCTGGAAACAGGGAGAGACAGTCAGACAGACTCCCGCATGCGCCCGACCGGGATCCACCCGGCACGCCCACCATGGGGCGACGCTCTGCCCACCAGGGGGCGATGCTCTGCCCATCCTGGGCGTCGCCATGTTGCGACCAGAGCCACTCTAGCGCCTGAGGCAGAGGCCACAGAGCCATCCCCAGTGCCCGGGCCATCTTTGCTCCAATGGAGCCTCGGCTGCGGGAGGGGAAGAGAGAGACAGAGAGGAAGGCGCGGCGGAGGGGTGGAGAAGCAAATGGGCGCTTCTCCTGTGTGCCCTGGCCGGGAATCGAACCCGGGTCCTCCGCACGCTAGGCCGACGCTCTACCGCTGAGCCAACCGGCCAGGGCAAGATGAAAAAATTTTAAATGTTTATTTTATTGATTTTTAGAGAGAGGAAGAGAGTGAGCAGGAGACAGGAACTTCTTTCTGTTCCTGTCTGTGCCGTGGCCGGGGATCGAACCCGCAACCTCTGCGCTTCCAGAGGATGCAACCGAGCTATCCCGCCAAGGCTCAAGATGAAATATTTAAGAAAAAAAAAAAAAAAATCTAACATTTTCTGACCAGTTTCCTCTCTTTGTGCTGGGGTACGCAACTACAGTGAAGAAACTCGTCGGTGGCGAAGGCATCATCTTGCCACAGCGCATGAGGTACACTCCGAATTTCTCATAGGAATCAACAGTTCTGGGTTGATTTAGGGACAATCTGTGTCGTCCAGCGCCGTGCCAGTTTCCGCAGCCTTCGCCCATTAGCCCTATTTTCTGCTTAAGCTGTTCAAGCCACCTCCATGGAAACGCCAGAAGAGGAAGGGGGGGAGGGGAGCAGACAGGTGCGCCCTCTGTTTGGGAATACACAAAAGGACGACCCAGCCGCCGCCGTGGCCCTGGCAACTCCACGCAAGCGGGGCGCGCGCACTTCCCGCGGACCGGCGGCGCAGTAGGCGGCCAGGCCAGCGGCGCGGCGCGCGCAAGTCGCCGCGCGTCAGCTCGCGGACACCCTCGGCCTGCTCGCAGATGCCGGGCCCGGGAAGCGCGAAACCCGCTCAGGAGGCGCACGCGTTGTAGGGATTTGTAGTCCGCTTGCCTCCCGGGCGCCTGCCCCGAGTAGGCCGGCCGCGCATCGCCGCCTGTCGCAAGCCGACTTCCTGCCGCTGCCAAAACTCCACCTCCCGGCATCCTCTGCGCTGTCGGGCCGAAAGCGAAAACAAATTCTGGGCTGCGAGGGAGCTGCCCTTCGCCGGGCTCCCCCACCCGCTCCCCGCCCCTTCGGCGCCCTCCTATGAGGTGGGGAGACGAAAGGCCGCGTCTTTCTCTTTCGGCTCCCTCGGCTCTCGGTGCGGGGCGCGCAGGCCTCGCTTCACCTGAGTCGGCCTTGCGCGCGGGGGGGGCGGGGTTTTCTCGCTTCAGCCCAGTCGGGACGAGGAAACCCGTGGGGAAGGCGCCCCCGGCCCGGGTCTGCAGCGCGGCAGTGAGGCCGCCGGGCAGTGACTTCTCACGCTCGGGCTTGCTTTCATTTTTCCCCCGGCTCCCTGGGCGCGCGGGGCCGCGGGGGGCGGCCGCGTGCGCGCGGCCATGCACTAGGCAGGGCTCCCCTATGCTCGCGGAGAGCGCGGGCCGCCGCCTCGGGCCGCCGCCGCCTGCCGCCCGCGGAGCCGCCGCCCGTCCTAGGCCGGGGCGTCGAGGAGCCGGCGGCGCGGCCATGTGGGGCTAGCCCGCGCCGCGCCTGGCCTGCAGCGCGACCGGCAACATGGAGGCGGCCGTCGGCGCCCCCGACGGCGGGGACCGGGGCGGCGCGGGGCCCCGTGAGGACGCGACGCCCATGGACGCTTATCTGCGGAAGCTGGGCTTGTATCGGAAACTGGTTGCCAAGGACGGGTCGTGCCTGTTCCGGGCGGTGGCGGAGCAGGTAATGGGGCCGGGAGCCGGGGTGGGGGGCGACGCGGTGGGCCGGCCGGCCGCCAGGGCAACCTGCGTCCCGGGCTGCGCGCGGCCCCGCCGGCGTCACCGCCGCCCATTGTAGCGCCGGCTCGGGTCGCTGGCAGCCGGAAACCGAAACTTAGAGCCCGTCGGTTCCCGGGGTGTCGCCGTCCCGGTGAAGAGGCGGTGAGCCGGGGACCACCTGGGAGGCCTGCGGGAGCTCGCCCGATTGATTGATGGCTGGGGACCTGGCGAGATGCTCTTCCCCTTCTGTTCCGCACTCGCCTTATTGTTGTGCGGGCGCAGGGGCGCTACCCCCGCACAAGGTGAAGCGGTCTGCGAGAGGAGCGGCGCGCCGGGCCGCCTCGGACCGCGTTCTTGTTCCTGCGGCCGGACTTGGGAATGTGGGGCGGTCGGGCCCGCCGGGGGCCGCTGGAAGCGAGGGAGTGGGGGGGTGCGGTTGGGGACGGTCGGGCTTTCCAACGTATAGACGGAGAAGAATGGACTTAGAGTAGATGCCACACTTTGTTTTGCTCTGCTGCACAGCATTGTAGATGTCCTAAAAATAATCAACTTTTTTTTTTTCCCCCCAGTCTGTTTTGGTGTTGGTAGTAGGAAGGATATAACTGGGTTGGTTTTTTTTAGGCCCTTCCTGGCCGAATTTTCCCGTTAATGGTCCAAATCACGTTCTAACACAGTTGCTCAGGAAGCTGTTTCTGATTGGGGGTGGGGGGGTGGAAACAGTTTATTCCGTGTTATATAATGACACTGTTGATAAGCGTGCAGTCACCAAAATCATTCTGTATTGAAAATAGCTGCTAAACTAGACTGCTTACAAAAATGAGAGGATATTTTATTGCTTCATATTCATTTTGAAATGTCTCATTTTTGTGAGCAGTATAGTTGGATGAAAGTTTCACGTTCCTGCTCTTGGTGTGTGTTTCATACCTTTCATCACAGTTGGCTTTCCTTTGGCTTAAGATTCACTCCTCCCCTCCGTGGAGTTTTTGTTTCTGCTTTTCTCACCTCTTTTGAATGCTAAATAGCTTATAAAATTTGTTTGTGATTAAATGTTTTACTCAGTTCTGTAGACCAGTCTTTTTTTTTTAACATCAAAACTCCAACCATTTTTTTGGAGGCCCTCTTTTTACATCATTTTTTGCTTTATGTAGCAGACATTGCCACTCAGAGGTTCATCTTATCAAGCTCTCTTTTTCAGTTCATTAGACTTCTCATTTTAGAAATTTAGGATGTTCCGGTGTTGCTGTGGGATATGTTCAAACACCCCTTTCCCCAGTCTTTACTATTTAGTAGGTAAACATTCTGTCCCATTTGTGAATTTTCCACATCTCCATTTGTCCTGCTTCCTCTGCCTCCCTGAACTCTTCAACACCCCCAGAAGCAGGGGGAAGAGGTAGAAGTGAATTATGTACAGTTAGCTCTAGCAAGTGTTTGGTATGGATGGAGGTCAAGATACCAGTAGAAATAAGGAATTACAGCGTTTATTTGGGATTGGATTGTCTAGATCTTGGTTTATATTGAAGCAGAAGGGTGTGTCTCATTTCAATATTCTGTGCCATAGATAATGGTGAACTTGATTATACAGAATTCTATTATTTTAGTGGGATGTCTTTTTTTTTTTTTAAGTACTTCTTCTTCTTTTTTTTTTTTTTTTTACAGAGGCAGAGATAGACAGGGACAGACAGACAGGAACAGAGAGAGATGAGAAGCATCAATCATTAGTTTTTCATTGTGCGTTGCGACTTTTTAGTTCATTGATTGCTTTCTCATATGTGCCTTGACCGCAGGCCTTCAGCAGACTGAGTAACCCCTTGCTGGAGCCAGCGATCTTGGGTCCAAGCTGGTGAGCTTTTTGCTCAAACCAGATGAGCCCGCGCTCAAGCTGGCGACCTCGGGGTCTCGAACCTGGGTCCTTCCGCATCCCAGTCCGACGCTCTATCCGCTGCACCACCACCTGGCCAGGCAGTGGGATGTCTTTTTAAGTAGAAGGAGGCAAGAGCTAGTTGTGCTAAGAACTCATTGCTAACATCAGATAAATTCCATTACAACGAGATACAATAAAGTGTGTTAAGTTAGGTATAAGGGATAACCCTGCCATTTATGTGACTCTGATTTGTAGTATACTGGGCTTAGGAAGTTGAAACCCATGAATTTTAGGAGAAGCTGAGTTCTTCAGTAGACATGGGCTGAGTGTGGAGCCTTCATGGCCAAAGGCAAAGTACATATGTGTATGGAGGGCAAAGGAAGTAGCACCAACCTCAGGCTGCCTTTTAGAAAGATGGACAAAGGATTTACTTTATTTGCCAACATTTTCTCTAATAATATCAAAAAAATTTATTGTTTCTAAGAAGAAGTTAGAGTAAGTAATCTGAATGGCAGTTTTGGGGGGGAATGAGGGCAAGACTTGAATTAGGGGTAGTCTTTCCCTCCAAATGATTTGATTTAGATAGGCCCTTGCCTTTTCTACACTTCTGGACTTTGGCCTGCAGGAGGCCTGACCTGAATCAGCTTTGTGGCCATGGTGCTAAAAATAGGGCTCTCTTAGAGGCCTTGTTAAAGCAGTGTATCTCAGCCTTTCCCCAGTGTTGATCATGATCTTGTCCCAAGTAAAGATCGAAAAGCCTTCTATTTCTAGCTTATTTTCATGTATATAATAATTTGCAAAGACATTTTAATTTTTCCTGAGTGTTCTTTGAGCTTGCATTTTTTAAAGTTGTCATGTAACCTTGCTTCTCTTACAGTGGCTTGGCTTCTGAATAACAGGGTCAGATTTCATGTGTTAATAAAATCTCTGTTAAAAGAAAAAAAGGGTATTCCTATCATTGTTTTTGATGGAAAATAGCTTTGTTCACTTATGTCTCCCACCTGTTGCTAGGTGACTCGCATTAAGACAGCTTCACTTTGCTAACTGCAGGAAAGCCCTATCAGATGACACTACCGTTTACTGGAACTAGTAATACCTTGATTCATACTGATATCTAACATAGCGTTTAAGTGTCCTTAACTGTCGTTTGTTAAATTGGCCAAACAAAAAAAATTGTGTGGTGGTTATTTTTATGTATGGACAGTTCTTCCGGTACTGGAAGCTTAACAGTATGTAAGGATGCTTCTTAATTCCCAGGACAGCAATGCAGGCACACTCGGTTAAGCTGAAAATCAGCTGTTACACTGAAAACAATCTCATTGGGGTGTCTTCAGTACTTCTCAGGGTAAAAGGGCATGCCTTGTGGCTCTGGTTCTGTGGGTGTAAATGAGGCCTGGCTGTTACCCAAAGACCTGTGAAATGTGCAGCAGGAGCCTCCTTTTCTTGCTCACAGTGAACATTAGGGAGAACTGCTCCATTGGAGCTGTAACTTTTTCAAGTGTAGTGGGTATACAATATTACATGAGTTATATTAGTTTCAGGCGTACAGTATAGTGATTTGACATTTTTATACCTTACGGTGTGATCACCTCACTAATTCTAGTAATCATCTGTCATGTGAACTTACCACCATATTATTGACTGTAGTCCCTTTCACCTTTTTCACTCAATCCCCTATCGCCCTCCCCTATGGCAACCAGTCCTTTGGTCTCTGTTTCTATGAGTCTGCTTTGCTTTGTTTGTTTGCTTTTTATATATTCCACACAGTATAAGTGAAACTACATGGTATTTGTGTCTTTGTCTGACTTTACTTAGCATAAAATTCTATAGGTCTGTCCATGTCATGGTATATGGCAAGATTTCATTCCTTTTTATTGCTGTGTAATATACTCCATTGTGTGTTTGTGTGTGCAAACACACCACATCATCTTTATCTGTCTATGGACATCTAGGTTGTTTACATATCTTGGCTATTGTAAATAATGATGCAATGAACATGGGGGTGCATATGCCTGTTTGAATTAGGGTTTTCTTTGGATAAATACCCAGAAGTGGAATTTCTGGGTTTTATGGTAGTTCTATTTTTAATTTTTTTAGGAATCTCCTTACTGTTTACCACAACAGCTGCAACAGCCCCACTAGCCGGGCACAAGGGTTCCCTTTTCTCCACATCTTCACTAACACATTATTTGTTGACTTTCTTATAATAGCCATTTTGACTGGTGTAAGGTGGTCCTTATGTCATTGTTTTGATTTGCATTTCCCTGATGATTAGTAATGTTGAGCATCTTTTGATGTCTGTTGGCCATTTGTATGTCTTTGGAGAACTGTCTTTTTAAGTCCTCTGCCCATTTTTTGATTTTTTTTTGTTTTTTGTTACTGGTTTTATGAATTTCTTGTGTTTTGGATATCAATCCCTTATCAGACATACTGGAGCTGTAACTCCCAAAGTTACTTTTTTTTTAAATTTAGAAATTAAATTTAGTGGGATGACATTGGTAAAATTACTTTATAATACAACTTTTCAAGAGGCCTTCATAGTAGTTTGAAATGTGGTTACTTTAAATGTCAGATTTTTTTCCTCCCTCACCTTAACCCAATAGAGGGTACCAGGAAGACCTTCATTTGAGACACCTAGTTATAGAAAAGAATTTTAATCTCTTCTTAAGCATGGAAGTTAAAGTATTAGAGGCTAGCCATAGGGTTCCTAAGCATTTCATAATTGTTTGAAACTAAAGCTTTGGAATTTTAGTAGGAGATAAAAGGCCAATAAGTTATTTTTTTGTTAAATTAGTTGTTTAACCGTACAACATAGAAGCTATAGAGGTTGTAAAGTGAGAGGATTTGGTTCATCTTTGTAGTGTGGTTTATTTCAGATGGTGCTTTAAGATTTTGGGCATACGAGCAAGTTTTAAGGCTATTGAGTTCACAACACACAGCTGCTGTTTGCATCCTGTGTGCTGCTCACTTTAATGTTCTTTCAAGAATCATGTAAGCCCACCAGCTAAAGATTTAAGAATGAGTGCCTTATTTTTTTGAAACCACAGTAGACTTAAATTTCTACATAAGGCAAGCAATTCAGAATGCATAGGATGAAGCTAAGCACAGTATAGTAGGGATTCTGTTAATCCTGTTTTTGAAGAGCATAGTTATAGTAGAGAGCTGGCTGAGAGGAAAGTATCTGAAGTTCACAAAGATTTTCTCAAAGGACTGATTTCAGTGACTTAAAGGGGAAATGGTAATAAGGTCTTTATAGAATGACATCTGGCCTAAGAAATACTAGTTTTATATGTTATGTCATCTTTTTGGTTAGGTGGGAATGAATCAAGATCTAGAAATTATAAAAAGATAAATAATGCATCTACGGGTTGTGAGGTTGTTTGAGGTGTGAAAGAAGGCATTAGGTTTCAGCTTAAATCTTTTAACCAAAATGCTTAATAGTGTTGCTTTTTCTTTTTAGGTACTCCACTCTCAGTCTCGCCATGTTGAAGTCAGAATGGCCTGTATTCACTATCTTCGAGAAAACAGAGAGAAATTTGAAGAGGTAATTTGTCATTTTCAACATGTAATGGTGTCTTGACTTGGATTTTCAGTTCACCCTTTAGAAGTGGTCATTGGGAATTTCACAGGGTGGATCTTAATGCAGGTTATGAAAATTCTGGTTATATTCATTTGTGATAAGTTTTACACCATTTCATAGTATTTATTTATTCAGACATTTAGGAAGCTTCTATGACAGATAAGACACAGCTGTGTCTTAGAGGGTGACTTGGGCAGGATTCTGACATATTCAGAGTGATCTTTGTTGGACATAGGGAATCGGGTTGTGGTTAATAGTTTTCTGTGATTTATAACCTCCTTATTAAAACAATGTAAACTGAGCCTTTTATCAGAAAGCATTTATAGATTTTTATTTTATTGATTTGAGAGAGAGAGAGAAGGGGTGGGGGAGCAGGAAGCATCAACTCATAGTAGTTGCTTCCTGTGTGTGCCTTGACTGGGCAAGCCCAACATTTCGAACTGGGGACCTCAACATTTCAGGTCGTTTTATCCACTGTGCCACCACAGGTCAGGCACATTTATACATTTTTAATTTTTAGGGCTCATCATTGTGAATCACATATTAGAACACTATAATTATGAAAATGATTAATAGTTAATAGAGTGTTGTAGAATACCTTACAGGAATTTTCTCAGTAGTATGATGTAGGCTGTGAAATATGTCAGTGACCTATTTTCATTTTGCATTGAAACCCTTATAAGATTTACCTAGAATTATGTCATCTGACAAATTTCAATGGAATTTTCCTCTGTTAACTGCTAAAAGAACATTGACATTTTGCAAGTCACTCAATTCTAAGAATTACTATACCCTGGCCGGTTGACTCAATGGTAGAGCATCAACCTGGTATGTGGAAGTCCTGGGTTGGATTCTGGGTCAGGGCACGCAGGAGAAGCGACCATCTACTTATTCACCCCTCCTCCCTTCTCTCTCTTTCTCTTTTTCCTCCCACAGCTAAGGCTGATTGGTTAGAGCACATTGACCGAGGGTGCTGAGCATGGCTCTATGGAGCCTCTGCCTCAAGCCCTAAAAAGGGCTTGGTTGCTAGTAGGCCCCAGCTGGGCAGAGCATCGGCCCCAGACAGAGATTGCAGGTGGATCCTGGTGGGAGTGCATGCAGGAATCTGCCTCTGTATTCCCCCTACTCTATTTTTAAAATAAGAAAAGACTTAATCGATAAATGATTCTTGGTTTGGGTGTGCTCATGGGTTGGTGTTCTATGTTCAAGCAAAATATTATTACTGGTACACTTTTAGACAGTAATACATTTTAGGAGGGAGACTACCTCCTTGATCAGGAGATCTGAAAACTTGTCATACATAAAGAAAACTGTTAATTAGGAGGCTGGATAGAGTATTAGGGTATGGTGGAGAAGAGGAGAGTGAATGTAGTTGTCTTTAAATGTTTGAAGAAATTACAAATGAGTTATAATTATTGGTCCCAGAGGATAGCACTGTTAACAGTAATGGAAATTGCTAACACAGCTTGAGTACTTACTATATGCCAGGCATTATTTTATTTTAAGTGCTTTACATATGTTTGATTTAGCCCTTACAACCTTATGAGATACGATCAGAGGTTAAAAGTTCCAAAGGGGTAAGTTTCACTTCCTTATAGTAAGAACCTTTAATTTCTATTGGGCGGAATTAGAAAGGTTGTCATAGGAAGCGGGGGTGTTTCTTCTGACAGAATGTTCAGTAGGCCTCAATGGATGCTTTCTGATTAGAAGGGAGAGTCTGATATTGGATGTAGGCTTGCAGAACACTGTTTGGGTCTCTTCCAACTTGAAATGGTTCTGTGGTTGTTGTTTTTTTAAGTCTATAAATAATCACCTAATACGGAACAGTAACCTCTGATTGGTGGCATATTTAAAATATGTAGCTATTTTATTGTACGAATGTGTTGAAACTTCAGATAGTTTTTAGAAATTTGACAGTATACGATTTAGAAAAGAATTTCAATCTTTAAAAATGTCCATGGGCATTGAAAAGATTTTTATAGACTGGGAAGTGTACTTTAATGCTTTTAAGTGTATTGCTTTGCTAAATTGACTGGGGCTACAATTTAAATAAAATTGAATTTGATGTTTCAGAGCTTTCTCAATTAAATTAGTATAATCACTATTAGAAAAACAAAAAATTTACATAGCTTGAATAAACTTTTATGTTAAGGTGACAATGTTGAGTCTTCAAAATATTAGCATTCTTAGTTTTCATCTCTTTTTAGTATAACCAACCTAAGGGACAATGCATATTCATATCTGTGTGAGTAAACTAATATTTCTTAGCTAGTGTATCTGTCTTTATTCTCTTGTACACATTGGCCATTACCAAATGGCAATCTTAAAGTGCTGCTTTTATCATGTAATTTCTCTGTTCATAGTATCACCTGCAGTGACCTTGAATTGTTTTGTCTTCATCTTCTGAAAGTCCTGCCTGAGCTCAAGGCTCTCTATGAACAGGTGTCCAGTCTGAGTTTTCTTTCACTGATCTCCCCATGAAGTTATCCTGTTTCTGCTGACCAGGTCACCCCTGTCTGCCCCACATAGGGTTCTCACCGTTTCCATGTGCCATCTCTGCATCCTGGCCATGAAAATTTTCTGACAGTGTTTCCTTCTTTAAATTCTTCTGTATATTTATGATCTTTACTTAATAATTTGTGTATATTTTCATAATTAGATTGTGTGTGTGTGTCTTCTGTACACACACACACACACACACACACATATACTTACTGATATGTCCAAGGTTTGTGTAAGAACTCAATAATTCAAAGTAGAGAGGTTAACTGTTGTTTTGATGTATTAATAAACTTTTTCTTTTTCAGTTTATAGAAGGGTCATTTGAAGAGTATTTAAAACGTCTGGAAAATCCACAGGTATGTAATAATCTTAATATATCTCTTCTTACATATATAAGGTCAATGTTATAGTGTATGGAAGGGTTAATTCACAGTATTTCCTTATAAACATTTTTTAGGTGCACATTTTATGTAGCGTTTAATTGGAAAGACAGTTGGAGCTTTGTACTATATACTGTGTAAGGATGTTGCCTAAGGACAGGGTCTTTATCTTTGTTAAAATGGCATGTGTAGCATAAAAGCTAAAATAACATAGTGCTCAATTTCCGGATGCTTGTTGGAAGGTTTATGGAGTTCAGTTGACAAGGCAAGATTGCATTGCTTCATTAGATAACTGAGAAGATAGTTCTCTGAGGGAGGTTCATTTCCTATGATCAACTTGAAAAGAAGAGACGGCTGAGAGGAAAAGGACAGCACTTCCCTGTCAGGTCTCACAGTGCCACACCTTCTCAGTCATATTGAAGTTAAAGTAATTTTTTTTCTGCTTACAAAACTGTAAAAATCCAGATATCATGGAGTGCCACGTAGAATGCCATATAGAATGTTCCATCATCTCCAGAGGTAATTAAAATGACATCAGCAAAGGAAGAAGCTACGAAGGGGAAGGAGTTAGTCAGGCAGAGAGGGAAGGGAATAATATCACAAGATCAAGGTGTTTGATCAACAACTGGTATCCTAATGTGATTCCCTAACACTAATTTGAGTGCTTATTGTGGGCCAAGAATTGCCAGTCACCCTGGGAGTACAGAGGTAACTGGGATTTGGATGCTATTTCCAGGAGTTTCCCTGTGGTGGGGAAGAATATCTACAGTGAGAAAATACATATGTCATAAGAAGTACAGGTGTGATGCTATAGGAATTCAGTTTTCATTCCAGCTGGGAAGCAAAGCAAGAATTGGAGAGTAGAGTGAAGTCTGAATAGATTCTGAATAAAAAATGTGAGGGGGGCCCTGCCCAGTTGGCTCAGTGGTAGTGTCAGCCTGGTTTGTGGAAGTCCTGGGTTCAATTCCCGGTCAGGGCACACAGGAGAAGCACCTGTCTGCTTCTCCACCCTTCCCCCTCCTTTCTCTCTCTCTTCCCTTCTCTCAGCCAAGGCTCCATTGGAGCAAAGTTGGCCCTGGTGCTGAGAAGGATCCATGGCCTCCACCTCAGGCTCTAGAATGGCTCCTGTTGCAATGGAGCAACACCCCAGATGGGCAGAGCATTGCCCCCGGTGGGCATGCTGGGTGGATCCCCTCGGAAAAATCTAAAAAAAAAGAAAGGAAAGGAATAAGTATAGTAGTATTGCAGTTTGGGAGACACTCTCTTATGCTTTTTCTCTACATATACTCCTGACCACATTTTTATTTCAGAGATTTCAGTACTGAGTTTTGTCTGTATATCATGGTCACAAATTCATTTTCATGAAGTTTATATTTTTTCTCTTAGTTTATAAGCCTCTATGAAGGAAAGGATTCTGTATTGCTTTTGGAATTCCCATCATTTTTTTTCAATTTTGGATGCCTTATTGATGAGCAATTTGTGTGTTGAATCAATGTTAAATCTATATTGGATTTTGTGTAATAGGAAAGATAAACACCAGAATGTTAAAAGTTTTTATCTCTGGTAGTAGTATTACTAGAGATTTTCCCCCCCAATTGATGTACCATTTTGGTAGAAAGTATTGTGTCAGGCTTGTAGAGATACAAATCACAATTAACACATTTGAGTGGCTGTCATGTCCTTGGATGCCAGAAATAATGGAGAAAGAATAGGTGAACAAACATCATAATTCTTTCACTTGTTTTAAGAAAACTAACCTAAATGAGAATTTGTAAGCAAAAGATGTATGTGGTACTGGTGATACCCTCTTTATGGAAAATAAAGGAAATGACAAAGACAACTTATTTTTTAATCAGAAAAAAACCCATGATGTCATTTCATAGTAGTCTTGTAGTTCAGGCTGTTAGCTGTGATGGTCTGAGAAAGGATTGACATGATGGAAATAGAAAGAAGGGAACAGGGAGAAATGAGATAATATGAATAAATTGAGAGTGATTTGGGATTCTGGGAGAAGAAGGAGGGAAAGTTGCTGTGGTTTTGAGCACAGGACAGGTGTCTCCTTTCCAGGGTTCGGGATGGCCACCCTTTTAATTCTTATGGTCCCGTATCCCCCAGTCTGATCCAACTTTTTTCCAGTTGTTTTTTGTCCATTATTAGCAACAAATATTGTATCTTCATTTGTTTCTTTCTCTTTGATATATGTAGTGCATGAAATGAAAAAAAATAGTTGATGGATAAGGTTCATTGCTTCATCCAATTCTCAGAGAAACCATCTTTGTTCTTTTTTACTTAAAATAGCAGTGGAGGCCTGACCTGTGGTGGCACAGTGGGATAAAGCGTCGACCTGGAACACTAAGGTCGCCGGTTTGAAACCTTGGGCTTGCCTGGTCAAGGCACATATGGGAGTTGATGCTTCCTGCTCCTCCCCCTTCTCTCTCTCTCTGTCTCTCTCACTCCTCTCTCTCTAAAAAAAATCAATAAATATTTAAAAAAAAAATAGCAGTGGAGCATTTTGAAAATTTCTCACTTTTTGCAAGAGTATTTGTCAGCTTTAATGTAAAAATGACAATAGAATTCACCAGTTTTAAGTGTATAATTTGATGAGATTTGACAAATGTCTGCTTTTTGTAACCATTATGCCTTTTGCACTTCATTTTCTTCTACCCCTTTGGCATCCACTGATGTGATTTCTAAGTTTTGTCTTTACTGGACTTATGCAAATGCAATGATATATGTACTTTGATAGTTTGTAGTCTTATATGCCTGGCTTCTCACCTAGCGTAATGGAAACACTTGAGATTCATCCATGTTGTATGTATTTGTACGTAGTTTGTTCCATTTTATTGATAAGTGGTCATTTATTACATGAATGTACTACAATTTGTTTATTCATTTACCAGTTGATGGCTATTTGGGTTCTCTCCAGTTTTAGGTTATGATTAAAGCTGCTAAGAACACTTATAAATCTTTATGTGAATATGTTTTTTCCTTCCTCTGGGATTAATGTAGGTGTGGAAATGGTGGGCCATATGGTAAATGTATGTTTAACTTTTTTTTTATAAATTTATTATTTTTAATGGGGTGACATTGATAAATCAGGGTACATATATTCAGAGAAAACATCTTGTATGTTTAACTTAATGAAAAACTGCCAAACTATTTTCCAAAGTGACAATGCCATTTATTTTTTTCATTAGCAATATATGAGAATTCTAATTGTTCTACATCTTTATCAACACTCAGTATGGTCAGCCTTTTAAATTGTAACTTAGGTTTTAGTAGTTGTGCACTGCTGTCCATCTGATATTTTAACTTGCATTTCTCTAAGCTTTTCATATGCTTATTTGCCATCCATGTATCTTAATTGGTAGATTTTGCTAAATTTTTATTAAATTGATTTTATTGAATTATGTTTTTTATAATAGATACAAGTTCTGTATTGGATATGTATTTTGTAAATATTTTCTTCTAATTTGTATCTTTTCATTTTCTTAATAGTATCTTTTTGAGAAACAAATTTATTTCTGTTGCCTAAGTACATTTAAATATGTGATTTTGATATAGTGTAGAGTTCCTTAGATTAACATATATTTTGCAGAAATGAGAGTAGAGTGAAGTCTGAATAGATTCTGAATAAAAAATGTGAGGGGGGCCCTGCCCAGTTGGCTCAGTGGTAGTGTCAGCCTGGTTTATATTTTCTCTTATAATAAGGAAGTGTATCAATTATTGCAAAAAGTGCTGATTAAATAAATTGTAGCCTTCAGGTGAAGTCAATGGTAGAACATAATTTTTCTTTATTTTAGGTGAGAGGAGGGGAGATAGTGAGGCAGACTCCTGCATGTGGCCTGGCCGGGATTCACCCGGCAACCCTATCTGGGGCTGATGCTCATTTGAGTACCTAGCTGTTTTTTAGTGTCTGAGGCTGATGTACTCAGACCAACCGAGCTATGGCTGCGGGAGGTTGACGAGAGAGAGAAGAGGGAGATAGTGTGGGAGAGAATCAGATGATTGCTTCTTCTCTGTGCCCTGACTGGGAATTGAACTCAGGACATCCATACTCTGGACTGACGCCTTATCCACTGAGTTACCAGCCAGGTCTTTTGTTTGTTTGTGTGTGTGTGTGTATATATATAAAGTTTTTTTTTAATTGACCCTGGGCTTGACCTATTGTGGCGCAGTGGATAAAGCATCTACCTGGAATGCTGAGGTTACTGGTTTGAGTCCTCAGGCTTGCCCAGTCAAGGCACATGTGAGAAGCAACTACAGGTTGATGCTTCCTGCTCCTCGGCCCCCAGATCCTGCCTTTCTCTCTCTCTCTGTCCTTTCACTAAAAATCAATGAATGCGATCTTTTAAAAAATAAATAAAATAAAACTGATCCTGGTTAGAGAAGACAAGAAGATAGCCATTGTTTACATAACCAGACTATAGCAAAATTTATTTTTTTCTTTTATTAATTTTTAGAGAGGAGAGAGAGAGAGAGAGAGAAAAGGGGAAGGGAGGAGCAGGAAGCATCACCTCCCATATGTGCCTTGACCAGGCAAGCCCAGGGTTTTGAATTAATGACCTCAGCATTCCAGGTCAATGCTTTATCCACTGCGCCACTACAGGTCAGACCAGCAGAATTTATTCTAAAGATTAAATACTTATAAAATGGTACATTATTTGAGAGGTAGTATTTTGTTGATACTAACTAGTTAGAATAATTTTCCATTTTTTAAAGTGATGTAACTCATTTTATATAAGGTAGATATAGCTTGTGTTTATGATCTAAGCAGACTGGTTTTAGTGAGGGATTTCATTTATACCAGAGGTGGTATTGCTTGTAGCAGTTTATGACAAGCCATGATTGTTAGGCAGAAGCTTATTTTAAGAAATCTATTTTAATATATGGTACAGTTTCATTTTGAAAACTGAAGCCAACTTTTAAGAACTATTAAAATGAAAAGTCTCTAGAGCAGTGGTCCCCAACCCCTGGGCTGCAGACCGGTACCGGTCCATGGGCCATTTGGTACTGGTCCGCAGAGAAAGAATAAATAACTTACATTATTTCCATTTTATTTATATTTAAGTCTGAATGATGTTTTATTTTTAAAAAATGACCAGATTCCCTCTGTTAACATCTGTCTAAGGCTCACTCTTGACGCTTGTCTCGGTCACGTGATATATCAATATTTATCTGTCCCACCCTAAAGGTCTGTGAAAATATTTTCTGACATTAAACCGGTCTGCGGCCCAAAAAAGGTTGGGGACCACTGCTCTAGAGGAAAGATTATCCTTGTCTGAGATCATTGTATAAAATCTTTTTCTTTTCTCAAATTTCTTTTCTTTCAAGGAAAAAGTTGCAGCTTTAATGTGCCATATTTTTAGTGATTGTTGGTACTAGACCTTTAGTAATTGCACAAGTAGTAAAAACACATTATTATAGTAAAAGATTTAATATAGAATGAAGAGTGAAAATTTCTTCATTTTTCCTTATCTTGAATTCTGTCTCCACTGTGAGTTTAAGATGTGTCCAGTCTTCTTTCAAAGAATGTACACATATGTAGTATACATACCTTTTTGTTTGTTTTATACAATAGGATTGTTTTTCTATGACTTAATTTTTATACTAGTGTAAGTAATTTTTTTCTAAGTTCATTTGGGTATATCTCTTTTTTTTTTAATGATTGAATGTTTCGTACTTAGTGGGACACCTATTAGTGGAATCTTGGGGCTTTAAGAAAGAAAATCTTTAACTTACAAATAGCTATAGTGAACATCCTTGCTTATGTGAATGTGGATATATGAAACACTTCTGTATGATAGATTAATAGAAGTTGAATTGCTATGTCAAAGAGTATATGGATATACTTTAATATTTTTATATAAACTGGCCATATCCTTCAAAAAGGCATAAAGACTTAAAGTTACTCATTTGAATTGTAGAATCTTTCCTTTATTTCAAAATAGTTACTGGGAGACTGCTCTCTTTGTACCTTCATTCACCCTGAAGATGACCGATCTGTACTTTCTTAACCATCCTGATTCCTGAGTTCGGCTCTGTTCAGCGTTTCCTTTTCTGAGCACATACCATGTGCCAAGCCCTGTCCTGGGTACTAGGTTGGAGGACAAGTGACCTAGCATTCAACTAGTTCTCAATTTAGGGATACCATTCCTTGGTCTTGTCACACCAATAGGACGTGTCATTTCATCCTGTTTCTAAGGATTTTTGCAGCAGAGACTTGGCTGCCTTTTATTATACAGTATATTATAGCCTATTTCATATGAATGTTTTTATATTTATAGTACTACAAATAATACTGAGCTTTCTGAATCATTAAGTCTATTGTATAAAGGTATGCATGAAGATTAAGTTTTGAGGGGTGGTTTTTAACCTTTTCATCTCATGGCACATACAAACTAATGAATAAAATTTTGTGGCACACCAGAAGAATGTATTTTTGGCTGATCTGACAAAGAAATAGGTATAATTTTGACTCATTAACAGCAGATGACTGTTCTGTTGTCTGCAGTCATTTTTTAATTTAAAAAATTTTATTTGACAGTCTTAGGGAAAAGAGGTCAGTGTCCCTGATCACATCTTTTAAAAATTCTTGCAGCACACTGGTTGAATATTGCTGGTTTAGAGGTATATTGTAAAAAAGTATGAGACACTTATGTGCCTTTTTTTTCCCCTTTTATACAGGAATGGGTTGGACAGGTGGAAATAAGTGCCCTTTCTCTTATGTACAGGTAAATACCATAACATAAATCAGGGGTCTCAAACTCGCGGGCCGCATGCGGCCCGCCGAACAATTTTGTGCGGCCCGCAGACTAATCCACAAAGTTCAAAATATTTTGGATAAAATTAAGTAAGCCTAGGGGCCTACTTAATTTTTCATTTCTGTATTTTTCATTTCTCTAGCATCCTAGCTAGATATTAGCTTAGTTAACAGCAGTTGTGATGCGAACTACAGTTTCTGGTCGTTTTGTGACACTGAGTAAACTGCATGTATGATTGTGCTTGTTGTACTGATTTTTTTTTGTTTTCAACTGCAGTGAGAAAAGTGTTGCATAACAGTTGCCTTTTGTAGACCTAGTGCGGCCCGCCGAACGGCTGTGATCTTGCTCTGCGGCCCACATGCTGAGTTGAGTTTGAGACCCCTGACATAAATTAAACAAAAAGTTAGTGGAAAATTAGTATACTACATTGTACTAAAAGTTGTTAAAATAGCAATTTTATGCCTTGGTTGTGATGCATCTTTTCCAAGTTTTTGTTGTATGAATTAGATTTGAACATTTAAATATGTCAGCATTTTGAAATTTTCTCAAAATACTTTTGGAAAGTAATACAGGAAATGTTTTAGGCCTATAAACTGGATCATTTATCAACCTTATAGGGAAATGATTATCTACTTTCTCAAGGCTGGTAGCATTGAATGGCTTCTAGAACAGAGGTGAAACACGCTATTATCAATTTTACTACTTTGCCTAGTAGAGGAGCAGGTGAATGCTTTTCTTTTTAAAATGCCTTTATAAATATCCTCTTGACAATTTCTGTGGTTTTGAGGTCTCATTTAAAAATTATATCTGAAGTCACACATATACAAGTTATATTTGAAATTTTATTTTTTTGAAAAGATACTTTTTTGGAGGCACAATGAATAAAAATGTCAACCTGGGCCCTGGCCGGTTGGCTCAGTGGTAGAGCGTCGGCCTGGCGTGCGTAAGTCCCAGGTTCGATTCCCGGCCAGGGCCCACAGGAGAAGCGCCCATCTGCTTCTCCACCCTTCCCCTTCTCCTTCCTCTCTGTCTCTCTCTTCCCCTCCCGCAGCCGAGGCTCCATTGGAGCAAAAGATGGCCCGGGCGCTAGGGATGGCTTCTTGGCCTCTGCCCCAGGTGCAGAGCGATGCCCCCTGGTGAGCGTGCCGGGTGGATCCCGGTCGGGCGCATGCGGGAGTCTGTCTGACTGCCTCCCCGTTTCCAGCTTCAGAAAAAAAAAAAAAAAGTCAGCCTGGAATGCTGGGGTCGCCGGTTTGAAGCCCCAGGCTTGCCTGGGCAAGGCACATACCAGAAGCAAGTGCTATGAGTTGATACTTCCTGCTCACCCCCTTTCTTTCTCTCTTTCTCCTCTCTAAAAATTAATAAGTAAATAAAGACAAGATGCTTTCATATAGGTATACTACGACTTAGTTACTCCATTATTGACTTATGTTTACTGATATATCCTAAGTACTTAGACTATTGCTTGGCATATACTAGGCTGTTGATGAATGAATGAATAATTCTTAATTCATAAAATATATTTCATCTGAAATAATTTCTAAATATTATTTTCAGGAAAGATTTTGTAATTTATCGGGAACCAAATGTTTCTCCTTCACAAGTAACTGAAAATAATTTTCCTGAAAAGGTAAGAATACTTTTCAATGTTTTTTAAAAATTTAAGTAGAAGCAGCAGTCAGTTGCCACCTATTCTATAATTTTAAAATGATTTTGGAAATATTTGCATGAAGGTTAGACACTGCATTGACGTAGTGTAGTTCCTGTTAATTATTGAGCCATATTATTTTGTAGTTTTTCCCCACAAATTACTGTTGATAACATTTAACTAGCAGAAAAAAAAATTGAGATACTAATGTATATGATTAACCAGACTGTTACTGTTTTTTGTCAATATAAACATTAAATAGTAAAACTTTGTTTTACTTAATTGTTTTGGAGTCATCTGGGCTGATTTAAAGTGTCTTGTCACCCTGCTAATGATGGTAAGGAGGAGGGTAATTGAGTGAAATACCATCTTTATAAGAACTTAGGGTTTCCAAAGTGCTTGGTTCTACATCTGGCCTTTTCCAGTACAGTTTTTGAAATATGACAATTTAAATAAAATAAGTGTGCATTTCTCCTTGCATAAGTAATTGACTATTTAGAAAGTACAGGTGACCCTTGAACAACATGAGTTTGAACTATCTGGGTCTACTTTGTGGATTTTTTACAATAAATATACAGTTTGTCTTCTTTGTTCCAGGGTGTCACATTTGCACATTCAACCAACTGCATGTTGAAAATAGTATTTTTGATTTAAGGCTGGATGTTGGGAATCTGCAGATCTGTAGGGCTAACTGCATTCATTGTTCTGTGCCATTTTCTATTAGGTACTTGAACATTAATAAAGTTTTGAAATATTTTCTTATAGTCTCTTAACTTTTGTTCTTTAAGTAGTTGAAATCATGTTGTTTTCATATATTTGTTTTTTGTTAAACTATAAGTATTTTCCCAAGTCAGTAAGAACCTGGTGATTTAATGGCTTTGTAACATTTCAGCATATAGACCATCATTGACTGCATTGGAGCTTTAGGTTGCTTCTAAAATATTCATTTTCTGTTGGAAATTATTTACTAATAGTAATTGAGAGATTGGCAATAATAAGTTGCTATGTAAATGTCATCTATGAAGCGCTAAAAAATGTCTTTTATTTTTCCCTTCCAGGTGTTACTGTGTTTTTCAAATGGAAATCATTATGATATTGTCTATCCCATAAAGTATAAAGAGAGCTCTGCTATGTGTCAGTGTAAGTATCACCCTTGTGTTTATATAGGAAATTATATTCCTAAGCTCTCTAGTCTTCATGCATACAGGTCAGGGCAAGTATACTCAGTTTTATTGTATAAAAAGATATTTCTAAGAACCTTAGGTTACCAAAAATATATTTTTTCTTTTGTTTCTAAGTGAGAGGAGGGGAAATAGACTCTCACATATGCCTCGACTGGGATCAACCCAGCAACCCCTGTCTAGGGACCGATGCTCTGCCCATCTGGGGTCCATGCAACTGAGCTATTCCTAGTGCCGGATGTGGAGGCTCCTTGGAGCCATCCTCAGCACCCGGGGCCAATGGGCTTGAATCAACTGAGCAATGGCTGTGGGAGGAGAAAAGAGAGGGAGCGGGGGTTGAGTGGAGAAGCAGATAGTCACTTCCCCTGTGTGCCCTGACAGGGACTTGAACCGGGACATCCACACACCATGCCGATGCTCTAACCAATGACCAATCCAGCCAGGGCCCCAAAATATTAATACTGTATTAAAAACTTGTTTCAATAGCAAAAAAAAGAGCTAGTAGCTAGAGTTGGACTTGTAAATACAAAGTTATTTCTTTCCTGAAATAAGTTCAATAAGGATTTGTATTTGTTTTTCAAACTGGTAGTGTATAGCTTAAAAATCTAAATGACTGAGCAAATCAAACATTTGATTGTATTTGGCTCTAGAGCAGGGTTTCTTAATCTTGGCACTGCTGACATTTTGGGCCAGAATATTCTTTGTTGTGGGGCCTGTTCTATATGTTATGGGATGTATAGTAGTATTCTTAGCATCTACTTTGTGAGATCTCTTTCCTATATAGACAACCAAAAATTTAACCAGGTTTTGCCACATATTTCTAGAGGACACAGTTTTCCCTCCCTTTCCAGTTGAAAATTATTGCTCTATTAGTTAGTTTCTTCATCTGTTCTGACAAAGTACACCTCACTAATGCAAAGCAGTAGTGCTGGGCATATGACAGCATTTTCCTCTGTTCTTAATCTAGTGGTGATCAGTAAAGATACTGTGTAATGTAATTTTTTTTTTTTTTTTGTATTTTTCTGAAGTTAGAAGCAGGGAGGTAGTCAAGTAGACTCCCACATGTGCCTGACCGGGATCCACTCGGCCTGCCCACTAGGGGGCGATGCTCTGCCCATCTGGGACATTGCTCCATTGCAGCTGGAGCCATTCTAGTGCCTGACGCAGAGGCCATGGAGCCATCCTCAGCTCCCAGGTCAACTTTGCTCCAGTGGAGCCTCGGCTGTGGGAGGGGAAGAGAGAGAGAGAGAGAAAGAGGAGAGGGGGAAGGGTGGAGAAGCAGATGGGCACTTCTCCTGTGTGCCCTGACTGGGAATCGATCCTGGGACTTCCACACGCCAGGGCTGATGCTCTACCACTGAGCAAACTGGCCAGGGCTGCAATTTTTTTTGATTGTTTGAGTTATGAAAGTCCAGCTGTCTATCTTGGGCTGTGTCCTTTTTTCCCCAGTTAGTGAAAATCTGGACATGTCAACTTTGGGAGGATAGTCATGGAGCCTCCTTTCTTGTACTTCTCAGTGCCTTTGTGTTGGATGATATTGGGGTTGCAAGAATGATGGTTTGGGCCCTGGCCGGTTGGCTCAGTGGTAGAGTGTCGGCCTGGCGTTCAGAAGTCCGGGGTTCGATTCCCGGCCAGGGCACACAGGAGAAGCGCCCATCTGCTTCTCCACCCCTCCCCCTCTCCTTCCTCTCTGTCTCTCTCTTCCCCTCCTGCAGCCGAGGCTCCACTAGAGCAAAGATGGCCCGGGTGCTGGGGATGGCTCCTTGGCCTCTGCCCCAGGCGCTAGAGTGGCTCTGGTCGCAACAGAGCGACGCCCCGGAGGGGCAGAGCGTTGCCCCCTGGTGGGTGTGCCGGGTGGATCCCGGTCAGGCGCATGTGGGAGTCTTATCTGTCTCTCCCTGTTTCCGGCTTCAGAAAAATACAGGGGGGGGGGGGGAAGAATGATGGTTTGTGAGGAGGTCTCTTTGAGATCTCGTTGATGAATTTTTAGTATACTTGTTTTCATAAGGATAACTGCAATAAAATCAAATGAGAGTCCTAAACTACATATGTAGGTGTTTTTGTGTATTTAGTAATATATATTTCCATGTCTTCTGTTTTATTTCTTTTAAAGCAAAAATATCTAAATATGCTTCTTCATTGGCTGCTGAGAATACATTTTATAAAAGGTTCTTTTCAGTTCCTCTTTTTTAAAAAAAAAATTTTTTTTATTTTAGCCATAGAGGAAGGGTGGGAGGGAAAGAAAGAGAGAGAAAGAGGAACATTGATTCATTCTTCTATGTGCACTGATTGGGGATCAAACCAGCAACCTCTGTGCTTTGGGTTGATGCTCGAACAACTGAGCTATCCGGCCAGGCTTCTAGCAATTTTAATGTCACAGTATGTTCCAACCAAGTCTCTTAAGGTTGGGCACATTGTATGGCATCTGTAATTCTCAGTTTCCTCTTCTGTACAATTAGAATAATCATACCACTGTGCTGGGATTAACTATGAAGATATTATAAAGGCTTTACACAGTGCATGGAGGGTAATAATTGCTCAGTAAGCATGCTTAGCTTTTATTGTCATTGTACATGTTTCACAGTTGTGAAGTGTACACAAATCCTGGTTGCACTCTACCTAGGTAACTTTCTGATTAAATTGTGTTATCGACCACAGATATAGCAGGTGTCTGTTTAGGATTTTAGAAGACGGCAATAGACACTCAAATTTTGTTACAGCATAAAATTAGTTAATGTTGCATAACACCTTTTTTTGTTAATTGTAGCTCTCCTTTATGAATTGTTGTATGAGAAGGTATTTAAAACTGATGTTAGTAAGATCTTGATGGAACTGGACACTGCTGAAGTAGCTGGTGAAAACAGTGAAATATCAGATTCCGAGGATGATAGTTGCAGGTAAGAATGAATTTAAATTCTTCAGTATCTTTGATATTCTTAAAATATAGCAGTCTTTTGCAGTACAAGTTTCTTTTTCCCTGCTACTAATTTTATCTAATTTTTATTAAGAAACTGTGATATCTTTAGTTGATAAACATCTATTTCTTTGAAATCTGGTTGTATATATGTGGAACGGATTTGGTCCCCCTATCTGTGTAGTATTACAAAATTTTAAGGTTAACATGTCAATTGTGTACCTATACACTGATGAAAAAATGATTTTCTTTACATTAAATAATGCCATCTCTTTCTTTTCAGACAATAAAAGTACCAAATTGGGTCTAGTATGTGAGCAGCTCACATTCACATACTCGCACACTTTACCAAAACTTGTTTGGGCTCATTGGAATATGGCTCTGACTTTTTGGAATATAATTCTGACTGATGACATTTTTATGTGAGGATAGAACAAGTTAGTTGCATGCAAACATGTTGTACCCTTAATTATGGTTTTATTTTTTCCTTTGTAGAAGTAAAACTACTGCTACTAATGATGTGAATGGATTTAAAGCTTTGCCAAGTGATCAGGTATTTTTCCCCTAATGGTTTTAACTCTTTAATATAAGAGCTTATGAAATTATAGTCTTAATTTTTTTTTCTCTTTCCTGGTACATTTTGGGTTATTTAAAATTTTTTTTCTGGTTCATTTCAGTAGAGTCAGGGGCGTCTGCTAGTAAGAAATTGTCAGCAGCATTCTAACTTTGGAATTCTTTTGATTTTATTTATTCTTATACATATCTCAAACAAAAAGGTTTCATAAGCATGTATGTATTGATTGGATTTCCTGATTTTGCTTATTTCTTAGCACTTGAAAAACAATGGGAACTCTCCAAATCTTCCTTTGTCTAGAAAGGTTCTTAAGTCACTCAACCCAGCAGTTTATAGAAATGTAGAATATGAAATTTGGCTGAAGTCTAAACAAGGTAAGTTTAAAAATCTACATTGTTAATAAATTTGTTTTGTGGCACTTGAAAATAATTAAATGAACTTGATATTATACTGATACTGTTTGCAGCTCAACAGAAACGTGATTATTCCATTGCTGCTGGGTTACAGTATGAAGTTGGAGATAAATGCCAAGTAAGTGATTATATAAAAGAAAAGATTTTGCTTGAAATCTTGTTGTAATAGAAACTGAGAAAGCAGATCATTTGATGGTGTTGTCAGTTTGGGAATTCAAAGTATATATTTTTCTATCTGCATTTTTTTTTAAATTAAATGAGAGGGTGAGAGGTGAGGAGCCAGAGACAGACTCCTGCTTGCACCCTGACCAGAGTTCACCCAGCAATCCCCCTGCTGGGTGATGCTGCGCCCATCTGGGGTGCTGCTTCATTGCTCGGCAACAGAGCCATTTTAGTGCCTGAGGTGAGGCCATGGAGCCATAGACAGCGTCCAAGCCTAACTTGCTTGAACCATTATGTGGGAGGGGTCGGGGGGAGGGTGGAGAAGGAGATGGTCACTTATGTATGCCCTGACCGGAAATCAAACCCGGGAATTCCACATGCCGACCGATGTTCCTAGTGCAGTCATGGTAGATGCCCTGTTCAGTGTGTGTTGTTTGACTACTGAAAGAAACCTCAGGGCTTGCTTTCCTGTCACAATTTGCTCTTGGAAATACCAGTTTGTGTGTTAGACAACAGATAATGGATCTATTTTTAGGGAGAAGAAATGTTACACATTTTGAATATTGGGAAAGTGAGAAGATAATAGTAATTACAGTGGTACTTACTCATGTTCTTCATATGTATAATACATATCTCATTCCATCTTAATGACTCCTATGACTTTAATACTATTATTAGCCTTATTTTGCATATGAAGACACTGAAGTATGAGAAGTAACTTGCTCAAGGACATATCATTGTGAAGAAGAAATGCCAGGCCTGAAGTTCTGGCGTGTGTTGTGCCAGATCTCTGAGCGCAGAACGAGGACAAGATACCTTTCTTGTTGGGAGTACTAAAGATTCTGCTCCTTTTATCTGTGTTTGTGAGTCTCAGTCACCCCATTAAGTTTAATTTCTTAAAAAAAGAATTGTACTCCTACTTTTATTAGAAAAAGAATTTAGAACAATTTGGGAAGGCTAAACAGAAGTCTTTATTATAAAGGTAAAAGTACAGAAGGCTGGGAGGTCAAAGACACAAATAATTGTACACCTTTTTGAAATTAGTTTTTTGTTTAACTGTACATTTCATTTTCTCTTTAATTGGAAACAAAATAAAATTTAAAAATGGATCATTAATGCAAGGAAGCAGGTCACTGATCTTTCTGGAATTGTTCAACAGGTTAGGTTGGATCACAATGGAAAATTTTCTAATACAGACCTTCAAGGGGTTCACTCTGAGAACGGCCCAGTTTTGGTTGAAGAAGTTGGAAAGAAGTATGTACTACTCTTCAACTAAGGCATTTACTGTCTTTTCCACTTAGCGTTTCTAAATGGCTCTGTGTATTTGCAAATTCAATTAAAGGTGTTTCCTATGTGTAGGAAATATATTGGTTTAGAGCTTTTGAAAAAATAGGTTGAGTTCAAATTCAATCTTTTGCATGGTTACATATTTTAAATTAAGAAAAAACTCGTTTTTTTTGGTTGGAAATAGTTCCTAACTGTAGTGGGAGCTTTGGAGGACAGCAACCATATTAGTTTGTAATATTATTCAGTATTGCATTTTATGTAGTTAATTTTAAGTAAATGTCAGATGGAGTAAAAAAATTTTATGGTTGGCTTACAGTGTTACTTTAGAGCACCCTTTATTTAATTCAGTTGCTGCTGCTCTTATTAGAGATAAAGGTAGTAAGTCACACCTAAACTTACTATGGAAAAGTTGAATCATACACAAATGTAAGGAGCATAGTACAGTGAATCCCAATATACCATCACCCTGTTTCAGGAATTAATAGTATTTGGCAGTCTTTTCTAATCTGTTCTCCCTAATTATTTTTAAAAATGAAAATGGAATATTTCAAAAAATTCCAGATACTACACCATTTTTTATAGACATGTAGATGCTTTTATGTGTCTGAACACAGTAAGGACTCCTCCCTTCCCTCACCCGTTCCTGAGTGCTCCCCAACCAGAAATCAGAAATCACCTGGCAAGCCCCCTATCAGGCAATGCTCTGCTCATCTGGGCCGCTGCTCTGTTGCTCAGCAACTGAGCTATATTAGCACCTGAGGCAAGGCCATGGGGCCAACTTTACTGGAACCATTTGAGCCATGGCTGTGGGATGGCAAGAGAGAGAGGAGAAATAGAGAGGGGGGGAGGGGTGGTGGAAAAACAGATGGTCACTTCTCCTGTGTACCCTGATAGAGAATCAAACCTGGGACTTCCACATGCCAGGCCAGTGCTTTACCACTGAGTCAGTCAGCCAGGGCCTAGTCTTGTTTCTGAATTAGATTAGAAAATACAGTTTTGATTTATGTTTTTCTTGTTTGATTAGATTATATCTGGATTGCTAAATGGCTTTGTTTGTACTTTTTTTAAAAAAGATTTTATTTATTGATTTTACAGAGGGGGGGCTTGAGAAGTGTCATAGTTGCTTCACTTCAGTTGTTCGTTGATTGCTTTTCGTATGGGCCCTGATCTGTCAAGCCCAGGGTTTGGAGCTGGTGAACTTAACATTGCAGGTCGATGCTATCCACTGTGCCACAACAGGCCAGGCTAATTTGTTTTTGTTTTTTTTTGTATTTTTATGAAGCTGGAAACGGGGAGAGACAGTCAGACAGACTCCCGCATGCGCCCGACCGGGATCCACCCGGCACGCCCACCAGGGGCTGCGCTCTGCCCACCAGGGGGCGATACTCTGCCCCTCCGGGGGCGGCGCTCTGCCGCGACCAGAGCCACTCTAGCGCCTGGGGCAGAGGCCAAGGAGCCATCCCCAGCGCCCGGGCCATCTTTGCTCCAATGGAGCCTTGGCTGCGGGAGGGGAAGAGAGAGACAGAGAGGAAGGGGGGTGTGTGGAGAAGCAGATGTGCGCTTCTCCTATGTGCCCTGGCTGGGAATCGAACCCGGGTCCCCCACACGCCAGGCCGACGTTCTACCGCTGAGCCAACCGGCCAGGGCCCAGGCTAATTTGTTTTTAATCCAAGAACTAAAACTGGAAATTCTTTTTTTTTTTTTTTTTTTTGGTATTTTTCAGAAGCTGGAAACGGGGAGGCAGTCAGACAGACTCCCTCATGCGCCTGACCGGGATCCACCCGGCATGCCCACCAGGGGGCGATGCTCTGCCCATCTTGGGGCGTTGCTCTGCCGCAATCAGAGCCATTCTAGTGCCTGAGGCAGAGGCCACAGAGCCATCCTCAGCGCCCGGGCAAACTTTGCTCCAGTGGAGCCTCAGCTGTGGGAGGGGAAGAAAGAGACAGAGAGGAAGGAGAGGGGGAAGGGTGGAGAAGCAGATGGGCGCTTCTGTGTGCCCTGGCCGGGAATCGAACCCGGGACTCCTGCACGCCAGGCCAACGCTCTACCACTGAGCCAACCGGCCAGGGCAAAACTGGAAATTCTTATATAAGTTGCAAATAAAATTGTGCTGAATACTTAACTAGATGTATTTACTACAAGCACTTTATTACAAGTCTTTTTCTTCCTTTTGAAGACACCCAGTGAAGAGCCTCAAACCACCTCCCTCAGAAAGCTGGAACACAGTGTCAGGGAAGAAGGTGAAGAAACCTTCCCCTTCTGGACAAAACTTCCATTCTGGTAGGAGGACATCAAGTTACTCTTTGGGGGGGAAAGGGTGATGGTACATGGGTTGTTCATCATAGGAGAATTATGAGGTATTTTTGGCTTCTTGTCACAGATTCAGATTACAGAGGGCCAAAGAATTCAAGCAAACTGGTAAAAGCTCCATCAGCACTACCTCCTCGACTCCAGCACCCTTCGGGAGGGAGACAGCATGTGTTCGCCAGTCACTCTGCAGGGCCACAGTCTCAGAAAGTCTCCAGTGAGCACAAAAGTCTTAGCAGGATGCCCTCACAGATCATGAGGTAACCTTTCTGAATGCAGGAGCCATAGAAATTAAGGGAGGGGGAATTTCTTTTATTTCCCACATCACATGCTTTTAGTTAGAAAATAATTTTTTAAAGTATTGTTGATAAAATACTTTCCGAGGATTTCAGTTCGTATTAGTTCTCTTTAAATAAATAGAGTTAATGTGTAGGTAAGTCATCTTTATTTTTGAATAACTCCCCCCACCCCCTACATGATTTGGGAGATCTTATTCTAGTCAAATTTTATTCTGTCACTTACTAGATTTCTGGTAGCATGTAATAGGTTAAAATACTGAATTACAAATTGCATTTCTAGTCTTTTGGATGGTGAGGATATTTAATTTTTTTATATATAGGAGTTTAAATCAGCAAAAATGGTTGGTTTACTTGGTTCTGATAAGTTTGTATTTTTAGTATTAGTGTGTCTAATACTGAATGGGACTGCAAGTTTTAGGTTCATGTAATCATGAATATCAGCATCTGACTATCCAGACACAGATGAACTTCAGGGACATAATTTCCTGTGCTATGGATTTAATTTTTCCTAATCTGTGTTTCTATAGAGTAGTTTATAGCACTTTGGGGCAGCTTTATTTGAGACCATGTATCTTAAGTGGAGACTGTCCTTTTCATGCAAACTTGGCCTTGTCTCCCGTGTGTGCTGGAGTCCTCCTAGGTTACTGTCACCAATGCTTTTCTTTTCTGAGTCATCTGAACAGCTGTAGCGTCAGTTTATATTGTGCTTGCAAAGCTCTGATCATTAGTTCCTTTATTTCTGACATTCGGGCATTTCCCTTTCTTGGGTTGTACTTAACATGTCATTAAAGATTGTTTATGTAACATAGCATCTTTAAGACAGCTGTAGGTTCTTAGGCCAACATGTTACCCAACTTGATGGAAGAAAGCAGTGTGCAATGCATGGTTGTGAAGCTTTGGAGAATTTTTGACATTGTGAATGATTATATAGAAACCTGATTGTATTTGAAATTAGTATACCTTCCTCACTATATGTATGAGTGGATTTTACTAGTACAGTATATTGAAACAAATTTAGAGACTACTGATGATCAAATATTTAAAGTCAAAGTTTGGAATTTTATAGTTAATAGTCCTCTTGATTTAAACCCATTAGAGTTTATCTTTCTAATATTTAACATCAGTTTTGAATTCTTCTAGTTACAGAATGAAAGCACTATAATGTTGAGCATGAGACCTTCATGACCTCTC
Organism: Saccopteryx leptura; assembly: GCF_036850995.1. Lineage (NCBI taxonomy): Eukaryota > Metazoa > Chordata > Mammalia > Chiroptera > Emballonuridae > Saccopteryx > Saccopteryx leptura. Next base: position 214,330,782 of record NC_089503.1, on the reverse strand, counting down.
ACTCTGAAAAAAATAAGAATATAATAAAAACCAAGCAGATTGCCATGTATGGCTTCATTATGTGAGTGCTGAAAATGATAGTAACATCATTGCTCTGTCTTTCAGCTAAGTACAGTGAGGATGGATTGGGTTCTCTGTGTGGTGGGTGAGGATAGGAGGGGCGATTTGGGCAATAGAACAGACACAAGCTACTGTTAACTTTCCAGAGACATCTGGAATTCGCTGAGTTGTCTTTGGAGGCTTCCACCATGGGGGCTTGAGAGGACTGGTCTAAGATTACCAGGGTCCAGTTTGCTCCCCTGGTTTTTTCCCAGTGACATTGGGATTGACATCTGTGATGGGGAGTTAGGATGCGATTTTAAGCGAGACTGAAGACATAAAGTGGCTGGTTGTCATTTTGGATGTAAAAAAAACATGGTATCATTGTGCCCCTCTCTCTTTTTAGGAAGATTATATCTCTTTGTAAATTGTGAAGATATTTTTCCTTTAGATTTTGGCTTTTCACTTCCCACGGTTGTGAAACTGTTCGACACAGTAGAAATAGTATTCATATTGACTGTAATAGGTAAAAAGTATATAGAAATATTAGGGTTATGTTGTTATAGGATACTAAACTCTTTCCATGAATTTTTTGGTTCTCCTTCTATGACCAAAATTCTATTGAGAGGACAACAGTCTTGTCTGTGCAATTAATATTTAGCCTGGCCCATTTTATTATTTTTTATTTTTAGCTTTCCATCTCCCTTGATGGTATCATCAAAAAGCATGAGGATTGTCTTAGAGTCTTTGAACGTTGCCCTTTACTTAGAACAGAAAATTAGAATGTTTTTGAGACCTAAACTAATAACTTTCTTTTTCTTTTGGTGAGTTTTTAGGAAAGTATTAGAATGTGGAATAAAGAAATATATGCAGTTCCTACATTTCTGCTCCAATGAGTGGGGGAATAAAAACCTTGTCAATTATTTCTGTATCACTTTCTTTTCTCCCCCCTCCTATCATTTGTAAGGTTGTTGTCTTGACATTGTATAATGTAGCATGTATGATGCCACAGGAGATTCCATGGTTCAACATTCATTCATTGGGTTGCCAAAAGTTCTATAGTAATGTCACGGTGTGTGTAGCTAAATTATCCAAATATTTGTATTGGCAAAACAGGTTATTCTATTTTAGGTATTCATACATTTATTTGTTTTTTGTGACAAGAATGTTTTATTTGACAGAAAACCCGATCGTGAGAGAGCTGAGGATTTTGATCACACGAGCCGAGAATCTAACTATTTTGGCCTCTCCCCAGAAGAGCGCAAAGAGAAGCAAGCTATAGAAGAATCTAGATTGCTTTATGAGATTCAAAACCGAGATGAACATGCTTTCCCAGCCCTTTCTGTATGTATAAAAAGAGATTTTAAAAGTTCTTGGTTAGAAATCTCTCCTTAATATACAGTTGATCCCTGAACTATACAGGATTGGATTGTGTGGGTCCTCATATATGCAGGTTTTTTTCAATAAATACAGTTGGCCCTTTGAATCTCCTGATTTGGCATCTGAAGATTCAACCAACCACAGAATCAGTAGATATGGAGGGCTGGCTGTGTGCGTTCTTTTACATCATTTTGTATAAGGAACTTGAGCATCCATGGGTTTTAGTATCTGTTGGGGTTCTGGAATGAATCCTCTGGATACTGAGGGATGCCTGTAGCTAAGTTTTTGGGGAGTTAAAAATTATATGCAGAGTTTTGATTCCATGGGAGGGGTTGGCATCCCTACCCCCCCCCCCCATGTTGTTCAGTGGTCAACTGTAGTTTTAATATATTAAACTATATAGTTTCTAATGATAGACTGATAATTTTTAAACTGAAGGGTACCTTAAAGATCATTTAATTGTTCCTCCTTTTCACATTTTTCATGAAGGTGAGGTCTAAAGATAATTGGTGTAGGAGCTGAAGCAGTTAAATTGTTTAGCTCATTTGTAGATTAGTGTTGTGAATTAAAACGTTTATTTTGCTAGCCAAAATAACAAGATACATCAATAAAATCAGGATAGTCTCTTCAGTGTTTTTTTTTTTTTTAATTTTTAATTTTTTTACAGGGACAGAGAGAGAGTCAGAGAGAGGGATAGATAGGGACAGACAGACAAGAATGGAGAGAGATGAGAAGCATCAATCATCAATTTTTCGTTGTGACACCGTAGTTGTTCATTGATTGCTTTCTCATATGTGCCTTGACCACGGGCCTTCAGCAGACCGAGTAACCACTGAGTAGCCCCCTGCTCGAGCCAGCGACCTTTGGTCCATGCTAGTGAGCTTTTTGTTCAAGCCAGATGAGCCCGCGCTCAAGCTAGCAACCCCGGGGTCTTGATCCTAGGTCCTTCCGCATCCCAGTCCGACGCTCTATCCATTGCGCCACCGCCTGGTCAGGCTCTTCAGTGTTCTTTATTAAACACGCCCTCACTTACTAACCCCACATGTACAGTAAGAGCCGTGGTTCAGAGTGTTTGCAGTTGGAGGTGGTAGTACCTATAATCTGTTGTCTTTGTCCTTGGCTCTGTGTCAGATGCGGGGCTGGAATGGATGCTTCTCTGATGAAAGAAATGTTCTCTACCTTTACCTTTCTTAATTCTTTTGGGAGAGTCAGAATGGAAAACAGTTTCTCCTGTAGAGTGAAGTATATATTGTGTGAGGAGGGTTCATTGGCAGAATAGGGGAGCTGTGATTCAGTCGAGTGCTGGGAGCCTCACACCACCTGTGATCCACAGTGGCGCTTGGACTGTTACAGGAGGCTACCCAGCATACCAGTGTAAAACATTAAATAATGCCCCTCACACTCCATTCGCTGACCACTGGCTTCTGTGGAATCCTTTAGAGGTGTGAGATGCTTCTCTGGAATAATACTTTAGTCTGGTACAGGGGTTAGAGCTTAGGAATTACTGGACAAAGTGCCCAAATTCATGTGTGAATTAGTCATGGTCTGTATGTTAAATATATATATGTAATATGTTATTTTCCCATAATATTTAGATAATATTAAGTTTGTACTCAGCTTTTTGTCTTTTTCAGTTAGTGAATGGTAAGAATACAACTACTGTTTGTGGGACTAGATTGTGACACATTTTGATTGTTAAAATGGAGTCATACACATTTTTATTTATTTATTTTTTCACAGAGACAGAGTCAGAGAGAGGGACAGATAGAGACAGACAGACAGGAACAGAGAGAGATGAGAAGCATCAATCAGTTTTTCATTGCGACACCTTAGTTGTTCACTGATTGCTCTCTCATATGTGCCTTGACCGTGGGGCTACAGCAGACTGAGTAACCCCTTGCTCGAGCCAGCGACCTTGGGTCCAAGCTGGTGAGCTTTTGCTCAAACCAGATGAGCCTGTGCTCAAGCCGGCGACCTCAGGGTCTTGAACCTGGGTCCTCCGCATCCCAGTCCGACACTCGATCCACTGCGCCACTGCCTGGTCAGGCTCATACACATTTTTAGATTAGGCAGTTTGAATCCTGTCTTGTCCTCTAGAGCAGTGGTCCCCAACGTTTTTTGGGCCATGGACTGGTTTAATGTCAAAAATATTTTCACGGACCAGCCTTTAGGGTGGGACGGATAAATGCACAAAATAAAATTATGCAACTGGCGTAAAAACTGGTATTTTTAAATATAATTGTTGAACTTACGAGACAAGGGTCAAGAGTGAGTCTTAGACGGATGTAACAGAGGGAATCGGGTCATTTAAAAAAAATAAAACATCGTTCAGACTTAAATATAAATAAAACGGAAATAATGTAAGTTATTTATTCTTTCTCTGCGGACCGGTACCAAATGGCCCACAGACCAGTCCCGGTTCGCGGCCCAGGGGGGACCACTGCTCTAGAGTACTCCTGCCACAGCGGGCTGGGATTCTCCTCTCAGCTCTGAGCAGTATTTACTCATGAGGTACCAACAGGAGAGGACCTTCAATGATAATTTAGGTTAAAAACCTGACTTTATCCAGTCTCTTTGTTACACCAATTAAAAGATTAGATCTCATGCAGAGCTTTCTTGATTTGTGGATAGTCAGCATTTCATTGATAACATCCTGGTGCACTTTATCTGCTAATTTGCACTTTGGCTCTACAATGTTGTGTTTGAAGGTGGATAGAAAGGGTGCTATTCTCTGTGCAAAGAATGTAAGTGTAAGTTGTGAGGAGAAAGTTTGGTCAGAGCACCTTCCTGAGTTCACGATATGAGGAAGTGTTATTAATAATTTAGGCTGAGGGTCGGATTTCCTAATACTTTGACTTATTAATAGGCCTATAACTATAGAGTATAAAATTAAATATGGACCGTAGGTCCTATTTTATAATGTTTGGAAGTATAAAGATAAAGGGGCTATGAATTTTTAGACTTAAGTCAGATGTATGAAGAGTGCATTTGTGGTTAAATCTTTTAACACAAAGTGTTCGGTTTTGTTAATTTGAAGAGCTCATCAGTCAGTCACTCATCTTCTCAGAGTAGCAACTTGTGCATCCAGAGAAAATCATCACATGTGAATGATAGGAAAGGAAGCAGGCGGAGGATCGATACTGAAGAACGAAAAGATAAAGGTATGTTATTTCATCTTTTAAAAGCAGATACTTAAGATCTGTGTCTGGTTTAAAGTCATCCATTGAGAAGAGAACCCTTCTAAAATCATTAAACAATTTAATATCACATATCTTACTGTTGCAAAGAAACTGACTTAAGCCGATGCTCATGTTAAATGTTATTCTGAAAATTATATTTTTCACTGATTTAAACATGATTCAAATAGTACTGTTGGCTTTATATTTTGTTTTTCTTTTTTCAACCCTGACTCATGGCTGATGCTGTCTTTCTTTATCTTGATCTGTTACAGACTCTAGCCATGGACATACTCACCCAGATAAAAAACCCGGGCCAGCTACATCAGAGGTAAATGCTCTTAATACTAACTGCATCTTTTCTTTTTCCTTCATACCGATAGCAGGAAGAAGGTCGAAGGAGAAGATGTTGACTTCATTTTAGAACTGTTAGAGAAGTAGACAAGTAGAGAAAAATGGAGAAAAAATGTTAGTGCCTTAAGGAGAATTCACTCACAAATTATAACCATTTCTTCCAGGGTACATTATGAAGACCTGTCTGAATTGGTGGAGACTAGCTTTTATTTTCTAATACTTCATAATAGATTGAGATTTTTAAAGGAACAGTCTGTTCTTAAAACCATGTCCCCAAGAAAAATGGCTCAGTATGACATTAAAAGATGTGCAGTAAAGTTACCTATCTGTTGCAAACCAGAGGTAGTTAAAAAGTCAAGAGGATTTAGTCAAGTGTAGGTAGGGTGAACTAAAAAGACAACCACCATGATTCTAAAATGTGGGTTTTGAAACATGAAAGTAAGCCTTTTTTTTTTCTTTCAAAGAATATTAGCGATGATAAATGTGCAAGAATTTCATCACCATTAAAGTCGAAATTAGAATGCCCACCTCCTGCAGAACAAGTAAGTACATTGTTGCATCTGACATGGAAGTTTCTGTTCCCTGTTTCTTTTTTTAGACAGAGAGGGAGGGATAGACAGACAGGAAGGGAGAGAGATGAGAAGCATCATCAATTTTTTTGTTGTGGCACTTTAGTTGTTTATTGATTGCTTTCTCATATGTGCCTTGACCGCGGGCCTTCAGCAGACTGAGTAACCCCTTGCTCGAGCCAGGACCTTCAGCAGACTGAGTAATCCCTTGCTTGAGCCAGCGACCTTGGGTCCAAGCTGGTGAGCTTTTGCTCAAACCAGATGAACCTGCGCTCAAGCTGGCGACCGCGGGGTCTCGAACCTGGGTCCTTCCGCATCCCAGTCCAATGCTCTATCCACTGCGCCACTGCCTGATCAGGCTCTCTGTGTTTCTTAGTTCTGTATGTGGTTAATTTAAAAACAGAAAACATCGGCCTGACCTGTCGTGGCGCAGTGGATAAAGCATCAACCTGGAACACTGAGGTCACCGGTTCCAAACACTGGGTTTGCCTGGTCAAGGCACATGTGGTAGTTGGTGCTTCTTTCTCCTCCCTGACTTTTTCTCTCTTCTCTAAAATGAATAAATAAAATCTAAAAAAAATAAAAAAATAAAAACAAAAATGTAGGAAACAGGGAGATGTAGCATAATTTGGGTGCAATTATAAGTTTTATAATTCTGTTATTTAGAATGTTCTAAGTTTTTATTGGATGCTATTTTGATATTTTTATATTCCTTTTTGGACATAGAAGTCATTCTTAATTGTTTTTTGAATATGTTTGTGTTTGGTACCTTGTGTTAGTTTCCTTTGTGGTGGGTTGGCTTGAAAATTAGATTTTTGAAGGGAAATTGAGAATTTCTACTTTATTTTAAAACCTTTGAGTTGTCTGCATTCTTAACAATTATTTCATAGAAGGTAGGGAATGCAATGATTAAATTGTAATGAAGTGATTAGAAAAAAAATATTTATAGAGCAATACCACCAACTTACAAATTTAAGGATGGAGGAACCGGAGTTCTGTCAGAAACTTGGGTTTTGCTCTAATACAGGAGTAGGGAAAGGTCTTAGTCCTTGCCTTTCAGTCACATCCTTTCTGTCAGGTAGAAAGCATGTAGTTTCATGGCATGTCTTTGTCTGAGGAGCCATTTTAAGTAACTCAGAGATTTCAAGGTGATTTCCATGATTTTTTATCTTGCCTTAAAAGCATTGTGTCGAAGTTCCTTTAGAGTTTGTTTCTAATTCTGCCAATGACTTCTGTGAATTTTGGCAAGCAGTTCCTGGTTGGGATTAAATTTGTGTGGAATTTTTGGCTACTGTGCTTTTTTCTTTCATTTCTAAGACTGGAAAGACCATTTATGTAGAAACTGCAGCTGTATAAAAGGTAGGCATTTCAGGGTATGTTTGATGGTTAAAATGCACTCTTATCTTTTTCCACCCCTCTTCTCGAAGAAGCCAGCAGAACATGTGTCTTTGTCAAATCCAGCTCCCCTTCTAGTTTCTCCAGAGGTCCATCTAACTCCTGCGGTGCCTTCTTTACCAGCCACTGTGCCAGCCTGGCCAAGCGAACCTACATCTTTTGGACCAACAGGTTAGATCAGAATTTCAAAAATGCAGTGAACTATTCAACATAAGCATTGCAAGTCAGAGACTTCAATTCTCGAGTGTGGAGCCTCACAGAGCATTTTCTGATCCACTGCCTTGCTCTGCTTCCAGTATGGGAGGTCTTCATTTGGTAATTCATTTGAGATACGCCCTTAATATCCCAGGAGCGAGATGTTTGAGCTCGTTCTCACCGCTGGTGGGTCTGGTTGCTCAGCACAGACCCCTACAGTTTGCATTCCTCATGGACCAATTTGTATGACCCGTTAATAGCTTTGCCACACTTTGTCTACATGTTTGTGAGAGCTACTATTAGATGACATTGATGCAGAGCTTGTTTCCTGGCTTATTTTCTCCTGTGTGTCCAGGAGGGTCCTTGGTTAATAGAAGAAGTTTCTTTGTATTGTTTAGTACACATCTTTTTACTAGCTATATCATTTGTACAGCATTCTTTTACTTAGAGTTTAATGAAATGTATTTGTAGAGAATTACTTTCCACTTTCTATAGTTTTTTATTTCTTTCCCTTTCTTTTGTAGGTGTCCCTGCTCAAATCCCTGTCTTATCAGTGACACAGACTCTGACTACTGGACCCGATTCTGCTGTGTCCCAAGCTCATTTAACACCCTCTCCAGTTCCTGTGTCAATACAGGCAGTTAACCAGCCCTTGATGCCTTTGCCTCAGACACTGAGCCTTTACCAAGACCCACTCTATCCTGGGTTTCCTTGTAATGAAAAGGGAGATCGAGCCATTGCACCACCTTACTCACTGTGTCACACTGGGGAGGACCTGCCTAAAGGTATGATTCTTCTCCAAGTTCAAATTGATAATAAAATCAGTACTTTGTAAAGTAAATTGATAAGATTCAGTGAGATGTCTAAGTAGAGGTTAAAGGTCATGTTGCCGAGTGCGCCAAAGGATTTACGTGGGAAAGACAGCAGAGATTTGGTATTAGTCATTCATCCTGTGTTTCAGCTTGTTGTGCTTGATTGGATTATGTTTTTGTGTGTTTACTGGCTGCACCTTCACCCCATTATTTTTTCAAGAATAGCCTAAAACCATTTTGAATTAAGTTTTCATGTTAACCAGATAACTAAATATTTACTGAGTTTTCTCATCACTACTCATAATTACTTCATGAAAATGTTACAGGGATGAATATAATACATTATAGCTGTCATATTTTAAAAGAATTCTTTTTAAATTTTCCCGTCCTCTTTTCTTTAAAGGAATTATAAGTTGCACAATTTCCTATTTGTAGGCAAAGTAATGCAGTAACTGTCTGTATGCTCTTTACCTGGATTTTTGTGGATTTTTTTTTCATTGGCTTCATGTCTGGTCTGTGGGTAACTGGTTAATGTCAGATGAATACCTTAACTGATATTATCCTATTAATAGTAATGAGTTAGGGTTATGTTGATTTTACCCTTAACCCTCATCATTTTTATTTCATAATATTTTGAACTCCACAGAAAAGTTGAAAAAGAAATAGAGTGAACACCTGAGTTTCTTTCACACAGATTTAATTTAAATTAGAGACAAATCTCAGTTTAAGGTATTTTGGGGCTTAAGACAAAGCATATGGAACCTGAAAATGACCTATAGAAACAGAGCCTGGTTTTGGTTATATTAAATTTGGTTTTTATCTATGTTTATATCAGGCTAGAGAGAATTCCAGTAGGCAGAGTTGTCTTTAGAACTATATACTATTTGAGAATAAAGAAAAACTTTTGAATGTATAATTGTAGTGAGTGATTATTATTTATTTTCAGATAAGAACATTCTCCGATTCTTCTTTAATCTTGGTGTAAAGGTATTTACATTTTATTATTTTAAATTTATTTTTAAGTTAACAGTTTTAAATTATTACTGTTTAATATCCTGTCAGTAGAAGTAACCTAAAGTTTACTAAATCTCATTACTTTAAAAACCATCATTTTCAATAGTGTAGTACGGGTTTTTTGTTTTGTTTTGTTTTGTTTGATGGTAGTTGAGGCTCTGAATTTTGCTTGCTTTTCCTTTTCACTGGGCAGTGATTTAACCCTGTGAATATGTTCAGGAGATGGCATTGTCCCTGGGCGACCTAGTGGGAATGCTCTCACTGAGGGATTCAGCAAGCCATTCAGGTTTGAAGTTCTCTATCACTTGTGTCTGGATAGCCCTGGACAAGTCATTTAATGTATCTGAGCCTAGCTTTTTTAATTTATGGAGTGAAGATTGCATTCTACCACCTGCCTCAGTTGTTGAAATGATCAAAGGAAATACCATGTGAAAGTATTCTTATGAAGTGCGGTGTTGAGCAGTGGATCAGAGGTATCCTTTGGAAGTGCTCAGCCAAAAAATAGCTTGTCTTAGGAAGAGAGGCTGGTGCACTCTATGTCCTTGTCATTGCTGTGTTGTCTTCTTCCTATCTTGGATTAGTTTCTTTGGGTCCTAGACTGTTAATGTAAAATGAAGTGACCTACTGTAGTCCTATCTACCAGTTCATAAAAGGACACGGTTAATTTTACTATCTACTGCATTTCATTGCCCAGTTTTACATTTATCTAATGTTGGTTTTAGCTAAATTAGCCATTCAGCTGGTAAAATTTTTTGTGTGTGTTTTGATCTTTTGCTGATACTTAGTAGGGAAAATATTTGGCATACTTTATTTTCAGTCATATTTTCAGTATTACCCTTCTCTGATAGGAGTCTAATTTTCATCCTTGCAGAGTGTTCTGGGTCTCCTAGAACTGTGGAGTCTTAATCTTAGGAGTCATCTCTTATACCAGCATTTTTCTGGTAGAAGAGGTCCAGATCAGTTACCTAGTTGGCATGAGATCACACAGTGAGCTAGTGGTAGAGCCAAGAAAAAAAAATGCAGGTCACACTAAATAGTCAATGATTGAGATACTCAAAGCTAGAGGCTCAAGTGCTTGCTGGTGGTTATTTTTGAGATCTGTGTTACCCATAATTATTTCTTTGTGTTAACATCCGAAGGATGAAATTAATGTCCTGATAATCTGTGATTGGGTTCATTACATTGTTGTCTGTCAAACTCTGCACAGGACTTTGGGTTGGTTTCAGGATAGGACAAGGAGTGGAGCTTTAGAGCAGTGACTTAATGTAATTCCTTTTCATGTTGAATTTCACAGTGATGTAGTATTTGGAATGCAGATTATAAAAAAAATTCATATATGGTCTTTGCAGGCATAAGAAACTTGCCTTGAGCCCATTCTAAACTTTTTTTAAACCCCCTTTTTGTTTAATTTCACTGTTTTTTGTCTTTTTTAGGCATATAGTTGTCCTATGTGGGCCCCACATTCTTACCTGTACCCTCTGCATCAGGCCTACCTGGCAGCCTGCAGGATGTACCCAAAGGTCCCTGTCCCGGTGTATCCTCAGAATCCTTGGTTCCAAGAAGCTCCTGCTCAGAGTGAAAGTGATTGTACGTGTCCCGATGCACACTTCCCTATGCAGACCGAGGCCAGTGTTAATGGTCAGATGCCACAGGCAGAGATTGGACCGCCGACATTTTCTTCACCTCTGGTTATCCCTCCATCTCAGGTGTCTGAAAGTCATGGACAGTTGTCTTACCAGGCTGATCTTGAATCTGAAAACTCGGGGCAGCTTCTTCATGCTGAATATGAAGAGTCACTGAGTGGCAAGAATATGTTCCCACAGCCGTCCTTTGGGCCTAATCCATACTTAGGCCCAGTTCCCATTGCACCTCCGTTCTTTCCTCATGTCTGGTATGGGTACCCTTTTCAAGGATTCATAGAAAATCCAGTAATGAGGCAGAATATTGTTCTGCCTTCCGATGAGAAAGGAGAATTGGATATATCCCTGGAAAATCTGGATCTGTCTAAACAGTGCGGTTCAGTTTCGGCAATAGATGAGTTTCAGGAGGCCAGATGTGAAGGCACACAGCATTCCCTCCCTGAGGCAAGTGTGAGTAAGCATGAAGGTCGGGCAGAGCAGTCGTCCCAGACGCCCAAGGCAGACCTGGCGTCCGCGTCTCCTCCTCCAGTGGCAGAGGGGAAGGCTCATCTTCCCACTCAGAATCTAAACAGAGAGAGAGAAGCTGTGCCTGTTGAACTTGAGCCTAAGAGGACCATTCCAAGTCTGAAAGAAAAACCAGAAAAAATGAAAGATCCTAAGACTGCTGCTGTTGTGGTCAGTGGGGCCAACTCTGTGGATAGCAGACTGCAGAGACCAAAAGAAGAGAGTTCAGAAGATGAGAACGAAGTGTCTAATATTCTGAGAAGCGGAAGATCCAAGCAGTTTTATAACCAGACGTATGGAGGCAGGAAGTACAAAAGTGATTGGGGCTATTCTGGTAGGGGAGGCTATCAACATGCAAGAGGCGAGGAGTCCTGGAAGGGGCAGCCAAGCAGAAGCCGGGAGGAAGGTTATCAGTACCATCGAAATGGCAGAGGACGGCCCTACAGGGGGGGGGATAGGAGGAGATCAGGGATGGGAGATGGCCATCGGGGACAACACACTTGATGGCTGTCACTGGAGTATGTTAGAGCAAAAACCTTTTCTTAGGTGGAACGTTTCTGACGGCTTTAAAAAAATACATTAAAATAAAAATCCAAATTGGAACTATCTCCTCCCCTTCCCCTTCCCCCTCACTCCTGGACGAGAGATTGGATATGTGTTCAAGGGGGCAAGTGAATTCTTGGCATTGCCATTTTCCTCCGTTCAAAGTTTGTTTATTTATCGGGTGACTGCCCCCATAAAAAGAAAATAAGTTTGTTAAAGTATTTTTTATAAACAGTTTAATATAAAACATTATAGATTTAGTGTTTGGTTTTTTTCCTCATATAAGTTTAATTTCAAATGTTGGAAATGTGTGCTTTATAGTGTTTACTAAAGTGACAAGAAAATACACCATTTGACACATGATAGATTCCAAAACATAACATTGCACCAAATAGAAATGTATATTTTATTATGCAATGCCTTAGTCATGAACTGGGCTCAAACAATTCTTAGGCTAAAACACTGTTGTCTTTTGAAATGCTTCCAACCCAAAGGCCTTTCATCTCAATATCTGTCAAACTTGAATAATGTCTTCTCTTAATATTACACATAAGGCAGCCTATTAACCTGTGTCTTAGAAATGTTGTATATAGTTCTTTTACTATTAATAGGGTATATTTTTGAATTTCAGTGAGTATTTGTTGAACCTGAGATCGCATACAAGAACAGATGTTTAAGAAATAGTAGGAAATCTAATGAAATGGCTGTTCCCACCAAGAATTTTTAGCACTGGTGTAAATATGGTGCCTACTCGAAAGAAATGTAGATGCTATGCATTTTGAAAATAATCTGCATCTGTTAAAACTGCAGAAGTTTTTTAATGCCACTTTAACACTAATGCACTGACAGATTTAAATATTTTGTGAGAAATGTTAAAAATTTTTAGCTCGACAGGTTTCTCTAGTTATTGTGTTTTGTTTTTTCTCTTTGCACCATTGGTTATGTGTATCACTTTACATTTGCATGTTCAGTTTATCACAGCTGGAACTACACTGTTCAAAAAGGATGATTGTGACTCTAGTTCTTTTCTAGAGGATGCTGCTAGAAAGTGGTTTTGCTTTTGCATTTTATAGCTTGTACCCCTTGCGTCACATCTCTGATCCTGCTTCCATGCAGCCTTCTCAGCGTTTCACTACAAGTTCCCTTTGCATGTTGCACTCTGTTCTCATTTGGAGATTTGACTCTGAATTAACACAGTATTCATTCATCTGTGTTATACTGTATAAATAACTGTAGCTTATATTTCTCATTTGTACATACTAATGTGAAAATCCTTTTTCATGTTCTCTTTTGGTCAGGAACTTTTGAGTGCTATGCAAATCAAGTAGTAATTTCTCTTTGCATGCCATGTAAAATATTCCTAGCCAAAAATTGATTTTTTTAAAAAAATAAAAGCAAATTACTTTAAAAAGCAAATACAATTCACTTGAATTTGACAAACTGAAACATGAGTTTTCTTGGTTCTCTGATAACTTCCAGGAATGTTTGGGATGCCAGCTAGGCTCAGTGAATCTCCACTGTACTGTAATAATGGTTATTTTACCTCTGTGTTGTTTTAATTACCTAATGTCTGCATAACTGCTGATTTGAGTAGTGATTAGCATTTAGATGTTTTGTAACATAGGGTTTTAGAGAGCACTTTGAAAGATAATGTTTTATGATGGTGCTAGGTAAAAACTTTAAAAGATGCTTGTATGGAAAAAAATCTTGAGAGAACCTGTTGAAAGGAATTTCTTTTGTCACCTTCTAAGCTCAAACAGTTGGGGAAGGTACTGCTTAAGCCATTTTTTTTTCCTTAGTCAACATGAGTAGTTATGGGATGAGATCAGCTGGTCCTTCACTTTCAGCTCATACTTTTTTATGTGTGCGATTAGCTTACCTGAATTTTTTATGAAAATCACCTTTGGATATTATGACCACATTTAAAAGTTCAATATACGTTTTAACTCAGGAGTCCAAAAGAAATTGCTGTCTTTCGTTTTATTACTGGGATTTGATCTTATTCTCAGTTTCTTCTGGAAATGTTGAAAATTGGATAGGAAAGAAACTTCATTTCTTCACTGTCACTCTGTCTTACCTCAATTGAGTAACAGAATACTCTCTAGTTCCTGAAGGAAATACTGATTTGCTTACTGTTTCCTGTATTTTACCTCCAGGACATGATGGAAACAGTGGTGAAAGAGAACTTTACAGACGGTACTTTACTCAGTGACCTCTGGAATAAAAGAACTCTGACTTTTGATAATTAGTTTTAAAATTATGAGTCTTTGCATGAAGGTCAGTTTTTTTTCTTCTTTAGGTTTGTCTTAAATGTATTCAGGGGATTTTGCCTTACGCTGAGGTCAAACTAGGGCCAAGTAAGCTTTTGTCCTTCATTATAGCTGAGTCATATGGTATGTTGACATGAAATGTTTCTGTATTAACAGAAAAATGCTTAGAAGTGAGAATTATTTGTATTTTGAGTTGGAAATTATGGAACTTCTCTGTATTATGATCATAAACATTTTAAAGAACAAATGTTTAGAATGACCAAAGCCCACTTCTTCCTTTGGCTTTTGCTAAACTTGATTTTTGTCCCTTCTAGTATTGTGTATATATTTTACTTCTTCAAGTTCATTTCCTCTCAGATAAAAATCTTCAAGTCCTGCTCCATGTACTCGTTGGCAGAATGGTAGCATCTGTGTAATTCGCATCCTGTTCCCTGGTAACCCATGTGTTCTTTCCATGCTGACCCAAGTGCAGACCCTGCCTGGATCCGGCAGGAGTAGGTTTTCCCAGACCGCAGTGCTTACACAGCCTAGTCGATGCAAACGGCATAATCTTGGCATTGTGTTTCCTTTGTGACTCAAGGTTGAATTAAAATGCCTGTGAACTGCAAACTCGTTTAGGATTGACTTGGTGCAATAAAGTTCCTTTCTAACCACTCTGGTTTAGAAAACGTTCAGCCATCCTAGAAACTAGCAATATTTATTTACGCCTCATTTATTTTACCTTCAGTTTTAGTTGAGGGAGCCTTAGTCTTTCACTTGTGGGTACTAAGCAAGGTCCATTTTAGTGTAGCTGAAGAGAATGCATATTTGGCTACACTATTTCTGTTTACTATATTTTGCTTCTTATTTAATGTCTAAATTCTAGTTTTTGTTTAAAACCTTAATAATGGCTCAGTTCCAGCATGTCAGTTGCAAAGAACTAAGTTTTGCTAGTAGTGTCAGCCATTTACTTTCCCCTAATTAGGGGGTTTCTCCCTGAAATAAGTTTTAGAAAATCCTAGAAGAGGGGGGTGGGTGCATGTCTTAAAGCTGGGAAATGGCAACTTTGGGATTGAATTTACTTGAAAATGGATTAAATTGCATTGTTACAGAGCTAGAAAAAAAATTTAAGTATGAAAAATGATTAATAGCCTTACACTGAGTACAAATAATACTTAAAAGCATGTGAAGATGTGATCATTTGTGATGTTACTTGTAAAAGTATATATAAATATCTTTTGAAGTGTTGAAAGGATAAATAGTACTTTATATTCTTTATCATATCACTTTTTGTAAGTGTTGAATATATTCCTGTTTATTTTTCTATGTTCTGTTTTGTAGCCTTAAGAAGTGTTTCAAACATATCTGAATGTATAAGTAAATGCCCTACATGGTGTGATGCTGCATTATATATACAACTGTGTGCATATATTAAATTTTGTCTGTTGATTCTGCTTGTGATTCTTTGCTTCCAGGGTTAACCAAGTAATATAGCATATAGATCTTAAGAGGAATTTAGTAAACTTCTAAAAAAAATGAGGTTTCCAAGGTTTTTATCCAGTCTGAATATAATTCTAGTATGTGCAACTAAAAACCACGTGGGATTGATAACTTTGGGGTAGGTACTGTTCTTTTCCCTGCTTTATATATACATATAATAAGACAGAGGCAGGCCCAGTAATTACATTTGATTAAGGTCATGAAACTTGTAAGAGGTAGTATTTGATTTGAATCTAGCTGAGAGGTTTTAAAGCTAGTGCTCTCTGCCATTTTTTTCAGCAGTCATGAAATGGGAAAATTAATTTGTAGATTAAATGGCCCTTTTATTTTTTTAAAGTCAGTATTCAATATTTGTGTTTTGAAGAAAGATGAAATCATTTGGAAGTTTTTTTAAAATGTAAACCCAAGTTTCTTAAGGCTGTATTTTTTCATTAAGTCACTTAAGAGAATGGCTAGTCAGTACTTGACTAACCTACTTACTGATAGGTACTCTCTGTCTTAGAATGGCTTCACCAGAAGGCAGCAATTGAAACAAAGGCTTTGTTCAGTACAAGTGTTTGACAGAAAGGTGATCTAGGAACAGGGACAGTAAGCTGGGAAGGGCAAAAAGTTGGTTAGTCATAGGGGCCAATGTTTTGGGACTGCTTGAGGTGGTGAGCGAAGTATCAGAAACTTGGAGGGTCAAAGGGAAAAAGGAAGAAAAGGGGAAGGAAACATTTATCTGTTAGCTATTTGAGTACCAGTATGTTTTTGCTAGTAAGTTAATAGAGAAGCCAGCGTATGGGGAGGACATCAAGAGGTATCTGTTGGTTGGAGCCCTTGCAGAATTGGTCATTTGAAATGGATGGATTGGATAAAAAAGGCAAGGCCAAGTGATCCACAAGAGATGCCCTATCCAGGGTTTCTCTTAAGTCTTCTATATTAGAAGGGCCTACTTTTCACTTGGAGTATTTTACATGTTCACTTCACTTGGACTTTTGGTCTATGTCTAGGGAATAGTATGAGAATATATAGATCACAACTTCTTTTCAGAGACACTAATTTATCAGAAACACCCAAAAGTGAATCTCACTCCTCAGGGAGGGTAGGTAAAATGTCATGTTAGGTGTTTTTTTTTGTTTGATCTAGAAATTAGAGCTTTAGAGTTAACCATTTTTAAATACATATCAATCTTTTGATTACATTTTCCTCATTTACAAAGAAATCTTGTAAAGATTAACAATGTAAAGACAAAAATATCCCCTAAAACAAACTGGTTCTTAAGGCCTCCTGTGCCTTTCAGTAATCTAACAAAAATGGCAAATTTCTGTTTCCTACAAAAAAATTATCTGTAGTAAGCTAATTTTTTTGACTAATTGCCTGCAGATGGAATAGAAAACAAAAGTGATGCTTATATACCTTATCTAGGGAATATACCTGTTACTGTATAACTTGTTGCATGCTTTAAGTTACTTTCTAAATTTGGAGTTAGTAAAAGCATTTATGTCCTCTACAATTTTATAAGGTATGTTTACAAATCAGGGGCCAGAAATGGAGACCAGAGGTGCAGGCATGAAGCCACTCTAAGGCTGCGCTCTAGAAGTGGGTATCAGACAGACATGGCTGGTAGCCTCATTAGCTGAAAACCATGTCGATAGGGGAGACATACTTGGGCACATGCAAGTTGGGAGCTGGAACGAGCACCCCAGTAAAAAGTTTAATAGTTAACTATTATGTAAATTTCCTGTAGACAAGCCTCTCCTGCCCTGGGTTCCAGATTCTTAAAGGAGAAACAAAACATGGAGGATGTTATCACATTTTAGGTTTGAGGTCCAGGACTAAGTAAGCTAAGATGAAAAGGGATTCCAAGCTGGAAGTATGCTTCCGTCACCTGGTAGAAGCAAACTGAAAGCCTTTGGACAGACCTCAGTCAATAAGCCAAAGTTAATTGAACATAAAATCAGTGTAAGTTATTAGCTTAAACAAAGGAATTTATTTCCCTTTTGAAAGAGATCTAGAGGAAAGGGGCTGCTCATCACGTTAGGACTAGCCTTGTGGCATTTTTGGCATTTCTCAGGTCACTTTTGGGCACAACATCTACAAGAATAAGTACCAGATAGATACACTTACTAGGAAAGCAAGGTGGCTTTTAGAGACACTCCCAAGAGACTGCTCCTTTCAACTTCGTGGCTAGGACTGGGTCCACACGGCCTTGCCTAGCTGCAGGAGACTAGGAAACCACGGAAGAGGATGCTGTGACTGTCCCAGTCGTGAACCACAGCCTGGGGCTGGGGGTCCGGCCTGCTCTATAGAGTTGGTGAGGAGGGTGTTAGTTGTATAAGGTTGGGAAAGGAAGTGTTTGATACCTAAACCGTAGGATTTTTACAGATAAAGCCTCACAAACCAAAATTATACAAGAGAACAATCCAAGAGCAAGATGTGACAGACAAAATATACAGTAATGGATGTGTTAAATGGACATGCTAAAAGTTTCAGAAGATGGAAAGACAATGGGATAAACAATTATAAGCTCCTGAACAACTAACTGCTGTCTTGATAATTCTAGTAGCTGCTTCTTGGTAACAGGTTTTGCTCTCTTCAATGCCTACTTTGAGCATGCAAAAACCTCTAACTTGAATCTTGAAGGTACTGAAAGTCCACTACAATCTGCCTGTATTCATCCTTCCACTACCCTCTTCAGTGCCTGTGCCGATTTCTGCCTCTAACCTGACAACTTCTGCTTTACAGGGATTATTTCATCACTTACCATCATAGGTGCTATTTTTCCTGGGAGCTACCTCCTTCACATAGCCCTTTCTGACTACAACACAACTATTTCTCATCTGAACCACTGAGTGCTTATAATACACCGGGCACTGGGTTAAGTCTGACACACACGCACTAAATGTTAATAAATATGAGCGAAATTATAGAACCGAATAGTTATCCTGTTCTTCCTACTTTCTGTGGTAAGTAGATTAATTCCTTCAATACAGTAGGTAAACTACATGCTAGACACCAAACTATACATTGAAATATGAGCAAGAAAGATTTGGGACTGGACTTCAAGATGGTAGAAACAATTTCTAAATGGTTGATATGTACAAAATATAAAATCCAAATGTGGGTGCATGTGTATGTATGTATTCTTTCATGTTCTGTAATCAAGTTATTCTTCCCAAAGCATTAAGCTTCTTGAGTACCCTATTGTGTATTTTAATTTTGAACTTGCATCAAGCTTTACTTAGAGATTTCTTCCAATTGGGATGTATTAACAGCCAACATTAGCATGGTAATTTGGGTTGGTAATAACTGATTTTACAGAGAAACTGTTAGCAACTGTAAGACATTTTCTACTGCTATGTAAAATTTTAAATAACATGTTAATCCGTATTTTAAAAATGTCATTTACAAGAAAAATAAAATTAATACATGCTCTGTCATAAGCATTAAGTAGAAAGAACTGTGCTCTTAACATACAAGTATTTTCTTTAGGACAATACAGAATCAGTAAATAAAAAATAGCTTTTTAAATTCAATATATTTGAAATAATCACTCAAATTTAACCTATCCTGAAGAATAGGAACTATGTATTTTAGTATAACCCAGTTTATATACAATAAAAAAATTAGGTGAGTGCACATAAAAACAGCATGAATATGTAAGGATATATATTAAAATGCAAACACTGATAACCTTTGGAAGGGTAATGTGAAAGGAGATCATAACTTTATTCCATAGATTTCTATATATTTGAATTCTCACATTTATTTACAGATTACATTAATTTTTAAATGCCTTTTGGAGCCCAGTAAAACCATCCTTTCCATCTATCATGTTAAAGCTACTGTGTCAAGCGGTCTGTTCAATAATTTATTTCCCGCTATTTTGCTTGCCCCATTTATTTAGTAACTCAAGATTTTGAGCCTGCACTTTTTTTGTTTGTTATTTCTTTGAAGTTGGAAATCAGGAGGCAGTCAGACAGACTCCCGCATGCGCCCGACCGGGATCCACCCAGCATGCCCACCAGGGGGCGATGCTCTGCCCATCTGGGGCGTTGCTCTGTTGCAACCAGAGCCATTCTAGGGCCTGAGGCAGAGGCCACAGAGCCATCCTCAGCGTCCTGGCAAACTTTGCTCCAATAGAGCCTTGGCTGCAGGAGAGGAAGAGAGAGAGAGAGAGGAAGGAGAGGGGGAGGGGTGGAGAAGCAGATGGGCGCTTCTCCTGTGTGCCCTGGCTGGGAATCGAACCCGGGACTCCTGCACGCCAGGCCGACACACTACCACTGAGCCAACCGGCCAGGGCCAAGCCTGTACTTTTAAAGGAAGGAAGTGTTTTTTAAAATGCTTTTTCCTAAATCTTGATCAGTGATTATATAAACATGTTCACATTACCTTGAGAATATTTACAGAACATGGAATTGTATGGAATATTAAAACCAAGTAAATCAGAGTCAAGTTAGGGGCTTGTAGAGTATTGAAATGATTTTTGATAAAGATATTCCAAAGCACCAAAAAGTGTAAACAATGGTTAAGTTGGTAACAGCCATTTTTCTGACAGTGGTGTTTTTTAGTAGACGACCTTCCTTTGAAAGTCTAAACACATTGACAGTATCTGCAAAGACTAAAACCAGATAACAATATAATCCTAATGTTTATTTATCAAATTATCTTTGACTGGCTTTTAAAGTAACGGCAGTTCATTCTTCTACTGGCATACATGGCAAAACGTAAGTACAGAAATCTTTTTCAAGATTTTTAAATGGGGCAACATTGTCAGCATTTGGTACATGAATATAATACATCTATTGACTATCTTCATGAAAATTTGAAGGTAATTAGTATAGCTTGAAATGTCATTTTAGAATGTTACACACAAAAAGGGCCTTACCAAGTACAGAAAAGTGGCATTTTTCTGTGTTTAGAGTACAATTTACAACACAACTGGTTTATATAACAATAAGTAAATTATACTTCAGGCTCCAGAGTATGTGAGGCATAAAATCTGATTAAAGTTTCATATGACAAAAACCCCAATCGTTTTTTTAAATAAATGGCTTATCATTCTCAGATTCAGTCTAATCATCCAAGAAAAAGTAGTTTCCACTCTTCTTTTGTTCTACATCCTAAAAAAGAAAATAGAGAGCAACAAAAATTAACACTGTTCTCCAATAGTGTAGAGGTAGACTTTCAGTCAGTGTGCTTGGTAGTGTTTATCAGTGTATACTGGGACCACTAAAAGGCAAGATTACTATTACTGCTACCCATCTCTCTATACCTCCCTTGGTTCACGTTAAGCAAAGCCCTTTTGCATAAAATGCCTTATTTCACACATAAAATATTGCTATATAAAATACCATTCCCAGGAAAACTTAAATTTCATTTTCATAATTTTAACTTCAAGCTCCTGGTACAAAAGGTCTATCCTGTAAGTTTGAGAACTGCCTATTACACAAAACAAAACATTTCCCTAGTACTGTTTTATCGACTAAGGAACGATCCATCTACCTATTTGTCTAGTTGCTCCTTTATTAGGGTTAAGGTATGACAGATGGTTGGGCAGAAAGAACTGGACCAGAAATTTCTAAAGACAAAAACTTCACAATACTTGAGAAGAAATTCTTAAGAAAATACTAAGCTGTACATAGGAAGTGTTCTAGAATTTAGATCCTCATATCTGCTTCATGTTTTCCAAAACTGACAAAGCTCTTCACTTTTGAGTCAAATTGTCATTTCATTATCCTAGCCAGTGAGAAGTCATTTATAAACAATACACACAGT
This sequence comes from Saccopteryx leptura, assembly GCF_036850995.1. Lineage (NCBI taxonomy): Eukaryota > Metazoa > Chordata > Mammalia > Chiroptera > Emballonuridae > Saccopteryx > Saccopteryx leptura. Next base: position 214,309,652 of record NC_089503.1, on the reverse strand, counting down.
GAAGGCTAAAGGCATCCAGCATCGTGTTGGGTGCTTGAGAATACATGTGTATGATCTTGTCTCTGCCTCCCAAGAACTCATGGTTTAGCTGCAAAGCTAGCCGAGTTCAAAATCTAAATCCAGTAAATGCTACAAGTATGGTGTATCGTCTAAAGTTTCTAAAGTATTAAGTACAATGGCCAGAGAACCATGACATGTAAACAGCATTTTAAGGAGGAGCTGCACAGAAATAGTTTTTTAGAAAAAAAATTGTGGGTTTTTTTGAGCAACCAAGAGATTATTGCCATCTAAAAACAAATTTCACAGGCTACATCAAGTGTAGGGTGCAAAATTCTTTATATACCACAAAGAAAGAAAAACTAAATTAACAATATTTTTCCATTGTTTAGAATTTTATGCTCATTGAAGGAACTTATTTGGACTTTTAAAATATACATTTTAATCATGTTGCTCTTGTGTATGCACAAAAAAAATACATGAGAAATTGATTAAGGTAGTCAAGAATATTTTTCAATGTCAAACTACCGTAATTTTTCTGAAGGCATTTAAAATGGCAATTAACACAGGTGGTACAACGGTAGGCAAGGGCCACAGACGACATGAGCAGCTCCGCTGGCTCAGGCAGCAATGGCAGCTATACCACAACTGCCTGTAAGACTTAGGTATGCCATCAGATACTAACATGTGAAAAGCCTGACTCCTGAAATTGAGGAAATACAGATTCTAATGAAACAGCCTTCCAACTAAAACATGCTTTACAATTACTTACACTGAGGAATAAATGATTTAATTAGGATAGTTTTTCTACATACCTTAATAGAATTGAGTTTGTTTATCCTTGGCCTGTAGTTGTTTGGATCTCTTCTGAATGTAATTTCAAGCTGAGATAAAAATTTATTCATGCCAGCCAAAAGGGTTTGAGGACTAGAAGAAAAACAGGATCAACTGTGATTAAATTTTACCTCTCAAATTTAGCTGTTTTTCTGGATAAAGACTATTAAGAATAACTTTAGTTCTCTCTAATTCCCCAATCATAAGTCATCTGGATAGTAGTATAATCACAGCATATTTTGCTCAGGAATTTCTGCGTGGACTGTAGTTTTGCTATAATCTGTGCAAAGCAACACAGTTTAACGTTTCTGGTCTGGAAAAAGAAACATTTAAGAAGAAAGTACTACTATACAAAAACAAAAAAGATCATTAGGAAATTACAGAATTTGAAATTAAAATTTTCAGGGGAGAAGAGAATTTAACAGAAAAGGTAATATTTATGTTAAAAATTAGGCAGTAAAGGGAATATGAATAACTAGTTTAGTAATTTTTAAAATTTCTATGCTTTATTTTAAATCTTGCTAAGTCACATCATACATGTGGAATACATATTTTATAAATACAAAAGGGCGGTAGAGCGTCGGCCTAGCGTGCGGAGGACCCGGGTTCAATTCCCGGCCAGGGCACACAGGAGAAGCGCCCATTTGCTTCTCCACCCCTCCGCCGCGCTTTCCTCTCTGTCTCTCTCTTCCCCTCCCGCAGCCAGGGCTCCATTGGAGCAAAGATGGCCCGGGCGCTGGGGATGGCTCTGTGGCCTCTGCCCCAGGCGCTAGAGTGGCTCTGGTCACAACATGGCGACGCCCAGGATGGGCAGAGCATCGCCCCCTGGTGGGCAGAGCGTCGCCCCTGGTGGGCGTGCCGGGTGGATCCCGGTCGGGCGCATGCGGGAGTCTGACTGTCTCTCCCTGTTTCCAGCTTCAGAAAAATGAAAAAAAAAAAAAAATACAAAAGGGGATCATTATTTGAATAAGTAAGCTTCATATGGCCTAAGAAATTGCCCTAACAAATATGTAATTCTCAGTAATTGATATACAAATTTAAAATGAAAAAGGAATTCTGGAAAGCTCAGTAAAGTATTTTTATTAATACTTCAAGTAACTCCATTCCTCCACAATACCAGAAAACATGTTTGAATCACATGAAATTCTGTTTTTAAAGATAAAAAATGGCTGCATTAAGTAAATTCATATGGTTCAACTTAATGTAAGGTTTAACACTAAAAGTATAAGAAATTTCTCAAAAATTGATTTAAATGTTAGGCTTCTTTATATTATAAATGCTTTCAATCAAACTAGTAAGGGAAAAAATGATAGGAAAAAAAAGGGAAAAGGTAAGATCATTCATTTTAACTGCAGTGTACATCAATACCAGACATTTGGGGTCTACTGTAGGTTTTACCACTGGCAATGTAAGTAGATCTTATTTTTTCTGTCATATATTAACATCTATGGTTTTCAAGGTCATTGCAAATCCCAAATCCTATTGTGTTTTGGAAGTTCAAATAATGCAGACAGAAGTTAACCTAAAAGAAAATCTGGGGAGCCCTAGCCAGGAAGTTTAGTTGGTTAGAGCGTTGTCCCAGTAATGCCAAGGTTGCAGGTTCAATCCCTGGTCAGGGCACATACAGGAATCAACCAACGAATTCATAAATAAGTAGAACAATGAATAGATGTTTCTCTCCTTCCTCTCTCTAAAATTAAAAAAAAAAAAAAAAAAAAAAAAGGTGAGAGGCCTAAAACCCTCTATGCTTATATCCCTGGGCCTGGAGCTCTAAACTATAGTCTGAAAACTACTATTCTACTGGGTCCCATCCAGCAGTCCATGTGAATAATCTTGTAAGTCACAGAATAATTCCTAGAATTTCTGGTTCTTAAAATGGTATAAGTAATGTTTATTAGCCGATTGGAAAAATTTTAATAATTTTCTAATTGTTATAATAATTAGGTTGAATATTCTAGAAAGTAGTTTTACCTGTTTGCAACTGTGTTCTTAGAAGGAACACCATCAAAAACAATGACTCGATCTGCTAGATAGGTGGCCATGATGAAGTCGTGTTCCACAACAAAGGCTGTCTTCTTAGCATGGAGTATGAAACTGAAACAGGATTTTGAAACCTCTTAGTTTCCTATCATCAAATATTCAAATGCTGTATTAGGCAGAGTTGTATGCCAGTGCAAATAACCAAAAGTAATATTCTTGTGAACAGGTCATTACCGTTTGACAACTCGAGCTGCCATCAATCTTTGCTCAGAATCCAAATATGCGGATGGTTCATCAATTAAATAGACATCAGCAGGTTTGCCCAAACAAAGAGCTAAAGCTACTCGCTGTAGTTCACCACCTGATAGTGTCTGCACCTATTTGGAGAAGAAGTTTAGCAGACCATGTAGAGACTGCCAGTTTAAAATAATAAAATAACAAAAAAATTAGAATACCTCTTGATCAATGATGTTTTCAATTTGCAGAGGCTTCATTACATCAGTCACAAATTGTGGATGAGTGTAAGCATCTCGTATCTTTTCATGTAGTAACTGTCGAACACTTCCCTGTTTTTAACGAAAAAAATATTGACAGTTTATTTCATTATAGTATACTCTGAGTCATAACAAAGTTCCATAGCAAAAGTACATCAGTTTGCGAACAACAGTTATCACCTGCAAATAGGAATAATTTTCAAGGTCAGTTTGGGTATTAAGTAACTTGACATAATCAGGAAGATAACATTGATAATGACGAATCTTAGGATGCCTACTGCTTATTATTTGAGGAAAGGTCTGAATTTGAGAACTTAAAAGGTAAGCTTACAGAAAATGTCAATGATAAACTTTTTATTGCAAACTAAGTCATCTCAAATAGATGAGTGGTGAGTACAGATAAAAGTTCATTACAACACCAGCAAAAGCTCAAGATTAACTTCATGGTTTCAAGGTTCACCCATATTTTAACAATGTATCAGTATTTTGTTTCTTTTTATGGCTGAGTACTGTTAACATACAATTTTATGGATACACAGTGTTTATCCATTCATCAATTGGACATCTGGGCTGTTTCCCACATTTTGGGTATTATAAATAATGTATTTGTGTGCAAATTTTGTGTTGAGATAGTTTTCACTTCTCTTGAGTGGAAATGCTGGTTAATAAGCAACTATGTTTAACTGTCTGAGGAACAGCCAGGCTGTTTTTCTAAGCCGCTGCACCATTATACATTCCCACCAGCAATGTGTAAAGTTCCATATCTGTATATCTCACCAACACTATTCTTAATTCAAGTCATCCCAGTAGGTGTGACATAGTATCGCCACTGTGGTTTAGATTTCCATTTCACTAAAAGGTCAAGATGTGCTTACTGAACATCTATGTATCTTCTTTGGGAAAATGTCTACTCAAATCCTTTCCCCAATTTTAGATTGAGTTTTAAGAATTCTTTATATGGTCTGGATATGAGTACCTTATTAGATACATGATTTGCAAACAGTTTATCCCACCCTGAGGATGGCCTTTTCACTTTCTTGATGGTGTTATTTGCAGCACAAAACACAGGTTTTAAAAGGTTCGTTTTGAAAAAAGATGCCTATCAGATTTTAAAAGCATTTTCCTAGTAGCGGGAATGAGTTTTTAGCCACTTTTTGATAAAACTGTACAGAAACTAGCTTGGATAAAAATTTTGAGACAGTAAAAGATTCTATAGGTATATATAAAAACTTTTACTTAATAACCAAATAGCAGAGTAACTCACAGTTGATTTGGGACTGATTTTCTGTGGCTTATAACTGACGTTTAGAACTGGTACTTCTCCTGCAAAACAATGCAAATAAATAAGACACTGAAAACTGCACAGGTCTTTCAAGTTTACTATGTGCAGCAGAGTAAAAGGACTCAAGATTAGAGCACTACCTCCTTCATCAGGCTTTAGTCTTCCAGCAAGCATTCTGATAAATGTCGTTTTACCAGTACCTGGCAATACAACACATAACAAATTGACTTAAAAGATGCTTCACAATTATAGTAAATTACCATGTCCTATTGGGTTTTCACTGAGAAATTCGTTTTAAAGATATACACAACACTACTGAATTCTGAAAGGTAACGCAAATACTTAAACTTTCATGATTCACCTATTAGGTATCCTTTTAAACTCAGAAGGAATACAAACTAGTTAAAGCTTATAATGACCATTTTAATGATAGGCCTGTAAATATAAGATTTGAACTACTTTTTAATATAACTAAAATGTTAATGCACACAATTTATTAAAACAGTATTGTCATGATCCATACCATATTATAAAGTCCTTTTACATGAAATACTTAAATTAACTGCAACCCACTTCAATATTCCTCCATTAACTACAGGCTGATCTATTGCAACAATCCTCATAAAAATGTTTTCCTCTATACTTTTGTAAACTGTAAATATACTTTTAAATTCATGAAAGGAACACCAGATTATTTGGTACTCAAATTCATCTTCTAATTATATTCATGATGGCAACCTAATGTTAAAAAATACTGGTAATACAATTATTTACAAAGGTAGACCAGTTTGAATTTAAAATAGGAAAAGCTCCCAAAGAAAGAGTGCAAGGAAGTCCCAGAAGACTACTCCCGAATGACCAGCACTTCCTTACTGGTCAGCATCCCGTGTGAGTAAATGCCCTATCAGTTTACACAAAGAAAACCCAGATTTAAAAAAAAAAATCTTATTTTTACTTAAAGGTTATGAAACAAATATGAAATTGATCGAATGACACTGAGATTAAGTCATACAATGTCACAAAATGTGTACTACACAGAGAAATGTATGGATTCAATCCAGCTTCCAGACCTTTACCTGAGTCAACGTTTTCTATTTAAACGTTGTACCGGGTAGTTAAATCTAAGTTACTAAGTAAACAGAACAGACGATGAAATATCACAAAATTAGAAAAGCTTACCATTTTCCCCCAACATCACCATGATTTCAGAGTCTGTAAACTCTCCAGCTACAATTGCTAGTTCAAACTCGCCCATCTTTTTCCTCATTCCAGGATATTTATACATACACATCTTTTTAACTTCTTCTTCATTTGCTGTCTCAGCCACTTTAAAAACAAGGGATGCATCTCTGAATCTCAAATTTTCTGTTGGCACGTAGCCATCCAAAAAAATGTTTATTCCTGTTGAGAAGTCATTGAGAATAGATTAATTAGTAAAGATCAATTAAAGACTAAACTTTTTCTACAGCAAGAAACTATTATTACAGGCTCTCTTGGGAGCTTTCTAAGCTGGAGATTTGTGATATAATATAGTAACAACATGTTTTATGCATCTAATGCAAGTTTAAGTAATTCATGCATGTATATACATGCCTAGGTACACACACATACAAAACACATCTTTTCATTATGATGTGATTTTTCTAAGATTTTTTCCCCATCAGGTTGAATGCAGAAGTATATGGTACCACTTCTGCTAGTTTTTAAGTCACAAACTGCAAGTATTCTCTAAAAATGACTACTAAAAGTGGAGTATTTTCATAGATTGACATAAAACAAAGTAGTTCAAGGAATTTTTTTTTAAATAAGAATTTAAATTATGAGTATTTATTTTCCATGAATTATATTCATACATTGAAGTTAATGGTTTGCTGCATTTCCCCCCAATTATTTTTGCAGGTTTTAAGAAATTTATAATAATGAACTTCATTTGACATTTTTTTTGGCTTCACTATACAAAGTTAAAACACCATTACCTAAAGTTTTAAAAACTATTAACATTATACATGAGAATCCGTCCATATTAATGTTGTTAAGATCCATAATGGCAGACACACAGAAATGAAAAAGTGGATTTTTCAAGAAACAAGGAAAAGATCTGTTTTCAGTGTTTCCGATATATACACATAAGAGAAGCAGAAGAAAGATAGTAGCTGAAGTTTTGGAAGGTCTTGAAAGAAAAGTCTACGAGTGTTATACATTTCATCTGGAACTGAGAACCACATTAGAGGCCTGTATGCTCTAACTAAAACTAAGTGTTCATTATATTTGCTGACAGAAAAAAAATGAATAGATCTATTTATTCTGGCAAAAAACGGCCTTAAAAAAATCCTCAAACTATTTAAAAACTATGTGAGCTTAAAAAATAAAAAATAAATAAAAACATAAACTTGAAGGAAACTTAAGTGACCACTTAGTCCAAGTGCACAATTTATCAGGTAAGAAAATGAAGACTCGGAGAAATAAGGGACTTTGAGCAAAGCATTAATAAATTGGCCTCTACACCCCCCCTCTTGCAATGCCTGACTTCTCGCCTTCACAGTTCCAAGGCAGCTTTTGCACGTGCTGCACTGTTTTCAACACAGTGAAGAAAAGCAGAAAGGTTAAGTGGTTTGTTACTGGAATTGTGTTTTTAACAGAGAAGGCACATTAAAAACCTCAGCAGGAACTATGCCTTCAATAGCACAGCCTTTACACATGGTGTTTATAACCACAATTATGGAGTGATTGCCAGGTGTCCTCTTCATTATCAACACGATTCGAGAACCATCACTACTATATGGTTTAGAGTAGGTGCTCAAAAAATCCTGGCTAATTGAGGCAAATAAGACATAAATAATATGCATTTATCTCAAAGTACAAGAAGATATGTGACAGCAAATTCTCCCTCACATCTTAAACTATTTATGTACCTGTACTTTTTATACCTTAAAAGCTACTGCAGCCTTTTTTATGTAAGATGTATAATGCAATTTAAATTTCTTTTTCAAAGTGTCTTAGGCAACTCAAAAATTATCGCTTACAGAATATGGTATTTTTTTCAAGATATGAACTAAGTTAGTCCTTTTAGGTGTTTTAGATTGTCAACTTAAAGTAGCACAACCAAGGAGAAGAAATGAAAAGGAAAGAGTGCGAGGAAATGACAAGGAAAAATGCATAGCAGGTCGAGGGCACACTGCTACTATTTCAGGAGCCTCTTAGTGACAGGCTACTTTTTACTTTTGTCTACCTTAGGTAGGGAAGTCCCTCTTTCCTAAAAGTAGAAGGAATATATAAAAATATACTTACTAAACTATTTTATTAGACTTTAGTAAGTTACTAAATTGTACTATATACATACTAACCTATCTTATTAAGACTTCTAGGCAGTCTTAACTTCTACAAACTTAGGACAACAGATGAATTTGAAACAAGATAAGCACTAAATTTAAGAGTTTTACTATTGGTATTGGTCTGTTATAGATCAAGTTGAAGATGTTAAATAAGACAATGATTCTACAGAAGCCAAACTATAAAACAAACTTAATATAGCAAATAAACAATAAAATGGATAGAACATTTCTACCTACCCAAACAAAAAGTTCTGCAAAAAATAGGTTTTATGTAACAACTGATGACTATAACCATACATATAGATTTATTTTCTGTAGTGATTAAATTCCATGAGACCAAAGTTTTATATAAATAATACTAGAACATGTAACTACTTAATATCAATGACACATTTTATAAGCATTAGAGGAAAAGGGGATACAGCATTGCGAAAACAGTTTTGCAAGTTACCTTCTCTTACACTAAAAGGCATAGTGACAACCCCGTAAGCGCTTGGTACACCATATAAACAGCAGATGAAGTCAGAGAGATAATCTAATACACTTAGGTCATGCTCCACCACAATGATATATCTGAAAATTAATACAGATTTAAAATGTAACATATATAAAATTAAAATTGTATTTAATTAGTACTACATAATTTTTTATCATATTATAAATTTTAGGAAAATAGATCAGAAGCAGTATTTTCATTAAATAAGACTATCAGTGTTCATATATCAAATTGGTACCTTAAACTAAAAAAAAAAGTTAACATGAAACAGTTTATGAATAGAAAAAATGTTTTACTAATAAAGAACATTTTTAAACTTGACAAAGCAGAAACAATAGATTTAAATCAGGTGTCGCCTAAACTGTTTATTATGTCATTCAGCTTACACATTAAACCCTACCTGTCCCATGCTAGCTGCAGAAGGGATGCAGAGAATGACGACAGCACCCTTAACCTGGGGATTTCCAATGTATCTGGGAAAGCCCAATCTCCTCTTCCTCAGGTCCCTAGACACAGTTCTCAGTTCCCAATGAAAAAATAACATCCTTAGACTTTAAGACAGCAGTTCTCAACCTGTGGGTCGCGACCTTGGCGGGGTCGCCTAAAGCCATCGGAAAATACATAATGCATATCAAGTATTTACATTCCGAATCATAACTGTAGCAAAATTACAGTTATGAAGTAGCCACCAAAATTATTTTTTGGTTTGGGGTCACCGCAACATGAGGAACTGTACTGCGGGGTCACGGCATTACAAAGGTTGAAAACCACTGCTTTAAGACCCTCTCAAAGTTAAGCTACTATAGTATTTTTACTTCTTTTCTATAGGACACTAAAAAATGGATCTTTCATTACTTTCTAAAAATAATCCACTTTTCCATTTGTGTGGGTCTCAGGGATCTTCTATCTCCAAAAAGGTCTCCTGCCTAAATCCTCACCAGTTGAAGTCCTTCCTACAGTCTCAAATCCTAACTTCTATAGGATCTCTCTTCTGATAGTCAATTCAATTTTCCTTCCCTCATTCTTGAATCTTCGTCACTCTAATCCAACACCTGAATTTTGTGAATACCCCACCACTACAACTTGGCTCCAAACAACCTGAAGCCAGACTGTAATCTCTATCTCCATGATCTTTAGTTTTGTGCTATGCACCAACAGATATTCAAGGAACTTGTGGAAGGAGAAGATGAGGAATTTGGACTTATGTTAACTTGCAATGAGGAAAACAGTGTCCAGTAGTTTCCCGATTATGGAAATGTTTGATCACTATGTTGTCCCATTTGGTAGCAAGTAACCACATGGAATGTGGAGCACTTAGAATGTGACTACTTTGACTTAAGGAAATGAATTTTTAATTTCAATTAAAATAAAAATAGCGCCCTGGCCGGTTGGCTCAGCGGTAGAGCGTCGGCCTAGCGTGCGGAGGACCCGGGTTCGATTCCCGGCCAGGGCACATAGGAGAAGCGCCCATTTGCTTCTCCACCCCTCCGCCGCACTTTCCTCTCTGTCTCTCTCTTCCCCTCCCGCAGCCAAGGCTCCATTGGAGCAAAGATGGCCCGGGCGCTGGGGATGGCTCTGTGGCCTCTGCCCCAGGCGCTAGAGTGGCTCTGGTCGCAATATGGCGACGCCCAGGATGGGCAGAGCATCGCCCCCTGGTGGGCAGAGCGTCGCCCCATGGTGGGCGTGCCGGGTGGATCCCGGTCGGGCGCATGCGGGAGTCTGTCTGACTGTCTCTCCCCGTTTCCAGCTTCAGAAAAATGAAAAAAAAAATAAATAAATAAAAAAAGCAAAATATGGCTAGAAGCTACAGCATAGTTCTAGAATAAAAGAATGAGAGGAAAAAATATCTTTGCAAGAAGCTTAGTCTGGCAAGAAGAACCAGAGTTTTTAAAAGGAAGCTATCACAGTAATCCAGGAGTCAGGCAGGTAAAGTAGGAAGGAAAGGAAAATGGGGGCCAGGTTAATATGAAAAGTACTAGTGAGCCAGTACTCATCCTGCCTTGTGTTCCTGTTTGGTAACATTCCATTATCTGGAGTAATCCTCTTTTACCACTAAAATCTTCAAGGGCCAATATAAGGCAGCATAATACTACCTAGTAGCTTTTACTTTACTTTGAAAGGAAAAAACAAAAACAGGTCAAACCTCCTGCTTTCCTTACTTTTAAATGGAACTTACGCAAACGTCCAAAATGTAAAAAATTTTAGGAGAGCCACTCTATTTTCTGAGGGTTTGAGAAGGAACAGAAATCTGCAGCATAATGAGAAATTTAAGCTGTGAAAATTTATACCCTACAATTAATTTTAGTTTTCCTGTTGGTTTTTAATCTTACTGAAAATAGTCTTAGAGGTTGAATCTCTTGCATTATTTTTTCTTTCTCCAACCCATCCTCTCTTTCTTAGTGTTTATCCAAGGATATGATCTCCAAATCTTTATAAAGCATTTAAGACTGAACGTTTTGTCCTGACATCAGTTGGAATTTCAGGCTGCAGACGTAATTCTTCTAACTTTTTATCAATTTACACTAAAGAGAGATTATCTATACCTGAGATCTAGCACATCTGTGAAAACATCTAACTCAATCATTTTCTTCACTTTGTCAATCTAATTTGTTTTGATACGTTATCCTATTAAGGTTGCTGTCTTCTCATAGGACCATAATGACTTGCCTTTTTATAAACTGAGATACATATCAATGTCACTTGGTTGTAAATCACTATCCTTTTCACTCTCCTTTTTATTACAGTTAAGACATAACTTGGTATTTTAAAAAGATTATGTGCAAAGGTAGATTGGGTATCTTTCTTGCAGCATTTCAATATAATAAAGGGTATAAAATATTTTATGAAAAGGAACTAGAGTATAGAACTAAAGAACTAGGTATTCTTTTCTTTAACAGACTGAGAAGTCCTTAATACTACATTTTATACTCTTGTATTCCTCCAAAACCCTATCATAATGCCCAGGCCTATGAACAAAGTAAAATTACAGCTAATATTTGGGCCAACTAAGATTCTTTCTTTGTTGCTTATAGTCTAAAGATTCTAATTAGGAATATTACTGTGAGGCTTAAATGAGATAATGAATTAATAAATTCTGCAAATTGGCCCTCGCCGGGTAGCTCAGTTGGTTAGAGCATCGTCCCAGTACACCAAGGCTGTGGGTTTGATCCCCAGTCAGGGCACATTCAGGAATCAACCAATGAGTGTATAAATAAATAGAACAACAACAACAAAAATAAAACAAACAAACTGATGTCTCACTCTAAAAATCACTAAATTAAAACAACAACAAAAATGCCTTTGCAAACTACAAAAAACACTGTGGGATTACCTAACAGATTATTAAGAATTCTCTTGTGCTTTGTTCGACCCTGAACAACTGGAATATCTTGGTGTTCCATATGTTCTAAATTTTGTGTGTTTGATTAACATACCCATTTGAGGATTTGGTAAAAGCTAAGGATCTGCTTCCCAGAAACCCACTGATATATACCAGAATTTGCAGATCACTTCAGAGTATTCACAGTTCCCTGGAAACAGGCATGGTAGTTAATCAATCTTGCACTAAGAACCTATGTTTTAGACCAGGGGTCCCCAAACTTTTTACACAGAGGGCCAGTTCACTGTCCCTCAGACCGTTGGAGGGCCGGACTATAAACAAATCCCTATGCACACTGCACATATCTTATTTTAAAGTAAAAAAAAAACAAAACGGGTCCTGGCCGGTTGGCTCAGTGGTAGAGCGTCGGCCTGGTGTGCAGAAGTCCCGGGTTCGATTCCCGGCCAGGGCACACAGGAGAAGCGCCCATCTGCTTCTCAACCCCTCCCCCTCTCCTTCCTCTCTGTCTCTCTCTTCCCCTCCCACAGCGAGGCTCCATTGGAGCAAAGATGGCCCGGGCGCTGGGGATGGCTCCTTGGCCTCTGTCCCAGGCGCTGGAGTGGCTCTGGTCGCAACAGAGCGACGCCCCCAAGGGGCAGAGCATCGCCCCCTGGTGGGCGTGCCGGGTGGATTCCGGTGGGGCGCATGTGGGAGTCTGTCTGTCTCTCCCCGTTTCCAGCTTCAGAAAAATTAAAAAAAAAACAGAAAACAAAACGGGAACAAATACAATATTTAAAATAAAGAACAAGTAAATTTAAATCAACAAACTGACCAGTATTTCAATGGGAACTATGGGCCTACTTTTGGCTAATAAGATGGTCAATGTTCGGTTCCATATTTGTCACTGCTAGCCATAACAAGTGATATGACGTGCTTCCGGAGCCGTGATGTGTGCGTCCCGCATCACCGGAAGTAGTACTGTACGTGAGCAACGCAGCGCTGACCACCCCCCTTCCGGAAGTGCGGCGGGGGCCGGATAAACGGCCTTAAGGGGCCACATGTGGCCCGTGGGCCGTAGTTTGGGGACCCCTGTTTTAGACAGAGGAAGGTAAATTCAAGCAGTAGCTCCAAATGACCAAGATAGAAACATCACTTGTATATGACACTAGCCCCAGTGTTTAATCTTTAGAAATCTGTAAAATCGTCCAAATGGAATAACACAGGCATATACCAAATCTATACTCACCTATCTGGATTTATTAGAGACCGGATAGTAATAGCAGCCTTTAAACGCTGCTTGACATCTAAGTAACTAGAAGGTTCATCAAACATGAAACTGAAAGAGAAAAGCAAATATAACTTGAAAGACAAATATAATTTAACATAATTCTCCGTTGCACGTTATTTTAAAGTACTGTAATATAACTTGCATTTGAACAACAACAAAAACCACCTTACCCTAATGGGGTCCACCCTATAATGGTGAAAACTTCTGTATGCTGCCATTATGAAAAGCAGGGCTGTGTATTGAGTGTGGGACACTCCCAGATCAGGCTAATTTATAAATTGCTACCTGCTTATGAAAAATATTCTGGTATAGAGCAAAGTCATTCAGAGTTTTTCTCTTAACTAGCTAAAGTCAGTTTCATTAAAGCACATGGTCTTTGGGAGAGCAGCGTACAGAATTCTGGGTGTTGTGCAGAAGAGCAAGCGTGCTGACACCAGAGCAGAACCGCGGCGCTAAACCGCGGCGCTCGCGGAGGACGGGAGCCGACGTCTGGGAAAAAGGAGCCCTGGCGCGGGAAGGGAATCACCCTTTCCTTCCCACATGGCAGCCGTCCCCAGTTCGTGTGACCTGAAAGACCTCATGTTCCACTGGAGGGATCTGAAAAATTTGCTGGCTTTGTTGGAGAGCTTAAAGTCTTAAAAAAGATTCCTCCTCTAATGTACAAACAGTTTAAATAATAAACTGCTTTACATTAAAAAGCTCTGAACTGCATGGGTTGTAAAGGACTCCTCTAAATCACCGAGCTTCTACCCTGCAGGAAGAACAGGGAGAATGGGCAGTGGCTGCTTAACTGCTTCAACACCTGACCTCGGAATTAAATCTCAGACCCTATCTGTGTTCCTTCCTCTCAACACCACTACTTTCTTAGCAGTGTTCCAAATAAAACCTCCACAGTAAGGATCGCAATCTAGAAAAGGTGTAAAGTAACCTACATATCAGCTTTCTGTATGCAAACGACAGCACAAGCAAATCTCTGCAACTCTCCTCCTGAAAGGTCTTCCACATTTCGTTCTTTTAGATGGGTTAAATCTACAAAGAACATAGAAGCATTGTGTTTAACGTTAAAGTGTCCTTTTACCTCTGCTAAGCAGAATGTACCCTGCAGGTCATTCTGGGTTTGAATATTTCAGTTGAAAATTGTGTAACATCAAAAGTAAGTGCTACAACTACCAGAGATTTCAGTAATCCATATAAAGACATTTAATTTATGAGTTAAGTTTAGGGCCTATTAAACCTCATACAAAATAAGCACTTACCAAGCTGTTGACATACAATTGCTTGTGTCTTTGTTTCATCCTTTCGGTCCAAAATAGACCCCACTGTCCCCTGTCATAATATACCAAAAATAGTTATCACTGATGTCCTCCAATATTAAAATTGAACTTACATCGATTATACTTCCATTGATAGTATAAAGCATAAATTCCTCCTGAAAGCAACTGACCTTTGCAGCCTTGGGAATCTGGTCTACATATTGAGGTTTGATAATAGCTTTTAGGTCATCTTCTAGAATCTTGGTAAAGTAATTTTGCAATTCAGATCCACGGAAGTAAGTCAGAATTTCTTGCCAATCAGGTGGATCCTGGCAATACACATATAATGACCTGAATTTAATTTAATAATACAATTACCAAGAGGATGGCTGCTATACAAAATAGAACACATGTCCAAACAATACTACTGGCTTCTAACTTAAAATTAAGGATTTAGTTTCAAATCAAGCCATAAATAACAGTTTAATGAAGATCAGAATAATCAGTTAGTAGCATCAACAGATTTTAATTAAAAATTAAGGAGTTTCATTTGTATGTAGTTTCTCAGCATTATACCACAAATAATTTTGAAAATAACTTAAAAAAATATCACATACAGGGGTTCTTGAGTTATGACAGTCTAGACATACAATGTTTCAAGTTTATGACACTCCCATAAAAACTTAAAATAATTGAGACGAGTGTTTCGGCTTACCCCGTTAGCATGCACTCCTGTACTACATGAGTGAACTAGTTTAGCTACACATGGCGGAAGAGCACGCAGTAGTGCGGCATAGGAGTAGGGGAGTTGGCGTCCCCCAGCACGCCTACCTACGCCATTGTGGACTGTTAAAAGCATGAGTATTCCGTTTGTGTTAAGCTAGAGTGTTTCGACTTACACCAAAATTCGGTTATGTCACTGTCATAGGAATGGGACTGCGTCGTAACCCAAGGACCCCTGTATACTCTCCTTCAAAGCCTCAAAAAACCCACCCAAGATACTCATCTTGACCAGGTGGTAGGTAATACATACATCATACTTTCCAAGATTTGGCTTTTGCTTTCCTGCTAAAATTTTTAAAGCAGTTGACTTTCCAATACCATTAGTTCCAACTAATCCTAAAACTTCTCCTGGACGAGGGATAGGTAACCTGTCAAAAATATACAGAAACAATAAAACTCAGACGGGTAGAAAAAGCTACATGACATCTGAATGATCTATTTAATACATTTGCACTCCATACACACCCATTAAGCTAAGAGATCTATGCCACATATTATTGGCTATTAAAAGAAAACCCAGCCAAGAGTAACTGTTAATAGTTAGACATGCATCTATGACAATATTACTCCAAGTTTTATTTATTCAATTTTCATTCAAAGTCCATTCTAAAGTAACAATTCTCCTTTACATATAAGACCCAGTTTTCATGTATAACAAAAATGCTTTAGCAAAAAATGTCATAGCAGGTGCAAGTTCACACTGTTTTGATTTTTTTTCTGCCTGCCATTTACTTACAAGGAGAAAAGTGCCACATCAACCAGAAACATTCCACTTCATTCTCCCTGCTGCAAGAGGCTCCTTAATGCTGGCAGGTTGAGAAACACCTTTTTATTAGTTAAACCTAGACTTCCAGATTCAAAATATTCATGTTCAGCAAATTAAAAACTTCAAAGGACTCCTGTGATTTAACAATAACATCCCCAAATTCAGAGTAATATTCTCTGTAGATCATGAGATTAATGGATCAAGTCAAAGATAAATTTCTTTACAAGTCATTTTGGAAATAAGGGTATTACTAACAACAGTGAGTCTCAACCCCAGTTAAATGTTAGAATCATGTGGGGGCTTTTACAACTTACTGAGGTCCAGACTCTCCATCCAGAGATATGATGTGATTCAGTTGGGCTAAAATCTGGTCATTAGTAGTTTTAAAAAGATTCCCAGGTAATTCTAATGTTAGAATACATGACTGAGATATACATATGATTCTGCATGATGTTACAATATTGTATTTCTCTTTAGTGCATGGGTAATATAATTTTTTCCCCAAGTTTTGCATTTCTCTGAAAATTCTATTAAATGCATTTTACTTTTCTTTTTTTTTTTTAATTTTTTAATTATTTTTTAAAATTTATTCATTTTTAGAGAGGAGAGAGAGAGGGAGAGAGAGAGACAGAGAGAGAAGGGGGGAGGAGATGGAAGCATCAACTCCCATATGTGCCTTGACCAGGCAAGCCCAGGGTTTCGAACCGGCGACCTCAGCACTTCCAGGTCGATGCTTTATCTACTGCGCCACCACAGGTCAGGACTGCATTTTACTTTTGACTGAAGAAGAATGTTGACTTGAAAATATACCTGTGAAGTTTGAAGGCATTGGCACAATATCGATGTGTTGTTTCTTTTTCCAAGTTGCTTGGTAAATTGACAATTGATAAGGCGCCAAAGGGGCATTTCTGTTAAAGAATTAAATTTGTGTTAATTTTTAGAAGTATACATGACTAAAATGGGGAGATTAAGACTTTTTATAAGCAATCTTACAAACGTGGGAGTTGTGCAAAGATATAAAAGTTTTCATTTTCTTATAGATTTAAAAAATAAGTTATGTTCCTTAAAGGTAAGAATCATATCACTAGTTTTGCATTACCCTTAGTGATGCTGTAATCTTAAGGTATTTAATATGCATTTAATACTTATTGAAAAATCTTATAGAACTTGGAGGTCCTATTTGATAGGTATTTTTATTTATTATTATTAAGTGAGAGGTGGGGAGGCAGAGACAGACTCCTACATGTGTCCTGACAAGATCCACCCTGCAAGGCCCCTATCAGATGATGCTCTGCCCATCTGGGGCCACTGCTCTGTTGCTTGGGAACCAAGCTATTTTAGACCCTGAGGCAAGGCCACGGAGCCATCTTCAGCACCAAGGGCCAACTTTGCTTGAACCATTTAAGCCATGGCTGAGGGAGGGGAAGGAAGGGAGGAGGGGAAGGAAGAGGGGAAGGAGGGGAAGAGGGGAAAGAGGGGTAGACAAGCAGACGGTTGCTTCTGTGTGCTCTATGAATTGAACCCAGGACTTCCACATGCCAGCCGATGCTCTACTGCTGAGCCAACTGGCAGAGCCCCCTATTTTTATTTTTTACATTAGATAAGGCTGAGAGGTAAGATAAAACGTGACTGCATCTTCAGCCCATGACAGATCCCTTCCTACCTTGTAAAGTGCTTTAAGGTCATGAATTGTACTCTTTTGGGGTCTGTTTATGTCTTAACAACAGCTAGCATGACATATGGATAAAGCAAGGACTGTCTTTCTATTGTGATTTTTAACCATCTTATATAAAGAAAATCCTTCATATTCCAACCAAGTAAATTCAGATGAAAAACAAGCTTATTCATAGAAAAGCTTACTCAAGTAACAGTTGACTATCAATCAGGTAAATGTCCACAGAAGACTGGCAAGAACCGGAGTGTCATTTAAGACTGGTAACATGGCTAGAAAGTCCAGATAAGTTAAAAAAGGTACATCCCAAAGAGCATCACCTCACATTTGAGATCTGTTTAGTAGAACCGCTCAGTGTGCTCAGGGAACAATTTAAAAGTCTCTGAATATAAGAATTTCTGTGAATTTCCATTTTATGTTACAAGAACACAGATATCGTTAATTAAAAAAAAACCCACCCAAACTTGTTTCCTAACAAAGTAATTACTACCCTCTAACCCAGCGGTTCTCAACCTGTGGGTCGCGACCCACAGGTTGAGAACCGCTGCTCTAACCAAAAAGATTAATTCTTTACATGAGACATTTATTCTGCCAACAAAGTTACCTTCATCTATAAAATCTCTTTATTCCATCAATGTACATAAAATGCTTAGGCTGCAAGTAATTTAGACTTCTCTAAATCTACAAGGAAAAAAATATCCATACTGTTCATATATGAGGTGTGTTATAAGTATCTTAATAGGCCCTGGCCGGTTGGCTCAGCGGTAGAGCGTCAGTTTGGCGTGCGGGGGACCTGGGTTCGATTCCCGGCCAGGGCACATAGGAGAAGCGCCCATTTGCTTCTCCACCCCCTCCCCCTTCCTCTCTGCTTCTCTCTTCCCCTCCCGCAGCCAAGGCTCCATTGGAGCAAAGATGGCCCGGGCGCTGGGGATGGCTCCTTGGCCTCTGCCCCAGGCGCTAGAGTGGCTCTGGTCTCGGCAGAGCGACACCCCAGAGGGGCAGAGCATCGCCCCCTGGTGGGCAGAGCGTCGCCCCTGGTGGGCGTGCCGGGTGGATCCTGGTCGGGCGCATGTGGAAGTCTGTCTGACTGTCTCTCCCCGTTTCCAGCTTCAGAAAAATACAAAAAAAAAAAAAAAAAAGAATAAGTATCTTAATGTTCAGGGCATATATACTACCCCACTGCCATACAGACTTATCACATTAGTATCTTTTCAGCCACTAAAGTGCACACCTCAAACTTTGGAACTTCATTTTTCTATAGCAGTGAAGAAAGAAAAGTTATTCTTTTTTTCATAGAATTAAAAATATATTGTTTCAAATCAGATTTCCAGCACCCAGAATTCTGGCATATAAGAGATTAGTAAATTACTGGCTGGAAGAAATATGTCCTGCTTATATTTTCAAAATAAGGGAAAATGCTTTCAGGTAGCAAAATATATCTGGATACTTAAACTAAGGATTCAAAAACCAATGCAAAATACACATAAGCCTTAGTAGAATAACTGATGGGGTGGCACCCATACTTTGGTAAAGGTCCTTTCTTTTTTTCTAAGTGAGGCAGGCTCCTGCATGTGACCTGACTGGGATCCACTCGGTAAGCCCTTCTGGGCAAATGTTTGAATCAGTCAAGCTATCCTTAGTGCCTGAGGCCAATGCTCAGACCAAATGAGCCATGCTCAGCACCCAGGACCAATGCTCGAACCAATCGAGCCACTGGCTGCAGGAGGGGAAGAGGGAGAGAAGGGGGAGAAGCAGATGGGCGCCTCTCCTGTGTGCTCTGACGGGAATCAAACCCGGACGTCCATATGCTGGGCCAACACTCTAATCACTGAGCCACCTGTCAGGGTGTAAAGGTCCTTTCTAACATATACAATCTACAAATAAAAATATCTAAAATAAGAAGTTCATAAACTGGCTCCAAGATACCTTCTATGAATTTAAGTTTGAAACTCAACATTCTTAAGTCAAAAACCCTAATCAAACTATTCAATGTAACAAAAACTAATTCAGTATTTTGGAAAATTGCACTATTGGAATACAGTCAACAATAGAATAACATATAATACAGCAAAAACAAGCATTTAAAGATTTTATTAAACGGAAAAATTTTGGCTACGTGTATGTGCGCTTCTATTTAAAAGGTATAAATTCAAAATTAAACAGAGACTTGAAAAAAAATGTATGCCACATAACTTGTATTTTTTGTTTTCCTATTTCCAAAAAGTTCTGGTGACAACATTGCTGGAGAATGCCCTTCTCATAAAAAGGGTGGGAAGAAAAAGAAATTTAATTTTACAAAATTGAGTGTGGTGAGGATAATGTTTAAACAAAACGTTGGCTTAATTAAAAAAAAGCAACAATATTAAATTATTACTATAAGTACAATTTTCTTAAATTTATATTCTTTACTCACTGCTTTGTATTTTGCCTCTTTAATTTCATTTTTAGGTTATAAATCTGATCCAGTAAGTAAAGTATCACTTACCTTAATACAAATACCACAACCAATACAAAGAGTTTCAGAAATCCACGCTATTTTGCTCTGGGGTGTAACCTCAATGCACAATTTTCCTGGCAAAGGAAAAGATACTCTTATCAGGCATGTGGGAGATGACTCTAATAAGTTTATTTTGTTTAATTTACTACTGGGGAAGAAAACATGCTCATACAATTGTGGCAGATCCTTAAAGTTTTGTTTTTAAGCTGACTTACCTAAATATTTAATTCATAAAATATACCTTGAAAATGGTAATGTATACTAGAGAAAAAAATGTCAGTTAAATTAGTAAAGTTCTCAAAAAGGTATGTAGTCATCTAATATACAGAAAAATTAAACTTAGAATATAAACAGATATTAAAACTATGAAATTTCTGAATAGCATGGTAGACTTTAATAGGTGTTATCTAAAGTCTTTTTCAGGAGTCAGTAAGTCTATACCTCACTAGTACATTTAAAATTACAATTACTTTAATATAGTTCTTAAAGAATACCAACAATTCATCAATTCTGAATTGCTGTAAATCTACTCTTGAAAATACGACAAAATTTCAGGAACAGTTATTCTTACTAAGCTCTTAAAAGAGAGATTAACATCAAATACAAACATATTGGATTTTGTAGAACAGTAAGAATCTCAGTAACTTAAACTCAGGTTTGTTTCATATTCAATAAATTTAAAAAATATATTTATACTAATATAGTATCCTTTAATGAAAAAAAAAATCACATGCTCATAAAATAATAAAAAAATTCTGTCTTCTTTTTAGATACCAAAGAAACTAGCAGCTAAAGTCTAGAGATTCAGCAATTTATTTATTTTTAAATCTTTTATCTTTAAATGATCCAAAGAACAGCTTACCCATTCGAACCACAGGGCAACTCTTTTTGCACTCCTGCCGACATTTCTTAGGTTTACATTTGTCATGGTTCACAATAGAAATTCTAGTTAATTTATCTGCCATAATTCTAGGTAGGCGTATCCAGCTCTTCTATTAAAGAAAAATTAACAATATGTAATTAGAAAATTAATCAATGTAATTAAGAAATAAGCCTGTCATAAAAGTTAAATAGGACAAACATTATCACTATAGTCAGATACAATTATCTGGAACTAGTAAAAGACTAGTATAAATAATAAAATAATTTAATAAAGTTGGAAAACAAATACATACCATTACATATATACCATTAATCAAAAAATTTATATAAAGAAACAAAAAACACCATCTTAAATAGTCACCAAAAAAGAAAGGATCCAAGAATCAAGGTAAGACAAACAAATGTGAGGCAACTTCAAACAAACCAATGAAAAACAGACAAGATCCCAACAAACAGAATGACAAGTCTGTTTTTACAATAGAGAATAGTTACAGCTAGAGATTTCAACCTTCCCTGAATTTATACATTTAATCCAATCTCAAGGAGGAAAATGTCAACCAAACAAACCAAATTTACAACTGTTATGCCTAAATAAAAGTAGTCAACAGCCAGGAAAGCCAAAAAGACCAAGGGAACTGGGAACCTCCACTTGGCAGACAAGACACAACTCCAGGCCTCAGCACTCAGTATTGACATCAGTGCCGGAGTATCAACAGGAAGATCTGACAGGACAACTAAGACACACCAGGAAGCTGCTGACTCCCCCAAACTAAGCATGACTTCCTGTCTTATCCAACTATAATGACTCTATCGATGAAAATGGCCATCACTAAGGTTCTTAATATCATGTTGGTAAGTAGCAAAAGTAAAAAGTGCATTTCTCTGGGAATCTGCAGTATGCACAGATGAATTTACCCAAACAAGCACTGAAATGAAAAGGAAACCAAGTAACTAAGTATAGACTGTGCTAACTTTTAAAGGGTTTATAAGCCTTGACATTTAACAGTGCCATCAATTACATAGCTAAAGTCAAAAGGAACTTGAAATTCTTTTACAATGTTGGACTTACTGAGAGACTGAAATTAGATGTACTTTTCTTAGGATGGTGGTTAAAGTAGTAAGTCCAAAAAGTGCCTTAATACTCTTTTCCAATATGTAATGAAAGAACCTCAAGCCAAAAGACTACCCACTGACAAAGACATTCTGTTGGGTTTTTCTACCATGACTGATCCTGAGTCGTAGTCTTTTTGACAGACTGTTTCCCCTTGTAGACCTCTCAAGTACCTTGCTCGCAAAAATTAGGGGATTAGGGAAGATACTCCAGTACTTGCAGCCTTTTGTATAGTGCATTTTCACCAATGAAATAAAAGTTGGTTTTGCATCTCATTTGCATAATTGAACTTTCTTTGATTTGTTGTTTGCTTTTCTGATACTATTCTTGTTTAATAAAAAAAAATCAAGTGCTTATTTTTTTTTATCGCTTCATATTTTTTGAAATATCCCCTCATTTTTGTGAGCAGTGTATTTCTCACACAGCACAGTATCATTTGATTTGGAGGGGGATAAGAGATCTTGCCCCTCAGTTTTACTTCCAGACTATTACTCTCTCTCCCTTCTCAAAAAAAATCAGCTTTTGCCTCTCAGATCATCCAACTGCTTTGTCATTTACTGACTATCAGATCACTGGCTCCCACTCTTTGAGGATTTCAGACCTTAACTAACTTTCACCTTCTTTTACAACTCCTGTCATAATTCTTGATTCAGTATGTTCATAGATGAGTATTTTAATAGCCTGTCCTCTCAGTTGATTAACCTCTCTCCTAAAATGATCTTGATTTCACCCTACTTCAGCCACTCATTCTTTGGTCAAACCCTTGACCTCGTCATTATCAATAACTTCAATCCTTCCACAGCCTCCATTACAAACACCTGGTTCACCAACCACCATTCTTATCTTTTCAGCTCATCCCTCTCATACACAGCAATCCAAACCTTTGAATTTCCCCATTTCTCAGACCTACTGCCTCTTGAGTTTTACCACATTTCCACTTTTCCTCAAACCTCTATAACTTCATTTACCTCTGCACCTAGCTAAAATTTCACTGTCATTTATACCCTTATCTACAATCCTAGTTAAATGCAATTCTTTATCTGCACATATATAGCTGAAAATAGAGAAATAAAACAAAGCCATGCTGACTAGCTAGTGACACCTCAAGTGAACCCTCTTCCAACCAAGTCACACTATACCTGTTTCCAGAGATAAATCCATTTGCACACAAAGACATCCACTAAGAAGAATGTCCCAACAATTCTCCCTCCTGCCTGTCATCAATTCTTTCTACTGATTTATTCTATCAGCACTTGAACTCTATTATCTGACTCCACTTTCCCTTTGCTTTATTTCTTCTTTCTTTTATAGAAAGACTAGTCAGTTTTTTTGAATGTCTATTTTCTCTGGATCCATTCCAAACTTTAGTGAATATCATTCTATTTAAACAGCTTGTTACGCTATTACTCTAACAGCTTCCCAAAAGATCTCTTTGCTTTTACTCTTACCTACTTCTATTACTACCCTTGACAGTTCATCCTCAATACGGGAGCCAGATTCATCCTTGTAATGTGCAAGCCAATTCATGTCACTCCTCTACTTAAAACCTGCAATGGCTTCCCTACTCACTCTGAATAAAAGCCAAAGTCCTTAAAATAACCAGCGTGGCACTGATCACCCACTGTTAACATTCTGAGCTCGTCGCCGCCAACTACTTTAGCCGCTCATTTTGTTCCTCACATTATTCCTTGCCGTTCTTAGCGCACGCCAGACACGTTCTTGCTTCCTAGTCTGGCATTTTCTCTTCCCTCTGCCTGTAATATTCTCCTGGTAAATTACATGGCTCACTCCAAGTCTTAAATGTTTATTTCTCAGTGAAGCTTCCTTCTCTAAACTACCAAAAATATACCCAACTGACATTCTGTCCCTTCTTCCTGCTTTTCTTCTTAGTACTACTATACAAGTTTATATGTATTTCACATATATGTATATTGCATTTAAATATTCTCTCTCTACACACACAGACAATATTTTCCCCTCAAGTCAAATGTACTCTATCATAAGGGCAGAGATTTTTGTCCATTTGTTCAAATCAGTGGCTAGACCAGTGATAAACATAGCAGAAGCTGAAGCATGTGAATGAAAAAATAAACTTAAATATGTACAGTAAATAATTTTCCTACAGGTTGTAACAACTTAAAAAATCTTTCAAGTTACGAATATTTCATAGTAATGGTTATCTACTAATGAATGTTCTGGGGGGAAAAAATCACCGAAAAGGAGACTAAATATTTATGTAATACACACAGTTATGTTAATTAATAGGTTCACTTTACCCCTTTAAAATGTTGAAAAACTGGCTTGGATCTCATAAAGATTATAAGAGGGAGAAATCAAATGACTTTTGAATTGGGAAAAGACTTTGAAATTACTTCAGGAAGCTATCATTCTGGAAGTGACAACTGAAGATTGCTTAGTTAGCATGGGTACCATACATATTACGTGGCGAATGAGTGTATTCTCTAGGGTCGTGATGACGAACCTTTTTATAAAAACCACCCACTTTTGCAGTGCTGGTCAAGGTTTTTATAAAAAGGTTTGCCATCATGGCTCTAGGGAATACATCTTTTATCATGAAATTGCTTAAATTAAACTTTATATCTACCAAACTACTATAATGTTTCATCTCATATTTCATCCATTCAAAAAACCAAGTGACTATAATAATTACTATAAATAAATAAACATACCAAAGACAGTAATAAGCTGATTTACATTTTAAAAAGTGATACATTATTTCTGGGAACAAAGAAGGATTGGAAAATATTTCAGATCTGGAGAACTGTGTTTAAAATAGGTACTCAAACAATGACCCTCGCTGTTACTCTTCCAGCTGGGAGGAAAAAGTGCAGCATATATGAAAAGCATTTGCAGTGCAAGGCCAAAATTACTACAGAACTGTGTGAGAGTCATTTAAAGGTTGCTGTTACCAAATGATACTTAATATCACATGAAATATTCTAACCTATGATTATTGTAGATTATTAGTATTATCAAACACATAAGATGGGAGTGGTACTACGCTGATTTCCGAGTCTTAAGATGAAGACATTTAGAAGGGACATTAAATTGACACTGCTTCTTTCCCCCCTTCCCGCTCCCCAGCAATTACATTAAATGTTCTTCTGGAAATTTTTTTTAATAGGGGAAAACAAGGTTTTTAACTGAAATAAAAGAAACCCTTTCGGTTCAAATACAGGTGAAGAGCTCTTGGTTAACACTGACAAAACATTACTGTTCAGTACCTGGTAAAGAAAGAATATTCTCAGAATATGGGAGAAATGTACTGAGGATCACAACACAAATGACACTATCAGTAATGCCTAGTTAGCAGTCCGGTGGAAGAGAGAATACCCCCCACCCCCACCCCAACACTTTTGACAGTTCTCATTTTTATCGACTTAACGATGAGAAAGAGAAAATGGGCTTATACACTTTAAAGGAGGTGGAAACCGGGCACTGACCATCGTGACTACAATGTATGAATCACTGAAAGGAAAATAAGGGCATTCTGAGTTAAGACACCACCCTTGATCTCCAGGAGTTGAAGACATAACTAAGGGGAAGCGAGAATGGTCACCAAGGGGAAAAGTGCCAAATGCTATAAAAGCGTATCAAAAAAGCTAAAGGCGTTCAACCGGGAGATTAGCTGGTAAGCCCAGCTGCAGCTGAGGTACACCTAGCAGAGGTAGAAGGTTGCTCTATGAGAAAAGTAGAGCGACGTCTGACCATCGTTTCTATGAAGGCTGTTAGTGGTCGAGGAATCAACTTCATGAAGGCGGCAAGATGCCATGACTCATTCCATAGTCGCCAAACGGTGTAAGAAAAGGCCATCATCAAATACGCACATGTGAAAATATACCCATCTTACTGTGCCGGGGAAAGGGTAACAGAGGAGTGCTGTAAATTCTGAAGGGGTCTTCCTCTCCAGAAGATGCAGCTCTAGGGGAGGAGCGGGGTAAAGGAGAACCGGACGCGGTGGAGGCTGGGTCGTCGCGATGGCATCTGGTTCCCTTCTCGTAGCCTCTGCCGGGGGCGGCAGGCAACAAGGGCCGGGCACCAGATCAGCTGGAGCGGAAGCACGACGCGCCAGGCCGTCGCCGGCACTCCCAGCTGTCCCATCCTACCCATGCCGGCTGCCACGCGCCGCTGCCGTGCCCATCGCCGTCAGTCGAGGCCTAATCAAGGGTTTTCGTAGAACGCCCCTACGATCTTTAGATCGTGGAGGATTGCAGCTAAAGGTTAACCCTTCGGACTGTTTACGTACCTGGAGAAAACGATCCCCTTGCGGAGGGGAGCGCAGAGACTAAGCAGCTTTTGCCGTCACTTCCCAGCAACACAACGTGTTCCTGCGGCCTCCGGCCAAAATGGCGGTACCCAGCCACTGTCTCACGCATGCCATAGGGACGTCGTGCGCTCACGTGACAGGGAGCGCCGGGCGCGACGGCGAGGACGGACGTCATTGTGATGCGACGCCCATTCAACGTTGTAGGGAAGCCGGGCCAGAGAAACTGAGTGGGAGTGTCGCGGAGCTGCAGGGAATCCTAAAACCCGGACCTGCGCAAACACGGTCTGTGAGCTGTAAGTGCGTGAGCTTTTCCCCGACGTGGTGGATGGTTGTAGCTAGCTATCTCTTCCCCAACTTGTATCTTTTTTTTCCGCATCCAATCTAGTCAAAGCAGGTGGGTCAGGAATGGAGCCTTAGCGGTTGCTCATTGTAGCGCTTCTAGCACAGGTGTCAAGCAGGACCATCAAGTGTCTGGTCCAGGCACTGCTCGCGGGGCGTTCCCTCTTTGGCTTCAGTTCTTTCTGAATTGTGTGGTCAGGAACACAGTCTTATCCGAGCTCCGCGATTTATCCACTTGGTGGTGTTCAGTACCAAGCCCGGCAGTTGAATTCTGCTCCAGTAGAGAGATGGGCCTTTTATTTTTATTTTGATACAGGATGCTTAGAGTGTAATAATTGTCAGAGGTGTAATTGCCTCATCCTAGACCTAACTGCACTTGCAGGTGTCAAATCCATCAATGTGTGATTGAACCTACAGGGGGTCCTCGGGTTATGACACAGTGCCGTTCCTATGACAGTGACATAACTGGACTTTTGGTGTAAGTGGAAACATACCCTAGCCTAAGTCACTTACCTATCCTAACACAGTTGTAAAGTCATAACCTAGAACATAAAAACACAACTAAGCCACAGAAATAGGAAAGGGACATAAACATACTCTATACTGTAGTAACAAAAAAAAAAAAAAAATGACCAAAATGAGTGTAAAAAAATTTCTTACCTTTATTCCTGTGGTTGGCTTGCACACTGGAAGGGACATTGCAAGGTGGAAGCGAGTGACCTATCGGGAGGAGGAAGCTGGAGAGGCAGGAGAACCTGCAGAAGGTGCTAGAGATACTGGGTCAGGTGAATCAGGATTGCCTAAGGAACATGCAGGAGACGCTGGAGATGATTCTACCTGCACTACAGGCATTTCATCTCGAGAAGCAGCTGATGTAGGGGATTCAAGGTCTGTTGCAGGCCTCTCTACCTTCTTAAAGAATTGTTCCAGGCTAGTCTGGAACTAGTTCGCCCATGTAGCCTGTAAGTACACTAGTGGTGTAAGCCGAAACACTCACGTTTCAGTTTTTTTAAGGTTTTATGGAAGTGAGTGTCGTCAACTCAAAACATCCTATGTTGAGACTCGTAACCTGAGGACCCCCTGTATTTATTCCCTTATTTATTCAGGAAATTGCTAATTGGGCATTTAAGTTTTAGGCCTTAACGAATTTTATAGTCCAGTGACCCTACTGTTATTTAGTCAATATCTAAGTGCCTCTGTGGTGATTAGGGAACAACTGAGCTCTAAAAGGAGGCGTCAAGGAAATGGCTGAATTGCTGGCCCAGATTGTGTGTGTGTGTGTGTGTGTGTGTGTGTGTGTGTGTGTGTGTGTGTGTGTGTGTGTGAGAGAGAGAGAGAGAGACAGAGAGACAGAGAGACAGAGAGGGACAGATAAGGATAGACAGACAGGAAGGGAGAGAGATGAGATGAGAAGCATCAGTTTTTCATTGTGGCACCTTAGTTGTTCATTGATTGCTTTCTCATATGTGCCTTGACTGGGGGGCTACAGCAGAGCGAGTGACCCCTTGTTCAAGCCAGCCACCTTAGGCTTCAAGCCAGTGACTTTTGGCCTCAAACCAGAGACCATGAGGTCGTGTCTATGATCCCTCACTCAAGCTAGTGTCCCCACGCTCAAGTTGGTGAGCTCCACGCTCAAGCTGGCAACCATGGGTTTCAAACCTGATCCTCTGAGTCCCAGTCTGATGCTCTATCCACTGCGCCACTGCCTGGTCAGGCCTGGCCCGGCCTAGCCCAGGTTTTTAGTAGCACACATAATGATGTTCCATAGCTGTAAGTTTGTATTTCTGAGGCAGTTTTATAGATTGTTCACTATCCAAGAAGTATTTTTTTCACGTTTGCATAGACTTAACAAGATTAACAAAAGTTGTGAAAGATGAAGTAAACTTTTGGTTTAGAATAGGCCAGTAACTCAGACCTTGAAGCTGTTTTTCTGACTGTCTTCTATAGTAAGAGCACATATATACATAAATGAAGCTTTTGACAATGAGTGGGGAGATGTGATTTTTCTCTGCAGCACATTTTTTTTTAAATGAAGACCAATATTCACATATTTCTGAAATAAGTCTATTTCTGTCTGAGTTTTCTAGGGAAAACAGTCATCTAAATTAAGAATTTTTACTCATAGAAATATAGACCTGCATTATAGAATTATAGGTCAAGTCCACCTCTTTAACAGGGAGCAAAATAAGCCCAGACCTGCCCAATGTCTAGGCTAAAGGAGAGACTTAGTTAAAACTCTGATTATGTACCCTTTTGCTTACTGTACTTTGCTGCTTTGCACATAATATATTTTAGACACAAAAACTGAATTTCCAAGATTTTTTTAAATTACACTGGTTGAAAATTTTAAAAGTACATTAACTGCATTTGAGAACTAGATGATTAATATCAAGGGTCTATTAGTGACTCATTTTGCTATTTTTATTTTTATCTTTTGTACAGAGATGCTTAGGTCCTGGTATAATGTGGGTATTCTTTTTTTCTACATAGAATATTTTTAAAATGACTACACCAAACAAGACACCTCCTGGTGCTGACCCGAAGCAGTTGGAAAGGACCGGAACAGTACGAGAAATTGGGTCACAAGCTGTTTGGTCACTTTCATCTTGCAAACCAGGTAAACAAAACAAAAGCTGTTTATAATATGTACTTATAGTTTCCTTGTATTCTGGACTGACTATAATTAATATTCTTTTTGTTTGTATACTTTATTTTATTTCTAAAATAAATTTAATTGAATTTTCATGTTACATATCTCTTCCAAGCTGCTTTACTAATATCTCCTTGAATTTAACTACATATGGCATAAAGTCTCCTCTTTATCATCCCTTCTCTGCTGTGATTCAGTTATATAGTTAGCATTTTTTGTTGTTGTTGGCTCTTTATATGGGATAAGTGGGTGATACATTTCTTGAGAGATTACATATTTAAAAATAACTTTATTTTACTCTTGGTTGATATAGAACTTTTAAAATTTTTTAATTTTTTTTATTTTTTAGGTGAGAGAAGGGGAGATAGAGAGACAGACTTCCGCATGTGCCCTGCCCGACCAGGATTCACCCGGCAACCCCATCTAGGGCTGATGCTTGAGTACCAAGATATTTTTAGTGCCTGAGGTCCACTTGCTTGGACCAAGTGAGCTATCCTCAGCACTTGGTCCTACACACTCCAATGAGCCACTGGCTGCAGGAAGGGAAGAGGGGGAAAAAAACAGATGGTTGCTTCTCCTGTGTGCACTGACCGGGAATCAAACCTGGGACATCCATATGCCCAGGCCAGTGCTCTGTCCACTGAGTCATTGGCTAGGGCTGATATAGATAGAATTCTTGAGTGTCAGTCCTTTTCTCTCAAAAGTTTGTGGATTCTCTTTCACCATTTTCTTTTCATGTTGCAAATAAGAAGGCCAATGCCTGTCTTTCTCTCTCTCTCTCTTTTTCTTTCTATAACTTGGGATACATGTATTTATATAACCTTTCTCACCTAACCTATGATTTGATGGGCAATTTCTTTCTTTCTTTTTTTAAATTAAGTGAGAAGCAGAGAGACAGACAGACTCCTGCATGCACCCCAACCGTGACCCACCCGGCATGCCCCGTCTGGGGCCGATACTCTGCCCATCTGGGGCCACTGCTCTGTTGCTCAGCAACCGAGCTATTTCAGCACCTGAGACGAGGCCATGGAGCCATCCTCAGCACCAGGGCCAACTTGCTCAAACTATTTGAGCCATGGCTTTAGGAGGGGATGAGAGAGACAGAGAAAGAGAGAGAGGAGGGGAAGGGGAAGGGTTGGAGAAGCAGATAATCGCCTCTCCTGTGTGCCCTGACTGGGAATTGAACCCAGGACTTCCACATGCCAGGCCGACGCTCTATCACTGATCCAACCGGCCAGGGTCGGATGGGCAGTTTCAATCTGTAGACTCAAGCTCAGAAAGATTTTTAGCTCTAGAATCTTTAATTATAATATTCTTGGTTTAGTAGTTGTGTTTCCTTCAGGAACTTGTATTAATTATACATTAAGGTTCCTGTAGTCATCTTTCAAACCAAACTTCTGTTTTTACTTATAATTTCTTTCTTTTTCTTTTTATGAGTTATTTATTAAGGATAATTTGCTTACAATAAATCTCATCCTTTTTAGGCATAGTTCTATGAGTTTTAATAAACATACAGTCATGTAAGCATCATCACAATCAAATATAGAATATTTTCATCTTCCAAAGAAGTTCCCTCGTGCCCCTCTATTGTCAGTCTTCTGCTCCCACCTCCCCATGGAATCAGTAACAATGGCGTCTCTTTCATTTCTGATATTAGTAATTTGTGTCTTCTCTTTTCTTGGTTAGGCTAGCTAGAGGATATTGATTTTATTGACCTTCAGTTTAAAATTTTTTAATTAAATTAAAAGATTTTAATTTAAATTTAAAAAGTTAAAAATTTTAGATTTAAATTAAAAATTAAAAACCAAAATTTAAATAATTTTAATCTAATTATTTTTATTAAAAAAATTAATGATAAAATATATGGTCTTTGCTGTCAAGGAGTTCACAATCTAGTGGAGGGATTATAGCTTTAAGGTAGTGATTATTATACAATGTAATAATATATAGCTTATGTTTAGTAATAATAAGTGACTAAGCTTACTAAATGACAGGTACTATTTTAAGTACTTTATATGTATCAAGTAAAGATTATCTCAGTGAAGTCTCTAAACGTCATAAGTATGCTCTGTATGGTATTTTTATCATTTTCTAAATGAGGATACTGTAGTACAAAAATATCAAGTAATCTGGCAAAAATCACATAGTAAGTGGAAATGCTGTTCAAGTGATCAGCCTCCAGTATGTCATACTGGTTTCCACTAAGTATGGGGATCCTTGCAGGAGTGGTTGAGAGGAGAAAGTGGTTGACTCTGCTTGAAAGGCTCAGGGACGTCTTCATGGAAATGCTGCTTAGTCTGCACGATGGAGCAAGAATAGGACTTCACTGAGTAAGGACATAAAGGCAAGAGGAACAGTACAGCTTAGACAAAACATGGCTCATTCAAGGACTGTAATAGTCAGTGTAGAACAGAATGGCATAGGTGAAGCAACTAGTTAGATAGAGGCCTGATCATAGAGGGCTTTATTAAGCTTTTCATACTTTATTGTGAATATGAGCCCTTGAAAAATTTTAAGTAGCACTGTAAAACGGTGTTTGTTCACATTTGGGAAATAAATACTGTATAAATATATATACAGTATATTTAGATTTTTAAAAAATATTTTAAATGATTTTATTTATTGATTTTACAGTGAGGAGAGGGTGGGAGCGAGAAGTATCAACTCATAGTTGCTTCACATTAGTTGGTCATTGATTGTTGTATTTGCCTTAACCAGGCAAGCCCAGGGTTTTGAACCAGCAACCTCAGCATTCCAGACCGATGCTCTGTCCACTGTTCCACTACAGGTCAGGCTAGATATTTTTTAAAAATTAAAGCAAACAGCTAAGCATTTGTGAGTGCGAGTGATCTTTCTTCCCAGAGTTGAGGTCTTGTTAAGATGATGGAAGAATTCTGGTTAATTTAAATTTGAGGGCACTGACCATCAAATATTCTGGACAAATATATGTATGGTAATTTTATATTTTGAATATATAGCTTTTTCTTTAGCATGAGAATTTATTGTCACTTGTGTTGTTTTTAGGATTTGGAGTGGATCAATTACGAGATGACAATCTAGAAACTTACTGGCAATCAGATGGCTCCCAGCCTCATTTAGTGAACATCCAATTCAGGTAATACATTTTTAAAGATTTTTTATTGATTTTATTGGGATGACATTGGTTAATAAAATTATATAGGTTTCAAGTGTACATTTTCTATATGCATCACCTCTAGATTGTATTGTGTGTTCACCACCCGAACTCAAGTCTCCTTTCGTCTCCATTTATCCCTCCTTTACCTTTGTCTGCCTTCCCCTGCCTCCCTTTCTCTCTGGTAATCAGCACACTGTTTTTTCTTTGTTGTTTTTCTTTTCTTAATTTTTTCTTTTTCACCCAGCCCCTCAACCTCCTTCCCCTCTGACAGCTGTCAGTCTATTTCTATTAGTCTATTTCTATTTTATTAGTTTATTTTGTTCATTAGATTGCACATATGAATGAAATCATATGGTACTTGTCTTTCTCAGACTGGCTTATTTCACTTAGCATAATGCTGATCAATCCATGCTGTGGCAAAAGGTAAGATTTCCTGCCTGACCAGGAAGTGGCACAGTGGATAGAGCAACAGCCTGGGACGCAGAGGACCCAGATTTGAAATCCCGAGATTGCCAGCTTGAGCACGGGGTTGCTGGCTTGAGCATGGGATCATAGACATGACCCCATGGTCACTGGCTTGAGCCCAAAGGTTGCTGGCTTGAAGCCCAGGGTCGATGGCTTGAGCAAGGGGTCAGTGGTTCATCTGGATCTCCCAGTCAAGGTACATATGAGAAAGCAATTAGTGAACAACTAAGGTGCTGCAATGAAGAATTGATGCTTCTCATCTCTCTCCCTTCCTGTCTGTCTGTCCCTGTCTGCCCCTCCGTCTCCCTTTCTCCCTTAAAAAAAAAAAAAGAGAACATTCAGTCCTAGCTAATAGTGAAAGCTTCAGATTTGCTTTAGTTTCTTGAAGGTTTCTTTTTCCCCTAAGTTTGAGTCTGGTGCAAATGGAAAAAGAAAGGCGTGGTTTGCTTCTCTTTATCTGCCTTGCTTCTGCTTGTCTTCTTCCATCTTCCTAACTAATCTCCGACCTCTTCAGGCCTGCTGGAGTCAAAGTGAAGGAAAGTTCCTAATTGCCAGTTTTATCTTGGTGATCTAGCATTGGTGCTCTTTGTACGTGGCTCTGTATTTAAAGCTAACTATGTTATGTATGCTTTTGTGGCTGAAAGAATCTGCTTCCATGGTCAGTTAATGCTGTGGGTGATTCACCTGTTATTGTCTTGATGAGGATGCATCCCTCACTGTCTCCTTCCTGGTTGTGATACCTCTGGTGATACCTCCAGCTCCCTGCTGAGGATTGTTCTTCCTTACTAGCAAGAAGCCAGAATAGCCTGTTAGGTTACAGGTTGATGAAGTTCCCTCTACTCCTAGTATGTGTACACATTTTTTTTTTAATGAATAACTGTTGGTTTTTCTCAAATGCCATTTCTGTTTCTACTTATATGATCATATGGTTTCTCTTCTTTAGTCTGTTGAGATGGTGAATTTCAATGGTTTTTTTTAAATTGTAAAATACTTATATAACATCACTTCTAAGTGTATAGCACAGTGGCATTTAAGTACATTCACATTGTTTTGCAACCATCACTATTATCTATGTCTAGAACTTTTTACCATCCCAAACTGGAACTCTGTACTCATTAAACAATAACTCCCTATTGTGCTTTTCTTTCCCCGGCCTCTGGTCACTACTGTTCTATTTTTCTGTTTTTGTTTTTATATCTGTCAATATTGGCCATTTGACATCTTTGGAGAATGGCTCTTCAAGTTCTTTGCTCATTTTTGAATTGGGTTTTTGTTTTCTTGTTGAGTTTTAGGAGGTCTTTATATATTCTGAATATTAATCCCTTATTAAATATGATTTGCAAATGTTTTCTACCATTCTGTGGGTATAACAGTTTTAAAAGTTGTAAAAGTTTTTAATTTTAATGAAATCCAATTATGTTACAGCTTTCGTGTCATTATCTCATTGATTGGTTATAATTATTGTTTTATTGTTAATCTCTTACTGTGCCTTATTTATAAATTAAACTTTTTCATAAGTGTGAGACTCCAATTACATATTAGTTTGCTTTATACTGTCTCATAGACCACTGACGTTCTATTCTGTTTAATGAGGGATGAGAGCTTTTTGTTTTCTCTGCTTCTCTTTGCAGTTTCTATAGCTATCTTATATGTTCACTATTTTCTGCAATGTTTAATCTGCTTTTAGTCCCATCCAATAAATCTCTTATTTCAGATTTCTTTTTCATGTCCAGAAATTCCATTTGGTTTTTTTTTTTTTTTTACAGGAACAGAGAGAGAGTCAGAGAGAGGGATAGATAGGGACAGACAGGAACAGAGAGAGATGAGAAGCATCAATCATCAGTTTTTCATTGCAATACCTTAGTTATTCATTGATTGCTTTCTCATATGTGCCTTGACCGTGGGCCTTCAGCAGACCGAGTAACCCCTAGCTGGAGCCAGTGACATTGGGTCCAAGCTGGTGAGCTTTTGCTCAAGCCAGATGAGCCCACGTTCAAGCTGGCGACTTCGGGGTCTTGAACCTGGGTCCTTCCGCGTCCCAGTCCGACGCTCTATCCACTGCGCCACCAACTGGTCAGGCTCCATTTGGTTTTTTAAATATCTTTTACCTTGCCTTGATTTCATGTTTTCTTTGAACGAATTTATGGCAGACCGTATTTCCCAGTGTGTTCACATTATTTCTTATTGCACATGCTCTGTCCAGCTTTGCTACTGCCTAATCAGGAGACGCCATCTATGTCCCCCCCCTCCCCCCCTAAACTAGTCAGGCCTTTGTGGATTTCTTGCCTAACAGAATATGGATGTTATAATACTGTTTTTTCCTGAGGCTGGGTCATAAAAAGCAATATGGATTCTACCTTATTTTCTCTCCCTTGGTACCTACCATCTACCACGTTGTGAAAAAACCCACATCAAATGGAGAAGCCCATAAAGAGAGGAGCCGGAGCCCAAGGCCTCTGCTTCGCCCCCAGCGGGCAGCCAGCACCAACCTGCTCGGGTTAACGAGCCGCCTGGTCACACAGTCTTTAGGTCTCGGGTCAGGATGCCCCGCCTGACGCTCTGTGGAGCGTTCTCTTCTGAATCTGCCCACACTCAGATTCAGAAAGAAAATAATGACTACTTTTCCAAGGCACTAAGTTTTGAGGCAGTTTGTTATACACCTATAGATAAATTATAGATATCTTTTAATTTCATCGTTTCTGTCTTGTTTATATTTATTGACTTGTATTTCTTTATTATGGGTCACATTGTTCTTTGTACTAATTTTTTTAAATATTTTATTTTTAAAAATTATTTTTATTCATTAAAAATAAAAATTATTTTATTTTAGAGAAGAGAGAAAGAGAGAGAGATAGTGGGGGGGGGACAGGAAGCATCAACTCCCATATGTGCCTTGATCAGGCAAGCCCAGGGTTTTGAACCGGTGACCTCAGCATTCCAGGTCAACCCTTGATCCACTGTGCCACCACAGGTCAGGCTGTACTAATTTTTTTTTTTTTTGTATTTTTCTGAAGCTGGAAACGGGGAGAGACAGACAGACTCCCGCATGCGCCCGACCGGGATCCACCCGGCACGCCTACCAGGGGTGACGCTCTGCCCACCAGAGGGCGATGCTCTGCCCCTCTGGGGTGTCGCTCTGCCACGACCGGAGCCACTCTAGCGCCTGGGGCAGAGGCCAAGGAGCCATCCCCAGCGCCCGGGACATCTTTGCTCCAATGGAGCCTTGGCTGCGGGAGGGGAAGAGAGAGACAGAGAGGAAGGGGGGGGGGGTGGAGAAGCAAATGGGCGCTTCTCCTATGTGCCCTGGCCAGGAATCGAACCCGGGTCCCCCGCATGCCAGGCTGACTCTCTACCACTGAGCCAACCGGCCAGGGCCTTTTTTTTTTTTTTTTAAATATTTTATTTATTGATTTTTTAGAGAGAGGGGGAGATAGAGAGAGAGAGAGAGAGAGAGAGAAAGAGAAGGGGGAGGAGCAGGAAGCATCAACTCCCATATGTGCCTTGACCAGGCAAGCCCAAGTTTTCGAACCGGCAACCTTAGTGTTCCAGGTTGACGTTTTATCCCACTGCGCCACCACAGGTCAGGCGGGCTGTACTAATTTTTGATTGGATATAGTAAATTTTACCTTGTTAGTGCTGGATTTTTTTTTTTTTTTCTTAAAGAGAATTGGTCTTGGTTCTGGCAGGTAGTTAAGTTACTTAAAAATCAATTTGATCTTTTTGCTTTATTTTTAAGCCTCTTTCCAGTGAGTCTAGAGTACTCTTGAGGTTGGGAGTAGCAAATGTTTTATAATAGGGTAGGTAGTAAGTGTTTTAGGCCTTGAAAACTTGTTTTAGTCTGTTCCAACTACTCATCTTTGCCACTGTAGTGTAAAAGCAGCTGTGGACAGTATGTGAGTTAGTGGGTATTGCTTTGTTTCAATAAAGCTTTATTGATAAAAATAAGTGGCAGGCCACCTTTTGCCTATAAACTGTGGTTTGCTGACCTCTGTGCTAGGGCAGCAGTTCTTCAACTTTTCAGTTTTAGTGCCACCCTAACTTTTATTGAGGTCTCCAAAGATCTTTTGTTTAATTCTTTTAATTTTTTTAATTAAAAAAAATTTTTTTTTTACAGAGATAGAGAGTCAGAGAGAGGGATAGATAGGGACAGACAGACAGCAACAGAGAGAGATGAGAAGCATCAATCATCAGTTTTTCGTTGCGACACCTTAGTTGTTCATTGATTGCTTTCTCATATGTGCCTTGACCTCAGGCCTTCAGCAGACCGAGTAACCCCTTGCTCAAGCCAGTGACCTTGGGTCCAAGCTGGTGAGCCTTGCTCAAACCAGATGAGCCCGCGCTCAAGCTGACGACCTCGGGGCCTCGAACCTGGGTCTTCTGCATCCCAGTCCAATGCTCTATCCACTGCACCACCGCCTGGTCAGGCTGTTTATTTATTTTTTATCAGTATTTACCATATTAAAACTTATAGCTGAGGAATTTAAAAGTATTTATTCATCTAAAATTAAATAATAATTAACCAATTATGTTAATAAGTAACATTTTTAAAATGAAACTTGTCTCTTCCTAAACCAGCAAAAATAGTGAGAACAATGTTACTATTGTACTTTTTTTGTGAATCTCCTTAGTGTTTCACTTAAGAGAAGACAGTTGAAGTCTCATATATATATATATATATATATATATATATATATATATATATTCCTTCGTTAAATCCCATGTCAGGTAGCATCTGGAAAATTCCACTTTATTCTCCTTTTTTTTTTTAAAAAATATTCATTTTTAGAGAGAGAGGGGAGAGAGAAAGAGAGAGAGAGAAGGGGGAGGAGCAGGAAGCATCAAGTTCCATATGTGACTTGACCAGGTAAGCCCAGGGATTCGAATTGGCAACCTCAGCGTTCGAGGTCGATGCTTTATCCACTGCACCACCACAGGTCAGGCATTTTTACTCCTAAGAGAATGATTTTTAAAAAGGGCAAATCATATCTTAGTATTATTAGGAAAATAGTTATGACCTGTTGATTCCCTGGAAGGGTCTTAAGGTCCCCTCAGATTCCCAGACCACTCCTCTGGGGCAAGATTAGCTTCGTGGTTTGCAAATCTTAATCCTTCTGGGATCCCATACAAACGTCCTGGATATTTGAAGAGATATTTGGACTCGCGTTTCAGTTGTTGGGAGTTGGTGATCCCCCGCCTGGGGTCAGCTCTGGGCATTGTTCTGCCGTTGCTTTCCAGTGGTGTTCTTCCCCAGCACTGGCTGGTCTTCGCGTCGTCATGCAGTGTCACCTGTGCATGTGCAGTTGGGATTCATTGAGGCTCAAGGGGACTCTGGAGCGTTTCCTCAGTACAGCTCTGGCCTCAGCTCTGTGAGACTCTGAGGTTCTGCTGGGCTTTCCCAGGCTCGCCTTGGTCGTCTCTTTCTCTCAGGACTCAACCTCCTGTGCTGCCTGTGGGCTGGTGTCTGCAGACAGCTTTCCATATATGTTGTCTGTTTATTCTAGTTGGTTGTGGTGGGAGGACAAGTGCTGTAACAATGATTTCTTCATGGTGGATACCTGACTTTTTGTTTGCTTGTTTTGGTTTTAACTAAGTACATCTGCTGAAAATTTTGTGCTAAGGTCTTATATGTTCTGTGAAGCATGGTCTTTGTTGTCTTAGTCTTTAGTGAAAACTTTTGCTTTAGCATCCTGTTAACATTGATCAGAAACAAACTTACATACAAAGAGGGAGTTCCCTACCTTATATCAAGAATAAAGAAGAGTATATTTGTTTCTCTGTATAGAAATTATTCATTTGCTTCTTGTTTTAGGAAAGTATGCAGACTATGTTTCTTTTATGCCTCAGTCTCTCAGTAATAATGTATCTAGCATGTTAATAGGAAAGGATAAGCAATTTTATAACTATACTGTTTTCTAGTTTTAAGTCTTGTACCTTGAGAATTTGTAGTTACTCTTAATGTAGTGTAGTCATACAGACTACAAAACTGGCTCTGTGCTTTACTAGATGTGTAAGTGAGGACTAGTTGCTTAACCTGATTTTTCTGTAATGTGGGCATAATAATGCCATATTAAGTAGAAATGACACCCTGGCCAGTTGGCTCAGTGGTAGAACCTCGGCCACTATGTGGATGTCCCAGGTTTGATTCCCAGTCAGGCCACACAGGAGAAGCTACCATCTGCTTCTCTACCCCTCCACCTACTCCCTCTCCCCCCTGCCAAATTCTAGTGGCCTGGGTGCTGAGGATGACTGTGTGGAGCCTCACCTCAGGTTCCAGAAATAGCTCAGTTGTCGAGCAGCATCCCAAGATGGGCAGAGAATCTCCCTGGGGCTTTCCAGGTGGATCCTGGTTGGGGTATATGCAACAGTCTGTCTCTCTGTCTTTTTCCTCTCACTTAAAAGAAAAGTAGGAATGAGAACTTCTATAACAGAGCTTCTAATAAAGTGTTTTAAATATGATAGGAATTTATTTCTTTTTCCTCTTCACATAAGAGGAATCTGGCAGTCCAGGAGTGGCATGGAAGCCCACAATGTCTTGTGGACCCAGATTCCCTCTTTCCATTCCACTTTTCTTAGCTCATGGTCTCTGTCCTCGGGTTGCATCATGTCTGTGTCCTAAGCAGCAGGAAGGAGTAGGTGGGAAAGGTTCATGGGTCATGTCTTCCTCTTAAACTATTTCACTCAATCATTTGGCTTAAATCTTACTGATCATAACAGTCTCATGGTCATATCTAGCTTTAAGAGAGGCTGGGGAATAGAGTCTTTTAGCTGGATGTTAAGAAGATAAAAGGGAAAGGGGGCTGTTAGGTTGGCAACTTGGAGTATCTGTTACTAGTGTCTTCTGTTGAAATTTCATGAATTCCAAGTCAGTTGAGAAATTATTCAGGAGTGAGCAGGTGGAGACCAAAATATTACCCCAATAAAACTGACAAAGCTTATGTTAGAGAAAGGGGCTTATATCTGCAGTCAAGCATGTTTCCTAGTATTGAACCCTAGAATTAAACAGACTTACCCAGCCAGTTATGAAAGTGGTCGACAGGTAGAGCCTGCCCCTATTAAAATTGTGGTAGGAAGGAACAAAGCAAATGTTTGCTTCCTGCGAACAGCTCTTTCTCAGCAGAAAGGGAGTAGTGGGTGAGTAAACAGAGAGGCTGAGAAAGTTACTTACATCATCAGAAATGAGAAGTGTTACCCTCGCCCTTCTCCCTTCCTATAATACCTTATCCTAAGAGTTCAGCATGGTGCCAGGCATATAGAAAGCATTCAGTTGATGGTGATTAGTGTTATAATGATGATTTAAAAAAATTTTTTCCATTGATTTGAGAGAGATAGAAGAGACACACAGACAGAGAGTAAGGGAGGAAGGGAGGGAGAGAGAGAAAGAAAAGAATCCACTCGTTCCATTTTTAGTTGTACACTCATTGATTGCCTCTCTTATGGGTCCTGACTGGGGATCAAACCCACAATCTCAGTGCACTGGGATGATGCTTTATCCACTGAGCCCCACCTAGTGAGGACCACATAATGATTTGAATAACCTGAGTAGTTGATCATATTTCTCATAATAATCTATACATTTAATCTTCCCACATGCAGTGCTGTTTTAATTCACCATGAGATAAATTTATAAATAATTTTAAAAGGCTTTATGAGTACCTTTTAGAGTAATAATTTTAAGTTTAAGTTTTTGGTGAGGTCACAATTTCCTTTGCAAAGTTAATGAATCAATGTGTATAGCATAAATTGTACATACGATTTCTGGGGATCCATGAACCTTAGATAATATCCCATAGTATAGATAAAATTTAAAGAAATATAAATACTTACATATTACTATAAACTGGTATCAGTGACTGTTGAATAAGCTAAGTACAATTAGTTAGTAGGCAGTTGATAGTTTAAGATCATGTGAAGCAGACACACACACATTTGAACTACAGTACCCACTACTAGCTTTTTGAACTTAACCAATTTCTTTTTCTTTTTCTTTTTTTAAATTTTATTGAGAGGAGGGGAGGCAGAGAGACAGACTCCTGCATGTGCCCCAACTGAGATCCAGCCGGCAAGCCCTAGGGATGATCCTCTGCCCATCTAGGGCTGCTGCTCTGTTGCAACCAGAGCCAATTTTTAGCACTTGAAGTAGAGGCCATGGAGCCATCTCAGTGCCTGGGGCCAACTTGCTTGAGCCAATCAAGCCATGGCTGTTGGAGATGAAGAGAGAGAGAGAAAGAGAGAGAGAAGAGGAGGGGAAGGGTTGGAAAAGCAGATTGTTGCTTCTCCTATGTGCCCTGACTGGGAATTAAATCTGGGATATCCCACACAGGGCTGACGCTCTACTACTGAGCCAACTGGCTAGGACCTGAACTTAACCAATTATTAGTCTGAGTATTATTGTGGTTTTTCTTTTATTAAATTTTTTTTTACTTTTTTTGATTTGAGAGAGACATTGATTTTTTCCCCCACTCATTTATGAATTCATTGGTTGATTCTTGTGTTTGCCTTGCCTGGGGATCGAACCTACCACCTTGGCATCTGGGAATGATGCTCCAACCAACTGATCCACCAGGCTAGGGCTTTTTTTAAATCAGTGAAATGAAGATGAAAATACTTCCTATCTCACAAGGTTGTGGAGTAAATAAGATAATGAACAGAAACCATTAGTTCTGGGCCAGACACAGTATTCACTGTTGCTGTTGTTTTTACAAAGATTAGTGTTGTTACTATTCTTTGCCTTTCTAACCTCACCCTGATAATCTTGTAGATTCCAGCAACTAAGTTATCTTGAATTTCATAACTTCAAGATAAAATTATTCTGAGCAAAAAGCTTGGTCCTTTAGATCTGCTTTTATAAAAGAAAAAAGTCCTTAAGAGTAATCTTCATGATTTTTGATCTCTCTGTAATAAGAAACAGCTTTCAGTGCCTGCTTATGGCTCATCAAGGAAAAGAGCTTTTGTGTGCCCTTCAGAATTTCCCCTTCTTCTCGTCCCATGTCTCCTTCCTGGCCCTGCAGAAACAGAGAGATGTCAGTTTGATACCTTGGCCTCTTTTGAAAACCTGGTAATGGTATTTATCCTGTCAGCAGTTCCTGGGTATTTAGCATTTAACATCTTCATCTGTCTATTATTTGAGGGAAAGTGCTGAACTTTCCTCATTCCTTTCTGATGAGCAGTTTGGGCTGCAGAAGTGTGGACCCTCATGAAGAGCTGCAGGTTTCCTGCTGTTTTTATAGGTTGACTTTTGACACAGACTACTTCTGTTCAAGGAGCTCATTGTTGTTAAGTTAGTGCCAGTTTATACCGGAACTTAACTTTTTTTTTTTGTATTTTTCTGAAGCTGGAAACGGGGAGAGACAGTCAGACAGACTCCCGTATGCGCCCGACCGGGATCCACCCGGCACACCCACCAGGGGCAACGCTCTGCCCACCAGGGGGCGATGCTCTGCCCCTCCGGGGCGTCGCTCTGTTGAGACCAGAGCCACTCTAGCGCCTGGGGCAGAGGCCAAGGAGCCCTGTGACCAGAGCCACTCTAGTGCCTTGGGCAGAGGCCAAGGAGCCATCCCCAGCGCCCGGGCCATCTTTGCTCCAATGGAGCCTTGGCTGCGGGAGGGGAAGAGAGAGACAGAGAGGAAGGAGAGGGGGAGGGGTGGAGAAGCAGATGGGCGCTTCTCCTGTGTGCCCTGGCCGGGAATCGAACCTGAGACCTCTGCACGCCAGACCAACGCTCTACCACTGAGCAAACCGGCCAGGGCCCGGAACTTAACTTTTAAAGCTCATTTTAAATGAGCTTTTTTGTGGTTTTTGTGGTTGATGTTTAAAATTGTCTTTTTTTTTCTAATAACTAAAGTAACATGCTTATTGTAAAAAATTCAGAAAACATCAAAATCATGAAGAAAATGAAAATTTCCCATAGTTCCAACCCAACAAAATAGTCACTTTTACCGTTTTTGTATGATTTTGTGTAGGCCTTTTTCTATATGTATACAGGGGGTCCTCGGGTTATGACAGTCTCAACATACAACGTTTTGAGTTTATGATGCTCACTTCTATAAAAACTTTAAAAAATTGAGATGTGAGCATTTTGGCTTACTCATTTTTTGTCATTTTTTTTTGTTACTATAGTACGGTGTAAAGTACAGTATATTTATGTCCTTTTTCTTTTTCTGTGGCTTAGTTGTATTTTTATGTTCTAGATTATGATTTTACGACTGGGTTAGGATAGGTAAGTGACTTAAGCTAGGGTGTGTTTCAACTTACCCTAAAAGTCGGGTTATGTCACTGTCGTAGGAACAGAATTGTGTCGTAACCTGAGGACCCCCTGTATGTAAGTTTATATGCCTTCAGAATGTGTTATTTTCCCCAAAATGCAATCTTTCTTTATATATTGTGTTGTAATCCACCATTTTATATCTAACTGTACCTCTGCGTGATTATTTTAAATAATTTTTTAGTATATAATTTATTTAACTAATTCCCCAGTAAGATGAATATTAGGTTGTTCATAACTTTAAAAGAAATTTAAACACAGGGCAATAAACATTTTTTTGCATCCATATTTTT
Organism: Saccopteryx leptura; assembly: GCF_036850995.1. Classification (NCBI taxonomy): domain Eukaryota; kingdom Metazoa; phylum Chordata; class Mammalia; order Chiroptera; family Emballonuridae; genus Saccopteryx; species Saccopteryx leptura. The sequence continues at coordinate 214,266,234 of NC_089503.1, read as the reverse complement.
TTTTTTTTTTTTTTTTTTCTGAAGCTGGAAACGGGGAGAGACAGTCAGACAGACTTTCGCATGCGCCCGACCGGGATCCACCCAGCACGCCCACCAGGGGGCGATGCTCTGCCCCTCCAGGGCAGCTCTTTTGCAACCAGAGCCACTCGAGCGCCTGGGGCAGAGGCCAAGGAGCCATCCCCAGCGCCTGGGCCATCTTTGCTCCATTGGAGCCTTGCTGCGGGAGGGGAAGAGAGAGACAGAGAGGAAGGAGAGGGGGAGGGGTGGAGAAGCAGATGGGCACTTCTCCTGTGTGCCCTGGCCGGGAATCGAACCCTGGACTTCTGCACGCCAGGCCGACGCTCTACCACTGAGCCAACCGGCTAGGGCCTTTGCATCCATTTTTAAGTAGTTATATTGTCTTTTAACGCATTCTTAAAAGTTGAATTTGTGGGTCAAAGGCTGTGTACCTACTGACCGGCTATGAAAGTACCTTTTTCTAATCAAATTTGGGTATTAGAAATCATTTTAATATTTTGCAATATAACAAAAGTAATGTCTGTGTTTTAAATTCTATTTCTTTGATTACTAGAGATTGAACATATTTTTTTTAGTCACTTGCATTTTTTTTAAAGAATTTATTTATAGATTTTAGAGAGGAGAGAGAGAGAGAGAGAGAGAGGTGGGGAGATGTGAGGAACGGAAAGTATCAACTCATAGTAGTTGCTTCTCATATGTGCCCTGATCAGGCAATGCCAGGGATTTGAACTGGCGACCTCAGCATTCCAGGTTGACCTATTATCTACTGCACTACCACAGGTCAGGCTAGTCACTTGTATTTTTCTGAGATTAATTTTTTTACATAGTCTTTGCTAACCTTTCTAAATATGTATACTTTTAAAACAGCAGGATTTTATGTTTTGCATTAAGGAATAGATTATATATATATATATATATATATATATATATATATATATATAAAATCTGTTTATATATATCTCTCTCTATTGAATACATATATATATTTTAATGCTTTCCTCTTTGCTGGACTTAATTTCTCACTTAGCTAGTTACCTTCAAGTATTAACATAGGAAATTAAATAATTAGCTAGTAAAGAAAACTAAGTATGTTAAAATAATCTCTTTGTCTAAAATACAAATGAAGAGAACCGAAATGCTTAATGCCTGTTTGCCCTGTAAGGGGCCTGTTTTGGCTAAACTCTTCCTTTTTTGCTCACGCCTTGTTCTTGACCATGCCTTATATATAGGAGTTGCCTTATATAAGGAAAATGTGTATGTATATTTTCATTTTTATCATTGTTAAAAGTAAAGAACATTGAAATTGTTGATTTAAATAGTTCTTTAGCAAACAATGATTTTTAAAATCAGAAGATAAGATGTTTTGGATGTAATCTTTCCATGTGATAAAAGTCATGTTGTTTTTACGTTATTGCTTTTAGAAGAAAAACGACAGTGAAGACATTATGTATTTATGCAGACTACAAATCTGATGAAAGTTATACTCCAAGCAAGATCTCAGTCAGAGTAGGAAACAATTTCCACAACCTTCAAGAAATTCGGGTATGTTTTCAAGTTTTAAAACATATATATTACCCTGTAACTCATGCTCTTTAGAGAATAGTCACATTTGACATCAAATTAGGGAGAGTAGAATGTTAATATAGGGGTGTGGAAAAAGTAGGAAACAGTCATTCATATGGAAAATAATACAATAGTGAATAAATAATATAGGAATAAACTGTGTTTTACATACTCAGAAGTATAAACCTGCTTTTTCCTACACCTGTATATAAAAGTAAAATTATTGATATTTTAGAAAACATTTTTAATTTTTAATATTTAAAATTTTCTTTTGAATTCTAATTGTCACCTTTATTTTTTTCTCAATATTTTATTTATTATGGAAATTTTCAGTCTCATAAGAAAGGGGAAGAATTTTATAGTGAATCCCAATTTACTCACTTCCTAGATTCTATAGTTGTTAATGTTTTGCTCTATTTGCTTAATTCTAATCTAAAAATCCATCTAATACTTATATGTATATCAAACTAAGTTGTACTTATCTGTACGTGTCAGCCCAGGTATTTCAGCATAATACATGATAGCAGGAGTTACTAATACTTGCTTAGGCTCATTTTTCTTTTTCCTTTGTGACAGAGACAGGGACAGACAGGGACAGACAGGCACGAAGGGAGAGAGATGAGAAGCATCAGTTCTTCATTGTGGCTCCTTAGTTGTTCATTGATTGCTTTCTCACATGTGCCTTGACCAGGGGGCTACAGCAAAGCGAGTGACCCTTTGCTTAAGCCAGCGACCTTGGGTTCAAGCCAGTGACCTTAGGCTTAAGCCAGCAACCTTGGGGTCATGTCTATGATCTCTCGCTCAAGCCAGAGACCCCGCGCTCAAGCTGGATGAGTCTACACTCAAACTGGCGACCCTGGGGTTTCGAACCTGGGTCCTCTGCGTCCTAGTCCGACGCCCTATCTACTGTGCCACTGCCTGGTCAGGCTGCTTAGTTCATTTTTAAGGTACAATTTATATAAATTTTGCACAAATCTTAAGTATATTATTTAGTAAGTTTTAACAAAATGCATACCTCTGTGTAGCCCCAACTCATATTAAGATATAGAACAATTTCATTCCCCCCGAAAATTTCCCTCATCTTCTTTCCCAGTCTTCATCTCCATTTTGCCCCCAGAGGTCACTGTTGTTCTGATTTTGTTTATGTATGTGTGTATATATTCATTCATTCCATAGTTCATTGTACCTGTTCTAGATAGAATGTCATGTGAATGGAGTCATACAGGGCGTAACTTATATATAAAGGTTCTTTCACTCAGTCATCCATGTTGTTGCATGTATCACTCCTTCATTCTTTTTTATTCATGAGTTGTAGCTCATTGTTTGAACATACCAATCTTTTGAAGCTATTGGGACAGCTTTTGTGAACTGAATTTTTTTTAGTTTCAAAATATTTATGTTTGTGGCCCTGGCCAGTTGGCTCAATGGTAGAGCCTGGCATGTGGAGGTCCCGGGGTCAATTCCCAGTCAGGGCACACATGAGAAGTGCCCATCTGCTTCTCTACCCCTCCCCCTTCTCTCTCTCTCTCCTCCTCCCACAGCCATGGCTCAGAGGGTTTGAGTGAGTTGGCCCTGGGCACTGAGGATAGCTCCATGGCCTTGCCTCAGGTGCTAAAATAGCTCAGTTACTGAGCAACAGAGCAACGGCCCCAGATGGGCAGAGCATTGCCCCCATAGGGGCCTGCCAGGTGGATCCCGGTTGGGGTGTATGTGGTAGTCTGTCTCTGCTTTCCTACTTCTCACTTAAGGAAAAAACAATTACATTTGTGAAAGATTTTCAGTGATTCTGAATGGTATATTTGTGAAGTTCTGGACCATAGTATTTTTTGTCAGAAAATCATTGAACTCAGATAACCGTTAAAATCTTTTAAACTTGTTGGTTCTGAGAGATCTGAAAAGCACCTGTGGTTTTTTTTAAAGACTTCCAGTTAATCTGTGGTCTGTACTCTTATTTGACTTAATGTTTATATTAATACTCTGTTTCTACATTTTGTATTTATCACATGAATGGGTCACTCATGTTGGGAAGCCATTTGGGAGCAGAGTAGCCTTGTTTTGGTTTAAAATTAAGATTTGTCGTATAATTCCTCAGGCAGGTTGAAGTATTTGAAACACTGGAAATAGTTTTGATTCAAGATATGTGTGGTACATATTTGAAATGTTCGCTAGATGTCACTGTTGTCCTTTAATTATTAGTCTCACAGCCTAGTTAATAAGACCTGAAGTAGTCTTAGTTGTAGTAATTTTAAGTATATGGATATTCAAAAATTCTTTGATACACTTTTGGAAATGTTCATTTTCATATATGATTTCTAGATTTATGTGTTAAATATGTGTTTTGTATTCTGTTTTAATTTGGAGGAACTTTAAATGACATTTGAACCATTGTAAAATACTTTTAATCTAGTCTTTGCTTCTATTATATCATTTAAATGCTAAAACATTAGCCATATAGAATAAGGGCTCTTTTAGGTAGTGTCTTAATTTTATTCTAAGTGTGTTTATATTTCTGTGTAGTGACCACATAGCCTCATGAGACCAGTAATACTAAATATTACCAGGTGATAATGGAAGTTGTTTTCCTGAGAAACTTAATGAACATACTGCTTTTCTGACATAGTTCTCACTAAGGAACCATAATTCTTGTATTTTGCTTTAAAATATTAGTGCTGCCTTTGCAGTTCGTGATAGAAAGGAGACTTCATCTTTTAATTATGTCTTTGTATGTGATTTATTCTGCTTACTTTTTTTCCCTTTATAAGTTAAAGAAATAAGAATCTCATAGCACTTTGTTTTTAAGGAAAAATAAGCAGATTACGATTTTATTTCTTACATTATTCCTCTATAAGATATAAATTGTTACTTAAAAAAAAGTCTTTGCTTCTTCTAACTCAGATAGTAAGTGATTAAAATAATGTGAACTTTGAGATTTTAGAACCATCATTTTATTAGTTATAGGACTGATTTAACTGAGTGGAAAATCCAACTAAATCTTTTTATATTTTTCCATGGATGCCTGCCCACTGGAGGGTGTAGTGAGTATTGGAGTGTTTTAATAGGTTTTCCTTTTTTACTAGAAATTATGGATTTGTTTATTTGAAATACTCTAAAAACCTACTTTCTGTCATTTTATTATTGATTTGAGTGATAACTAAAATTGTTTTAGTTCAGGGTGAGAAAAGCTAATGGGAACCAAAATTATTCTTTCTCTGTCATGTGTTTTCCTTCAGTTTCTTTATGAAGCATGCATTTCTATCTACATCTTTGTTAGCTTTGTTGAAAGATCTCTACAAAGAGATCAGATACTTCATTTGCTGTTCTAGAATGCATATTTTAACCTCTACACATGAGAAGAGACTTAAAATGGAAGTGAAGTTTGTACTTTCTGCTTAATGGCTACAAGATACTATAACTGGGTTTCGCCAAATAGAACATTTTAGACACCAAAGTTAAATTGAATTATGTTGCTCATTCTACCCCCCCAGTTATCCATCTTATACAAATCAGAAACCAACAACCTAAGAACATTTGATAAGACGTTTATCATTTGTTGCCTCTATATAACAGACTTTTCTAAACAGAAGTGAGATTTAACATTCATTTAACATGAGTCTTTCCTGACCTGTGGTGGCACAATGGATAAAAATGTCTACCTGGAACACCAAGGTCACCTGTTCAAAGCCTTGGGCTTCCCTGGTCAAGGTCCATACAGGAAGCAACTACTACAAGTTGATGCTTCCCGCTTCTCCCTCCTCCTTCTCTCTCCCTCTCTTTCTCCTTTTTCTAAATATTAATAAATAAAATCTAAAAAAATACAAAACATGAGTCTTTATGTTATCTTTTCAGAATGCTTTATTTCAGTCGTGATGCTTTTATTCAGTAAGTCATGTTCATTTATTCAAGATGTTATTCAAGAGAAGTTTTCAAATAAAGATACAGATGCTTTTTAAATTTTTAAACCTTTATATTTTAGCATTATGTTTTGGTTTAATGTTGTTCTTCTCCTTTCCTCTCAGATGGAAAAAAATATATGAAGGAAATTTTTTTGTTATTTAATTAGAAGAACCAAAGAATACTGTATCTTAGATGTGAGCATTTGAACATTTTAGAAGACATCTCCAGATAAAGTCTAAGAAAACTTATGTCCTTTTCAATTTGCTGAGTAGGTACAGTCATCTCTTGAACAGCCCCCCTCCCCATCTGCAGATGCTCAAGTTCCTTATTGTTTGTTTGCACATCCTCCAGTACTTTTTCATTTTTATTTATTTATTTATTTTTTTTATGGGAGAGAGGGATTGATAGAGACAGGAAGGCAGTGAGATGAGAAGCATCAATTTTTCATTGTGGCGCCTTAGTTGTTCATTGATTGCTTTCTCATATGTGCCTTGACCAAGGGGCTACAGCAGACCTTGTGACCCCTTGCTCAAGCCAGTGGCCTTGGGCTTCAAGCCAGTGACCATGGGGTCATGTTTATGATCCCGTGTTCAAGCCAGCAACCCTGTGCTCAAGCTGGTAAGCTTGTATTCAAGCTGAGTGAGCCTGCGCTCAAGTCGATGACCTCAGGGTTTTGAACCTGGGTCCTCTGCATCCCAGGCCGACACTCTATCCACTGCGCCACAGCCTGGTCAGGCCTTCTTTATATGTTAAATCGGGGGTAGTCAACCTTTTTATACCTACCGCCCACTTTTGTATCTCTGTTAGTAGTAAAATTTTCTAACCGCCCACCGGTTCCACAGTAATGGTGATTTATAAAGGGAAGTAACTTTACTTTATAAAATTTATAAAGCAGAGTTATAGCAAGTTAAAGCATATAATAATAATTACTTACCAAGTACTTTATGTTGAATTTTTGTTAAGTTTGGCAGAATAAATCTTTATAAAACAACTTACTATAGGTAAATCTATCTTTTTATTTATACTTTGGTTGCTCTGCTACCACCCATCATGAAAGCTGGAATGCCCACTAGTGGGCTGTAGGGACCAGGTTGACTACCACTGCATTAAATCATCTCTAGGTTGCCTACCTAGATTAAGTAGAATACCTAATTCAATGTAAATGCTATGTAAACAGTTGTTATATTGTATTGCTTAGGGAATAATGATGAAACAAAAATGCTGTACATGTTCAGTATAAAAGCAAACCATCATAGAACTAACTATATAGTACACGTTAGCAACAACATAACATTTTTCCTCCAAGTATTTCAGTTGTGACTGGTTGAATCTGCAGATGTGGAACTCCCAGATACAGAGAACCAACTATATTTTTCTTTTTAAAAACTATTGTAGAAATATTTGTACTAAAATACAAAACAAAAGTGGTTTATTAGACATATATTCATAGCTCTCAAAAATATTTCCATGTAGGTCTGAAAAACAACTTAAGTAAGGTTAAGCAGATGCCTTTAACATAAGTGAAAGTTGTCTTTTGGTTCATCGTTAGCATTTCACTTCTAAAATTTGTCATCAAATTTTATCCTTTTGCCAGAAAAGGATAAAATATTGATGGAGTGTAAAATTGAGCACTTAACTGAATTTTAAGTCTTGTTTTCATCATCAGATAATAAAGCTGTTACCGTTTTTGTTTTTTTAAAGAGGTAGCTTGAAACAAGTCTTCCATATTAAGAGAGCTGTGATGATATTTTGGCTCTCTATCTTGTGTACGAAATCAGTATTATGCCATGAGAGTCTGTATATGGTACTTTGACAGAGTGGTTAATAAGTCAGCTCTTCTATTAAAATAACATTTACTATCATAGTTTATTTTTCTTTTTTAATTAAGTGAGAGGTAGAGAGACAGACTCCTGCATGTTCCCCTACCAGGATCCACCCAACAAAGCCCCCTACCGGGCGGTGCTCTGTCCATCTGGGAGTGCTGCTCCATTGCTTAGCAACCAAACTGTTTTTGCACCTGAGGCAGGCCATGGAGCCATCTTCAGTGCCTGGGGCCAACTTGCTCAACCATTGGAGCCATGCTACAGGAGGGGAAGAGAAAGAGAGAGAGACAAAGGAGGGAGGGGAAGGGGTGGAGAAGCATATGGTCACTTCTCCTGTCTACCCCGACTGGGAATTGAACCCTGGACTTCCACATGCTGGCCAATGCTCTACCACTAAGCCAACCAGCCAAGGCCTGCCATTATAATTTGAGTTCCAGTAATGTGTGTGGCAGAATAAAAAGATGTAGTCAAAGGCTGTGACTCTAGCAATTGATCTTAAAATCTACTTATATTTACTTATTATGAAGGGTCTGTTTTAAACAACTTGATATAAAGTGGAATGATTTAGGCAGTATCTACAAACATAAATTGGTTTGAGTGTTTAACTTATTAGGACCTTGGAAAAAATGTTTTTTATTGAATTTAGCTGAAAGAATTTTTTTTTCCAAAGTGAGAAGCAGTTGTGGGGGGGGGGTACAGACAGACTCCTGCATGCACCCTACTGGGATCCACCCGACATGCCCACCAGGGGGCAGTGCTCTGTTGTAACCGGAGCCATTCTAGCACCTGAGTCAGAGGCTATGGAGCCATCCTCAGTGCCTGGGCCAACTTTGCTCCAATAGAGCCTTGGTTGCGGGAGGGGAAGAGAGAGAGAGAGAGAGAAAAGAGAGGGGGAAGTATGGAGAAGCAGATGGGCACTTCTCCCGTGTGCCCTGGCTGGGAATCGAACCCGGGACTTCCACATGCTGGGCCAATGCTCTACCGCTGAGCCAACCGGCCAGGGCCAATCATATGTATTTTTAAGAGAAAAATATTCTTGTATCTCTTGTGATTTCTTTGGACCACAAATTTAGATTATAGATTTTTTAAGATATGTAGTCTGCATTCCCATGCAAGGCAGATTCATGCGTTATTCAGTCAATATTTATTTGGGGTCTATTAAGTGCCTGGCATGGGGTTAGGTACAGGGAAACAGCAAAGACAGTTGTCAGTTGTCGTTTCTGCCCTTAAGCACTTCAGAGCCTGATGGAAGAGACAGGCAAATAAAAGTCAGCAGTTACAATAGTAAACACACACAGGGGACAGTGGGAACACATGGGATATTAGGACAATGGTTTACAAAGATTTTCTAAAAGAGATGATGGTTCAACGGAATCTTAAGCATAAAGGTAAAGCCTGCTTAGCTGGAGGATAGAGGGGAAGCATTCTGAAGGGGTACAGGGCACATGAAGGTGGGGAAGCCTGAGAGCGGGCGCAGGACAGCTGCCAGCAATCACGTGTACCTGGAGGGGGGTGCGAGGGAGTGGCTAGGAAGACTGGAGAAGTGTTTATTCACGCACGTTTATTATGATGGTAACAAGGCTTCTGTGTAGAAGGAGCTACATTCTTGCTGGGGATAAATAAATAGTTGTTACAGTGGAAATGTATAGGCAAGAATCAGATCGTGCTTATTGTCAGGCCCTAAGGCTCTTAGACTTTAGATGATGAAACTGATCAAATGTGATCTTGGGAATACTGGGGCAGGAGCAATATGGAGACCAGGTAGATAATATCCAGGTGAAGATTATGAGGATTTTATTAAAGCTGTGGGTTTAAGTAAGTTGGGTTCAAGAGAAAGGGATGCATTTGAAGGAGAATCAAAAGGATTTGTGATTGATTGCAACCCGGGATATAGTTGCAGTATGGGTAGGGGTTCAAGTAGGTAGGAGAGGACATCTAGACTTCTTCACAGGCTTGGCAACTGGCTGAGTGTTGCCAATAATCAGAGACAGAATACAGAGTTAAGGAACGTTGGGGGTGGGGACAGAAAAAAAGGTTAAGCTAAAGAGATTAATTTTGTCACTGACTTTTGCTATCTTTTCAGATGGACGGTTTTCAGTGGATAGTGAGGTATACGGTTCTGAACCCGAGGAAGTCTAGGTTAGAGGTGTAGATTCGGGAATCCTCAGGGTGTAAGTAGAAGCTGAGGAGTGAGTTTTGATTCATTCCTGGAGTGTATACAGTAGGAAAGAAGAATGCTAGGCCGGGAAACTATAAATGCGAATATCCCAGGATTGGGTAGAAAAGATTACCCAATGAAAGAAGAGTTAGGGACAGGCGATAAATGGGTGAAGGAGACCTGACCTGACTTGGGTGCGAACACACAGTACAATACACAGATGATGTGTTATAGAAACGCATACCTGAAACCTTTATAATTTTATTAACCAATGTCACCGCAATAAAAATATTAAAAATTCACCGGAAAAGAAAAAAGCCAAGAGTAACTGCTAGAGATAAGAAAATTAAGAGAATATGATGTCACAGAAGCTGAGAATGGTGAGGGATATTTGGGTAGAGACTGAAACGTTTTCTTCGTAAGCCTCTGTTACACGTGTTTTCATATGCAATTTATTTAATGCAATCCTGAACTAAGGCAGTTCTTGCAAGTCATTTAATCACTCTTTGCAGTAATAGTTTCTAAATTTATAGGTTGGAGGCTAATGAAATTACTTGTTTTAATAGCTGGAATTCCAGCTTTTCCTACCATAGTATTTGTGCCAAGTCAGAAGATTCTGAAGGGGATTCTTATTTCATAATGCTCCACTTTGGAAGGTTTTGTGCTGCTGGTGCGTACTTAAAGTAAACTTGGAAGCCAATGAGGTCTCCTTCAAGAGTGTGTGCTGTCAGGCTGCTGTTTCCAGCGCTCCGCGGCAGTTGTGGAAGAACTGTACTGTTTGTCGTAGACATTGTGGGAGTAGTAACAGCCAAAGGCAAAGAAGAAAAACAAAATGAAAAACTCTTTATTTAACCCTATGGCCAGGGATAATGCAGTAAAAATCTGTGCTTACAAAAGGGAAAACGACATGGTTTTAGAGACACAGGTTATCAACCGCTTCCCATAAGGAAAGTCTACTGAGTGAGTGTGGCCAGTAGAGCAGGGCCGGGCTGGGCACTCGGCTGAAAGCCCAGCACACTGGTGGAAACAGTAGGTGTTTAATAAATACACCAGCCGTCAGTCCACAGGCTTGCCACTGACCCATACCTGTTTAGTTTGCTTCAAAAAAGATTATCTGGGCAAATTGAATTCCTTCTCAGAAAAATTTGTAAAAAATTTAATTGTGATAAAGAATGATAACATCCTCTTAACCTTTTTTATAGAGAGATGAATGGGGGAGAGAGAGAGGGAGAAAGAAACAGAGAAACATCGATCTGGTGTTCCACTTGCTTATGCACTCATTGGTTGATTCTTGTATGTACCCTGACCAGGGACCAAACCTACAACCTTGGCGTGTTGGGATGATGCTCTAATCAACGGAGCTACCCAGCCAGGGCACCATCTTAACATTTTTAAATTCAGTAGGGTTAGGATGTTCATATTGTTGTGTGACATCTCTAGAACTTTTCCACCTTGCAAAACTGAAAATCTGTATCCATTAAACAACTCTTCATTGTCCCCTCCTCTGTGTCGCTGGCAACCATTATTCTCCTTTCTGTCTCTGAATTTGACTACTGTAGATACCTCTCATAAGTGGACTCATAAGTATTTGTCTTTTTGTGACTGGTTTATTTCATTTAGCACTGTTGTCTCAAGGTTCATTTAGGTTGTAGCATGTGACAGAATTTCTTTCCTTTTTACGGCTAAATAATACTCCATTGTATATATAATTTACCACATTATGTTTCTCCATTCTATCTCGGCCCCTTGGGTTGCTTCCATCTCTTGATTACAGTAAATAAGGCTGCCATAAGCAAGGGTGTGCAGAATCTCTGAGACCCTGCTTTTGGTTCTTTGGGCATGTACCCAGAAGTGGGATTGCGGTATCATACAGTGGTTTTAGTTTTAACTTTTTGCCTATCTCAGAAATCTGACTTAGAAGAGATGGGCAGGTTAGCAGCAATACTTGATCCAGATAGATAGTGACATGGAGAGGGAGGGCAAGGTGAAAGGCCATGTGTAAACTTAAGTTTTTTGGAACATAGAAGGGTATGATGTGTAAGATATGGGAAGAGGCACGATGGTGGAGAGTGGACAGAGGGATGCCAGGATCGAGCATAACCAGCAGAGGGAGGAATAGAGGTGAACCACTGGCTTGTGTCCCCATATTCTTCATTTACTGACCTGTCTGATACCTAGTTGTATCAGATAGTTGTTTTCTTTTTCCAGGGTTCTGGTGGATATATAAACATTTCAGTGAGCCTCCTTTTCCTAAAGGAATTTTTGGGTGAATTTTTATTCTTGGCAGTCAAAATGGCCTGATTAGAACAATAGTAGCAACAGAAAGAGCTTCAGCAGGGTCTTGCTGAAAACCACCTGCTAAAAAACTGTATCATAATTTTAAAGTATATCTTAATTGAAGTGAGTCCACTCAGGACCTTCATTTTTTTTAGGCTTTTAATATATGGTAAATGAGAAATTAATAATCTCCAAATAGTAGATCCTCCCTCCCTCCCTCCCTCCCTCCCTCCCTCCCTCCCTCCCTTCCTCCCTTCCTCCCTCCCTTCCTTCCTTCCTTCCTTCCTTCCTTTTTTTTTTGGATGGGGCCAATGTTGCATTTGAAATAGAAGAATCAGCATGTCAGTTTTGATTTAGATATGTTGAACCATCATTTGTGTTTATTGTTACCTCTACTATTTGTTAAGTACTTTTTACATGTATGTCACTGTGCTAAGCTTTATTGGTGGTCAGATGTAATTACTATCCCTATATTCAAATACAGCTGAGACTTGGAAAGGTTAAGTGAACCTTTTGCTATATGGCTGTTAATGTGAGAATGTTAGAGCTGAAAAACACTTGAGAGGTAATGTACCACTATGAGTTCATGCCTTCTCCAAGGGGACAGCTACTGTTCATTTTGAGCCTTTGTGGCACATGGGAATATAGACCCATTGTCGCCAATTATACTTTTTAAAGGAAAATCAGAAATCTAGACACGAATGTGAAATTTACCAATTTTAAAAATGTGCTGGGCAAATATGGTATATCCACAGGCTGAATATGGCCAAGGGCCACCAGTTAGCAACTTCTAATTGCATCCACCGGGTACGAGAACCAACGTCAGAGACTTGCAGGAGCTTAGATAGTACTTTATTGGCCAAGTTTAACCTGTGCAGGGACGAACTCTCAAGGTGTCCGGAGACACCGTACCCTCAAGGGGTTACAAATGAGAGTCGCACCTGGCGCTTACAGCTAGGTCCTTATATATCCTAAGTAAGCAAGCAACAGAAGCAGATGTGGCAGTTACCTATTCGCTAAGGGGGTCGCACGCAGCATAGCAACAGTGGCTGGGTTTAGCTTAGTGGCGAATTTCAAACATAAACTTCTGATAAGGGTCTCTGACCAATGGAATGCAAACGTTTGTCTTCCTTTGTGCTGATCTTCTTTGTTCTCAGCCTCACAGAGTCCCTATCATCACCTCCCTGTTCCTGCTCCTACACTCTGGCAGTCACAGCACACCTTCCTGAATTTAATATTCCCCCATCTCTTTTGGGCATAAATCAAACCCTTGATTCTTCATCAGTGGGGAGAATGGTATAAGGTTGGGACAGAACCATTAACTTCACTACATCTATCCTCTCCTTTACGAATGCAAGGAGCTTATTAAGGATTATTGGTCCAAGGGTAAGAGCCAATAAGAATAATAGGAGGGGTCCAGCAATTGCGGATATAAGGGTAGTTAACCAAGGAGAGGTCTTGAACCAGCTAGAGCTGTCTTCTTCTAGGTTCCTATTCTTTAATCTGTTTGCAAGTATCTTGATACTCTCTCTAATTACTCCAGAGTGGTTAGCGTAAAAACAACATTCTTCTCTCAAGGCAGCACACAGTCCTCCTTGTTCAAGGAGGAGGAGATCTAGCCCTCTCCTATTCTGAAGGGCTACCTCGGCTAGGGAGTCTATTTGTTTCTCGAGGTATACTACCTGGTTTTGGAGAAGTGCAATATCTTTGGAAAAAGTCATGGACAGCTGTCTGAGGGTAAGTTCCCCTTGAACGAGGGATGCTGTCCCTACTGCTGCTGACCCTACAATTCCTATGGTAGCTATGATAGGGATAAGGAGTGGAGCTCGTTTTTCCCGCCTCGGGGAAGCAACAAGGAATTCGGGGTTTCCCCCATACAGATATACCTGTGGAATAATGTAAGCACTTACACAAAGTTCAGGATGAGTGGGGACTATACACTTGAAGATACCTTGAGTGCACACAAACCACAGTCCTTCAGGCGCCTTCGCTACTTTTGGGCCCTCTAGGGTGGCAGGTAGGGTTTCTTGGTTAAGGCAATAGTCACTGTAATTGGAATTACCTAAGGTGAAATTTGCTAGGAGGTAGCAGGTTCCTTTCCCATGGAACTCTGCTAAAGTAAGAGATCCTTCTGAGAAACAATCCTTCATCTGATCCTGGTTTCGGTCCCTCGTAAGGGTTACTGTAGTGGGAGTCAGTTCCCCACCTCTCGAGGTGTTGGCTCCTAGCCCTACGTAGAAAGGGGGTCTAGGACTAAGGCAAAGCCAGCAAGATTCTGTAATTTCAGGCTGTGTCTTATTAAAGAAGGAAATACCTTATCCAGTAAATCTAGGGCATACATCTCTTGATGGTATGGTCTTTCTAGTAACGGGCTGGGAGTGTAAAAAGGCAATTGATGGTTCTGCTCTCCTGGCTCGACTGGAAAAGAGTCTGCAGTAGGAGTCGTGGTAGCTCCGCTCTGGTCTGGGCCTGACTTATTGTCCAGGAGCTTTGGTGCTACTGGAGTGGGTGCTGCCGTGAGGCTGATAGGGGGCCTAGGTGGCTTGGGTGGCAGCCCGTTCCCTACCCCTCGAAGGAGAGGTCTGTTCTGTGTAGGGAGTTTTCTAATGGTGAAAAAGGTACCAGGATCATGTCCAGTTACATATAGTCTCAGGCCCCAGGTTTTCCCTGAGCTCCAACTTGGGTCATGAGGCTTCTTAATGGTGAGGTTATAATTATCTATAGAACAATCATAATCCCAAGTATCACTATGCCTTTTTCCCCCTAATCTGGTTCCTAACCGAAAGAGGCTTATGTCTGGGTCTGGTTTAGGTGGATGCCATTTAAATTCACTGACAAGCGTCTCACAACCCCACTCTTTACAAAAATAATCTGTGTGGGACCCACAAATGTGGCGCTGTCCGGGAGGAAGTTCAGGGCAAGCATAGTATGGAGTATACCATAAAGCCCTGTTATGGCAATAGGGATCGCATGGTTGTGGGGAAAGACCAACCTTTTTATCAAAATAGTCAAAGTGTTCTGCTCCTAGTGGACCCCTGCCTCTAACATATCTCCAAGCCGCCGGTGAGTCACAAAACTTATCTTCGAAAATTTTTGAAAAGTCAGCTTGGAGGGTCATGGTATCGTCACTATCCCAGGTGTTATTCTGTGCTATAACTGTGCCATCTGCTGTCCTGATTAAAACCCATTCTTGCAACTCTAGTCCCTTGCTGGGTAAACAATAAAAAGTCATCAGTTCTAAGTGGAGGAGAAAGTGAGCTTTAGGGGCTCTCCAGGGGTCTGCTTGACTTGCCATCTCCGAGATCCTTCGTCGGGTGGTTGGGCTGGCTTCACGTGGGAGAGGTGGATCCAGTAGGGCTTTTCAGCGATTCTGACAGCTGTAGGGGTGCTCAACATCACCTGGAACGGTCCATTCCACCGCGGCTCAAGGTTGCCCCGTCTGTGATTGAGAATCCACACCCACTGTCCAGGCTCCGGTGGCTCCGGTAGTCGGGAGCTGTGTTCCGCATTCGATTGGGCTGATCTCTGGAGGGCCTGCACCTCGCTTCTGATGTGCTGCAGGGCCTGCAAGGACTTGAGGAAATTATGATTAGAAATCTCTAGTTCCCCTCTGGTCAATCGAGGTACAAGAGGCACAGGTTGCCCAAATAAGATTTCATAGGGGGCCCATTTATTAAGGTTGGGAGTACATCTAGTTCTAAAAAGGGCGAAAGGGAGGAGCTCAACCCAGTTTTCGCTGGTCTCCTCTCTTAGCTTAATTATAGTTTCCTTCAGAGTCCTGTTCATTCTTTCTACTTGTCCTGAAATTTGGGGCCTATAAATGCAATGCAATCTCCAATTAATACCTAACTTAGTGGCTAATTCTTGAGATATCCTAGATATGAATGTGGGTCCATTGTCTGATCCTAGGGCTAGGGGAATGCCATATCTAGGTATGATTTCCCTTAATAAGACTTTGCAAACTGTGGAAGCAGCCTCTCCCTGCATGGGGAATGCTTCCACCCATCCTGAGATGGTGTCTACTAATACTTATAACCTAACTTCCCAGGGGTCATCTCTGTGAAATCTATTTCCCAAAGTTCTCCCGGAGCTTTTCCCCGATACCTCACAAAGGGGGGTAGCTTCTTACTCTGCGCATTTACTCTGGCACAGATGCTGCACCTCGAGACAATGGAGTGGATAATATCCCTGATGTGGGGCCCTACATAGTACTTCCTGATAAGTTGTTCTAGCTTGTTTTGTCCTAGATGGGTACTAGTATGAAAATTTCCAACTATTCAATATTTCTCTTACTATTCCCTGGGGTAAATAGAGCCGGGAGTCTGGAAGTTCTATCCATCCCTGCTCATTTTTCTTCCCTTTCCACTGCATCCCTTCCTGCTCTTCTTCTGGAGAATATCTAGGATCCGGAGGTAGCGTTGGCTTAGGCAGTAATGGTAAAAGGCTTTCTTGTGGCCCAGTGGCTGCCTCTCTTGCAGCCGAGTCTGCTAGATTGTTACCCTTGACAATAGGAGAGTTCCCTTTTTGGTGTCCTTTGCAGTGGATGATGGCAACTTTTGTAGGTAGCCAAATGGCATTTAGGAGGGCAAGAATTTCACTGCGGTTCTTAATGTCCTTCCCTCCTGCTGTTAGGAGGCCTCTCTCCTTGTATATGGCTCTGTGGACATGGGCAGTGGCAAATGCATAACGGCTGTCAGTGTAGATGTTGGCAACTTTTCCCTCCGCTATCTGTAAGGCTCTGGTTAGACCTATTAGCTCTGCCCTCTGTGCAGATGTTCCTGCGGGTAGTGCTTTCTGCCACAGGACCTTATTTTCTGTGGTCACTGCTGCCCCTGCATATCGCTTAATAAAACTGCTCCCGTCAGTAAAGAGAGTCAGGTCTGCCTTCCCGTATGCTTGATCCCTTAAGTCCAGGCAGGAGCCAGTCACCGTGTCAAGGATTTGCTTGCAACTGTGGGACAAAGTGGAGTCCGGTATTGGCAACAGGGTCGCTGGGTTCAGGGCCACAGTTTCGAGGAACTGAACAGATGGAGGGTTCAGCAGCTGAGCCTGATACTGCGTTAGCCGTGAATTAGATAGCCATCTGTCAGGAGGTGCTCGCAGCACTTGCTCTATGTAGTGTTCCCCAATGACTTGGATGTCCTGCCCTAAAGTAAATTTACTAGCCTCCTTGACTAGTACGGAGGTGGCAGCAAGTGCCCTTAGACATGTTGGCCATCCCGAGGCTACAGGATCAAGTTTCTTGGACAAATAGGCGACGGGTCTCTTCCATGGCCCAAGTTCCTGGCTCAGTACCCCTAAAGCTACCCCACTCCTTTCTGCTATAAATATCTGAAAGGGTTTGGCCAGATCTGGCAGGGCCAAAGCTGGGGCAGCCACTAGGGCCTCTTTAAGCACTTGGAACGCTTGCTTCTCCCTGTCCATGTGAACTGCTCTTCCTTACCCCTGGTTAGTTCGTGTAGGGGTTTAGCTAGTTCTGCAAAGCCTAATATCCACAGTCGGCAGTATCCTACTGCACCCAGGAATTCTCGTACCTGCCTCTTGTTAGTAGGCTCGGGGATCTGCAAGACCGTCTGAATTCGCTGACTGAACAATGTCCTTTGCCTTGTAAGTTATACCCCAAATAACTTACAGTTTTCATCACAATCTGGGCCTTCTTGGCGGAGACTCGATACCCCATTCGCCCAAGATCTTGTAGCAAGTCCGAGGTAGCTTCCTCACGCTCTCCTTCGTCCTTGGCAGCTATGAGGATGTCATCCACATACTGGAGCAGTACGATCGACGGATGGGAGGAGCGGAAAGCCTGCAGATCTTTGCTGAGGGCTTCATTAAAAATGGTGGGGGATGGCCTGACCTGTGGTGGCGCAGTGGATAAAGCGTCGACCTGGAAATGCTGAGGTCGCCGGTTCGAAACCCTGGGCTTGCCTGGTGAAGGCACATATGGGAGTTGATGCTTCCTGCTCCTCCCCCCTTCTCTCTCTCTCTCTCCTCTCTCTCCTTTCTAAAATGAATAAAAAAAAATGGTGGGGTAATTCTTTTTTTTTTTTTTTTTTACAAATTTTTATTAATGTTAATGGGATGACATTAATAATTCAGGGTACATATATTCAAAGAAAACATGTCTAGGTTATCTTGTCATTAAATTATGTTGCATACCCCTCACCCAGAGTCAGATTGTCCTCCGTCACCCTCTATCTAGTTTTCTCTGTGCCCCTCCCCCTCCCCCTAACTCCCTCCCTCCCTCCTGCATCCTCCCTCCCCCCACCTCTGGTAACCACCACTCTCTTGTCCGTGCCTCTTAGTCTCATTTTTATGTTCCACCAATGTATGGAATCATGTAGTTCTTGTTTTTTTCTGATTTACTTATTTCACTCCGTATAATGTTATCAAGATCCCACCATTTTGCTGTAAATGATCTGATGTCACCATTTCTTATGGCTGAGTAGTATTCCATAGTGTATATGTGCCCCATCTTCTTTATCCAGTCTTCTATTGAAGGGCTTTTTGGTTGTTTCCATGTCTTGGCCACTGTGAACAGTGCTGCAATGAACATGGGGCTACATGTGTCTTTACATATCAATGATTCTGAGGTTTTGGGGTATATACCCAGTAGAGGGATTGCTGGGTCATAAGGTAGTTCTATTTGCAGTTTTTTGAGGAACCACCATACTTTCCTCCATAATGGTTGTACTACTTTACATTCCCACCAACAGTGTATGAGGGTTCCTTTTTCTCCACAGCCTCTCCAACATTTGCTATTACCTGTCTTGTTGATAATAGCCAATCTAACAGGGGTGAGGTGGTATCTCATTGTAGTTTTGATTTGCATTTCTCTAATAACTAATGAAGTTGAGCATCTTTTCATATATCTGTTGGCCATTTGTATTTCTTCCTGGGAGAAGTGTCTGTTCATGTCCTCTTCCCATTTTTTTATTGGATTGTTTGCTTGTTTGTTGTTGAATTTTATGAGTTCTTTGTAAATTTTGGATATTAGGCCCTTATCTGAGCTGTTGTTTGAAAATATCAGTTCCCATTTAGTTGGCTGTCTGTTTATTTTGATATCAGTTTCTCTTGCTGAGCAAAAACTTTTTATTCTGATGTAGTCCCATTCATTTATCTTTACCTTCACTTCTCTTGCCATTGGAGTCAAGTTCATAAAATGTTCTTTAAAACCCAGGTCCATGAGTTTAGTACCTATGTCTTCTTCTATGTATTTTATTGTTTCAGATCTTATATTTAGGTCTTTGATCCATTTTGAATTAATTTTAGTACACGGGGACAGGCTGTACTCGAGTTTCATTCTTTTGCATGTGGCTTTCCAGTTTTCCCAACACCATTTGTTGAAGAGGCTTTCTTTTCTCCATTGTGTGTTGTTGGCCCCTTTATCAAAGATTATTTGACCATATATATGTGGTTTTATTTCTGAGCTTTCTATTCTGTTCCATTGGTCTGAGTGTCTATTTTTCTGCCAATACCATGCAGTTTTGATTATTGTGGCCCTATAATATAGTTTAAAGTCAGGTATTGTAATGCCCCCAGCTTCATTCTTTTTCCTTAGGATTGCTTTGGCTATTCGGGGTTTTTTATAGTTCCATATAAATCTTATGATTTTTTGTTCCATTTCTTTAAAAAATGTCATAGGAATTTTGATGGGAATTGCATTAAATTTATATATTGCTTTGGGTAATATGGCCATTTTAATTATATTTATTCTTCCTATCCAAGAACAAGGAATATTTTTCCATCTCATTGTGTCTTTTTCTATTTCTCTTAGCAATGCCTTGTAGTTTTCTTTATATAGGTCCTTTACATTCTTTGTTATGTTTATTCCTAGGTATTTTATTATTTTTGTTGCAATCGTGAAGGGGATTATTTTTTTGAGTTCGTTTTCTAATATTTCATTGTTGGCATATAGAAAGGCTATGGACTTTTGTATGTTAATTTTGTATCCTCCGACCTTACTGTATTGGTTTATTGTTTCTAGTAATCTTTTTGTGGAGTCCTTCGGGTTTTCGATGTATAGGATCATATCATCAGCAAAAAGTGATACCTTTACTTCTTCTTTTCCGATATGGATGCCTTTTATTTCTTTGTCTTGTCTGATTGCTCTGGCCAGAACTTCTAGCACCACATTAAATAAGAGTGGAGAGAGTGGACAACCCTGTCGTGTTCCTGATTTAAGGTGGAAAGTCCTCAGTTTTACGCCATTTAATATGATGTTGGCTGATGGTTTATCATATATGGCCTTTATCATGTTGAGATATTTTCCTTCTATACCCATTTTGTTGAGAGTCTTAAACATAAAATTGTGTTGTATTTTATCGAAAGCCTTTTCTGCGTCTATTGAAAAGATCATGTGGTTTTTGTTCTTTGTTTTGTTGATATGGTGTATTACGTTAACCGTTTTATGTATGTTGAACCATCCTTGAGATTCTGGGATGAATCCCACTTGATCATGATGTATTATTTTTTTAATATGTTGTTGTATTCGATTTGCCAGTATTTTGTTTAGTATTTTAGCATCTGTATTCATTAAAGATATTGGTCTGTAGTTTTCTTTCTTTGTGCCATCCTTGCCAGGTTTTGGTATGAGGGTTATGTTGGCCTCATAAAATGTGTTTGGAAGTATTGCTTCTTCTTCAATTTTTTGGAAGACTTTGAGTAGAATAGGAACCAAGTCTTCTTTGAATGTTTGATAGAATTCACTAGTATAACCGTCTGGGCCTGGACTTTTATTTTTGGGGAGGTTTTTAATAGTTTTTTCTATTTCCTCCCTGCTGATTGGTCTGTTTAGGCTTTCTGCTTCTTCATGACTCAGTTTAGGAAGGTTGTATTGTTCTAGGAATTTATCCATTTCTTCTAGATTGTTGTATTTGGTGGCATATAGTTTTTCATAGTATTCTACAATAACTCTTTGTATATCTATGATGTCTGTGGTGATCTCTCCTCTTTCATTTTGGATTTTACTTACTTGAGTCCTGTGTCTTTTTTCCTTGGTGAGTCTTGCCAAGGGTTTGTCGATTTTGTTGATCTTTTCAAAGAACCAGCTCCTTGTTTTATTGATTTTTTCTATAGTTTTTCTGTTCTCTATTTCGTTTATTTCTGCTCTGATTTTTATTATCTCCTTTCTTCGGCTGGTTTTGGGTTGTCTTTGTTCTTCTTTTTCTAGTTCCTTAAGGTGTGAAGTTAAGTGGTTTACTTGGGCTCTCTCTTGTTTGTTCATATAGGCCTGAAGTGATATGAACTTTCCTCTTATTACTGCTTTTGCTGCATCCCAGAGATTCTGATATGTCGTATTTTCATTTTCATTTGTCTGTATATATCTTTTGATCTCTGCGCTTATTTCTTCTTTGACCCATTCATTTTTTAGAAGTATGTTGTTTAGTTTCCACAATTTTGTGGGGTTTTCCCCCTCTTTTTTACAGTTGAATTCTAGTTTCAAGGCTTTATGATCAGAGAATATGCTTGGTACAATTTCAATTTTTCTAAATTTGCTGATATTGTGTTTGTGGCCCAACATATGGTCAATTCTTGAGAGTTCCATGTACACTAGAGAAAAATGTATACTCTGTCGCTTTGGGATGAAGTGTCCTGTAAATGTCTATCATATCTAGGTGTTCTAGTATTTCGTTTAAGGCCACTATATCTTTATTGATTCTCTGTTTAGATGACCGATCTAGAGCCGTCAGCGGTGTATTGAGGTCTCCAAGTATGATTGTATTTTTGTCAGTTTTTGTTTTAAGGTCAATAAGTAGCTGTCTTATATATTTTGGTGCTCCTTGGTTTAGTGCATATATATTAAGGATTGTTATGTCTTCTTGATTCAGTGTCCCCTTAATCATTATGAAATGACCATTTTTGTCTCTGAGTACTTTTTCTGTCTTGTAGTCAGCATTATCAGATATGAGTATTGGTACACCTGCTTTTTTTTGGGTGTTGTTTGCTTGGAGTATTGTTTTCCAGCCTTTTACTTTGAATTTGTTTTTATCCTTGTTGCTTAGATGAGTTTCTTGTAGGCAGCATACAGTTGGATTTTCTTTTTTAATCCATTCTGCTACTCTGTGTCTTTTTATTGGTAAGTTTAATCCATTTACATTTAGTGTAATTATTGACACTTGTGGGTTCCCTATTGCCATTTTATAAATTGCTTTCTGTTAGTTTTGTATCTTGTTTGATTCTTCTCTTTTGTTTTTCTATCGTTTGTTTTTGTTTGTTTGTATTCCATACTTCTTTCCTCTGTTGCTACCTTTTTTAAGTCAAGTGTTTTTGTGGTGGTTTTTTCAAGGGTGGTTACCATTAAGTAATGAAAAGGGTACCTACCATATTCATTGTAGTACCCTTTCTTATGAGTATTTCTGCACTTCATCGTCCTTTGCTACTGTTAATCTTCATCTTTTCTCCCCTTTTTTTTCTTTTGTTGTCACAGTTTAAGTTTGGTTTTATTGTTTTCTTGGTGGAGCTGTTACTTGTGGTTTTGTTTTCTTTTGTTCTTTGAATCTGGTTGGAAAACCCCCTTTAGTATTTCCTGGAGTGGGGGCTTTCTGATGATAAATTCTCTCATCTTTTCTGTATTTGTGAATGTTTTTATATCTCCTTCGTACTTGAAGGATAGCTTTGATGGGTATAGTATTCTTGGCTGAAAGTTCCTCTCTTTCAGGGCTTTAAATATTGGGGTCCACTCTCTTCTAGCTTGTAGAATTTCTGCTGAGAAATCTGATGATAATCTAATAGGCCTTCCTTTATATGTTGTATTCTTCTTTTTCCTGGCTGCCTTGAGAATTTTTTCTTTGTCATTGGTTTGTGTCATCTTCATTATGATGTGCCTTGGAGTGGGTTTGTTGGGGTTAAGAAAACTCGGTGTTCTATTTGCTTCTTGAATTTGAGGCTTTAGTTCTTTCCACAGGCTTGGGAAGTTCTCATCTATTATTTGTTTGAGTATATTCTCCATTGCATTTTCTTTCTCTTCTCCCTCTGATATACCTATTATTCTTATGTTATTCTTTCTGATGGAGTCAGACAATTCCTGTAGGGCTTTCTCGTTTTTTATTATTTTTGAATCTCTTTCTTCTTCTCTCTGTTGTGCCTCAAGTTGCTTGTCTTCTATTTCACTAATACTATCTTCTATCTGGGCTGTTCTGTTAGCTAAGCTTGTTATCTCATTTTTCAGCTCGTGAATTGAGTTTTTCATTTCTGTTTGATTTGTTTTTATAGTTTCAATTTCCTTGGTAATATATTCTTTGTGTTCGTTGAGTTGTTTTCTGATCTCCCTAAATTGCCTTTCTGTGTTTTCTTGTATATCTCTGAGTATTTTTAAGATTTCTATTTTAAATTCTCTGTCATTTGGCTCCAAGGCTTCCAATATGTTAAATCTTTTCTCCATAGATTTTTCCACATCTATTTGTGTTACCTCTCTATCTTTTGTATCCATAATATTCGATTTCCTTTTTCTTATTGGCATCTGAAGGTGGTCTTGTTGATAGTATTAATTAGAATTAATAAAGAATAAAAAGAAAAAAAAAAAGGAAAACACTCCACACACACAAAAAGTAATAATTTATTATTTTCTCCTTTTTTCTTTCTTTCCTTCCCCTCCTCTCACCTCCTTAGGGAAATATCGTGATGACCTGTGAATTATATTATGCTAAATGGAACAAAAACTGCCTATAATGGAGGGCCTGATTTGGGGTGAAGAGTTCAAGGGGCAAAAAGGGAGTAGGGACCTACTAAGTGAAAAAAAAAAAAAAAAAAAAAAAGGAGAAAATCTTAGACAAGCATAAAATGATTTGCTTGTAAGTGATGGTCGACTAAGAGATATAATGAGAGGGATAAGAGGGAAACAGAAAAAAGGAGAGAAAAAATAATATTTAAAGAAGAAAAAAATAAAAATAAAAATAATAAGTAAAAATCTGTTGTATTAAGTGGAGCGAAGACTAAATACAATGGAGACTTTGGGTTGGGAGGAATGCTAGTGAGTTTAAAAGCAATGTAAAAAGTACCCAAAATGTGGCCTGACCTGTGGTGGCGCAGTGGATAAAGCGTCGACCTGGAAATGCTGAGGTCGCCGGTTCAAAACCCTGGGCTTGCCTGGTCAAGGCACATATGGGAGTTGATGCTTCCAGCTCCTCCCCCCTTCTCTCTCTCTGTCTCTTCTCTCTCTCTCTCTCTCTCTCTCTGTCTCTCCCTCTCCTCTCAAAAATGAATAAAAAAAAAAAAAAAGTACCCAAAATGCCACAAAAACAAACAAATAAAGGAAAACCAAGAACAAAAGCAGAAAGAAAAAAAAAAGAACAAAAAAACTTGAGTCCCAAATTAAATAATTTGTTCGTGATTGAGGATTGAATGGGAGGAAAAGTAAAAGGAGAAAAGAAGAAACGAATAGAAAGGAAAAAATAAGAAAAAGAGAGAAACGAAGGAAGTAAAAAAGGAAAGGGAAAAAAAACAAAGAAAAACAAAAGGGGAGAGAGTGAGAGTTAAGGGTTTTGGAGTGTAACCTTAAAGGAGAGTAAGGATGAAGAAAAGAAATAAAATGTAACACTCATGGGTAGTGTAGTTCAAGAAAAGGGTAGCATAAGATGGGCAGAGAATAAAAGGACCGAGGTGGAGGAAATGCAAATAATAATAAAGGCAATAAGAAAGAAGAAAGAAACAACAACAACAAAGAATTAGTGGAACAAGTTATAAAGTCTGTGGATTTTTCTTGATTTTGAGAGGTTAACTTCTTCCTTTTTCTTTTCTCTCCCTCTTCCTGGTCGGTGACTCTGTACCCCAGGTTCTGCCCCTGTGTCACGCTTAGGTAGGGATTTGCAGTTGATGGGATTCTATGGCAATGTCATATAATTGGCTTTAGTCTCTCTGGTAGTCAAGGCTTGTTGGTGATTGCAGAGTCCAACAATGAGAGAGTTTGCTTTCCTGGAGTCTCTCTCCTAGTGTCCCCTTCCTGAATTAGCAGCCTGGTGATCCAGCTATAAGGCTGCCACTGCTTCTGTCTGGGGAGTAAGAGGCTCAAAGAGCTGGGAAATCCCCACTCTATCCTCACTCAGCGCAAGGCTCTGGGTAAGGCTCTGGCAGTCAGAGCCTCCAGCGTAATCAGGTGGGGCTGGGAGTCAATTGTTGTCAAGGTGACTGTTCAGCGCCTACCATTCAGTTGGACCACTCAACCCAGGCTTTCCACACTTTGTAGCCTGTTTTGGCTGGGAAGAAGAAGCACTAGTCGCTACTTGCTTTATGGATCTTAATATCTGCCAAGTCCCTCTTGTTAGGTATATCCCTGAATATGGAGGCTCTGTCAATCAGAACTTGCCCCCGCCCCTTTAGCGAAAGGTACTGAAAAATATCACGCCTCTTGTCTTGGATCGCTGAACTGGGAGAGATCTTATCAATTAGAGCCCCGTGGGTGCGCAGATTTCGTGGGTTAAGCTAATTTCAGTGATTGGATCTGCAGCTGTGCTCCAGAAAGTATTTCAGGCTGCCTGCGTGCCCCTCCCCCAACGCTTGATTGTTAGCTTGAATGGCTGGGTGAGGTGCCCCGCCCATGCAGAGAATCTCCTGACTAGGAAAGGCAGGTTTGGCGCCCCTCCCGGACCGCGGCACGGGGCGCGCGCACGGTTCTCTGCACGCCGGTGGCCGGGACCCTCCGGACCGCGGCACGGGGCGCGCGCGGTTTCTCAGGGCACGCCAGCTGCCACCAGTGCCCAGGCTGCCGCTCCCCGAGTGTGGGTGGGCAGTTGCACGTGTGGGTTGACTCACCACAGGCGTACTCCCTCCTCGGCAACAGTCCTTTCGCTTTCAGTGTGTGTGTGGAACTCTGGAATGCTCCGAAGATAAATTTTTCTGTTTCTAGTTGATAAATTTGTTGAGATTTTGGGGAGATCTGTCGGACGCGCTGCTCACGGCGCCATTTCCGTGATGTCACTCTATTGGGGTAATTCTTAAACCCTTGTGGTAGTCTGGTCCAAGTGAACTGCCCCACCAGTCCATTATCTGGGTCATTCCATTCAAAGGCAAAGATCTCTTGGCTCTGAGGTGCCAGGGGAATACAAAAGAAGGTATCCTTCAAATCCAGGACCAAATAATAGGTATGGGTTGGGGGCAATGAGCTCAGTAAGGTATACGATTGGGCACCGTGGGATGAATAGTCTCTACCTCTGCATTTACTTCCCGCAAGTCCTGGACCGGACGATAGTCTTGGCTCCCCGGTTTCTGGACGGGAAGCAGCGGGGTGTTCCAGGCTGATTGGCACTTTCGGCTACCTCCTTTGCTCTGCCAACCTCTGGATCATCCCTGTTGATATATACTTTCTGGGCTATTTCTAATAGCTTACTCCTATTCTCTCCCTCTCTGCCTCCAGCAGGTGTTGCAAGTGCCGGGCGATTCCCTGTCTAGCTCGGGCTGGGACCAGGTACTGCCTGACCCTAACCGGTCTAGCAGTGCTAATCAATTGCACCAGGATAGGCGGTTGGTGAGCCGCCAAACCTGGGGGGTTGGTTTCCACCCAGACCTCAGGCACCTGGGCACGCAGGGCGTCTGGAACCCCTTCTTCGGCCTCCTTACCTTCTAGGACGGTGGCAAGTAAGTGTTCTTCAGACAGTGGGACAGTTACTTCCATGCTGACCTCTGCCTCTTCGTTCCCCATAGGGCTTTCCTCCCGTCAGAAGGTTATGGTGGCCTGAAGTTTCTGCAATAAGTCTCTTCCAAGCAGTGGGTAAGGGCAGTCTGGAATGACTAGAAAAGAGTGGGTGATGGTGCCTTGACCTAACTCAGTAATTCTTGTGGTGGCCTATGGGTAGGCTTCTGCTTTGCCTGTTGCCCCTATTATCTTAGTAGTTGCCTTCTGCATCTGGCCCTGTGGTTTCTTTAGGACTGAATAGGTAGGTGGCTCCCGTGTCGACTAGGAAGTCTATTGGCTTTCCTTCGACTGTTAAGGTGACCATGGGCTCCTGGGAGCCGACGGGAATGGAGCCCTGGCCCCGTCAGTCTAAGGTTTGGAGCAAGACCTCTGGGGCTTGTTTTGGCCTCTGGCTGTTGGCCCTCAACTTTGGGCACTCTCTCTTCCAGTGTCCTTTCTCCTTGCAATAGGCGCATTGATCCTTGTTTATTCACTTTCCTTGGCCCTTTCTCTGTCCCCCTTTTCCTTTGGGGGAAGGTTTCTGAGCAGCAATCAGGATTTTGGCTACCTCCTTTGCTCTGCCAACCTCTGGATCATCCCTGTTGATATATACTTTCTGGGCTATTTCTAATAGTTTACTCCTATTCTCTCCCTCAAACCCCTCAATCTTCTGAAGCTTTTTCCTTATATCAGAAGCGGCTTGAGTTACAAAGGCTATGTTTATTAGCCTCCTCTTGTTTTCTTCCGCTTCTGGGTCTAAGGGGGTGTACACTCTATAAGCCTCCATGAGTCTCTCTAAGAAAGCTGCTGGGAATTCTTCCCTTCCCTGGATGACCTCACTTACCTTGCTAAAGTTGGTTGGCTTTCTAGCTGCTGCCTTGAGTCCCCTCAACAGAGCCCAGCGATACTGGAGGAGCGCGTCCCTTCCCCCAGTGGTATTAGGGTCCCAGGTAGGAGGTTGAGACCGGAGAACATCTTCTATTTCCCTTCTTCCCTCCTGAGTTTCCCTTTCTCCTCCCAATACCGCCTTAGCAGCTTCTCTCATTATTCTGTCCCTTTCTTCAGAAGTGAAGAGGGTTTGTAAAATCTGCTGACAATCGTCCCATGTAGGCTGATGGGTCCTAAAAATGGTCTCAAGGAGAGATATTAGTCCCTGAGGTTTCTTGGAAAATGGGGGATTCTGATGTTTCCAATTATATAAATCACTGGTGGAAAAAGGCACATAGATGAGGCGAGTAGGTGCCCGTGGGCCAGCATCTGGTGCCGGTGGCACCTCCCGGAGAGGCAAGATGGCTGCACCTCCCACCCCATAGACCGCCCCTCCTCGGGTGTGGGGAGGGCTCGAGAGCTCGCTCACATCCTGCTGCGAGGAATCTGGTTCCTCCTGCTGCTGATAGGGTGGAGGGGAATTCATTGGGTCTAGGTGGTCCTCCGGCGGTCCAGGCAAAACAGGGTAAAGTCTGGATGGTTTACCAGGCTGTGTCGGGGAATGGGCTTCTCCCTTTTCTTTTTCTTTGACCCCCCCAACTTTCCTATTTCCCGTAGTGAGACAAACCGCTCGCCTGCCTTGCTGGCCGTCCTTCAGACACTTTCTGATGTACCCAGGCTGACAGGTGGCTATATCTACCCACACATCTATATACAGGTATTGGTCTGGGTGGGGTGCTCTATAGACAGTGGCTCTAACAGCAAATAAAGTTGGAAGGTCAAAAGTGCCCTCTGTGGGCCATCCCACATTAAACGCAGGCCATTCCAGCTGGCTCAAGATTCGGAGGAAACCTGGACTCGGCTGCGGACCTCTGTACCCCTGAGCCCTCTTCTGGAAATCAGAAAAATTCTTCAACAGGCACTCGAGCAGGGATCCCGGCACAGACTTTTGTTGTCCCATCCTGGATGACTCAGGAATAATGAGAAAGGGTAGGATACAGGCAACACACACTATTAACACAAGGAACACACTTTTTCTCTCTCACACTCAACTCAGTCATTCGAGCTCAAACAAAATGCAGTGCAGCACAGCGCAAAAAGGATTCCTAATATGACTGGTCACTCCTAAAGTTAACAAATCCAAATACCCAAATTTCAGAGAGCAGCGTCCCGCTTCTGAAAGCCCTAGGTGGATTACCGGCGGCGTCCCACCTACCACTTCAGCAATGTGCGCTCCGGAGCCCAAAAGCCAAACCAAATGAGGATCCTCGGTAAATACTTACTCAGCTCGAGCTGTGGGTGTCCCTCCGGTCTCCAACCCAAAACTCAGCCAAGGGAGAATCCCGGACGAGCCCCCAGAAAATGTTGCATCCACCGGGTACGAGAACAAACGTCAGAGACTTTCAGGAGCTTAGATAGTACTTTATTGGCCAAGTTTAACCTGTGCAGGGACAGACTCTCAAGGTGTCCGGAGACACCGTACCCTCAAGGGGCTACAAATGAGAGTCGCACCTGGCGCTTACAGCTAGGTCCTTATATATCCTAAGTAAGCAAGCATTATACAGAAGCAGATGTGGCAGTTACCTATTTGCTAAGGGGTCCGCACACAGCATAGCAACAGGGGCTGGGTTTAGCTTAGTGGCGAATTTCAAACATAAACTTCTGATAAGGGTCTCTGACCAATGGAATGCAAACGTTTGTCTTCCTTTGTGCTGATCTTCTTTGTTCTCAGCCTCACAGAGTCCCTATCATCACCTCCCTGTTCCTGCTCCTACACTCTGGCAGTCACAGCACACTTTCCTGAATTTAATACTAATCAAGCCCAAGCCCATTATTTTACAAATGGGCCTCAGAGGCTAAGTGAGCTGTCCAGTGTCACACAGGAAGTTGGTGGTATAGCTGGGAATCAACATGTAGTACATTTTCATACAATCTTTTTTCCCTTAAAATCACATTAAATTACAAGTTACTAAAATAGTTCATTTCGTTATTAAGAAAAATTGAAGTGTGTAGCTGAGGAAATGAGCTGGTGAACAACAGGGAATAGACTGACTATATATTCTCGGAATTGCATTTAAAAATTGTTTGCGTTTTAAACATATTCTATTGAAAATTGATTGATACTTGTAATGCTAATGCTTTTGGCATAAACACTTGGTACGTCCAGACAATGGTAGTTGTTCACTGCTAAAAAGAAATGAGCTCTCAGGCCATGAAAGGACATAGAGGAACCCTACATGCATATTACTAAGGGACAGAAGCCAGTCTGAAAAGGCTACATACTCTAAAATTCCACATCTCTGACATTCTGGAAATGGCAAACCAATGAAGACAGTTTTAGATCAGGGGTTGCCAGGAGTTGGGGGTGGTTTGGAGTGATAAACAGGTGGAGCACTGAGGATTTTTAGGAGATTGATGATGATGATCACACTCTGTATGATACTATAACGTTGCATACTTGTCATCATATGTTGGTTCAAACCCATAAAATATACACCACCGAGAGGAAGCCCTAATGGAAAGCCTGGACTTTGGGTGATGATGATGTGTCCATGCAGGCTCATCAGCTGTCACAGATGGACCACTGTGGATGGGGATGTTTATAATGTGGAGGCCCTCTTGGGGGGGGGGGGAGGCAGTGCATAGGGAATTGCGGGACCTTGCTCTCCGTTTTGCTGTGAATCTAAAAGTGTTCTAAAAATGTAGTCTTTTCTTTTTTTAAAGAAAAAACAAGTATGCCTCGCTTTTGAAAATGCATATTACGCCACTTAACTTTTATAAAGACTTACATTTGTACCTGTTTTTGCTAACCAAAAGAGAGCTGAAGAGGATTTTTACTTTTAGGAAAAAAGGTGAAAAGCAGAAATAGGGCTAGGGGTTTGTGTACGCAGAGAACATTCACAGAGGTGGTGGCGCCCTGCAGCAAGGGTGGCCCACCCAGCCCTCCCTGGGAACTGCGTCTCAGCCTCAAGCCCACAGCTTTGAACCACATCTGGGCGGCTGGGCTCTATCTCACTTTATTCTGTGCATGTTATTTTGTGCAAGAAGCTTCCTAAGGGATGAAAAAAGCCTAAAATAATGACTAAAGGGATTGTCATTTACCTTGGAAGAATCTAAGAGCCTGTAACTTGTTCTTGGCATAGCGAGCAGCTCAGGTTAAGCCTGCTAAGGAAGGCGTGTTAGGGAATAAGAACTGAGTGGAAGAGCTCTGCCTGCCTGCCCGCCCCCGTCTAGCTGAGTGCCCAGGAACCTCTTTGCTCAGGAAGCGAGGAACGGATACAAAGTCAAAACGATTCTCAGCTAGTTTGTAAAATCTAGTTGTTAAACATTAGCTTTATCCATTTTAAAATTTTATCATTTCTCTGAGATAATCAGAGAAAGGCACTGAGAAGTGTTCCTGGCTTTAAAACGCTTACTTTGTAGGAAGAGTTGCTGTGTGTTGAGAGTGGATTGTCTAAGGCAAATATGAAATTCAGATTTGAAAAGTTTCTGTTGACTAAGCTCAGGATTATCACTAGCATGGAATTATCATGACTCACTGAACTCCGTTTAACCTGAAACTGTAGTCATTTGAAACTCACTGCTGTTTCCCTAGAGGCATATTGTCCTCGCCATTGGACGCAGAGTTCTCGAACCTTGGCTGATGGGGCAAAAACCCCAGTCTGTTTCATAATCTGCAATCTGAGTTTTAAATATTTTGTTCGGAGTGTGACAGAGGACGAGATCTAAGCCAGAGGAAGGAACATGTTTCTAGATTGTCTTTGCCACATGGTGCTTTCTTTGTGGGTTTTGGTTCTGTCAGATCAGAGTTGGAATCTTGTTACTGTCAGTTCTTTATTTTGTAATACAGCGCAAATTTCTCTGTTCTTTCTGAGCCTCTGTTTATTTACTTACAAAAAACAATCTCAATAGCTACTTTGTTTGGATGGTTGTAAAGATTAAATGAGATAAGGTGTGTAAAAGCTACATACTCCATTGTGTGATATACCATATACACAGTAGATTTCTCAGTCAGTGTAAGCTGATGTTCTTCCATACTTCTTCCTTTAGCTCTGTAGCTGCTTGCTTTATCTGTACTCGTACAGGACTGCACAGGGCCGGAATGTGCTAGATAAATGTGTCTTATCCATTGTAAGGCATGTTCTAATAATAGGTAGTGGGTAGTTGTCTTGAGTTCAATTCCTTGTTGCTGAATTTAAGCATGAAGTGTTTTGTGTTATTTTTTAATGATGACATTTGGCGTTTTAATATCAGTTGTCCAGAGTTAGACAGAGCATACCTCCTACCTGGGTTTTCTAGTTATTTGTGTTTTACTTTAGTGAAATTTCCATTGGCATTGGACTAAATATACATGTTTAACCCTTTGAAACTGCAGCATCAGAAGCATTCTTATTTTGTGGCTTTTGGAGGGACAGTTTTAGTTCTTTTGATATGACCCACTTAATCGCATAAAATTTATTTGATCACATGTTGACCCACTGTGTCAAATTATTAGCTCTCTCTTTATTAACTAAGGTAATTGTTTACTAACTTGGATACTTCCTTTGATTTGGGGCGCTGTTCTTGAAATTTTTGTGCTTATGGTATTTATTTTGATTTATTGGTTTAAAATGTAAGCAAAGCTGACTTCACATTGATGACTTTGAATTCTACTTCGTAGCCTTAATACTTTTTCTACAGGATCTATTCTTTTAAACTAATAAAATATTAATAGTAAACACTTTGTAGAGTAGGGGGTATAAGCGGGCATTTAAAAAAATACGTTATTTGTGCACATCTTACATGCCATGATTTTTAGCCAAGCCAGTATTTTCCAAATAAAACTCTACCCTAATTGCATAAATAGTTTTCAAACATTTCCATTAAGCAGTGAGAGAAGCCCTGAGATCCCTTAGCCAATATGAAGGCTCTTGTAGCAGGGAAGTTGAGAGTAGTAATTGGAATTTTGAAAAAAATGCTCCTGTTAATAGGCATTTGCTTTTAGGGTGCTTGGGCCTAACAATTGAACAAAAACAGAGGTAAATCACAGTACAGTTTTTGCTAGAATATATGTTAAATTGGCTCACTAGATCAAATAGTTTTAAAAATATTACTGTATGAAGAACCATACAGCATGCACTCAAACCAATTGAACCATGGCTGTGGGAGGAGAAGAAAGAGAGAGAGTGAGAGAGAAGGGGGAAGGGAAAGGGTGGAGAAGCAGATGCTTGCTTCTCCTGTGTACCCTAACCAGGAATTGAACCCAGGACATCCACATGCCAGGCCGATGCTCTACCACTGAGCCAACCAACCAGGGCCCAGATCTGGCCTGCAACATTAATTATTAATTTTGCTTCTTGTTAGCTGTGTGAAAATGGGGGCACATTTAGCCCGGCCGGCGCCTCAGGTTCCTCACAAGGGGAATAAGGAGAACCATGCTTGTTTCATTGGATTCCTGAGACAAGTAAGATCAAGTCTGCAAAGTACTGTACTTACTCATATTGCCTGCCACATAGTAAACACTCAATTAATGTAAATTCCCTTTTGTGGTTTTTAAAAATAAATAATGTTTGACATTTTAAAGATTTTTTGAATATTTGAAGTAAAATACAAGTTTATTTCCATAAGAGTAGTACTTTCTACACCTCCAGAGGAATCTTAATAAGAGCACTGGATATCGTATACTATAGGGTTCTCATATCCCTCCCTCCCCACACTAAAAACGATTCTTTTTTAATAAAAAAAGTTTTTAAAATAAGTTTGCATTCAGTATTATTTTTTATTAGTTTCAGGTGTATAGCATAGTGTTTAGATAATTATAGTTTGCAAAATTTTTCCTGATATTTCCAGTATTCACCTGCCATCATACATAGTTACTACATCTCATGTTCTATATTTAGTTATATAAACCACATAGGTAAATACAGGCATAATAACTGATTATTGTTTTTAAAAAACTCAACGTCTTGCCTGACCAGGCGGTGGCGCAGTGGATAGAGCGTCGGACTGGGATGCAGAAGACCCAGGTTCGAGACCCTGAGGTTGCCAGCTTGAGTGTGGCCTAATCTGGTTTGAGCAAAAGCTCACCAGTTTAGACCCAAGGTCACTGGTTTGAGCAAGGGGTTACTCGGTCTGCTGAAGGTCCACGGTCAAGGCACATATGAGAAAGCAATCAATGAACAACCAAGGTGTCGCAATGAAAAACTGATGATTGATGCTTCTCATCTCTGAGAAGCTTCTCATCTCTGATGCTTCTCCGTTCCTGTCTGTCTGTCCCTATCTATCCCTCTCTCTGACTCTGTCTCTGTAAAAAAAAAAAAAAAAAAGAACAAAAAGCTTCAACGTCTTTATGGTGAACTTCCATAAAATAGAAGTTACTCTGTAATTTGTATACCATAACAAATTAATTCACTTTTGAGAAAAGCATATAGTTTCTATTAAATAATATACCACTAACTTAGGGAAAATGACATTACTGTGGTCTGTTAAGATAAACTCAAAATCCCATTAGATTACTGGCATTGTCATGTTTCTGAGGTTAATTGGCTGCATTCAGTTATAGGTTATGAACGGGTCCTACTTGAATAATTCACCAAGCCATCAGGCAGAAAGACCAATAGTTTACAGGACTAATTGACCTTGTCAGTATAATAGAAACACTTACAAGTAAAATTCTCTTTGCCAACAACATTGCAGATGAAAACCCCAGAAGAAACTGGTCTGTCCTGTGCCTGCCCTGGAATGCTCTGATTCAGTGAGCAGACTGTGGGTGGAGGTGGGTCTTGGTGGGCAGAAGTTGGGGGAAGGGAAATGTGAAAGAGATGAGAAAAAGTTTGGAGAGAAATTAATTAGGCAAAACGTTAGAGAGAAACACTTGGCTTTAGAAATGATTTTAACATCTTGAATCTCCAGAATGTAATGTCTTTGAATCTCTGTACAAGTAGTATCTTTAAGTTCGTTACATTTTCACCCTTCTTGTTCTGTGTCTGCCCTTTTGTATAGATTCTGTAGTCATTATTGCAGTGAGCTGTTTTCTGAAATTGGCAAGAACGGACTTTGACAAAGCGCAGTGCTGTAATGAGGTGAAGCATGTTTGTCGTCCTGCAGCCCTGCTGCATTGACCAATATAAGACAAATATTATCTAAAGCATTGTTATATTTTTGAATCTAAAATAACTTTCTGTTTGTTGGTTAGTTGCTTGGTTCGTTGATTGGTTGGTTGAGGTTTGGATTTGTGCCAGAGCGGGGGAAGGAAGAAATGTTGGAAGAGACACAGAAAGAGAACTGTCACTCTATAACAAACTTTGAAAATTTCCCTCTCTCTCTCTTTTGGTAATGAAGCAAACCGTGTATTTTAGTAAAGAACCCCCAGAGCAATACATCAATCTTACTTAAAGAAAGCAAATGTTTTCAAATGCTTTAAGAAATTTAGTGAATCACTATCAGGTCTTGGTCTTTAATGGGAAAAAAAATGAAAACTAAAAACTCATATGGGAGAAATGGGTCCCCACAAGTAGGCTGGAGAAATTGGGCCACAGATACCAGCCTTCATTGTAATACTGTAGAAGGGTGATAACAGTTCCGTTGCATTTTCTTTTTTTAAAAAGGCATCTTTTACATTGTAAGAAAAAGACAATCAAATTCTTAAGTGGGCTTCAAAAATAGTAATAAAAAAAGATTTATAACGGAAAGAATTGATGGTATATTTCACCTAGAGTAAGAAAGACAATGTGTAGTAAGGGATTTTGTGGTTTTACGGCTCAGTGCATGTGTCTGAAAGCGGTTCTCTCAGCAACGTGGGTGGCAGGTTATGCTACCGTATAATGTATTGTAGTTGGCTCTCCACACTTGTCAGGGTTAGTGTTCAACCATTTGGAAAATTTTCCCATTGTTCTATCATGTGAACCAAGACTAGTGTTGAATTCCCAATAACTTACCCAAAACAAAGTTTTAATTAGAAAGTTTGAAATTTTATTACAGCTTATTGTTTTAATACAGTGCTATATATAAATTAGTACTTTCTCTATTATTGCAATTATTTTCAGTCAAAAAGATATCAAAGTCAAGACTTTATTCTTTTTAAAGTGGGTTTCACAGAAATCTCTATACTGAATCTTGCCCTTTTTTCTGTATTAACACTCTGTTTCCATCTTAAGCATTTTGCTTTAGATGGGCCATGGCTCTTGGCAGCTAGTGCATTTCTAGCAAATAATACTGTTTCTAGTAAGAGTTGCAGAGAAAAAAAAACTTAGTGTGAGGTCCTTGTAAACTGAACCTTTGGAACATTACTTCATTTCTTTTTTCCCCCTTTTGTGCTTCTTCTCTATTTGTGTAATGGTTATAAATTATGCCCTTTGAAAAGAAGAATTAAAAACATTTTGTTTTGTTATTTTTGTAGCTGATTTTTTTTTCTTTACCTGCTATTTTAAAGATACACAGAGAAGTAAGCAATTATGGTATTGCAATTCCATTGTACCAGCACCTCCAGAGCACAATCCAAAAAAAACAGAGAACCGCCTGCTGGGTTGTCTGCAGTGTGCTTGTGTGAACATCAGTGTCTGCTGTTCACACATCATTTTTTCACCGAAAGTTCCTTTTAGAATAAAGACTCTGTGTTTTTGAGTGTAGTGAAACATTTGTTGTCCTTATATTTCAAATTTGTGAGGATTTCTGTTTATAGGATTAGTTGTCATAGCTGTATATTACATGATTGTCACTGGCACATCCAGAAGTAGAGAAAAAGCTTCTTTATGTACTATAAAATAATGAAAAATGTCAAGTGAAATGATAAAGTATTGAAGGTAAGAAATTATGAGGTTTTTTTGGAGAGAAATCTATATACAAAGAAGGATTGATTTAAATATTGATTTTTGCCTTTTAAAATCTATTTTATTTATAAAGTGAAGTGTATCTTGGCTAGGTGAATATAAAAATATCATAAAATTGTCCTGTATTTCACTTGAAATTCAGATACTTAAATATGGTGGCTTCTTGACAATGTTGAGTTACTGAATTTTTTCAACTGACCCTATATGATTAATTGATATATATTATGGATCCTTAGATAACATTTTAAAATTTTTAATCTTACTTCATTTTTCTTCTTCTTATGCTGCTGAGTATCATGGTGGACCCAGACAGCAAACTTGTAAAATGTAATGTCGTGTGTTGGCAGTCTGAACCTTTCACTGAAATGCATAAAACATCAGAAAGGGAAAGCATTTACCAGATAACAGGGAGCCTCAAGTTTAAATTCGGTGAAATAGAAGTTGATGCCCAGTCTCCTTTGAGGTTTATTTGAATTATTGAACATCTTTTTTTTTTTTCTTAGAAACTTTCCACATAGAAGTTATACATGTTTTTGCTGAAACTAGGTGTTTACTCATTTGAACTATTTTTCATTGAAAGATAATTTCAGGTTTGTTTGTTTCTAAATTTTCTTAATCAAATAAGAGCACTGAGTTTCTTAATCAAATAAGAGCACTTTTACATTTTATAATAATTATATCAATCCTTTAACTATTGTTTCTTCTGATTATTAGAATGAGATTACTATATGGGACCCGTTACTACCCTCAGTCAATAGGTCCGGTAGGCAGGGACACTTGCTAACCTCTCACATGGTCTCCTCGGTTTGCTTTTTATTAATCTTAACCTCTCAGGCCTATAGATGGAAAAGATCATCTCTAAACAAGATGTGTCTCCCATTTGCCTCCAGGGAAGAGAAGTACAGGCATCGTCCGCGCCTTAGCATGCTGGTTTTGTAGGGGCCTAAGACGCCTGAGCCTCCTGGTTGCCATGAAGCCTAATTGCTCACAGAGCAGCCTGGCACTCTGCCATCTCCCCACTGGGCTGTTTGTTGGTGCTTGTGAATAGAACAGAACTGTCCCTGCTTTTTCTGCTCAGTTGTCACTGGCTGCAGTTTGAGGAAACAAGTTCACGTTCTCCTCAAAATGATAGTCAAACTTCATAATATCTAAGTCATAAGTAGTAGAGCTAATTTAGTGCTTTTAAATTTCATGTTAAATAAAATTCATTACTTTTTACTCCAAAATATTTATTTTGTATAATTCCAGCTTAACTATTCTAGACAGATGTTTTAAATTTGGATAAACACTTGAAAGTACATTATGAGGTAGTTTTTTGTACTTTTATAAACAAAATTGGCCATATATATGACTTATGGGACCAATGGAAATCACAGATCCTACAAGCCAAATGTCTGTGTGTTGAGGGTGGGGGTGGGGGGTTAGTTCAGCTGTTTGGAAACCTGTTATTGAGAAGACTAGAGATGGTTGCGTCTGATTTTTAACCAAGCTGGAGGTGTGTCCTGGGTTTTCCCTGCTGCCAGGACCTATAACAAACACTTCACGTGTCCCACTGTCTTCCAGGTGCTGAGACCGACAGGAAGCAATGAGTGTCATGAGACCTCTGCTTCTTGCCAATCTTCAGTGATCCTCATCTCTTTAACGCCTATTTGCGATTACAGCTTTTTGAATTGCCAGTGTTTATTCATTCGTACTAATATCAGAATATATTCTTGTCTTATTGCACACAGACATATTTTAAGACTACTTTATTGCTTTGATGGTCAGAGTTTTGGCAGGGAAATTCCTTTCAAATCCTGGCTTCATCCTGCACTGGCGAAGTAACCCTCAGCACATTGTATAACCTCTCTGAAGTACAGGCTCCTTGGCTGTGACTTGGGGTGTGGTGTTGGGATGATGACAGGAAGTGTATGTGAAGGCCTGGCCCCTGGTAGCAGCTCAGTGCATGGCCCCGAAGGCAGCAGAGCCGTGAACACTGGTAGTGGTGGTTGCAGGCTGTAAAAGCACCCGCTAGCATGCTTTTCTGTGTGACCTCATGAAACTGGGGACTTGAGCGGCACGTAACCATCAGGTATGCATTTCTGTCCTTGAGTTGATCCAGGGGCATTGGGCTTTGGAGTCAGCCCACTGGGGGTTGAGTTTCTGCTCTGCCCTCTGACTGTGAACCTTGGAAGCGTGGCTTCTCTCTGCTCAGATTTCTTGTGTGTAGAATGGAGGTGAGAATAGTGTACTGCGGAGGCGGGAATCACGAGGCTGGAGCAAAACCAGTACATGTCAGACTCTTAACGCAACGCCCAGCAGAGAGGTGCTGTTCTGAATGTGTGAGTAGTTTGTAATTATGATTATTTCATACAAAAGGAAAAATCTTAAAGCCAGAAAACTTGAGTGGTATCATCCTTAATTAATAGATGTTTCTTTCATCCACTTCTAAATAATTCCCATTACCTTTCTTTCCCAGCCACTTCAGAGCTCTCTGTGTCTCCTTAGAATGCATTTTGGATTGTATTGCAGCTGGATTTCTGCTTGTTCATTACCTTTGTGGAGCTGTGATATAAATCTTCAGATGTCTTTTAATCAAATATATCTGTTGAATGTGTCACTTGTTTTTCATAAGTCCTGGCTTAGTTTTTTAACAAGTTTTGAAGGCAGCTTGATTGTGAAGACTTTTTTTTTTTTTGCGAGAGAGAGAGAGAGAGAGAGAGAGAGAGAAAGAGAGAGAGAGAGAGAGGAGAGAAAGAGACAGGGAGATACGAGAAATATTAACTCATAGTTACAGCACTTGAGTTGTTCATTGATTGCTTTCTCATATGTGTCTTGACTGGGAGCTCCAGCTGAGCCAGTGACCCCTTGCTTAAGCCAGCGACCTTGAACTCAAGTCAGCAACCTTTGGGCTCAAGCCAGCAACCATGGAATCATGCTGATGATCCGATCCCATGCTCAAACCGGTGAGCCTGCGCTCAAGCCAGTGACCTTGGGGTTTTGAACCTGGGACCTCAGCATCCCAGTTCGTGCTCTGTCCCCTCCCTGTGCATCACTTGTCAGGCTTACTGAACATTTTTTTTTTAAAGGTAATTGGGTCTCCATATATCCTTCTGCTTCAACCGGACTTTTTAAATAAGCAGTTATTACTTAGTGGTTACACAGTTTATATAAAAAGTATTTTATAGTGATTCTTTGGGATCTTAAATTCCTGATTCCCTCATCTACTTTTCAGTGGTTTATACTTTAGTGGAAGGCCATCAAACAGCCTGTTTACTTTCCTATTTTACCGACATGTGTACCCAAAAGCTATCTTTAAGCTCTCCTTGTTTTGATAACTTATTTACTATTAAGATTTGTGGTGATAGCATGACAGTGTACTTTTTAATTTGCTATACCTTAAGAATTACTCATGCATGTGAAAAGTCTAAATTTGTACATATTTGCATAATGTTTTCTCATGGCTACTGTACGTACTAATTCTGTTTCATTTTTGTTCTAGGGTAAAACATAAAGTAATGTAAAATGTAAAGAAAACATACGTTTATTTACTTTAGAGCCCATTTAATAGCAAATCATAATTTACCTGGAATGTCAAGGACTTGGAGAAAACTACCCTTCATTTGTAGCATAAGCAGTTCTGCACCGTGTGCTTAGCGCTCCTCCTCCCCCAGGTCCATAAACACTCATGCGGTTTATGTATGTGTAACTTTTTCACAGAAGACACAGAACTTTATGAGCACCCAGAAGCTGAGGGTGTATCCTCTTCTCTTCCCTATCACAGTCCTTTCCCTACTCCTCAGAGGCAACCACTGCCCTTTCTGTGATCATTTCTTTAGTTTTAAAAATATTTTTATCACTTTTTACATTTAATTTTTTAAGTTGAAGTATTTTTATTACAGTAGAAGATGTACACAGGTTAAGTCTGCAGTAGCATCTCTAACAATAGCACTTCTCTCCCGGTCTGAGATCCTGACTCCACTCCTTGCCAGCAGCCCTCTTCTTTTAGTTTTATTTGCTTTCATATTTCTAAATAACACATGTACACAGATGTCTGCAACAGATACATACAGTTCCAAATATTGTATGTGTACATATCGATATTTAAAGACATGGTCTAATGATGTCTCACTGTGAAACATCAGTACTTAGCTCTATGATCTCATGTCTTCTCCAGTATACTTTCCTTCTCTTCCTTGTCATAGTATAGTTTTTTGTGATGTTGGCAGAAATCATTAAGCACATTATTATGACCATATAAATATTTTTTTTCATTAAAATTTTTTTAAATTGATTTTAGCAAGAGAGGGAGGGAGATAGACAGAGAGACAGAAACCCTGATCTGTTTCTGTGTGTACCCTGACCAGGGATCGAACTGGCAACCTCTGCACTTTGGGATAATGCTCCAACCAACTGCGCTATCCTGCCAGGGCCACATATCCTCCACCAGAAATACATATTGTTTCTGTCTGATTCATGTCATGTTCAGTGCTTAAATTTCCCTTTTAGACCTAAGTTTGTTTTCCTGAAATTAATAGTTGCCTCATTATTTTCCTTAATTTTAAAAATGTTACCAGTTATCAATATATCCCTATATTCTGTGACAGAGCTATAAAATACCTCTTGAAACAGTCAGGTCTATGCTCTTGGTTCTACCACTGTTTTCTTGGCAACATCCCTTCTGGGCCTGCAGCTCAGCTCCTGTGTCGGTGTGTGAGTGGGAGTTCAGTCAGGAACAGAGGACTGGGGTGTGTGTGTGTGTGTGTGTAGGGTCATGGCAGTGTATAACAAGCAGTTTTTTACAGGAATTTTACCTTACACAGAAAGAGTTGCTGAAATAGATCTTTATAGCTGTTTTTACTTCTGATGCTGGAACTTGAAGTCCCCAGGCCCAGCCGCTGCCCCACGACAGCGAAGTGAGCCAGCAGGCAGTGACAACCTGTGTGATCTATGAGAGCTCTTGCCTCAATTTGAGTGTGACAAACAAAATGGCTGCTACTTCACTTCTGCCTTCCAGCTCTTGTATGATAATATTTCATGTCCTGCCTACAAAAAACGTGAGGAAGGGAACCGTGGGAAATGTAGCTTAAGCTAGGCCCAGGTTACATTACAGAGCTACCTTAGGTGGCCATGAGAATGTTCCTCAGAGCTATGACTGGGAGGAGTAATTGACTGAAGGCCTCAACTGCTCGTTGAGATCTATCATCAGTTAGTGCCAAGACCATGCCTTCCAAAGGCTTGCTCCAGCCCATGGGTGCACCCATCAGGGGTGCTAAACAACTCGTTCCTGGAGACTCTGGACTCCTGGGCTCCGGGAGTCCCTGGGAGCTGTGCCGGGCTTTCTCTAGAGCTGCCCTGCCGGGACACGGTCCACCCCACCTTCCGTCTCCCTGTCTCTTCCTCTGGGCTTGGGCCTGCTTCACTGTCTGAGAGCTCTTCCAGCCTTCCCTGGCTCCCGTCCATTTTCTCCCAAAGACATTTCCCTTAATAAATATCTGGTGCATCTTTTCATGTCGTGGTGTCTGCTTCTCAGAGGACCTGGCCTAACAGCTGTCTTCTTAAAATATCCCTTCACCATCATGCTGGGAATTTCCTTCACCTTCTCTTTCGGTAGGTTTCCTTGTTTCCCGGGTTTACTTCCCTTTTTTGGTGGACTGCATCCTCCACGTGGGAGGTAAAATTCTTGAAGCCTTGAATGACAGAAAATTTTATTTTAATCTCACCCCCGAGGGATGATTTGGCTAGGTATGGAATTCTAGTTTGGAAGTAATTTTTCATGAATTTTAAGCACATTCTCCATTGCCTCATAGTTTTCAGTGAAAATGTTGAGGAACACTTCTGATTTTTCATGCTTTTGCATGTGACTTATTTTTATCTGTAGAAGCTTTTATAATTATCCTCCTTATTGTTGATGTTTAGAAATCTTCAGTGTTATACCATGCATGAGTGTGCGTGTGCGGCTTCCTGCGTTGTTCTGGGTGCTCAGTGGATCCCATCAGTGAGGAGACACCTGTCTTTGGTTCTGGGAGGTGCTCTTTTATGGTTTCCTTCTCTGTTTCCTCTTTCTGACTTCACATTTGTTAGCTGTCACACCTCCTTCATTGAACCACTGCATTTCTAACTTCCTCTCTCTTGTTTTCTTATTTTTCCAACCAGTTCATTTAATTTCAGTTAATTATTATTATTATTATTTTTGCCTAAACATACATGACAGGTGACCCCTTTTTTTTTTTTTTGTATTTATCTGAAGTTGGAAACAGGGAGGTAGTCAGACTCCTGCATGTGCCCGACCGAGATCCACCTGGCATGCCCACCAGGGGGCAATGCTCTGCCCATCTGGGGCGTTGCTCTGTCGCAACCAGAGCCATTCTAGCGCCTGAGGCAGAGGCCATGGAGCCATCCTCAGCGCCCGGGCCAACTTTGCTCCAATGGAGCCTTGACTGCGGGAGGGGAAGAGAGAGACAGAGAGGAAGGAGAGGGGGAGGGGTAGAGAAGCAGATAGGCGCTTCTTCTGTGTGCCCTGGCCGGGAATCGAACCTGGGATTCCTGCACACTAGGTCGACGCTCTACCACTGAGCCAACCAGCCAGGGCCCAGGTGACCCCATTTTAAATGGAATACAGTTCATATCTCTTTGCCATCTCTTGAGCTTTGGAATATTTTCAGAATCCGTTTCCTTCCTAGTATACATTTATTTTTGCATTATTGCAGATGATATGACTGCAAATAGGTGAAAGAACATTCAAAGTAAGGCTGAGGAAGCAGGCAGGGTGAGCCTTAGCTCTGGGTCTCTGC
Organism: Saccopteryx leptura; assembly: GCF_036850995.1. Lineage (NCBI taxonomy): Eukaryota > Metazoa > Chordata > Mammalia > Chiroptera > Emballonuridae > Saccopteryx > Saccopteryx leptura. The sequence goes on along the minus strand of NC_089503.1, from coordinate 214,223,389 downwards.
TGGCCCCTGGCTGGCATCTTCCAAAGCTGCCTCTGAAGAAAGAGATGTAAAATTCTGAATCCTCAGTATGTACAATATCTACTTGAGGTACCTGAAGTCATGAGTCTGGATACAATAATACAGGACAATTTTAAGTATCCTATTAACTCAACAAGAATAAGTCTTTATTGATCTTTAAATTTATCTTTACTGAGTTATCAGTTTCTTGTCATTTATAACATTCTCTTACTATCTTTAGTAAACCATGTTATATATTTTTGTATATGAAACTGTGTTTAAAAAAATTCAGATTGGGCCTGGCCTGTTGTGGCACAGTGGATAGAGCACTGATGGGAACGCTGAGATCACAGGTTCAAAACCCCAGGCTTGCCCGCTCAAGGCACATACACAAGCAGCCAATGGACAGCTAGAGTAAAGCAACTACTTCGTGTCCCCTGTGTCCCTCTTCTCTCTGTAAAATCAATAAGTAAAGTCTTTAAAAATATTCAGATTGCGCCTGACCAGGCAGTGGCGCAGTGGATAGAGTGTTGGGCTGGGATACGGAGGACCCAGGTTCGAGACCCCAAGGTCGCTGGCTCAAGCAAGGGGTTACTCGGTCTGCTGTAGCCCCTGGTCAAGGCACATAAGAGAAAGCAGCCAATGAACAACGAAGGTGTCAAATGAAAAACTAATGATTGATACTTCTCATCTCTCTCCGTTTCTGTCTGTCCCTATCTATCCCTCTCTGACTCTCGCTCTGTCTCTGTAAAAAGTAAATAAATTAATAAATTAATTAATTCAGATTGGAATGGGATACAGATAACCAGCAGGTGAAAAAGTAGGGGGATAAAATTTTTCAAGTAAGTAGATACATGGAGAAAGAAGCCAAAAGGGGGAGAAGGCAGAAAGAAAATCAAGGAGGAGTACAGAAAAAATTATAGCTTAATGGTGATGCAATTTTCATTTATTGAGGTCCAAACTAGAAATGAGAGAAAGAGAGCAAAAAAAAAAGCTATTTTGGAAAAATTTTGCCTTTCATTAATTTTCTATAAATAACTTTTTGCTTAAAATATTTTAATCTTTTTATCAAACATTTATAAAAAATTAAATTTATATATACTCATGTATTTGAATTTTTTTAATCTGTGAAAAAAGTTTAAATATGGCAGTATCAGAATAATAACTTTTTAGAGATCACTGAGAATTTTAAACTGGGCACAATAGGAATGAAGTAGACGCATGAATTGGTGTTTATTACTTCCAGGCAATGTAGTTCCTGGTGAAGCCATTTGAGAGACATTAACAGCTATTTATACTTTGTAATGTACTTTAAAAAATTTATTATTAAGAGAGAGGCGGGGAGGCAGGTAGGCAAAGAGACTAACTCACACATGTGCCCTGACTTGGATCCACCTGGCAAGTCCCCTACAGGGCGATGCTGTGCCCATCTGGGGCTGCTGCTCCATTGGTTGGCTTGGGACGCAGAGGACCCAGGTTCGAAACCCTGATGTTGCTAGCTTGAGCTTGGGGTCACTGGCTTGAGCATGGGATCATAGACATGACCCCATGGTCTCTGGCTTGAACCCAAAGGTTGCTGGCTTGAAGTCCAAGATTACAGGCTTGAGCAACAGGTCACTTGCTCTGCTCAAGGCACATATGAGAAAGCAATCAGTGAACAACCAAGGTGCTGCAATGAAGAATTGAATTGATGCTTCTCTCTCCTTCCTGTCTGTCCCTGTCTGTGTCTCTCTTTAAAAAAATTAAAAAATTAAAAATCTAGATTTTTAGATTTAGATGATCTCCTAGACTAAATAAATCTTTTTTTAAAAATTAAAATTAATGCAGTGACATTGATAAATCAGGGTACATATGTTGAGAGAAAACATCTCCACATTATTTTGACATTTGATTGTGCTGTATACCCCTCACCCAAAGTCAAATTATCTTCTGTCACCTTCTATCTGGTTTTCTTTGTGCCCCTCCCCTCCCCCACCACCTCTCTCCTTCCTCGCCCCCACCACCCCTCACATTCTTGTTCATGTCTCTCAGTCTCATTTTTATGTCCCATCTGTATATGGATTTATATAGTTCTTGGTTTTTTTCTGATTTACTTATTTCACTCCGTATAATGTTATCAAGGTCCATCCATGTTATTGTAAATGATCCGATGTCATCATTTCTTATGGCTGAGTAGTATTCCATAGTATATATGTACCAAAGCTTTTTAATCCACTCGTCCTCTGACGGACACTTGGGCTGTTTCCAGATCTTCACTATTGTGAACAATGCTGCCACAAACATGGGGGTGCATTTCTCCTTTTGAAGCCGTTCTATGGTGTTCTTGGGGTATATTCCTAAAAGTGGGATAGCTGGGTCAAAAGGCAGTTCGATTTTCAGTTTTTTGAGGAATCTCCATACTGTTTTCCACAGTGGCTGCACCAGTCTGCATTCCCACCAGCAGTGCAGGAGGGTTCCCTTTTCTCCACATCCTCGCCAGCACTTATTCTGTGTTGTTTTGTTGATGAGCACCATTCTGGCTGGTGTGAGGTGATATCTCATTGTGGTTTTAATTTGCATTTCTCTAATGATTAGTGATGTTGAGCATTTTTTCAAATGCTTATTGGCCATCTGTATGTCCTCTTTGGAGAAGTGTCTATTCATTTCTTTTTCCCATATTTTGATTGGATTGTTTGTCTTCCTGGTGTTGAGATTTACAAGTTCTTTATAAATTTTGGTTAATAACCCCTTATTAGACGTATTGTCAAATATGTTCTCCCATTGTGTAGTTTGTCTTTTTATTCTGTTCTTATTGTCTTTAGCTGTGCAGAAGCTTTTTAGTTTGATATAGTCCCATTTGTTTATCCTGTCTTTTATTTCACTTCCCCGTGGAGATAAATCAGCAAATATATTGCTCCGAGAGATGTCGGAGAGCTTACTGCCTATATTTTCGTCTAGGATGCTTATGATTTCATGACGTACATTTAACTCTTTTATCCATTTTGAGTTTATTTTTGTGAGTGGTGTAAGCTGGTGATCTAGTTTCATTTTTTTGCAGATAGCTGTCCAATTTTCTTAACACCATTTGTTAAAGAGGCTGTCTTTACTCCATTGTATTTCCTTACCTCCTTTGTCAAATATCAGTTGTCCATAGAACTGTGGGTTTATTTCTGGGTTCTCTGTTCTGTTCCATTGATCTATATGCCTGTTCTTATGCCAGTATCAGGCTGTTTTGAGTACAATGGCCTTGTAGTATAACTTGATATCAGGAAGTGTGATACCTCTCACTTTATTCTTCTTTTTTAAGATTGCTGAGGCTATTCGTGTTCTTTTTTGGTTTCATATAAATTTTTGGAATATGTGATCTATATCTTTGAAGTATGTCATTGGTATTTTAATTGGTATTGCGTTGAATTTATAGATTGCTTTGGGTAATATAGACATTTTAATGATGTTTATTCTTCCTAACCATAAGCACGGTATATGCTTCCACTTGTTTGTATCTTCCTTGATTTCTTTTATCAATGCTTTGTAATTTTCCGAGTACAAGTCTTTAGTCTCCTTGGTTAAGTTTACTCCTAGGTACTTTATTTTTTTGGTTGTAATTGTGAAGGGGATTGATTCCTTAATTTCTCTTTCTGACTGTTCATTGTTGGCGTATAAAAATGCCTCTGTTCTGAGTATAGATTTTATATCCTGCCACTTTGCTGAATTCATTTATCAGGTCCAGTATAGTTTTTTGACTGAGACTTTAGGGTTTTCTATATACAATATCATATCATCTGCAAATAATGATAGTTTTACTTCTTCTTTTCCAACTTGAATGCCTTTTATTTCTTCTTCTTGTCTGATTGCTGTGGCTAGGACTTCCAGGACTATGTTAAATAAGAGTGGTGAAAGGGGGCACCCCTGCCTTGTTCCTGATCTTAAGGGGATTGCTTTTAATTTTTGCCCATTGAGTATGATGTTGGCTGTGGGTTTCTTATAGATGGCTTTTATCATGTTGAGGTATGTTCCCTGTATTCCCACTTTGCTGAGAGTTTTGACCATAAATGGGTGCTGGATTTTATCAAATGCTTTTTCTGCATCTATTGAAATTATCATATGGTTTTTCTCCTTCTTTTTGTTTATGTGATGAATCACATTGATTGATTTACGAATATTGTACCAGCCTTGCCTCCCCAAAATAAATCCCACTTGATCATGGTGTATGATTTTTTCCATATATCGTTGGATCCGGTTTGCTAATATTTTGTTGAGGATTTTAGCATCTATATTCATCAGAGATATTGGCCTATAATTTTCTTTCTTTGTGTTGTCTTTGCCTGGTTTTAGAATCAGAATTATGCTCGCCTCATAAAAGGAGCTTGGAAGTCTTCCTTCCTCTTGAATTTTTTGAAACAGTTTGAAAAGGATAGGAGTTAGTTCTTCTTTGAATATTTGGTAGAATTCAGTTGTGAAGCCATCAGGCCCCGGACTTTTCTTTGTTGGGAGTTTTTTGATAACTGTTTCGATCTCATTTGGTGTAATCGGTCTGTTTAGGTTTTCTGATTCTTCCAGATTGATTTTTGGAAGATTGTATGTTTCAAGGAATTTGTCCATTTCATCTAGGTTGTCTAGTTTTTTGGCATACAGTTCTTCATAGTATTTTCTTACAATATTTTGTATTTCTGTTGTGTCAGTTGTTATTTCTCCACTCTCATTTCTAATTTTATTTATTTGAGTCCTCTATCTTTTTCTTGGTGATTCTAGTTAAAGGTTCATCAATCTTGTTTACCTTTTCAAAGAACCAGCCCCTGGTTTCATTGATCCTCTGTATTGTTTCTTTAGCCTCTATGTCATTTATTTCTGCTCTGATCTTTATTATTTCCTTCCTTCTACTACATTTGGGCTTTACTGGCTGTTCTTTTTCTAGTTCTTTTAGATGCAGGGTTAGGTTGTTTATTTGAGCTTTTTTTTTATTTTATTTTTTCTTTATTTTTTTATTTATTCATTTTAGACAGGAGAGGGTTAGACAGGAGAGGGAGAGACAGAGAGAGAGGAGAGACAGAGAGAGAGAAGGGGGGAGGAGCTGGAAGCATCAACTCCCATATGTGCCTTGACCAGGCAAGCCCAGGGTTTCGAACCGGCAACCTCAGCATTTCTAGGTCGATGCTTTATCCACTGCACCACCACAGGTCAGGCCTATTTGAGCTTTTTCTAGCTTTTTAAAGTGTGCCTGTAGTGCTATGAACTTCCCTCTCAAGACTGCTTTTGCTGTATCCCATAAATTTTGAGTTGTTGTATGCTCATTGTCATTCGTTTCTAAGAATTTTTTTATTTCTTCTTTGATCTCATTCTTAATCCATTTGTTATTTAACAACCTGCTATTTAGTTTCCATGTGTTTGAGAAGTTTTGAGCTTTTCTGTTGTGGTTCATTTCTAGTTTCATGCCGCTGTTATCGGAGAAAGTGCTTGATATGATTTCAGTCTTCTTAAATTTGTTGAGAGCACTTTTGTGCCCTAACATGTGGTCTATCCTAGAGAATGTACTATGAGCACTTGAAAAGAATGTATATTCTGCTGCTTTAGGGTGAAAGGTTCTGAACATATCTATTAAATCGAGTTGATCTAGTGTGTCCAATAAGTCTGCTGTTTCTTTGTTAATTTTCTTTCTTGAGGATCTATCTAGTGATGTTAGTGGGGTATTGAAATCCCCTACTATTATAGTATTGCTGTTGATTTTGCCCTTTAAATCCATGAAAGCCTGCTTTATATATTTAGGTGCTTCTATATTAGGTGCATAGATATTTATAATAGTTATATCTTCCTGTTGGATTACTCCCTTTATCATTATGTAGTGGCCTTCTTTATCTCTTACTATATCCTTTGTTTTAAAGTCCAATTTGTCTGATATAAGTATTGCTACCCCAGCTTTTTTTTCATTTCCATTTGCATGAAATGTTTTTTTCCATCCTTTTACCTTCCATCTATGTGTATCTTTTGTTCTAAGGTGTGTCTCTTGTAGACAGCATATGTACGGGTCCTGTTTTCTTATCCACGCAGCTACCCTATGTCTTTTGATTGGATCATTTAATCCATTTACATTTATGGTTATTATTGATATGTAGTTGTTTATTGCCATTTTATTCTTTAAAGCTGTATTCCTTTTTTGCTATATTCTTTTCCCACTTTGATCTGTTTACAACAGGCCCCTTAACATTTCCTGAAGCATTGGTTTGGTTGTAATGAATTCCTTGAGTTGTTTTTTGTCTGGGAAGCTTTTTATTTCTCCTTAGATTTTAAATGATAGCCTTGCTGGATAGAGTAGTCTTGGTTGTAGGTTCTTGTTCTGCATTACTTTAAATATTTCTTGCCATTCCCTTCTGGCCTCAAGTGTTTTTGTTGAGAAGTCGGATGTCATCCTTATGGGTGCTCCTTTGTAGGTGATAGCTTTTTTTTCTCTTGCAGTTTTTAATATTTCTCTTTATCGCTTAGCTTTGGTATTTTAATTATGATGTGTCTTGGTGTAGGTTTCTTTGGGTTTCTCTTTAATGGAGTCCTCTGTGCTTCTTGAACTTGTGAGAGTTTCTCCTGCATTAATTTAGGAAAGTTTTCAGCTATGATATGATTGAACAAAGTCTCTATCCCTTATTCTTTTTCTTCTTCTTCAGGAACCCCTATGATGCAGATGTTATTTCTCTTCATGTTGTCACAGAGCTCTCTAAGAGTTTCCTCAGACTTTTTGAGTCTCTTTTCTTTTTTCTTCTCTGCTTTCATGCCTTCATTCCAGTTGTCCTCCAACTCGCTGATTCGATCCTCGGCTCTGTCTGTCCTGTTTTTAACTCCTTCCATTGTGGTCTTTATTCCTTATATTGTATTTGTCATCTCCGACTGATTCATTTTTATACTTGCTATTTCTTTATTTAGGTGTTCATAATGACCATCCATTGTTGTTCTAAGATCCCTAAGCATCCTTATAATCATTATTTTGAACTCCGCATCTGGAAGTTTGATTATTTCCATATCACTCAGTTCATCTCCTGAAGGTTTCATTTGGATTGCACTTTTTTGTCTTCTCATTGTCTGTGTTTTGTTTGTAGAGTTGTTTGAGTCTAGGGTTGGTGCTGTCTGCCTCCGGTTTTCAGTTGTGTTATTTCTAGGTCTTCTTGGGTTGGAATCAGCTATTATTTGTAATCCACTTTAGGATTTGGGCATCTTTGAAGTCTTGATTTGTTTGTTTTCTTAACAGTTGATAGTCTTGTTTACTGATCTCAGCAGGGGGCTTCCTTGAAACTGTATCCACGAATGCGGTGGGTGTAACCTGAGACTCTGAAGGCCTCTTCCACCAACTAATCTCTCTGGGGGCAGGGTGTTTTCTCATCTTCAGTAGGGGGAGGTATATCTCTGATCTCCATGGAGACCTGAGTTACTGCCCCTCCTCCCCACTTCTTGTTTTCAGCTGTGTCTTGTTGCGCTGATTAGAGCTGGAGAGATGTCTGGAGATCTCTGATCTGGAAGTAATTCAGTACTCTTTTGTGGGGATCAGTCCCTCCCCCATCTATGGCCGCCTCCAGCACGAATGAGTCAGCTTTTTTTAGATCTTCTCCTGCATTCCTTAGCCTCTCACAGTCTGTCCCTCTCTCTTTCCTTTCCACTTGGGAGATAAGCTGGTCTTTTCAACACACCTCGCTCCCTGGTCACCAGGCAAGTGGCTGTGAGCAGTATTTTCTGCTCTTTTCCCTGGGGTGAGATCCCCTCTGGCCTCTCAGCCTCACCCCCACCCTCTGTTCCAGTAAGCAGGGGAGATTCAGGCGCTCCCTACCAGGTTTGTTGTGGCTTCTTCTTTGCTCCTCAGTTTTTGAGATCTGTTCTTGTAGTCCAGAGTTGGTTTTTCATGCTGATTTTTCCTAAGTCAATTTGTATTCCAGTTTGGTGGTGAGAGCGGGGTGTCTGTGCGTCCGCCTACTCCGCTGCCATCTTCAGGTCCCATAAATCTTTTTTTTTTTGATGCTTGTTTAGTTACTGACATTCTTTTGTTAACATTATAATTTATACTGAATCTGATTATTATATGAATTTGGATTTATTAGGCATATTTTTTGAAATAAAATATGTCGGAAGCATGTTAGATTTATTTCCTACATGTATCAGCATGGCCTTCCATTGTATATATACATTTATATATGTCTAATTCCAATACTAAGACTGCCTAATAAGATGGTATATAGAATGTGCTTAGCAACTGTAAGTATAGACCATGGTAAAAATGTCCAGTAACTAGGAATGTTTAGTTTCATATTGTCATTCTGTCAATGAACAAGAGGCTAATTTTAAGTCATCTTTATTTTCTATTTAAAAATATTTTTTGTAATTTTTCAAATACAGGTGAGATATACTATTATATTAGTTTTATGTGTACAATATAGAGGTTAGACATTTGTATAACTTACAACCTGATCATCCTGATATGCCAAGTACCCATTTGACACCATCCACAGATATATTTTAGAATATAGAATATATTCATTATAATAAATTATATATATATGTATTGGGTGAAAACCTAATCTGACTTTTCTTTTCCTGGCAGCAACTTGAATTGGTGGAACCAAGTGGCTGGATTCACGTTCCCTTAACTGATAATCATAAGAAGCCAACTCGCACATTCATGATACAGATTGCTGTTCTAGCCAATCACCAAAATGGAAGAGACACCCACATGAGACAAATTAAAATATATACACCAGTGGAAGAGAGCTCCATTGGGAAATTTCCTAGATGTACAACCATTGATTTCATGATGTATCGTTCAATAAGGTGACCTGGAAACAGAACAGAAGTCATTAACTATGTCTTTGTTTTCTCTAGGCAGTAAACGTTATACCTGGTATCTTTATTGAAAAAGCATCAGTTATAGTTATTTTACAATTTCTGTATTATAATCGTTATAGCTTTAAAAATTTTGGATTATACCATTTTTATTTTTTAACATATAATAAAGCTCACATATTTTGCATTATTAAAAATGGATTTAAAGCCAATCATAAAACTTTTCTTATACCAAGAGAAAACCAGTTGAACTGAACATTTTAAGATACAAATAACTTTTTACTAACCAGGTGGTTATTTCATATAGTGATCATGCATTAGAGTCATGATTTACTGCATGTTTGAGAACAAGCCTATGTTTTATCAATAAATATTATCTTTAATAAGCCAAAATTACTCTCTTTTTTCTAGCCAGAGGAAGCTTATTCTGTAAATACTGGACCTTTTTATAAAGTGTCAAAATAAGTTCAGCATTAGGTATTCAGTGTGAACCATTCTTATTTGGGGAATATAGCTAACTGTGTCGTCATCTTTTCTGTGAAATACTCTGACCGTAGAGTTGTGTTTTCTGTATTCTGATACCAAATCAGAGATCGCCAGGGTAAGCTGCTATTGATCCTAATTCTAGTGTTGCTTTGGAAGAATTAGTCTCAAATTTGTGTCTGACACTGAAGCATTCCTGAGGGATAAATTGTCTCATGACAAATTTTGAATGTATATTATTTTTCATATATAAAAAGATATGGAAGGAACTTAAATGTATTTTATTTCCATGCATAGGTTAGAAGGAAGAGGAGATTTGATTATGCATACCACTCTCCCCCCATTTCTGTTACTTTTGGGGAGGGTGTTCTTCTAACCACAGAGCTTCCCCAGATTGGCTCCTGCTTGGGAAGATTCCTTGGTGGTTCTGGCATTACTGGAGAGACTGAAATCTTAAGTAGTCAAGTTTGAAAAATAATTCCGTGTTTGCTTTCTTCTGGCAGAGAGTACTAATTTACATGGCTACTATAAAGGTTTTACTTTTTCACTCAGCTGAATCTCTGTTGTCCCTTCTATGAGTTTCACAGGGTTTTGTTGTGTGCATTCTGTTATCTTTGAAAAAAACATGGTAGGTGATCTATAGAGTCACCAAACAGTCTGTAACCAAAACTCATTTGAAGTTGGCAGCTAGTCCCAGTATCACTGTGGGGTGCGGAAAAGCAGGAGAGAAGGATGAAAGAAAAACACAGGAATAGGAATGAAAACAAAGGAGAGAATTAAGGAAATTAGAGTAGCAGTATACAATAGGCTTTATTTAGATGTTTTGCTTTATTTAGTCTGATAAGAAAAAATTCATGTAAACGACAGGGTCTCTTTGTTTAAGAGACAGATAAATCTAATAAAAAACACAGAAGGATTTATTAGTAATAATGTTACTACTTGCTAACCGCTTTAGAAAAATCTGCTTCCAAGAAAAAAAATAAGGAAAACTAATTATCCTTTACAGGATCCAGTCTGTTGTCTCCTACTACTATTTTACAAAGGGACTCCTAAACTTAGGAGGAATTAAGAAGAATGTTGAGAAAATGAGGATATTTTCTACTTCTACTTACTTTTCATGTTTTTCATATGCCAGCTGCTGACCACCTTACTAGGCATGAAAAAACTTGGTACCTGAGGATTACAGAGATAATGCTTGCCCTTATTTTTTTTCTCTTATTTTTTTTTCTTTTCTATTATTTTTTTTTACAGGGACAGAGAGAGAGTCAGAGAGAGGGATAGACAGGGACAGACAGACAGGAATTTAGAGAGATGAGAAGCATCAATCATGAGTTTTTCGTTGCAAGACCTTAGTTGTTCATTGATTGCTTTCTCATATGTGCCTTGACCGCGGGTCTTCAGCAGACCGAGTAACCCCTTGCTCGAGCCAGCGACCTTGGGTCCAAGCTGGTGAGCTTTTGCTCAAACCAGGTGAACCCGCGCTCAAGCTGGCGACCTCGGGGTCTCGAACCTGGGCCCTCTGCATCCCAGTCCGACACTCTATCCACTGCGCCACCTCCTGGTCAGGCAATGCTTGCCCTTATTATTAGTATTAAAGTACAGATAGGCCATGTATTGTAATAACAAAATATAATTATCTAAGGCAGTTCCATTTCTCTTTTAAAAGTGAACAATAGCTCTCTGACAAAGGATTTGTATCTAGAGTAAAGAACTCTTACAACTCAGCGGTAAGACAGTCCAACTAAAAGTGACCAAAAGATTTGAACAGTCACTTCACTAAGGAAGACATACAACTTGTAAATAAGTATATGAATAGATGCAGAACTTCATTGGACATTAGTGAAATGCAGATTAAAACCAAATTGGGATACCGGTTCACAGGTACTAAAAGGGCTACAATTAAAAAGTCAATTGCAAGGGTTAGCAAGCTATGGAAGAACTGGACCTCACACTGCTAGTGAGGATGTAATTAATGTATAGCCTCTTTGAAAATAGGTTGGTAATTTCTTAAAAGGTTAAACATACACCTAATTATATGACCCAGCCATTCCATTCTTAGGCATTACCCAAGAAAAATAAGGCATATGTTTATACAAAGACTTTTACATGAATGTTCATAGCAGCATTATTTGTAATATCCCAAAAATAAAAACAGCCTAAATATTGATTAACAGGAGAATGTAAACATTGTGGTATACCATATAGTAGAATACTACTGAGCAATAAAAATGAACAATTAATACATGCAACAACGTGAATATTTCTAAAATTTTCTAAAATTTATTTATTGATTTTTAGAGAGAAAGAAGAAGAAAGAGAAAGAGAGAAACATCAATTTGTTGTTCCACTTATTTATGCATTCGTTGGTTGATTCTGTGTGCCCTGACTAGGGATTGAACCTGCAACCTTGGCATATTGGAATGATGTTCTAACCAACTGAACTATACCCTGTCAGGGCAATTTATTTATTAATAAATAGGATTTGAGAATCAAAAACTAAGATTAAAAGGCATTTTAATAGTTAATAACAACAGCAAATTCACCAATTCATTTGTAACAAGTATACATTTTTTAGTATTAAACTGTGCAGTTAAAAGGCTTTAATTTTTAAATTTCACATGTAATCTAAGTATAAAACACTTTTAAAATCAGTTTTATTAGCTGAGGCAGTAAAGTCACAAGAAACTGTATAAAACTGGAATTTTAAAACAGCAGTTTATTGAACACTAATAAATACACAACTTTTGAATTAGATGTAATCAGGAAACCAAGATAAGTCTGATGTGGACCTTGCTTTCCACTTACTTACAGCCAGCCTGCTAGGGGATATAATAGTCCTCTAAACCAGCAGTTCTCAGCCTTTTTACACTTGGGGACTGATGAAAATAGAATTATTTCCGGGCTGCTAAGGCAGAAATCGCCCTGAGCATGAGCAAATTGGACTAAGATCATTGGGTCTGTAATCTTCATACAACATCCGGCGGTTCACTGTTTCGCAGACCGGCAGGAAATTTCTGGCCAACCAGTCCGTGAACTGGCAGTTGAAAAACACTGTAACAACCAAATCAGAAATGAGTGTGGTAACATCTCTAATTGATGAATGAGAGGGGAAGAGAGTTGACTTCTTGTTCAGGAAATTAGAGGTGAAGCGAAATAAGATATTGTGGAGGAGGTAGAATTTTGGAAATACTCTTTGTAATATCAGCTAGTTATTCACTTTTAAAGCCTGTTTTTGAATCCAGACTGTCATTGTGTGTGTATAAGTAACAAGAACTAATTTAAAACCCATGATCTGTGTGTTTGAAATGAAGTGAGTTTTTTGCACATTTACTTTTGTTTGGAAGATGACTCTTGTTTGGAAGGTTCCAACAATTAAAACAGACATATCTTGAAAAATAATTTAGACACAATGCTTCCTGTTCTTTTAGCCATTATGACTACTAATTTAATACAGATGAATATACTTATAGTATAAATTTAATGAGTATAAAATTTTATGAGTCAAATACAAGTATTTAATGTTATTAGTGTTTTAGAAAATTGTTACTCCTCTAAACTTCTTAATAAAATGTCAGCTTATGTATTGTTTTTTATTGAATTCTTGGTTATTTAGTTTATTTCATCAATTACCTTTAAAATGATAAAATTTGCAAAATGTGTTGCATTAAAATATTAGGGAAAATAATGCTTTGTGGTTGTGATTATGTGTGGGCACTTTTGCTTTTTGCATTTTTTATGCCAAGATTTCTTCTGCCCATGTCGTTTCGGCATTCCCCACTTCTGCTATGACTCCCTCCAGCAGTAATTTTCAGCCACTGTGCCGGAAGAATTTCTAACACATGCAATACCTGACTATTCAGTCAGGGGCACTGACCTCTTCTCCCTTAGATTGTCAAATAAAAAAATGACAACAGTCAACACAACAATAGCCCTCTGGTGTGAATAAATCAAAATTAGACCTTTTTTTTTTTTGTCAGATCAGCAAAAGATACAGTATATTTTTTGGTGTGTCACAGAATTTTAGTTAGTTTATGTGTGCCATGAGATGAAAAAGGTTGAAAATCACTGTTCTAGATTTTGGTGTTTGGAAATTCTGTGCCTCTTGGTCCGCTATTTAGTCATGACTGTTTTTGTGCAAGGAGAGGAAGATGATGAAGAAGAAATTCTTAGGGATTAGTTTATTAATTGTCCATGGTAACAATTTATTAATATTACCAGGACAAATCTAAAGGCTAATTAGACTTCCCTCAACTATAAATCTAAGAAAATGTCCATAATTAGTGGCAATTTTATATGAAAAGTTAAAATTATTTTTTACTAGTAAAGTACTATCTATGTTTCAATTTTATCTGAAAGTACTTTTTTGTAATATGAAAAATTACAGTTTTGTTTTTTTGTTTTTGACAGAATCAGAGAGCAGAACAGATAGGGACAGACAGACAGGAAGGTAGGGAGATGAGAAGTATCAATTCTTCGTTAAGGCATCTTAGTTGTTCATTGATTGCTTGTTCATTGACTGCTTTCTCATGTGTCTTGACTGGGGGGCTACAGCAGAGTGAGTGACCCCTTGCTCAAGCCAGCAACCTTGGGCTCAAGCCAGTGGCCTTGGGCTTCAAGCCAGTGACCATGGGGTCATGTCTATTATCCCATGCTCAAGCCAGTGGCCCTGCACTCAAGCTTGTAAGCCTGCGCTCAAGCCAGAAATCTTGGGGTTTAGAACCTGGGTCCTCCGCATCCCAGACCGACACTCCATTTACTGCACCACCACCTGGTCAAGCAAAGTTACAGTTTTCTTATTCCACCACCTTTATCTGCTGTCCTTTCTGGTTAGTGGAAACAAGTTGCTATTGCGAACATAAGCAAAATTACAAGTGAACCAATTTTAGGAGAGTTCTACCTACTTACAAAACCTGTTCCTCAGTGAATTTTTTGTTTCAGAAAATGGTATTTCACACTATGTATTATTGCAGCTCTAGAGCGTTTACCCTTGGAGCCATTTTAATTACTGCGTTTGCAACTGGCAGCTTTGCAGTGGGTCCGTTCAGTGATCACCGTAAGATGTTCTTCCACGAGGCGTTTGCTTTTCCCATGTTGAGAGCAAATTACAATTCTCCCCCTGTGGTCCTGGAAGGAACTCCCTGCACTGTTTTTATAGACTTTATTCTGAGACCAGCTCTCCTCTTTACCCTGGCATTCATCTGTAGCTGGACATCCAGATTTTAACAGATCATTTCCTGTCGTTACACAGCAGTATCAAAATACTGATCATTTACCAAGAAGCAAAGTGTCCAAAGGACTGAAGCAGAGAGTTCATCCAGCTGTTTGTTTTCAACTGTTAAAATTTATAAGAATCACATGTTAGGTGGATATGAAGACAAGTGAACTTGAGGATTGTCTCAATATAAGGAGATTGAATGATAATGATCTATTAAACTATTGTTAAAACATAGGTGTTTACCAAAGACCAAGCAAAGGAGTTTACTATTTATTTTAAAATAGTGCTTATTTTTTAAGGTAGCAGCTAATAGGAGAGGAACGTATTCTTCAAAAGTTTTCTTTCATTTGTTTTTGTTAAGTCATCTGAGCTGTTTCAAAGAAAAAAATTCGTTATTTTTTCTTGAAATTGTTGATATTTTAACTGGTGTAATTTTTATTCCTGTCAACTTTTCATACTCAGTAACCCCGAGTCCTGCAGATTTCACCTTAATGATCACTTTTAGTTTCACCCTGGTAACATCATTCTAAGACAGTGTGGTAGTCAATCTGGTCCCTACCTCCCACTAGTGGGCATTCCAGCTTTCATGGTGGGGGGTAGCAGAGCAACCAAAGTATAAATAAAAAGATAGATTTAACTATAGTAAGTTGTTTTATAAAGATTTATTCTGCCAAACAGCAAAAATTCGACATAAAGTACTTGGTTAGTAATGATTATTATATGCTTTCACTTGCTGTAACTCTGCTTTATAAATTTTATAAAGTAAAGTTACTTCCCTGCTTTATAAATCACCATTACTATGGAACTGGTGGGCGGTTAGAAAATTTTACTACTAACAGAGATACAAAAGTGGGCAGTAGGTATAAAAAGGTTGACTACCCCTATTCTAGGCCAATGGCAGGAAGCCCCCAGTTGGACCATTGGTCTTTAGTTTATGCTAAAAAAGAAGTATCTGAACAATGTTTCATCTTACGTCTTCCTGTAAATATAGGTATTGATTCCATGTCACCTATAGATATTTACCAAACGTATGAACCCCAAGTCTGTCAGCACCCCATGCCTCTCACCTGCCTCTTTTATAACTGTTTTTTTTTTTTTCTTAATTCTTCTCAGGCTTTTTTGCTCTAGCCAAGAAAATATGCTTGTCTGTTTTATGCACCTTTATTCATATATTTTTACTTTTATATATGTAACATCTAATGGTGTTTAATCTTGTCACTGTTCAACTAACCGATATGGCTTTCCCAAGTAGAAACTAGCTCAAAAATCACTCTTGAATACCTACCTGATCTTAGTCCTGTAAATTTTTATTCCTTTTTAAAAGCTTTATTGATTGATTTGAGAGAGAATAAGGAAAGGCAGAGAGAGAGAGAGAGAGAGAGAAACATTGATTTGTTGTTCCACTTATTTTTGCATTCATTAGTTGATTCTTGTATGTGCCTTGACCAGGGATTGAACCCGCAACCTTGGTGTATCAGGTTGACACTCTTAACTGAGTTACCCAGCCAGGGCTCCTCCTTTTATTCTAAATCCCCTCAGCATTTTTGTAATCTGCCAGTAGTATATTAACATACAAATATTATACTGTGTATATTGCTAACTCTTGAAGACAAGAAATCAGTCTTATTTATCTTCTACATTGGCATGATTACAATTCTCAACACAATTAGTAGTCACACAGTAAATATGCATTGCTTTAAGCAAGATCTTGCATTGACATACTTTCACATATTTTATCTCATTTTCATAAATCACTGTGTCGGTTACATTTATCTGTGAATAATAGAAATCCCTACCACAATGACAAGTAAGTTTTTCTATTTCTTGTGTATTCAGAGGTTTGGAAGCCCATGGTTGCTTCATTGGCCCAGGCAGCTTCATTACAGGCTCTCGGAGACATTTTAAGTCATCTCTCATGGTCACAAGACAGTTGCTGTGGTCCCAGCTTGACCCTTGAGAGAGAAGGAAGAAGGACAGCCCTGTCTTCCTTTATCAGGAAGGGAAGAGGCCCTGGAAGTCTTCAGCATGCTTGTATCTCATTGGTCAGAACTAGGTCACATGGACATCTATGCCCAAAAGGGAGGAAGGTTTGTCTGGGAAAGCAGGGAGTAGATTGTTGACTTAGGCAAATACTCTTTTCTAGGGTAAACACATCATCTCTCTTCAAAAAATAAAAAATAAATATATAAATATGAAACAGCATTCTCTATGCACAGAGGAAGGGAGGCTAGATATTAGATAGACAATATACAGTATCTGCCACACATAACGTTTCTAAGCCTCAGCAGCCTCACCTGCAAACTGGAACTACTAATAGTAAGTACACCTCAGAGGATAACGGGAGATAATAAGAGCAAGCACCTGGTCCAGTGCCTGGCAAATAGCAAGTATTCAACAAAGAGTAGCTGGTATTAGAGTTATTGTTCTTAGGTTCATGTAGTTTGATCTGAGATCTTTTGGGGGAAGAAATGGCTGTTTTTCTCTCTTCCCTCATGAGTCTGAAACACTGCATGTATGGCAACCTTGGAAGCCCCTTTTCAGTGTCTGTATTTTATCATCTGTTGTATACTGGCACCTCACTATAATAGCAATCAAGTAGAATTTTACCACACAATCTAGGGATTTCTAAATTCTGCAAATTCTGTTAGAAGGTATGGGGGCCAGATCAAATATATTATTTTATCCTTTTGAGCCCATGCAAAATACTGAAAATCTATTTCTTGCATTTTTTAAGCTTACCAAAAAAGAAAAGATGACTAGTAAAACTTTCTAATGTTGTGACCCTGGCCTGTTGGCTCAGTGGTAGAGCGTTGGCCCGGCCTATGGATGTCCCAGGTTTAATTCCCCGTCAGTTCACACAGGAGAAGCAGCCATCTGCTTTCCATCCCTCCCTCTCTCTTTTCTCTCTCTCTCTTCCTCTCCCACAGCCATGGCTTGATTGGAGCAAGTTGGCCCCAGGCACTGAGGATGGCTCCATGGCCTTGCTTCAGGCGCTAAAATAGCTTGGTTGCCCCAGATGGGCAGAGCATCGCCAGATAGGGGGCTTGCCGGGTTGATCCGGTTGGGCCATATGCAGGAGTCTGTCACCCTGCCTCCCTGCTTCTCACTTAAGAAAAATAAAAACAAACAAACAAAAACTTTCTAATGTTGCAAGTTGGCAGAGATGCTGAGCATCCCTTTAAGTTCTCTAAGACACAGGCTCATTCCCGGAAGTAGTAAATGGGGATCACACTCCTCTGACCACACCTAACTGCTCTGAGCCATTCTGAGACCCATTCTTACTTCTGATTCTGGTTCTGAATCCCTCAGCTTCTGGTAGCTACGGCTGGCTTCTGCCCTTCCTTAGCCCTTTGGGATTTCAAGATAAGCACTATTTTTCTAGCTCCAAACTTGTCTCCTCTCAATGTGTTCTCTCAGGCCACAGTGGGGGAGTTTTCTCTATTTTGATCAACTGAGGAGAAGTCCTTATTCTAGATTATCTCTAACAACATGAGATAACATAACTGATCATGTTGGTAACACTGTGCTGGTGAAGAAACGTAACTACAGTTGGGCATATAACATTTACTGAGGCTGGAAGGCATGCAATGCATTTTATAAAGATTTACTTAGGACGGAATAATCCATAGTGCCACTTTTTAATTATTAAGGATACTTTTTTCTCAAATAATCAACATATGCTATTGAATGCCTTAACTCCTGTGTGGAATACAAATAAGCAGTAAATATGTTTCCTGTTAGAAAGATTTACAGTCTACCTGATGATGGCCAGGGACGCATAGAGACACTCTCACATACTCCATGTGAGGTGGTATTGAGGAAAAGAGATAATAGGTATTATTTTAATAGAGATAGATATCACCAATGCCCCAGGTAGTCAGTAAGGTTCTTATGGGAGAGACAGAAATTCACGTATCTAGTAGTATCTGAAGAGGCCTGCCTGGGTTCTGTACTAGTTGAGAAATAGTGAAGATGAAGGCAAAAATATCACCTTTCTTGATAAATAACAAGTCAACAGATGTGCTTTCAAATCTTAGCTAATTTGGGTTTCTAACAATGAATCTGAAGATTCATGTTGTAGTTGGTTGCACTAAATGGGACAGGAAGCTCCCTAGAAGGAGGAGGATGGAACTGAGCTGTATAGTCTCAACTCTTCTTTCGATGTTTACCAATGAGCTGTTTACTTCAAGGATGGAGCAGAGGGGTAGAGAGAGGCTCAGAGTAAAGGAGTTGAGTTTCCTTCCAGCTGCGAATCCTTGGGTGTAGGGAAGGAGTATGTGTATGTATGTATGCATATATATATATAATATATATATATATATTATATATAATTTTTTTCTCTTTTAGGTGAGAGGAGGGGAGATAATGAAGGGGAGATAATGAAGCAGACTTCTGCATGTGCACCAACTGGGTTCCACCCAGCAACCCTATTTGGGGCTGATGCTAGAGTACTGAGCTATTTTTTGCACCTAAGGCTGATACATTCCAATGGAGCTATCCTCAGTGCCCAGGGCCACACTTGAGCCAATTGAGCCACTGACTGTGGGAGAGGAAGAGGAAGAGAAAAAAAAAGAGGTAGGGGGGAAGAAGCAGATGGTTGCTTCTCCTGTTGAGCCCTGATTGGGAATCAAACCTGGGTTGTTCATACACTTGGCTGATGCTCTCTCCACTGAGCCACTAACCAGGGCCAAAGTTTGCCTATATTTTCACTGGTTCCAGAACAGTGAGCAGATTTAAATAGAGGTAAGGTTGGAGGCAAAGGTGGGGGTTTTAGGCATGGGAAAGCATACAGATTTGTGGAGGAGTGAGGAGGTCATATAGACTGTGGTACACAGGTGTTAAACATGAGCATGTAACATCCTTAAGTTACAGGATGGATGAAACACCTATCGCCATTCTAAGTTGAAAAGTAAACTATGAGATAAAAGCTATATCTTTTGAAACAATAATTTTGTGTGAATCAAAATATTTACTGAATATTTATCATATATAATTCTCTAAGATTAGACCTGTAGAAGGCTACCTGAAGGTTGCCTGAGGTAAAAAAAAAAAAAAAAAAAAAAAAAAAAAAATGGGTGGAAATGGAAATCTTTGCTTTTCCAAAGGGCATTCCTTAGAGCAGTGGTCCCCAACCCCTGGGCCACGGACCAGTACCAGTCTGTGGGCCATTTGGTACTGGTCCGCAGAGGAAGAATAAATAACTTACATTATTTCCATTTTATTTATATTTAAGTCTGAACGATGTTTTATTTTTAAAAAATGACCAGATTCCCTCTGTTACATCTTCTAAGACTCACTCTTGACGCTTGTCTTGGTCACGTGATACATTTATTCGTCCCACCCTAAAAGCCAGCCCGTGAAAATATTTTCTGACATTAAACCAGTCCGTGGCCCAAAAAAGGTTGGGGACCCTGCCTTAGAGTATGATGCTTGTGGAGTCAGAAATGTCCACCTCATTTGGATCCATTGTTCTAGGTTTCCTCCTTCCATTCCAGAGATTTAGATAATAGAGTTCTTAGAAAAATCCACTCATTCCTGACCTGTGGTAGCACAGTGGATAAAGCATTGACCTGAACGCTGAGGTTGCTGGTTTGAAACCCCTGGCTTACCTGGTCAAGGTACATCTGGGAGTTGATACTTCCTGCTCCTCTCCCCTTTTCTTTCTCTCCTCTCTAAAATGAATAAATAAAATCTAAAAAAAAAAAAAAATTGAAAAAAAAAAGGAAAAATCCACTTGTAAACAAGACCATCAGAAATCATGCACAGCTCCAAATAAGGCTCTCAAGTGGCCATTACAAAAATATTTGAGTTCTTGGAATATGGCAGGCTGTGTGTTTAAACAAAATCATCAGTAGTGGGAACACAGCTTGATTCCTTTGGGTCCAATTTGTGCTTGTCTTACATCTAATTACTTTTGGATTCAAATTAAGGGAGGCTTCATTTAAAACAGAAGAAGTTTCAAATACTTTGAAACAGTATTATTCATACTTTAATCCCTTTTTAAGATAATGTCAACTGAAGCATGAAATATACTAGTGATATGAAGAAACAATATAATGGAAGCACAATTTCTTGTTTTTTAATAAAAAGTAACCATTTTGCAGAGAGTCTTTGTGTGGCTAGTGAATATGAGAAGAGGAAATATGTTAATGGAAAGTGCCATGTGAAAATTTTTCTCTATTATTTGCATGTTAAAAGGAAGTAACTCAGTAGTATAGGAATTATATAAATATAAGCCCTGATCCTCTATCTACTGTAATCTTTGGCCAGTTTTGTCGGCCTTTTTTTTTTTGAAGTGTGTGTGTATGTGTGTGTGAAGCATAGTGTACGTGCAGTGAAATACATCAAGCACCATCTCAATTAATTAAGTCAGAATGGACACCCATGTCTGTGCCAAAGACTAGAACCGCTCAGGAGCCTGGAGGCCCTCTTTCTGTCCCATCTGAACCAGTCTTCTCTTCCTCCTCTCCGACGTTACCCTCTACCCGGAGTTAAATGGTATAGCTAAGTTTCACCTAGTATGTTTAATGCGTACTTTAAGAAGCATTTGATTTTTTTTTTATTAAACAAGAACATCAGAAAAGCAAACAACAAGTCAAAGAAAGTTGTTTGATTATGCAAATGAGATGCAAAACCAATTTTTATTTCATTGGTGAAAGTGCACTAGACAAAAGGCTGAACGTGCTGGAGTATCTATCTGCACGTTCCCTGATCCCCTCATTTTTGTGAGCGGGGTATTTTTCTTTGTGTTGGTTTTCTTGTACTTAGCGTGATTTTTTTTTTTTTTTTCTGAAGCTAGAAACCGGGAGAGACAGTCAGACAGACTCCCGCATGCGCCCGACCAGGATACACCCTGCACGCCCACCAAGGGGCGACGCTCTGCCCACCAGGGGGCGATGCTCTGCCGCGACCAGAGCCACTCTAGCGCCTGGGGCAGAGGCCAAAGAGCCATCCCCAGCGCCCGGGCCATCTTTGCTCCAATGGAGCCTGGGCTGCGGGAGGGGAAGAGACAGACAGAGAGGAAGGAGAGGGGGAGGGGTGGAGAAGCAGATGGGCGCTTCTCCTTTGTACCCTGGCCGGAAATCGAACCCTGGACTTCCACACGCCAGGCCGACGCTCTACCACTGAGCCAACCGGCCAGGGCTTAGCATGATTTTTGTAATATGTATCCATGTAGTTATAGTTTGTTTATTTTTACAGAAGTATATATAATAGTCTAGTATAAGAATATACCATAATTTTTTCATTCTGTTTTGGTTATTGGAATCAGTTTGAGAACCTTACAAATAATGCTGTTATGAAATTCTAGTACCTATGTTTTGACTCATTGCATGTGCATTTCTGTGAAATGTATATAGGAGCCCAATACCCCTCTCAAAGAGTCTATGTGCTCATGCTCTCTAGATAATGCCAGATCGCTCTCCAAAGGGGATGTGCCCATTCATGTTTCAGTTGCAGGATTTAAGAGTTGCTTTTGCTCCAAACACTCACTAGTCTTTAATGTTTTTGCTTTTTAATTTTAGCCGTTTTGATGACTGTAGTATTCTCTTACTGTAGTTTTAATTTTTCTTTTCTTAGTAACTAATGAGGTGAAGCCACTTTACATATATTTTTTAGAAATTTGGGTAACTATGAAGTATTGTGTGGTAGTCTTTTGTTCATTTAAAACATTTGTCTTCATTTCTTGTGTTGATTTGTAAAAGTGCTTCAGATATTCTGGATATAAACCCTTTGACAGTAATAAGTATTATAATCATCCCATGGTATCGTTGACCTTTTTATTCTCTTAAAGATTTTTTTTTTTAGTGAACAAAAATTATTTTTAATGTAAACCAATTTATGTAATCGTTTACATGATATTTAGTGTTATCTGTGTGCTAAGAAATCTTCATCCTTAACATCACGATGATACTCTCTTATCTTATAAAAACTTTATTTGCTTTGTTGTACCAGTTTTAGATCAACAATCCACCTTAAGTGGTAGGAGTTAAATTTCATTTTTTTCTTCTCTATATGAATATCTAATTTACCTATTTGTCGAAAACCTCTTTTTTCTGCACTCTGCAATGTCACCTTTGTTTTAAATCAAGTATCCATATGTGTGTGGTATGTGTTTGAGCTCTCTGCTCTATTCAGTCTGTCTGTTCTTGCATCAGGACCACACTGTCTTTATTTGTAATATGTTTTGACATCAGGTAGATCAAGTTCTGCCAGCTTGTTCTTTTTTAGAGTGTCTCAACTGTTCTTGGCCTTTTCCATTACTATATACATTTTAAATTCAGAGGATCAGGTTATACACACACCAAATAGAATTTTTATTGGGGTTGCCTTGAATATATAGATCGATTTGAGAACTGACCCTTTTATGGTATTGAGTCCTCTAATTTGCAGAATCTGGCATGTATTTGAGTCTTTAATGTCTTTTGATAATGCTTTATAGTTTCCTAGGGAGACATCTTGTACATCTTTTGTAGATTTATTCCTAAGAATGTGATATTTTTGATGCTATTATAAATGATACTTTTAAGAAGTTTGTTTTGGTTAGTTGAAGTAAAATTGATTTTTGTATCTTGATTTTATAAGTAGAGACTTTCTAACTTTTGTCCTAAATAGAATAATTTCTCTATAGATTCTTTTGGATTTCTTACATTTCTAAATGGTGGCAATTTTATTTCTTATTTTCTTTTCTTTATACTTTTTGTTTACTTTCTTTTTTCTCATTATACTAACTACAGCCTACAGTGATTTATAATATAGAAGCTGAGATGTTAAATTGAACATTGTTTCTGATCCCAATAAGAAAACTTTCAAAATTTTGCCATTTTGAATGTTTGTTTAGTTTGTTTGGGGGAATTAATAGAACTAATGCTAGTCCCTTCCATTTCTAGTTTACCAATTTTCTTTTGTTTTTAAATCTTGAATGAACATTGAATATATGTAATGCTCTTCTTGCATCTATTGAAATAACCATATGATTTTCTTCTTTATTATTAAATTGAATTATTTTGGTTGACTTTTTTTTTTTTTTTTTTTTTTTTGTATTTTTCTGAAGCTGGAAACGGGGAGAGACAGTCAGACAGACTCCCGCATGCGCCTGACCGGGATCCACCCGGCACGCCCACCAGGGGGCGATGTTCTGCCCCTCCGGGGCGTCGCTCTGCCGTGACCAGAGCCACTCTAGCGCCTGGGGCAGAGGCCAAGGAGCCATCCCCAGCGCCTGGGCCATCTTTGCTCCAATGGAGCCTTGGCTGCGGGAGGGGAAGAGAGAGACAGAGAGGAAGGGGGGGGTGGAGAAGCAAATGGGCGCTTCTCCTATGTGCCCTGGCCGGGAATCGAACCCAGGTCCCCCGCACGCCAGGCCGACGCTCTACCGCTGAGCCAACCGGCCAGGGCCTTGGTTGACTTTTGAATGTTAAATCAACATCATTCCTGGAACAAATCCAATTTGGTTATAGACATAATTCTTTTTTTTAATTAATAATTGGGTTTGGTTTGCTAAAAATCAGTTGAGGAATTTTTAAAATCTATGTGCACCATATGGTTTTTGCATCATGAGTGAGGTTGGCCTGTGACATTCCCTCTGTGCTGCCCTCGTCATGTTTTGGCAGTGGAACCACCTTGGTTTCATAAAATGAATGAGAAAGTTTTTGTTTTTATATTTCCTGGAAGAATTTGTGTGAGATTAGAGGAATTCCTTATTTAGAAGATTCACTGTGAAGACATAATTATAGGTTTGATTTCTAATTCTAAGCAGATGGCAAACTATTCAGATTTTTATACTTCTTTTGTAAGTTTTGGCAATTTGTGTTTTGTTGGGCGTTTATGCATTTCATCTACATTTAAAATTTTTTGGTATAAAATTATTCATATTATTATTTTATAATCTTTATAATGTCCATGGGATCTATAGTGTTAGATCTTCATCATTCCTGATATTAGCTATTCGTGATCTCCCCTTCCTCCTTCATTAGTCTCAGCAGAAACTTAGCAATTCTATCCGTCTTTTCTAAGAACCAACGTTTGGCTGTACTTATCCTCTCTGTTGCATATATTTGTTCTATTTCATTAATGTCTGCCATTTTAAATATTCTTTGGGCTTCATTTATCTTATTTTTCCGAGTTTTTGAAGTAAATCCTTACATTGATGGTTTTCAGCATTCTTTTTCTCTAAAATATGCACTTTTTAAAGTTGTAACTTTCCCTCTCAGCATGGCTCTGTTCATCTTATATGAGTTGATAACATTCATTATCATTTGGTTAGAATATTTTCTAATTTGTATTAGAATGTTTCTCTTTGACCTGTGGGTTATTTAGAAGGACATTTCTTCATTTTCTTTAGAAATATATGGGGATTTTCAAAGTATCCTTTCTTATTGATTCCCAGCATAATAACTCTGTGGACAGAGAATATTTTTTGAAATTTGTTGAAACTTTGCCCAGCATATGCTACATTTTTATTAATGTTTCATAAAAATTATATTTGTTCTGTAGTTTTTGGGTGCAGAGCTCCATATATATTAATTAGTTCAAATTTATTAATTGGGTCATTCCATATTTTATATCCAACTATTTTTTTTTGTCAGCTTGTTCTATCATTAATAAGTAAGTTGTATGAAAACCCTACACGTGATTGATGACTTTTCTACTTTTCCTTACAATTCTGTCAGTGTTCTGTTTATAGATATTTGGTGGCTATGTTTTTTTTGTTTTTTTTTTCTGAAGCTGGAAACGGGGAGGCAGTCAGACAGACTCCCGCATGCGCTCGACCGGGATCCACCCGGCACGCCCACCAGGGGGCCACGCTCTGCCCATCCGGGGCATCGCTCTGTCACAACCAGAGCCACTCTAGCGCCTGGGGCAGAGGCCACAGAGCCATCCTCAGCACCCGGCCATCTTTGCTCCAATGGAGCCTTGGCTGCGGGAGGGGAAGAGAGAGACAGAGAGGAAGGAGAGGGGGAGGGGTGGAGAAGCAGACGGGCGCCTCTCCTGTGTGCCCTGGCCAGGAATTGAACCCGGGACTTCCGCACGCCAGGCCGACAATCTACCACTGAGCCAACTGGCCAGGTCCGGTGGCTATGTTTTTAAGTACACACATCCACATTTAGAACTGTTACATCTTTCTGATGAATCAAACCACTCATGATGTATACTTCTTTGTCTTTAGTCATTTCTTTGGCCATAAAATCTACTTTTTTGAATTAACACAGCTATGCTAGTTTTCTTTTGATTAATGTTTCAATGTTATGTCTTTCTTTCTTCTTTTACTTTCCACCATTTTATATCCCTGTATTTCTCATATTTTCTATAAATAGAATATACAGTGGTCCCTCGTTTTTTGCGGGATTAGGTTCCTGAACCCCCCCGCAATCGGCAAAAATCTGCGGAATGGCGACCTTATATTTATTTTATTATTTATATATATATTACGGCTTTATAATCCCTCCCCACACTCTTGTGAACCTTTCCCACACTTATTTTGCTTATTTTACCGCAAAAATAATTAAAATAATAAATATATAAAATATCTATATACTGCGAAATCTGGCGATATAGCAAAATATCTGCAATACAAAATTAGATATAATACACAATTTAAAAATCCACGATACAGTGAGACTGCGAAAAGTGAACCGCGATATGGCGTGGGATGACTGTAAATGGGTTATGTGTTTTATTCAGTTTGAGCTCTGGGAGGAAGAACTTGATATGTGGCTTCTTTGGAAGATAACTGCTTCCCAAACCAATGCCAATAAACCTCTAAACCTCTGGGAGAAAGGTCAGAGAAATTTCAGGAAGATTGTTTCAGGCCAAATTTTGGAGGCTTTTTTTTTTTTTTTGGATTTTTCCGAAGTTAGAAGCAGGGAGGTAGTCAGACAGACTCCCACATGCGCTGGACCAGGATCCACCTGGCATGCCCACCAGGGGAGGATGCTCTGCCCATCTTGAGGGTTGCTCCATTGCAACCCGAGCCATTATAGCACCTGAGGTGGAGGCCATGGAGCCATCCTCAGTGCTCAGGCCAACTTTGCTCCAATGGAGCCTTGGCTGTGGGAGGAGAAGAGAGAGACAGAGAGGAAGGGGAAGGGGAAGGGTAGAGAAGCAGATGGGCGCTTCTCCTTTGTGCCCTGGTCAGGAATCGAACCCCGGACTTCCACATGCCGGGCTGATGCTCTACCACTGACCAACCGGCCAGGGCTGGGCTTTTTAATATCAAGGTAAAATGTTTGGCCTGTATCTTTTAGGAAACCCTTGAAGGGTTTTGAACAGGTAAGTGAGTGATATGTGTTTTCAGAAGGTTAAAGCGGTGAGATTCAACTGCAGCCAGAAGCACTGGAGGCCGGGAAGGCAGGTTCTGAAACCATCCTGGTGACGTGGCCTCTAGAACAACAGTCCAATATACAGGGTACGCATCCAGAAAATGTTTGATGACTGAATGAAAAACCCAGGACCAGAGAGGAATGTGGCAGTGGAAACGCCATAGAAATGGCTGGAAATATACAATACATAGAATTTATCTTCTGCTTATACGTGGCTGGGCAGAAAGTTTAAGTGTAGGTTCCAGATAATTAGCCAATCAGCCTTGAGCCCTTGCTGTCTATTATAAATAGATATTGATAAATCAGGGTGGGGCCTCAGAAGAATCAGGTAAAGAGACAATGGTGAATATATTAACGCATTACAAAGCGTTAAATGTAGGAAATATTTGAAAATGAGTGTAACATTTTTCTTCACCACCACCTCTCCCACATTTAGACTACAGTGTTAGCTTTGCTGTATAGACCAGCATCCTTCTGAGCTTATATAGGTAGTTGCTTGCTTTACATCCATGTTTTTGTGGGTCCTTTTGAAGAAGGACCCTCAGAGGAGGCCATGGTTTCCTCCTAGGGAAGGCTAACTGTTAAGTGCCTTCGCAACCTTATATTATTACACAGTGCCAAAGTCATTCAGTTGCTTCAATGGCAAATAATTTGATGTTTCCTTTTTCTGGGTTTACTCCCATCTTCCCTTCAAATGCAGTTAGTAATCTTTTCTTTTCTTTTTTTTTTTTTTTTTTCTTTTCATTTTTTCTGAAGCTGGAAACAGGGAGAGACAGTCTGACAGACTCCCGCATGCGCCCAACCGGGATCCACCCGGCACGCCCACCAGGGGCGACGCTCTGCCCACCTGGGGGCGATGCTCTGCCCATCCTGGGCGTCGCCATGTTGCGACCAGAGCCACTCTAGCGCCTGAGGCAGAGGCCACAGAGCCATCCTCAGCGCCCGGGCCATCTCTGCTCCAATGGAGCCTTGGCTGCGGGAGGGGAAGAGAGAGACAGAGAGGAAAGCGCGGCAGAGGGGTGGAGAAGCAAATGGGCGCTTCTCCTGTGTGCCCTGGCCGGGAATCGAACCCGGGTCCTCCGCACGCTAGGCCGACGCTCTACCGCTGAGCCAACCGGCCAGGGCTAGTAATCTTTTCTTTAAGAGCTGCTTATTCATTTTTCATTTCTGTGTCTTTTTTTTTTTTTTTTTTTTTCATTTTTCCGAAGCTGGAAACGGGGAGGCAGTCAGACAGACTCCCGCATGCGCCCGACCGGGATCCACCCGGCATGCCCACCAGGGGGCGATGCTCTGCCCCTCTGGGGTGTCGCTCTGTTGCATCCAGAGCCATTCTAGTGCCTGAGGCGAGGCCACAGAGCCATCCCCAGCGCCTGGGCCATCTTTGCTCCAATGGAGCCTCGGCTGCGGGAGGGGAAGAGAGAGACAGAGAGGAAGAAGAGGGGGAGGGGTGGAGAAGCAGATGGGCGCCTCTCCTGTGTGCCCTGGCCGGAAATTGAACCCTGGATTCCTGCACGCCAGGCCGACGCTCTACCGCTGAGCCAACCGGCCAGGGCAGTATGTCTTTTAAAGAATGTAGAATTTGTAGTAATCAGAATTTTAGACTAATAAATCAAAATATGTGATGATTCTATTAGTCATAAATTCATAGTAGTTTCCAGCAGATATTTCTATTGTGTTAATTTCTTGGGTGTTTCCATCTGCTGTTTTTGGCTGCTGAATCTACCTAGTACAGACTATTCTTTGTTCTGTTTTAAATCTTGGATTCTGAGCTCATCTTCAGTAGGGCTTTATCTATAAAATTCCTGGGCAGCCTGGATCAAGAATGTTCTTCCAAGATAGTTTTAGGTTTATTTTGTACACTCAGTGGGGATCCTTGGTTTAGGACTTAATTCTTTGTAATTTCTTGACTGTGGCTTCCTAGATCACACGTTTCATAAATTCAGTCCTCTGTGTTGTGTAGGCCATATCATGAATTCTCAAGGTATTTATTTTCTCCACTCAGAGCCCACGCTCAAATAAACCAGTTTCCCTATTGTCTACTGTCTTTTTTTGCTGGTGGGTTGTCCCCCCAACATACAACTGAGAGTTTAGTCCTTCCAGTTGTATGCTGGAATCTTAGTTTCAATTCTCCACCTTGCAAGAGCCAAGTTCTCATCTCTTATCCTTTGCATTCCTTTAAAACCAAGCTCCAAACTCTTAGATCACAACCCCTGCTCACCACCCACCAGGGAGGCAAACACAGGCTAGCCTGCTCTTTTGCTAGTCCAGTTTTTAGTTGCTTCATTATTCCTGGCACCTGGATATTTTTCTTTTATCTGAACGTAGCTGTGTGGGTTTTTTTTTTAAATTTGTGTGATTTGCCCCTGCATTTTTAGTTGATCTAGCAGGAGGGGTTTTTTTTTATTATTAATTTTAAAGGGGTGACATTGATAAATCGGTACATATGTTCAGAGAAAACAGCTCTAGGTTATTTTGCCATTTGCTTATTATGCTGCATTCCCATCAACCAGAGTCCAATTGTCTTCTGTCACCTTCTAACTGGTTTTCTTTGTGCCCCTCCCCTCCCTCATCTCCCTCCCTCTCCTCCCCCCACCCCGTAACCCCTACACTCTTGTCCATGTCTCTGAGTCTCATTTTTATGTCTCTCCTATGTATGGAATCATATAGTTCTTAGTTTTTCTGATTTACTTATTTCGCTCAGTATAATGTTATCAAGATTCATCCATGTTGTTGTAAATGATCCAATGTCATCATTTCTTATGGCTGAGTAGTATTCCATAGTATACATGTACCAAAGCTTTTGAATCCACTTGTCCTCTGACGGACACTTGGGCTGTTTCCAGATCTTCGCTATTGTGAACAATGCTGCCACAAACATGGGGCTGCATTTCTCCTTTTGAAGCCGTTCTATGGTGTTCTTGGGGTATATTCCTAAAAGTGGGATAGCTGGGTCAAAAGGCAGTTCGATTTTCAGTTTTTTGAGGAATCTCCATACTGTTTTCCACAGTGGCTGCACCAGTCTGCATTCCCACCAGCAGTGCAGGAGGGTTCTCTTTTCTCCACATCCTCGCCAGCACTTATTCTGTGTTGTTTTGTTGATGAGCGCCATTCTGGCTGGTGTGAGGTGATATCTCATTGTGGTTTTGATTTGCATTTCTCTAATGATTAGTGATGTTGAGCATTTTTTCATATGCCTATTGGCCATCTGTATGTCCTCTTTGGAGAAGTGCTATTCATTTCTTTTTCCCATTTTTTGATTGGATTGTTTGTCTTCCTGGTGTTGAGATTTACAAGTTCTTTATAAATTTTGTTAATAACCCCTTATCAGACGTATTGTCAAATATGTTCTCCCATTGTGTAGTTTGTCTTTTTATTCTGTTCTTATTGTCTTTAGCTGTGCAGAAGCTTTTTAGTTTGATATAGTCCCATTTGTTTATCCTGTCTTTTATTTCACTTCCCCGTGGAGATAAATCAGCAAATATATTGCTCCAAGAGATGTCGGAGAGCTTACTGCCTATATTTTCGTCTAGGATGCTTATGATTTCATGACGTACATTTAACTCTTTTATCCATTTTGAGTTTATTTTTGTGAGTGGTGTAAGCTGGTGATCTAGTTTCATTTTTTTGCAGATAGCTGTCCAATTTTCTTAACACCATTTGTTAAAGAGGCTGTCTTTACTCCATTGTATTTCCTTACCTCCTTTGTCAAATATCAGTTGTCCATAGAACTGTGGGTTTATTTCTGGGTTCTCTGTTCTGTTCCATTGATCTATATGCCTGTTCTTATGCCAGTACCAGGCTGTTTTGAGTACAATGGCCTTGTAGTATAACTTGATATCAGTAAGTGTGATACCTCCCACTCTCTTCTTTCTTTTCAAAATTGCTGAGGTTATTCTTGTTCTCTTTTGATTCCATATAAATTTTTTGGAATATGTGTTCTATATCTTTGAAGTAAGTCATTGGTATTTTAATTGGTATTGCATTGAATTTATAGATTGCTTTGGGTAATATAGACATTTTAATGATGTTTATTCTTCCTAACCATGAGCACAGTATATGGTTCCACTTATTTGTATCTTCCCTGATTTCTTTTATCAATGTTTTATAATTTTCCAAGTACAATGGAGGTTTTTTATGTATAGTCTGCATATTGCTGAAACTCAAGTCTTGAATTCTTTTCACATTTAGGCAGTTTTTTTTCTCCCCAGGTTTCTAAGTATCCTGGGCTTTTTAAAAGGACATTACATTCCACAGTTGGAGTGGCCTTAAAATTTCACATTTCTCCTCTTTTGATTTAATAGAAAAAAAGAGTGCTTAATTCTGATATCATTAGACCTTGCCACTTCATAAATTCTACTCAGAGGCACAAAGAGAATAATAATTAACTCTGAAATTCATAGAAGACACACCCTTTTATCTTGGCCTGAGGAAGTAGCCTTGATGATACATCATCCCAAGTGAGTAAGTAACATCAAATTTAGTATGATGATTACCTGAGGGTTCAGGGGAAGGAGGAATTGAGAAGTGGGGTCCTTGGAGAGGCAGATTTGTCATGTCTTATTTCTTAAGTAGCGTATACCCAGAAGTTTATTATATTCTCCACATTTTAAAAAAGTATCTGAAATAGTAAAAATGATTGTAATAGGAATTACTGTCATAATGATATGAATTATCATTCATAATTTCATATAACAGAAGACACACAGTCTTTCTCATTGTCATGTGCATTTAAGTGAAAAGATAATTTTCCATCCTAAAGAGGTAAAGGAGTAAGTTGTTATTTCAGCTACTGTTAAGATTTTGTTATTTCCATATTAGACTCTGTTTCCTCAGGCTTGTTAAAAATGTCCTAGTCCTGACCACAAACTCCAACCTATCCAGTGACCAGGCTATTTTTAACTTGGGGAGTAATTCTGGCATTGTCCAGAATAGCAACAGGTGAAATCTGAGTCATCTCTTGTGCTAAGAAGGTTTTTTTAAGTGTTTTTGCAATCACATTCTCAGCTGCTTTTCCCCCATGTCAGTCACAAGCATTGCTGTGTAGGGATCTCGTTCACGCGCATCTTTCCACACCGGAATGTGGAAGAGGGAGGAAGGGTTGGCGGGAGAGGGGCCGAGGCTCCCTCACGTGTTTACTGAGGCTGGTACTCAGTCTACTGGCCTTGCAAAGTCTGCCTCTTGTCCGCACTCAGCATGAAAGATAGTTAACATTTGCTGGGTGCTTTCTTTGTGCCAGTCATTATGATAAAGCATTCTTTATGTATTACCATATTTAATTCCTATAATATTCCTGTAATTATCATTATTCCCCTTTTAGAATTAGGGAAACAGTCTACTTTGCCTAAATTGCATAAGCACAGATGATTATGTTGCATATTTACGTCTAAGTAGCTCTGAAGTAACTGTATGTATGTATGTATCATATGTATGTATCATCTATCTATCTGTCACATCTTCTAGTATTGGATAGCACATAGAAATAATTTAATATTCCTTTAGCATCAGAAAGATTCATGTAGGTGTTATGAAATGTCGGATTTAACTGACTTCTCTTTGCAAACAGCAGAGAAGAGGAAAACACAGGGGATAGACATGCAGTCAGAGCAAACTGGGTCCTCAGGACACAGGAGTGGGTGGAGGGCAGAATACTTGTCAGAACGAGCTGCCCGAGGCAATGGTGGAATACCTACTGCTGTTGATGGTATGTGTGGATAAGATAGGTATGTGGCCTCTGGTTTTATGTTTTCTGTCATACCAGAGACTATTAAAAGGACAACGTTGTCCTGGGAGTCTCACCTTTGACCTAATCAGATAAAAACCTTCTCTCTCCACATCATTACTGTTAGTGGGTGGGGAGGGGGGGATGCGGGATGGGGACACTAAGATAAAGACATATGAAAAGTTGACCAGGCAAATTGTCCCCTCTTTCTTTAGAGATTACACCTGTTGCTTTTCAGAAAAAAAAAAGAGAGAGAGAGAGAAAGAAAGAAGAATAGGGAGGGATGGAGGGACAGAGGTGGAGTGGAGGAAAGATTGATTCAATATCAAGAAAAGTATTCACTTGTATTTCTTTCTGTGACTTCTCAGAGAAGATGCTTGCTTGACTGTTTTGTGAATTTACAACTTTGTTTGAAAATAAATCGATGTGCTTTAATTTAAACTGAGCCTTGTAAAGAGCAAGGAGTCTCTTTTCCCCAGTCTTTCTGGTGTACAGTTCTGTAATGCATCATCTATATATTGTCCTGTCTGTTCACCACCCCAATCCTCTGTCTTTTTTTAGAGAAACTCATGTTATCTCCAAACTGCATCTCAAGCTATTGTTTCTACTTCATAATGAGCTTGTGTTTAATTATTTCAACCTTGTATAAGTTGTTCTGGGCCTGGGGCACGTAGACATTTCGGGATCCTTCATTGGGTTAGCAATAAATCATAAATGAATTAGTATAATTCCATTAAAATTAAAATAATATTCATCTATCCTGTTTACCATTGCCATCTATATGTGGTCTAATCTAAATCCTACTACAATAATATAATAATTGTTAATAAATTAATAATAACATTGGTTCATAGGACCCAGGGGCATATGAGTAGAGGTGTGAGCAGATGTTTTCCTTTGCCTTTGGAATTTTACAGGTGTCCAAAGACATTGTAAAGACAGAAGAAGGGGCCAATCTCCGGACAAGTGCCCTGTGGTGGCCAATGAATAGCTCTGCTTGCATGAATGTTTTGCTGCTTTGGAGTTAAAAAATCAGTAATGAAACTGAAATTAGGTCTTGTAGAGAATTGTATGTCTCTTTCATCCAAACTTCCTTAGAGAGACTCAAGTCTTTTCAGCACTCTCCCTGCTGCAAGATGCTGAGCTCTCTGTCGTCCGGTCCCTCTGTCGCGGCTGCCACACTAACCTGTTCCCCTCTGTTTCTGAGAAGATCAGGAAAAAACTTTATTAGGGATCTTTTGCAGTGTTTTTGCAACATTTTAGTAAAAATCTTGTTTGAAAATGTATTTCATTTTCTGAACACATTAACAGGAAAAGTGAATTATTCAAACATTTTGTGAAATCCTTTATTGTTTACAAAGAACATAAACGCCCATTGCTCCATTCGGGTGCTTGTTTCTTGTTTGTTTGTTTTTTGTTGTTGTTTGTTTTTTAGATAGCTAGATAGAGGGAGGGAGAGAAACAGGAAGGGAGAGAGATGAGAAGCATCGACTTGTAGTTGTATCATTTTAGTTGTTTACTGATTGCTTCTTACCTGTGTCTTGACTGGGGGCTCAGGCTGAGCCAGTGGCCCCTTGCTCAAGCCAGTGACCTTGGGCTTCAATCCAGTGACCTTGGGATATTGTCAATGATTCTACACTCAAGCTGGCTACTCTGCGCTCAAGCCAGCAACGTCAAGGTTTTGAACCTGGGACCTCAGTGTCCCAGGTCAATGCTCTATCCACTGCACCACCACTGGTCAGGTCTTTACTATTATTATTATTGATCGTAGAGAGAGAGGAGGGGGAGGAAGAGAGAGAGATTGATTTTTTGTTCCATCATTTATTTATACATTCATTGGTTGATTTCTATATGTGTCCTGACTGAGGATTGAACCTGCAACCTTGGCAGAACGGGATAATACTCTAACCAGGCCTGGGCTCATTTAGATCCTTAAAGCAACCATGTCAGGTAGCTAAGGCCGGTGTCAGCTCTATGAGGCAGATGAAACTGAAATCACTGGCAGCTGGTGACCCAGATCTTCTTACTCCTAATGTAGTGCTGTTTCCTTATTTCAACCAGTTTCTTGACCAAATGCCAATGAAAGGGCTTTATTTTAATATAGATTCTTGGGTTTTCATATCTAATATTAACTTCTGAAACTTTATGGAACCATTAGAACTCTGCTAATTGAGTGGGGGGACACAATCACTAGCTGGTAAATGCTCAGCCTGCCTCTGTTAGCTGGTGGCTGTGCTTTCTCTTCCTGGTGTATTCTGGGTCTCGCTAGTGCAGGATCAAGTGTGAGTGGAGCAAGGGGAGCCCTCATACCAAGTAGATGCTGACCCTGTAGCTGCTGGATGGCAAATACATCGCCATGGGCAGCCTCAAAGAGCACTTGGATGCGTTTCCGAAGGCGATCTGTAATTCAGGATCAGATAATTTAAACACCTTCTTCATGAATGATGAGGGCTGTCATCTCACAAGAGCAGTAGTAGCCCCGGGTGTTACTGTGACACCCAAAGGCTGTGAACTCGAACACCATTGTGTCTTTCTCTATGACAACTGGGTCAAGATTAGCCTGAGCAAAGGCAGCGAGTAACCTGGGAACATAAGCAAAACGGGAAATAAAATATATTTTATAGTGAGCCTTTACAGATGGATTTCACAGAGAACGGTAATTAACCGCAGGCCCACCTGGGGATGCATTTTTAATGATTTTGCAGGTAGTCTAGAGCAAAGGTAAGTAAAAAAAAAAAAAAAAAATCCCAGCCCCAACTGCTCTTCTAAAATGGGCTAAGAACTATAGCAGTGAATTAAAAGAACCTGTGAATTTTTCTAACCAAAATAAAAATACCAGTTATGAAATAATTCTTTTACTCCTTGCCAATTCTTTAATAGTCCATTAGGTATTTCTAGGAGGTGGAGCAGTTGAAATGAAAATTTGAGCTCAGAAGCCTGAAAGGCCGGAATCTTGAAAAAACTGACTGAGGCGAGATAGAACGGGGTGTGAAAGAGGCTTTTTCTGGGGTAGATTTGCCCTCAAACTGGGTATGTGTTTCATTTGGATAAGTCTTTGAAAGTTCCAGGAATCACTGAAAAAAAAAAAAGACTTTAAGAAACTTAGAAATAACTGGTTTAATCCTCCTGCAGCTTAAGAGTGGGCGGCTTCATGGAGAAGGTATTCAGCTGCTTTTAGACAAGTTAGCTAAACGATCCTGTCTTTTTTCTGACAAAAAATCGGAAAAGTCATTCCACGTGGTTAAAGAATCCATTCTTTCAACCCACTCCTTCCCATTAGAACCTTGGTGTAAAACCCGGTTTCTTGTGTACTTACTTACCCCTCTTTTGCCTGACCCAGAAATGATTGACTGAATGTGTTATTATTCTTTGTGTCGTTCATAGAGAAAGCCAGAATGAATCTTTGGCCTTGACCTAACTGCTTCATTTCAGCCTCAGAGGCCAACACTTAAGAACATTTTAATCTTCCTGTTGCTTGCACTGGAAATGCTGGCAGTAATAGCATGGCTAATAATTATATGATTAGTGATTATGTGTCCAACAGTGAAGCTTAGTATAGTTATGTTCTGATCCATTTTCCTCTAGGTATTACATAGGAGTGATTTTCAATTCCCAGGTCTTTTCCAGAAGAACTGGGCTTTTATTTTTATTATTGTTTTTAACCCCTTGACTACAATAAAAGCATTTCATTTTCCAGGGTCTCCTTCTTTGGGGAGTCCACTTACAACACCGGCATACTGGCATGGTATTTATACCCACAGAGATAGGTTAAAAGACGATGCCCTTATATGTGGCATTATTTCATTAAAAACAATTCCGTTCTAAATTATAGCTTTTATTCTCTTGTTAAATGACTGCTTCTTTAAATAGCAGCCATTCCTGCTTTCATTCTTTAAATACCACCCTAAAGGCGTAAAGCTAAAACAGGGGCCTTTTAGCTCGTTTGTACCATAGACAGTGTATTTTGGAAAAAAAAGAAAAAGAAAAAAGAAATCAAATTTCCTTGAGGGAAGAAATGTGAAATTTGGTTTTACTCAGGGTTCTTTATACTACTAAATAAATAAATACATACATACATAAATAAAAGGAGAATGATGGAATATTAACTCTACAAACCATTTAGTTTACTCTCTAACAGGTAGGTAGACTGGGGCCCTATTGGCTGGCCACGTCTCTGGTAGGTTACACAGATGGGTGGCAGGCTCGTCTGCGGGGTTTCTCTCAACTCCGAGTGATTCTGGTGAACCCTGGGTATGTGATTGGATTTGGCTTGGGAAGTGGTGACAGAGGGAAGCTAAGAAAAAAAACAACCCATGACAGGTTTATGGCCAGCTCATTAAATTAAATCTGTGCTTGACACTGTATTGCTTTCTTTGCTGAGTATGGATTGATAGGTATTGATGAAATGTCTCAGGTTCTAATTCAGAAGGTCCCGGAGACAAATGATAACTTTGACAAGTTGAGGTTATCAGCAAGCCACAGGGTGAGTCCATGGTCTCCAGCCTGCAGCAGCCTTGCTACTGTCTCTAGCAAGACTCTGCTCCTAAGCAAGGATGCACTTGATCTCTTCACCACCAAGAAGTAGATTAAATGCTTTAGTAAATATGCCACTAAGATACTTTGTCATACTAACTAAGCTATTCATACACACCTCAAATACTCTGGATGCTGAGTGCCTACAGCAACCCAAGGAGTGTATGAATGGCCTGGAGAAATGCCTAATGCTATATCTACTTTGATATCTTGTTATTAAATACAATTTAAAAATTGCTTTGAAAGTAAATTTTCTATCTGTTTGAATAAAACCAGAATGGAGAAAATAGCAGTTTTTTTCCTGATCTCTAAATGATTCTCTCTGCTACCATGTCTACTTGGTCGTGGCTCTATGTTCATTCCTTGACGCTTGGCCTGAGTCAGACCATAGGTTTCAGGGTACTTTTCACCCCCAGCTCCACCTCTTTGAGATTTTACTTTGTTTTTGTAAAAGCTAAATTGGAAGCATTATGGGATGTTTATGATTTTTGTTTGTTGTCTGATATCTTATTTCTTACTTTTCTGGACATAATTCTCATGATACTAGAACAGGGGTTGGGAACCTATGGCTCGTGAGCCAGATGTGGCTCTTTTGATGGCTGCATCTGGCTCGCAGACATATCTTTAATAAAAAAAATAATGTTAAAAATATAAAACATTCTCATGTATTACAATCCATTCATTTCCTACCGCTCATGTTCATGGTTGCGAATGGCTGGAGCCAATCACAGCTGTCCTCTGGGACAACACCAAATTTTTATTGGATAATGCGTAACATACACGGGTTGTTGTATGGCTCTCATGGAATTACATTTTAAAATATGTGGAGTTCATGGCTCTCTCAGCCAAAAAGGTTCCCGACCCCTGTACTAGAATAACGTGGAGATAGAATTTTAATATCACATTGTACCCAAGAAATCATTTAATTCAACTCTTCATTTTACAGGTGAAGAAATGATAGGTCAAAGATGTGAAGAGACACTCATTCATGTTCCCTTTGCTATCTTAAAGGGATTTGGTTTAAACATTTTTTTTTCTTAAAAATATAAATGTATTTAATCCCTACACATGATTTGGTTTTCTTCCCCTTCTAGTGATTGATATGATGTTTTGGGTAGACAAAAATTTAGGCACAAAGGGATGAGTTGGCCAAAGTTAGGGACTGAGGTAAGGCAGAGAAAAACCTGGTGTTGAATTTTGGGGTGTTATTCCTGAGGAGAAGCCCTTTAAAAAAAATCAGAAATTAAAAATCTGCATTTTTCACATTGATCTTTAGTATTTTATCTTACTCAGGAAAGAGTTCTGAGAAGCCAGATATATCCTACAAGTTTAGTAAAACAATCCTTCACATGGCTTACCTGACTGATACACTGACTTACTAAGTTTAGGTAATTCTAGAACTCATTTGTCTATTTGAGGGGGAGGGGTGGTTATGATTGATTACAATGAAAGACTTTAGGTTGAATTGACAGGACTAATAATGAATATGAATGTAGGAAAAACCTTGTCCATGGAAGGCCTCTTTGAGAGAACCCATGATGGTCCCAATTTCCTATGTGTAAGAAATTGTGGACCTCAGCTTTAAAATCATATGGTAATCTCTTTGTATTCTACAAACTCAAAAACTCAAGTCAGTTATTAAATTGGGATCTATTAACTCTGTAGTTTTACTTGTTTTATTATTAACTCTTTTATTTATTATCACTGAAAGCTTAAATAAAACAATGGCCACTGCTCTTTGGCAAACCTTGCCCCCTCCCCCCAAATTAGCTCTAAGGATAAAAATTAAATAAAGAAGGAGCAGGGTTTAGGTATAATCTACTACAGACCATTATTATTCTCTTTATCCTGGAAGAAAATGGTAAAAAGGGGGGCGGGGTCAAGGTGGTAGAGTATGAATTATCGACCACCATATAGACTAATCCAGGGTTCGGGAACCTATAGCTCGTGAGCCAGATGTGGCTCTTTTGATGGCTGCATCTGGTTCACAGACAAATCTTTTAATTAAAAAATTAATAACGTTAAAAATATAAAACATTCTCATGTATAACAATCCATTCATTTCCTACCGCTCATGTTCATAGTTGTGGGTGGCTGGAGCCAATCACAGCTGTCCTCCGGAACAACACCAAATTTTTATTGGATAATGCATAACGTACATGGGTCGTTGTGAGGTCAGGAAGTAAACTTCCCTCCTTTTAATCAAGTAGTCAGCTAGCTACTTGCATAAACCCTTTTGACAAAGAAGATGGCTAAAAGAAAAAGAGATGAGGAGTATCGTACTTTTCAGCAGGAATGGACAGAGGAATTTGCCTTAGTGGAGAGAGCAGGTTCTGCAGTGTGTCTAATATAAAATGATAAAATTGCATCGGAGAAACGTTCAAATATAAAGCGGCACTTCAACACATGCCATACTACATTTGCATCGAAATATCCAGCCGGGGACAGCAGGAAGAAAGCAGTCAAGAGCTACTGTGCACAGTGCAAGCTAGTCAGCAGCAACTCCATGTTTGGACCCAACAAGGTGACTGGAATTCAGCTAGCTTTGCTGGTGCTTTACCAATTGTGAGAAAGGGAAAGCCATTCACAGATGGGGAGTATGCCAAAACATTCATGCTTGATGTTGCCAATGAACTTTTTGACGACTTTTCGGATAAAGACAAGATAAACAAAAGACATGCCTCTGTCAGCAAGAACTGTTCACGATCATACCATCATGATGGCAAATCAAATTGAGGCAACACAAGTGAAGGACACAAATGCAGCACTATTCTTTTCTCTCGCTTTGGATGAGTCAACAGATGTAAGCCATTTATCCCAGTTCAGCGCGATTGCAAGGTATGCTGTCGGTGACACACTATGTGAGGAAAGTCTTGCTATTTTGCCTATGAAAGAGACAAGAGGGGAGGATTTATTCAAGTTTTTCACTGAGTTCACTAAAGAGAAAAATCTACTGATGGATAAACTTATT
Source organism: Saccopteryx leptura (assembly GCF_036850995.1). Taxonomy (NCBI): domain Eukaryota; kingdom Metazoa; phylum Chordata; class Mammalia; order Chiroptera; family Emballonuridae; genus Saccopteryx; species Saccopteryx leptura. Next base: position 214,183,364 of record NC_089503.1, on the reverse strand, counting down.
TCGGTGTGTACTGATGGTGCTCCATGCATAGTGTGGAAAATAGAGGATTTGTAGTGCTTCTTCGTGAACATGAAAAGAGACCCATCCTAAGTTTTCACTGCATCCTACGTCAGGAGGCGCTTTGTGCTCAGATGTGTGGCGAGCAGCTTGGTGAGGTGATTTCACTGGTCATTCGGGTGGTCAACTTTATTATTTCCCGAGCTTTAAATGATCACCAGTTGAAAACACTTCTGGATGAAGTTGGGAATAATTATCCAGGCCTGCTTCTGCACAGCAATGTGCGTTGGTTGTCAAGAGGGAAGGTGCTCAGCTGTTTCGTGGCTTGTCTGAGTGAAATCCGGACTTTTCTTGAAGTGAAAAACGTCGAGCATCCTGAGTTAGCTAATACTGAGTGGCTCCTGAAATTCTACTATCTCGTGGACATGACTGAACATCTGAACCAGCTTAATGTGAAAATGCAAGGCATTGGAAATACAGTCTTCTCCCTTCAACAAGCAGTGTTTGCATTTGAAAACAAGCTGGAACTCTTCATCGCTGACATCGAAACAGGTCGTTTACTACACTTTGAAAAACGGAGAGAGTTTAAAGATGCATGCACAGCAAGTGACCTGCTCAACATCTTGATCTCCAGCAGCTACGGGGCTTTACCTCTAATCTCCTGCAGTCATTCAAAGCGCGCTTTGGAGAATTTCGTGAGCGCACTCATCTTTTTAAGCTCGTCACCCATCCACACGAGTGTGCAGTGGACAGCGCCGACCTGAGTTACATCCCCAATGTCTCCGTCAGAGATTTTGAGCTACAAGCTGCTGACCCGAAGGCCTCAGACATGTGGGTGAATAAGTTCAAGTCACTGAATGAATATCTGGAAAGACTTGACGACAGCAAGCAGAGTTGGCGAGCAAACACAAGTGGGGAGAAATAAAAAAACTTCAACCTGCAGACCAGTTGATTGTCAAAACTTGGGACACACTTCCCGTCACATACCACACACTGCAGAGTGTGAGTATTGCTGTACTGACAATGTCTGGCTCTACGTATGCATGTGAGCAGTCTTTCTCACATCTAAAGAACATTAAGACCAACCTACAATCACGTTTAGTGGATGGAAGTCTCAACGCCTGCATGAAGCTTAATCTTACCACGTATCAAACAGACTACAAAGCCATCAGCAAAACCATGCAGCACCAGAAGTCACATTAATGGTAAGAAGTACTTTATTCATCATTGGTTAGCAACAGCATAACAACGTTATTAAAAAGAATTCAGAGACTTATTGTACTTTAAAAATGTTGGTCTTACATAAAATGCACACATTTACTTGTATTTAGTGTTAAATATATTGTATGGCTCTCACGGAATTACATTTTAAAATATGTGGCATTCATGGCTCTCTCAGCCAAAAAGGTTCCCGACCCCTGGACTAATCAGTCACTGGAGTTTGCCCTGTCTCATAAGTATTCAACTATGCACATTCTCGATCCCCCCAAAATGATGAGGTTGTGGATGATTTCTTTTATAGTAAGCATATGTTACTTTTATTATTTCAATTAAAAAGTATACCAGAAGTCAAAACAAAATAATATGATTTTTATGGTGATTTTATTTCCTGATCCAATCAAATCTTATTTCAATTCAAGTTAGTATATTTTCAGGAAACCTAAACACCAGGAATAAACAGACACACAGCCAACCTTGTAAAGATGTTGTCACATTCATTTGCACTGTCGTTTCTCTTGTATAATAAATTCTTCCAGGACAGAGACCTGTCTTATTCATCTTTGTCTCTCCGGTTTAGAGAACAATAATGCTCTTGGTGAAGAACATTTGAATGAATCTATGAATTAAATTCTATAATTCTGTGTGTCTTGTGGGTGGGATAAATTCGGATTCTAAATGTATAACACATTGCCTGACCAGGTGGTGGTGCAGTGGATGGAGCGTCAGCCTGGGATGCAGAGGACCCAGGCTCGAAACCCCAAGGTCACCAGCTTGAGCATGGGCTCACCCGGCTTGAGCATAGGGTTGCCGGCTGGAGTGTGGGATCATAGACACGACTCCATGGTCGCTGGCTTGAGCAAGGAGGGGTCACTGGCTCTGCTGTAGCCCTCTGGTCAAGGCACATATGAGAAAGCAATCAGTGAAGCACTAAGGTGCAGCAACGAATTGATGGTTCTCATCACTCTCCCTTCCTGTCTGTCCCTATCCCTCTCTCTGTCTCTTGCTTGCTAAAAATAAATAAATAAATAAATAAATAAATAAATAAATAAATAAATAAATAAATAAATGGATAACACGGGGATGTGCTTTGATTTGTCATCATAGCTCACTCATATCTAACAATACAGCTGTTATGTAACTGGAGACCCCTGCAAGGCATAGGAAATAGAGTATGCGCCCTTCTTAAAGCTGCTGATGTCTTGGTTTTGTTAATACAAACCAGGATTTTCCTTTAGAAGCTGCTGAACCTGCTGCCTACGTCCTATCAGAACAGTTTAACCTCAGCTGTGCCATAGCGGAAACCATTGTACTTGACAGACATTCCCCAGTCTCTAAATGAACAATGCTAAATAACCCATTCAACCGGTCAGCTCATTCAGCTACTGGAATGTGTATTTTGCAGTTAACGTAATCCTGGTGGATCCATCGGGATACCGTTAGAATTTAAAGAAACAAAGATTAAGACATTCACCAGAGGCCGGGCTGAACTGCTTTCACGGTCAAGGCAGCCCCTGGGTGGTTTTCCGCGTGCCTGGCCCTCTGGGAGCCACCCCGCCTCCTGCTCAGTGCAGGGGATCCTAATCCCTCCGCACAGCCGCTGGCTCCAGATTACACGAGTTTTTAGGTTCTGAATAAAACTGGCAGCTGCCGCGACAGGCAAATAGATAAGAGAGACATTCCTGAGGGGAGGGTGTGGCCTGGGCAGGAGGAGCGGGGCGGAGCTCCCGGAGGGCGCAGGGGATGAAACAGTGCAGAACGAGCGCGATAAGCGAACACAGGCCCCCGCGCCTGGGCTGAGATAGGAGAACAGGGAGAGACCACCAGGGTGGTGCCTGGGAGGGGATTGGCCACGGGGCGAGGTCCCTCGCTGGCTGCGTGCCCCAGGGAGGGGTGGCTTGCAGAGGAAGGCTCAGCCACCTCGCCCAGCTCCGCCTTCCCATCCAGGTGTCTCTCTCGGGGACAGACTGGCTTCTACCAACTGGGCAGAGCTACAAGAGATCAGAGACACCCCCGAGAGGAGTGGAAAGGCCATGCTGACACGTGGGCACACGTGGGAGACGCTGCTTGTGGAGGAATGACTTCAAGCAGGAAGTCTGGTAATAGGTAACAGCAGCCTTCCAAACATCTGGGGCCCAAATGATCCTTCCTTCAGTGTGTCGTGGCACAGAAGTCTAGGGTCTCAGCTGAGTACCCGCCTGAGTATTTGAGCACAGTCAATATTACTTTTGGAGAAAATAATAATTTGGCCTTATTAGGAGAAGCCCCGTGTCCTATTTCTGCACAGGGGTGAGAATGTCAAGTTCTTAGGAATCTTAAAAACCTGAGGTCAGCTCTGTTCCACGTGCGTCCTGGATATAAAAAACGTGGCTCTTTCTTTAATGAGCCCTGTGGACATTGGCTTCTCAGACACCCGGAGAGATTTCAGGTATGAAATGACAGCAATTTGCTTGTCAAAGCATGGCTGAGAGGCCTGTTAGGCTTAAAGACATCTGATAGGACTGAAGGTCAAGTAAGCTCTGTAGAAAACAATGCAGTGTTTCAATGTAGTCATTCCTCATTGGCAGCACACCACGCTGGATGGTCAGTTTCCAGACTACCTCATTGTCTCCGGGCTCTTTGCTACGTCTGTAAGTTACAGGAAACGGAGAGATCTAGGGGTGATTTTCATTTACATACTTCTCCCAAGTGGCTAAACTAGTTTTGTCCATATATGCAATCCATCCAGTGTTCCTTCACTTATAAACTTGTGGTGTTTTGACTTTTCCTTTAACTGTTATAATATCAGCCTGATTAAAACTTTTTTTTAACCCATGTTTATTTTTATATCATGGGAGCCATGATTTTACCTTTTTTTTTTCTTTCCTGAAAATGATCTTATTAACAGCTCTCTCTTCTGCTAAGCTCTCAAAGCACTATTTCTTTACTAGGGGTTACAAGAGAGACCAATATTTACATATTTTACAAAACATTCTCAAAGTGACCCAGGGAATCTCAGAGGCAAGATCCTCAGGAAGAAAATGACCCCAGCCTAGCAGCGCCAGCCCCACCACTAGCCTGATATTATTTATCCTGATGTCCTGGGTTTCTCTGGTCCCTCTGTTCTTTATCTTCCCAGCTCTGATGAGTTGTTCTGTCTTTGGAGGTAGCTTCAGGGCTTCTGAGCATCAGTGAGGTGAAGCTTGCCAGTTCCTGCCTCTCCTGGCACGTTGCGAGCTGCCCTAGGTTCTGTTTGCAGAAGGTGGGCTGCATTAATCCATAAAATAATTGTCCTCCCATTTTCTGCTGTCATGTCACCAAAAGAACTCAGGGTTCCCCTGATGGATTTCAACATGACTGTTTTTATCTAAAGATGACTTTTACAGGATGTAAGGAGTTGTTAAGACGGTGAAGGGCACTTACTTTGCAGATTGTGCCCAGGTGTAGAGTGTTTTTGGTGTCGTGTTGTAACTTAGTGATTAATGTTTGTGGTTCAGTCAGGGCTGATGGAGGCTGTTGTGAGCCAATCGCCGCGCAGGATACTCAGCTACAAGTAAACAAAATCTTAATCTCCAAGGACCTCACGGGAGAAAATCTCACGTGTGACACTAAACACAAAATAGTGTGAGATCGTGGCCATTCTTAGCAGCATGAACACAATGGGAGCAGCAGAATGGGTTCAAAAAGTGAATCTAATTTCTTGGCAAAGAAATTTATCTAGAATTTTAAATGAAAAGATTTGACAGAGTTGTCCAGTCACTTTGCAGATGAGGAAACCCAAGTCCCAAAGATGCTATATGGTCACAATTCATCCATAATGTAAGCATAATTATGTATATATTAAAGTGTGTGATCAGACCATAATTCTAAAGCAAATGCATTTCACCTCTTAAGCGGTAGCCGCTCTTTTGTCAATACTGTGAATTAACCTGCAAAACGTGTTGCTGTGAATGTCAAGAAGTCATTTGTAAAAGGCTTTTGGCAGGCTAAGGTCTCAGGCCTAGGGGAGAATTTCACAGGTTTTTCAGGGTATCCCATTATCGGAGCTGCTATCTGAGCTGCAGCCCTGGGAGGTCTCCCGGGGCCAATGGGAACAGTCTAGCAGCTGGGGAGGTTGGGGTGGCGGTGGTGGTAGCACCATGGCAGGGTCTGTCTCCTGGGCTGGCACCGATTAAGTGGAGTGAGGGCTGCAGCATTTTTGGCTGGGGTTCAGGGCTGGGTTCCTATCCAACAGGGAGCCAGGGTGAAAACCAGAAGCTGGGCAGGAGGCCAGTCAGATCAAATGGCAGCTCAGTTCCCAGGGGTTCAGTTCACCTCCAGGAACAGTGGACAAACTATTCCAGATTCTGCACACTCATGAGAAGGAAGCTTCTAACGTAGGGACAGACCAGGCCATTGCTCGCTCAAGGCTTAGGTGGGGAGCCCTGGGTGTGGGGTCAGGACAGTTAGAGAGATGAACAAGGATGGACACTATCTTTTATAGATTGGGGTTCTTATAAAAACAGTCCTGTTGCTAGTAGAAAATACAGAAAAGGATAAGAGGAAAAGCTAGAATTAACCATGTATTCAAACATTTCCAGAAGTTCCCCCCTCTATCTATTATATATTTAACTTAAGACAATATTATATATATCACTTATTAAACTGTTTTTTCCACTCAATATTTTGTGCACATTTTCTGAAATTATTAAATGTATATTTTGATTAGGAATAACTCCCTTCTTAGTATTATAAACATATACAGTTGTTTAAGTTGATGTTGCACCTATTTGTGTAATTAATTTTAACTATATGGATAGAATTTGAAAGTTGAGGGAGATATGGTAGTCATACTGTCACTCTCGTTCTACAGAGGCAAAGGCAGACATCCAATTTAATGCGGTGATTTGCAAGTTTAAACACAGTAGTTTTAAACAGAGCCAAGGCCAAAGTCACTCAGGATACTTTTCTGCTGCACCCTGAGTTATTTATTTCACATGCACGTGGCTCATCTACCTTGCCAGGCTGTGAATTCTTTGGGGGCACAGTTACATGATGCCTTTGCCACTTCAAGTGCATCTTCAGACTGGCAGTTGTGGTATCATTTGGGAGCTGGTTAGACATGGAGCGCCCGCAGCCCCACCCCAGGGCTGGTGAATCAGAATCCACATTCCACAAGATGCCTAGGTGATTCATATCCACACCAATGAAATGGTCATTATTGATTTGCGGTTGTTATGGTGTTTATGTCTGTAAGGCCATTGGCCATGGCCATGCAGGTTCACACTGGATTTAGGCAGATGGTAAAGGAACTGTGGAGCCGGAAAATGGTGGGCCATTCCGTTTATTAGAGTCTCGCAGTGGGCAGGGAAAACTGGTTAGCAAACAGGCTGGGGGACATACCCCTTCTCTGGCAAACAATAGCAAACAATGGCCCCCTCTCAATGTCGGCAGGCAGTCCACAGTCTACAGTCTGCCCCCTGAGGACAAGCACCTGCAGCCTTACACAGATTGTACACACGTGATGCTGCCCCGTGCTCATGCACCAGTCAGGCAAAGTACAAGCGAGCCAGCCTAACACTCTTGTAACACACTTGTTTGCCCAATGATGTCCCTTCCCAAATTTGTATGTAGAAACTTAATCCCCCATGTGATGGTGTTTGGAGGACAGTCTTTGGGAGATCATTAGGTCACCAGGGCTGAGCCCTCCAGCTGTGAACCAGGAAGTCAGTCCTCACCAGACACCGAAGCTGCCGCCACTTAGATCTTACAATTACCAGCCTCCAGACCCATGGGAGACAGTTCTGTTGTTTATGAAATACCCAGTCTCTGATATTTTGTTATAGTGGCCCGAATGGACTAAGACAGTGGTATGAACTGAGTCTTTTGTTCACAGTGGTGGAAATGGACTCCAAGTACCTTAAAGCAGAAACGGGAGTGAGAGCACTTGTTGGAGAAGAGACTAGTGTATTATGGAGAATTAAAAACCAAACTTTAGATATTAAGCCTCGGGGACTCGAGACATAGGACTTAGTTGACCTTTTCTACCAAAAATGTGACACCTAGTCACAATGTTTATTCATTCCAAGTTTTAAATGTGGGGGAGCAGGGAGACTCTTGAAGGGTCATGCAGTGGCCTGGCCACTGAACCCCACCCCTGTAGCCAGATGCTATTCCCAGAAATGGAGGATCCTAGAGAGGCAGGTACCATTACAATCATTGTCTGCTATAACATTTAAACTGAAGTGGCCACATTTTTTGCTAATATGTGGGCATAGAGGTATGAGAAGAGCCTGTTTCTAGTCTTTCCCTCTTTGCAGCTCCTGTTTCTCTGATTTTCTTTGTTGCAGTGTCTCCATCAAAGAGAATGCACATTCTAATGATTTCAGCAAATCACATTTTGTTGGTGACACTCAAATGTACTTACTGCTTGAATCTCTTTTCTGGGTTCCAGCCTCCTAACTCCAAATGTTCCATCACTGCCTAAAGTTCAGTGTGGCCCAAACTGCGTTCATCGTCTGTCCCTCCCGATTTCTGTCTCTGTCAAGATGCTACTATTTCCCACGATAGCTCGCCTCTGTGGTTCCTTCCCTGTTTTTCAGATGACAAACCCTGAACTTGAAAACGTGAATTTCTTTAGTTTTCCTTTCCTTTTTCACTGCCAACCAGCATGCAAGTCCTCATTCACTCACTCCCTTTTAGATCATGACCCATTCCCGTGACTCACCCCTCTTCCCGTCCAATCTTTTTGTCTTACTGTTGCCCTGTAGATTTGTCACTGCCTCCGATCTTACCATGCTACTGCTCACCCAGAAAATGTTTAATGTTATTTCAGGTCTGAGGTTGTGACCACAAGATAACATTGGTAACTCAGCGATCCCCATCGCCAGTGATCTACTTAAATATTATGTGAAAAGAAAATTTTTCCTAGAAATATTCTATGAGACAGATAGCCAACTCTATGAGAAATAAACAGCATTATGTTTCCCTGAAGAACAATATGTTTAGCATAACTATTAACCTATTAAAGGAAAAACTGTTTCCTCTAGTCACACCAACACTTCTGACAACAAATCTGTGGGCTTTCCACATCAAGCTCTCTGGATACCAACTGGGTGTCCTTTAATTCAGTACGGCATTAAACACCTGGAGTTAGAGCAGACCCCACAGGTTAAGTGCTCTGACTGCCCTTCGTCTTTCAGATGCTAATTGCATGTCCGAGTTGGTACATATGCTTCAGACTGAATGGCTATACATCAAAGATATCCACAACCACTTTGTCAGGTTTGATAATTTGCTAGAATGGCTCGCTGAATCAGGAAAGTGCTGGACTTACTAGATCACTGGTTTGTTATAAAAGGTTACAATGCAGCGACAGCCACATGGAAGAGGTGCACTGGGCATGGTCTGAGGGGAGAGGTGTGGAGCTTCCAGGCCCACTCTGGGCACACCATCCTCTGAGCACTTTTCTGTTTCCAGCAACCGAGAAGCTCTCTGATCCTCTGTGGTCAGGGTTTTTAAAGGAGGCTTTCTTAGTAGGCATGATTGATTAAAACATTGGCCATTAGTGGTTAACTCGGCCTTCAGCTCTCTCACCTCCCCAGAGGTCTGGGGGGCGAGGTTAAATGTTTCAACCCTCTACTCACCTGGTTGGTTTCCCTGACAACAGCCCCCCTCCTGAGGCTACAAAAAGACACAGCACTTCATTTCTGAGAATTCCAAGGGTTTTAGACCTGTAAGCAAGGAAGCCAGGAAAAAAGACCAAAATATACATTTATTTTTATATCACAACTGTTTTAACTTTTTATTTTGAAATAATTTCAGTCTGTCAAAAAATTACAAAAAATGTAGAGTTTCCATATGCCCTTTTCTCAGCTTCCCCAAATATTAACATGTTATAACCACAGTACAATAATCAAAACTAGGAAATTAACATTGAAACAGTGTCATTAACTAATCTACAAACTTTATTCTCATTTTGCCATTTGTCCCACTAAAGTCCTTTTTATGGTCCAGCATCTAACCCAAGGTTCTGCACTGACTGCATTTAATTGGCAGGCTGTTTTAGCGTTCTCTAATCTGGGACAGTTGTTTGGGTCTTCTTTGTTTCTCACGACCTTGACACTTTTGAAAAGTCCTGGCCAATTATTTTGTTTTTCTATTTGGGTTGGTCTGCTGTTTCCTCATGTTGAAACATGCATGTTGAATTGTGCATTTTTGTCAAGAATACCACCAACGTCATAGAACATCCTTCTCTGTGCACAATACTGGGAGGGACATGATGTTGATTTGTCTCATGACAGGCGATGTTAATTTTGATCACTTGGTTAAGAAGGATATCTGCAAGACTTCTGCCCTTAAAGTTACTATTACTATTTCCCCTCTTGTGAGTAATAAATGTTTTGTGGAAAGATATGCTGAGACATGCAGGAGACTGAGAAGGGCTGTGAGGCAGTAGGGTGGGAACCAGGGTGGTGATGATGTGCCCAAGTCAGAGAGCACACGGCAGGAGAAGTGCTCTGTAGGGTCTCTATCAACTGAGGACTGAACAGAGACCAGCATTTTGTCAGTTAGGCGATTTAAATAAAAACTCCTTCAGTGTCATGGTGCAGGGGGAGAATTTGAAGATCTAAATGTAATGGGTTATGGGCCCTGGCCAAATAGCTCAGTTGGTTGGAGTGTCATTCTAAACACAGAGGTTGCTGGTTCAATTCCTGGGAAGGGCACATACAGGAACAGATCAATGTTCCTCTCTCTCTCTTTCTGTCTCTCTCTTTCTTCCTCTCTCTCTAAAATCAATAAATAAAAAAATTAAAAAGATAAATGTAATGGGTTATGGAATGACCAGGTAAAGAAACTGAAACTACAGACTTGGTAACTAAGGGGCTTAGGCTGGAATGTCTAAACAGACTGGTGGCAGTAAAGAACATCAATTCTAAATTTTGTATGTTGTCCGCATCTATTAATCTTCTTCTTCAAGTGAGATTAGAAGATGTCAGCGGAGTAGGCAGATACACAGACGCCCAGCTCTTACCACCAAACTGGAATACAAATCAATTTAGGAAAAATCAGCGTGAAAAACCAACTCTGGACTACAAGAACAGCTCTCAAAAACCAAGGTGCAAAGAAGAAGCCACAACAAACCTGGTAGGGAGCGCCTGAATCTCCCCTGCTTACAGGAATGGAGGGTGGGGTGAAACTGAGAACCCAGAGGGGATCTCATTCCAGCGAAAAGAGCAGAAAATACTGCTCACAGCCACTTGCCTGGTGACCAGGGAGCGAGGTGTGTTGAAAAGACCAGCTTATCTCCCAAGTGGAAAGGAAAGAGAGAGGGACAGACTGTGAGGGGCTAAGGAATGCAGGAGACGACCTAAAAAAGCTGACTCATCTGTGCTGGAGGCGGCCATAGCAGGGGAAGGGACTGATCCTTCCCCAAAAAACACTACTGAATTACTTCTGGATCAGAGATCTCCAGACATCTCTCCAGCTCCAATCAGTGCAACAAGACACAGCTGAAAACAAGAGGAGGGGCAGTAACTCAGGTCTTCATGGAGATCTGAGATACATCTCCCCCTACTGAAGCTGAGAAAACACCCTGTCCCCAGAGAGATTAGTTGGTGGAATAGGCCTTCAGAGTCTCAGGTTACACCCACCAAATTCCTGGATACAGTTTCAAGAAAGCCCCCTGCTGAGATCAGTAAACAAGACTATCAACTGTTAAGAAAACAAACAAATCAAGACTTCAAAGATGCCCAAATCCGAAAGTGGATTACAAATAATAGCTGATACCAACCCAAGAAGACCTAGAAATAACACAACTGAAAACTGGAGGCAGACAACACGAAGCCTAGACTCAACCAACTCTACATATAAAACACCCAAACACAGACAATGAGAAGACAAAAAAGTGCAATCCAAATGAAACCACAAGAGAAACCTTCAGGAGATGAACTGAGTGATATGGAATTAATCAAACTTCCAGATGCGGAGTTCAAAATAATGATTGTAAAGATGCTTAGGGATCTTAGAACAACAATGGATGGTCATTATGAACACCTAAATAAAGAAATAGCAAGTATAAAAATGAATCAGTCGGAGATGACAAATACAATATCAGGAATAAAGACCACAATGGAAGAAATTAAAAATAGGATAGATAGAGCTGAAGTTTGAATCAGTGAGTTGGAGGACAACTGGAATGAAGGCATGAAAGCAGAGAAGAAAAAAGAAAAGAGACTCAAAAAGTCTGAGGAAACTCTTAGAGAGCTCTGTGACAACATGAAGAGAAATAACATCTGCATCATAGGGGTTCCTGAAGAAGAAGAAAAAGAATAAGGGATAGAGACTTTGTTCAATCATATCATAGCTGAAAACTTTCCTAAATTAATGCAGGAGAAACTCTCACAAGTTCAAGAAGCACAGAGGACTCCATTAAAGAGAAACCCAAAGAAACCTACACCAAGACACATCATAATTAAAATACCAAAGCTAAGCGATAAAGAGAAATATTAAAAACTGCAAGAGAAAAAAAAGCTATCACCTACAAAGGAGCACCCATAAGGATGACATCCGACTTCTCAACAAAAACACTTGAGGCCAGAAGGGAATGGCAAGAAATATTTAAAGTAATGCAGAACAAGAACCTACAACCAAGACTACTCTATCCAGCAAGGCTATCATTTAAAATCTAAGGAGAAATAAAAAGCTTCCCAGACAAAAAACAACTCAAGGAATTCATTACAACCAAACCAATGCTTCAGGAAATGTTAAGGGGCCTGTTGTAAACAGATCAAAGTGGGAAAAGAATATAGCAAAAAAGGAATACAGCTTTAAAGAATAAAATGGCAATAAACAACTACATATCAATAATAACCATAAATGTAAATGGATTAAATGATCCAATCAAAAGACATAGGGTAGCTGCGTGGATAAGAAAACAGGACCCGTACATATGCTGTCTACAAGAGACACACCTTAGAACAAAAGATACACATAGATGGAAGGTAAAAGGATGGAAAAAAACATTTCATGCAAATGGAAATGAAAAAAAAGCTGGGGTAGCAATACTTATATCAGACAAATTGGACTTTAAAACAAAGGATATAGTAAGAGATAAAGAAGGCCACTACATAATGATAAAGGGAGTAATCCAACAGGAAGATATAACTATTATAAATATCTATGCACCTAATATAGGAGCACCTAAATATATAAAGCAGGCTTTCATGGATTTAAAGGGCAAAATCAACAGCAATACTATAATAGTAGGGGATTTCAATACCCCACTAACATCACTAGATAGATCCTCAAGAAAGAAAATTAACAAAGAAACAGCAGACTTATTGGACACACTAGATCAACTCGATTTAATAGATATGTTCAGAACCTTTCACCCTAAAGCAGCAGAATATACATTCTTTTCAAGTGCTCATAGTACATTCTCTAGGATAGACCACATGTTAGGGCACAAAAGTGCTCTCAACAAATTTAAGAAGACTGAAATCATATCAAGCACTTTCTCCGATAACAGCGGCATGAAACTAGAAATGAACCACAACAGAAAAGCTCAAAACTTCTCAAACACATGGAAACTAAATAGCAGGTTGTTAAATAACAAATGGATTAAGAATGAGATCAAAGAAGAAATAAAAAAATTCTTAGAAATGAATGACAATGAGCATACAACAACTCAAAATTTATGGGATACAGCAAAAGCAGTCTTGAGAGGGAAGTTCATAGCACTACAGGCACACTTTAAAAAGCTAGAAAAAGCTCAAATAGGCCTGACCTGTGGTGGTGCAGTGGATAAAGCGTCGACCTAGAAATGCTGAGGTTGCCGGTTCGAAACCCTGGGCTTGCCTGGTCAAGGCACATATGGGAGTTGATGCTTCCAGCTCCTCCCCCCTTCTCTCTCTCTGTCTCTCCTCTCTCTCTGTCTCTCCCTCTCCTGTCTAACCCTCTCCTGTCTAAAATGAATAAATAAAAAATAAAGAAAAAATTAAAAAAAAAAAAAAAGCTCAAATAAACAACCTAACCCTGCATCTAAAAGAACTAGAAAAAGAACAGCCAGTAAAGCCCAAATGTAGTAGAAGGAAGGAAATAATAAAGATCAGAGCAGAAATAAATGACATAGAGGCTAAAGAAACAATACAGAGGATCAATGAAACTAGGAGCTGGTTCTTTGAAAAGGTAAACAAGATTGATGAACCTTTAACTAGAATCACCAAGAAAAAGATAGAGGACTCAAATAAATAAAATTAGAAATGAGAGTGGAGAAATAACAACTGACACAACAGAAATACAAAATATTGTAAGAAAATACTATGAAGAACTGTATGCCAAAAAACTAGACAACCTAGATGAAATGGACAAATTCCTTGAAACATACAATCTTCCAAAAATCAATCTGGAAGAATCAGAAAACCTAAACAGACCGATTACACCAAATGAGATCGAAACAGTTATCAAAAAACTCCCAACAAAGAAAAGTCCGGGGCATGATGGCTTCACAACTGAATTCTACCAAATATTCAAAGAAGAACTAACTCCTATCCTTTTCAAACTGTTTCAAAAAATTCAAGAGGAAGGAAGACTTCCAAGCTCCTTTTATGAGGCGAGCATAATTCTGATTCTAAAACCAGGCAAAGACAACACAAAGAAAGAAAATTATAGGCCAATATCTCTGATGAATATAGATGCTAAAATCCTCAACAAAATATTAGCAAACCGGATCCAACGATATATGGAAAAAATCATACACCATGATCAAGTGGGATTTATTTTGGGGAGGCAAGGCTGGTACAATATTCGTAAATCAATCAATGTGATTCATCACATAAACAAAAAGAAGGAGAAAAACCATATGATAATTTCAATAGATGCAGAAAAAGCATTTGATAAAATCCAGCACCCATTTATGGTCAAAACTCTCAGCAAAGTGGGAATACAGGGAACATACCTCAACATGATAAAAGCCATCTATAAGAAACCCACAGCCAACATCATACTCAATGGGCAAAAATTAAAAGCAATCCCCTTAAGATCAGGAACAAGGCAGGGGTGCCCCCTTTCACCACTCTTATTTAACATAGTCCTGGAAGTCCTAGCCACAGCAATCAGACAAGAAGAAGAAATAAAAGGCATTCAAGTTGGAAAAGAAGAAGTAAAACTATCATTATTTGCAGATGATATGATATTGTATATAGAAAACCCTAAAGTCTCAGTCAAAAAACTACTGGACCTGATAAATGAATTCAGCAAAGTGGCAGGATATAAAATCTATACTCAGAAATCAGAGGCATTTTTATACGCCAACAATGAACAGTCAGAAAGAGAAATTAAGGAATCAATCCCCTTCACAATTACAACCAAAAAAATAAAGTACCTAGGAGTAAACTTAACCAAGGAGACTAAAGACTTGTACTCGGAAAATTACAAAGCATTGATAAAAGAAATCAAGGAAGATACAAACAAGTGGAAGCATATACCGTGCTTATGGTTAGGAAGAATAAACATCATTAAAATGTCTATATTACCCAAAGCAATCTATAAATTCAACGCAATACCAATTAAAATACCAATGACATACTTCAAAGATATAGATCACATATTCCAAAAATTTATATGAAACCAAAAAAGAACACGAATAGCCTCAGCAATCTTAAAAAAGAAGAATAAAGTGAGAGGTATCACACTTCCTGATATCAAGTTATACTACAAGGCCATTGTACTCAAAACAGCCTGGTACTGGCATAAGAACAGGCATATAGATCAATGGAACAGAACAGAGAACCCAGAAATAAACCCACAGTTCTATGGACAACTGATATTTGACAAAGGAGGTAAGGAAATACAATGGAGTAAAGCCAGCCTCTTTAACAAATGGTGTTGGGAAAATTGGACAACTACCTGCAAAAAAATGAAACTATTCAATAGATCACCAGCTTACACCACTCACAAAAATAAACTCAAAATGGATTAAAGATTTAAATATAGGCCGTGAAACCATAACCATCTTAGACGAAAACATAGGCAGTAAGCTCTCTGACATCTCTCGGAGCACTATATTTGCTGATTTATCTCCACAGGGAAGTGAAATAAAAGACAGGATAAACAAATGGGACTATATCAAACTAAAAAGCTTCTGCACAGCTAAAGACAATAAGAACAGAATAAAAAGACAAACTACACAATGGGAGAACATATTTGACAATACGTCTGATAAGGGGTTATTAACCGAAATTTATAAAGAACTTGTAAATCTAAACACTAGGAAGACAAACAATCCAATCAAAAAATGGGAAAAAGAAATGAATAGACACTTCTCCTAAGAGGACATACAGATGGCCAATAGGCATATGAAAAAATGCTCAACATCACTAATCATTAGAGAAATGCAAATTAAAACCACAATGAGATATCACCTCACACCAGCCAGAATGGTGCTCATCAACAAAACAACACAGAATAAGTGCTGGCGAGGATGTGGAGAAAAGGGAACCCTCCTGCACTGCTGGTGGGAATGCAGACTGGTGCAGCCACTGTGGGAAATAGTATGGAGATTCCTCAAAAAACTGAAAATCGAACTGCCTTTTGACCCAGCTATCCCACTTTTAGGAGTATACCCCAAGAACACCATAGAATGGCTCCAAAAGGAGAAATGCACCCCCATGTTTGTGGCTGCATTGTTCACAATAGCGAAGATCTGGAAACAGCCCAAGTGTCCGTCAGAGGACGAGTGGATTAAAAAGCTTTGGTACATATATACTATGGAATACTCAGCCATAAGAAATGATGACATCAGATCATTTACAATAACATGGATGGACCTTGATAACATTATATGGAGTGAAATAAGTAAATCAGAATAAACTAAGAACTATATGAATCCATACATAGATGGGACATAAAAATGAGACTCAGAGACATGAACAAGAATGTGATGGCAACAGGGATGGGGGGGTACGGGGAGGGGGGATGGGACGAGGAAGGAGAGAGGTGGTGGGGGAGGGGAGGAGCACAAAGAAAACCAGATAGAAGGTGACAGAAGACAATTTGACTTTGGGGGAGGGGTATACAGCACAATCGTCAAAATAAACTGGAGATATTTTCTCTCAACATATGTACCCTGATTTATCAATGTCACTGCATTAAACTTAATTAAAAAAAATCTTCTGCAGAGTACTGAAGGAAAAAAACTAAGAATCTATTTTCTATACTCTAGAGCAGGGGTCTCAAACTCAACTGAGCATGTGGGCCGCAGAGCAAGATCACAGCCGTTCGGCGGGCCGCACTAGGTCTACAAAAGGCAACTCTTATGCAGCAACACTTTTCTCACTGCAGTTGAAAACAAAAAAAAATTAGTACAACAAGCACAATCGTACATGCAGTTTACTCAGTGTCACAAAACGACCAGAAACTGTAGTTCGCATCACAACTGCTGTTAACTAAGCTAATATCTAGCTAGGATGCTAGAGAAATGAAAAATACAAGTAGGCCACTAGGCTTACTTAATTTTATCCAAATATTTTGAACTTCGTGGATTAGTCTGGGGGCCGCACAAAATTGTTCGGCGGGCCACATGCGGCCTGCGGGCCGCAAGTTTGAGACCCCTGCTCTAGAGAAATACAGAATGAAAGAGTTGAGTTTTTCTTTTCAAGATATTTTCTTTTTCTCTGCAGATAAAGACCACAACTTTTTATATCTGAGTTGATTTGTTGGAAGTAGTAGCACTACACCTAGACTCTAGAGTCTAGACAAATACAAAATGAGCTGGGCTTTAAAATTTTTATTTTATTTTCACTTTTCTCTTCAAGGTTTGTTTGTTTTTTAGCCTCAGTGTCTTTTAGAATCACTCTTTTGATTATTGGGAGGGTGAATTAGCTGCGCATATCACTTTTTTTTTTTTTTTTTTTTTTCTGAAGCTGGAAACGGGGAGAGACAGTCAGACAGACTCCCGCATGCGCCCGACCGGGATCCACCTGGCACGCCCACCAGGGGGCGACGCTCTGCCCACCAGGGGGCGATGCTCTGCACCTCTGGGGCATCGCTCTGTTGCAACCAGAGCCACTCTAGCGCCTGGGGCAGAGGACAAGGAGCCATCCCCAGCGCCCGGGCCATCCTTGCTCCAATGGAGCCTCGGCTGCGGGAGGGGAAGAGAGAGACAAAGAGGAAGGAGAGGGGGAGGGGTGGAGAAGCAGATGGGCGCCTCTCCTATGTGCCCTGGCCGGGAATCGAACCCGGGACTTCCGCACGCCAAGCCGACGCTCTACCACTGAGCCAACTGGCCAGGGCCCACGTATCACTTTTATAGCATGCAGGGCAGGTGTGTATGTGGATGTGTGAGCTGAGATAGATGAGTGTGTCTAAATGCTAAGTCAATTAACATTGATTTGGTTCATAGTGAAGCCTACCATGTTATAAGAAAAATAAATATAACTTAAAGGCAAAGAAACACTAAACACCCAGGTAATTTATGGTGAAGCATACTTAGTTTATGATTTTGGTTAATACATACTTTAACTAGAACAGTGTTCTGCACTCATTTTTATTAAATACTGTAGGTGTTTGCTGGGGCATGAGGTAATAACCCAAATACAATTAAAATGACCATAAAATTAGGGTCTCCACATAGGCTCCCAAGGATGGGTCTGTTTGGGGTTTCTAGTCATCAGCATTGGGTGGTCTGCTATTGGTGCGTGATACTTAAATAGAGCTTTTTCCCCTTAGGTCTGTAAGGTGTTAAGGTGTTTTTATAAAACCCCATAAACCCTCGTTAAACACTTTTTTTTTTCATAAAGAAAACTTAAATCTTTATTTGACGTGTTTTCTGTGGCACTCTTTTGGCATTTTAACAAGTTCTTTAAAGAATCACTAATAATTGCATACACCTTGGGGTGGGGTGAGGGGTATTTATTCAGGTCTTTGTACATCAAACTGCCTGACTCACTAAGCAACAAGCATAGAATTTTGGTACATTTTAATTTAATAAGGAAAAAAGATCAAAAGACCCTCCAGGTGGAGAAAGTTAGGCTAATTTGGGTATTGCATATTAAATGATTGAAAGGAAGGTTTGACTACTGGCTGTAAGTGAGTGTAATTCAAACATACTGGATTACTAACTACAGTGAGGGCTTCCCTAAACACTAAAGAAGAAATAGTGGCACTTTTCCTGACAGTCCTTGGTCCCCTTTCCTGCTTTATATTTTCTTTATAGCATTTATCACCTTTGAACATAGTGTATAATTTATTTGTTATGTCTACTATTTTTTGTCTGAATGTAAGCTCTATGAGAAAGGGACTTCCGTCTTTTTGTTTACTGTTGTATATTTAATGTCTAGGACAGTGTTGGGACATAATGGCACACAATAAATATTTGTTGAAGGAACGAAGAAAGGAAGGAATTAAAAAAGGAAGGATGGGAAGAAGGATGGAAGAGAAGGAGGGAGTGAGGGAGAAGGGAAGGAGTGATTAAATTACATTTGATTTGGGTTCCAAAGTATTTTAGCATGAACTTCAGTTCTCTTAGAGTCCAGATCTCACATGCATGTATGTTTTTCTTACTTAAAGATCTCATTTCTCTCTCCTTTCACTCCACATCTTGAATCACAAAATCTTGGCATAATTAGGAATAATATTTGTATGTTTTAGGAATGATGTGAGGTCAGACCATGGTTTCTTGATGATGTCATGAAGCAGTATTCCATATAAATGCATGCACTCTAGAATTTCTTCCAAGTAGAAACAGGTGGTTATATTAACTTTTTTTTTTTTACTTTGAAAGAAAGAAAACACCTCAGTTCACAGCAATGTTGATATTTGCAGACTTTCTTTCTTAAAAATATGTAACTGGGAGAACGATTCTGGGAAGATAGTGGAAAAGGAAGCATCAGATATCTGTCTTCTCACCTAGACAATAATTGCATTGGCAGAATCTGTCAACTGTAACTATTTTGGAACTCTGGAGTTTATTGAAGGCTTGTAGCTTCCCAAGGAATGGTGGGCAACTAAATTGCAGTTCATTTCAATAAATTCCAACCCTTAGCACAGTCCAGTTCTCTCATCTCCTCCTACTCCCCAGCCCAAGGCAGGCAGCTGTGCATGTGATCCTGGAACAGCTTCCAGGAGCTAGGATGGGCATTAAGGACCCTGTACTCTATTGAAGATCTGTGTCTGCTTGCTGTTTCTGATCATGGAAGTGCAGACACAGAGGTGGCCAGCCATTGTTGCATGACCACCCTTCATTGTTGCAAACCTCTGTCACACTGGCTCAAGAGGCTTTCAGGGGAATTGATGAGCGGGCACTCCCTTTTTGTTATGCCCTCTCCCCTTTAATTTTCCTATTTTGGGAGCCAGACAATAAAGACTAGGACAGTCAAAAGCAGCTGCATATCCTGAGGAAATTAGAAGGTCATTGCACATGCCCAGGGAAAGGATCAGGCTCAGAAAAGACCCACGAAGACCTTAAGTTTATACCTCAAGCTGATCCTCAGCAAGGAGAAATCATCCAACAATTAAACAAAACAAAACAAAACAGTAAGCCCTTGAATAAGGAGAAGATTCAAGAGATACCACATTATTAGATTCAAATATTCATATTTTTAAACAAAGAGACCTCAAGACATATAAAGGAACAGGAATTACTGCCTATTCAAAGGAAAGTAATAAACAAATAGAAACTATCCTTGAGGAAGACCAGAGGGCAGATCTACTAGAAAAAGACTTTAAAACAACTGTCGTAAAGATTTTCAAAGAACTAAAGAAATATGTGGAGAAAGTCAAGAAAACAATATATGAACAAAGTGGAAATATCAATAGAAAGATAGAAGCCAAAGAATTCTAGAGCTGAAAAAATACAATAACTGAAATGAAAAATTCACTGGAGGGATTCAAAGGTTTTGAACAAGCAGAAAAAAGGTTCAGCAAACTTTGAAATAGGACAATTGAAATGATCAAGTTCCAGTAATAGAAAAAGTAATTAGAGAAAAGTAAACAGAGCCTAAGGAACCTATGGAATACTATCAAGTAGACCAACTTTCACTTTGTGGAAGTCCCAGAAGGGAAAGAGAGATAAAGAGAAGGAGAGATTATTTGAAGAAGTAATGGCTGAGAACCTCCAAAATTTGATTAAAAACATTGATAAATATCCAAGAGACTCAATGAATTCTAAGTAAGATGAATTCAAAGAGATCCACACTAAGACACAATATAATCAAACTCATAAAGTCAAAGACAAAGAGAATCTTGAAAGCAGGAAGAGGAAAACAATTGGTCCCACAGAGGAGTCCTCAATAAGATAATTAGCAGACTTGTCATCAGAAGCTTTGGAGACTAGACACAATGATGTGACATATTTAAAGTGTAAAATAATAATAATAATAATAATAATCCATTTTCAGCAAAAACATCCTTCAAAAGTGAGAAAGAAATTAAGATATTCCCAAATAAACAAAATCTGAGGGAGTTCATTACCACTAGACCTACCTGCCCTGAAAGAAATTCCAAAGGGAGTCCTGTAGGTTGAAACCAAAGAACAGTAGACAATAACTTGAATTCATGTGAAGAAATAAAAATCTCAGTAAGGGTAAATATATGGGCAATTATTAAAGTTAGTATTACTGGCATGGCTGGGTAGCTAAGTTGGTCAGAGCATCATCTTGATAAGCCAAGGTTGTGGTTTCAATCTCCAGTCAGGGAACATACAAGAATCAACCAATGAATACATGAATAAGGGGAACAACAAATCAATGTTTCTCTCTCTTTTTCTCTAAAATCAATCAGTCAATAAAATTTTAAAGTTAATATTACTGTAACAACAGTTATAACTTCGCTCTTTGTTTTCCACATGATTAAAACTTTATAAATTTTATTTATTGATTTTAAAGAGAGAGAAAGAGAGGGGAGCTGGAAGCATCAACTACTAGTAGTTGCTTCTCATATGTGCTTTGACCAGGCCCAGGGTTTCAAACCTGCAACCTCAGCATTCCAAGTCAACACTTTATCCAAAGTCAGGCTGTGTCACCAAAAGTCAGGCTCCACATGATTTAGGAGCTGCATATATTTAAAATATTTATTGGTCTAAAAGCTATTATTTTATTTTATTTTTTTAGTGTAGGGAGAAGATAGGAGGAAGGGAAAGAGATGAGAAGCATTATTTCTTCATTGTAGCATTAGTTGTTCATTGATTGCTTTCCCATATGTGACTTGACCGGGGGGCTACAGCAAACCGAGTGACCCCTTGCTCAAGCCAGCGAGCTTTGGGCTCAAGGCAGCAACCATGAGGTCATGTCTATGATCCCATGCTCAAGCTGATGACCCCGCGTTCAAGCTGGCGACCTTGGGGTTTCAACCTGGGTCCTCAGCATTTTAGTTTGGCAGTCTATCCTCTGCTCCATTGCCTGGTCAGGCTAAAAGCTATTAATATCATAACTTATCTGCAACTCATTTTGTTTTCTATATAATTTCAAGAAACAAATGCTTTATTTGGGTGACTAATACATTTATAAAACAATTATTAATTTAAGTTTTTGGACACAGTGTACAAAGATATAATTTTGTGACATCAAACTGAAATGTGGGGATGCAGCTATAAATGAGCAGAGTTTTTGTATGTTTTTGGATTTAATCTGCTATAAATTCAAGTTAGTGTGTTATAACTTTATGATGTTAAATGCAATCCTTATAGTAACCACAAAAAAAATAGCTATAGCTTATATATAAAAAGAAATTGGAAGAAAATAAAAAATGTTTCACTACAGAAAATCAACTAAATACAAAAGAGACCATAATGCAGAAAATAAGGGCCAAGAAATCTATAAGGTTCATAGAAAGGCAAATAGTATAAGGCAAATAGCAAAATGACAGAAGTATCTTTTTTATCAACAATTACTTTAAATTTAAATGGATTAAACTCACCAATAAAAAGACAGAGATTATCTAAGTCACTGTCTCAGTTTCCAACAGGCCAGACTGCCTAGCTGAACTGTGGGAACAAGATTCCTGTTGGGCAGAGCTGCAAGGGCATGACCCCTGCCCAGCAGAACTGTGAAGATGCTATGGTCCCAGTGGGTCTAAAAGGTGTTGCTGCCATCAGTGGATCCAGGAGGCGAAACAGTGAACAAAATAAGATTATACTTGGGCCTTCAGATCTAATGAAATTTACCTTGCTTCATTTTGTGTTTTCTTGGGGCCCATCAGCCCTTTCTTCTTACCAATTTCTCTCTCTCTCTTTTTTTTTTTTTTTTTTTTTTTTTTTTTTTTTTTTTTGAAGGAGACATCTATTCCATGTGTAAGGCCAATAGCCACGGCCAACATCACAGCCACCTATGCAGGTTGGCATTTGATTTAGACAGACAGTAATGAAACAACAGAGCCAAGAACTGGTGGGCCATTAGCTTTAATCCTAACTTGCACCCTAACTTGCACGATGGGCAAGAAATACACACAGTGGGAAAACACTTCCCTTTCCATTCAGGGCTCCCAAAGCCACTGACTTATCTGAGTTTCCTAGAATCAAAGTTTCTACCTCACCAGCCTTATTCATCTCTGTTCCCCATCTCCTTCTCTCTGCACAAACTCTGAACAAACTGGCTTCTCCTTCAGCACTCCACCATCTTGGCTGCTTCTCCTCTCTTCCACGTGGCCTTTGTCTGTTCTCTCCTCTCGAATGCTAATCTCAGGAAACAAGAGAGAGCAAGCTTTCGGTCTGCCCCATTTTATAGTGTATAAATCAAAACCTTTAATCTGATATACAAACAAGGAAGTCTCTGATACAAAGTCACTTAGGGTGGGAAAGGCTTAGTTTTAAAACTAAGCCTTAGGATATAACAACCCTGCCTGCTTACAGCCTGTCCCCCACACCCAATGCAAACTAAGTGAACAAACCTATACTATATATCATATTTACAAACTTATTTGACCAACACCATGCCTGTCCCATTATTATATTTTGGAAGCACATACCTTACCTGGCTTCACAGCTAGAGAGGAATTTTGCCTCATTGTGAATTTTTCCTTAGATGATATTTTAGATCAGAATTTGGACTTTAGACTTTGGAATTGACTCCAGAATGAGTTAAGATTTTTGGGCTGTTGATATGGAACAGATGTATTTTGCATCTGAGAAGGACATGAATTTCAGAGGCCGGGGCAAAATGTTAGGGACTAATTGTGCCCCCTCCTCCAGATTTATTTGTTAAAGCCTTAACTCCCTAGTGTGGCTGTATTTGGAGATGTGTCTCCAAGGAAACAAAGTTAAATGAGGTAATAAAGCTGGGGCCCTCATCTAATAGTGTTAGTGTCCTTAACAATCAACAACACTGGAGAGTTTGTACCACAGAATTTGTTCTGTCTCTCTCTGTCTCCCTCTCCCTGTGCACAAGAAGAGTTTTATACTTGTAGCTCATTTTTACTTCCCAGTGGAAGGAGGGGTAGATACAAGTCTATCCTTGAATTCCATTTCTTTCCCAGGCTTAAAACTCTAGTTCCTAGATAGTTAGGCTCATCTCCGGTTCTTATTACCCAGTGAGCTTTGTATCTTTGGCCACAGCTTACCACTTGGATAAGTTTGCTAGCGCTGCTGTAACCAGGAACCACATATTGGGTGGCTTGAATAAAAAAATTTTAGTATCTCACAGTTCTGAAGGTTAGAAATCTGAGTTCACCATGTCAGTAGGCTCAGTTCATTCTGGGGACTCAGGAAGAATCTGTTTTATGCTTTTCAACTAGTTTCTGGTTGCGTTGCTGACAATATTTGGTGTTTCTTGGTGTGTGGTAGCATCACACTAATCTCTGCCTTCATCTTCACATGGTGTCCTACTGCATGTGTGTGTCTGTGTCCAAACTTCCCCTTCTTATAAAGCTAACAGCATATTGGGTTAGGGGCCCATCTTACTTCAGTATGACCTTATCCTAATTTCACTAATTATATTTGCAATGAACCTTTTTCCAAATCACATTCTAAGGAACTAGGGGTTTGAACTTCAATGTATGAATTTTGGGGAGGACACAATTTAACCCATAATACCACTTTTCACATTTCTTTATTTCTAGCACCTGCATATTTCTCTTTTAAAATTTATAACTCAGCTGTCTAATTTTGTTTCATTGTTTTATTCATCATAGGTATGTATTTGAAGTGAAGAGGCAATCAATGTCCCACAACAGCATAATTCACTCACTGGCTGGAGTTTTGTTCTTCCATGAGTTAAATGGTGAGAAAATTAAAAAAAAAATCAACAACTAATATTTTACAAGAAATTAAATAATTAGTGGCATAAAAGAAGAAATAAAACATTTTAAAAGATACTATCAATAAAAGGTAGATTTAAAAAATAACTGAAGAGAACTTCTAGAAATGAAAAATATAGTCATTGGAAATACAAAACACAATGGATAGTTTAAATTGTATGTTCAACACAACTGAAGAAAGAAATAGTGAACTGAAAGATAGGTCTGAGGAAATACTAAGACAGTAGCAGAGGGGGAATGAAAAAGGTAAGAAAAGAAAAAAGAAAGAAGGGTTAAAAATATGAATTTGAATTTAAAATTAATTGAATTTTAATTTGTAAATTAAAATGAAGAAAGCTAACATTTGCTTCATGAAGCATTCCAGAGGAGAATTTGGAGGGATAGAGAGAACTGGCAATAGATAATTTTTCAGAATTGAGGAAGGCATTAATATAGAAAATCCTGATTGTGTTTAACTCATAATTAATAAAGATTTAACACATTGGGTTTTGCTTCTACCCATTGCCTAGGGAAAAAAGCTCTAAGGAAGACTTTAATTTTGTGTTGGTATTTCTGGGAAAAGATTTTGTTGGGGAATAGGTCAAAACTATTGCCTGTGAGGTAAAAAGACTTGTCTGAAGACTTCACATTTTTCTCCATTTCCAAATAAAATCATATTACAATAATCCAAGTTATGCCCTTATGCTTCTTGGGTGATATATCATCAAAGTAGAATTTGTGCTATTGAGCAGATAAATGAACAAAATGATATATATTCAACCTTCTCATCAAAGAGCATTTAGAAAATGTTTAGACTGAAGCTATGGCCATACATACTCAGGGTGTGTTTTATAATACGTAAGTAGTGTGTGGTTCTTACTCTGAATGTAATACTTGTTTTGAATTTTAAATAATAAACAGTATTTTATACATATTTTTGCTTAAAGTCACATTTTGTCATATTTGGCTGCAAGACATATGGTAGAATCAGCACGGTGCCTATCCAATGGAAATATGACCAGGACCACACAAAACGATTCCACTGTGTCGTTTTGTTCAATGTGGCTTCAGGAAAATAAACTCTTCTCACCACAAAACTTGCTTGTCATTTCCCACTTTTTAAAATGATCACTTCTAACTTCATTTCCAGCACCTTTATCCCTTTTCTAACTGTTGTCTACTCTAAAGTGACTTAAAGATTTGTTTATTTGGCTTTGGAATCCCTTATTCTTCATCTTTACCACATTTCTAACTATAAAATTTATATTATTAAAACATGTTGAGCCTTTGGGATAGTTTGATGTTGGTAATGTAAGATTTTTGGCTCATTCATTTTGTGGTATTTGTATTTTCAGTATATTTGATATTTTTCTATGTGTTTTAACTTTTAAAGATTTTCTTTTAGCACATAATTGAGGACTGACTTCTCAATTCTCTTGAATGTTCAACTTAAACTTAATTCAGCTTTCTTTTTTAGTCTGTTTCAGGCAGTGTATCTGTGAGCATTTTTTAATCCAGGAATCTTAGATTTTCTTTCTGGTTACTCAAATGCAGAACTCAGCTTCCAAACAGTCATGAATTATTTCCAGAACTTTTAAATAGGTGGGAGACAGAATAATAACATAAGGTTCTTAAAAGGAGAAGGGGAAGACATGGGCAATTATGGAGTCTATTTTCAATCCTTCACATCCTACATTTTCTAAAGGATAAAACTCAAAACAGGATGCCTGACCAGGCGGTGGTGCAGTGGATAGAGCGTCAGACTGGGATGTGGAAGACCCAGGTTCGAGACCCCAAGGTCACCAGCTTGAGCGTGAGCTCATCTGGTTTGAGCAAAAATTCACCATCTTGGACCCAAGGTCGCTGGCTCAAGCAAGGGGTTACTCGGTCTGCTGAAGGCCTATGGTCAAGGCACATATGAGAAAGCAATCAATGAACAACTAAGGTGTCGCAATGCGCAACGAAAAACTAATGATTGATGCTTCTCATCTCTCCGTTTCTGTCTGTCCCTCACTCTGACTCTCTCTCTGTCTCTGTAAAAAAAAAATAAATAAATAAAAATAAATAAAACAAAACTCAAAACAGGACATGATATTCTAATAAGAAATTTGGTACAGAATATTGTTATAGAAAACTTTAAATACCTATTATTGTTCATTTTAATGTAGTTCTATATCATATTTATTTAATTTAAAAAAATTTTCCATTGATTTGAGAGAGAGAGAGAAAGAAAGGGGGGGGGAGAGAGAAAAGCATTAACTTGCTGCCCCACTTAGTTGATCCATTTAGTTGTGTACTCATTGATTGCTTCTCATGCGTGCCGTCACCAGGGATCGAACCTGTGATCTTGTTGCACTGCGACAAAGCTTTTATCCACTGAACTACCTGGCTAGAGCACCAATATTTTAAGTTAAGTCGTATCTAGTGAAGAAAGAAGGCAACCACTATGTAACCACTGGTTAAATCCCAAGGAAATTAATATTCCTTCTACTTATTCACAAGCGCTATGCTTTCCTTACTTGCTAGATATTTTCTTTTCTCATTTCTTATTTTCTAATTTATTCTTCCTTATTTTGGCCTTAGGACTCCTGTCTTTATCCTGCCATCTTTATTATACAGTATATGGGACTAGATTATCCTTGCCATTCTCTAAAAGGATAAATAATTAGATCACAGGATATAAATAATCCTCATGTCTACCTGTAAATGAGCAGAATCATTTGTGTCCCAGGTTATTACAGGTTGAGAACAAAGACTGATCTTGCTGATTTTAATCTAGTAATATGGAAAAAGTTAAACCAAGACATTGATCACTACCTCAAAATAGGCAGCAATTACTGTCACATACTTTGTGGATAAAGAAAGGGGTAAAAACAAGGAGAGGGTTTGTAGTAAGTAAATCAAAGAACCTATCAATTAAATCATGATGCATGGAATTGATGCTGGATATAGTTTATTAATAATACATACACTATTCTAATAATATTCTTTGTAATGACTCGTCTTATAGTTGAAAAATCATGATACTTTTAAAAAATATTTCTGTGATGATATAGTTGATATTTGTAGAATTTGCATTGGAAAAATGTATCTGCCATCATAAGGAAACTCTCCTTGGTATCATAAGCATGTGCTGCACAGCCTCTTCTGGGAAGAATTGGTTCACATTGTTGGACATCAGCGTCTAATGTAGCCTGAGAAAAAATGTGAGATGGGAGGCAGAATTATGGCTCCCCAAAGACATCCATGTCCTAATCTCTGGAACCTGTGAATATGTTATGTTACATGGCAAAGCGAATTAAGGTGGAAGACAGATTTAAAGTTCCTAACCAGCTAACCTTCAAATAGAGAGATTATTTGGGATTATCTGGGTGCATCCAGTGTCAGCCCAGGGGTTCTTAAAAGTGAAAGTGGGAGGTAGAAGAAGAATCAGTGTCAGAGTGATGTAATATGAGGAGGACTCAACCAGCCATTGCGGCTCTGAAGATGGAAGGGGGCCACCGGCCAAGGAATGAAGGCAGCCTGGAGGAGCCCTAAAAATCAAGAAAATGCATTCAGCATAGAGCCTCCAGAAAGGGATGCAGTCTGTTAATACTCTGATTTTAACCGACTGAGACCCATTTCAGACATCTGACTTCCAGAGCTATAAGATTATAAGTTTGTGTTGTGTTGAGCCACAAAGTTTGTGGTAACTTGTTATACAGCAATGTATGGCCAGTAGCCATGGCCACTGTCACAGCTGCCTGGCCTGTGCAGGTTTGCACTTGATTCGGACAGATGGTAATGAAACAACGGAGCCAAAAACTGGTGGGCCATTAGCTTTAATCCTAGCTTGCACCTGGTGGGCAAGAAATACACACAGTGGGAAAATGCTTCCCTTTCCATTCAGGGCTCCCAAAGCCACTGACTCATCCGAGTTTCCTAGAATCAAAGGTTTCTAGCTCACCAGCCTTATTCACCTCTGTTCCCCATCTCCTTCTCTCTGCACAAACTCTGCACAAACTGGCTTCTCCTTCAGCACTCCGCTATCTTGGCTGCTTCTCCTCTCCTCCACGTGGCCACCTTTTTCTTCTCTCCTCCTGCATGGGCTCCTCTGCCCCATTTTATAATATAGAAATCAAAACCTTTAATCCAATATAAAAACAAGAAAGTCTCTGATACAAAGTCACTTATCTGAGGCATAATGGGATTCCTCATGAGAGTGTACCAACCCCACATCATGCAATAGTCAAGGGTGTGGGGAAAAGCTTAGTTTTGAAACTAAGCCTTAGGCTATAACAACCCTGCCTGCTTACAGCCTGTCCCCCACACCCAATGCAAACTATAAGTGAGCAAACATATATATCATATTTACAAACTTACTTGACCAACAAGCAGCAATAGAAAACCAATACAGAATTATAGAGAGTGAATTGAGATGGGATGGTGGGTTCAGCCATTACATCAATACTCTTGTAGGCCCTGGCCGGTTGGCTCAGCGGTAGAGCATCGGCCTAACGTGAGGAGGACCCGGGTTCGATTCCTGGCCAGGGCACACAGGAGAAGCGCCCATTTGCTTCTCCACCCCTCCGCCGTGCTTTCCTCTCTGTCTCTCTCTTCCCCTCCCGCAGCCAAGGCTCCATTGGAGCAAAGATGGCCCGGGCGCTGGGGATGGCTCTGTGGCCTCTGCCTCAGGCGCTAGAGTGGCTCTGGTCACAACATGGCGACGCCCAGGATGGGCAGAGCATCGCCCCCTGATGGGCAGAGCGTCGCCCCTGGTGGGCGTGCCGGGTGGATCCCAGTCGGGCGCATGCGGGAGTCTGTCTGACTGTCTCTCCCCGTTTCCAGCTTCAGAAAAATGAAAAAAAAAAAAAATACTCTTGTAATTTAGAAAAAACAAAACAAAACGTAAGAAGCATTAGAGCATTGAAGTATCAAAGAAGATCTCTTCTAACTAGGCATAGATACCCTTCCAGCTAGACATATACCCTTCAGGAACGACAAAGTGCAAGTCCATGTAAACTAAATGTACATTTTGCTAAATTCAATTAAGTATTTTCAATTATTTTCTCAATTTCCCATACTCAATCTTTTATTTTTTTCTCTCTCTTCTTTCTTTTTAGGGTAATAAAATAGGACCATACTCAAACCTATCATTGATAGCTGATTTTTGATGATGCCATGAGAATCACTGGTTCAGTCATCACACTCAAGGTATGTTATGATTTTAATATTTCTTGGAATTTTGTCCTGAAGTTTTCCTGTGCTTTATAGAAATACTGACTTCTATGATTCTAGCAGAGTCAGATTTGTTAGAGTTATTCACTATAGGATCCTCAAAGTATGACATACATGGGAAAACTTGGAGTCCCATACCACTTCAGTACAGTTGGGCATAAAAACTGACACAAACAGGCTGACCTGTGGTGGCGCAGTGGATAAAACGTCAACCTGGAATTGCTGAGGTCACCGGTTCAAAACCCTTGGCTTGCCTGGTCAAGGCACATATGGGAGTTGATGCTTCCAGCTCCTCTCCCCCCCTTCTCTCTCTCTCTCCCTCTGTCTCTCCCTCTCCTCTTTAAAATGAATTAAAAAAAAAACTGACACAAACATTTAGAATATCTATTGTCATTTTCCTCAGCTAGTCCATCATATTGCTAATATTTACCCCACTAAATATTTATGCAATCCATGATGTCCTGTGTCAGTAACATGGAACTTTCAGCTGTGCGATGCGTATTTATTTTCTAACATATTTTTCAGGAAAGAAAAAAAGACACTAAAGGTTTCTTGCTTACCACTAAGAAAAGGTATTCTGTTGGCTCTGGACTTGACACGAGGACACTTTCTGGAATGTCAAATGGAGTTACTGATTTTTGTGCATTTCACAGTAAAAATGGCTCCCGCTTTTTCTTTGAATGCCTATTACTATGTTTTAATTGCAAACCTAGGTTCATGATAAATATGGTAAATTGATTGAAATATTGCTCCCAATTCTCTAACCCTCCCTGTAATAATACCTTTTGCAATATGTTTATAACATCTTACATCAAGAGATGAAGTTTCCCACTGCCTTGAATCTGGACTGACCTTGTGAGCTGCTTCTGTCAAAACAATGAGACAGTAGCACCAGTGATGAGATTAGGCCTTAAGAGGTTTTGAGCATTTCAGCTTTATCTGGGACACCTGTCTCCACCCATGAGAATAAGTCCAAGCAACATGCTTGAGGACAATAAACCTCATGAAAATGAGTCAAGGTGTCCTAGCCTCCAAGAGCCAGCGCCCAGAGGGAAGCATACGCAACTCTGATGACTGACCTATGGTGTATCCAAGAGGTAAGGGGACCCAGACAAAACCAAGACTTCTCAGCTGCATGCAGCCTGAATTGTGGTCCCAATGAATTTTCAAGTAAATAGTATTGATTTAGGCTCTTTTATTTGGGTTGGTTTTTATGCCTGGTATAGTAATACCTGTTATAATAGGTTTTTTGGAGGTCTGTGAACTCTCTGAAATTTTATGTAAAATTTGGTGTGTATGTATGTTTTTCTGGGAAGAACTTTTTTTTTTGAGAGAGAGAGAGGCAGGGAGAGAGAGAAAGAGAGACAGGAATATCAAGCTGCTCCTGTATGTGCCCTGACCAGGGAATTGAACTGGCAACCTCTGAGCTCCAGGACGATGCTCCAACCAACCAAGCTAAATAGCCAGGGCGGGAAGAACTTTTAGCACTTTGCTCTTCTCAGGCAGTTGTGGTCCAGAAAAGTTTTACACATTGTCGCCCATTGGTGCAGTGTAGGCTTAATGCCGGATGTCGGACCCATTCATCTCTTGAAAAAAAATGCTTAGATTCTGATGAAGATATAACTTTTTAAATTTATTCATTTTAGAGAGAGACAGAGAGAGAAGGAGGGAAAGGCAGGAAACATCAACTCCCATATGTGCCTTGAGCAGGCAAACCCAGGGTTTTGAACCAGTGACCTCAGTGTTCCAGGCTGACATTTTATCCACTGTGCCACCACAGATCAGGCCAACAACTTTTTGGTTGTTGTGAGAGTAAACACACACACACACACACACACACAAAACAAACCATGTGGTGCGTATGCACACTTGTTAACTGAACTGGCAATCTTTGGGTGTCTTCTCTAGGTCGTGTATGCTAGCATGCCTTGATATCCTCTGTCACGTGGTACCTATCTTTTGTGCATTGCTTATGATTAAATGCTAGCATAAAAGATCAGTTTCAAATGTGAATTCCCTACTTAGATTGCCATTGGAGATTACATAATATGTTCTTCCTAGAAGAATTTGCTGTTAAAATACCTTCATAATCCATGGGTTAGGATAATCTCTTTCAACCCTTGCCACGCTCATCCTTGCTGTGAGCTGCTAGCCTCCCTCCCTCTTCATAGAGAAAAGATAAATCCTCCGAGGGAATCTTTCTCAACTCTTGTAGGGCAGCAATTATGTGAACTGTACAAATCCTGTAACACGTGCCCTGCTGTTTAGCTAACAAAGCTAGTGGAAGCTTTAGCAATTGTTTCATTGTTTTAAAATTGAAAAGTACATGCATGCACTCGTATGCACGCGTATGCGCGTGCGCACACACACACACACACTTTTAACTGGGTTTCTGTCCCCAACTTGTGGGATATGCCATTTTCACCCCGTGTCTGCGGTGTTCTTTGGTGAGCTGGTGAGGCCAGCACGCAGGGCTCTGCTTGAATGCCGAGCGTTTGCACTTATCTACCATGTGCCAAGGCCCGAGAGCCGTGCATTTTCCCCAAACTCAGATCTCCTGGCTCATTGTCAGTTAAGCCATGCCAGAGCTGCTAGCCAACAAAAGCATATAGGGAAAATAAATTTGTCATAGGAAAAGTACAGAAAGCGATCACTTTCAGGCAGGACTACAGTAAGAACACTGTTAGGCTGCATTTCACTGAAGTTAAAAACAAAGTGCCTTGCCAAATATCTTAAAATCTTTGTGTGTGTCTGTGTGTGTGCGCGTGGGTGTGTATGTCAATTAAAGCCCAAGTGTTTGGGTTCTTCCACCATATAGTTAGACCCAAATTCAGTTATATACAGAAAACCATAGACATTTGCAAGAGCTATTTACCCAGGAGCCAAGATGGTTGGTTATATTTTAACCCATCCCCCACACCGGACCCAACTGTGTTTTTGCTCGCGGGCTCCCAGGTGTGAGAGGTGGGGGTGGTTTGAATTTCAGCAAAGCATAGCAGGTGTAATGGTGGTCTTAGAGAAACACCTCCTTTCTTTCCGCAGAATAACAGGTCATTTCACTGAGAAAAGAGCTGGGTTTTTTCCAGCACTTGCACCTTACAGCTTCAAATACATGCCACATGGAGAGGATTTCCAGAAAACTACAGAATGGCTGCTATAAACACCTAGCGCCGGGGTGGAGGTTTCTATCAGTCCTTTGTCTTTTCTCTAAGTTAGGGCACCACAGTGATAACGTTGTCTTGCTTCCTTTGGGTACTGCAGTTAACTTTGAAATGCATATAGAAAGATAAAAAGGAGGTAAGGCAGTCAACAGAAGGTTGAGGTTCTAGATATTTAAATACCCTTTTTCAAAGACAACAGTTGTCTCTTGTAGACGCATCTGTCAGAGAGTATAATAGATTTTGTCACCTGGAGGTGGAGAATGAAATAAGAACAGAAAGAAATCTGAAGTGTCTGTCCTTCAGATGCCATATTTGCCACAGAAATAGTTTCTGTCGTTGCTATAGCAGGGACTTGAGAATTTGGTGGCTTTATATGCTGACACTGTGAGAACCAGCGCCTGAACTTCCCCAGTGAGGCAGTGGTAATGGGCGAAGGAAGTAGTGCTGACCACCCAATAAAAAAGAAAATGAATCCATAGAGTCTATACAATTTCCAAGCAGTTACAAGAGTCCCCTTACCCCTTCCATATTCCCTAATCCACATGGTCCCTCGTTGCATCAACATTCTTTCCTTTCTCCAGCAAGATGGCCATTAGTGTTCACTTTTACTATATAGTATCTGTATCAACATTTTGAATTTGCAGGATGGGAGATACACACTGTATTTTGCTCTGACCTGCATATCTCTTTAAGGAAGGCTATGTCTATTATATATTATCCCCAGAAGATGAACATGATTTAGGGGTCGCTGTGTGCTTGTCCTGGGAGCTATGTGCTGAAATGGAAAAAATCCCACACAGAGAGATTAGGCATAAATTGAGTTTGGAAGCTGTATGCTCTGGTTCCTTATATTTATTTATTTATTTTAAAGAAAACATTCTCAGATTTTCCTCTTGTGTTGACCTACAATAGTCTTTTGAGCAACTTTTGAGCAATTTTTCAGTGGCCTCCACCCTTTGTTTCTGAATTGTGTTTGTTTTGTAACTCTTGTAGCCACTTAGTTATTTACCCGTGTGCGTGGTCCAAGAAGTGTCATAAAATGGCAAGTTTATTTGCTAGATGTATGTAATAACAGACACACACATAAAATATAGTCACACTCACACATCAGTTTATCTCCAAATAGATTCTAAGGGGGGCAGGAGAAGACGCTACAGCTGGTCTCACAAAGCCAAACGTGTTCTGACAATTTCTTCCTTTAGCAAACAGGACTTTCAAAGAGCTTCTGTAGTAGATGAACCTTGATCTTTTTTAAAAAAAGTATTTTGTGCTGTACAAAGAGAGTCTACTTTTTAAGATTTACCTAATACTTCTTTCAATTCAGGATTTATAGGAACTTTAGGGCTCAACCTCTTCCCTAGTTCATATGACAATTCTCTATAGCTCGGAAGCAAGTGTGCTTTTTTTTTTTGTAAAGAATTATCATGGAATCTATTTTGGGTGCAGATCCAGACCTTCCTGGTTTGTTGGCTTAGGTCAGGGGTCGGGAATCTTTTTGGCTGAGAGAGTCATAAACGCCACATATTTTAAAATGTAATTCCGTGAGAGCCATAAAACAACCTGTGTACATTACACATTATCCAATAAAAATTTGGTGTTGTCCCAGAGGACAGCTGTGATTGGCTCTAGCCACCCACAACCATGAACATGAGCGGGAGGAAATGAATGGATTGTAATACGAGATTGTTTTATATTTTTAATATTATTATTATTATTTGTATTTTTCTGTAATTGGAAATGGGAATGCAGTCAGACAGACTCTCGCATGTGCCGGACCGGGATCCACCCAGCATACCCACCAGGGGGCGATGCTCTGCCCATCTGGGGCGTAGCTCTGTTGCAACCAGAGCCATTCAGAGGCCATAGAGCCATCCTCGGTGCCCAGGCCAACTTTGCTCCAATGGAGCCTTGGCTGTAGGAGGGGAAGAGAGAGACAGAGAGGAAGGAGAGGGGGAGGGGTGGAGAAGCAGATGGGTGCTTCTCCTGTGTGCCCTGGCCAGGAATTGAACCCAGGACTTCCACACACCAGGCCGACACTCTACCACTGAGCCAACCAGCCAGGGCCTATTATTATTTTTATTAAAGATTTTTCTGCAAGCCAGATGCAGCCATCAAAAGAGCCACATATGGCTTGCGAGCCATAGGTTCCTGACCCCTGGCTTAGGTGATACACACCTTTTATGCAGACTCCTTGCCTCCTAGCTAGTAATATCTAGACCACAAGTACCATTTTGTTACCTACAGTAAATAGAGTATACTCTGCCATTACTTCTGAAACTTTTTCACTCAAATACCCTCCATGCTAGAGAACACAAATACTAAATTTGTGTGCCTTAGGAAGTCTGCACGTTAGCCCAAAGTGGTCCAAATCATGTTCGAATTTTCTCTGAACACTTTACCTTCAAGATTAATGCAATATTTATACCATAATGTATAATACTTGCTTATTTTAATTGAAAATGTTTAAATTACTTAACATTCTGTATAACTGGTGCAGCGCGGGGAGGTGCTGGGTTCATTCTGCTTGCTCCCCACACCCACTGTGGCCCTAAGGCAGCAAACAGGATTCATGTTCCACTTACAGTCAGTCATTACATATTTAGCAGGTGGTTGTATTTTTGTTTGAATGCTTAAATACATTTAAAATACATATATATTTTTTAAGATGGAAGGATGTTGCAAGGATCAACAGAAAAGGGGAAAGAGGTAGTAGAAGGATAAAAATATAGGAGAAAGAAGAACTAACTGATCCAGGAAGATCTTCCTCTGCTAAGGAAGGCATATGGAGTCCCTGCGGTTGCCATAATACGTTTCTGAACACTCTGTGGCTGAAAACAACAGGAATGGATTCTTTCACAGTTTTGAAAGCTGGGAGTCTGAAATCAAGGTGTTGGCGGGGCCGCCTCTCCCTGAGCCCGGGGTTTGGGGAGAACCCGCCTTTGGCTCTTCTGCCTTCTGGCAGTTGCTGGCTTTTCTTGGCAGTCCTTGATGTGTGGCCCCATCATTCCGGTCTTCGCCACCACCTTCACATTGTCCTGTCTTCTCCGTGTCTGTGTCCTCTCCTGTCTACTCCAAACCTTCTTCTTCTTACAAGGACACTGGTTATTGGATTTAGGGCTAAGCTGGATCATCCAGAATGATCTCAAGATCCTTCACTTAATCACATCTTTGAAGACCCTTCTTCCAAATAGGGTAACATTCAGAGTAACAGGGATTAGGGCTTGGACATATCTTTTTAGGGACCACCAGTCAACCCACTCCTGAAGGGATCTGGAGTCGGGGTAGAGGGGTGAGTCTGGAATTGGACCCGGGATATAAAGAGAATGGGGAAAGGAAGTGAAGCTAGGGATGTGTAGAAGTTGGAGTTGGTGGGTTAGGAACCAAACGAGTTCTCACCTGTAAGGCTCACATTTCTTTATGAAGCAGGAGACAAGGCCATCTGTGCAGAGGAAGGGCGGTAGGCATAGATCTGAGTGTAAGAGAAAAATGAAATATTATAAAAGGCATAGGTGTGGGAGGAGAATCTGACAAAGAACAGGTACAGGAAAAAGGGGGAGGGGAGCTGAGGTGTTGGGGACTAGATATTTCTAGATCTTAGGTTTGTAGATTTGACCATACCTTTCTTTATACATCTATGGTTATATGTCTTATCAGTAGAGAGCACTAAGACAAGACAACTACAGCAACCAATAAAGCAAAGCAAAACAAATGCCCACGGAAATGAAGCACAGTCTGCTCCCTTCAGTCCAGATTATCCCAGCACATGTGCTGCTTTCTCGCCGTGAAGCCCAGGGAAACGCCGATGGTGGCGAATGCGTGGCCAGAATTAATGTGGTAGAGAAGGGAATGAAAGCCTTCAGTCATGGGGAGCTCCGTGGGGAGTAGGGCAAATTGAGATGAATTTTCTTTGGCTTCTGATCTGAAGTTTCTCCAGAAAAGGTTTTTCGAGGAAATGAGAGAAATGCCAAGAAGGGGAGTGTGCTAAATGTGGGGTAGATAAGCCTGAACATACCATGCTCGTCCAAACAGTCAAGCCATAAGAGCAAACTTTAGTCTGTAACTTTAGCCTTATTATCACTTAAACAATTTAATGTGAGGGTATTTACTGGGGCATCAGCCATGTGTGGACCTCCATATTGTCCTGAATCCCTATTTGGTGGAAATAGTGCCAGCACTTATCTAAATGACTCTAAGCAAGCTCTAATTTTTGATCTTCTGCCGTGTACCATCAAACCCATGTCCAAATGTCGAGCCAGTTTTAATGTGATCAGAAGAAGGGATCAAAGATTTTCTGGCACCCTTCATGTATTAGTCAATGAGTTTAAATGGAATCTTGACATTTGGATTATCAGACAGAGATAAGAGATGGGCAAAAACTTTGTTTTCTGAGTCCATGATATTTATTTCTTGTAGTTTAACAGTATATTGTCGTTTGCTGGATTTTGTATTATGTATATGTATCCTGCAGGCTCCAGTGGCCAAGGGAGTGACTAAATCTACCTTATAGTAGTGTTTCTCAAGTGTCCGTGTGCATTTGACTCTCTGGGGAACCTTGTTAAAATGCAGATTCTGCAAGTTTGGGTGGGGCCTGGGATTTTGCACTTCAAACAGACTCCCAGATGACTTGGCCTAGGGAATGTGTTTTGTTTAGCAAGATGTTAGACTATTTAAAAGCTTGTCAAATACCTATGTGATCGAAAAGCATGTGGAGTGGTAACTGGAACATCAGGAAGTCATAGATGACAGTAAACTGGGATGTTTTCCTCATCCTCTGAGAAGATAGATCCATGAGCATTTCGCTTCTCCCTGTCTTCATGCTGACCATCAGTCCGCTTAGCTTTCACCATAGTCAGTATCCACCGATTAAAAGGAACCAAAATATCTCATCTAAACATAGTGAGCTTTTTCTTAGTTTTGAGGTTGACTGGACTCTGTAAATACATTCCTAAGAGATATAGGGTTTTTCTTTTTCTTCTTCTTCTTCTTCCTCTTCTTTTTTTTTTTTTTAAATATTAGACCTTGTGCAAAAACTGAAAAATCTCTTGTGAAGGAAGAGCTTTTTGTTTTTATAATCAGGATTTCAGTAGAAGTTTTGGAGACACTTTTATGAAGATTTATTAAACTAATTGCATATTTAGCTATCAGGATCATATTGGTTCCTCACTTAATTATCCATTTGCTCTTCTTTTCTATCAGAAACCGCTATGGAATCATTCCTTGTCTCTCCCCCCCCCCCCCAGAACTGTGAAGCTGTGTACCTCAGGATGAATGACAGCTCCCCAGTTCCAACCGGGTCTGGTTGATTTATGGTTAACCCCCTTTCTTTTGCCAGGGGTGGTTTAGGAATGAGATATAGAACCCTCTAGGACAGATTTTCTTGCTCCTAAGAGAGAGCCATAGAAGAGGAAAATTTATCCTCTGTATTTTGTTAGGACACAAGCTCTGGAACTGCCAAAGTCATCCCATAAGCAGCCTGAGGATAAAGCCAACAACCAACAGGATAGAACTGATAACCTTATTAGCCACGGACATAACCAGTCCTATAGCTCTTTCTGCTTCTGGACCTTGTTTTAATTGTTCTTTTGTTATTGTTTTTTAGTATTCTGGCTAGTTTGATTTGGGAATTTGTTACTTGTAACTGAAAACAATCCTTCCTTTTATCTTCACACACACACACACACACACACAAAAAAAAGACAAGACGGGGAGAGCACCCATATGTGAGTGAGTGAGTTACCTTTAGAATCCTCAGGAGGCTCACAGTGAAAATTTATAAGCATCTTCCCAAAGCCGTATAAACTTCATCTGGTGACACTGAAATGACCAACCATATTGATTTTCCTCTGCTGGGTGAATAGATGAATTTCTTTCATTTCAACATTTTTTTTTTTAAAAAAAGCATTATTTAAAAAGCCCATTTTCAAATTGCACTGATAAATCTTAGAACCGAGCGAGCTCTTAATGTGGATTTATTTATTTTTAGTTTCCATTTTATGTCCTTGAGGTGGCTTCTGATGAGTGGGCTGAGATTATTCATGACTGCTTCTACTGTGAGTTGGTCTATTTTAAGAAAAACAAGTCACCAGCCACTCTTTCTGCACACCGAACACACACAGCGCCAGAGCGGGGACTGCACAGACGTGAAAAGTTAGGACTCACATTGCAGGTGAGGCCGCTGCCGTGCTTTGACACTGGCTTCACCCAAAAGTAAATAGTCTTAGTTCGTTGGTCATTTTTTTGTTAAAACTCCATTTGTGAGTGTTGTGAAACATTAAATAATCTGTACATTTGCACTGCTCTGTGAAGCAAAGGAGTTGAAGAATAACTTCTTTATAATAGCATATGGCAAATCTCTCTAATGAGAGGCCATTTACTGTACAAGTCTCCTGCATGTGGTACTTGACAGCAGGTGTCTGGAGAAAATCCTGCAAACATTTTCAAGTATATTGTTACTGGCAATTGGCAAGAAAAGGTGAAGATCTGAATGTGGAGGGTTGAACCAGAGAGGGGAATAAAATGCAAAACGATAAATGAAAGAGAAAGGGGGAGGGGGAAAACTCCCAGCTCACCAGCTTGTTTCTGCATTAAGGAAGTGAATAAATAACTCCATCAGAGGGCACTAAACATGACATATTACCTACGTGGAAGAGAAAGGTCTTATTGTGCTCCAACCACGGAGTTACCTAAGGCTCCCTTCTCAATACAGAATGGCTATAAGTGACTGGCTCACGTCAGTGTGGAGTTTAATTAAACCACTCAACGCTGGTCTGCAGAAGCTGAGAATGAAATTTATTGGGGGAAAATATTCATTTGGACAAGTTTTACCTGAGATTTTTTTTTTTTTTTTTTTTTTT
Source organism: Saccopteryx leptura (assembly GCF_036850995.1). Taxonomy (NCBI): domain Eukaryota; kingdom Metazoa; phylum Chordata; class Mammalia; order Chiroptera; family Emballonuridae; genus Saccopteryx; species Saccopteryx leptura. The sequence goes on along the minus strand of NC_089503.1, from coordinate 214,143,733 downwards.
GCATCCCATGCTTAATGTCAAGCACAGGGCTGTCACTCATAATTGTGTTTTTGTTTACTGAACAAAGGCATGTGGTCCCAAAGTTGAGTGGGAGCTGCAGCCAAAGACCCAATGCACTTGCCAAGCTGAAGCCTGGAGAAGGGCTACCTTTGCTGGGGTGGGGGTGCATCCATTTTATTCATCCCACAAAGGTACTTTCTTTAGTTTAACCATGTATTCTCATCTTTTACTAATTCACTAAATGAAAGAGAAGGCATCTTTCTCTCTTTCTTTCTCCTTCTTTCCTTCCTTCCTTCCTTCCTTCCTTCCTTCCTTCCTTCCTTCCTTCCTTCCTTCCTTCCTTCCTTCCTCCTTTCTTTTTTATGGTGCTTTTTGTAATTTGTCCACTTAGAAAGGAGACACCTTTTTCCTCTTTGGCAGAAAGACACACATAAGCTAAGCTTCCCTGTTCAAGACGTGAGATTGATTGAGTCTCTGCTCCCAAATGTGGACCGTAGAAAAAAGCCAGCTGGGCATTTAGCTACTGATCTGTAGGCAAATGACTCTTCTACTTTAAGAACCTTTTAAATTGGAGGATAGATGTGGTCTTATTCTCTCCTTGGTACTAGTATGGCCTAGTCTGATGGGAAAAGTTAGCAAGCTGTGGAGGGAAGTATAAGGTTATGTCCCTACTGGTGGGATCTGCAATCCTGTTTCATTGCCGCCAGAGTGCTCCTGCGCTTTGGGCTTAGGAATGCAGGGTGCGCAGAGTACATGGGTAGCACTTTTTTCTTGTATTCCGTATGACACATGACACTTTATGTAAGACTAGGGAGAGTGAGAGAAAACAGAGCAATTGAGAGCAAAAGGAAATCTTTCAGTCTGTTTTTTTTCCTTTTTCTTCTTCTTATCAAAGTTTTAGTGGTAATTTTAAACTTATTTATTAATTCTCTTGCTTTGTCAATACCAAGAAAGAAAAACATATTTCTCAAATAATTCTATTCTTAACCAACATGGTCGATTTTATTATTTCTCTAATTATTATTTGCTTCCCTTTCCTAGAGAGAACATTGTATATTTTTACCCTGCAGTTCCCACCCATCAAGTGGTGTTCTTCCTTGTCCCATTGGATGGGTTTTGGCCATGTGACTTCCTTTGGCCAGTCATATTTGGGCATATGTAATAAATGCCATTCAACAGTTGGCTACAGCACTGTCTTCCATGTGCCATGAGGACGATATGTCCTTAAGTAAGGGCTGCTTCCCTAGTCTGGGTCTGAGATTGAGAAGCCATATGAGGTAGAATAAAACCTACGTGCAGCCTGCATATAACGTGAGCGCTAAGTAAACCTTTATTTTATGAGCCACAGAGATTTGGGGGATTATTTGTTATTACAGCAAAGCTGATTAGGTACCAGGAATTAAGTGCTGTATAACAAAAATCCTAAAACTTGTGGCATTGGCTTCTGCCCAGTATGTGACAAGGAAACCTTAATTAAGCACAGGGAAATAAATAGCAATCTCTGATATGGAGTGGTTAATATTTGGTGTAACACTGTTCACAGCAATTTGAAGGCAGATAATACACCTAATATACTTGTGACAGACAGCCAACTAAATGGGAAATGATATTTTCAAACAACAGCTCAGATAAGGGCCTAATATCCAAAATATACAAAGAACTCATAAAACTCAACAACAAACAAACAATCCAATAAAAAAATGGGAAGAAGACATGAACAGACACTTCTCCCAGGAAGAAATACAAATGGCCAACAGATATATGAAAAGATGCTCATCTTCATTAGTTATTAGAGAAATGCAAATCAAAACTACAATGAGATACCAGCTCACACTTGTTAGATTAGCTATTATCAGCAAGACAGGTAATAGCAAATGTTGGAGAGGCTGTGGAGAAAAAGGAACCCTCATTCACTGTTGGTGGGAATGTAAAGTAGTACAACCATTATGGAAGAAAGTATGGTGGTTCCTCAAAAAACTGAAAATAGAACTACTTTATGACCCAGCAATCCCTCTACTGGGAATATACCCCCAAAACTCAGAAACATCGATACGTAAAGACACATGCAGCCCCATGTTCATTGCAGCATGGTTCACAGTGGCCAGGACATGGAAACAATCAAAAATCTCTTCAACAGAAGACTGGATAAAGAAGATGTGGCACATATACACTATGGAATACTACTCAGCCATAAGAAATGATGACATCGGATCATTTACAACAAAATCACCATTTTGTTGATAACATTATATGGAGTGAAATAAGTAAATCAGAAAAAAACAAGAACTATATTATTCCATACATTGGTGGGACATAAAAACGAGACTAAGAGACATGGACAAGAGTGTGGTGGTTACCGGGGGTGGGGGGAGGGGGAGCGTGGGAGGGAAGGAGGGAGAAGGGAAGGGGGAGGGGCACAAAGAAAACTAGATAGAGGGTGACGGAGGACAATCTGACTCTGGGCGATGGGTATGCAACATAATTGAATGACAAGATAACCTGGACATGTTTTCTTTGAATATATGTACCCTGATTTATTGATGTCACCCCATTAACATTAATAAAAATTTATTTAAAAAAAGACATGGAAATAGTATGTCAATATTGTACTATGGTTATTTTTAGATGCATTTGACAAGAAACTGTAAAGAAGAAATGAGCTCAGAAAAGAATTCACCATGCAAGGATGAGGAAGAAGAGAATTTAGAAGTGTTGAAACTTGTAAGATTGAAATGTTATCATTTCTCTTATCTACCAGTAGAAGATAAAATTTTGAAACACATTGAGCAACAGAGACCAATTAAAACATAATCTTGAGTCTACAGATAAATCAAAGGGTGTGGCTATCCATACCTTTTGCTTAAACCTCTTAATGTATTAAGGTATAACCCTCCCCCACACCCCAAATAAATTTTTTTTCAGCTGGACAGAATGGCTCAGAGAAAAGAGATAAGGGCTTGTCTATCTAAAAACCCAATATGCTCAAATTACTTGTTATGAGAGGCGGGGAGAAGGTCTTGAAAAAAGTTGTAGCTGTGGCTGTTGACACATGGATTTAACTGGAATCAAATAGATATACAGCCGACAGCGCTTTTTGATTTTTTTTTTTTTTTTTGAGGGTTGTGAGTGTGTGTGTGCATGCACACAAGGCTTGGGGGGAGGGTTCAGCCAACAGCCTGAATTAAAAAACAAACAAACCATGAATGTTCAAGACATAAAAGTAAGGCTTTAGGTCCCTGAATGTCTACAGGCAGAAAAGAAACTGAGAAAGATGCTGACAAAGACTCTTAGGAGTCCTTTTTTTGACTAGTTCCTGCCTCTCTCTCTTCACTCTAGCAAGAATTCCTCCCTCCCTTGATATCTGATCACTTTCAATATCCAGTTGAATAGTTTTTCATCTCCTACTCCTGATAGCTGATCACCCCAGCTTGCCTGCAACAAGAATCCTGATCTCCCTGGATGTCTTCCTCTTAGTAATTTTCCATCCACTGACCACCTCATTCTGCTCATTGACTATTCATCCCTACTTGTCCTTGTTTTATTCGGAGTCGAGCCCAGTTTCTCTCCTCTACAGTCATGGCACCTGTTGCAAAGAGTCCTGAATAAAGTCCTCCTTCCCATTTTAACAAATGTCAGAATCATTTTCTCATGAACAGTGCTCAACCACAAAGGAGGGCATATTGTCCGCTGACCTCGTCTGGGTGCAGTCGAGGAGGATAATGAAAAGGGAAGGGCTTCTTAGAGGGCGGAGCCAAGAGTCATGGAGAAACTTGGATTGGAGCATGACTTCCAGGAAGTGGAACCAGAGCCCAATCTGGGAGCACTTCCTCCCCACAGGGGAAGGGGGGGGGGCTTTGCAACCTTTGTTCAGGGGAGTTTAGAATTGCTATTGGTAAGTGACTGCTACTACTTAGCAGTCACCTCCCGTTCTTCCCTTTTTGGAAGAGTGTTTATTGCTGTTCTCTTATTCCTGAGCTGCTATTCTACCTTACCTACATCGCTGTGTTTTAGTCCCTGTGCCTGTAAAGAAGCAGACCAATCCAGGTTCGAAACAAAGACTGTCAAGTGTATGTTCGCAACTGCAGGGAATTCTGCATGAGGGGAGGAGGAAAGCAGTTCTTCGTGATCCAGAGGGTGAACTGCGGCAGATTGTGTCATTGTCCCCCCTCTATTTATTCTTGCCTTCCCTCAAAGAAGATTATTCATCCTCACCCATCCCCGTGCGATGTGCAGGGCCCCTCCCCACCGCACTCCGCCACCACAGGAGGGGTCTATATTGTGGAATTAAGCAGACCACCCAAACGAGAACAAACAGAGGCTGTTTATTCAGTTTGCCATATAGCAAGGCAGTCAGCCTCCATCTCTCGCGCTTGGCAGAGAGTCAAAGGCAGCAGGGAGTAGGAGAGCTCTTTTACAGTGAAAGAGAGGGAAAGCTCCAGGTATGCTGATTGGAGGTCTTTGGCACCAGGGAAGCTGGAGGCGGGCTAACTGCAAGGGGGCGATGTTGTGTGATTGGTCTGAGCACATTTAACTTTCCCTGGTTGATCTGAGTTTGAAGCAGGGTCAGAAAAAAAATAAATTGACCAAGTCCTGACCATTTGGGGCTGCTTGCTGTGGAGGCTGTGGTTTGGTTTCCTGGGCTGTGTGCTGCCGAGGTCGGGGGTCAGGGTTTTATTGCACTGGTCTGGCCAATATCGCTTGCATGTTCAGTCTCTCCAGTTCTCTGTCTCACTGACATAGAGCTTTAAGACGGGACTTTGGCCAATAGGATGTGAGTAGGCATGACATGTCCTGTTTGAGCAGAAGGTGTAAGAGCTGTTGTGTGTTTAACGCTGGCCCTTTCTGCCCTCTGCCCTGAGAAAAGCATGTCCCACGTGGGGGCTGCTTCTGTCGCCTGGGTTCCGGCATGTGAAGACATATGGAGGCTAGCCACTGCCAAAAACACAGCTGCAGTGGACCCGGAGTCCCTGTGAAACGTCGCTGGAAAAAAAATCAATCTTTGTCTTATAAGCCGTTATCAATTCAGGTTTGTTGTTTATGCCACAGAGCTAGCTAATGAAGTCATCCCTGATTTGCATTAGAGAGACTCTGATTCAGGGATGGTTTCGCTTTAAGGAAGCCCTAAATAAAGGGTTAAAGGCGTGTTTTCCTCTATGCTAAGACAGAGGGTATCTATACCAATAATAGTAATATTGATAATGATATTGATAATAGTAGCTACTACATATACTTAATGATTTTGAACTCTTAGTGTAATGATAGGAAGAAAATGCAGTTCTCCAGAATTTCTCTTTAAAAAAGGAGAGCTGTCTTTGCTAGAAAAATCCTGCAATGACTGAGCAGGTGAGGATGTAGGTGTGGCAGAACTCTTACCAAATGCAGGGAAGTTGGCTATTGTTGTACTGAAAGAACAGGGTGCTGGCCGGTTGGTTCAGTGGTAGAGCATCTGCCCAGTGTGTGGATGTTCTGGGTTCGATTCCCAGTCAGAGCACACAGAAGTGCCCATCTGCTTCTCCACTCCTTCTCTTGCTTCTCTCCCCCACTCCCCTCCTGCAGCCATGACTTGATTAGAGTGAGTTAACCCTGAGCGCTGAGGAAGGCTCCATGGCCTCTGCCTTGGGTGCTAAGAAGAGCTCAGTTGCTGAGCAACTGAGCAATGCCTCAGCTAGGCAGAGCATCACCCCCTAGTGGGCTTGCTGGGTGGATCCTAGTCAGGGTACATGCTGGAGTTGGTCTCTCCACCTCCCCTCCTCTCACTGAATTAAAAAAGAAAAAAGAAGAACTGGGGAAAACAGAAGACTAGGGAAATAGGAAGACAGACTAGAAGTAGAACCAGTGAGGTAGTGGAGACCACAATGCTCAATATATATAGTTCTTCTTGTGATCTCTTCCCTCCAAATCTCAAGTATATTTTTGAAATTTGTGTAACTTCTGGGTCAGGAAACTTGGTGAGCCTGCCAAGGTGCTGGGCTCCCCTCCAAATTGATATGCTAAGGTATCCTGGTGGGTGTGGACATCTAGAGGAAGAGGAAATGATGGCCATGAGCCACTAGAAGTTGATAGGAAGTTGTAAGAAGGGCTTTCCATTGTCACAGGTTGTAGAGTTGCCCCAAATTCAATCAGATTTCTAAGTATTAGAGGGCTCCTAATGATAGATAAATTATACTAACAAAAGCCTACGAGTATATATTATTCCTATTTCACTGACAAGGAAACTAAGACCCATAGCACTGACCTAGCTGGCTTTGAGTCAGGCTGTGAGCAATCTGAACAGCTGGGTGGGAGTCTGATGGGAGTTCTCCAGAGGCCACGCTCTTGGTTCTCTGTTGTTCCGGTTCCATGCTCAACTTCAGTCTTGATAAATTTGTCTTTCAGAAAAATTTTAGTAAAACTAGTTATTTATGGAAATCTTCACCTAATTTTTTTTAAATGAAATTCTAGCATTGTGCCTTCTTAATATAATCAGTTCATCTTGTTTTAAAAACCGTGAATTGTTTATGTTGCTTCTGGCTTAAACCCCTGTGGAGGTGAAGGATTAATCCACATCCCTCGCCTGGGCACCTGTGTCCAATGTGCCCTACCCCCCCAACGCCTCCCCTTGCTCCCATTCAGTTCCCACCACACTCTCCCTCTGCCTGTTCCAGCTGCACGGGCTTCTTCCAAGGCACTGCTGTAGGCCTGCACTTACCCTTTTCCTAGAAGGCTCTTCCCAATGGCCCCACCCCCTTGTCACAAAAAGTAAAAAAAATTTCCATGGAACTAAGCCTTACACATCTTTCAGATTTCAGTTTAAATCTTTCTCCTCCAAGGCAACTTTTCCTGATGCCCTTCCGACTCCCTCCAGGTGAAGCTTTGTGCCCTGTTCTGTATTGTCAGAGCTCTTTGTCCTTCTCCTTCTGCTGGAAGTACAACCTCTGTGACGGTTAGTTTAATTACAGACTGTAGAGTCGTAGTGGTTACAACGGAGAGGGAGGAGGCCACACTGCATGGGTTTGAGCCTCAGAGCAGCTGTGTATTCATGGGGCAGGCCGGCGCCCGGCTCAGGGACGGCAGGTCCCAGGTCTGACTTTTCCTCCTCTGTGTAACGGACGTGATACAGCAGTCCCGACTTTTGGGGAATCACTGCTTCTCTGTGCTTTCAGCAGGACACTCCTGACACCAGGTGTGTGGGTCTGTTTGTTGTTTTTCCCACAATGATGTAATTTGGCTCTCTGATGGAGAGTATATAGAATCTGGAATAGGACAACTCTAAGTTGTCCTGTCAGGGATGTCCGCCCACCCGCACCCCAATCGGCAAAGGAGCTGCTGCCTCCTCTGTGATCAGGGTCATATGGCTCCAGAACCATATGGCTCCAGAACCATATGGCTGCTGCGAAGGTCAGTAAGTTGTCACAGCAGGTAACTGTCATACTCAGGAAGCTGCCGTGATCAGAAAGCTGCAGCGATTGCTGCTGGACCCAGATCAACGCCGTGCCTGCTATGATCCACACCAACCACACAGCCATTCTGCAGGGGCTCTTGACACCTGCAAGCTCACAAATAGCCCCTGGGGCTCGGCCCCCACACACACACCATGATCATGCCTGCCAACAGAGAGCACAGCAGCAGCAGAAAGCGGGCTCTGCCTCATTTCTGCCTCCCGAATCTTGTTGAGCTCATCTGGTTAGCAAAGTCGTTTCCAGAGCCTAGCTGTAAAGAAGGGGAATGGTGTTGATCCTTCTGGCCTCTGTATGTGTGAATCTGAATTAGCAATATACCGTATTGCACCTCTGTGGTTGCTCAACATACCAAGCTGCCCTTCGTCCTTAACTTTGATTTCCAAATAAGCACAACAGCAAGGCAAAAGCTTAACTTATTTTCTCTATCACTCATACGAATAACCCACTCATCTCCACCCTAACAGAGTAACTCTAAAGTTCCATCAAGTTTGGCCTCTAATTGTGGGACTTATTCACTTCTTCTTTATTTCAATGGCAATTCTATCTTGATAGCCAGTGACCTATGGACTAGGACAGGCATGGCCAACATATGGCCTGTGGGCCAGATCCGGCCCACGTAATGAGTTTATGTGGCCCACGATTAAATTTTTAATATTCTCTGCTACTTTAAAATCTCAGCTACTCAGAAGCAGAAGCATCTTTGATTATTGGAAATCGAGATATTTAAAAAGATAGTGATACGTGGAAAAGAATTCCGTGTGTGACTAATCTAGGGTTAACTTTTAATAATTGGTTGAATGGATTTAAGATATTTCTTTATTTTTTAAAAAAATTCCATTATAAAGATTTACAACTTTTGTACTCGTCTGTACTTGTTATGAACTGTTTGATGTTTAGCGGCGATGTGAAACCCACATTCTTTTAGGTGGAGTTTGCCAGTGCGCACCCAAGGTCAAACAATTCGTTATTTTTATGGTCAAGTGTGCTGAATCAAGTGGCATTGTAGCATAAACAATAGCTGCAGTTGATAACTGAAAACGTGTCTAGGCTGTTTATAAAACGAAATAATTGTTTTATTTGCGATATAACCCCTTCAAGCTCATTCTATTAATTAAATATTGTTTTGATTGATTATCATACAGTTTGGATATTTATACGGTATGTAATTATATTTTTATTAAAATAATATTGTATATTAAAATTTTTTCACTCACATTTATTCATAAACAAATTATATAGTAAAATTTTGTTTACTTAAATGAATCGTTTTTGTACTTAACATTTTTTAATTTTAACATTTCGTCCGGCCCATGAAAAAAGTTTTCTTTCTAATCTGGCCTGGGGGCAGAAACTGTTGGCCACGCCTGGTCTAGGATGTCAGGCCCATGAATTTCTATGAGGTCTGTCTTCCACTTTCTAGTGTACACATGTTTTCGGAAGAAGTGTAGAGTGCGACGGCCACTCCTTGCTCACCAGGTCCTATCAGAATGATGTCAGTGGTGTTACTACCAGCTTGATGATCGGGGAAGGTGAGATGGTGACTGTGACTGGAGCTGGTGAGTTAATTAGTTTTGAAGCAAGGCAGTAATGGGGCGTGCGTCTCCCTGCCCGAGCTGTAGAAGGGCTTCTGGTATTTTCAGTGTATTGGGGTGGGGATAGAAAGTTGCTAGATCACTAACAACTTAATCAGACATTTATAAGAACCATTCCCCAATTAAGCTTGCATTATGGATGGATTGTTTGTGAATCCCCAAATTCATGTTGAAACCCTAACCCTCAATGTGATGGCATTAGGAAGTGGGGCTTTTGGGGAAAGTATTACATTTAGATAAGGTCATGCGGGTGGAACCCCATGATGGGATTAGTGCCCTTATAAGAAGAGAAAGAGACTAGAGGTCTCATTGATCCCCCTCCCCCCTCCCATGAGGATACAACAAGAAAGTAGCTGTCTATAAACCAGAAAAGAGCCCCTTACCAGATGCTGAATGTGTAGTCACCTTGATCTTGGAATTTCCAGTCTCCAGAACTGTGGGAAGTAAATCTCTGTTGTTAAGCCACCCAGTCTATGGTATTGTGTTGTAGCAGCCTGAGCTGACTAAACCAACTTGTGATAATCCACTATCATCCTCCAAGCATGTCTTCTGTACAACCCCAACAAAGATTAAATGTGGATTGGACATTTACAAGGATGTCCTCCTTGTAGCTTTCAAATCTTTGATGGCAGCACTAATCTCTGTGAGTCCTCCTAGAGATGTGGTGTTATTTTCGGTTTGCTATTATGGAAAGGAGTGATACTTCCAGAAGCTTCATCTTGGCTTTCTTATCAGAAAGCCAAGTTCAGGAAGCTATACCCCACAGGTCAGGAAACCATAGTGAGGATTAGTCTAGCTGTCATTTTTCTAAAAGTCTGCTTACAGGACTAGAGGAATAACCACAGCTGTGTCAAGAACACACTATATATCACTTGACCCCAATAAGTCCCCCTTCTTAATCGTTGACTATAGTACCAATATAGGACCCTAGAGATTAGCATTTACTCAGAGCCAACATCCAATAGTTCTTTAAATAAAGATCTGGGTATAATTACCTTTTTCCAGGGCACAGTTACACTAATAAATGTCAACAAGTCCCTTCTGGGAAGCCTATTGTCAACAGCAGGAGCAGAAACAGACTAGGGAATAATCAACACCAAATTCAGGATGGTGGCTTCTGAATGATACAGGGAAGTGGTCACTGTATTTGACTGTGTCCGGGTTTGCTGTTGTATAACTCAACCCCAAGGGGCACCTTCACATAGACTGCAGTGTGTTGCCCTCCAGAGGAACCACTCCTAGTGCTTCTGCAATTGCTCAGCATGGCATTCCTGAGCATGCTCAGAATGCTTAATTTTTTTAACGGTGGATATACCAGTGTTCCTTATAATATTCCCTACAAATTTGCACATATAAGAAAGGTTCTATCATAAAATAGTCTATGAATCATAATACAGAGTTCTAATTTCAAACATGAAATTCTGTGTATCCTGATCTGGGAAACATTATATTTGGATAGTCAAGCTCCACTTTGCAGCTCTTTTTAAAATTTATATATATATTTTTTTTTTTTTTTAATTGAGTGAGAGGAGGGGAGGCAGAAACAGACTCCCGCATGCACCCAGACGGGTATCCACCCAGCAAGCCCACTAGGGGATGATGCTCTGCCCATCTGGGCGTTGCTCCATTGCTCTTCTTAGTGCCTGAGGCTTAGGCTATGGAGCAATCCTCAGTGCCCGAGTCCAACTCGCTCTAATTGAGCCATGGCTACAGGAAAGGAGAGAGAGAGAGAAGCAAGAGGGGGAGGAGTGGAGAAGCACATGGGCCACTTTGCAGCTCTTGTTCTTAGGGTTTCATGCTGGAAGACTTAGACATGCACAGTTTCGGAGATAATTTTCATTTTAGCCATTTTTTTGGCATTGATTGGCCAAAGAGGCTAAGAGAGGTAATCATAAGTGTGTGGTAAATGATCCAGTTTCTAATAAAAAATTTTAATAATTGACACATTTACTAAGCACTTTGAGGTCATTGATTTTTCCCTGTTATTACTGTTTAGACTCAAGATTCTGATAGTTGAGCAATGATTTTTTTAGTTGAATTTCTTTTTCACCTTGGTCTGAAATATGACAATCATCATTACTACCATTTATTGACTACTCACTACAAGGTAGATTCTGTTTTAAGTGCTTTATATAAAATAGTTTATTTAGTTCTCACAGCAAATTTAGGAGGTAGGTACTATTATTATACTCATTTTACAGATGAGGAAATTGAGTCTCATGGCCAAAAATGTGATAAGGCTGAATCCAAATAGAGTGGACCCAAAAGCTTGTGTCAATGTTGCATCTTTGACATACTTCCCTAAATGGTCCTTGATAGCTTTTCACTAGAAGCTGCATAAGTGGTTTCCCTCTTCTCCCTAAATCCAACCTTCCAGACTTAAACACTTGAGATGTTTAATACCGTAGATTTCTTCCATGAGGGAAGAAAGTCATTCTCAAATACCACGTTGAAGATTAGTCAGTAGGTGGAAAGAGGAAATTCTAATGTTACTCTGGAATTCAGTGAAATTTATACACATCAGTGCCCACAAATATATTTAATTCCCTTTCAAATGAGGATTTCTGAGTATTGATTTCATTTTATTCACATAGTCTGGTGAATATAGCCTTTTAAAAATTCCAAACCTATCTCTCATTCTGCTCTGTGGTTTATAAAACTGACTGATCACTTCTGAAATTACTCTCTGAAGCTACATTGAGGAGCCCACCTCAAACATTACGAGCTAGTGCATTTGTCAGAGAGGAAAACTTCTGGCAAGTAGCAAAGTGTGTTCATGGAAATATTATGTTTTCAAAAAACAAACAGATACAAGCAGTGAGACCTTGGGTCCTGGGTCAAAGATTTGGAGTATTTTGTGCATCGTTTTCATGGGTGTGGATCAAAGGCTGTCTATTTTAATGGTTCATTTTAAAGAGATTACAAATGATTTCTCTGAATGCTGACAAAGAAGGAAAACTCACAGAGGCCCTTTACACTCAGGCTTGGCCCAGCAGCGGTAGCCAGGGGGGTTAGAGGTTGCCGTAGCAATGACCTGTATTTCATAATGCCTCCCATCTGTCCACAGATGTGTGAGTTTGCTCAAAGGTTTTATTAGGTTTTTATTACATTTCTATACAGCTTCAGCCCATCTGAGTTTACCAGCCTGAGTGCAATTTCTTTTCTTTTTTGGGGGCAGGGAGCACAATTTCTAAAATACCAAATTCATTAGGTATTCAATATATACAGCTATATATTGAGATATATATCTGGCCAAGCCATTGGTTCTATTTGGGCGATACTAACACAAGTCGTATGGCTATAATAAATAGGATTCATAGGGTATGCAATGCAGGAATCTTGATGATGATGATGACGACGATGATGACAGTGATGTCTGTTTGGATCAGTTGGGTGTCAAAGGTTCTAAATGAGGGTTAGGGTTTTGTGGTTGTTAACACTGATTCTACTTCAATCCATTCATAATTTAATATATGAGGAAAAGAGACAGAAGGAAAACAACAACAGCCATGGCAACAAAAACAACACACACACACACAAAAAACCCAGTTCACACCAACTCTGTCTCTCTTCAGGCTACTATTGCAAAAATATCACAGACCAGGTGGCTTATAAACAACAGGCGCTTATTGCTCGCAGTTCTGGAGGCTGAAACCAAAGATCAAGGTACCACCAGAATGGACTGGTTCTGCTGAGAGCCCTCTTCAGGGTTGCAGATAGCCAATTTCTCCTTGTATCCTGACAGGGCAGAGAGCAGAGGGGGAAAGAAAGCTCTCTTGTGCGTCTTGTAAGGGCACTAACTCCATTCACGAGGTCCCCACCCTCATGCCCTCATCTAGTCCTAATCACCTCCCAAAGGTCCCACCTCCTAATTCCATCCTCTTAGGAGAAAAGGTTTCATTGTATGAATTTTGGGGTGATGGAAACATTCAGGCTGTAGTGAACTGCATGTACCTTTTTTGAATTAACAAAAGTGAGGGAAGCATCCTTTTTTCTTTGCAACCTCATTCATAGTGTGGCCTCGAGAGAATCAGAACTAAGTGTTCTGGCATTCTGACACCAATGATAACAGCACTTGCCTCAATCTGAGCTGTTACTGCCATCTATAGCTTGGCATGCCCATGAGAAGAGCACTGCTCCGGCTGCCTTTCACACACCCCAGCACCCAGCATGTGGTCCCTGCAACAAGCATGTGCAGAGTAGATGTGGGACAGACAGAGACTGGTATTGGGTATATCTTGTCCAGCTGGCTCACAGTTACTGAATGCTTGCTGACTGAATAGATTTCTAGGCTACTGTCAGCTTTATATTTTGTGGTAGAGTTTTTGTTAGTCATAACCACCATTTGTCATGAAAAAAAAAATGCAATCTTGGAACCCTTGTGAGATCCTGAGAAAACTTTCTGCCACTTATTCGAGTCCATGCAGGATAATAGTGGCTTTCTTAGGCTGAATTATTTGGTTAGTCTGAAGATCTGCATACGAGAGCTGGACAATTTTTGCTTTTGATTTAGGGGTAGGATTTGTTGGAGACTAATTTTATTCCTTAACTTAAACTGAGAAAGCTTTGGGGGTTTTTAATATACATTCAGGCAGCCCTCACCAGTGGATGGAATTTCTCCTCTTTCACAGTTGCACAGGTAACTAACTGTTCCATTCAGATGCCATTTGTGAGTATATTTTCAAGTTGTTTGTTCCAGTTCGAAATGGCTTCCACATATATTGGACGGTCAAGAAATAATGTCCCCTCTTTTATATTTTAGCATGTGCAAAATTCTTCATAGCGCTATCATCTGACTTGTCACTGTATTTTTATTTAAAAGGAAAACAACATTGACGATATCCCGAGATAGCATTCATGTGGCAGATAAGACCCTGGCTTACTAGTTCTGACTCCATGCTTCGATGTGCCTAGTCCAGCCAGAAGAAAGGAAGTAGTTTGCAGGTTCCACGGAATTCCAGCATTTCCCTCACATTGGGTGGCCCAAGTAAGCAGAATTTCCATCCATGAAGCCAACGTTGATTTGTCCAAAGAAAGCGTACTTGCGTCTCAGGCTGAAAATAAGGCATTTGGAGGTATGAGAGGATAAGCCTAGTGGTTGGTGACCCAGCGGGAGAGTCTTCCCAGAGAAATGGTGATTGTTTTCACATGTAAGGAAAGAGACACACGAATATGGTTTTCAAACCTCTATCTGACTAAACACACCAACCAGAAATGCATCTACCTACGTCGTTTGACAAGAAATCCAGTGGGGCTTTGACAGCAGTGAGCTATTTCCATTGACCTTTCAGTAAATGTTTCTCATACTTATTTACTCTTTTTTTCATGTTTATAAAATGTGTTCCCAAGCCCTTTAGGATAAAATCAACAATAGTACCCAGGGCTCTAGCTAAAGATTCCCAGTAGGAGGGTCTGAGCCCTTTGTTCCAAGGGATCTAACAGTGCGAAGCCAACACAGAATGGGGGGACTATTCAGCTACAATTAAAGTCTTTGTCCCTCCATCAGCTGAACTTGACCTTCACATTTCTAAAGTTCTGCTGGATTACTTTCTCTAAAATTCTGATTTACTCCAGGTGAACAGGGAAGCTCATTAACGTCTCTTTCTTTCAGTTTTAAAAAGAGATTGCAAAAAAGAAAATCCTATTTGTTTCATGCAGCTAATATTCCTGATTCTTTTTTTTTTTTTTTTTTTTTTTTTTTTGAAGCTGGAAACGGGGAGAGACAGTCAGACAGACTCCCGCATGCGCCCCACCAGGATCCACCCGGCACGCTCACCAGGGGCGTGGCTCTGCCCCTCCGGGGCGTCGCTCTGCCGCGTTGCTCTGCCGCGACCAGAGCCACTCTAGCACCTGGGGCAGAGGCCATAGAGCCATCCCCAGCGCGCGGGACATCTTTGCTCCAATGGAGCCTCGGCTGCGGGAGGGGAAGAGAGAGACAGAGAGGAAGGAGGGGGTGGGGTGGAGAAGCAAATGGGCGCTTCTCCTATGTGCCCTGGCCGGGAATCAAACCCGGGTCCCCCGCACGCCAGGCCGACGCTCTACCGCTGAGCCAACCTGCCAGGGCCTCCTGATTCTTTTTTTGATGAAATTTTTCAAGAAATTGACTTGAATCCCAAGTGTATGTTGTTCTTAATCAAAAAGATTAAAAAAAATTCCAACAGACTTTATCAGTTTATTGACTTTCTCAGCCCTGTTGGGAAAGGTGAAGGGTCAGCATTCCAGTCTGTGTGATTATGAAGCTAATGTAATTAAGTAAAATTAATTTTTATCACCTTTGATTGGGGGGAACCTATGGAAAGTGAGAGGAAACTTTTTGTGTGTGTGTGACAGAGACAGAGAGAGAGACAGCAAGAGGGACAGATAGGGACAGACAGACAGGAAGGAAGAGAGATGAGAAGCATCAGTTCTTCATTGTGGCTCCTTAGTCTCCTTAGTTGTTCATTGATTGCTTTCTCATATGTGCCTTGACCAGGAGGCTACGGCAGAGCGAGTGACCCCTTGCTCAAGCCAGCAACCTTGGGTCCAAGCCAGCAACCTTGGGCTTCAAGCCAGCGACCTTTGGGCTCAAGCCAGCGACCCCACGCCCAGGCTGGTGAGCCCTCACTCAAGCCAGCTACCTCAGGGTTTCACACCTGGGTCCTCCGCGTCCCAGTCCAACGCGCTATCCACTGCGCCACTGCCTGGTCAGGTGAGAGGAAACTTTTGGCTCTAAGTTTTATTATTGCTCTCCTTTCATATTAGACTTGCAATATCTTATTTTTAAGATGAGCTCAAGTCTTGCTTACAGTTAGCAGGAAAAAGGTGATAAAATTAAAATACAGTGATTGAATTAAAATACAGGTAGGTAGATCTGTAGTGTGTTTATGTGAGGGAGAGATCAGATAAAAAGAAAGTGATATAGTGTCTATTTCTGTACAATTGTTTATTTACTTAATGTGTCCCATCATATTCTAAACAGATTTGAGAAATCTAATTAATGAAAGCAGAACTATGTTAAATATTTTAAAGGAAAACCTACATATACAGTATTATTTTACTGTTATTCTTAACCACAGGTATATACTTCAAATTCTTTCATGGATGACATTTAATGCAAGCACACATCCACACAAATCATTGGATATTTAACTATTGAAAAAGGATCTAGCAAATAGCATAAGCTGAAGAGATAGAAATACTTGCACTTTTATTCATCTATGAATCAAACCCCAACATGGCATAACATACTTGAATTCTTATTTCTTAAAACTTTAGCAATTTTTCTATATTGACAAATGAATAAACATCTATTTGTTACCAGATTGGTTTTACATATATTATTTTACCATTTTAATACCAGGGAAATGAAAAATGAGGGGAACCCAGTGATGCGTGGCTTTGTGTCTTGTTATTAAATAAGAAATCTCAGCCTGACCAGGCAGTGGTGCGGTGGATAGAGCATCAGCCTGGGATGCTGAAGACCCAGGTTCAAAACCTATGGGCTTATCTGGCTTGAGTGCGTACAAGAGTCAACCAATGAATGCATAAATAGAAGTGGAACAACATAGATGTTTCTCTCTCTCCCTCTCTCTTCCTCTCTCTCTAAAAATTAATTAATAAAAAAAATTTTTTAAGTCAATAAAAATAGAAGCCCTGGTATTTCTTCCTGCATCCTGAGATATGTTGCATTTCCCTTAGTGAACTATTGCTTTCAGAAACTTGGCTCTGGGTTTTACATCTCTTTACTGGGTCAAATCAGTCATTGCTATAACATGACAGTGTTAAGTAAGAGTCTGGCATTGTTAGAAATGCATTATTCCCTATGAAGAGGAAGAGAGATCTGATTCTCATTCTATTATCTTGGCAGTAGAAATCAAAGCAGCATGAAATGTGACTTTCATTTATTTCCCCTTGTTCATGGGCCTTTATTCCATAGAGCCATAGGTTGTTAATTTGATGAGTGGAACAAGTTTCGGTGTTGTTACCATATTATTATTACTATATTTGTGTGTGTGTGTGTGTGTGTGCGTGTGAGTTTATGTGAGTGTGCATGTGCATGCATGCGCACACGCGCAAGCGATGAGAAATAGAGCTACACTTGAGTTCCAATCTCACTTGGTGTTAGACTGGGTAACCCGAGTCAGTCTGGATCTGACTGTGTCTCATGCTGGGGTTAGTTCTGCTTGAGAAAGAATGTTGCTGGAGTGAGCCTGTCCCCTGCGCTTCCACCCGGGAGTAAATCACACATGCAGAAGAGCACCACATTCCAGCTGATCCTCAGCCACCACATAGCTTCATCCGATTTTCCTGGCCTCTACCCCCCTGTCACTCTGCCTCTCGCATGATTTGATATTGAGCGGATCTCTAACCACCCACAGCAGACGGCACTTTTAAAAATGAGTAGGGCCCTGATCTCTCCTCCCTGGTTGACAGAATTAAAACTGATGAGAAAGTAAAACATTACTTCAAATATTTGCTTAAGGACCGGGAAGTTGGGCCCAGCCCCTCTTGTATTGCCAAAATGTTTCACGAAGCATCGTAAAATCAAATCCTCACATCTTGTTGTCCTCCCATTAGATCACATTAAACTCTGGCAGCTGGGCCAGCCCGCCTTGGTGGTTTTCTGATTTGTGGTTTGCACTTGGCTCTCCGCACAGCCTTTAAAAATGATTTTATTTTGTGAACAGTCGGTGATAGTCAGACTCTAGAGTAAACTGGCCCGGGCCAACGTTTGCAGTAATAACATTTCACATTATCAAGAGTTTCCTGAAGGACCAGGAAGAATGGAAACAAAGCCGAGCTCTTCTGGTCTAGGTTGTTTTTCTTCAGATGCTGGTCACCTCCCGTGTGGCATGGCCATGCATCTGGGCTTTGAAGGGCTCCTCACAGCATCTACAGTTCTTTGCCTTTAAGGTGAAACCAGAGAACTGGAACAGATTTGGGTTTTCTTGTGCTCTGGCTTGTTGAATTTGTAACTGATTCTCCTTTTTTCTTTTCTTGGGTGGTTTTTCTGATTATCTCAGTCCATCTTTTCCCGGTGTGGGAGGTGGAGGGGGACATTGGGGGAGGCGTTGCCCTGGAGCAAGGGAGGGACTGTTGAGTTTAGGTAAATCCGTCAAAGTATTACAAATAAGGACTTTCTTAGTGCTTTTCACCAAAAAATGTTTATGCTGCTTGTATAATGAAATGAAACACCATCTTTAGAATAAAGTATACAGCTGGTTTTCTATACAGGGTGATGGTGATAGTAACGATGAAAATGATGATCATGATTATAATGATTTGCTCGTGAGAAATAACAAGTGAGCTTAGGAAATTAAAAATGAATGTCTGATAGGTACACGTGACCTTGAAGTGTTTAAAGATCCCGGTGTTTTTTTTTATATTATGTTCAGACTTTGTAACTGTTCATTTTTAAATTGTAGTGAAATATACACAGCATAACATTTACCATTTTGACCATTTTTAAAGTATTCGGTTCAGTGGAATTCAGTACATTCATGTGGTTGTGCAAACATCACCACCATCCAGTTCCAGAACTGTTTCCCTCATCCCAAATTGTGAAACTGTCTCCATTAAACAATAGCTTTTCGCCCCTCTCCTCAGCCCCAGGCAATCATCATGCTGGTTTCTGTCTCTGAGAATTTGACTTCTCTCAGTACCTCACATGAATGGAATCATACAGTATTTGTCCTTTTGTAACTCACTTCACTTAGCATAATGTCTTCAAGGCTCATCCATGTAGTGGCATGTGTCAGACTTTCCTTCCTTTAAAGGCTGAATAATATTCCATTGTATATAAATACCATCTTTTGTTTCTCTGTTCATCCATTGATAGACACTTGGGCTTGCAAACTTGGTTTTATCAGTGAGATTTGAATGGCAAGGACTAATGTTTTGAAGGGAACTGAATTGTCATCCAAATTATCTTGGTTTGAAATTCTTATAAGCCAAACGAGATGGATAAACTATATCAATCAGTTCACCAACATATATATAATAAATGTCATAAGTGACCTCTTTCTCTATATTTAAAATATAGTTATAGTCTTTTTACAAAGATATGTCATTGTAAAGAAATTAGACAATACAGAAAAGTATGAAGACAAACATAAAGGACCTTTGTAAAATTGTAGCCTTGTTAACACTGAATATTTGAGGGGGGGCATTACAGCAAAAAGGATGTCACTTAAATAAACACTGTAGATATAAATATAGATATTTTTGTAATTTTATAGAACTGAGAACAAGTTCATATGCTTGTAAACTGCTTTTTCTAATTAGCTATATACTGGGGACATCAATAAATACAGTTAGTTTTATTTTCGTAGCTCTTAAATATTTTAAAGTAGTGGACTCTTTAGATGAACTCTCAAGATACTAATTTATATAGAAAAGGAGAACTTTTCTACTTCAAGTTGGAGAAAGAAGTCTAGAACTTTTCAACTCAGGACCAACAGTTTCTCTGTAGTGTCTTTTGTGGCCCTCCTCTGCGTGTGTAGGTTTAATTATATCCCTCAAGGTGTTGAAGCTCTAACCCCTAGTACTTGTGACTGTGACCTTATTTGGAAATAGACTTTGCAGATGATCAAGTTAGGATGAGGTCATTAGGGTGGGCTCTGATCCAGTATGACTGGCATCCTTATAAAAAAGGGAATTTGAACACAGGGACAGACACACTCAGGGAGAACACCATGTGAAGATGAGGACTCCTAAAAAGCCAAGGAGTACTAAAGATGCCAGCAGCACAAGGAGCCAGGAGAGAGGCCTGGAGGGGAGTCTCCCTCACAACCTCAGAAGGAACCAACTCTGTGGATATCTTTTTTTTTTTTTTTTTTTTAATTAAGTGAGAGGAGGAGGGGCAGAGAGACAGACTCCTCTTGGATCCATCCAGCAAACCCCCTGCAAGGCAATGCTCTGCCCATCTGGAGCATTGCTTGGTTGCTTTTCTTAGTGCCTGAGACGGAGGCCATGCATGGAGCCAACCTCAGTGCCCAGGGCCAACTCACTCCAGTTAAGCCATGGCTACAGGAGGGGAAGAGAGTGAGAGGGAGAAGCAAAAGGGGGATGGGAGAAGCAGATAGTCCCTTCTCTTGTGTGCCCTGACCGGGAATTGAATCTGGGACATCCATATACCAGGCTGATGCTTTACCACTGAGCCAACCAGCCAGGGCCCCTGTGGATATCTTGATCTAAGATTTCTAGCCTTCAGAACTGTGACATAATAAATTTCTGTTGTTTTAAGCCACCCACTTTCTGGTATTTTGCTTTGGGTAACTAATACAGACTCCCAAAAGCATGATTTGCAAAGTAAGACTTTATACTATTAGTTTAAAAAATATATATATATATATTATTTATTTATTTATTTATTTATTTATTTATATTTTTAGTGTAAGAGACAGACAGGAACACACAGATAGGAAGGGAGAGAGATGAGAAGCATTAGTTCTTTGTTGTGGCACTTTAGTTGTTCATTAATTGCTTTCTCAATTATGCCTTGATGGGGTGGGGGGCTCCAGCTCAGCCAGTGACCCCTTGCTCAAGCCAGTGACCTTGGACTTCAAGCCAGTGACCTTTGGGCTTAAGCCAGTGACCATGGGGTCATGTCTATGATCCTATGCTCAAGCCGGTAACCCCGCACTCAAGCTGATGAGCCCATGCTCAAGCCAGATGAGACCGCACTTGAGCCTACGATCTTAGGGTTTTGAACCAGGTCCTCTGCATCCTAGGCCAATGCTCTATCCAGTGCACCACCACTAATCAGGCTATATTATTAGTTTTAAAGCCTGCAAGTACTCTGCTGTATGGAAGTATATAATCTACTCAATTATTCCCTTATTAATAATTGCAGGAATAGTGAAAGTGTCCCAGTATTTTAAAGAATAATGCCATGAATATCCTTTTAGGTAAATCTTTGAATATCTTCCCTATTGTTTTCCTTAAAATAATTTTCCAGAGGAGGAATTGTTGGGTTAATAGGAACGTTTGAAATTTTGATACTGCCAACATGCTCTCTAGAAAACTCATATTAATTTATTCTCTCACCAGTAGTATCAAAGTATATGCATATCTCCACAGTCTTACTGGGTATTGTCTTTTTTTTTTTTAATCTAAATTTAATTTTTACCAAAGTAATACATGCAGGTATTTAAATAAGTGAATGAGGCCCTGGCCGGTTGGCTCAGTGGTGGAGCGTCGGCCTGGCGTGTAGAAGTCCTGGGTTCGATTCCCGGCCAGGGCACACAGGAGAGGCGCCCATCTGCTTCTCCACCCCTCCCCTCCTTCCTCTTTGTTTCTCTCTTCCCCTCCCGCAGCGAGGCTCCATTGGAGCAAAGATGGCCCGGGTGCTGGGGATGGCTCCTTGGCCTCTGCCCCAGGCGCTGGAGTGGCTCTGGTCGCGACAGAGCGACGTCCCGGAGGGGCAGAGCATCGCCCCCTGGCGGGCAGAGCGTCGGCCCCTGGTGGGCGTGCCGGGTGGATCCTGATCGGGCGCATGCGGGAGTCTGTCTGACTGTCTATCCATATTTCCAGCTTCAGAAAAATACAATAAATAAATAAATAAATAAATAAATAAATAAGTTAATGAGTTTTACAAGACTTACAACAGATCCCAGCAATTCTAGCCACGTGCCTTTCCGCCCCACCACTCCTCAGGAAATTTCACATTTATATTTCTAAATAATGTGCTTATGCTATTATGTTTTTGTTTGTTTTTAAATTTTAGATATTATCTACTGACTTCCAATTATGGAAGATAAAGAATGAACTCTCTTACGTATACAATCCCTACCCCATTCTCTCAAGCAGGTCATATAAAAAATTTTGATTAAATCAATATTCAGAGCTTAAATTTTACATTATTATGACTGTATATGTTATTTGCAACTGAGTCATATAGTGTACTATAATTCAGTTATCTTTTTCTAAATACCTCTTGCTTCCTCGAGTTAATAGTTAACTCATTCATTTTCTTGCTTAAGGTTCTAAATACCTATCACAGATTCATATTAAAACTGCCTGAAGTTCGTATCTCTTCTCAGTACATTTGAACAGTCCTATCAGTTCTGCTACCAGTCCCTTGGAATTATCCTTTCTACAGACACCCATCCTCCTGCTCTTCACTCTCTAGATCTGCTGTATATCTGTCAACCTGGATTTTCTTTCAGCGTAATTCTGGGGCTTTTCTTTGCCTCTCTCTTTGTTAGATCATGTGTTTCTTTGATCATACATCTTTCTGTTTCCTAATTTGCTGCCTCGCTGCGGAGGAGTAGTTCCTATTGAAGACTTACAAGGGTGGAAGGA
The DNA here is from genome assembly GCF_036850995.1 of Saccopteryx leptura. Lineage (NCBI taxonomy): Eukaryota > Metazoa > Chordata > Mammalia > Chiroptera > Emballonuridae > Saccopteryx > Saccopteryx leptura. Next base: position 214,121,418 of record NC_089503.1, on the reverse strand, counting down.
CCTTTTAATGAGAATTCTCTTGACGAATCATTGAAAGGGTTATGTAGGTTTCTGGCAGTGTCTTCTATCAAGTTGCTTAAGAAAAACTTTTCTTATCAGGAATAATTGCTTGTGTTAGCAAATGCTTTTTCATGTGTCCTGAGAGAAGGATATATATAGTTTTTCTTTTAAGCTCTTAGTGTAGTGAATTACACCAAAAGACTAATGTTAAACTCGCCAAATGTTTCTGTGAAAAAGACTAGTTCATGATGCAATTCTCTTGATGCAGTGCTGGGTTAGATTTTTCTAATATGTTATTTGGGATTTAGGCCTCTATTTGTCTTTGAGTTTCTTATTTTGTATATGCATGGTTTTTTCCCCCTCTGTTTTTATCTGGTTATGATTCAGTGTTATGCTATACTTGTAGAATCAATGAAACTTTCCATCTTTTGCCATGTTTTTTTACCAGGAATTATGTGTTCTTTGCAGGTTTAATACAATGTGCCCAGAAGGTTTTTGGGGCCATTGTGCCCTTTTAGGGTTTTTATTTCCTCTTAAATTTCTTTTATGGTTATTGGTTTTTGTAGGATTTTAGTTCCTTTTTTGAGTCAATTTTGTTAACTCAGTTTTTCCTACAAAATAATCTGTTTCAACTAATTTTCCAATTTGTTTGGTATAAATTTTTATTTGATTTGGTTATAATTAATATATATATATATATTTTTATATATATATATATATATATTTTTTTTTTATGTGAGAGGTGAGGAGGCAGAGACAGACTCCCGCATGTGCCCCAATCGTGATCCACTGAGCAAGCCCACTAGGGAGCAATGCTCTGCCCATCTGGGATCCTTGCTCCTTTGCTTACAACCAAGCCATTTTCATGCCTGAGGTGGGAGGCCATAGAGCCATCCTCAGTGCCCAGGGCCAACTCTCTCAAACCACTTGAGCCATGGCTGTGGGAGGGAAAGAGAGAGAGAGAGAGAAAGAGAGAGAGAGAGAGAGAGAGAGAGAGAAAGAAGGGAGAGAGGGAGGGGTGGAGAAGCAGATAGTCACTTCTGTGTGCCTTGACTGGGAGTTGAACCTGGAACTTCCACACACCAAGCCAATGCTCTACCACTGAGCCCACCAGCCAGGGCCATATTAATATTTTTTATTTTTTCTCAATCCTAATGTAGATTTATTTAAGTCTTATTTCTTTTTATCGTGATTACATTTGACAGTCTATTTAATTGCTCTTTTGTTTGGTGTTGATTTTTATAAGTTCTTTATAAATTTTGGGTATTAACCCTTTATCAGATGTATCATTGGCAAATTATTCTCCTATCAGTGGGTTGTCTTTTCATTTTGTTGATGGTTTCCTTTGCTGTGTTTTATTGCTCTTTTTAAAGAACTCTTATCAAAGAACTAACTTTTTCATTTGATTAATCAACTACAGGAGGTCCTCAGGTTACGGCAGCCTCGACATAACAGCATGTTGAGTTTATGACGTTCATTCTCATAAAAACTTTTAAAAATTAAGATGTGAGTGTTTTGACTTACGCCATTAGTGTCATACTTTCGGACTATGTGGGTGAACCAGTTTGGTTGCGCTCAGTGGAAGAATACACAGTAACTTGGCATATGAAGGAGTTGGTTTCCCCCAGTATGCTTACCTACACTATTTTGGACTGTTAAAAAAAGTGCAAGTGTTCCATTTGTGTTAGGCTAGGGTGTGTTTTGAGTTACACCAAAATTCTGGTTACGTCACTGTCGTAGTAATAGAACTGTGCCGTAACCTGAGGACCCCCTGGATTTATTTTTGTTTTTTACTTTCAAATTTATTAATTTACTTTTTAGTTTATTTGATTATTCTCCTTCCCCTCTCCTCTGCCCCCAAAATTCTCTGTCTTTAGTTTCTTAAGTTGATACTTAGTTTATTTATTTTCAAGGTTCCCCCCTTTCCTTCCAAAATGCACGTATTTTGCTTTGTATTTGCATCATCGGTAGATTTTACAAATGTGTTAATGTAATTTATGCCAATATCAATATAAATGTCCTTGTTATTTTATTTATATTTTTGTCTTTTATGATGTTAATATTAACACTCGGGATTATTTTTCTAGTATATCTTTCTAGTTCTTTACAGTTAGCCTTTCTGTGTCATTCTTTTTCATGAATATCTATTACAATCATCACTTAGTTGGTACAGGCCTTCTGTCTCTATATTCTGATTTTTGCTGTCTTTTAATAACTATGATTAATGATATGTTTGGATTTATCATGCCATTATATTTACTATGCATTAATTTTTATTCCTGCTTTCCTGTCATTGTCTTCCATCATTCAGTGTTGGTGACGAGAAAGCAAATATCAATCTGTTTCTCATTTCTATGTAAGCAACTCCTTATTCTACTTTGCACATTTTTAGGATTTGTTCTTTATGCTTAAAGTTCTGAGATTTCACTATGAGGTGTTCAGGCATTTCTTTCTTCATTAACCCTGAAACATTTAAATCTATGGATTCATTACTTTGGATAATTTTCTTCTTTTATTTTTATAGACTCACGTTTATTTTCTATTTCCTCTGAAATTCCTATTAGACATATATCAGAACCCCTACATCTGTCCTCCAGGTCTCCACTTTTCTACTCAAACATATCTTTGTGCTATATACTGTGTTTTAGGATAGTCTTTCATCGCAATCTTTCTGCTAAAATATTTGATATTCATCTGTCCATTCTCCTACTCATATAGATCGATAGCTACATCTTAAACTTTTAATGATTTCTAAAATAATTTCATATTATGCATACTGTACCTGTTTTATTTTACGAATGCCATAGTTTTGAATCTCTCTGAGCACCTGTTTTTCTTCAGTCTTCCGATGTCTCCTTGAGGCAGGCGAGCATTGGCAGTAGCATTTTCTGCATCTTCCCTTGTGAGAGTCCACGTTGCTGAGCCGTGCGTCACTCCCATCTGTGCTCTCAGGGCCAGTGTGTCTCCATGCCCATCGAGCAAGCCCTAGAGGAGCCAGGGAAAGAGGCGGCTGAAATGCGCAGACGGCTGCTGTCCTGCTGCCTAGGTCAGCTTCTTTCCAGTGAGTTCCGCCGGTGCGCATTCACTGTACAACAGACATTTTCCCATTCTCTGCCGTTTTGAGGAGTCCATTCCCAGGCCTTTCTTTTCTCCAGACCTTCTCATGACCAGTTCTCTAATTTTGTTCTGTTTCCATTCATGACTATCAGGACAAGTCATTAGATGTTGCCTGTAGACAACTAGATACACATCTTGAAGTTTTGCCCATTGTGTATTTCACTTTCTGATCTTCCTCCTACTGGGCTTCTTCTAACTGGGCTTTCATACATAGCAGTTAAATCTTGCTTGATGCCAGCTTATCTTTGCAAAACTGTCAACCAGTGTGACTTGTTTTTCCTTCTGCCATCAGTTGGTTATAAGGAACGTGTCAGGAGGCCACAAGTGTTAGTGTGGGGAGAGGCTACAGTGCAGCGGGAGTGGGTGCCATGGGCATCTGAGCCACTTGCTTGGGTAATTTCAGGATCTGCTTATCCTCAGTCTTGCACACAACCTTTCCAATTGTGCACCTTACAGTTTTGGTATCATATAGCATGATCTTTGATTGGCAGGTCAGATCTCATGGCCACTATTCCATGAGCAGACCCTTAGTCACTACTAGGACCCGAGCCAGAAACTATTCCTTGAAATGCTTATTCACTTATTTACCAAAGAGGGTATAGCTTGCTCCAAAAACCTTAAGAGTTTTCTATTAAGGCTTGTGGAGGGCTCATAGTGTATCTGCACCTGCAGCAGACACTTTATACATCACCAGAGATAAAGAACAGAAAGCCAGAGTTGCTTGAATTGCAGCTATTATTAGCTATAGAGCCTTCTGTTACTCTGGACCTTACTCAAAACTGGCAGCTTTAAATTGTACTCAGTTTGGTAGATTACATTAATGGCCCCAATTAATGATCTACAGGTGTCCATATATTCTAACTTGTAATTTTGTAGTCCCTTCTTATTTTAACTCTGGGCTTGGCCGTGAGACTCGCTTTGGTCGATGGGATAACAGAGTATGCAATTCAAGAAGAGGCTGAAGAGTTCTGTTTCCTGTCTTGAATCCTGTGCTAGGCTGCCGGAGGATGAGAGATCATGTGGAGGGGAGCTGAGTTGTCCTAGCTGAGACTATCCTAGAGCAACCAGTCCATAGTTGACTCAAAAAAATAATAACTGACTTCTATTTTAAGCCATTAAATTTTGGTGAGGCTTTGTCACATTATTGAGGCCATAAATAACTGATATTCTCAGTAAGTGAGTAGGAGCAGCACACTCAAATGTGGGACCTATGCACATTGACTCCAAAATTGAAAGGGGCCACCAACCACTGCCTTTTTTATAGCAGTCAGGGTTTCAGGGTACAGTGACTTATCTTTCACTTTTGGAGAGATATCCCTATGTGACTTCAGAAAACTAGGCTCCTGAAAGCTTCCCTAAAAATTTCAATCTTGTTAGCTGGTATCACTGTATACAGCTAGCTTCTGTCTCCTCTCTGCCTTCTGAATGCTATGAGAGTACATCTCATTGCTGGCATCTACATCATATATAGGTTCTTAGCTGCAAAGGAGTCCTGCCAACATAACCTTTAGCTCTTGAAAGTTTGACATATGAAGGTAGGGTATAGAATAGAAGGGCCATGAGTATATAACAAGGACCAGTAGAAAATGTTTAATTCATTCATAAACTGTATCTTGAGAACATCCTGTTAGAGTGAATTTACATTTCTAGCCTTAATACTCTGTTTTCTTTTTACATATCATTTTCCCTAGCCAAACAGGATAACTGGTGAGTCTGACTGCTCCTTCTCTGTACTTATCACACTAAACTGTTTCCTCCCTTCATCCCTACCTGTCAAAATCCTGTCAATTTGCTCGTGCTTTCTGAAACAGCATTCCTCTAGTTAGGCTTTCTGCATACCTCCAGAAAGAGAGGTTTTTTTCTTCTTTACATAGCTTCATGTGTTGTACTTTCCTCATGACACTCCTTGTATTTCACATGGCATTAATATAGTATCTGTAAATCTCTAACCACCTTCTTCTGCAGTACCAAGCCCTTGGGAATAGAGATCATTTCTTAGTCACCTTTATGTCCTATGTGATACTAATAAAGTATTTAGACAATGTATATGCTCAGTAAATATTTGTTGATAACAACTGAAATGTATCCACAAGTAGTCTTGTAGATATTGTACTAAGTATTGAATAAATCTGGATGCACCCTTCAAGAAGCTTATAGATTACTCAAACTGAACAATATGTCAGCTCTATACCTTCAAAGACAAAGTTTATAATGTCTTAAACAGTGGTGGGATTCAGCCAGTTTGCACCGGTTCAGCAGAACCGATACCTAATTTTTTGTTGAGTTTGGCAAACCAGTTGTTAAAATGGCACTTGTAATCAGAGTTCTCTCTGAGGTGGGCGCCTGGGCAGCCGCCCAATGTGAAAATCACAAATTGACATTCCTTACTTTTTTTAACATTCATCTGCATAGTCTAAGCACCCATAGTAATATTCATTCTATCCATAGGTGAAAAAAATTGCAAGTGAGGCTATCAATCAAGAAGCAATCTGGAAATATCTTAAATAACGATTTCATTGTTTCTGGTCAGATATTATTTAATATTTTTTCATTAATATTTTAAAACTTTTTTATAATCTAGCTTTATGTACCTCTTTTATTGTTCTTATCTAAATATTAAGTGTATGAAATAATAAACTACCTTTCAGTATATCTTTTTTTTATACTTAAAGTGGTCATTAGGGCAGAGAACTGATTGTTAAATTATTTGAATCCCACCACTGATCTTACATGGGGCTACAATTAGTGGGGTGATTTCTTGCACAGCCTACTGGGGCAAGATTCAACAGGAGAAGTGTGGGGAGAAATAATGAAACTTCTTCCCTTAGAACTCATTTTTGGTGAATAAGATTTTGCTATAGGAAGTACTTGAACCATAAGAAGGAGTTCATCACTATGCACAAATTTTACTTCCTAGCCAGTCCTAGCATAAGCACAGTGAAAAAGACGCCCTTGGCAACATTAGTTTTGATAGGATGTGCTCTGTCTTCTCCATTCCAGTAGTACATGCGAATTCCTGGTATGTGATGCTCTCTATTTCCATGACAAGTCACTGGTGACATCCCTTCCCAGCTCTCGTTCCTCCTTCTGATGGAAGAGAGTCCTGATTGATTTTGACTCCAGATGGGCCACCGTTAATTGAGCTCGCTGTTGACTTGACATTCACAGGGTTTTCCTCTGCCATGTACTATTAATAGGAGGGAAAGGAGTGGAGAATAAACTTCTTGTGCCATATTCTATTCAGCTGCTTGCTGTGCCTCGGGAAACAGGAGGGAGCCAAGAAGGGCAGGGAGAGGTACTGTCTGTGGTGACTGAATCCACCAGACTGCGGGTATGTAAATTTCTCCACTCTGCCTGAGTGAGGCTGATGTTTCACAGGCCCACAGGGGATGATCCTCTCTATATGAAAACATGGATGGTAAGCTTTGTATTCAGACATGAGCGATGACTGCGCTCTGTTGTTTCTGAATTAGAAAAATGGAGACTCCAAAAGCTGGGTGCCAGTGGAGAAATCAACAAACAGAGCTGTCACTGAGTGTTTCAGCGAGAATCTGTTTCACCCACTGCCAAGCTCAACTCACCAATGCGCAGGCGACATATGTTTAGAATTAGCAAGTAATGTTTTATCCTTCATTTCCCCATTTCCCATCCCCCACTCCCGATGCTGCTTGTCCGGAATGGAACTAAGCGGCCAGTCCCGTTAGGTCACTAATCTCTTGGTACAGGTGTGGTGGAAACAGCTCCCTCCCCACTTAGCTCTTCCAACTGACCACCTTGCTTACTGAGCTCTCATTAGGTCTGCGGCTGTTTCATTTTCATGGCTCTCTGGAGGGCTAATGAGCTTTTAAGAAACACCTGCAACAACTCCAGCTTCTACACAGCGACCTAAGTTTTCAGAGACTGTTTTCAAGAGGACCCCATTGGGGGGCAAGTTCTTTGCCCAGATAAATGGAAATGCAGCTCGGAGAGGACTTAATCCAACATCCACATTCCGGTCTTCGTTTTTTACTGATATGCCCAAGCTCTAATGCCTTCATTTCCCCTTCATTTACAACGGCAAAGCCTCCTTGACCAGAAAAATAAATGTGCAGTTGGCACAAGCTGAATAGAGGTCTGCTTAAATGATTTTTAATTTATGTTAAAATGCTAAGAGCAGTTTTCCAGGTCCCTATGAATACCTCGCAAAATGAAGGTTTTTCAAAGCCTACCTTTAAAAAAGGAACTAAGAGATTTTAAAACATGCCCTTTCATTTTCGCTGCCCCAACTGCACCTTTTCTTGCTGCTCTGTGGGGTCCAGCACCTAGTGAGGAGTTTCTACTTAGTTATTCTCAGTGCTCCGATCTGGAAGCCTTCTTGCCTCCAAACAAGAAGTGGTGTGAGTCTGGGTTCACCTCTTCTCCTCTCCTTAGAAAAGTGGACAGGGACCTGATGGAAAGTATTTAAAGAGCCACTATTGTGTCTTTGGGAAATAATTAGCATTTCTTGGTGTTTTTACATTCGCAACATATACGATTTCTTTTGATTGTGTCTTCTTGGAAAGGAAACACAAACTAAGTGACCACCTGGACTCGGAATTCTCGATACTCTTGATTGTCAGCCAAATTTTTAAACCAGGTTGACTTTTGTCTGCTTCTCAAGATGCATCTGGGTTCAAATTTTAACAAGTATTAACTGAGCAAACATACAGTTGTGGAGATGCATACCAGGAGATAAGTGTTTAAAAAATAAGAATTATCTTAAATGTTGAAATTAGGTAAAAAAAGAAAAAAGTACCATTTTAAAGAAAATGTGTAGGAGTCACTCTTCAAATAAATAGAAAGACTATCTTTGTAAGATGGCATCTTTAGAGTGATACCACTCCATTACTTGGGATGATAGTCAGAGATTATTCATTGAGGTGGTTTATCATCCAATGTATTTTTTAATTTGTATATTTGGGGTGTTGTCTAGCACTGCAGTAAGTGTTATAGTAGATATTAAAGACATAGAGTCTGGTCCTTATGTAATTTATAGTTTAGTTTACAAGATTACAGTTTAATTGACAGACTAAAGTACAAGATTAATGTGTGTGTGTGTGTGTATTATTAATTCTGTGTTAAATGAGACATGCCAATTCTAAATGCAAGCAACACAGAGAAGAGAAACATCATGAAAATATAAATGATCATGAGAATTTAAGACTTTGGCTAGGGAAGAGAGGAGAGGGAAGGCATTTTTGGATGTGAAACCAGCACAAGAGACAAAAGGGAGGAGCTTTGTAACAGTTCATTTTCACTGCTGTGTAGTACTCCATGGCATCACTATAACACAATCTACTTATCCATTCCACTGTTAATAGATATTTAGGTTGTTTCCACTTTTTTTACTCTTATGAATAAAGGTGCTATTACATTTTTAATTGTGTCCTTTTGTGCATGCACATGACTTTCTGTTGAGTGTATGTAAACATAGGAGTGGAAACTCTGGGCCATAAACTATATACATGTTCACTTTTGGCAGAAACTTCTAGAATCTTCTTGAAAATGACCATACTAATTTATGCTCCCATCAACAGTGTGTGAGTTCCTCTTTATTTTACATCCTCACCAACTCCTGATATTGTCAGTCTTATTTAATTTCAGTAATTCTAGTGTACATGCTCTGGCTTTAATTTGCTTATCCCCGATGACTAATGACACTGAACCCTTGAAAAATAAGTTTATTTATCGTGTGGATGTCTTCTGCAAAATCTCATTTTTCTATCAGATGGTCTTTTATTAATTTATAAGAACTCTCTGAAATCAGTTTGTTAATATTTTGTATACTATCTTTTGCTTCTGTCTTCCCAAGAGAGATTGACCTATAATTTTCATTTTTGTTATATCCTTGTCAGGTTTTGAGTTAAGTTTGTTCTGTATTATAAAATGAATTAGAAATTGTTCTTTTTCTATTCTCTGGAAAAGTTTAATGTAAAGTGATGTTACTTCTAGTTTCTTCTTTAAGAGGCAGTATACATAGTGCTGAAGTGTATGGGCCTTGGAATCAGACTGCTGGGTTTGAACCTTGGCTCTGCCACTTTCTTTTCGTGCTGACCTTGGGAAGTTTTATGACTTCTTTGTGCCTCAGCTTTCTCATCTACAAAGTGGGGAACAATGAAACCATTGTCAGCATCTCTGAAGTTTTACGTGTAAAATTCTTAGTATCATGCCTGACACGTAGTAGGAGTTTAATAATTATTAGCTATTATTGTGATTTATCTATCTAATCAGTGCTCTTGCTTATGGTGCCGTCTCATAGAAGCTGAAGCTCTGTTATCTTTATGGTGTTTGCTCAACAGCAAGCCCTACGTGGGTTGAGGAAGCAAGTAGAACCTTCTAAAGGGGATGCCAAAGTCAAGTTCTTCTTCACACTCGGCCTTTTCTCAGGCACCCTTCCCCCTTCCTTTTTCTCTATTTTGTGAAATGTCAGGGAAGAGACATGAGAAGCCTTCTGTAGAAAGACACAGATCTTAGTCATGGTACTGTCTTGGGGTTTTGGCAATGTCCTCCGTGGGTATGGGTCCACATGGCAAGTGTGCCAGTGGTTAGAGGGGGGTCAGGACTTTAGATTCGCACTGCCTGGGTAACTGACCTCAGAGAGCCTCAGTTTTTCTTTTTAACAAAAGGAAGCCCAGCCTTCCCGGGGTGTGGTCTGAATTCCTGATTTGGTCATTGTCAGGGGCTCTGAAAATACCAAGCAGCTTTAAAGCAATGATAGAGTCATTACTATGCAAATCTTTTTTTCTCTTTTTTTCCTTTCAGCCTTTGTGTCACTAAACTACCACTTAAGTGGGATTTCTGTTTTCATCTGGTTTATATCTGAGATTTAAGACACATGGCTCTCTGATTAACTCTGAAACCATTAACACCCCATCTTCATCAGATAAAACACAGAAATTAGGGTTAAACAGTGCCTCCCGTGATTTTCTCTAATCTTTCTCCAGCTTTCCCTCTCCACTTCCCTGCTTCTTCTTTCTGTCTGCTTTTTCCTTTGGAATAAATGATCCATTCTAGACCTCCAGTCCCTACCGCCCACCCCAATGTACAAGTACTTGTCCCCGTGCACAGATCCTGACCTATGGTGCTACATGTAGGCAGTGCTACTTACGTCTTTCTTTCCGAGTGTATGGCCAGTAGCTGTGGGCACCATCACAGCCACCTGGCCCGTGCAAGTTTAGGTTTGCATTTAATTCGGACAGATTGTAAAGAAACAGTGGAGCCAAAAACTGGTGGGCCATTTTCCTTTATTCCTGCTCGCAACTGGCGGGCGAGAAAATACACACAGTGGGAAAACACTTCCCTTTCCATTCAGGGCTTCCAAAGCCACTGACTTTTTCTGTTTTTTTTTTTTTTTTCCCTAGAATCAAAGGCCCTCACCGTCTTATTCACCTCTGTTCCCCATCTCCTTTAGCATTCTGCCATTTTGGCTGGCTCCTCTCCTCCATATGACCTCTCTCCTCTGGAACAACGTGGTCTCCTTCCCTCTACCACAACGTGCTCTCTCCCCTGGAACAACATGGTCTCCTTAAAATGATTTCCTAGCTCCTTCCTTTTAAAACTTTTCCCTGGGACAACCCCTTCCTCCGGCACACATTAGCATAACCCAGCCCCTTCCCAAGCAAGAAAGGCAATTAGCTGTTGTAAAGTGAATAGCCACGGCCACCATCACAGCCGCCTGGCCCATGCAGGTTAGCATTAGATTCAGACAGACGGTAATGAAACAATGGAGTCAAGAACTGGTGGGCCATTAACTTTAATCCTAGCTTGCACCAGTGGGCAAGTAATACACACAGTTGGAAAACACTTCCCTTTCCATTCAGGGCTCCCAAAGCCACTGACTTATCTGAGTTTCCTAGAATCAAAGGTTTCTAGCTCACCAGACTTATTCACCTCTGTTCCCCATCTCCCTCTCTCTGCACAAACTGGCTTCTCCTTCAGTACTCTGCCATCTTGGCTGCCTCTCCTCTCCTCCACGTGGCCTTCTCTGCTCTCCTTTCTCTGCTCTCTCCTCTAATACTAATCTCAGGAACTGAGAGAGCAAACTCCCGGCCTGCCCCACTTTATAGTGTAGAAATCAAAACTTTTAATCCAATATACAAACAAGGAAGTCTCTGATACAAAGTCACTTATCTGAGGCATAATGGGATTCCTCATGAGAGTGCACCACCCCACATCATGCAATCAGTCAAGGGTGTGGGGAAAAGCTTAGTGTTAAAACTAAGCCTTAGGCTATAACCACCCTGCCTGCTTACAGCCTGTCCCCCACACCCAATGCAAACTATTTATATAAGCAAGCAAACATATATCATATTTACAAACTTATTTGACCAACAGCTGTATCACCTGAAAGCATCACCACATGAGAGCAGCGGCCATCTTTAACAATAAGAGTGAGGAAAAAAAAAACCCAAAACACAGATTTTACAACTCATTCGCCCAACACCGAGCAAGAAAAAAAATAGATAGGTATCTTGTTTCCTGGAGACTCACTCCACTGGGTGCACTCTGTGTAGCCACAGAAAGCTTTGCTGTTTCAAAACATGATTGTTATAATTCTGTGCTTTTACTTAACCTCAGTTGTTTAAAAGTCTACTCATCTTGGTCCTGGCTGGGCAGCTCAGTTGGTTAGAGCATTGCCCCGACATGCTGAGGTCATAGGTTCCATCCCTAGTCAGAGCACATACATCAACAAATGAATGCATGAATAAGTGGAACAACAAATGATGTCTACCCCTCTCTCTCTTCCTCTTTCTCTAAAAAATCAAATAATAAAAAAGAAATTCTACTCATCCTTTGCAGTACAGATCAAGTATCAGATTATTTGTGATGTCAGAATGAAATGATGGACTTCCTTTGCCTTGCATGTGTACTGTTATCATAATGTTCCTACCTGTCATGGATGTTTAAAAAAAAACAAAAAGACCACAGGCCCAAAACAGAGTCACTTATGTTATGTTAAACCTTATGTTACTAAACTGAGATGTAACTTAATTACAGTTGCAGCTCTCCCAGAAATGGAATCCAACCAGTCAATCAAAAATCACCTGATCAGCACTAGTTAGGTCAGCTGCCTGATCCAGCCGTCCCAAAAGGAAAGTTACCTTGCAACAACCAACCTGCTTTTTGCCTAGTTGATATCTGATAGTTTTATCATAGTTGTTATTTCTTGTTCTGTTTTTATCTGTGGATACTTTTCCTGGTTATGTGTGACATTCTTATGCTCCTTTGCATGCCTGATTATTTTCTTATTGGATTCCACACACTTACTGGCTTTGACACTGTTGAGCTCCTGATTTTGTTGTATTCCTTTGAAGAGTGTTGTACTTTGTTGTGACAGCAGTTGAGTTATGCAGATCAGTCTGATCCTTGTCATTCCTTTCAACTTTGCTAGGGTAAGTTTAGAGCAGTCCAGTTTTTTAGTTATTTACTATGGAAGGATAATTCTCATAGCCTCGCAGCCCTTCTATGATATTTTTGTTTTCAACTAACTACACTTTATAACACATCTGATCATTTCTTTTGTTCAATTTTAAATTCTTTTCTTTTTCTTTTTTTTTTTTGCGACTGAGACAGAGAGACTCAAAGAAAGGGACAGATAAAAAGGAAGGGAGAGAGATGAGAAGCATCAATTCTTTGTTGCGGCACTTTAGTTGTTCATTGATTGCTTTCTCATATGTGCCTTGACCAGGGAGGGCTACAGCAAACTGAGTGACCCCTTGCTAGAGCCATTGGCCTTACGCTCAAGCTGGTGAGCCTTGTCTCGAACCTGGGTCCTCAGCATCCCAGTCTGATGCTCTATCCACTGCACCACCACCTGGTCAAGCCAATTTTAAATTCTTTTTTTTTTTTTTTTTACAGTGACAGAGAGAGAGTCAGAGAGAGGGATAGACAGACAGGAACAGAGAGAGATGAGAAGCATCAATCGTTAGTTTTTTCATTGAGACACCTTAGTGTTCATTGATTGCTTTCTCATATGTGCCTTGACCGTGGGGCTACAGCAAACGGAGTAACCCCTTGCTCAAGCCAGCAATGTTGGGTCCAAGCCGGTGAGCTTTTTGCTCAAACCAGATGAGCCTGCGCTCAAGCTGGCGACCTCGGGGTCTCGAACCTGGATCCTCCGAATCCCAGTCTGATGCTCTATCCACTGCGCCACTGCCTGGTCAGTCCATTTTAAATTCTTTAAAAAAAATTAATATATAAGTCCTTTGTTGTATTTTTGTGTTGTAGACATCTTCTCCCAGTCTTACTAGTCTTTTTACTCTCTTAATGGTTTTTGTTTTTTTTGGGTTTTTTTTTAACAGGGACAGAGAGAGAGTCAGAGAGAGGGATAGATAGGGACAGACAGACAGGAACGGAGAGAGATGAGAAGCATCAATCATTAGTTTTTTGTTGCGACATCTTAGTTGTTCATTGATTGTTTTCTCATATGTGCTTTGACCACGGGCCTTCAGCACACCGAGTAACCCCTTGCTTGAGCCAGCAATCTTAGGTTCAAGCTGGTAAGCTTTTTTGCTCACGCCAGATGAGCCTGTGCTCAAGCTGGTGACCTCAGGGTCTCGAACCTGGGTCCTCCGCATCCCAGTCTGACATTTTATCCACTGAGCCATTGCCTGGTCAGGCTCTTAATGGTATTTTTTGATGAACGTACATTATTTAACTAAATCCAATTTAACAATTTTTTTTTTTATGGCTAGTGCCTTTTGCATTTTGCTTAAGAAATCTTTGCCTCTCTCAAGGTCATGAAAATATTCTTTTACATTTTCTTCAAAAAAAATTTTTTTAATGCTTTTACCTTTTATATTTATGTCCATGATGAACTCAACTTAATTTTTGCTTCTGGTATGAAGTAGGCATAGAATTTTGCTTTTTTCCATATAGATAATTGCTCCAGTATCATTTACTAAAATTATTATCTTTTCCCTTCAGAATTTCAGAGACATTTCTTGGTAAATGTTCAGTGGCATTTGATTATATTTGAGCAGGTTTAAATATAATTCTATTTTTTTTCTGTTTCATTGGTCTAATATTATACAATCTTAATTACTATAGCCTTATAGGTCTTGTAGTCTGATAGTATTATTCCTCCAAATTAGTTCTACTTCAAGATTGTTTAATTAGTTCTACTTCAAGATTGTTAAATTTTAGATTTATTTGTCAATTTAAAAATATCCCTGCTGGTATTTGGTTTTGGCTTTTATTAAATCCGTAGATAAATTTGGAGAGAATTGAAATCTTCATAATCTTGACTTCTTCACATCTATTAACATGTTGTGTCTTACTTTAACTTAGGTCTTCTTTCATTGCTCTTCAATATTTTGTAGTTTTCAGTATAGCTATCATACCCATCTTTTGTTAGATTCTTTTCTACTCACTTGATTTTATTTTAAAAAACTATGTAGTTTTAAAAAATATTTTATTTTCCAATTGTCTTTTGTTAGGTCATAGAAATGCGATTAGTTTTCGTATATTGATTTTATTTTTAGTGATCCTCGATATTCACTTGTTAATTCTACTAGTTTAAAAATTATTTTGGATTTCCCACATATATGGTCATGTCTTCTGCATATGAAGACAGTTTTTTCTTCTTTTTTCCATCCTCATAATTTATCTTTCCTTTTGTTTTCTATTGCACTGACGACGGCCTCCAGATCAATGTTGGGAACAGGTGATGGTGGTACACCTTCTTATACTTAAAGACATTATTGGTTGTCAGCACTGAGGGGTTGCTGTGACCGGTAATTAGTGGGTAGAAGCCAAGGATGGTGCTAGACATCCTACAGTGTACAGGCCATACTCCTAATACAGAGGATTTTCTAGCCCCATGTCAACAATGCTGAGTTGAAAAACCCTGGGGTAAGGGTAAGGAGACTAAGATCTCCTAAACCTTAGGGCGTGGCTTTGCTGATATTCATAACCTTGACCCTGAATCATTAGTAAAACATTGGATTATGATTGGCACACTTCAAAATGTTAGGAATTTGAAAAGGATTTATCTAAATATGGTTAAGATTTGCAATGATCTGGGGCTTAAAGGCATGTTTCAGTTGTCTAAAAAATTCTGTGGAAGATCTTATTTCAAATGGTGCCAAATGCAAGCAGTATTACAGAAGGGAAGACCTTACAATTTTTATATTGTTCAGTGATAATTAAAAAAACATTTCTGGCTTCCTGGTTTGATATTTGCACAAAGAGATTATTAAAATTAAAAAAAATGTTCTAAAACAAACTGCGGTTTGTACTTCAGGGCCCCAGTGAACATTCTTCCTCTCTGTAGAGATTTTTACACAATAGTGGGCCCGTACTTCAACAGCATCTGGCTATCAGCTGGGAGCTCATTCGGAAGGGGCTTATCCTGCCTCCCAGTCCTCCCTTTCACTTGCAGGGCTGGGGCACACTTGGCTGGGGCATGGAAGAACCAACTGAATTTGGAGTAATTGCAGCAGTTTCTGGACTTCATCTGCATGTGGTGGAGAGAGGGGTGAAGGTGGCATGGAAGGCAATTATGCAGAAGTTTAGGAAAGGATAAAATGTGCTGGAAATAAAACGAATAAGCAACAACATCTGGAAATTGATTGAAAAAAGGCAACAACTGAAAGTGCATCTGGGGAAGAGAAAACAGGACCTGGATGGCCACAGATCGGGAAAGATCAGGAGCCCCTAGACAAAGTTCTATTAAAAAATAAAATAATAAAAAAGAAATTTGGCTTGGCCTCCTGACCAAGAAATCTCCACCTATATTTCAGCATGTTCTCTGAGCTGGAAAATATGTGCAGGAAGGAGGCCCAGGAGGGCCGGGAATACCAATGGTAAGGGAAGATAGCACTTGCTCTGACAAAATATGAAAGGTACAGAGTTGAATGGAGATGGTTTCTGTAACTGACAAGCCATTTGTTAGTCAGAAATAAGCAAATTTTGTCAGAGTATTCATGTTTTCACATTCCACCCATCTCCTTAATGAAATATTTTCCTGGGTCCTGGATCACAATATCATCAAACTGCTCGGATGACATTGGCTTGTGATGTGGCCTAAGTGTATTTCTTGGTATGTTTATAACATAACACTGAATAATAGCCACATCGGCACCACTAGTCGTAAATCATGCTATCATCACACTCTACAATCATACAGAGCCCATCATAATTTTCTCAGTCTGTCTACAGAATGAAGAGAGTCTAGCATTATTCACTGGCAGTCAGTGTCCTCATTTAAATCATGGAGGAATGACTGTAATGAATGTAGTCTGAAGATACAAAGTGAGTCTGTCATATCAAGTCTCCAGGGGTGATGAGGTGAAGACCGCCAGAGCTGCTGGCTGGTGTTTCTTGTGGAGGTTCAGAACTAGGGTGGAACAGTTTTCAATGTTAGGCTTGTGGTGGGACTATTTGTCAGGAAGTTCACATTCTTCTTCCCGTTATAGTATTTTCACTCTCCGTTTGCAGTATCTCTTTCCTGTAGCTCTATTGGGAGAGGAACCTTGGCCCGCTTTGTAGCTCTAAGTCTTGAGGTTTAAAGAGAGGACACTACAGCATGTCCTTGAATAACATCGTTTCACTCCATGTCATTTTGTTATAAGGTTGATGAGATACCTAGGAACTTAACTCTTGTATATATCAATTGGCTTGTGGTAACACTGGTTTAATTATATGTCGTTTCACACAGCCTATCAACAACATTGAGTGAGGATTTACTGGATTTTATAGTTCATATTGTAGCAATCTTTAGAGAGCCTGGCAGGGAAATTATCTATTCATAAGATATTTTGCCTCTAAAGACAAAAGTGACAACACATAGATACCACTCTTATGGGTTGAATCTCCCCTACAAATTCATTTATTGAAGTCCTAACCCCTAATACCTCAGAATGTGACTGTATTTGGAGATATGGCCTTTAAAGAAGTAATTAAGGTAAAATGAATAATAGCCCTAATACAGTAAGACTGGTGTCTTATAAGAAGGTAAGATTAGGATACATATAACACAAAAGGAAGACTATGTAAAGATACAGGGAGAAGATGGCCATCCATAGGCCAAGGAGAAAGGCCTGAGAAGAAACCAGCCCTGCCAACACCTTGATCTTGGACTTCTAGTCTCTTCCGGAACTGAGATATTTCTGTTGTTTAAGCAGAGGCGGATTTAATGGCAGGCGCACTAGGCATGCGCCCTGGGCCCTGACTTCTGAAGGGCCCCGAAAACCCCCAACTTTACACGTTTTTCTGATGACACCAAGTTTGGTTTCATATGTGCAATTTTAACATTAATAGTACATAATATTTTTTATTTATTTAAAAATATGGTTAACATGTATTTTTATTTTTCCTGTCTCTCTCTCTCTTTTTTAAGGGGCCCCAAATTTTCTTCTGTGCCTGGGGCCTCAACCGACCGAAAACCGCCTCTGTGTTTAAGCCACCCAGTTTGCAGTACTTTATTATGGCAGCACTAGCAAACTAACACACCCACATCCACCTTGATGTATTTTTCTGGATAAATAAATATTTCCCCCAAGTTTAAGTGGAGTATTAGACAAATACTGAGTGTTATAAAGGAAACCAAAAGATCATACCAAACAGCCCCCACAAATTCTCTTCACTAAAAATGGACAGATAACAGTGTGAATTCATCCACCACGGTACACATGGTGTCTTCATTTGAGTCCTCATAGATCTGATCCACAGACAGACACTGGAGTGTATGTAGGTCATTTGGAAAGTGACAAGGAAAGCTTGGTAGGGGAGTAGAGAAGTGACATAGAAAACTTGGGTTAAAAAACAGGCTACCGTTGTACTTAACTGGGGCTTAATCCCATGGAGAGATGTGGGACAAGGCACAGAACATGCCTCAGAGTTGTCTCTTTTTAAGTGAGGGAGGTGGAGTATTTACCCACCAAAACCATCTGTTATTAGTTGAAAGCTGTGTCTGTAGAGTGGAAAGAGGAATGAGTAGGAAGGGGGAGGAGCCAACAGTAAGATAAAGGATCTTCCAGGGTCACTTTGACTTCTGGTGGTCAGTCCAGGGTATCTGAAGATTTGAACATCTGTGTACAGGTTTTTGTGTGAACATGTTTCTGATCTCTTGGGTATCGATCTAAGAGCAGAATTGCTGGGTCATATGTTAACTATGTGTGACTTTTTGAAGAGCTGCCAAACTGTGTTCCACAGAGGCTGCATCATCTTCCACACCCATCAGCAATATATGAGGGGTTTAATACTCCAAATGCTCATCAACAGTTGTTATCAATCCTTTTTTAAAAAATTAATTAATTTATTTATTTTTAGGGGGCTATTTTTCTGAAGCTGGAAACGGGGAGGTAGTCAGACAGACTCCCGCATGTGCCCAACCGGGATCCACCTGGCACGCCCACCAGGGGGCGATGCTCTGCCCATCTGGGGCGTCGCTCTGTTGTGACCAGAGCCACTCTAGCGCCTAAGGCAGAGGCCATAGAGCCATCCTCAGCACCCAGGCCATCTTTGCTCCAATGGAGCCTTGGCTGCGGGAGGGGAAGAGAGAGACAGAGAAGAAGGAGAGGGGGAGGGGTGGAGAAGCAGATGGGCGCTTCTCCTGTGTGCCCTGGCCAGGAATCGAACCCGGGACTTCCACACGCCAGGCTGATGCTCTACCACTGAGCCAACCAGCCAGGGCCTTCAATCCTTTAGATTATCGTCATCCTAGTGGGTGTAAAGCGGTATCTTACTGTGGTTTTATTTGCATTTCTCTAATACCTAATGATATTGAGTATCTTTTCATGTACTTCTTGGCCACTTACATATTTTCCTTGGAGAAATATCTATTCAAATTCTTTGTCCATTTTTAAATGGGGTTGACTTTTTATTGTTTCATTATAAGAGTTTGTTATATATACTGGATACCATTTGTTGAAAAGACTATTCCCTTTCCCATTGAATGGTCTTGGCAGCCTAATCTAAATTCATTGACTATAGACGTGTGGGCCTATTTCTGGACTCTCAGTTCTATATCAATGATCTGCATGGTTACCATTATGCTAGTACTACAGTCTTGATTGCTGTAGCTTTCTGTGAATTTGAAATTAGGAAGTGTGAATCCTCTAACTGGTTTTTTAAAAATTATTTTTATTTATTTATTCATTTTAGAGGAGAGAGAGAGAGAGAGAGAGAGAGAGAGAGAAGGGGGGAGGAGCAGGAGGCTTCAACTCCCATATGTGCCTTGACCAGGCAAGCCCAGGGTTTTGATCCGGCAACCTCAGCATTCCAGGTTGACGCTTTATCCACTGCGCCACCACAGGTCAGGCTGGTTGGTTTTTTTTTAATAAGAATATTTTGGCTATTCTGAGTTGCTTACATTTCCATATGAATTTTAGGATCTGCTTGTTAATTTCATAAAAGAAACCCACTTCGTTTGGGTTTAGTTTGCTCCCCTTGAGGTGAGAGGGCTATTGATTTGAGTTCTTTCTTCTTTCTTTCCTTTTATTTATTTATTTTAATTTTTTTTTGTTAGAAATTACATTTAAAGGGATGACATTGGTCCATAGGAACACATAAGGTACAGGTGTGACCTGTACACATAAGGTACATTGCACATGACCTATTCATTGCATTGTGTGCCCATCATGCCAAGTTCCTCACCATATATTTGGCTCCCTGTACTCTCCATCCCCCACCCTCTTCCCTCTGGTGACCATGTCACTTTTGTCTATGTCTATGAGTCTCAGTTTTATATTCCACATATGAATGAAATGATATAGTCCTTAGCTTTTTTTTCTGACTGACTTAGTTTGCTTAGCACAATATTCTTAAGGTCCATCCATGTTGTTGCAAATGGCAGTATTTCATCTTTTCTTATGGCTGAGTAGTATTCCATTGTATAAATATACCTCGTCTTCTTGATCTAATCCTTTATTGAGTGACACTTCGGTTGTTCCCATGTCTTGGCCACTGTGAATAATGTTGCATTGAACATGGGGGGTGCGTACGTCTTTGCAAAATATATTTTTTAGTTTCTCAGGTAGATATCCAGTAGAGGGATTGTTGGGTCATATGGTAACTCTATTCTTAATTTTTTGAGTTATAACCATACTGTTTTCCATAGAGGCTGTACTAGTTTACATTCCCACCAACAGTGAATGAGGGTTCCTTTTCCCCCACAATCTCTCCAACACTTGGTATTACCTGTCTTGTTGATAACAGCCAATCTTCTCTCTTAATATAGACATTTATATCTATAAATTTTTCACTAAGCACTGCTTTAACTGCATCCATAAGTTTTGGTATGGTGTATTTTAGGTTCATTTACCGCAGAAAATATTTTCTGATTTTCCTGTGATTTCCTCCTTGAAACATTGATATTTATAAAATGTGTTGTTTCATTTTCACATATCTGTAAATTTTTCAAATTTCCTTCTGCTATGGATTTCTAATTTTATTCTACTGTGATTAGAAAACATACTTTGTGTGATTCTAATCCTTTTAAATGTGTTGATGCTTGTTTTATGTCCTATTATATGATCTGTTTCATTTACAACTGAGAAGAATGTGCATTCTACTGTTGTTGGGTAGAGTGTTTTATAGATCTCTGTTAGGTGTAGTTGGCTTACAGTGCTATTTAAGTCTTCAATTTTATTGTTGATCTCTTGTCTAGTTGTACTATCCTTTGTTTAATGTGGACTATTGAAGTTCCCGACTATTCGTGTGGGTTATCTGTTTCTGTCAGTCATTGCTTCCTGTGTTTTGGAGCTCTATTGTTAGATGCAGTTATCTTTTAAATGAGATAGGAGGGAAAATTGAGTTTTAAACAGAATTTTATTTATTATTTTATTTTTACCTTTGTAGTTACCTTTACTGGTATTCATGTTTCTTCACATAGATTTGAGTTAATGTCTTTTAATTTTACCCTGAAGAACTCTCTTTAGTATTTCTTGTAGGGTAGGTCTCAAGTTCATTTATTAGTTTCTTGTTTATTTCTTTGAGAAAGATGACCATGTAACAATATGAGTGGCCATGAAAATGATCAGAAATGACTGATAAAATGATAAAACAATAATTACTTTGTGGTAGAAAAAAAAATTTACATCTTTTAGAAATACTGTAGTTCCTTTTCTTTTGAACAAGTTTTAAAGGTTTTCTTGTTTTTAACCTTCTTCCACCAAAATTCTTTTCTGGAACAGTGATGGAAAAACTCTTCCTGAATGTAGCAATACTAATAATTAAATTACAAAAACCACTTTAGTCTTAAATTATGAAATAAATTCTTTGTGAAATCAAATCTGGGTCTGTAAACAACAGTGTTTGTTTAAAAAAAACTGAACAAATAATGGAAAGTTTGAATAAGGCACAGAACATAATTCTTGAACATTGAATGGTAGGTCTGTCTTTCATAATTCCTTTCAAAGTGTTTTATACATGATAATTTAAACCTCACAAGTGTTCACTGGTAGATCATTTATCTACAAGTATTTGCCAGCAGATCATTTATTCCAGAGATAGGAGATGGAATTGAAAATATTAACTAATGGAGTCTGGAATCATAATTTTCTCACCAGAAGCAAATGTTGGTTTCTTTTGAATAGCCCTGAACTTTTAGAAAGAAGGAATAGGCATTTGCCTAATAACATTTGCATATTATCATAAAGAAAGAATAATTTGAAGTAGACTTTGGCACATGGCAAGTGTGTTAAGTGGCTTTGCATTATGGAAACCTGTTCATTTGCCGTGTACAAAAATCCTGCTCTATTTTTTTATGGTGTCCATCACAGAGTCATGTTTCCTTGGTCACACAGGCAGGGAGGCAATCCTTCAAGTCAAAGAAAAATGGATTGCCATCATAGTACATCTGCTGATGACACTGGGGCCAAGCATACATTGTGGGTCTTACTCCAGAATAGTGCTTTGCTCGAAGCCATTCTGGAGCCTTCCTTTTTTAGCATGACTCATCAGGATGTTTTCTCAGCAACTTAGTGGCTGTCTGTGAGGTCCAGCCACTAATGATCTACCTTCCTGTTCAGGCGGGGTATTTTCCCTTAGCCAACTAAAGAAATCCCCTCTATAAAGAGGCCTCCTGCTGAGCTTTTGGAGGATTAAGTGCTTAGTTGAGTGCCCACTACCAGGGAAAGCTGGAGTGGATTTGGTTTATTTCTTAACTCTGTACAATCCATTTTGAAAACTGTCAACCAAAGCAGATTAACAGAACTATTACCATAGCTATTTGTGGATTCCACCTATGGTTCTGAGGGTTTGCACTGAACCTTTTCCTGTCTTGAATGTGATGCATTTGAAGAGAGAAGAGTAAAATAACTTATTTCTGTGAACCTTGACAGTTTATGACAATCAGGTCTAAAGCTAACCTAGTATGATTTGTCAAGCAACGTCTTGTTGATAGAGGAGCTATTTTTCTCAATGTCTTTCCATCTGGCAGGTTACCTGAGGTCTAGTTTATTTACTTCTTCCACTAGGTGGCAGGACTTTTAAGTGATGTTGCAAATGTGTCCCAGAAAGTTCTTTTGTTCTAACAGAGAAGTTAGAATTGTCAACACTGGAGGCAGGTCAAGGAGTTTAACTGGATTATGTCTCTGGGTTTCCATGATGACCTAGCTCTACATCCTTCCCTGTAATGCAGTTTATTTTTCCAGGCAAACATGCATTAAGAATGTGTTTTTGTTTTTGTCATCATGTCTCAATTGCAACAATGATTTAAATCACAGATCTTTCAAACATCTGTGGTTTCTTGTTTTCAGGAGAAAAAGAAGTGCACTCTTAACTTTGAAATGACAAAGGATAGAGTCTTTCATTTCCATCTCAAATGGCAGGGGAGGAAGATGGAATGTTGGTGTTGGTGAAAGAAGGTTGGAGTGTTTGGGCCTGAGTAGAATGAAAATAATCAAAAACAAATAAGAATGGTAATTAGGATGAGGCAAATATTACAATTATAAGAGAAAGTCAATTGCTTCTATGAATTAGGACCTTTTGGACTATTGGGTTCAAATTAAATTTTGCTTAAATTTCATCGCTGAATAATGGCTTTTGGGCTAATGATTCAATGTAAGAGGCATTTGGGATGATTCTGGCTAATGAGAAATTAGTCAAGATGCTTTAGAAATCATATCATTAAATACTAGTAGAAATTATTTCCCCAGTTATCTGAAAATAAAGCAGTGACAAATGAAAAGGTCAAATTGCCATAAACCCTTTGGCTTTTGTTATGGGCAGTTGTGAATAGTATCACTCACTCTCAGATAGTTGGAGCTTGAGCTACATGAAATAAGCCTTTGGAATTAAGTTGATGGGTGGTCTTTATATTAGTTTGTTACTCTGGCACTTGGGTACCAATACTTAATATTCATGATTGCATCCAAGGAGGAAAATGCCTGAAATTACAACCTCCTTTTGTGTTTGGAGAAGAATTTAGTTTCAGCCAAACTTTTCATTTAACCAACATGTTTTAACCTTCCTTAACGGAGAAGGGGTAGAGTTCCAAGTACTATTAAATGTTTACCTTTGGTTCACTTGCTGTAGAATGTGACTGGTTTGCAGATGTGTTTCCAACTCAAAGACAAGGAACCAGTTTCTCTCTTTCTCCTGCAACACAAAACCTCACAAAGCCTACATAGTGCAGATACAGCTGTTGGGAAAGTTCAGGCACAGAAATTCCCCAAACATGTAATGTATTGTTTCCTCGGCTGCTCCTGTGAATGTCTGGCTTTCACAGACAGGTGCCCTTATTTATAAACACCTCCCATGAAGACAGCCAAAGGTGTAAGGTGTGCCTGTCATGGTGAGTGATGGTGCTGTATGAATGAATCAACAGGGGAGGAGGAGGGAATGGTGGGGAGATGAAATCTGAGCTCCTCTGATCTTGTGGAGCAGGACACCTGGAGGCTCCTCCTGCCACATCCTCCTGCCAGCCCCTGGTTTTGTCAAATATGGGAGTGTGGAGAGAAGTAAATAAATAGTGTGGGTTTGGAGAAGGAAGATGGGATGAGGAGATGTTTGAATCCCAGCCAGTGAACTTCAAAAATTCTCTCATGGCCTAAAACGAAGTTATCAGGGGCAATTCCGTGGTCCTAACAGTCTGCAAGGCATGCCTTTGACCCCACTAGCCTTTAGCCATGCTTCTTCTTTCTGCTTCTTTGCCCCTTGAAACTCTCTGGGTTGAAGTCAGGGTAAGGTAGAGAAGTATTTGAAGAGGACGACCAGAGTTTCTTAGCCTGCTGTGTAATCTCTTAGGTAACTTTTGAAACATTGGTTGGATCTTCCACATTGCTTTTCATACTTGCAAATAAGAATATTCTTTTCTCTTTTATTTTGAATTTATGTTAATACTCATCAAATCCAGTAGTTTGCACCTGACAGTTTAAATAGTGTTATGATTACATGCCTTTGTATTCAGTTTTGCTTGAGAGAGGAAACTTAACTTAGATAGCATTAATAAGCTAATCTTAAGAGGCAAAGCACTGTATAAACAAGCTCATATGTTGTAGAGAAAAGGCTTAGGAATTAGACACATTTGTTTTAAGTTTCTATTCCAGCATTTATTGCATATAACTGAACTTAGATGAGTGACTATACTTTATTCCTTAGTTTTCTACCTCTGTAAGATGTGGGTGTTAATATCTCTTTTAAGTGTTGTGATTAGGTGACTCGGGGAATGTTAGCCGTGGAACATACATGCTAATGCAGAGTGTGGGCTCAGTGCCTGCTAACTCCTTCCTTCAACAATTTATGGTAGAACCTGTTTTAAAACAAGAATTAACCATGAAGCAGTGCTTCCAAAAATATTATAATCTTGGTTGATTTTTAATCATTGTATAAAAAGTTTCCCTAAATGCACTAGAATTTCCTTGAAAGAAACCCTAGGTTAAGAAAGCAGCAAATGTTTGGTGGATTGGAAATTAATTAAAACATGGGAAGTGTCCTAATCAGGAAAGCTTCTTTCTTGTGTTTCCCATTAATACCACCCATCTCCAGATAGAAACATGTACCTTTCTTCACTCACATGACAGTTATTTCTGAATATATAGATAGATTCCTGCCTATTTAATATAAATCTAATTTTAGGGATAATAAAATTATTAGAGGTAGAAGAAATGATCCTCATTATTAAAACAGAATATTGGAGGACTGTAATACAGGAGGTCCAGACCCAGAAAAATCAATCTGGTGTTGTTGTGAGATCCCAAAGAAGCCACAAGGAGGACCAGATGGAGCAGACATGGCTTTTATTACTTACATACAGGGATAGCACCCCTGGTGGCCAGTGAAAGCTCTGTGCCATGTGAAGTGGGGTTGCAGTTCAAATAGATAAGCCCTCGGTAGTTACTTAAGTGAAACTCTTTGTCTATGTGCAAACAAGCAGGCGAACAGGGGGTAGGGGGAAGGAGAAGTACCATTCTGTGTTGTCCCTCCTTGATACATATCTGGTTACTCAGTTCCATTGTTCTTAGTATAACCTTATTTACTGTTTTACTACCATTTATCTCATGGCCTATGTTCAGGACCTGTGACCACTGCACTATGCACCTGGGGAAGGAGATGGGCCATGTTCAGCATCAACCCTACAAAGACTCAGGGATTAAAATCCAGATTATTTGATTTTTTTAATCTGAAGCCTCGTATTTAGAAAGAGCGGTTCAGGCATACATGTTTGTTTGGCTGGTTTTCCTCTCAGTTACTACTCTTGGTTAACTGGCATGATAAAAGCCAACATTGAGAAGGTGGGCTTTCTTACTGGCCTTCAGATGACCCTCTACTGACTTGGAAGAGGAGGTAGGTGAATTAAAATTGGAAAAAAGGAAAAGAGTCAAGAATGGCCTTTCCAACCTGAGCTGTGGTGGCACAGTGGATAGAACATCAACCTGGAATGCTGAGGTTGCCGGTTCGAAACCCAGGGCTTGCCTGGTCAAGGCACATACAGGAAACAACTACTATGAGTTGATGCTTCTTGCTTCCTACCTTCCCCTTTTCTCTTCTCTCTTTAAAATCAATAAATAAAATCTTAAAAAGAAAGAAAGAAAGAAAAAAGGGAATGAATTTTCCAGGCTGGAATTCCCATAGCAGCTCCTGTTTGGGGGAAAATATTGGAATATTGACTCTTGAATTTGTCAGCTAGTCTACCAACTAATGATAAGCATAGACTTGCTGATTGGAGGAGCAAGTAGTTAATCTAATATGTGGAAAATTGGAAGGTATATTTCTTAAAGCTGTATAAGAGACTAACTCTTGTATGGTTTTGTTTTGATTATTGTATAAACTAAGTCATAGTGAGATTTCTCAGGCTTCATAACTACGAATTAAAAATTAACAACCAGACTCTGGCCCCAATCTTCCCTCTAACCTGTGTTTTGCCTCTTGTTCCAAGAGCCGTGTCCCTGCCAAGCATACCGGATGCAACATCTGCAACAAGGATTGGAAAGGAGAATTTTGCCCTGAGTTTGAAGGTGTTATTTTTCCCATGGTTTGATTTGCCTGGCATTCTTTGCCTGGCATTTTTCCCCTTTTCCTTTGCAAGGAAAAGGCGAAATAAGGAGCATTAGTTGCTGACGAAGTCATGAGGGCGCTGAGGCTGGCTGGTTTATTACTTTTGGCAGATGAAGGGTGTGATGTGGTTTAACTTCCTATTTGCAGAGCCTTTCTAGAAACCTGGGCTCTGTTCTTCAGTGAGTCCTCCTTGTCAGCTTATATACATTTAAAAAAAGAGAGAATGAAAGTCCAAAAGAAAGAAAGGAATTTTAAGAAGCAGATTTTGAAAGAGAACAGGGGACCCTGTGGGAAAGCAGAGGGATCTGTAGGGATGGAGCAGAAGGCAATCATGGGCATGTGCAAACTGCCTCTCTTCCCAGGGAAGAATTGGTAGACTTTGCATGCATCATGTCTCTCTCACAGCCCTAGGTAGCTCTTCATAACGACAGCAGCAATTACAAATGACATGTATGTGGTATGTTCCAGTTTATACACGATTAGTTTGCACGCACTGTTTCATTTAAATAAAGAAAGCACAAAATACAAAGGCTACTTGTTGAGTACTCATATTAAAACCCCAGAGCTAGGGCCCCAGGATGATGGGCCAGCGTGGCACAGAGGAGGTGACAGTGGGCCTGGCATCTGGGTGACTGCTTTGGGCTCAGCTCAGTCATTAAAGCCTGGAGTAAGGCATCAGCCACACCCAGGCCTGTTTTTCTCATACTTAATAAGATAAAATTATGTTAGATCATCTCTAAGAATCCTCCTGGCACTATATTCTAATTCTATTATCTATTTTCCTGGATGAGGAGAAACGCCCATCTTGAACAAGGGGCCCTTTGAATGGTGAAAGGGTGACTGTGCTCTTGGAGGAAGTTCCTTATTGTGGCAGCAGTTTGTTTGGAAGTTTACAAAACAGTTACCTTTTCAAGTGCACAGCTAGCTAAAAAAAATATTGCTTTTATCACCACCATTTTACTTTGAGATGGGAAATCCTCCCTGATGAGCTTTACATAGGACCATGTATGATGCATGTTGTGTAACTGCCCCGCTGTGTGACTAGACTAACAAAACCAGAATCACTCACGGGATGCCATTAGCTTGATAAGCTTCCATCTGTACATGTCAATACTTATGTTACTTAAAGAGAAGTTTCTCCACGGCCAGGCAACTGCAGGAAAAGGAAGAATGTGTGTGCAGACAGGAAAGGACAAACTAGCTGTGCTTCAGCAATAATCTTGGATGTGAGTCTCTCTGTGTGTGTATGTGAGTGTCAGAGAGACAGCGTGTGAAAATGTGTGAGAGAGTGAGTGTGTGTGAGTGTGTGTACATATATTAAGGAAGGTGGCAATGATGGAAAAAAAAGTGCTGTATATTTAGAATAAAAAACAAAAAAGTTGGACTCTTGATTCTTTAACTCGGGACACATGATTCTTCCACACACTTGTGCTGTTTACTCATACCTTAAAACAGGGGTCTCAAACTCGCGGCCCGTGGGCTGCATGCGGCCCGCCAAACAATTTTGTGTGGCCCGCAGACTAATCCACGAAGTTCAAGAAAAGTGTTGCGTAACAGTTGCCGTTTGTAGACCTAGTGCAGCCCGCCGAATGGCTGTGATCTTGCTCTGCAGCCCACATGCTGAGTTGAGTTTGAGACCCCTGCCTTAAAAGATCTTAAAATCAACAGAAGCAAACTAAATGTAGCATTAGAGTAAAAGGAAAAAAATCTAGTGAGAATATTTCTTTAATATAGCAATTTTCAACCAGTGTGTCACAAGAATTTTTAAAACACACAATACCCAACTATTTAGTCAGGAACAGTCACCTCTCTTCCCTTAGTTGTCAAATTTAAAAAATGACAACAGCTAATACAACAATAGCTGCCTGGTATGGATAAATCAAAATTACACCTATACCTAATTTTTTTCAGATGGGCAAAAAATAATTTTTTTTGATGTGCCGCAGTATTCTAGTAATTAGTTTATGTGTGCCATGAGGTGAAAAGGACCGAAAACTGCTGTTTTCATAGAATATCAGTTTCTGGATTTGGGATTTATCTGTATATTTCTCCTTAGTTTCAAGAACAAAATTGTAGCATGTCATTGGGAGCTATATCTTTTTCCCCGTGACTGCTATGTGCTCGCTCTTTTCTTTTCTTTTCTTTTCTTTTCTTTTCTTTTCTTTTCTTTTCTTTCTCTTTCTCTCTCTTTCCTTCCTTCCTTCCTTCCTTCCTTCCTTCCTTCCTTCCTTCCTTCCTTCCTTCCTTCCTTCCTTTCTTCCTTCCTTCTTTCTTTCTCTCTTTCTTTCTCTTTTTTTTCTTTCTCTCCTTCTTTCCTCCCTCCCTCCCTCCCTCCCTCCCTCCCTCCCTCCCTCCCTCCCTCCCTCCCTCCCTCTTTTTCTCTTTTTCTCTTTCTTTCTTTCTTTCTTTCTTTCTTTCTTTCTTTCTTTCTTTCTTTCTTTCTTTCTTTCTTTCTTTCTTTCTTTCTTTCTTTCTTTCAGGTGGGGAGGCAGAGACAGATTCCCGCATGCACCCTGACCAGGATCCACCCAGCAAGCCCACTAGGGGGTGATACTCTGCCGATCTGGGGACACTGCTTCATTGCTTAGGAACCGAGCTACTATAGCATCTGAAGTGAGGCCATGGAGCCATTCTCAGTGCCCAGGGCCAACTTGGCTGCAGGAGGGGAAGAAAGAGAAAGAAAAAAAGGTGAGGGGTAGAAAAGCAGATGGTTGCTTCTCCTATGTGCCCTGACTGGGAATTGTACCCAGGATTTCCACATGCCTGGCCAACACTATACCACTGAGCCAACCGGCCAGGGCCCTATGTGCTTTTCTTAAAGTACCTTTTTTATTATTCATTTTAAGGATTTTTAAGGATTCTGTTTCATAAGACAACATTTGTAAAATAAGCTTTTTATTTTGGAGTAGTTTTAGAATTAAAGAAAAGTTTGCCAAAGTAGTACAGAGATTTCCTAAATAGCTCCCCCACACCCTGCTTTTTCAGTGTTAATAGTTATGTTGCTGCCTGACCAGGCGGTGGTGCAGTGGATAGAGCATCGGACTGGGATGCCAAGGACCCAGGTTTGAGACCCTGAGGTTGCCAGCTTGAGAGTGGGCTCATCTGGTTTGAGCAAAAGCTCACCAGCTTGGACCCAAGGTCGCTGGCTTGAGCAAGGGGTTACTCGGTGTGCTGAAGGCCTGTGGTCAATCAAGGCACATACGAGAAAGCAATCAATGAACAACTAAGGTGTTGCAATGCACAATGAAAAACGATTGATGCTTCTCATCTCTCTGCTCCTGTCTGTCTGTCCCTGTCTATCCCTCTCTCTGACTCTGTCTCTGTAAAAAAAAAAAAAAAAAAAAAAAAAAAATGTTACGTTGCAACAGCGCCCTAGACAAAACTAAGAAATTGATGTTGGTATGTTACTGTTAACTAAGCTCTAGATTTTGTACGGATCTCGCCCGTCTTTCCACTCCTGTCCTTTTTCTGTTTCAGAACGCCACATTGCATCTAGCTTGCCACGTTTCACAGACACAAACAGAAGGACCTGGGGAAATGCCTTTAAGAGGGCGTGACTTTTATCTGGATTTTCCACCCTGTTCTAGAGGTAGTGTTGCACAGAGATTAGCTAGGCTTGGCTTTTCTGATCAGGCACTAATGGACCTCAGGCTGGTTCTGCTGTTCCTCTTGTTTTTTTTTTAGTGCCTGTGTGTGAAAGAGGGACTGACAGGGCAGATAGGAGGAAGGGAGAGAGATGAGAAGCATCAATTCTTCATTGAAGCACCTTAGTTGTTCATTGATTGCTTTCTCATATGTGCCTTAACCAGGGTCTACAGCTGAGCCAGGGACCCCTTACTCAAGCCAGTGACCTTAGGTTCAAGCCAGCGACCATGGGGTCATATCTATAATCCCGCATTCAAGCCGGTGACTAGGACTTTGAACCTGGGTCCTCTGTGTCCCAGGCCGATACTCCATCCACTGCATCACCGCCTGGTCAGGCCTGGCTGACCCTCCTTGATGCCATTTACACATTTATCTAGGTACTCCTCAAATTGTATGCAGTCCCACTTAGGGACAATGGGAGTCATTTAGCATCAAAGCTGCACCCAGGGCAGAGAAGAAGCGTTTCAGAGGGGTTGGTGGTAGAGAGTGAGGGAGTCTTGGGTTCTTGGTTAGAGCTAGACCCAGAACTATAAGCCTCATGAAGCAAGGGATTGTTCCTATTTGGGTCACTATTGCCTTTCTATGTCCACCTGGTGCCTGACCCAAAGTAGGCTCTCAGTAAATATTTGTTGAATGAACAAATACATGAAAATGAGACGCTGCAGAGTGGTAGGAACACCAGGGAAGAGACAGGGAACACTACCTTTGGCAGAGGAAGGGCGTTTGGCCCTCCTAGTCCCCACCCAGGTGGCCTTGGCAGTGAAGAGGAAGGAATCCTCCCCAGCGGGGGGCAGTTGGGAGTTCTTCAGCTGTTCTCAGTTGGAAGGCTCACTTCACTACATCACACCTGGCCATATTTCAAAGATTAATGAACAGCGTCTTGTCAGGTTTAATATATTGCGCTTGGGGAGTTTACTTTGACGATGTAATCATAAATTCCCCAAGCTGCGAATTACACCTTAAGGACTTAAATGAAGTTCCAGGGAGATCCGAAGGAACAGGAATCACCGTAAAATGTAGAAAGTGCCAGTTTTTAGAGAAAACTGTAAATTTTCTAGGACATTAGGTTTCAAAAGAAGGATTACACACAGACTAAACAAAGTAGAAGTCATAAAAATTTAAAGACACCACAAAACATAACAAAAATAAGATCCTTTCTAGTTATGACAGAATTCTAAAAGGAAACTTACACCAAATTATGCCACCCAAGCAGAGCCATTAATTAACCTAATGAGAAAATATATTCCATTTCCATGGCCAGAGCATGTTAGGAAGCCTTTGACATTTTAAAATAGGAAAGAAAAAAGAAAGAAAGAAAGAAAGAAAGAAAGAAAGAAAGAAAGAAAGAAAGAAAGAAAGAAAGAAAGAAAGAAAGAAAAAAAGAAAAGGAAGAGAGAAAGAAATGAAGAAAGAAAGAAAGGCAATTGCACCATTCTAAAAATGTTTTAAATATTAACTTATCAGTTCAGGAAATCTGAGGTACTTTTAATAATATCCTCAATGACCCCCGGGGGACATTTTTGCAATTATTGCATAAATAAAATGTGGATTTCAAAAGCAGTACTGGGAAAAAAGAAGTTGGAATCAGGGAACAGTCAGGAAGCTAAGAATCAGAATCATAAGGGTAAGCTTAGTCACTGGCCCTTGGGCAGAACTTCACAAGATGAATTTGAGCAATGTGGAGAGATAAAGCAAGACCTCCCTTCAACCCTGTCACCCCAAACTACACTGACCCGAATGAAGACGAAAGCAAAGCGTGCAGATATAAAAATATGTATTCTGAAACAAAACAATAGCAACAGAAAGCTCCAAAATCCAGCCGTCTTTCTGTTTTTTAGTAATCCCATTTAGCAATCCATGGTTAATGTTTACATTACAAGCCAGGTTGTTCGTCCCCGGGTTTCCATTCTCCTGTCTTCCTTCATCCTGAGCCCTCTTGGATGCTCCCAATCTCTCTACCTGCTCTTAGCCTTGAGCCTAATTATGAACACACAGCAAGACCTGGCCAGTTCACAGATGCTTTCCTTTGTCTGTCTGAGGAATGGAGACAATGATATTTCCCGTGTATTTCACAGAAGTTGTTTCATGTGTTTGTGAGGTCCTGTGGGCAGAGTGCTTAAAGGTCTTCCCATGGAAAGGGCTATGGGCGTCTAACATATCATTAGTCAGCGTTATTCAGCTGCTGCGCAGTCTTGTGCTAGCATAGTTAGAGTCGAGAAGGTATTAGTCAGGGGTTTATGTATTCCTCCCCAAGATTACTCTTAAAACTGAAATTGCAAAGTGGTCCCAGTTGTGCAAGTTGAAACCAGAGTAAGTATGAAGCCTGTGGGCCTGAGTCCCCGGGTGTCCCAGGTGGTGTTATGTGGCCTGGCCAGCCTTCAGGTTCCACCTTCTGTGGTGACCCAGGAGGTCACATGCCCTTTTGCACGTTTGGAGGTGATAGGGCCCTGGCAGCCCTGGAAATTTTGCCTCAAGGTCTGAAGTCAGAGATGTTTTTCCAGACTGTGCAGGAAAGGTAGTCTAATTATTACTAGCCTATACACTCCCCCAGTCATGGTAGGGGGTCATCCATTTGGTTTATGCTACGGGAGTAGAAGAGATGACTCTTGAGATCACCATTTTTCAGTCTGAGATGTCACTGAGCTGTCTCTCTGCCTCCCACCAGGGATAAGCACAAGGCCACTGGGAATGTTCAAAGATGGACCTAGGCTCCAAGAACTCTAGTGACCTTGGCCTGGTGTCCATACCTGGGCTGTACGAGCCTGGCTTCCAGGATTTTGGACTTGTCCAAAGATCATATCATTGAACCTGAAGATTGTTAAATGAGGGCTGAAGGGATTAATCTTTTTAAGTGAAAAAAAAAAAAATGCTGAGGACTTTTATGTGGAAGTTGCAATCTGATGGTGAGGATGAAACATATTGAAATGAACTTAATTTCTAAACTCTAGATTTGTGTTAAATTCATCAAACTTATTGATTCTAGAGATGTCGATTGTTAGATCCAAGTTTGGAGGCAGTAGCTAAAATTCCTTAGTTCATCTGAATGAATCTTGCTTGTCAAACTAAAGGGCGCACACGAGGGGCAGGGAGCCGCTGAGGGAGCCGCTGAAACGTGCTGCTCAGCCCCGCTGCTGAGGTGTCTGTTCCGGGTGGGGTCTGAGAACTTGCGTTTTTTAACAAATTCCCAGCTGGAGTCGATGCTGCTGGCCTGGGGACTATGCTTTGGGAACCGCCATGCGAGGAGCACGGGCTGTAGAATCTGGAGTCGAAACTAGACTTTCCCCACCCTAGCTCTGGTCCCAGATGAGGGCGTCAATGTCACATGGAGGCCTGCTGAAAGGCAGTGTCTGAGGCCCCATGGCAGACCCACTGGGCCTAAATCCGCCTTTCAGGTGTCCAGGTAGTTAAAGGGACATGGAAGTTTGAGAAGTGCCACTCTCGAGACCCCTGGATATTTCTTTTTGTCCAATGACCTGTGAATGATTCTGGAGTCTCAGGATGGGAAGCTCTCTGAGCCACATAGCCTTAACTTTGGTATTTTCTTTTTTAAATTTAAAAAATTTTAAAGATTGCTCACCTTTTATGTATGTATAGATTTATGTATGCATTTATTTATTTTGTTGATTGAATTTGTTGGGTGACACTGGTTCACAAAACCATACAAGTTTCCTGGTACAGCTCAATAAAGCATCATCTGCACACCACGTCAAGCACCCCTCCCCCCAAACTAAGTCTGTGTCCCAAGTCCCCCTTTTGTCCTCACCCCCTTGCCCTCTGCTGTCGCCATACTGTTGTGTGTGTCTCTGTGTTACTATCTATCTCTCTATTTATCTATCTATCTCTATCTATCTATCTATCTATCTATCTATCTATCTAGTGGTTTGGGGTTTTTTTGGCTAATTCCTTTGCCTTTCTTTCATCCAGGCCTCCACCCCCTCCCCTCTGACAGCTGTCAGTCTGTTCCATGCCTCTGTTCCTATTTTCTTCTTAGATTCCACATATCAGTGAGATTATATAGTATTCGTCTCTCTCACTGGCTTATTTCACTTAGCATGATAATCTCTAGTAACCTTCACTTTGATTACAGCTCTGCTGGAATATAACCAAGCTCTCCCTAGGAATCAGCTGAATACAGTATAGTGCAGGTTTTACTCAGCTATCATCCATCTCATCAAAGAGTGCACTGGGACCTATACACACGGCCAATGAACAAAATCAAGTGGCTTCGGTGCACTGGCGGGCTTGCTTTTACCCACAGTCGCTAAGGGCATGAGGAGGGCCTCGAGTCCGTCTATAATTATGGACACGGTGACTCCTTTTGAGCCAGAATCCTGTGACCCAGACGAAGGCTCGTCGCTGTCCGCCTCTCAGCTCCATTGATTCTATAGAGCAGACACGTCCATACTGCTCTTGGCAGGGCTAGAGCTCCCCCCCCCCCCCCCCCCCCCCCGTGCGAAGGCAGGTGTTCCACATCAAATAACACTGCCCTGGACCTGAGCAACCCAGAGAAAAATGTAAATGAAACTAAACAGTTATGATAAGAACCAGTCGACCACCCGGTCCACCCTGCCCCAACTCATCCCACCCCCCTTCACCTCCCTTCTTTGCTCAGCGAGCTGAAATGCCTGGGAGTAGCTTTAGAATTTCAAATGCAGCTAAAAAAAAAAAAAATACAGACTCTATGAAGCTGGGAAATCAGGGCAGATTTAGCAAAGACCCCAGGCATAAAGGTCTTCGCCCAGAGGAACCCATCGGGATATGCAGTTAAGGACAGGGTTTGGAGATACCAATTTACAAAATGTACAAGGTTTGGCTATGAAATCAAGCGTTTGGTGTGTTTCTCATGGTTTTGCATTGTTCTAGCAAGTCCTTTCCTCAACAAGTATGTACGCAGTGGTAGGATCTGTAGGGGATACAAAAATGAAGTGTTTTTGTAGGAAAAATAAGTGTGACGATAAAAGAAAATAGAGTACAAGGTTGAGAGAGTTCAGGACCAGATGTCTTGGTCACCAGGAACCCCTGTAGAGAATAAGGTGTCACTCGGAGCTAGCGAAGACTTGGGCCACAGCAGTATGAGCAGAAACTGGTGATTTGGTTGTGGATGCACCATTTTGATGTCACTCTGTATCAGTTTCCCGTGGACACAGAGCCCGTTTGGGGGACAATGTGGCCTGGAGGCAAATCCTCGGAACCAAGGCGGCTGGAGAAATGAGTATGGACTGTGGTAGTGGCTTTAACACCCACAGGGGCTTTCCAATGCAGTTATAAATGCAGAATAAAACCCAAACTCTTCAGCAATGCCTACAAGATCTCACATGATTGTCTCCTGCCTACGTGTCCGACCTCGTTCTTCCCTTAGCTTAATATTGCCCTCCATGTTTCTGCTTCTATTTGGGATGCCCATTCCCAAACTCTCCACATCCTCCTTCTGAGGCAGGGTTTCTGTGGTCCCCATGTATAAAGTAGCCCCCCCCCAGCTTGTCTCAGTGCCATCAACCTGTTCGTTTCCCTCTTAACTGTCTGCTTATCAATGATCATATTTCCTCATGTATAAGACGCTCCCATGTATAAGACGCACCTTAATTTGGGGCCTGAAATTTGAAAAAAAAAAATGTGCTATATTACATAAAGTTATGGAACTCAAGTTTTATTCATCATAAAATCCATTCCCGTGAAAAAGCGGAAAATGCAAGCAAAAAAATCTACAACCACCATATAAGACACATCCAATTTTTAGACCCCAAATTTTTTTTAAAAGGGTGCGTCTTATACATGGGGAAATATGGTACTCTGCAACAAATTGCTCAAAAAATTAGTGGTTTAAAGCAAAAGCAATTATTGTATTTTATCTCTTAAGTTTCTTTGGGACAGGCATTGAGGAACAGCGTGGCCAGGTGGCTTCTGCTTGGAGTGTGTCATGCAGCGGCTGTCAGGAGGTGACTGAGTTGGACCAGCGTGAGGCTGGAGCCGCCGGCCGGGCTGCACACACATCCCTCATGGAGTCTCGTGTTCTTTCCAGGCAGGCTGGTTTTAGCTTCTTCTCAGCACAATGGCCCCAGTGAATCTAACTGCTTACATGGTAGCTGAAGGCTTTCAAAGCCACAAGTGCCTGTGAGCAAAGTGGAAGTTGCATAACCTTCTAGGACAGTGACATTGAAAGTCACTCAGCATCATTTCTACTTTTTAACGTGTCGACGGAGGATGACTCTAGGAAAGCATGTGTGGGAGGGGAGATCTTGTTACATGCAACTTTGGAAAATGCAATCTGCTACAACACCATTTATTACAGCATATAACTGTAGTGTTTATGGTTGATTTCTCTATTATGTCTCCCTCCTCAGGCTGTATGTTTGCTGAGGGCTGGAGCCTTGCCTGCTTGGTGATTCCTGTATCACTGGCCAAAGGCGTGTGCAACTGAGTGTTGAATGAAAGCCCAAATGCCAGGACAAGTGGATGCTTCAACTCAGTTCTTTCATGAAACTAAAGCACATCATTTGTGAAATGGCCTTTTCCCTTTGACCTGACCACTTTCTAAAGGACCCAGCAATAACTGCACAGCAGCTGTTGGGAATCTCCCCTACCTCTTCCGTTTAAGCAGACATTTCTCCAATCTGATGAGTTCTCATGTGAAGGACACAGACGCTTGGAGACTCTGCCTGTGTTCCGTGGCGTTCTTCCCCCAGCAGCTGGTGACCCAGACCTCATTCTTAGAGATGCGACCTTTGCTAATCAAATCCCTTCCTTCCTCTCGTCTTCTGCCCTATCTAGTTTTTCCGGCAGCACTCCAAGTCCTGCAGTGCAGGGCAGTGGGTGTGTCAAAGGAATTCTGTCTTCAGATACCTAATTGAATGATTATTGGGCCACATTTTACTGGGCCAGATAGTGAGGCATTTGGCTACTGATTAGCTTTCCGTATAATTTTCCACATCTCGGTAAGGAACTCTTTGCTGAATATTTTTTGGCTTCCTTTAAGTTTTTCCTTAATTAGCTCAACTCTCTACTACATATACCTCAAGTGTTTTGTTAAAGTGATTAGAATGTCATTTGGGGACAAGTGGAAGCGAGGTTGAATAGGTCTTGTCAAAGTTTCTTAAATGGATTTTTGGGGGGATCTCCTGAGCGCCTTTTAGGGATACTGTATGTGAAATGCACTTTGACCGTCTGCCAGAGGAAGTGTAATGATGGTTTTCAGGTGAGGAGTCCGTACAAATATTAGCATTGCTGTTCCTCTTTTATAACAAGAGTAGAAGCAAAGGGGACAATGAGCAAGGCTGGCAGTATCATGTTCTGGTCTTGAAAAGCTCCATACTCTTGTTTTGCCTCTGTCGCGATATTCAGGTTGTATTTATTTTTTTCATTAGGGAATTTAACTTTATATAGAACATTAACTGAAGACATTGTGTTTGGAGCAGCATGGCAATGCCCCGCCGTCATAGACCAGCCTACCTGCCTGCAAACAAACTCTTCTGAATCTGGGCTTGTATTTTGTTGCAGCTGCTTCTGCCTCAGGTAAAGCAGCTCAGAAACACAGTGACAAAAAGCAGAGCTAAAAGCTTGAGCTGGAGCGGAACAGGCGGGCCAACCAATGAGGTTGAAATCAGGAGCTTGTGACATTAGGTGATAGTGGGAAGGTGCTGTTTGGCTGGCCCAGTCCTCCAGTTGTCCTGGGGATGGGCCGTGGAAATAGCAAGAAATTTTAGTGCTCAGGGTGACAATGGTGATGCATTATTTTAATGGACTAAGTGAAAATCTCACCTGAAATCTTTTTTTTTTTTTTTGTATTTTTCTGAAGTAAGAAGTAAGGGGTGGGGAGAGGCAGACAGATAGATTCTTGCATGCTCCCAACAGGGATCCACCTGGCACCTGGCATGTCCACTAGGGGGCAATGCTCTGCCCATCTGGGGCCTTGCTCCACTGCAATCGGAGCCAAGTGACCAGGCCAACTTTGCTCCAATGGAGCCTTGGCTGCGGGAGGGGAAGAGAGAGACAGAGAGGAAGGAGAGGGGGAGGGGTGGAGAAGCAGATGGGCGCTTCTCCTGTGTGCCCTGGCCAGGAATCGAACCTGGGACATCTACATGCCTGGCTGACGCTCTACCGCTGAGCCAACCAGCCAGGGTTCACCTGGAATCTTGAGTGTAATGCAAGCTCTCACCCTCCATTTTTGGCCCAGGCCCCAAACACAGGTCATTTTTATTTTTTTAATGTTTTATTGTATTTTAATTTGTTTTTTAATTGAATTTATTGGGGTGAATTGGTTAACAAAATTACATAGGTAGTAGGTGTGCCATACATAATGCATCATCTGTACACTGCACGTGTGTTCCCCACCCCAAGTCAAGTCTCCTTCCATCACCATTTATCCCCCTTTACCCTCTTCTTCCTCCCCCTTATCACAGGCCTTAACTACATAACCAAAGTGGATTGGATTGAACAAAACATTTTGCTTTGCCTGATCAGACATGAACAGTGTTATCTTTAAGGTCTGGGTATTATTTCTGCTGCCACATTGCCAGCATTTTGGGAATGAAGAATGTGCCCTGTAGACACCGTTGTCTTTCTAACAAGGCCCAGGCTAGTGTTTAGTGATTACTTATTATGTGATTGGTGGGCTGTTGTAAGTGATCTTTCTTCAGGCGATCCTGGGATGGAATCGGTGTTTCTTGGTCCCAGTGTCAGATTTTGTTGTGTAAATGAATACAGAGAAGGTATACAGGAAGAAAACCTCCCGATTTCTTTTCCTTCTCCCCCTCCTTCCTTTCATTCCCTCTTCCCTTTTTTCCTTTCTCTTCTTCTCTTTCTTTCTTACTTTCTCTTTCTTCCTCTTCCCTTCCTCCTCCTACTTTCCTTCTTTGATTCTCCTTATAGAAACACATGTTTATTTTATTTTTTTTCTCTAACTCTGGGAGTCACACTTTCCCCCTTTACATTTGTGGTCAGTATAGTACATTGATAGGAATGTCTTTTGGAAATCGAATACTGTAATGGGAATCAATGAGGGGAGACACGTTAATATGAGATCCCAAGCCACAGCAAGTGGAACTGAAATATACATATTTTGAAACAAGCTGCTAAGAAGCCAACAGAAACAATTAAAGGCATTTCTTGCAACAAAACAAGAAGCACAGAGGCCAGTCTTCACATCTATCCATGGGA
Organism: Saccopteryx leptura; assembly: GCF_036850995.1. NCBI lineage: Eukaryota > Metazoa > Chordata > Mammalia > Chiroptera > Emballonuridae > Saccopteryx > Saccopteryx leptura. The sequence goes on along the minus strand of NC_089503.1, from coordinate 214,082,043 downwards.
GAAGGGGGGTTAAAAGTAGGTAAGACTTGACAGTTCGGGTCCAGCGTGATGTCCCAGCGCTTTGTGAGATGAGCCAGTTGGCCCTGCATGCGGCTGCTGGGTTGGACCTGCCGCACGCTTTGGAATACCCTGGGCCCTTGTTTTTACCAAAGTTGGTAGCAAAGTGAGTGCAGCTAGAGAATGAGCAGACTGACCAACAAAGCATGACTGCAGTGTAGTGTATTAAGCTCATCATCAGAAATAAATGTTTGAAAACAAGATGAACATAAATATTATCATTAACTTGGCAGTCATGTTGTGGGAGGCAATACAAATACTTAGAAATGTGGAGTAATTAAGTCATTGTAATTTTAATCTGTTTTGTTTCTTTTTTAAAAAACTGGATAGACAAATTTAAATAAATTCCAAGTCCCCCTCCTTTTCTCCTTACTGGAAATAACTGGTGTTGTCTATTCTGCCAAAGAACTACTAGGCCAGTTCGGTCTGTCAGACTTCTAATAAATTGTATTCATAGCCATGAAAATGCTATTTTAAAAGTACTTTCACCATGGTGCCTCCTTTGATGTTGGCCAAAAAACCCCCAAAACAAAACACAAGAACGTGGTGGTTACCTTTATATTCCGTTTGCCAAGTATGAAAGAAGTGCAGATGATAATTTCTTCCAAATGTTAACCTTCCAATGTCTCTTGAATATGACATGGGAAAGACCACGGATCAGTGACTGAGCTTCTGACTCACTTTCCATTGCTGGTCCAGCAATCCCACCACCATGCCATTATCTAGTCCAAATGTGTGAAGTATGGACACATATTAATTTATATAGTCATCATTAATAAACAGGTATTCTATATTTTGAGAACAGCACATGACCCATCCACCCTCTTCTTCTCTTGATAGGCACACTCCCTACAAGAACACTGTTGCTGTCTTTGAAGCCGTCCTTAAGATGTGGCTGTGTTCCACCTTTGGTCTCCGTCTGGCCTTTTCCTCTTGTGCATGTCCGTGGAAGAAAGAAGACAACATTTAGCTTAATGGTGCGGTTTTTTTACTCTAACAATTTGGAGGTTACTTTTGAAAGAGTTGGAATAAAGGGTCAACTTTTCTAAAATGTTGCTTACTCAACGAGGGTTTGTGGGGCGGGAACATTGATGTTACACAGGGGCTGATGAGAAACGCAGCCGCTTCGAATGTTGTGAGTCATAAACCGCTTTCCCCGAGATCCCCTGGTAACTGGCAAGAAAAGGCATCAGAGTGTCAAAAGTACTGGCCTGAAAGACAGAGTTCCAGTGACCAGGGCTGGGGCTTGAGGTCTAGGTCAGGCACAGCCTCTGAGGTTCCGTGTTCCGGAGGTTTGGTGACTGATGTCTGCAGTTCAAGGTTTTGGGCACTAGAGGGTGACATTGGGCTTCACAGCTCGGTGAGCCAGGCCTCTCTCCAGGAAGCAAATGGCATCATAAAATGGTGTACTATTAAACTTTTTTTTTTTGGGGGGGGGTGTCTGTCACGTTAGTTAGATTTACTCTAATTGCCAAATAATGACTGACATTTATTGAGCAAGAACCGTGTGCCAAGCACTGTGCCAGACGCTGTACATGAATGGCCTCATTGAATCCTCAGAGCTGCTATTATTGCCTGACGTTAAAGATGGAGAAACTGGGCTCTGGGAGGTCGGGAAACGTGTTTATGGTCATACAGCTGAGAAGTGACAAGTGCTGGAGCTTGGATCAGACCGGGGCTGTGACTGTGAGCCGGGGCTCTGATCCTCCAACAACGCTGCCTTCTCTGAACTTCCATCAGCAGCCCCCCAGGGCAGGCACCATGGCTAAACAACTGCGACTCTGATAGACAATCAGAATAGAAGAACAAAGATTCAACTTAATGTGCTGTGTACCCTTTCCGTGTGAGACAGGGGAGCACAGAGGTTCCATGTACAGGCTCTAAGGTTATTCTGTCCAATGCAGAAGCCATTAGCCAGGTGTGGCTACGGGGCACTGGAAACGTGGCTACTATGACTTAAGAACTGAATGTTTAATATGCTTACTTCTCATTAGTTTACCTTTAAAACCTATACCTGAGTCCATTATTGGAAAGCTTGTAAGTATATTTGAAACAGCTTGGGTATGTGAATCTACTTCTTCAACTGTCAATTATTTTGATAGAAATTTCCTGTCTGAATTAAGATATGCTGTCAGTGTTGAATACACACTGGTTTCCAAAGACTTCATATTAAAAAAGAAAGTGAAATATTTCATTAATGATTTATATATTCATTGCATGTTGAAGTGATCATATTCTAGGTCCCTGGAGTCATGTGAAAAACATTAAAATTGCCTCCACCTGTTTCTTTTTACGCTTTTATTGTGGCTACTAGAAAATTTTAAATGATGCATGTGGTCCACCTGACGTTTCTGTTGGACCATGCTGCTCCATAAGGTAGAGCCAGATTGGTGGGTTCAGATCGTCACTCTACCAGTTCAAAGCTGTGGAAACTCCGGGTCTCGCCTTTGCCTCCTTTGTAAAATGGTGTAGGAATACCTACCTCACATGGCTGTCGAGCAGGTTAAATGAGGCAGTACTGGTGAGGTGCTCCTTGGATGCTGATTCCCCATGAGTCTTTTGTGTTTCTGCACATCTGGTAAGGAGAAGCACTGAATGCCTTTCTTCTGAACAATCTTTTTCAAGGATGCTTATATAGCAAACAGCCTTGGAAGACAGATAGAGCTTCTACCTCTAATGCAAAGATCAAGTAGGTTTGCGTGCTGTCCATTATGAAAGATTTGGTCTTCCTAAGCTCGGAGTTCCTCTTCTGTAACTCAACCCATTGCATGTGCAAATATCACCTGGCCTTTTCTTTGGGAATCGGAGCTCAGAGAACTAGTTACTGGTTATGGCTTTTGCTATGAGTAACAAACTGTTCTTAGTCTCCAACCCAGGAGTCTGGTGTCTTCTGACAGCAATCATGAAAGCATGGCTGGGGAACTTGAACTTGTTAGCTTCTAATTAGAGTGAAATCTTAGACACTTCACAGAGCTTGACCATACTTAGAGGTGCCCGGCACACCGCCCCATATAGGTGTTGGTATTATTACTGCTGTACCCACTTACTTGCATTTGGTTGAGCTGAATCACTGCTGTCTTATGCCTTTTGTGTCCACTTCCACGTAGGGAGAGAGCTTTTCTTCACTCTTTCTTGGGACCTCTGACATCACTCTGGGCTGTCCTTTCTCGCTTTTTTTCGTGGTTACTTCAGATTGCATGCGGTGAAATTGTAAGACAGCCAAATGGATTTTATTTTCTCTCTTTAAATATTATTTGTCATTGTTCCAAATTCTTCTCTTCCAGGAGAACTTTATAGAATGAAATGTAAAGGCATACAGGGGCTCCCTCATGCCCCTGTTCCCTCTACTTTCTCCAGTTCGGCATATGACGGCTGTTAGCCAGCGGCATGTCTATCCACCATGTTTCCGTGTGTGGTGGTGCTACTTCCCTTGGTGACACTGAGACATGTGTACACACAGTCACAGTGCTGCTCCCACACATGCATAATAGATATCAACTGTACTATAGAGCTATACCTAGAGTTAGGAATTGTACTGGCTTTAGTGAAGGCCCATGTAAAACAATCCAGAGCCAAGAGTATGTATAGTGTTACCATTTCGGATGTGCTATAGGATTGAAACAAAGTCAAAGGGAACAGGAAGCATTTCAGTGCGAATTACAGATCAGGGGCTGTCAAAGACACGTGACCGAAACGTTAGAACTGAACTGTCTGAAATGCCTTTGGCACTGATTTTTGAAGGAGCCTGTATAAAAAGACACTCTATTTTTTATATAGGCAACTTGAAATTAATTAAAATTAAATAAAATCAATTAGTTCCTCCCTCACACCAGCCCTGTTTCAGTGCTTGCGAGCCATAGGTAGCCAGCGGCTGCCGTCCAGAACAGGTCAGACATAGGACGCCTCTGTCATCACAGAGAGTCCCATTGGGCAGCTCTGCTTGGAAAAGGACATAAACGGAAAAGTACATAAACATTTGAATCAGATAGTATTATTTATAGTGACTAGCACTAAAATTTGCTTCCAAGGCATTTTGATATAGTCCTAGACGTGTTTACAACTTTAAGTCACATGATTATATCTTGGTGTTAAGATAGAGGTATACAATCTTATTTCTGAAAACTCAGTATAACACAGAAGTTCATTTTCTTTTTTTCAAGGTATCCATGGTAATACTTTTTTATTTAAAAAATTTTTTTCTGTCAATAAGAGTTGTTCATAGCTTTTTAAAATCACTACATATTATCTCGGCAGAATTTACAGAGCTTAAAACAAACATTTTATTTTATGGTACATATTGCTCTAGCAACCCAGTTTATTTTGAACAGATAGATGAATTCCAACAGACATGAAAATGCCCTAATGACCGTTTTAAGTATAAAAAAATGATATACGGAAAGGTAGTTTATTATTTCATGCATTTAATACTTATATAAATAAGAACTATAAAAGAGGTACACAAAACTAGATTATAAGAAAGAGTTTCAAAATATAATGAAAAACTATTAAATAATACCTGCAAAAAACAATAAAACTTATTTAAGATATTTCCATATTGCTTCTTGATTGGCGTCTTCACTTGCAATTTTTCCACCGGTGGATGGAATAAACATTACTACGATCGCTTAGAATACACTGTTGCACAGATGAATGCTAGAAAAAAATAAGGAATGTAAATTTGTGATTTCCACATTGAGAGGTTGCCCAGGCGCCTGCCTTAGAGAGAACCCTGATTACCAGTGCCATTTTAACAACCGGTTCACTGAGCTCAACAAAAAATTTGGTATTGGTTCTGCCAAACCGGTGCGAACCGGCTGAATCCCAGCACTGATGCCATTGCTGAAAATGAAATCAGAAGCTGTGGTAGCAACAGCTAGGAGCCCAGCATGGAGAAGGTGGTGGACTGCCTCGCATACATACTTATTCTGTGTTGTTGTGTACAATCCACTCAGCTAAACACGAGCCTGCAGTTAAGATACAGGACATATCATTGTTTGCTTTTTGGAGGCAGGAAGTCCTGTTTTCATCAAGCCCTTTCCAGTATTCGTGCTCTGTCCTAGAGGTTAAAACAGCCTGTAAACCATGCTTTCGATCGTTGCTCGTCCCAGTGCAGCCCGCGCACCAGCAGCGTTCACATCACACACGGGTTTACCAGAGATGGGGGCCTCAGCCCACCCCAGACCCACTGGATCAGAATCTGGACTTCTGCAAAGTCCCCTGGCGACTGGAGCCACGCTGAAGTGGGAGAGGCACTGCTTTGGACAATGAGTATGAGACCTCAGTTTAAGTCATGGTGTCATGGGTTGAATTGTGTCCCCTCCCCCCGTTCATAGTTTGGAGTCCTAAACCCCAGTACCTCAGAATGTGTCTTTATTTTGAGATGGGGTCTTAAAGAGGTAATAAAATTTAACTGAGGTCATTACAGCAAGCCCAAATCCAGAATGACTGGTGTCCTTATGTAAAGGGGAAATTTGGACAGAGAGACATGGAGTAGGGTGACTATGTAAAGACACAGAGAGAAGACAGACATCTATAAGCCACGAAGAGAGACCTGGAACCAGTCTTCCCTTAGAGCTTACAGCCCGCAGAAAGAGCCAACTGTGCTGACACCCTGATTTCAGCCTCTTTGCCTCCAGCGCTGGGCCAGCCCGTTGGCGGTGCTGTCTGGGCAGCTCTAGCAGGCACATGCTTACCCTTTCTTCTGTATCATGAATTGTCTGCCTTTTAGATCATGTCTTTTTTATGCTCTGTATCTTCCCAGAATATGGTATCTATCTGTCAAGTCGTGTGCCTACAACAGTCCTCTTGGGAACATAGTTCATGGAAGAGATTATTATGTTTCTGACAGTTGCAAAACTAGACACTAAGAGCCCTGGAGTGAGTAGCAGCCTCCCTGTAACACTGTGCTTCTTCAGCACAAAGGAAAATGGTGATAGATCGGAGAGTGTTTTCTAAATTTAGACTTGATAGCTGTAGGATTCAAGAACTGCATTATGACCCAGAGATTCCACTTCTGGGTCTATATCCATAGAAACCCAAAACACTAATTCAAAAGGATGTATGCACCTCTGTGTTCACTGCAGCTTTCTTTACAGCAACCAAGCTATGGAAGCAACCCAAGTGCCCATCAGTAGGTCAGTGGATGAAAAAGCAGTAGTTTGTATATAAAATGGAATAGTACTCAGCCTTATAAAAGAATGAAACATTACCATCTGCAACAGCATGGATAGACCTATTATGCATTAGTGAAGTAAGTCAGTCAGAGAAAGACAAGTACCTTATGATTTCACTTACATGTGGAATATAAAGAACAAAAAAAATAGAAACAGACTCACAGGTGCACAGAGCAGACTGATGTTGCCAGAGGGAAGCGGCAGGCGTTGGGGGACAGGGTGAGAAAGATGAAGGGATTGAGAAGTTCAGATTGGCAGTTACAAAGTAGCATACTTCCCCAGGTATAAGATGCGCCCGTGCGTAAGACTCACCTTAATTTTGGGGCCTGAAATTTGAAAAAAATGTAAACGTGTTACATAAAGTTATGGAACTCAAGCTTTATTCATCATAAAATTCATACAACTCCTCATCCGTGCAAAAAAAAGTAGGAAATGCAGTAAAAAACCTACAACCACTCTATAAGATGCACCCAGTTTTTAGACCCCAAATTTTTCGGAAAATGGTGCGTCTTATCCATAGGGGGAAATGGTAGTCATGGGGACGTCATGTACCGCATAGGGAATATAGTCAATAATATTGTAACAACTATGTATGGTGCCAGGTGAGCACCTGAAATATCAGGGATCACTTTGTGAAGTATATGATTGTCTCACCACTATGCTATACACCTGACCCTAATGCAAAATAATACTGAATGTCAGCTGTAACTGAAAAATAAAAGTAAAAGAAAAAAAAGGAAGAAACCATATATAGATGGGAAGACCAGAAAAAGAGAACACATCAGAGAAAGCAACAAAGAACCCCAAAGGGTAGGAGGAGAGGAGGCTGGGAAACTAGAGTGTCTTTTCTAATCATTTAGCCACTACAAATTAATGAAATGGAGTAGTTAATGGACTCCTATCTGAGATTCGCAATTTCACATTTGCAGTGTATATGTATTCTGGGATGAGTAATATCTAATAACAAGACCCGTTTGAGCTGGAAGGAACCTCGATCTCATTCAATACATAAGGAAACTGAGTCCCGGTGCAGCGAAGGACTTACCCATCATCCCTCGGTTAATGACATGGAGACACCAGGCCAGGACCCGCACCGCACAGCCCTGGCCCAGGGCTCCTTCAAGCACACCTGGCTGGCAGGGCTTCTGGTGGTTGTAGGTCCTAGAACAGGGTATCTGTGCTCATCCACATGGCTCTACATGAAGCACATGGATTTTGCATCAAGTTGTTTTCATTATAAGGCTATAAATATGTGAAAGGGGTCTGACGACATCTTATTAAACTGCAAAAGTGAGCTCAGGCAGTTTCGGATGTGGGCATCGTCCCAAGAAGAATGAGTTTTATAGTCAGGAGCAACCTCGGCTTCTCCCTTCCTTTTCCGGCCCTACCTCTCCCCCTTGTAAATTCTGTTTGTTTTAATCATAGAAAATGTTGTATGGAAATCAAACATAAATCAAGTTATGACAATGCAGAAGAAATATTTCATCCAAGTTGTTTTTCTTCCTTTTATTCTTTCATTTATTTGAATGATGGTAGGATTTAATCTCCAGAGAAAACTCTTTGGAGCTCCAAATAGAAAAAAACAAACAAACAAAAACCCCCCAAATAACTGTATATATATTTTTTCTGATCAGATACTAAGTGTAGCTGCTATTTTAAGTTGTACTTCCACTGGAAATAGTACATTATTCTAAAAAGTTCTTTTAAAAAGTGAGTATAAAGACTAACAGCTACAACAGTCCTGGACAAGCAGGAGGCTGATCATTTTAATAGTACAAGTGTGAGCTATGAAAATTCTTAGGGACAACTGTGGAAATAATGGCCTTTCTCACTGGTAGCTGCCTAAATAATTTAAGGGTTACATATCAGGTTTGGAGGTAAGATCCCTCTAACTACGTCTTGCTGTGATCACGTTGGGATTCAAGGCAATGTTGTTGTTTTTTATCCTGTTCTCCTGCAGATGATCTCATCATGTCTCTCTATAGTTCCACCATGTTATCTCTCTCTCTTCATCTGTGTCTTAGTCATAGATATAACTCAATCCATCTCAAAAGAGAAAACAGAAACCACTTCAAGTGTTTACAACAAAGGAGATTTAATGCAGGGAACTGATTTCCCTGGCGATGTCAAAGCTGAGAAGTCAACCAAGGAACAGTGAAGAAACCCAGCTCGGTGACAGCAGACACTACTTCCATCTCTAGGCTGTTATATACATATTATTGAAATTTTCTTTATGGCAAGTAATCAGGGGCCGCTCAGGTCTGTCAGGGAGTCTAAAAGTAGGAGCTATGCTCCTGTGGAGATTTATATCTGGTCGCAGAGACCAGATAGCACAAGGAACAAAGAAGGTGATGAATGACTAATCACTGGGGCAGGTTCTAAGGTCTGGGAGGGCAGAGCCTAAGCGGGGAGATCTCTGATGCTTACGGGGCCACTGTGGAGTGAGTTAAAGGACACTCGTGGTGTTGCACTGCCTAACTTAAAAATTCTTGTGAGCCACCTGAGCTAAGGACTGTCTGTGAATAAGCTTGTAACACATTTTATTCTCTTAGAAATAGTCATTTCCTAGAAACAGTTTTTTTCTCAATGAGTCAAGCAGGTATATTTATCCAGGGAGTTTTCCCTGCAGATGGGCAGATTGGATGTTCATGTTTACAACAGCATATCTGACCTATGTAAATACTCTTTGTGTGTGTGTGTGTGTGTGTGTGTGTGTGTGTGTGTGTGTGTGACAGAGACAGAGAGACAGACAGATAGGGATAGACAGGAAGGGAAGGAGAGAGAGAGAAGCATCTATTCTTTGTTGTGGTACCTTAGTTGTTCATTGACTGCTTTCTTATATGTGCCTTGACCAGGCAGCAGACCAAGTGACCCCTTGCTCAAGAGCCAGCGACCTTGAGTTCAAGCTGGTGAGTTGTGCTCAAACCAGATGAGCCCATGCTCAAGCCGGCATCCTCAGGGTTTCAAACCTGAGTCCTCTGCACCCCAGTCTGACACTCTGTCCTCTGTGCTACGGCCTGGTCAGGTCTAACCCCCCACCCCCATGTAAATACTCTTGATAGGGTTAACAGGAAGCTAAATGGCAAGGTCAACAAAGTTTGGGATATCTGCAGCCCCTTTTCTCATGCCCCTCCATTCCTACATGCTTTCCCTTCCGGTTGGGCACTGAGGACTCTCAAGTGCTCTTTTACATTCGTCACTCACTAATTCTCACTTGAAGGGATCAGACTGAAGTCGTTTGCAACTTAGAATAAATTGAAATCAATATAGCATCTTATGGCTGCCTGATATATCCACACAATGAAACTGATCCTTAACATTGGCATATATTTTGGGAAGTAAAATCTTAAAATTAGAACATGAAAAATGACAAAAGGCCTGAGTATTCTGAAGGAGCAGTTTGGGTATAGAACATCTAAAAATTAGTGTTCATCTAATCAGTATGAATATTCAGGAAAACCTTTAACTACTAAAGTAAAAGAATTTTAAAATAGCACATGTATATCAGGTCTTAAGATAAAAGTTTAATACATTTGATCATGTTAAAGGACACAAAACACAGTCTAACCAAAGTTCAGGCATGCATTTACATAAATATATTAAATTAAGAAAAGAAATTGTACACTTAAACATCCTTTTTATCTAAAAAAATCATTAAATCCACAGATCAACAATAAAAACCAATTCTCTGCATTTATCACCTCAAGATACAATTGTTCTATTTTTAAGATAACACAAATACACTTGTTAGAATTTATATGCATTATACATATATTATATATTACATAGATAGTGTGTATACATATGTAGTGTTTGTACAGATCGATAAATATATATACATGGTTGTGTGCACACGTACAGATACACACAGATGGACGTTAGGCCATCTGGACCATTATTGCTGGATTCTAATGTTGAGCTGAACTGGAGCTGGTTGGGTCTGATTAGTGTCTTTTGCTTCAAACATGTTCATCATACCCACTGGGCTCCCAACCCCCCACTACAAATGTCCTCGCCTTTTCTGTGTCACCTAATCATGCCAGGCACTTAAATAAATATTTGTTGAATTAATGAATGGGGTGGATGGCTGAATAATAGAAGATTGATCAAAGAGAAAGACATATTATAATAACTTGGCTAAATTAACCAGATTAATTCAAATTTTGAGAGATTATCTGAGCCAATAACTTGGCGTGTTACTTTTCAGAAGAACATCTATAGACATCCCAACTAGCATATATATGTTAACTTTGCTTCCTCAAATGTGTACCACTTTTATACTTGTTCACCCAGTGTTCTGCTTCATATTAACAGGAATTCAAGCAAGGATTGGTTCTAGTATCTTCTGTGTGAGAGATTATGGACAGATTGCCCTGTCAACAACCTTAAGGAAAATGAACAACTAGGAAAACCAAAATGTATTAGAAGAATGATAAGGTTAACCAGTCTTTAAAACTGCACAGAATGAATCACAGATAAAACCCAGAAAGACAAGGGGTTTTCTTTTCAGATTTTTCTTATGCTTATTTATGGATAATAATTTGGTAATTTTTTCATTTTATTTAGATGGGTTTCTTTTAAATAGTATTTTCACATATCCTAGGGAACGAAGCTCCAAAAATTCCATAAGACCTTAGTGTCACTGATCCTGTTACCACCTAAGTCTTGGTGAAATGCATGTCTAAGTGTGTCTATCAGTATATATGATGAGAAAGGGGAATGATCTGGTATCCGGTAAGGTTGTCAACTTGATTTCTCAATAACAGTATTCTGAATAGAATGTATTAATGCATTAAATAGTATTAGGTTCTACTATACATGAAATCTTATTTCGTTCTAGGAGAGTCATGTCTCAGATTTTAAGAATATGGGATAAAGAAATATCCAAAATATATTTTGGGCATAGACTGTATCAAACCTGATTATAAACTGTTCATGTGATGGAAACTGTTGGCTAGCTACTTTTGAATTCCAAAGGAAATGTTCAAGAATTAGTTTCTAACTGTGAAGACAGTTTATTTTAATTTAGCCATTAGGAGCTGCCCCTCACTGTTAACGTTCTGTTCTTTGTATCTTGTGTGCTAACATATTTTTTTAACTTTAAAAGATTATAGTCAACTGAGATAACTCACCCAACTTTTAAGTTAATTTGCTTATATATGTGCATATGTATTTTGATTTTAAGTAATACATCATCTACAAATGCAAAAGCAACCTGACTGAAGTATGATGCCTGACTTTGTGATGTACAAGATGTAACTTTAGAATTCATTTTGATACTTTATTTTTGTAAGCCACTATGTGCAAAAAATAAAAAATAAAAGGCACTAACAGGTTTTAAGCATAGTTTTGTTGATACAAAGGGTCTATTACTTATTTTTTATTTTTTCAACCAAGTTATTTATGACCTATATAAAAGAAAGCAAGGTAAGTGATGGCTCTATCTTGGGTCTGTTGTTAAGGGAGGATTTAAAGAGAGTGCTAATCTGAGAAATGAGCAGATCTCTCGCAGCAGCTGGGAACCACACGGCAAAGGGCAGGAGCACCGCGTGCCTCTCCCTCCCGCACTCGTGCAGCCCACTCCCCTAAACACCTATTCTAAGGCCGTTTCCAAAACTTAGGAGGAGACACTTAAGAGAAAGAAGTGCTGAAATTAGCTAGGACCAGCGTTGGACAGGCTCTATAGTCATGCTTTTAATATTTTTAATATGAAAATGCTTCTATTCTTAGGTTTCCCACCTGCTTTGACATGGTGTGAAGTGTTGGAGGTCTGGCTCATCCGCGTTGCTGTGGTGAAGAGAAAGGTGGTAAGAAAGCAAACATGCACTTCTTCTGGAAATTCTAAGGAGGAGCTCTTGGCAGGTGCTGCCAGCATTCACAATAATAGGCCCACTAACTTTTGGGGGGGGGAGGGAAGTAGAGAAATTTCTACATTTTCTGGGCATGGAACTTTTGTCTGAGTTCTCTACAAATTCAAGTCTCCTCTGGGCTGGGAAAGAAGATTTGGAAGTCTCCACTGAGGAACTATTTCTTATCCTTTTCTCATAGATTTGGAATAACCTTCAAAGTAGACTGCATAGATGCACATGGTTGTTGCTTGAATGGGGAATGGCTACTAACATTCCCTGCCGCTAGCTGAAGCTAGCTCTCTCCTTGGGATCTTTTCATGTCTTTCCTGGATCAGTGATGGAACCCAGCTGAACTGGAGCATCTGGGCTGGTAGTCATTTCTGCTTTGGGTCACTTCTTTCAATGACTGTAATAGATCAGTCTGGGTTGTTCCTACTTATCTATTGTTCTTGGTGACATGGATAGAGTCTGAGCAAATGTGACACCAGGGGAAGGCATTTTTCAGGACAATAAATAAAAGATCATCACCAGCAAAATCAATAGCAACCTACCCAAGGATATCTTCATTTTGGGTGTACTGAGGACATGTTTATTTTGTTAAAAAAAAAAACACAATAGAAATCAAGAAGGGAGAGGTTAAAAGGAAGAAGGTTCTAAGGGGGTGCCAGAGGAGAAAGAGAGAAATGGATATCATAGATAACATTCTGCAGAGATGCTCAGAAACTTTATTGATCAGCGCTCGTCAACTGCTTGTGGTATACCTTAGTTTTCCTCTTCAAAATTTGGGCTTGGTTTCCCTTTTATATTTTGAAGCTAAGAAAGTTAGACTAATGAGTTTATATTAATGTGTACTTTAGAACACCTTAGATGTAGCATCTAACCTCATGTCTTATACCTAGTGGGCTCTGTTGTATAGTTTATGATTCAGAGAGAAAAACAATATCAAAAAGAAAGACATTAAAACTGTTAGTACATTAATATATAACTATTGAAGTAGGTAATGAAAAAGAGCTTTCTATTTAGGTTGTGTGTATATAATGTATGTGTGGGTTTCTTTGCTCTTTCTTTACAAGATAGTCCATTAATCTGAGGCAACATCTGAGTATTCTTTGTGATAAAATACAATATATAGTTTATAATAGCCACACTGAAACAAAATGCCAAGAAGAAAGGGCATGGATGAAAACACTTTTTATCATCACTCAAGTTCCTGAAATCGTTTCTTCTTTTCACTTTAATGAAGTGCCAGCTCTCAGTTTTCCTTATAGAGCCATCAATAAAACAAGGTTTTAACTAGGATGAGAGTTTGGTGGAAGCAGTAGTAGAAAGTTTGTTTCCAACTCTTTATAACCTACCATAGCAGCATTTCATATTACACTGATACCCAAATATTAAACTCTAGAATGGACAAAGGCTTAACAATATACACTTTCCAATTTCACTGTTCTAGCTTTATCTCACACATCTGCATTCACACCAAGGACATTTTCCTTCTGTTTTGACTGCGTGCTTGATGAACTGAGTCAAATGTTGATGCTGCCATTTGTGTGATGAAACAAGAACTATTCCTTTGCTCTGACTTTGTAACCACTTTTTATCTGTCCTTGTGAATCATGTAAGACAATTCTCCAGTCACTTATTTTAAAAATTTGCTTGAAAGGAAAAGGTCCAGAGATTTTTGAAATGACCACTGAGTTTAAAATACACAGCCATCAATTAACATTGCTATTTATGTCCCTGCTAAGAACAGAGAGAGATGACTTCAACGATTTGCCTTTCTTTGCCTGGACATCGTATCCACGGATCTCGCTATCTTCTTTTTAGAAGATTGTGCTCTTTTATTCTAATGACTCATAATAGAAAGGGCAGGGGACATAGGTTTTTCTAAGTCATCTGAAACTCCTTCACTTGGGAAAAGACTGCGTCAAAAATCTGGGTCTGATCAATTTAACGAAAATATTTTTAAATAGGAGAACGAGTGACCATAGAACACCTTCTTTTGGAAGGATGATTTCGGAAGAGATGTAAGAAGAAACGTGGCTTTTTCAGATTTTGCCGTGTGGATAACGGGGTCCTTATTGTTGTCAGTGAAACTATGACCGGGAGAATGTGTAATAAAACTGCGCGAGCCTACAGATTCAGACAGCTGGCTCCCTCACAAGAAGCTCACATTTTGTTAATGTCACCACGTTGAATAATGGACGATTAGATGGTAAAGGTCCATTTACAAAAATGGTTGTCAGGACATTTTTTTTTAAATTGTAAAACTTTCTGTGATGGAATTCAGTAAAAGGGCTAGGAGGAGAAAACAGTGGAGACAAAAGACTGCTATTAACCAACAGACGCAGGCTACCACCCGGTTCATTGCAAGATTTGTCACACTGTTGGGCCAATGAAGTGTTAGTGTGACTGGAAGGGACCACCCCTTCTCTGGGGTAAGAGGGCAATTTGGTCTCCATGCTCATTTAATCTTGAGACTTCTTTGAATGGACTGTCGATTGAATCTAAATTGTGTAAAATTATGCATGCACTTTTTAATGCAGGCTATTGTTCCCTAAGCGCTGAACCAGGATTTCTCAACCCATTTCCATTTGGCATGAGGTCACTTGAAACTGAAGTAATCATATATGGAAGACAAGGGCAGTGTACTTAACCAGTCTCTCCACATTGTGGTTTCTGCATAAGTGCACGCTGTGCTTTAACTGCGGCTCTCCTGCTTTAAAACAAAGGAAAAATACTAGTTACAAGATTTTATTCTTTTCCATTGAGGCTCATATGCCAAAGAGTAAGGTTTGGAAAGTCAGCCCATGCTGCATAATCTCTGCTACTCTCCAGTTAGGTTCTGGAGGGACAGCTGTTTATTTCAGGGCAACCCGTTGTGGGTGTGCGCGTGTCAGGGGGTGGCTGTTTTCTCAGTAGTGCAAAGAAGCCTTATAATTTTGTTACAATCCAAACTTGGAGAGCTGGCCTTGAAAACCGTTAAGAAAAAGGTCGATCAGAACGTTTTGCAGTTGTAAGTCAGAACATAGCATTTCTTTCAAAACTTGAACAGAGCATTTACAGACATGTATTCAGACATTAACCAAAGAGGATTTTCATTGAGTTCTGAAGGAACATATACATGAAAAGTCATATTTGGCAAGGATTCTTATATTAAAAATATGCATAAGTGACAGCTTACATAGCCAAGGTTTGTTAAGAACGAGAGAACTCTTCTCCAGTGAGGTTTGATCGAGTGAGCAATCTGTAATATTTTAATCACATATGCTTGACAGTCTTGCTATGGTGAAAAGCACTTTACAAATGTTTAATGCCGGAATTTTATAAGGATTGGCTGTTTTCTTGCTTTTTCATCCGTTGTTAATGATTACATGTTGGCACAAGGATACATTGCTAGATTAGATCCACGCACATGTAAGACTGTTTGCTTTCTCACTCCCCTTCTTTCCCATTAGGTTGGTGAAAAATGTAACTTTAGTATTTTACAGGACAGGGTAAAGGTGTTTCATCTAGGTGATGTCTATATTATAAAAATAAAATAAAAAATATAAATATGTATCACAAACCCAGTGCCTATTGTTAAATATACAATAAAAGCAGACCTTTTAGGAAGATTGGTTTTTAGAATATGCTCTTATGATTTAATTATAAAACACTTGAAAACAATCTTGATATTAAGCTAGAGTAACCAAGTTTCTCTGCCAATAAAAAGGTAAGTGCATAACATTCTGTAATTGGATACAATGATCAAAATGAAGATTACAATTTTAAATCAAGTTGCCCATTCAGAAATTCATCAGGGAGTTCTGAAACATTCTCACATTCTAGTCCTTTAATATAAAAATATTGCCTTTTTTTTTATTAGATCCATCAGATTGCATAGCAATGTTTCAAAACTCCATTAAAGTTGACTTTAGTTATTACAGACAGAAAATTCCTGGGAAGTCACATAATCTCTTCTGGTGATATAAAAATTCCGTTATCAATTTACAGTGGAATTTCTGTGTAAATTACTTCACACAAGGAAATATACACTTTTAAAACCCATCTGTTATGCAACCACATGGATAGGGGTTGTGAGTGTGTGTGTGTGTGTGTTTGTGTGTACATGCGTATGTGAACAAATGTGCCAACATACACACACAGAATCTGCACATTTCTGGAAACTATTTTTAAATTAATGAAAGAAAATGAAATCACAGGAGTGTGTAGCAGAACAACAGTCTTTCTTTTTAATGACAGGGTAAAAAATAAATGCCCATTGGAAAGGAATATTTGAACAGTCCCAGAAACTATACAATGTAACTTGTTAGGTCCAGCAAATAAGATGTCATGTCAATGATCTGATCAAGAATACCTGCCCGGGTCACTCTGCGAATGTTTCTGTCCACTTGTTCACATTGAGGACCAAGATATCCTTTCTTACAGAGGCACTTGTTGGGTCTAACACAGACACCTCCATGACGACAAGCTGGCTCGCATTTTGCTGGGAGGAAAAAAAAACAAAAGCAATAAAATCACACTCACACTGTGTATGTCAGAAACAGCACAGATATTTGATGAGTAAGGGAAGGGAGAGAAAGAAGGCGGAAGCCAGTCACAAAATGATCCAAAAGAGAAAAAAGGCAAGAAGGGAAGACCATTTTCAGACCTATAGTTATCTGGTGGCCAGACCTCAGCAGAGACTGGGACACACCTCCAGAGAAGTGCAGATCATGGGAAACAATTTCAATCCCTTGCCAAACTGACTCTTTGAAACAAGGATGTCAGTTCATTCAAGTCTTGGGTCCACTAGGGCATTTCCTTTCAAGGGGCGCTCTGTTCCTGCTCCTCCAAGGTAGGACCTCAGTGTGGGAAGGGCCTGGCCCCGGAGAGATGCCCAGAGGCTTGAGCATCTCCAACACAACCTAAAGGGATGGTCAGTTCTCGATTTGGTTAGATGGAGTGTTTCCCACCTAGACTCCCTAGGGTCCCTCCTCCTTGCTCCTAGGGGGACCCAGCTAATTCTGTTTCCCTGTGCACTCTGAAAGTCCTTCCTGGGTCAGGCAGTTGGCCAGTGAAGGATGTTCTTAGTGATCTCTATAGCACAGAATTTTTTCACGAAAAGATTTTTACCACTACAATCTTGGTGGGAAGGTAAAGATTTACTGCTAAAATCAGATGGAGAGAGAAAATGGGGTATATAACTTAATGGTCTTTTACTGATAGGATGAATCTGGGGTGTGTAGCCCTGTAGACAGAATCAAAGTCCTTGAATACATTTCTTTATGCTTTGAGGGGACAGGGTCATTTTAACCTTTGCAAATGCATTAATCAGTATGTCGGGGTCTATGGTTGATACATGGAAAAGAAAACAGACTATTTTCTCTTTCAAGTTTGTGGGAGATGAGTAAGCTATGTGAATATAGGAATAAAATTCTTGTTTGGGTCACACATATTATGAATGGTTTACTTTTTATATATGCAAATTATTTATATTGAGTTAGTGGAAAGATGAAAGTACTTTATTGAAATAAAACCTCATGTTAACTCAAAGAATGTCTATTTTCATTATATCACATAGTATTATTATTAATATATATTATGGTGTGTATATAATGGCACCCATATTCAAAATAATTTGTTTAAACATATTGTTGCTAGTAGGCACTCAATAAATATTTGTTATCTAGTTTGAGAAGTTAGATGAAATGCAAAGTAAGGGATAAAACAGAATGGGCACACTATGTAAAGAAGCAGATAGAATACATATTGTCAGGCATCAGAAGGAGCAAAGGGAAGGTATATTATCAGGAATTAGAATATTAGCTGCATTTGAACACCGATTCTCTCTATTTTTGTCAATTAAGCAAAAGGGAGACAGACTGAGTCAATAAAATATAAGCATTTGTTTTCATTTCTGTTGACTTTAATTATGATAGCTCTGCCTGACTGGGCAGTGGCGCAGTGGATAGAGCATCAGACTGGGATGCGGGAGACCTAGGTTCGAGACCCTGAGGTCGCTAGCGTGAGCACAGGCTCATCTAGTTTGAGCAAAAGCTCACCAGCTTGAGCCCAAGGTTGCTGGCTTGAGCAACAGGTTACTTGGTCTGCTGAAGGCCTGCGGTCAAGGCACGTATGAGAAAGCAATCAATGAACAATTAAGGTGTTGCAATGCGCAACAAAAAACTAATGATTGATGCTTCTCATCTCTCCATTCCTGTCTGTCTGTCCCTGTCTATCTCTCTCTCTGACTCTCTCTCTGTCTCTGTGTAAAAAAAAAAAAAATTATGATAGCTCTTTCCTAGACATATAACCACAGTATTAATCAATCACATAATGTTATTAGTATTGAAACAATTTAAGTTTAAAATGCAGACTGCATATGTGACTTAAATGTTGGCTACTTTTTGTCAGGCAGTATATAAAGTAGACAAGTTATGGTTGTAATTTATGTGAAACAAATATATGTTTAGGATAAAGAAAAAAGATACCATTTAGGAATTGAGAATGGGAATTTAAATTTTCATTGGCAAGAGATACTTTAATATTTGAAATAGCAGAGATCAAAATATTTTATAAGTAATACATATATGCTGGTTGTCAAAAATGCATTTTTTATCTTTATGGCAACTTTTTATTCCAGTTTTATTAAGAAATAGTTGACATATATCACTATATAGGTGTAAAGTATACATTATGGTTCTTTGGTCTACATAGACTGTGAAATGATTACCACAGCCGGTTTAGTTAACATCTCATCTAGATACAATGAGAAGAAAGGAAAAAAATACTTCTCCTGAAAATGCATTTTCAGTGTATGCATCTCCAACTCTAAGTATCTAAATTTATAATTTTCTTACGTCACACCCAGCAGTATTTGAACATCATTGCATGTCATGGAGGAAATCCATTGTTAAAGGAGAGAGGGACCCTGAAATAAATCTCTCTGCTCTCTGAGCATTGGCACACCTAGTTGATGGTTCATAAGGGAGTGGCAAAAAGGACTTAAAAATCTCCTATATGCCCCCAGATAATTGCTTTTCCCCTTTTTATTTAATAAGACCCACTGAAGAACCCTGTTTTTAGTGCACTGTAGCCAGAAAGCAAACCGTTAAGTTAGAGAGGCATTTATGGGGTGCCTGGAAAATGCTGACACTGGGGAGGGTTTTGCAAACACGAGGTCATCGGCTGGTGGGGACTCTCAAACCCAGGACTGGGAGTTTAAAAAGATGACCTGCTTTTAATTTTTACTTTTTGAAAAGATGCAATTATTTAAAAGACTTTTATGTTTCTGGCTAACATATATGTGAACTGTGTACATTAACTAGTTCATTTACTAGTTCAAGAGCAATCTGACCACCAGTATTAATGTAAATGAATGCTGAACACCCGACAATTCTAGAAGCAATAACTTGCTGTTAAGTTCTTGAGTTCCTAAAGACTGTCCCATGCCCAGTCTTTCCCGGGGACAGTGGAGATACTCACCGATTCTGCAGAAGTCCCCTTCCCATCCGGGGCTGCAGCAGCACGTCCCCGTGGGGGTGCAGTAGCCATTGCGACAGAGGCGGGAGCACTCAGATGTGAGCATCTGGGCGGGTTGCACCGCTGCTCTGCACTCCTCAGGCACCAGAGGTCTGCACAGAAAACAATTGAAGGCGTACTGTGCTTGAAAATCAATGCTGGAATGAAAGCTACTGATTTTGTAGCTTACAAAGCATATTTCTTGCTTATTAAGCAGACCTTTCTTTTAAGTGACTCAGGAAGATTGACAACTTTTTTTTTTTTTTTTGACAACTTTCTAAGAATAAAAAATAAACACTGGTGGAGGAAACGAACTAGCTAGTTTTGAACCAAAGAGAACATAAACCTTGTAAGAAACGTGATCGTAATAAAAAATCATTGTTTAAAAATGTAATTATATTATATTGATATTTTACAGTTGCTGGCTAAGAATGTCTAGCAATGACAATTTAAAAAATAAAAGGTGTATAGCTGTTTTAAATCATTTTTTCCAGATCTACACTAATTTTTAGGAAAAGCATCTGAGAAAGGTTTTACTTATGATTGGCATATTTGGCAATGTCACAGGCTGAAGGCCTTTATCTAATTGAGTGCTGGTCACCTAAAATGTCTGGGAATCCATTTTTGTTTCAATGTTACATTTCTTTTGAGATATTTTGTTTAGACTAATTTTTTTTAAAGGATATCACACTGTGTATGTGAGTGTGTGTTTTATTGACTCAAAATTTCAACTCTATGCAAAGAATGATACATATCTAGATGTGTACATATACATTTAAAAATTTAAGTTTTGTCCTGCTGTGAAGAAAACGACTGCTATTGGTACCAAAGAGAAACATCTTATCTGCCAAATAAAAACTCATAGATTTTCTATTACTTCTTCTGTAACTGCCATCATTTAGAGAGGGATCAAGATGCCTTCAGAAGAGTTTTATAGTTCTGGCTGTTTTTGAAAGAAGAGGCTATCTTTCAAGCTGGGTCAGGCTGGAATCATGGTCACAATGAACTACTCACTACCTAACCATCTTTGGGGGAAAATATGCAGCCCTGCACTTCCTATCAGCCCGTCACCTGGGCCCAGAGTGGTGAGAAAGCTCTCTCTGGTTAAGGAATGTAAACAGACAAGCCACCACCAAATTGCCATCATTAGGATGGCCAGAGCAGTTGGAGTCCTTAAGGACCATTTCAAAGAAGGTGATAATTATAGGTCAAAACCACCACAAGAGGTAAACAATGCAGCTTTCTGAGAGAAGCAAATAATCAGAGTCCTTCAGACTCAGTCTTCCTGAGACAGGTTGTCCTGTTAGGCCCCTATTGAGCACTATGAATGGCAATAATAATTTGGGGCCTGACCTAGGGCTGTTTCTGCCTTGACCCAAAACCATATTAAAAATATATAGTGACTTCTTTAGCTCCTCTCTCCAAACAGAAGTCCCAATCGAAGTTAAGGGCACTGTGTTTTACAACCAATGTGACAATCCAGGAAACCCTCTTAAATCTATTCACCCTTTTATGTAAGTCCCAAAATGGTCAATTTCTAGAAAAACTCCTAAGGCATTCCATGGACTGAGCATATTTTTACTCAGACAACACTAATGAATATTTTCCCTGGGTTTCCCAAGGGTGTCTTCCTGGGAGTGAGGGTTGGGTGGTGCAAGGTGGAGAAAACGTTTAGTGGTTATGCCAAAGAAAGTGAGGGCGTGGTCTCTGCCTTCTTCTCCAGTCGTTGAATAGCCAACTGCTCTTTCTTCCTCATATAAAACTCTTACTTTGTGAGTCGATGGTAGCATTTTTGACCATCAAAAGAGCCAGTTTTCAATAGCCAGGAAGTTCTTCTGAGTCATAGGCCATGGTCATTTACCAAGTGGCATTTGGTAAACAGGTGTTCATATTCTGCTGGTAACTGAATTTCTGTCTATCCGATTCACTTGTTATTTACTCATTCACCCTTTTGCTGACTCATTCAAGAAAGAAGACCCAGAAGTAGAGTGCGTCAGAAATGTAACACAGTATATGTGATGCAGAATACGGGGGCACCAAGCTCACGTGCTACTCGATGATACGGCTTATGCCTGAGCAGATGAATCTATAGAGGAGACGCCATTTAGGTCAAGAATGGAGGTGGCTCTGATGAAAGGACAGCAACTAGAAGACAGTGTGAGGCAGAGTGTCAGAGTGTAGGGCGTCGACTCAGGTGGGGCTTCCCTGGGGAAAGGAACGCGGGCGGGAGGATAGGGTCCCGTTCTGAAGAGTAGTTCTTCAGGGTGGGCATCTGACCCTTGTTTCCACTCCAACCCTCCAATTCGGAGCTTGGACTGTTTTTCACCAAACATCCATATATATGGAAATGCAGATGACAGGCGAAATTTGAAGTTGTTTTTCTGGCTAAGATTTAGTAAATGCTTATCTACCTATGGATGAAATTATTTCATATTTGAGTTTGTTTACTTTAGCTTACATAAGAGATTGTGGCTGTCCTATATATAAATATTATGAGTCCCTTAAGTTTTTATTAAAATACCTGGGAAAAATCATCTTTTTCTTCTTCTATGAAGTTGACAACTAACATTCCTCACTTGGCCTGTCCAGTAAGTCCCCTCTTTCTTTTTTAAACTGTTATTCTATTGGAAGACTTGAATGTGAAAATTATGTAAAACAGAGCCTGTTTCTTGTAGGACTCCACTTCCCTTAAGGAATGGGTTACCCTCCTTATTCCCTTCCCCATTGGAATGAAAGCTTCCTGAGGACAAAAACCACATAGTCAATCCTCTTTAAGTCCTGAGCAAGCACTGTGCTCGTTATGAGACTGAGACACAAACCAAACATAGTCCTGACCCTCATGAGAAACCATGGGGAAGACAGATGAGTAACACAAAAGTGTCAATAAGCGTGATCTTTGTTATGATATGTGTGCAAATGAAGTAACACAGAAATACAGATGAGGGAGCCATTAGTATAGGATTGAGGGATGATATTGAAAGATGACATTTAAACCACCAACGTGTTTTATGTCCTTCAACTACTTATATTCATAGGAGCTAGGAGAATACTGCATAGGCATTCGATGAATGTTTGTTTGTTCAATTGAACTGAATGCATATAGTAGACACTTTCTCAAATATTTTTTCTGAAATATAAACTCCAATTCCCAAGTTTTGGTGTTAGACTTTTCAATTCACGTGTCAATGTTGACCAAAACAAGCCATGTAAGCAACAAATTATTTTAACTTGACTAAAATGAATTAATAAAAGATGATGTGCAGTTTTTTTTCTTTAAAAAGTACTGCTTCCTCCTGAAAGCACCTTTTTACAAATTTATGTGTCTGTTTTATGCAAGATTAAATCTCCTTTTATCTCAAGTACTGCAATATCTGATGATATACTGCCTTGCAAAAGGAGTGTACTCTCTGTAGAAGGTCTAATACTACTAGACTTACTTTTTTGTCCCAGGCAGGGCAGAAACATGGGAATTAGAAAAAATGCTGTTAAGAGTTTTCAACTCTTAACAAATGAGTCTCATTTTGAAGAATATATCCTTTACTTTTCATATTCTCCACTTTATAACTTTTTAACAGATGCCATTTGTAAGTGGAAATTCAATCAGGTTTTCATATCAATCTGTGCAATTACTCTAGGAACTGATATTCCGACATTTAAAATGGATAGTTTAAAAAAAGAGTATAATATATAGTACAAAGCAGAGAATTCCTTTGAATGTGGTGGTCATATATATCACATCTCCAGGAAATAAGAGACACATATAAGAAGAATTATGTAGCCATTTAAAAATAATATTACTCATTTAGATAATTTTTTTCATAAATTATTATATAATATTTTCCATTCATTTTGAAATAGGTGATGGCTCCACGTAGCACTGTATGGATTACATAAATATGGTTCATACATAAAAGTGCAAATCTTTGTAAAGGATGAATAAAATTCCGGTTATGCTTTGGCCATTTTTACTTTGCTCTCATCTCACTTTTTCGCAATTCATCTTTGGAATTTCAGATGCTGTATGGTACCTTGGAAAGGATTTGTTAGTTGAAAAGGTACTGTGCACCACAACAAACACTATGGTACATTAAGAACAAAACAGAACCTGGCAGAGCTACCATTTTAGTTCTTGATATGTGGAAAAAATAGTAATAGCAAGAATGTGGCACATGCTTCCTTGTCTTTTAGGCTTCAAATCCACTATACTGAATGGATTTTTATAGGGCATATACTTGTTCATGACCTCTAGTGTTAAGAAATTCTGTCATGTTTGAAAACTAGTCCCTAGTGGAGCCCATGTCCTTGTTAATAGCTGAAAGGTCAATGGAGCTGCTAAACAGTTTGTATTACTGTCAGGGTGGCCATGAAAACACCGCCCGCAGCAAGAGGACTTGGCAGCTGGGTCAACAGGCACTGTGGGGATTTATCAACCTAGGGGGGCCACTTGCATAAAACTTTGACTGATGAATTGGGACTAGCCTGGCTTCTTGGGGTAAAGCCACTCTATTATGCATGACTGGGATGGCCGGGCAGCCTGCTGGCTCCCTGGGACATAGGCAAAGGACAAACAGAACCGATTTCTTCTTACGAAGTAATTTTCTTTTTTTTAAAGCACTCTTCAGTATCCAGTATAATAAGGAGTGGGATGAAGATATTTTAAGAAAATAAACAAAAGGCAGTCCGTGGGGCCATGGAGCGGAGCAGCGGGGAGGAGGCGGGAGGGGCAGTTGCTGATATTGGTCACACAGGAGTCTGAGGTACCGCATTTCTGTAAAATGACCTCTCAAGTCTGGAATTTGCATTGTTAATTTATAGGCCTCTTAAGGGAATGGTCCTTTGACTCGGTTGGGTAACAGATAAGCAGTATGTTAAAATACAGTATAACTGGGTAGGTAGTAATGAAATCAACAGGAGTAAGAATAACTTTGTTGTACATATTCTTGGAGAATTAAGCCCAGGAATATTTTAGGAACAGAAAAAAAAAATGGTCATTTGGTTTAAGTTCAGCTGAAACAAAAATGAAAGAATCTTTGTCAAAAGTGCAAAATAAAAAATTGTGTTCTAGAATAAAGCTTGGAAAATTCATGACTCTATTAGAATTCTTTAGTTTCTATGCCCCAGGAGCACTGTTGGATCCTGGTTGCATGCACAGCAAGCATCCAAGGCATGTCCTGGATATTGGAAAACTAGGTATGAGGCTCTCTTTAAAGCTTGTGGACACCTTTACCCTAATTTTTGAATAAACACAACCTTAAATGTTGAGCAACCATCTGAAAATAATGCAATGCATGGAATGAACATCAATAATACTGAAGATATTCAATTATATATATGTGTGTGTGTGTGTGTTTTAAATATATTATTTAATAATCTCCGTAGCACTGTACAGAAAGGAGGCAGGGCAGAGAGATCATTAACACTTATCAACGGGCAAAGGGACCTACGGTGGGAAGTCGCTGAGTGATTGTCCCACACTAAGGAAATTTCAGAGACAAGACTCACTCACTCCCTGTCCTTGCAGGACAGACATGCTCCTACTCTTTTTTTTTTTTTTTTTTTTGGTATTTTTCTGAAGCTGGAAACGGGGAGAGACAGTCAGACAGACTCCCACATGCGCCCCACCGGGATTCACCCGGCACGCCCACCAGGGGCGACGCTCTGCCCACCAGGGGGCGATGCTCTGCCCCTCCGGGGCGTCGCTCTGCTGCGACCAGAGCCACTCTAGCGCCTGGGGCAGAGGCCAAGGAGCCATCCCCAGCGCCTGGGCCATTTTTGCTCCAATAGAGCCTTGGCTGCGGGAGGGGAAGAGAGAGACAGAGAGGAAGGGGGGGGTGGAGAAGCAAATGGGCGCTTCTCCTCTGTGCCCTGGCCGGGAATCGAACCCGGGTCCCCCGCACACCAGGCCGACGTTCTACTGCTGAGCCAACCGGCCAGGGCCTCATGCTCCTACTCTTGACTGCTCTCAGATGGCACGACTCATTGAAACTAAGATGACTGCCCGGCTCTTGGACTCACTGTATTGGAGTCTGGTTTCAGGAACTGCTGGCCAAAAGAGCTCCCAGGTAGGGCACGCAGAAGCCAGCAGCTCCGACTCGGGGCACCCAATAGCTGGCCCAGCTGGCTAGGTGACTGGTATGGACTCGATCCTCCCTCCACTCCGCCAGGAGGTGTGACGGCTCCACTTCAGAAAGATGCTCTTGAGGGGTGGCCAGTATTCGAACATGGAGGCAAAATTCATCCCTTTTCTGCCTTTCCCTTAAATGACTCCGGAGTTCTAGTCAAGCCTTAGAAAAACCTGGTTGTATTGCCACTGAATTTTCTTTCTTCCTTTTTCTTTTTATTATAAATAATGGCATTCACTTTTTATAAATTATCTTGCCTTGCTTTTCTGAGGACGTCCACTGTAAGTGACTGTACACTTATTAAATGAATATGTAACATGTAGCCTTAGGCCACACAGTTCTTACAGACTGAGGTGGTAATGCAGAAACCTTGCCTGCTTTTGCCAGAGTGACTTAAGAATATTGCATATGGTTTATAAACTGCCTTATTTTTCGTCTATGTGAGTGTGTATGTGTGCGTGTCTATGTAAGGAAAAAACCAGAAAAAACAAATCCTATGTAAAGAAAGTAACTTCTATGACCTCTAATATAGAATATAACATTTTTATAATTTGCTGTTCCTCTCTTCCAGGGCCAGGAGTCCATTGATGTTTGACAGTCATTCTGAAAACCTTATTCTGATAAATCTGGGGCTCCTCTACAAGAATACAAATTCACCTCAGAATTTAATTTGAGATAGATTTTTGAAAAAACCAGAAATGTCTATACATATATTGCTTTTTCAGCTGATGAGGCTCTTTCTTCAATTTCTCCCTCAAAAGTTTTAGAAAAACAGTTTTGCTTTGAAGCAGACATCCTGCAGACTGTGAGGCTAGTCATATGCTTGTGTTTTCAAAATAATCCCGCTCAGATACACGAAAGTGTGTACTTATATAGAAATTCAACTGATCTAGGCAGAAATACTATAATAATAAACGCTGGCATCCAAATCCAAACAGCACAAGACTCCCAACAAATGTTTATGAAAACATTTGTTTTCTTACAGTTGGTTTAATTTTGAAATTCCTGTCCATGTCTGGATACAAGGACGGTGTCTTTGGGACTCTGTTACCCCACCTCCTTAAAACCAAACACACATCTTAACCCTGGCCCCACACATGACATGACTTACCAGAAATAGGCACCCTAATGAGAAGTCAGGCCCTTCAGGTATGTCACTCTGAGACCACCCTACAAGAGGAGGCCCTAAGATCACAAAGCCAAGGTCCCTTATGGCAACCCTGGTAATTAGACACTAATAATGGGTTGAAGGTGTAAAATTCACCTCCGCGCACCACCAACAGACTAAACAATCCAGAGGAAGAGGGAAAGATTTCTGTGGGGAGGAGGGAACGTTAAATATAACACCACCAGGAAGCTTGCAAAAGCAAATCCAAATCCAACGGGACAAACGCAACAGGATAACAATGGCCTGAGATCTCAGGTGAATCCCTCGACCTCATTATGAATCAGTAGAATGCGGGTATTTTATGAATTGACGTTAGGTTGCATTTTTCATTCTTCTTGTCGCCAACTTCAACAGTCACCGCAGTGTCTGACGTAATTTTCATTCATTACTTTGCTTTTCACAGAGAGAACACTGGTTTCACACTCAAGGGGAAAAAGAACCCCCTCACAAGGCATAGATGCATACTTGTGTTACTGTGAAAGAAAATGTGTAATTAACTAGAGAAGGAATGCTATGATTGTGAGGTGGATGCCCATAAGTGATACTGCAGAGAGACCGTTTAGAACTGAGCATTTTTCCTTGGCTTCTGCAGTACTGATGTCAACCTCTGTTTTTCTCAGAAAAGATAGTATTCTTTGGTATGGTTAAGGGACATGAATCTCCATTCTGTGAGTCAGTGACTGTTTCAGACAAGCATGCCCAATTTAAAACTTGTAAATGATGCTTTGAGTATGTAAATTATTGCTTTCAGTAAACTTTTCAGATTACTAGCATTTATTCCTCTGAAGGACTAGAAATTCAGGAATTTAAATTTGCCAATGGACTTATTAAGGTAAGTAAGTATATGGTAGAACTAATTTGAAATTCACAGCAAGGTATAGCTGGACTCCAATAACCGCTGGTGTTCAGCAAGAGTTGTTATTTATGGGGATGCTTGGGTTCCGTAATAGTTGTCTCTAAACTTGTGACTAAACATGTATTTGACAGTATATCATTTTAGGAGCTTCTGATAGTCCAGTTCTATCTGTGAAACTAACAATTGGCTAAATATGACAAGGTCATCTGAACTTTGGGCATGCGCTGTGATGGGTAGGTGGAGAGGAGGTGAGGTGGATAAACATACTCTTTAAACCTTCAAATATTCTTTTTGCCGAGGGGAACAACAAAAATCCCTTTTCGGTTTTTGTTTGTTCCGTCACAGAAGCCCGCCTGCGAGCTGCGAGCCGTGAGCCGCGAGCCGCGAGCCTCGAGCTTCCAGATAGTTTTGAAATGAGGCTCAGATGTCGAACTGCCAAACTAACTTATCCCGATCACCTAACAAAAATCATATTAAGCAGCTGTAATGTCTGCCGGCTTGTTTCTAGTTTTCTCGAAAGACCAGGAGGGTTCACTGTTTCCCACGGGAGGGCCGAATCCCCTTCTTCACACATCGGGTTCTCCTCGGCTGTGTAACCAAGGACTCATTCCACAAATATAACGCTGCTCTCTGATGACAACCAGAATGGCATGACTGTGTGACTGCACTGAGGCTTTTACATTTCAGCATTACAAAAAAAATTCAGAGGAGTCTAGGCTAGCCCTCATAGATGGGGGTCAAGGTGCTCTCAAGACAATACATAGTGTGGGGACAGGGCAGAAGCGTTCGTCATTTTTGACTGTTACCTGCAATTTGTCTATTGCTAATTTGAATGCACCACGACAAGGTGGACAAGAATAGTTCTTGACTTATTATATATAGTACATATTTTTTAAAATTTATTTTTATTGTCCTCCTTTAGAATATAAATTTCATGACAACAGTTTAGATTTTTATCTGCTGCTAGACCCGCCACACCTAGAACAGAGCTTTGTACCTAAGTGAGGCTCAGTATATTTCTATCATGAGTGTAGAATGGCAATAAGTAAAGGAATAGTAAAAACAATCTCACCTTTTGGGATCCACGATTTTATAGAGTTTTCCATTGTGAGTCTGGGTCATACTTTTACTACTTGATAGGATGTAAACTTCCCCTATGTAGAGAGAAATACCGTAAGTTATTCCACAGTATTACAAGGCCCTACTTCCTACTGCCTAGCAGATATTTTCTATATACAGTACATGCATTTGTAGATATGGATATGTGAGTGTGTGTCCACACACACGCCGGAAGATCACTTGCCTAGAGACTGTGACAGTATCACGTGTCTGCACTTCACTCTGCAACCCACCACGACTCCAGTGCGAGCACGTAGTAATTTCTCACCTGGATTATGGCAGCAGCCTCCTGATAGATCTCCCTGCCTCTATCCTGGTCCTCCTACGTTTTCTCTCCACATACCAGCCACAGTGATTCTTGTTAAAGCAAGCTCGATCCTGTACGTTGGATCACACTCGTTTTGATACCCTCCAATGGCTTCTGATCTCTCAGAGCACAGTGAGTTCTGACAGTGGCCTAGGCTGTCCCCCCTCACTGCTCTGACCTCATGTGCAATGTTTTACCCTCCTGTTCACTCCTGTCTAGCCTTGCTGGCCCCTGGCTTTGAACACCTGAAGCAGGTTCCTGTCCCAGGTCCCTGTCTTTCAGTAGATCACCACTGGGTTCACTTTTCCTCCCTCCTTCTAGTCTGTGCCAAAACATCATCTTTCTTGACTATCCTATTTAACAATGCACTTGTCCCAATGCCTAGCAATCTCTACCCCTTTTCACAACTAGACTTTTCTCCTAAGCACTACTTACCAACTGACACATAGTATATATTTTTAAAAATTTATTTTTATTGTCCTCCTTTAGAATATAAATTTCATGACAACAGTTTAGATTTTTATCTGCTGCTGGACCTGCCACACCTAGAACAGAGCTTTGCACCTAAGTGAGGCTCAGTATATTTCTATCATGAGTGTGGAATGGCAAGTTTTATCTTGATTTATTCTGCCCAAGATTGAAAGGTTTGATTACCATGTTGTCACTGTTAATTGATAATTTGAGGCCAGATGTAACTGGGCCTCAAATGTTTAGCTTTTTAAAACAAAATAAATACAAATTTAAAAATTGTAAAGAGAGAGGTGGAGAGACCCTGATGCTTGACCCCAGCTCTCTCTCTGACGCTGGTACCAGGCTGTGTTCCTGAGGATGAACTACAACGGATGGAGGGAGGGCCCTTTCAAGAGACAGCTGCTCTTGTTTACTGCCAGTACTCGCCTATAGTGCGGTATGCAGAGTGAATCACACAAATAGGGAATTAGACATTGTATTTATGATTACATGTTCATAAGGCTTCAAAATTTATATTTTGGTTCTCATTCATGAAATAGTCCTTGATTTGGTCTATACGTCTCTATTCCATTCTTTTGTTGTGTATTAAACAGATCCTACTACTCTCTGACTGTCAAAAAGGATGTTCTGGGGTTTCCATTAAAAACACAGACAAGCCTGACCAGGCGGTGGCGCAGTGGATAGAACATCAGACTGGGATGCAGAGGACCCAGGTTTGAGACCCCGAGGTCGCCAGCTTGAGCGTGGCTCATCTAGTTTGAGCAAAACTCATCAACTTGGACCCAAGGTTGCTGGCTCGAGCAAGGGGTTACTCGGTCTGCTGTAACCCCATGGTCAAGGCACATATGCGAAAGCAATAAATGAACAACTAAGGTGTCACAACCAAAAACTAATAATTGATGCTTCCCATCTCTCTCCATTCCTATCTGTCTGTCCCTATCTATCCCTCTCTCTGACTCTCTCTCTCTAAAAACAAACTCCCCCCCCTGCAAAAAAAAAACACAACACACAGACAAAACAGAAAAAAGTAAAAATGAAGTTAGAAAGCAAAGGTATGTAAGGGAAAAAAAATAATATTTATTGCATCAAGTACTTTAGATAGTTGTACTCATTTGATTCTTCCAACAAACCTATCCTGATTTTATAGTTAAAAAAAAAAAGACACAGAAAAAAACAGACTCTCAATACTTTTTGTTTCAAAAAATGTAAGAAGTTACTCATTTTCTTATATGGCTCTTAATTAACTCCAGTTTCCCATTAAAACATAATTAAGTGAAAATATGTTTATTTTTGACTATGAAGTATACATGATGTAGCGTTTGGACAGCAGGAATTGTGTATGCTTCACTTGTTAGTTCTACTGCCAACACAGTATTAAGTATAGATAGACCTTTGGAGATATATCATATATCTCCAAATATATATATATATATATATATACATTTTATATATATATAAATAAATATATATATATTTATTTTTTGGAGAGAGATAGAGAAGGGGGGGGGAGCATCAACTCAAAGTGATAGCTCCTTGTATGTGCCTTGACCAGACAAGCTCAGAGTTTCAAAACAGTGATTCAGCGTTCCAGGTCAATGCTCTATCCACTGCGCCACCACAGGTCAGGCAACCTTTGGATATTTTAATCAATCAAACCTTTGGTGATGCTAATTGGATGACTGATGGTGAATCATTTGTAGTAAGGTCTGGAGAAATCTAAATGATTCAGTCACAACATCTACAAACATTCATCTCTAACTCTGCCATAAACAATTTAATCCTAATTTGTATTTTTAAAGTAAGAGTATATCAATGACATTTACATTACATTACAGAGGACTTAAAAGAAAAAGACTTTCTGGCTCCTATGAGTAGGGTAGGAGAGTATCAAGGGAAAAGTGGTTCTAAAATGCTCCCAATGCTGGAACCAGAAAAGGACAGATTGGATTTCTCTTCTTTGAATCATCATATTCCTGCAGCACTGAAATATGTGTTCTGTGTTTCAAGAATCTTGTCTGAGTTCTTTGTTAACTTAAGTAAAGGTCATGGAACTATTTCTGATGAAGCCTTCATCTGATATAGGAAAACCAAATCTACACTTTTAGAGGAAATATTCTGATTTACAACTCTTTCTTCATACCGAGAAATTCGTCCCTGATGTTAATGGAGCATAGTAGTCATGTTTGTTTGTATATTTTTCTTTAAAGGGAGTCATTATATTTTTCTTTAAAGGGAAGTGACATTTATCTTTGAAATTTAAAATTAGTAGCATTTCCACTCTTTGATCATATTCCAATTTCAACAGCTTTTTTATAGATATTTTGATAACCTATGAACAAATAAATTTATATTATCCCACAGATCATCAATGAGAAATTAATTTCTAGTCTGTCAGAAAGCAGATCTACAAATTCAAGAGTATTTTGTATAAATTCCACACCCCAGTGGACCAAAAAAAAAAAAGTTAGGAAAGAGAGGTTAAGGTGAAGTTCAGATTGCAACAAATTTTTAATTTCTTCTAAGAGACATGGATAAATGGAAAGGTTTTCAGATGGAGAATATAAACAAATGACTCAGATGCATCAAAAATATTAGTAGACATTTAAAAATTTCCCTCTCTTCAGGACCCAAAACTTTTTTCCTGCATTGGTGACTTTCATATTTCTGGAGTAGAAATAAGATGTAAAGACCCCTCAGAGAAAGGTTATTGAAAGAGAATACATAACTGGACCATCTGAGATCTCTGCCACAGGTCATCTTGCTCTAGGTTACAGTTCCAACAAGCAGAACAAAACTTCTCAGGCAAGGGAGTGAGAATGGAACTTAACAGAAGTAGTTTGTACAGTACCTAATTCGTCTTCTCCGAATCCCAGTATGTGACCCGAAAAGTACCCTCGGCAGGAGCCCCCGTTCCCGAGACAGAGTGGTTTTTCTTGCCATTGCTTGGTCACAGGACTTGGCTGGAGAGTTAAGAAATTCCTACAACACAAACAGACCATAAACCTGCAATGAAAACATGCCTTGGCCTAAAAAGCACAATCAGATGCTTAAAATAAAACTCAACAAATAATTGTGACACACGCTTGGCTTCTAAAGGGAAAAATGTGTGTGAATAGTGTTGAGATTCTCAGGTGGGGAGAAAGGATTTAAAGGTAAGATCTCGTTCCCTCGGGGGGCACTAAAAGTACCTGAGTCTGAGAAAAGCCCTCCCCTTTCTCCAGAGAATGATACTTGCACTCCAGGACTAGACTCCATGCTGTGCTATTAATCAGAGAGTGGGACAGAGGGAAGACCTTGGATGGGGTCAGTATACATTTCTAGTTACCTGCAGCGACCAACCCTATAAGCTGCCATATACTTGGATGCCACTGACTTGGGAAACAAGATTCTTAATTTGTTTTTCATCCTAGAATTTCTTATAATTATTCACCATGTGCCCTCTCAACTTTAGGCTAAAATTTAATTTGGGAGTATTCCTACCAACAGGGAAGAATTACCTTGCCAAAAGAATTGAAAGTCTGGCAAAAGCAAAAATTCTCAGCCTTCCAATGTAATTTTAAAAATATTTATAAACTCATGTAAAAACGATAGTTTTCAAATTACTCACTATCATGATATATATATAAATATTTACGGTGAGGATGAAGGGAAGAGCCTAAATAATATGAAAAGTCCTTCTGAAGACCTCTCTGCACTTAAAACAATTATTTTGTGAACTTGATCAGGTCTGTTTAAAAAAACATCTCTTAGATAGTTCTTTAAACCACCATAGCTAGTGGAAGGAACTAAAAATAAATAATACTTAGGTGTGTCCCAGAGTTGACCCCCACAGGGAGACACTCATTTGAATATTTTAGGGCAGTGTGCCCACTAATCAATGAATATGCCATTTGAGATATCAGACTGTGGTACCCGGACCCCTACCCATCGCGGTCTCCAAACACGTAGCTCCCGTACAGCCTCTCAGACTGGCAGCCTCGGTAAACAAACCCGCCAACCAGAGGACCGTTACTGAATGGCTTGAATTCTAAAAGTGATGGCTCGCTTTCTGGAAAAAAATAAACACAGCATTAGGTCAAAGGAAGACATATTTTCATAAAATAAAAGCAAGGCAGGCCAAGCAACAATGATTCCAGTCCCTGCCTTTAACTCATATGTGTGTTCCATGATGGAGCCTTGCTGTTTACTGACAACAGTTACTCTTTTGGCTGAACTGGTATAGATCTGAAGGGCTTCTACATACAACCTAATGAAATGGGAGGGTTCTGAGATGCCGGCTGTGATTGTAAGTCCCAGGGCATAGCAAGTTTTCCATGAAATTAGAATCTCAGTAGTTTGGAAATCATGGTTATTTATTTTAGAACCAAAATACTTAAAAAGAAATACTGAATTTTTTAATATTGACTTTTTTGGGGGGTAGAAATGCTTCTGCATATACTTAGTCAATGGAGCTAGACTTCTGACAAGTCATATAAAATGTTTAAAAATCTACACTTTAATGAAAATAAAAGTATAGTACATCAAAGGTCTTTAAAACTACAGCTGTAGCCCTGGCCGGTTGGCTCAGCGGTAGAGCATCGGCCTAGCGTGCGGAGGACCCGGGTTCGATTCCCAGCCAGGGCACATAGGAGAAGCGCCCATTTGCTTCTCGACCCCTCCACCACGCTTTCCTCTCTGTCTCTCTCTTCCCCTCCCGCAGCCGAGGCTCCATTGGAGCAAAGATGGCCCGGGCGCTGGGGATGGCTCTGTGGCCTCTGCCTCAGGCGCTAGAGTGGCTCTGGTCGCAATATGGCGACACCCAGGATGGGCAGAGCTTCGCCCCCCTGGTGGGCAGAGCTTCGCCCCTGGTGGGCGTGCCGGGTGGATCCCGGTCGGGTGCATGCGGGAGTCTGTCTGACTGTCTCTCCCTGTTTCCAGCTTCAGAAAAATGGAAGAAAAAAAAAAACCCCCCCAAAAAAACTACAGCTGTACATTTAAAACATTGTCGCTTAGTCAAGTAATATCTTCACTTAAAATATTTGGAGAGTTTTGTTGGTGGAGTTGTGTGGTTCACAAAGTCATAAAGTCATTTGTAGTCATTCCTTTTGAATCACATGTGTGGACATGCATGTCAGTCTTTGTACGCATGCCATCAGACACTGGAATACACGTATGTTAACAGCAATGGAAAAGATCCAAAGCCAGATGCAAATCAACCTGAAAACTACTTATTACCGGTTAGGTATAGTATGTGCTTACTATTAATAAGTCACTATCAACAGCCTGTCTTTTCGGCAAAAACTTTTGTGGAAAGACAGTAATTCCTTCTCCCCATGAGATGATGGTGACCACGGCATTATAAAAAGCAGAAAAGACCGGTTTTAAAAACCAGTACACTGAGCAGTAGGACAACTGAAGGACTGAGGACTGGGGCTCTGGAGTCAGGCTGCCAGGGTTCAGATCAGGCCCTGCCGCTCTAGGTTAGGTGATAATTAACCTTTCTGTGTCTGTTTCCCCATGTGGACAATGTGGCCAATAACAGTGCCTGTCACATCGGGCTGTTCTGTGAATGAAATGAGTAGCGTTTATAAAGAGCTTACTCCAGGGCTGGCGTGTAGTAAGCACTGTGGATGTGAGGGTTTTTTCCCCTCAGTTTTACTGAGGTATAATTGACAATAAAATTGTACAATATTTAAAGTGCACATCATGGTGATTTGATATATGTACACACTGTGAAATGATCCTGTGGATGTGTTTTTAATACACAGATGTAGGGCTGCCAACATTGTAACCAGTTTCAGCTGAACCCCAACTAATATGCTTGTATAATTTAGCTTAATCTACACATAATGCTGCAATGCCATCAAGCTAGTAACTCATTAGCTTTTTTTTATTTCAAACCACATTATTCTTTGGTTTGGCTTTCGTGAGATGCACACACACACATATATGAATATGAATACCTGAAAAAAAACAACAACCGCAGACCACTTGAACTAATACAGCTGCCTCACTCCTGGTACTAAGTGAATATTTGTATCGAATGAGTAAATGGAAGCAGCAATCAATTTAATAATTTCAATCTACTATGTTCCCTGAATCATAATATTCAATATATTGCGTCTTCCAAAAGGAGTAAATACTAAAATTTTGAAAAATGTTAAGTATCTTTGACTTCATATTATTTGACTTTATATTTTATATGTATCTCTAAATAACTAGTAGTCATGTTATTAAAAATAATGTCTAAACATCCCATTTCCATGGCTTAGGTAAATAATATGTTTGGTTTTTTAAAAATTATTTACTTGATTTTAGAGAGAGAGGAAGGAAGAAAGAGAAACAAGAAACACTGATCTGTTCCTGTATGTGCCCTGACTGGGGGTTGAACCGGCAACATTTGAGTATCAGGACGATGCTCTCACCAACTGAGCCACCCCACCAGGGCACTAATATGTTTTTACAAGGCAATTATTTTGTTTCTTCTAAAATAAACACATTTTAACAATTACATTCTTATTTGAAACACAATTTTCCTAATTGCTAAGACTAGCGTGCTGGTTATTGAAAAATTTCTTAATCTTTAATGCTTGTTTCTTCCTCAATATGTAAGATGTTAAGGCAAATTCTCCCTTATATATTAAATAAATAGAAGTTATTCGCCTTGATTCTCAGGTGAGCAAAATATAAATTGCTAACTTTTGCAGGTCCATTAAATTTTCTGGACCCTCCTAGCACCATTCACTCTGTAGGAAAGGCAATTGCCCAAATGGGACCCCCAAGGCTTGTAAGGGTCACTGGACCTTTAACAAGTGAGCGGTTTACTCCCTGGCCACTGTCAGGCCCGTGTCTCCTGCTTTCCCCATGCTTACTGTGCAGAAGTCCTTTTCTCTGCGGTTACTACAGAAAAAATAAGATAAAACCCAAACAAAAGCAAAGTCAACACATGATGCTCTGCTTACCGTAGTCTTTCCCCTTTATTATCTGTAGGATTCTGGCTGATGATCTGTTCTTTCCATTGGAGTCAGAACAAAGTATTGTTAAGTTGATGTTTATGTCAGTGGGATGTCGGTCCACAGCACATCTGTGTAACAAAAAGGGGACACCCATGAATTCCTACATGTGTGTCTTCCAAGCTCAGACCAGAGTTCCCTGACACAAGAACTCTTTATGGGCTGGCAGGGACCCTTCGGGCTATTTAGTTTGGATCATCTAGAAAAGGCTGAAGGAAACAACCTGGTGTGTTTGTTTATTCCGCTGAAGCTTAATGATCTCTAGAGAATATTCCTTAATTTTCCTTGGTATCTCCCTCCATTATGAACGTCAGACTGACTTAAAACACTAAAACACTTGTTTGTCTGTTATTAAGGAAAATCACGTGTATAATAAACTGGTAAAGTATAAGAATAAGGATCAGCAGAGTAGCATCAACCCCCATTTGCAACATACAGTATGAAACTAGTTGTAGTATGGGTTTTGTGTGTCTTCTATGAAGTGCTATGGTCTAACTCAGGCTGCTCTAACAAAGGAAAGTGTGCACTCCAATTTAGGGAATCAAATAAAGTTGGTCCCACAACCACAGACGTATTTCAGTTGACTTTCGTCTTCATGTTCTGGGCCAGAATTTTTCTGTGACTTAAGTCACTGGCTATAAACTCCATGAGGACATGAGCCACTTCCAATTTCCTTATCTCTGTGTTACCTAGTTCAAATCAGGCGACATAAACAGAGCTCACTGTTCACAGTTTTAAGTCATGATTAGTTTGGATTGGGGAAAGAGTAAAGTGGAATAATGTAATTTTGCAGTTCTCACAAATGTGGAAGACAGTGTTGCATTGTTTTTAGGTTTCTCAAACTTGTCATTATTGACACTTTGGGCAGGTGATTCTTCGGGTGGTGGCGGTGGTGGTGTTCTGTCCTGAGTATTGTAGGATGTGTAGCAGCGTCTCTGGTCTCTGGCCTCCACGTGTCTAGATGAATCCTTCCTCCCAGGTTTTGAAAACCAAAAATGTTTCTAGGCATTGCCAAATCATCCATTAAAAATCACTGTTTTAGGTCTTCCTCCCCAAACACATTAATGACTTAAAAACAAAACAAAACCCTTGGGGCAATTAAATAAATTAAAAAATAAAACAATCTGAGAGTAGGTTCTGGGTCTTAGGCAACATTGTAGCAATTATTTAAACAACAACAACAACAACAAAACAAAGACTGTGGCCTCCAGATTATCTCATTCATAATAGGGAAACTATAGGCCTGACCTGCCAAAGATGGGTTAGTTGTTTGTGGCAACAGTCCTTTTATTGTCCTCTTTGATTCAAGGGTTCACAATGCCTGGCAGGCATCATGACATCAACATGCTGTGACTTAAGGTGGAACTAAGTCTATGCAGGGTGAGAAAATTTTCCTGTATTGCTGCTTTCTTTTCTTTTCTTTTTTTTTTTTTTTTAGATAAAACTATAACAACAAAAACAAAAAAGTCTAACCTGTTTCTAACAAGAAAGAGCAAGTTGGGAAGAAAAGGCCAGGTCTCCCAAAGGTTGAGTTGCTGAGTTGCTGGGGGCCATGAGGTTTTTAGCTCTGGCTGAATACTAGGTCCACTGAGAATCACCTGATCCTTCTAACCTTTAGTTTCTTATGTAAAAAAAAAGTCTGGCTCAGCAGTAGAGCATGGGCCCCACGTGTGGAAGTCCCAGGTTCAATTCTTGGTCAGGGCACACAGGAGAAGCAACCATCTGCTTCTCCATCCCCTCCCCCTTCTCTCTCTCTCTCTCTCTCTCTCTCTCTCGCTCTCTCTCTTCCCCTCCTGCAGCCATGGCTCAAATGGTTCAAGCAGGTTGGTCCAGGTGCTGAGGATGGCTCCATGGCCTCACCTCAGGTGCTAAAATAGCTCAGTTGCCAAGCAATGGAGCAGTGGCCCCAGATGGGCAGAGCATCACCCGGCAGGGGACTTGTGTGGATCCTGGTCCCGGCACATATGGGAGTCTGTCTGTCTGCCTCCCTGCCTTGAAAGAAGGAAGAAAGGAAGGAGGGAAGGAAGGAAGGAAAAATAAAAAGAGAGAAAGAGAGAAAGAGAGGAAGGAAGGAAGGAAGGAAGGAGGGAAGGAAGGAAGGAAGGAAGGAAGGAAGGAAGGAAGGAAGGAAGGAAGGAAGGAGGGAAGGAAGGAAGGAAGGAAGGAAGGAAGGAAGGAAGGAAGAAGGAAGGTCTGAGAATGAAACTTCTCCATGTGATATCATAAAGGTAGATATATGTTATTATACATTTGTCCAAACCCATACAGTGTATGACGCTCAGTGAACCCTAATGTAAACCATGCAGTTGGAGCGACTATGATGAGTCAGTGTAGGTTCAGCAGCTGTCACCAATGGCCACTCTGGTGGGTCTAACAGTAGTGGGGAGGAGGCTCTCCAGGTGTGGTAGCAGCAGGTATATGGGAGATCTCCGTACTTGCCACTTAGTTTTGTTGTGAACTTAAAACTGCTCCAAAAAAAATTAAAGCTTTGGCCCTGGCCAGGTGGCTTAATGGATAGAGCGTCTTCCTGGTGTGCTGAGGTCTTTGGTTGGATCTCTGATCAGGGCACATATGAAAAGCAACCAATAAGTACACAGCTAAATGGAACAACTATGTGGAACAATGAGTTGATGCTTTGCTCTCTCTCTCTCTCTCTCTCTCTCTACCTCTCCCTCTCTTCCTCTCTCTTTCAAATTAATGGAAAAAATTTTTTTTAATTAA
This sequence comes from Saccopteryx leptura, assembly GCF_036850995.1. Taxonomy (NCBI): domain Eukaryota; kingdom Metazoa; phylum Chordata; class Mammalia; order Chiroptera; family Emballonuridae; genus Saccopteryx; species Saccopteryx leptura. The sequence continues at coordinate 214,042,705 of NC_089503.1, read as the reverse complement.
AGTCTTATAAAGGGAGGGGGTGAGGACCTGGTACCAGCTATGCCCTCATGAGAGGCACCATGAGATAACAAGCGTGAGACACTTAGCTCAGTACACTGCACCCAGGTGCCTCATAAAAGTCAGCTTTACGTTTAGCCAGTAATTCTCTTAGTTTCCTTTTTGTTTTATTAAATATTCCTCTGTTTAAAATAATCCTGGAGGGAGGCATGACTGTGCCTTCAGCCCTCTGCCACCAGGGGAGGTAGGACTCCATGACACTGGTGTCCTGCTGCCATACGTGAGGTCCCAGGCAACACCGAGGGCCCAGGACCCCGGGGAGGGTTGCGGGCAAGTGCCAGTGCGACTGTGGAGACTCAGGCTGCTCGACCTCAACGAGCTGCACTGTGGTGGCATCTGCGAGTTCTGAGCTATAGGAAAGGAATGTGACAGTTTCCTCCACATCCTGAGCCCACCTTAAGTATTCCCTGTCGCACAGATTTTAAGATCTGCTGAGATGCCAAAAAGGAAATGAACTGTGGACTTGGGCTTTGATGGAGGGGAGATGGAGGGCACGCGGGATTATAAAAATAAAAAGTTCGGAACATACTCACTGTGCACACACCGAACACTCAATAAACATTAAATAGCAATAATACCTTAGCTAGTAAATGAATGAATGTGGCCAGATAGCCCTTAGTATGACACGCAGACCACGGATTGGGTGAAGCTTTCACCACAGAATGGCTATATTCGACTTGATAGCTTTTTTTAAGTGTACCGCAAATTTCTCATTTACATACTGCTTAACGTTCCTTTCTTTACTGTTTATCATAATAAGTAATCAATATTTCATTTAGAATTCCCTTTGTATTTGTCTTTTTTTTTTCAAGGAAAAGAATGTTACTGTTTAATCAATTCCTTACAAGTTGATACTGTCTCCTTATATCTATTAAGGGAAATTATGTTAATAAGAAGTATAAATTATTCAAACTCTGCCAGGTGTGTCAGACTATTTTATACTTTACTTACAGAGACGTTTTTAATCATTACAGCATCCTTGCAAGGTAGCTCTTACCCTCCCCCATTAAATGTGTAAGGAACGGATCATTTAGATGGATTTAAGGAAACAAACTGAAAGGTTTATTATCTGTCTGATCATTCAACTGAATTCTGAATCATTACACTGGTCCAATGGTGTTCTCTAATAATAGCCTTCCAAAACCTGAGGGCCATTTCTCTCCACGCATCTGTCCCCTCCCCCGTCTAACCTACCTTCTAATTCCGCTGTGCGCATTAACGCAAGAGACTCTTAAATACTGGCTCGGACAGTGAGCCAGCCGGTGGGGACTCAGGCTCAGCCTCGCACACCCCTCCTGGCTGCTCGGTGCCAGACCCCTCCTTCCCTTCTCAGCTCCTGAATCCAGCCCGCTTGAAAGCAGGTGAAGGCTCTCACCTGCCTGGATCGTGAAGGCCGTGGGCAAACACTTCGGGGGGCTGATTGGTGCTGTTGAAGTGCGGGTTGCTCCTCGGGATAGAATAAGGCACGTTGCACATGTCTGTGTCCACGTCCAGCCGGAGGACGGAACCTGTGAAGTCACTGAGAAATCGGAGGATGAGGTTAGTGCTTCCGTTTCTGCTGCACAGTTCACCTAGACCAAGTGCGAGAGGTGGCCTACAGATCATCCCCCCCTATTTGAGGCAAAACGATTCAAGTTCTGAATTCCCTACCATGGGAAATACAAGGAGGGGCAGTTTGGTTTCAGACAGGTGGCAGCACCAAGACACAGCTGGTTGGTGGCCGAAGACTGCAGCCTCAGGCGTGTGCTGCTGTGCGCATCTGTCCTCTTCATTTTTTTTTTTTTTTTTTTTTTGCCAACCCATGTAGTCTGCGGTCCCCAAGACACACCCTGAAGGAGGTCGGTGCACCATGCAGACTGCTGCTGGCAGTGTCAGAGCGCAGGGCCACTGCGCAGAGGATGAGAGCTCTTTGCCTCTCAGGGCTGCGTGCTTCACAAACCACGGAGCAGCGACTCCTGTCGGGACATCCTGGGACAGCAACTTTCGAAAATGCTCCCTCAGCACGCTATCGAGCACCTCCTTGTGTTATAAATGCAGACTCTGACAACCAAAGTTCAATATCTAACCAAGGTGATACTGTTCAAAGGCAGTTTTTCATTCACTGGTTCCATCCCGTTTTCCTGGCACTAAAGAACATTTTTAACATCAAGTGGAACCTGTTTTTTATTTTTTTTTACCTTAACCCGTCCATTTCTTCCATGTCGTCCAGCGTGATCATGCCATCCCCGAGGACGACGTACAGAAAGCCGTCAGGACCGAAGAGCAGTTGTCCTCCCAGATGCTTTCTGTGGAGTTCCGCCACTTCGAGAAACACTCTGGCAGTCCTCAGATCAACCTGGTGGGGGTTTTTCCTGCAGCGTGGGGAGGAAACAACCACCACCATCATTACAGACATATGCCAAATCCCCTAGAAAGGAGAGAGCCCACGCCCAGGGAAGCAGACAACTGGCCTGTAAACAGGGGAACAGCACACACTCGACTGGGGCTAATAAAAGTTACCCCCAAATTACGTTATTTTCCCAGCTGCAGAAAAGTAGCATTGAAGTTGAGAGGTCGTCGAAGAAAAAGTGCCAAAGCGATCATTTTTCTCAGTTCTCCATAAAAACACACACCCGGGGCTTCCAGGGAGATGCAGACGATGGGTTGGATTATTGCCACCGTACGGCCATTGGCTCATAACTTTCTCAACAACGACAACACAAAGGATGATGCGATATAGAGAGATAACAGTGAATGTGCCTAATCATATATGTATGTTTCCAGGCATCACATTGGTACCTGGAGACTGTGTATTCCACGACGCGGAGAATGTGATCATGCGGCCCGATAGCCCAGCGCTCCTGGTTGGTGGTATAAGACACATACAGCTTTCCGTTCTTCTTGTAATTGGGGTGGAATGCCAGGCTTAGCAGCCCCCTTTCATCTCCTCCCTGCAGTCAAACGGAAAACACAAAAGAACGGCGAAGTTAATTATGTTCTTTATTGTGTTTCAGCTGGGACCCCAGAAGGGTCTCTTTCTTTCTTCTGGATAATCTTTGCCTGGGACGCTTTTCTTCTGCCTACTGCACAAGAAAGGATTATCAAACATTTCACGTTGCGGAACTCTTCAAGGGTCAGAACAAGCCAATTGTCTGGTGCGGTTATCTCCGCACAAGACCCCGGCCGGACGCTCCTTTCCTCAAGTGATTTGTGTACCGTAAGCTTGGGACGCTAGGGAGACAAGTTGAAGGGCTGGGAAGAATTCTCGGCTGGGTTACTAGGTTGCTGGTCGTCCATGGAAGACAAATAAAAAGGTTCATAATCAGCAGTCACTTCCAATCCAAGTCTCCAAAACCTAAAACACAGTGTGGGCTGCCAACTCCCACTGTCTTGGCAATATGTTTAGAAAACAGTTAAATTGCTTGTGTAATATGTAAACCTTTGTTTTACCCCGGAGGCATCACCATCAGCTGTCACAACGATGGTGGTCTGTTCATCATAGCTAGGTAATAAGCAGCCTTGGCCTATCTACATTAGAAATGAGGCATTTTTACATGCACCCATCCCTTTACTGCTCAGAGCTTTCCTTTATAGAAGGACGGGGGAAACGGAAGGAGAGCTAAAAGCCAGGGCTGGGATGAGGCTGGGAGAAATGCTAGAGAGGAAAGGGGACACTAGGAAATAAGAATCCCAAATAACTTTCTTTTGTTATTATATGAATGTCAAGGACTGTGTACATTAGGCCTGCCAAATGCTGTAACAATTAAAACACTATCATGTTCTTAAACAGAAAGGCATTTTATCTTTATTTTCTGCTAATTCAGCTGGAAACTCAGTATGGTCTTAGCATTTGTTTTATCCCACAAGTAGTCTAGGAATTTCTATAATGAAATCAAAGTATCTAATATTATCTAGATCAGAGACTTAAGTTCATATTCCAGTAAGTCAGTGAGCACTTACTCTGAGGTCTGATGAGTTGTGAAAAAAAGTGACCTAGAAATTGAATGCTCTTAGTACGTCACTTTATACACACTATTTTTTAAACACACATCTCTTATGGCAAAAAAGCTACACATTACTCCTAGAAGTGTTAGAGGAGGGAAAAAAATCTACTATTATAATTTATGCACAAGGTTATGCTCAATAACGAACACATTCTTGTGCTTTTTGTCCCCAGAATAGCATGTGTCACTAGCAAAGCATAAAACTGTTTGTAGTTCGTATTCTACATGGATTTGAGAATTTTAAGTTTTGGGGATAAAAGCTCAGTTTTAGTAAATTAAACACTATTGATTGATTTCCTGGATTAGAGAAAAAAACGCTTTCAGATATATGCCACCCAAAGTGAAAACACCCAGACTTTAAGATTGTATAAAAAGAAAGCTGACACAAATATCACAGAACTTCCAAATCATTGTTCGGATGTCAAAAAAGGCTGCCTCTTCATTTGCATATCGCAATATATTTGATGTTAATTTTAACCGAAAGAACAAACTCTTTGAAGGGTCCGGCTCTAATGACTATGGTTTATGTATGAGCCTAAATTTTTCAGATTATATCTTTTTTATGATGATTTTAGAATGGACTCAATGTTGCTGTTTTCCTTTTTACATTTCCATTAAATAAATATCTCTGGCCTTTTTTATGAGGCTTTGAAAGCTGGGATGTGACACTAAGATTTGGTTGTGGAAAAGCCACTGCACATTTAAACCTCCTTGTGGGACCTAGAAGGAGGCCCAGGGGGTGGGATTGAGTTTGTGGTTAATTCCTCCTCTGCAGGCTTTCCCTGTAAAGCCATGATTGCAGGGAGGGGACTGTGTGACCACTTCACAAATGTTTGTGTTCCACTCTGAGCAGCTTTTGTTGAAAGCTGTTCTTTTGTAGTTTTTAATCAAATCATCTGAAATACAGTTAGAGTTGGAGAGCAGCATGGTTTATGGCTGTGCTGGTTACTTTCCAGGAATTAGATACGTAGAATTCACCGACTGTAGGAAGACCAATGGGAAAAGAGGTTTACACAAATCCCAAGTGTCACCTATCCCATGAATGAATTTGGGAACTGACATTTATAAAAGTGCCAAATATGGAAACAGAATGAGGCTTTTGAATGACAAGAAAATAAATCAAAAGAGTAATTTAAAAAAATGTCAGTCATTTTGAAATTTTCAGGTAATTGGATTTACGTTTGTTTAATCATTATATATGATGTCATATTTTTTACATGCAGTATATTATTTATATAAATTAAAAAAATAATTTCGACCTCAAAGAGAACTTGTAGAGCAGTATAAAGAAGTTCCGTATACCCTCTATCCAAATTCACTAGCGGTTATTACATTTCTCTAAATATACGTGTCTACCACATATACATACATACGTATATCTCTTTATTTCTTTTATATTTATTTAATCATTAAATATGATTTCATATTGTTTAAATCAATGCCTAGGTACAAAGTAGTGTTCTGGTTAGTTTACACTAATTACTCTGATTTCAAAGAAGTATTCACTTTCATAACTATATTATTGAAAATTTTTGTGTAAGTATCCTAGAGCATCTCTTGAAATTAGCTCTTCAATTTATCTAGTATAACATGACTCCCAAGTGCTCAGAGATCGGGGAGGAGGGATATATGACTGTCAGGAGATGAAAGAATCAATAAGCTCACATTTAACTTGGATAAGCCTTCAGAGTTATGTTGTCTATTTAAAGTATGTTGCTGACAAATCATGACATAGCTCTCAAATGCAAATTTATCTTTGAGATCTGGGTCATTTTTTTCCAGATCTATCTGGAGAAGTCCGTTGATTGGATATTGAAGGGTTCATTTCGGGCCTGGGTCAGAGGCCACGGCTGGAAAGGCCACCAGGCACGTGAGGCCTCCAGGCCCCTGTGGCTGCTGCAGCGCTGCCCTCCCCACCAGGACCTGCCCCGCCTGGGAGCCTTCGCAGAAACCAGGCCCCTGTGGCTGCTGCAGCGCTGCCCTCCCCACCAGGACCTGCCCCGCCTGGGAGCCATCACAGAAAGCCCTTGTGCTAATGTTACCAGCTCTCTTCTTACCCCTCCACATCCCTTCCCCTCATTATGTGGAGTTTTATGGAAGTCAGATCATGCGCTTCTTACAGAAGTGTCAAATTATGGGACTGTTTCTATTGAGCCTCTGGGGAGAATGAACCTCACGGGGGTTAGTTCAGTCAAGCTACTGAAGAGGGAGAAAAACGCGCTAATAGAAAGGTGAATGGAAGAGGCCTTTCAAAAGGACACTGATTTCTAACATTATACTTTTGCAAACTATTGCCCAAAATGCCCATCCATGCCCACATCAACAGCAGCAATTTGTCCAAATATGCACATACTTGGACTTCATTATCAATATCGAATGCTAGGAGTGCACGTTGTGCTTCTGGGAGTGTAATCACTGTAAAAACCAAACGGACAGCAAGTAACCAACAGACATTAGGCTTCCTCTATCTGTATGATTCTTCCTCTTCCTCTTCTTCCTCCTCTTCCTCTTTTTCTTCTCCTCCTCCTTCTATTAACTGACTGAAGCCTCACCCGAGCATCATTAGCTACTGTGAGACCTTCCTTCCTCTGTGCTGAGCCCCCCAATACAACTATATCTTCTTCCAGATAGCCCACACCAAGCACAAAGGACTCCCCAAAATCAGGTGGTTGAGACTGGAAAATAATGTCCCTATACACCCTGAGACTGACCCATGTTTCAGAGTACATCATAGCCACCTCCAAGCCGCACCCCTGGGGACTCTTCATAAGTAGTTAACTTCCATCCAGTTATCCTTCAGCTCTCAGGAGAAATCTCCCAGGGACAACAGAAAAGAGGCAGAACCCGCAAACAAAGAGTATTGAGGACTTAGTATATAAAGTACAAGATCAGCTCTAGTCTTAGAGTTTGGGGGGTATGCCCTCTTCTCTAGTAACTAGATCAAAGTTCTAACCAATTAACTAAGAATATTCCCGGTCTATGAAGGACCCAAAGGATTTGAAAAAGAGAACTAATCGCAAAATGGTTATACCAGAAAGTTTTTTTTTTCTTTTTTAAAGAGAAATTGTGGGGCATGGTCTTTCACTGTGATACGATTTTGAAGAAAACATTCCCTTCATATTTTCAGTGGGGTTGAAGTTAATTTTTCCTGATTGTCGGCCTCTTTAAAATGTGCCTTGATCTCTTTCAAGGAATGTATATTTTAGGAAACAGAACTGGGCAGCTCTGAACCGGAAGCACCATGTTCCATTTTTGCATAGTTTTTCTTAGTGACCTTTTGGCAAGTGACTGGCTTCAAGTTCACTAATCCACAAAACAGCCTTATGGTATTAAGAAATCGATGAAACATATATTAAAGTAAACAGTGCAGTGCTAAGTTCAAGATAGTCCTTGTTATTGCCTTGTCAAAAAGGAGTTCATATTTAACATTCATTTATCAAATATTGATCGAATACCTTCCTATGTGTTAACCATTGTGCTTGGTGCTAGGGCTAAGACAATCAATCAAAACCAACCCCTGCCCGCGAGGAGCTTAGGCATGTAAACAGGTAACAAAGTAAAGTTCTGTTGTTTTATTCCCACCATACTTTCTTATGATGCTGATTTTGGTGGTGGGAGGTGGGTGGCTGGTTAAGCAACGCTACACTATTAGAAATGTGCACGACCCAAAGACAAGCACTAAAGAGAATAAATAAATATTCTGGATAACTTTGACACATAGGCTAATTAGTATATCGGCACCTAGGGTTTCTCCAACTCAAAACTTGATAAGGAAAAGGAAAGAACTTGGTTGTATGAAAGCTAGATTATAGGAGGAATTAGGCAGCTTCTGAAAACAGTAAGATCATCTTCTGATTTATTTTATATACATGGCACAGGCACACAGGTACGAATGAAGACCTCTAGTAGAAGTGCTATCCTCTAAATCAGTGGGAGTCAACCTGGTTCCTACTCCCCAGTAGTGGGTGTTCCAGCTTTCATGGTGGGCAGTAGTGGAGCAACCAAAGTATAAATAAAAAGATAGATTTAACTATAGTAAGTTGTTTTATAAAGATTTATTCTGCCAAACTTAGCGAAAATCCGACATAAAGTACTTGGTAAGTAATTATTATGATATTATTAACTTGCTGTAACTCTGCTTAATAAATTTTATAAAGTAAAGTTACTTCCCTACTTTATAAATCACAGTACTGTGGAACCGGTGGGCGGTTAGAAAATGTTACTTCTAACAGAGATACAAAAGTGGGCGGTAGGTATAAAAAGGTTGACTTCCCCTGATCTAAATAATGAAGGAGCGTCCAAGGATTACTGTAAGAATGGAGTGGTGGGAATTTGAATTCTCTACAAAACAGATACTGTTGTAAGGCAGGTCATCACAGTCCCTTTATTAATGGTCACTCACATGTTTAAGTTTTGTAGGGACACATCAGGAAAGGAACACAAGGACCTGGAGACTAACATGGGTGCCTCCCCGTGCAAACTTGTGCTTCTGTTAGACCGGAGCCGTATGCTGTTCAGAAATGCGCAATAGGTTTGTTTTAGAATTGTTGGTTCAAATAAAATGCCAGATTGTATTGGTTTTCCATTTCTACTGTAAAAACTCACTACAAACTTAGTGGCTTGAAACCACACAAATCTATCTTAAAATCCGCATGTTAGAGCCCAGCGTGTCTCATTGGGCTACAATAAACGTGTTGGCAGGGCTGTATTCCTTTCTGAAGGCTCCAGGGGCAACCCCTTCTCTTTCCTTTTCCAGCTTTCAGAAGCCACCTGCATTTCTTTTTTGTGTCCTCTTTACTCCATCTTCAAAGCCAGCAACAGTGGGCTGAGTCCTTGTCATATAGCACATATCATAGCTCCAACTTCCTCTTCTCTCTCTTTCACTTTTCAGAATTGGTGGTGGCACGGAGCTCACCCGGGTGGTCCAGGACACTCTCCCTCTGCAGTCTCTAGCAAGCTTACCTCCACTGCAGCCTTCATTTCCCTTTGCCATGGAAGTTGACCTAACATAGTCACAGGTTCTGGGGGTTAAGATGCAGACATCTTCTGGGGAAGGTCATTCTTCTGCCCGTCACTTAGATATATTAATTTTTTTTAAAAGGATCTATTTATGACTTACTTGAGCCATCTTGGCCATGTCCCAAAGTGAGCACCCTGGAAGAGGTGACTGGTGAAGTTCACCTATAAGTTTTATAAGGAGATGCGTAAGGAAAGCTCTGGCACTGTAAGCATTCACTTTACAATTGAAGAGACAGTGATGGCACCTTTCAGAATCCGAGAGGAGGCCCTGGCCAGTTGGCTCAGCGGTAGAGCGTCGGCCTGGCGTGCAGGGGACCCGGGTTCGATTCCCGGCCAGGGCACATAGGAGAAGAGCCCATTTGCTTCTCCACTCCCCCTCCTTTCTCTCTGTTTCTCTCTTCCCCTCCCGCAGCCAAGGCTCCATTGGAGCAAAGATGGCCCGGGCACTGGGGATGGCTCCTTGGCCTCTGCCCCAGGTGCTAGAGTGGCTCTGGTCGTGGCAGAGTGACGCCCTGGAGGGGCAAAGCGTCGCCCCATGGTGGGCGTGCCGGGTGGATCCCGGTCGGGCGCATGCGGGAGTCTGTCTGACTGTCTCTCCCTGTTTCCAGCTTCAGAAAAATACAAAAAAAAAAAAAAAAAAAAAAAAAAGAATCCGAGAGGAGGGGGCAGAGGAGACCATCTGAAACGCGGGCATGTGACACTTTCACCTGTGAAAGCACTCAATTAAGAGTTTATCACAGGATGCAAAGAAAAAGTAAGGTTAAAAGCTAGTTCTAATAATTGGGAGGATTTTTAAGCTTACTGAAACAGTATTATTTTGCTTTGTTTATAAGTTTTGAAACACTGTAGAGTATTGATTTCTTCACAGTTCCTGAAAATGTTCAGGATGGGGTCTGGAGGCCAGAGGAAAAAAATGTGTGATTACAGGATTGAAACAGTCATCCTCACCTCCACCCCGGGCTGCTGGGGGTGGGGGAGGGCTGGCGGCTGTTCAGTTCACCAGTGGCAGGGGATTTAACCCACAGACCTATGTGGTGAAGCCTCCATGAACTCTGAACAGTGAGGCATGGAGGACTTCTGGGCTGGTGAACACATGAGGATCGGGAGGGCGGCACACCTGAAGGGGGCAGGGGTGTGCCCCACCCCTTGCCCTATGCACGCTTCCAGTTGGCTGTTCCTGAGCCATAGCCTTTGAAATAAATCAGTAATAGTAACTAAAACACCTGCCAGACTTCTGAGAGTTGTTCCAGTTCATGACTGAGCCCACGGTGGGGGGCTTGTGGGAAACCCTGAATTTGTAGTCAGCTGGGCAGAAAAGGGGGTAGCGGGAGCATCCCGTTTGCGGTTATGAGTGCCTGAGGCTGAGGTGGTGGCAGTCTGTGGGGCTGAGCCCTTATGGGGTCTACTCGGGTTAGTATCAGCATGGTGTCAGAAGGGAATTGAATTGTTGGACATTCAAATGTTGTTAGAGAACTGGTTGGTGAGAGAAAAAAATATCTTACTTGTTGGCAGAAAACACATCAACCCCTCCAAAAATAAAAAAACCACACAGGTTCCTTAGCCCATCCCCCTGTCTAAGGAGAAGGTGGTCATGATCACGGCACTGAAGACACTCGAGTTAGAGAACACTGGACATAATTTGGAAGTCTTCCTTTCATGCTACTCTTACTTTAACATTTTTATAAACTGTCTTAACATTTTTATAAAATATCCAGGTACTAATCAGTGGTGGGATTCAGCTGGCTAGCACTGGTTCAGAAGAACTGATACCTAATTTTTTGTGGAGTTTGGCAAACTGGTTGTTAAAATGGCACTTGTAATCAAAGTTTTCTCTAAGGCGGGCGCCTGGGCAGCCATCCAATGTGGAAATCACAAATTTACATTCTTTACTTTTTTTTTAACGTTCATCTGCGCAACAGAGTATTCTAAGTGCCAATAGTAATGTTCATTCCATCCATAGGTAAAAAGAATTGCAAGTGAGGACGCCAATCAAGAAGCAATATGGAAATATCTTACATTAAGTTTAAGATATTTAATTAGTTTTATTGTTGTTGTTGTTTTTTTTGGTCAGGTATTATTTAACATTTTTTCATTAATATTTTAAAACTCTTTCGTATAATCTAGTTTTGTGTATCTCTTTTATTGTTCTTATTTAAGTATTAAATCCATGAAATAGTAAACTACTTTTTGGTATATTGTTTTCTTATACTTAAAACGGTCATTAGGGCAGAGAACCAGTTGTTAAGTTATTTGAATCCCACCACTGAAAATATCTTGTGTGATTTTATTATTCACTCTTGCCTTTTCTTCCCATCACTGTTCCAGAGGGTGAAACCAGCCACTGAGAACCTCTCTCTTACTGTACTGATTCTTCCCCTTTATTTAAAATGTCCTCTCTTTTTTCCAGATTTGGCTTTTCTTTCAGATAAGTCTTTTCACTTTTTTGAGTTATTCTCTGATTTCCTGGTAACAAAGCTCATCTCTTCAAGGACTCTTTCTGGTTAATTGCATTTACCCCACTGCTCCAGGTGCTCTAAGAAAGCATATATGATTTTCAAATGCTGGCAGGACCCACACCCACCTCCACCACACTCCCCTGGACAGAGAAGCACGTCCTTCCAATGGGGAGCTGCCAGGAGAGAGCCAGAGAGCCAGTGTTTTTAGGAAGGGTTTCATGGGGAATATAATTTCTGGTATGTAGCAATCGGTCCATGTCAAATGTGTGTTTAGGTTTACACATTTCATCTCCTAAAGGTAGCAAGTGCAAAGACAGACTAGAAACATACAAATGAGAGAATGAAATATATTCTAGATGGAGACCAGCTACCGGAAAGTCACATTAGCTTTCTTCCATGATCCTCTTCCTCACTCTTTTCAAATGTAAACAGAATAAATCAGTCACCCTAGGGTTGAGTTACAACCTACACAGAGGGAAGATGCAGAAGTGGTTCTTTTCTAGAATTTCCAGCACTAGGTGCTACTTATTCCATATACTAATGTTCTTTTGACACTTCATGCCCATGGGGAAAAATCTGTATACACACTCAGTTATATACTTCAAATTGATTATGATCACAATACTTGATGAATGTCCGCACATGATTTATTTTATGTAAGCTTTATGTTTGTCAAGTGGAACTGAATTTCATATTTGTATGTTTCCCCAGGCTTTTTACCTGTTTGAACTGTGATATTTGATACAGTGACTTGACTCTTTTACCGTGTCTAGGTAGTGGTTAGCTGCTGTTAGAGCCTTCACTATATGCTGCCCAAAGAATCCAATATGATATCAGGGAATAGCTTGCACACTAGGGACTATCTGTCTTAGTATGTGTCAAATATTAACAATATCTTTGGTTTTCATGTTCAGGTCTCTAAAATATTTTCTGCAAAAGATAAAATGCTTCAATATAATTAAATTATAAAACATCTATTTGAAATAATACAGTAATAAAATAATAAAATGACAGAAAGTCTAAACTCTTCTTATAAACAAAATTTTAGCACTAGTTTTTTGAAGAAGGAACATTTATAGAAAAAATGGCAATAAATAGAGAAAGCAAAGCTTTTGTGCTTGTGTGTTTAGGCTACATGAAAATAAGTTAAAGGTTTAACAAAAACTACAAGAAAAGTCATGGGAATTAAAATTTTACACTAAACTGTTCTGTGACAACCTACAGGTTTAATACTTCTTAGACCTTAGATTTTTAAAAGTATACATTTCTAGGCTGAATTGTAAAAGGGTAAAATATTGGCAGTTATATTGTTAGACATGGCAAAATCTCAGATATGTAAATTAAGAACTAGATCAATTCTCTAGACTGTAAGCTTCCTGAAGTCAGGGACCTCATCTTGGTATTTTTGGTGTCTTGCACAGGATCTCATTATGGTAGAAGTCTTGTCATAAAAGGTAACATGTATGGAGCTCTTACTATGTGCCAGAGAGGATGCTAAGTATTTGGCAAACATTATCCTCTTAAAACTTTATATAACAACTCTATAGAGTTTATCTTTATTTTATATTATCTTTATTTTCTGGGTAAAGGATTTGAGTAACCTGCTCAAAATGCACGCCTAGAAGTGGCAGAGATGAAAGAACAAATAACAGGAACTATTGTTACATCACCCCACCAGATATATCTTGAATGAAAAAATGAACCAACAAAGGACAGATTGTATTCCACCATCAGTACTGATTGTTCATGGACTGGCCAGTGCTGAAAGTCTTCCTTGGGGTTTCAAAGCTCTACAGGGAATACAATGAAGCCTACATCTCCGTTGTTTTCACTGGAGTGAGATATAAGGAAACTTATAGCTGTAATTTTAACACAAATGTTAATTTTAGGACAATGTGTTGATAAACTGATAATCTTGAAAAAAAAATCCTGACTTGAGTGCCTTTCCATGATGTAAATACTCTCTCAATGGCCGATTTCAAACGGACAACTTGATGTCGCTGACAGTGGTGTGTGAAGAGCCAAGCACAATCAGCTCTTGCATGCCCATGACCACCACTGTAGAATTTCCACTCTCCTTCAAACCTTTTATTCTTTCCCTTCATTGTTATTCTGCTTTTCTTCTTTCCTGCTTTAAAATTTCTGTCATACCTGTTCTTTTCAACATGAAGTACCCAAATCTTTTTGTGAATTAAACCAGGGTTTAAATAATCAAGTAAATCATTCATTAAGCACAAAGGGAAAGGCAGAGCAGAACGCTTGACAACCCTTTCAAGGAGTTCACGTGGTTATTCAATGGGGGAGAGAGGCAAATGACAACTCCTTGGTAAACTCTATCCTCCTTCTCAGAAGGTAGCTCAGATAATTAAAAGCAATGAAATTAAGAGTCACTGTAAATTTCAATATGGTATTTGAATCGAAGATATAGCTACAACAGAGATGTAAGAGCCATCCTTAAATTCAACTGATTCATAAAATAAGGTTTTGGAAGGGAATGTAATCCAGAGGTAGGGAATCTGTAGCCCTACATTTTAATCAGATGAGAAATGCATTTAAATTATGTCGAAGTATTATTATCTTGCTGCCTACCATCCAAAGAACTTTTGGACTTCAGAAAATTGCAGGCATGGAATGGCATTTATATTTAGCATCAGGCTCACCACATAGTTTGATAAAGATCTGTCTATATCTCTTTAGGAGATTTAGATGGTATATGTTTCCAGTAGCTTATTAATGATTGATTTGTAAGACTTGAGGTAATCCTTGGCCACTGTAGGAATATTACTTTTTTCTTTTTTTAAAAAAAATATACGGCATTTTTATACTCTAAAGTTAAGCATAATGTCTTTAGTAAACAAAAACAAGTGGCAGTGAAAACAAATCAACCCCAACATGTGTGTGTTCCCTAGTAATACTGATAGCAAACCACAATGCTATTTTCTCCCCATCTAAAACAAACTCTTCGTAAAAATGCACTTGCAAGATTAAATATGCATTCTTAATATTGGTACAGTTGTGACAACTACCTTAGAGCAATATTTACAGATATTTATGAAGATTTGGATATCCAATTAGAAACTAATGAAGAATAGAAGATTGCTCAAAGAGTGTGTGAGAATACGTACACTCATTAAAAAAGATGCATATCCTCCAAAATTAGATAATGCTACAGAATAAAGGAAGTATTTGTTTCTGCTTGGGAAGTTTCCCTTTTCCCTTTTTTCATTCTCTTAAGGATTTCCTTCTTAGGATCGTTCTTAAAGTATAAATATTTTAAACATTATTAAATTGAAAAATATGGGGCAAATCTTGTTAAAAAGCAAATAATTCTTTTGGAACAGGAAAGACAATTTAGAGTATGCATTAACTTCTTCAAATCCCCTCAAATTTATTTTACTTGATGGGTAAGAAGAAGAAGGTGTCCTTCTGTTGTCTTGTAGCTGAGAAATATCTTTTTCAGATGACTTAGTCTATAATAAAGAAAAAGAGTTTTCCAAGTTTATTATTAAAAGCCTTATGAACAGGCCCTGGCCGGTTGGCTCAGGGGTAGAGCGTCGGCCTGGCGTGCAGAAGTCCCGGGTTCCATTCCTGGTCAGGGCACACAGGAGAAGCGCGCCCATCTGCTTCTCCACCCCTCCCCCTCTCCTTCCTCTCTGTCTCTCTCTTCCCCTCCCGCAGCGAGGCTCCTTTGGAGCAAAGATGGCCTGGGCGCTGGGGATGGCTCCTTGGCCTCTGCCCCAGGCGCTAGAGTGGCTCTGGTTGCGACAGAGCGACGCCCCGGAGGGGCAGAGCATCGCCCCCTGGTGGGCAGAGCGCCGCCCCCTGGTGGGCATGCCGGGTGGATCCCGGTCGGGCGCATGCGGGAGTCTGTTTGACTGTCTCTCCCCGTTTCCAGCTTCAGAAAAATACAAAAAAAAAAAAAAAAGAGAAACGCCTTATGAACATAAGAACTATTAACTTTTATCAAAAGTAAACATTTTAATGGAATTATTTAGAATATTAACTCTCTATACTAAAAACTAATGAAATAAAATGAACTCATATGATTTCATTTACCATCTTGATAGCTAAAATCTCTGTGTCTGACCATTTTGTTTTAAACGCTTATTTAAACCCCAAAGTATAAAGCATATTTTCTTGATAGTTTCATCTGATTTATACCTTTGTAGTTTGAAAACTATTTTTTTCTCCTGTCAGGAAATGGGAGATTCAGGGTCCTTTCAATGAAAGAAAGATTATAACATTAAAGATAAATGCTTAGCTATAGCAAAGAGAACAAAATTGTTTTAATGAATTTGACCTCTTGCTTTTATACAGTTTGTTTTTTATGACGTGTGGCTAATATGGTGGTCATGCAGCTAAAAGCATTATCTTCACGTCATTATACAGAAATATGACACCAGTATACTTGAGTTTCCTAGTCATGTTTCACTGTCTTGGTTATTATATATTTCCTATTGTTACTCAAAAGAAGAACTCAAATTGACTTATATGAGAACAAACATTCAACAATTAAGTAAGATTATTGCTTTGAAAAAGAAACCTTGAAAAAAACCCAATGGTTTAGACCACCAAGAAGCACTAATAAATTTAAGAAAATATGAGGTTTCTTCCATGTGACTTCTCTTCTCTTGAGAAGTTTTGCAATGAATTGCTGGAACTTCAAGGTCGTGCAAAAATTATGGTACTTTTAAAATTATTTTCTGAGTAGAGTTTGTGTTTATGTGATTTATATGTCAATTAAATTTGCAATTTACCAAAATAACAAAATCAAATTCTTTGACTCTTTTATATTGTCATTAGTCACGAGCTTACTAAATGATCAAATGCAGAATTCTAGCAACACTAAAAGATGAAACTGATCAATCTAAACATCCATTTTCACACTAAAACATCATTCTAATTTCAGAACATTAGTTACAAATCAACATTTAGATGACAAACATTTGCTATGCCTCAGATATCCAACTTAAGCAACTCGTTTTGATGTTTAATGTATTACATATTTATATTAACTGAATAAAAGCAATGGATCTATACTTCTGAAAATGCATCTTTAATATTAAATTATGTAAAATTTAAAATACAGAGTTTTGCAGCTCCAGGTTTTCTATAAGCAGGAAAGTATGACTATTCCATTAGGATGAAATAAGTGGAAGAATTATGTATAGTCGGTGTTTGAAAAGTCTGAAGTCCGTATCAAAGATAGGAAGCTAATTATACAATCAGAGTCAGGTTTGTGAAGGAAGACTAAAGGGGGGGGGGGGGGCTTGGATTTCTTAAGTTTGAAAAACAAATCCGAATACATTTAACTTGTCTGAAATACATGAAGGCAGAATTTGGAGGAAATTTCTGCTATTCAAAGTGCATGAGATTATGTTCTTAGTTAACTGAGGAAAGAGCCAAACAAAGACAGATCAATTTTCTAATACATATGTTCGTCATTTAACATATGTAGCCACGTGGGCAAAAATGATGGCCCATTAACGCTTCCTGTCTTAATTCACAGAATCGCTGCACAGAAACAAGTTCCTGGTTCTGTATCCCATAGCAAAAGAAGTGTTTGCAAAGGCTCCACTTTTCTGACTGCCAGCACCCACTCTCTTCAACATCTACAACGTCGTCACCATTTACCCTCGCTTCCTGCCTGCTCTCGCTCTCGGATCCCAGCATTCTAGTCAGTCAGCAGGAGGCAGATATGGTAAGCCACCTGCTTCTGTGTCACTGTGCATCTAACTCCTGTTCTCTTGGGTTCAAGAGTATAGACTTAGGGCTTTAGATTGCCTGGGGTTGTAACTTGGCTCCTCTACCTGTTAGCTTCTTGACATAGGAAAGTTCCTTAGCCTTTTCATGTCTCAGTTTTATCATCTTCAAAACGGGGAACGATTTCTTAGCTCATAGGTTGTTGTAAAGTAGTTCATGGACAGTGTCGAATGGGTCCAGACACACTGCTGGAGCTCAACAGAAGTTAGCCATTGTCACTATATGCCATGGACAGGCTATTGTAATTTAGCTGGGGAGGGAGACTTTGAACAGGGAAGTCTGCAAATGAATACATAATTATAGTTTGAAGAGGACTATAGAGAAAAGAATAGCTGATATGCGGAAGCAGGTCAGGAGGAACGTAATGTAGATCAGGGGGTCAAGGAAGATCTCTCTGACCATGTGCATTCAAGCTGAGACTTCAAGGGGCCCGAGAGTGAGAGGGAAGATACTGAGGCTGACTCTCTGGGGGAAGAGAAATGGCCGGGGGAAGCCCAGAAGTACATTCACTCTCCCGTTTTGCTCTCTGGCTGTGGAGGGTTTTAGGGGTCTGAGGGATCATGTGAGAAGAGTGGAACAATGTGGGTTCCATAGCACCAGAGGGGGCTTTGAGTCCTTGCTCGTTGACTTACAGGCCCTTTGACTTCAGAGAGGTAATTTGGCACCTTTGAGCTTTGGGTTCTTTTTTTCTATTGCAAATGAATGATAACTTCTACTTTATAAAGTTTCTTTTTAGATGAAAAATACACAAAGTAAACATTTTTAAACCACAAGCATTCAGATGGCGATGTTAGCTGTTCATGGCTCAGCACTTCTCCTCACAGGTCAGGGTGGGGGATGGGCTCATGGATCAGGTCCACAAGGACAGTAGGAATGCTACCTTTAAAAGTCAGGAGGAGGCCCTGGCCGGTTGGCTTAGTGGTAGAGTGTCGGCCTGGCGTGCAGAAGTCCCGGGTTCGATTCCCAGCCAGGGCACACAGGAGAAGCGCCCATCTGCTTCTCCACCCCTCCCCCTCTCCTTCCTCTCTGTCTCTCTCTTCCCCTTCCCGCAGCGAGGCTCCATTGGAGCAAAGATGGCCCAGGCGCTGGGGATGGCTCCTTGGCCTCTGCCCGAGGCGCTAGAGTGGCTCTGGTCTCGACAGAGTGACACCCCCCCCCCCAGGGGCAGAGCATTGCCCGCTGGTGGGCAGAGCATCGCCCCCTGGTGGGCGTGCCAGGTGGATCCCAGTCGGGCGCATGCGGGAGTCTGTCTGACTGTCTATACCCGTTTCCAGCTTCAGAAAAATACAAAAAAAAAAAGTCAGGAGGAGCCTGACCAGGAGGTGCGCAGTGGATAGAGCATCGGATTGGGATGTGGAGGACCCAGGTTCGAGACCCCGAGGTCACCAGCTTGAGCATGGGCTCATCTGGTTTGAGCAAAGCTCACCAGCTTGGACCCAAGGTTGCTGGCTTGAGCAAGGGGTTACTCGGTCTGCTGTAGCCCCACGGTCAAGGCACATATGAGAAAGCAATCAATGAACAACTAAGGTGTCGCAACGAGAAACTAATGATTGATGCTTCTCATCTCTCTCCGTTCCTGTCTGTCTGTCCCTATCCCTCTCTCTGACTCTCTGTCTCTGTAAAAAAAAAAAAAGTCAGAAGGAGAGTGTTAAGATCATATTCAGTGATCAATAATCCTTTACTCCTTTGTTGATTATTCTGTCAGACCTAGAACCCAACCCAACCAAGAAGTTTCCCTTGAAATTCATAACATCAGCTTTAAAAGAAAAGCTAATTCAATTTTTCCTCCTAAGCACTTATATGTTTTTCATTTTGATAGGAAAAACTGTTTTTTTCCCCCATTTTGATGGTATCAAGTAGAAAACTATAGTTGGATAAAGTGTTTGATTTTTTCCCCCTCATTTGATTGCACATGTGGCAAAGTGACTTGAGGACCAAGAGTCTTGGTAGAGCCATTGCTGATGGCCCTTTGGCTTCTGGTGTGTGACATTTCCAACAAAGCTGCTTGTTTTAATGTGTTTTTTTAATATTTGAAGTCAAAAGAAGCAATTAAAAAAGACTTCCTTATATATAAAGTCTAAATTTACATAGACTTAATTATGTAAATAAACAGCTACTTATGTTTATGAACATAAAAAACTTGAACACAAATACATTAGCAAAAACTACATAATTATTTCATCATATGGTTAAACAAAGTAAATTTCTAGAAGCAGCAATGTATTTCATCAGCCTAATTATGAACACAAATTTATCAACAATATAAAAAAGCTACCTTGTTCTGCTCTCTCTTAAATATTTTCCAATGCAAAATATATTGTCTTTTATGATACCCTATATGCTTGGGTAGCAGAATCAAGGAATCGGGAAATGTAAGATTACCTATCAAAATTAATATTGCATGATAAAAAACTTTAAAATGATTTTTTTTCTTGCAATTATAACCAAAATGTAAGTCTATATCAATGTGAATATTAAAAATCCAGGTATCTGGGAACCCATATTTTATTATTATAAAAATGATTTAAAAGTTTATATTTTTTAAATTATAAAGTTGGCAATCTTCCCACCATGTGATAAATAGCACAGCATCACAGAGACAATGAGGCACTGTTTTGTATAATACCATCCAGAGCAACCGGGAGCAGGAAGGGGCCTGAGACAGACCTGCCCGGACTAATGCTGAGGTGACTGAGGCCTCCATTGCTGTTGAGCTGGTTAAAACATAGATAGAACTAAGTTTTCTTTGAATCGGCGAGTTTCCTGATATAAATCTAAATGAAGGTAAGAAAAATATAGACAAGATAAAGGACAGCTCATTTTTCTCCTTTGGCTACAAGAGTGTTTTGTTTCTACTGGCTTCACCCAGGTTCAAAAAAGACAAATCTCATCATTTTACCTTTCTTCCAGAAAACAAGAACAAAACAAAACTCTTTCTCATCACCTAAAAATGAACTCCAAATGATTGAAAAGGAAACATAAAACCCTTTCACAAGAGGGTGCTAGCCTCTTTCTACAGCCTCAACTTCTACATTCTATCTTGCGTTCTTGTTCCGGCCACAGGCACCTGGGATGCTCCCAGGCCTTCACACCTGAGGCCTTTCCACTCGGTTTTCCCTCTGTCTGGATCCCCATCTAGTTGCTCTGGAAGAACTCTTCTGCAGTCTTCTCTGACTTGAGTTCAGCATGCCGCTCTCTTTTCTTCCTCTTTCGAGGTCTTGCTAGGACACCGCACTATCATATGATTTTGATTGGCCCTGCCAGTCTTCCCACCACATAAAGAAGAAATCTGGAATGAAAATCAAGTCTTATTATTCTTCAACTGTATCCCAGCACTTAGCCCAATGGCTGCACCTACGAGGCACTCAAAATTTGTTGAGTGTATGAACAAAAGAACTGTAAGACTTGTAAGCTCCATCTCATGTATTATGCATATCATTACTCCATATTCTTCTGAGGCTCTATGTTATCAGTGAAGTCATTTAAAAGAATTAATTTAGAAAAGGTACTAGCGTAAAGCTTCAGTAATAATAGAATGTTAATGACTTCCATGTGGTATTAGTAGAACAAAGGAGCTTATTGTTAAAATATACAATAAGCAGTAATGAAAAGCCTTCCTCTGATAGCAGCAAGTGATGGTCTATTAAATTAGTTTTTTGGAGTTGTAGACTAATCCAAGCAGTAGTTCAGACCAAAACAAAAGGTAAGTATTTCTCATTGAGATTGAAGAAAATGTGTGCTTTACCACCATGTTGTTTTTCATGATAAAAGTATAAAAGAAAACTAAAGCTAATACTGTATATTCATTTTAGGATTACTTCCTAGGATTAATGTCACTAGAAAACATCAGGGAAAGTTAAGGGATAACACGACAATTTTTTTTCTTCCTAATTATTTGTCCAGTGCTTCAGAGCAAAAACACTAATAAAAGTCAGTCATCATTATGATGTCATTCTCATAATTTCCTTAGAAATAAACTAGCAAGTACAAAAAATATTTATAATGCACGACATCATCTATGTGCCTTTCCATTGCTTAAACGTTGGGTTATATTTAGTGAGGCTTCCTGTTTATTATAAAAAAACACTTTCTGGGTGAAATAAAATACATTAATAAATGCTCTGTGAAGTCCAATTATCTTTGTAAACCACAAGTGTGCAGATGTAGCTTAAACACTGTGGGCTGAGACAACTGTATGATGTAATCCAGCAATTTATGAAAATATTTTTTTCCTTTTTTTGCAACCCAAACTCTTTGGAAGGTATTTATCTGTCACTGAAATGGTTTCAGTATCCTAAACCAGTCCCCAATGACATGTGCCCACTGGTACAGCAGTGGGCCCTAGATCAGTGCTCCGCAACCTTTTTTGGGCCACGGACTGGTTTAATGTCAGAAAATAATTTCACAGACCGGCCTTTAGGGTGGAACGGATAAATGTATCACATGACCGAGATAAGCGTCAAGAGTGAGTCTTAGACAGATGTAACAGAGGGAATCTGGTCATTTTTCAAAAAATAAAACATCGTTCAGACTTAAATATAAATAAAACGGAAATAATATAAGTTATTTATTCTTTCTCTGAGGACTGGTACCAAATGGCCCACGGACTGGTACTGGTCTGCAGCCCGGGGTTTGGGGACCACTGCCCTAGATGACATCTGTAACTTATCAAACTTGTTGGAGAAACGAGTGCTCCAACGACATTACAGTTAGAGTTTTTGGTGCTCCCACTTTAAACCCATAAAACATCCGTGGCAATTATCCATATTCAATTTATAAGTAATTGCAACTTATGAGGAATAGGAGACACAGGAAAATTGAGTTTTGTGTAATGAGAATGAATTCTCAACCCTTCCATTCTTACATATAACTTTTTAGATGATGCATTTCCTCATTTGCCCCATTCTGCAATTGCTTCATCTGGCAGAGTTAATTAATGTCTACCAGTTTGCAGTTTCTCTGATATTTAACGTGCTCCCCATGGCATGTGTCTTTTAGAATATAAAATGGACGTGGGAAAATGTAAGAATAAAAGAGTTTCGGGTTTCTTCAAATACAACAGAAAGGCATTACCCTTTTCCATAAGTTGTAATACTTAGACTCCCAATTTATTTCGGTAGAAAAACCAAACTTCCCACCCATCCAGGAGAGGAAAAACTTATCTCACTACAGGTGAGCCTTCTCTTTAAGACTTCCATAAATACTGTATTTTCACTTGTTGGCTGCCTGGGACTTTAAAAAAAATGTCCAATTTATTTTATAGAAAGACACTTTGTCAACCAGCATTAAGCTGAGACTCTTCTAGCAAGCCACACATAACTTTCTCTATAATTCATGTCGCTCAAACCTTCTTTTTCTGCTTTAGCGAGCTGGTCCAAGGTTGACCTCTGCTTGGGAACAGAGGCTGTCAGGAGCAGGAACATGATCTAAGTCTAACTTTGTATTAGTTTATTGTGTAATGCTCATAGAACAGACCAGAGTTGGGAATCAGTGCTGATTCTAGAACAAAATGTCTTCAAATGTTCTCAGGCTAGATTCTGGATGCTTGTTGGAGGGATTTTGCATGGTTACTAGAGTCAGACAGACATAAGTTTGGATCCTCGTTACTAGATGTAGATCACTGGGGAGGTTAAGTTTTCTAAACATGATTTCTCATCTATAAATCAAGAATAATAATATGCAGGCTATGGGACTACTGCAAGGATTAAATAGAGTGTGTCTTGTAAAGTCTCTGAAACTAGCAGAACTTTGAAAAGATGCGTGGCCTTCCTGATGAAGTTAAAAAGTGTATGCAAATAGAGTGTAAGGCAGGGGTCCCCAAACTACAGCCTGCGGGGGCGCATGCGGCCCCCTGAGGCCATTTATCCGGCCCCCGCCGCACTTCCGGAAGGGGCACCTCTTTCGTTGGTGGTCAGTGAGAGGAGCATAGTTCTCATTGAAATACTGGTCAGTTTGTTGATTTAAATTTACTTGTTCTTTATTTTAAATATTGTATTTGTTCCCATTTTGTTTTTTGTTTTTTTACTTTAAAATAAGATATGTGCAGTGTGCATAGGGATTTGTTCATAGTTGTTTTTTTTTATAGACCGGTCCTCCAACGGTCTGAGGGACAGTGAACTGGCCCCCTGTGTAAAAAGTTTGGGGACCCCTGGTGTAAGGTATCAAATTTAGCTTTAGCTTTGATAATGCTGAAATGGCCTATAGGCCAGTAGGAAAAAGATTCCAGAAGTTATTAGGCACCTGGAACACCCAGAGCACTCAGTAGACCCAATGACTTTCATGGCTTTGTGGTGGGAGGGTGATGGGATAGATGGGGGGAGGGAGGAAGACCCAAAGCCCCAATCTAATCTGGGGCCACTCCACCTAGAACCGAAGAATCGAAAGGGGCTGACTTCTCCTTTCCCGTGGGAGGCTCATTGGTTCTTTAGCATATCTAACAAACATTCTTAGCTCCTACTTGTACGAGGCTGAAATACCCTCTGTGAAATTGGTATAAATTAAGCAGGAGTGCACCAGTAAGTTTTATACTACTATACAATTAATGCATAGTCTGAACAGAAGGTATGCAGAAGACTGGCTGTTTTAAGAGATGGATTTGCCAGATACACATTCAGCCCTTTGATTTGTTTGACCAGCACCATCGTGGGGACAGTCTTTCTCCTTTACTCCAAAGCACTCTACTTACATGTAGCAATGTTTATTTCAAGGTAGCCTTCCTGGGCAGGATACATGAAGAGAGTATTATTAGGATATGGAAGGAGTTATTGCATGGATGGCTAATGCCTAGACAGACACACACATGAAGAATTACCTGGTTATTTAGCAAGAACCAATGAATGGTATAAGGACTGGCAGAATATAACAATTATGTGAAATGGCAAAGATGTGGTATATTACCAAAGAATAAATCACCCTTGCCCTTGATCATGAGATAAACCTTGATCGTTTATCTTAAGCCAGTCTGTCAGGGAGCCTAAGAGATCAAGAGCCATGCCTTGAACGGCAATGAAAAGAAGTCCAGACTAAGCATCTTTCTTTTAAGTGCCGATGCTTTCACACACATTCTGGGAAACGCTTGTGCCCGTGACTGCTGGGGCCAGTCTACAGTCTCACTGGGAAGCTCTGACCGCTACACAGGTTTGCTTTGCTGAGAATGCCGCGGCCTTATGGTGAGCCAGACATCTCTCTACAACTGCACTCCTTTCTCCCTTCTTTCCACTCAGAGTCATTTATGCCTTTAATAGCCTTTTAATAGTCGATGCGAAGTCTATTCCTTAACAGTCCAAGCTGTTATTAGAAGCTTTACCTTTCAGAACAATTTACCTTGGATAAGCAGAGAGCAAATGCCTTCCCAATAATTTCTTTTAGAAACGTTCCCTAGTTTTCCTTTGTTTCCAGTATTTCACATGCATCTCAAATCCCCCATCTCTTCCCCATCCGAACTCCAATAGCATCTTTAATCCCTGGACACTGGACTCTTTTCAAAGACACAGACTTAATGTACTCAGGATCACAGAAAACAAAGTATCACATTCTAACCAGCCTTTTTCCTTGAACAACTTCTATGCTGTTTCTACTGATTTTGTTTTTTTCTAACTTTGCAACATTTCCCCAAAGACTGCTTCTCACTAATTTCCTGGCTCTTAAAAAATTCCTTTTCTTTAAGTTTGGTGTCATAATAATACTTCTTAGGGCCTCCAGGGAGGATGCTGAACTTAATTATATTATGGCCACTGTAATTTGGTGGGTCAGCCGCACTTACTTCCTTGACCAATTCATATGCTACTCAAGGCGAAACCAAGAGTAACCTCTCTTTCTGCTTAAGCAACAAGCTGTTCCAAGAAAGCCGTTGTTTATAGTATTGAGAAACTGCTCCTCCAAGCCACATCCCAGTGTAATGTTCAGTTGGCAAAAAGGAAGGTTGTATGTTGTTCAACAGGGAAATCTGTCTCATTGGACCACCCAAGAGGGCAGCAAAAATAAGTCACCTAGTAAAGGTGGTCTTTTATACAAAGGTCAAACAGAACTTTACTGGAAACTCTGGGTGGACTGGAAAGTCCTGGCTTCATATAGTGAACTGCATAATTCAGCATGCGCCCAAGTTGACTGTATAAGTGAAGCTTACTGAAAGATCAATGTGTGCTCAATTACACTATTTTTTCTCTTTAAAAAGCAGTGATTAAAAAGGAAGAGAAATGAAACAAAATGGCTCATGCAAGATATTGCTTTCTAATCCCAATACAACCCAAGATCAGTCCCCTTCTCACTCCCACTTTTACCCCCCCAACCACTTTTGTGGCAGTTGTCTATAGTGACAGCCACCTGCTTTTCCAGGTGATGGAAAGGAGGGGAAGGTATGAATAAAGTCTGGAAGCAGGAAGCAAAAGGGAGGAGGCTTGGTCACCATGGTGCTTGGAGCAGACACAAAACACTAAGTTCAAGTTAACAGACATTCTCTCGGTTTTTAAAACATTTTTTTTGTTTGTTTTTAGTCATTTTGTTGCCACTACCAAGGTCATTTTTGTGTCTGTTTTATGATAAATAGTTAATGATCAGACATGAGATACTTAAGGATATTTTGTAATTTTAAATTTTATCAAACTTGGACTGACCATATATCTTAGTTTGCCTGGACACAGTTCTGGTCTGTGTTCTAATAAAACGATGAAGAGACTCTCATAACTCTCAAAAGTATCTCAGTTTGGATGTTAAATTAAATGTCCACACTTTAATACATATATATTCCAACTACTGAGCATGGGCAAAATTCTAAAAGTACACTTTTAGTTGAAAACATCAGCTTTGCATAGCAAATGGTGCTAAAGGCTACTACGTGGGTAGATGGCATCGGTATGGTCCCCGTCCTCCAGGGATGTGGGGTAGAGATGACAGTGGAAGGTGGTTCCTTCCATCACAGTAGAGGATGTGACTCATAAAGAGCATCCTTGGGCTATTTTGGCAGAAGTATGCAATTGGACAGTCAGTGGTGCACTGTTAGTGGTCAAGAGCAGTGGTATATTCAGGGGGTTAAGATCATGGGGGTTGGGATTTGAGACATGTACAAGTAAAAGCCCAGCTGTGCCAATGGCTGGATGGAAATCCCATATAGGTCATTCAGACTTGGAAGTTGCAGAATGTTATCAAAAACACCAATATGACCACTTTCTTTTTACTAGTCCCGTATATGGAACTCTCAAAAATAGTTCTTTGTAATGATGTCCTAAAAAATTCAAGGCCCCAAGAAATATAAACCATAAAAAAAAACCCCATAGGATTCCTTTTGACAGAAATAAAATGTGCATTTAGAGAAATATGCTAACTTTTTAAGGTATCCCTAATTCATTGAAACATCACTATGTGACTAGTAGTCCGGTGTCTTCAAAGATATAAAACAACATAACTTCTCAGACAGGAGCATATTAAGCATGGCCATCTAAATCCGAGGTCGCCAATTTCCCCCCAAAGGGCCAGTTAGTGAATATTTAAGGCTTTGTGGGCCATATAGTTTCTGTATGTCAACTTCTCAACACCACTGTTGTAGCTCAAAAGTAGCCACAGGTAAAATATAAACAAAAGGCATGGCTGTGTCCCAATACAACTTTATTTGTAAAAATAGGCAGCGGGCCATATTCTGTCTGTAATTTGCCACTCCTTAATCGAAGTCATTACTACATAGTATGTCTTAGGTATACTTTACTTTGACCCACAAGCTATATAATATCTACATATGTGGTATAATTTATTGCAAGATTTGAATTAAGTTACTGAACTATAATCTTAAATTTAATTTCTAAGAACCAACCATTGTAACCACCGTGATCTCTTGTTAATTCTTTATTGTTACTAAAACAAAAAGAAAATTTTGGAATTAACTCCATTTTTTTTAAACTACGGGCCCACTTTTTATATTCAGAAATCCTCATAAATCTACTACACTTATTCTTTATTTCTTTTATACAAATGAAGAATACAGTACACAACATTCACTCTGCTCATTTCTCCTATGTGAGGATCAAGACTGAGAAAATATTTTATCTCTCTTCAATCCAATCCAAGGTTCGTTATTTCAGAAAAAAAGCGAGGAATATCAGGTTGCATACTGATAGTCTAAGCAAACTAATAAGGTTTAAACATTCTTAACCAAGAACATAAAAAATCCTATGACCTGACAAGGGAGCTTGATCCCAGAAGTTATTATTTTCATGTAGGCCAGATTACAGGACCAAACATTTGTTTCCAGTACCCAAGCACTCTCTCAGATTTAGCCTTTTTCTCTGCTTAAAGCTCTCTATTTCTACATTTCTTAACCTAAACATCCTCAAGTTTTCTCCCCACCAAAATCCGCATCTGAGAAGAGAGCTGAAATTTGTTCTCACTGAGCTGAAGAGACTGGTAAAAACCAGAACCAGGTTACGACATTTGCATGTTAACGAACATCGAGCTATAGCAATTGGACTGATGGTCTTTAAAAAGTATATTTCAGACATCCTTGCTTTTGTAACTACAATTTTAACTTTCTCTTAATATCTTAGCATGCTTCTTGGAAAAAAAGGAGCTCCTTTGTCTTTGCTTTACATATATTTCTGCCCCTGCAAATCGCTATCAACGAACAACACTAACATTCCCGTTTCATTATCTCTCTTCCCTTAAGATATCTAATTGAAATATCATTGAGTAGCAGAGGCAATTCTCGCTCTCTCTCTCTCTTTTTACTTTGCTGTATGGGGATGTTTGGAAAGAAATAAATTTCACCCAGGGTGAACAGGTTGGCAACAAGTAGTGCCACGTAGACTCTCCCTTTGTGGTCCTGGAAAAACACTGCATCTCCTTTGATTAAGAGCATCTGAACAACTGACAGGTATTGTCACCCTGCCGTGAATCCATTAGTCCCGCTGTCTAGCCTTCAGGCTATGCTATGGGATGAAGTTTTCTCTGCCATGCAGATCTGCTGCTTCTCACCCTGCTATCAGTTTCCAGTGCTCAGTAAATCAGTCTCCTGAGTCCCCTCTGTACCCTCCGTGGTTCTAATCTACTGTTCACTGTCGCTCAGAAACATGAATATTCTGGGAAAACCTATAGCAAAGCATCAGACTTGTTAAATAATGAAGATGAATTTTAGATATAATTCACTGTCAGTATGGCTCTGTGTGGCTAACCAACCTCAAACAAATTATTTCGCCTCTGCAGGTTTTAGTTTCAACTGTAGAATGGTTCCAGAGGTCCCTTCGACTTCTAAAAAGTTTTACGAATTTGTGACTAAAGCACTTAATGACAGCTACTTTGAAGACCAGAAGCCATTTTTGCTTCATTTTGCTTTCCTTGCTCTGTCCCTGAAAGTTGATGTTGATCTGATGGCCTGACCAATGGGACACTAAAGCTCAGTGCTATGGTCTAAGCAGCCTGCGGTCTCTTTGAGACAATTTTGAACCCCAAAAAGCTTTGAAATGCTTTTTTTGGGGGGTATGTTTAGTGCAAATTTATTGGCCAGAAAAACTAGACCTGAATATTCTTTACTCATGCCACTCAGTTTGAATAGTCAATGTTTTTCTGAAGATATATTAATAACATTATGAGGTGCTATCCCAGACTTTACGAGGACTGTCAGGTAGGGCGTCACATGTGAACCAGATTGGCGCAGTATGTACCTCAAAATCCCTGAATTCTGAAAGTTATCTAGTCTCGAGGGTTTTATGCAAAGGATGGTGAGGGATGGCGAAATCAATATATTTCTAATGACCTGAATACTACAATATTCCAAGTTTTGCATCGAAGCATAAATAGTGTTTGGTATTGTGTTCATGAAAATTTCACATATATTCTTTGAAAACTGGTAATTTTTTTTACCATGTATCTTTTTGAAGTTACTTAATAAAATTATTCAGTCAATAAGATGTTCCCATTCCCTGTTACAGAGAAATGGTAAGTGTATTCATTTTAGAATTTTGCAGGTCAGTATAGGGAACAGTGAGGCAGCCTCATGACAAATAAATGAGCAAGCAAATGGGGAGGTATCAGAACCTGCCTAGGAAGTAGCCTTGAGACACAAATCCAAACGCCCTCATTCCCTCCATCTTTCTCCCTAATACTGTAAATCTCTTCCTGAATGTTTGCAGTTAATTCATTGTAATCCATCAATGTAGAAAGACAGACTTTCTGGACTTTTCCAAGTTCCTCTGGCTCAGTTAGAAGTCCAATAAACATTAGCTTGATGAACGAATCCATCAACGAATGAATGACATACCTATCTATAGCCATCTCCTCCACGTGGGACTGAGCCATATTATTTTTGGAGATCTACAAAGTGCAGGGAAAACAGTCAGTACGTTCTGACACAGAGACCTTCGGAAAATAGATTATTCCTCTGAGCTGAATTCCACAGCTCTGTGGGCTTTTTGATCAAACAGAAAGGAGCTTTATTACCATCTCCTGGTTTGGAATCCTCCGGCTGGATCCCTACCTGGACCTTCTATGAGGGAAAAGCCAGTTTCAAAGAAAATGGCTTTTCATCAGTTGACCTAATCAGGTGACAGAATGAATAGTGTGACAAGGGGCCAGTATCGTGAAATAAAGCAGAGGGCCAAATCATTTCAACTTCCTACACGAACACATTAAACATTGCTTTTAGAAGGAATGAATATGACAGACAGTGATGGAATATATGCTAAGGAAAACATACACTCTTTTTTTTTTTTTAGTGGGGGATGGTGAGTTCAGAGGCATGCTTTTAGGCAGAGACAGAGACTAACGGGGAAGTCTGTCATATACTTCTGTAATACTATTCCTACTTAAAACTCAGACATAAGATATAAACTAGCCTTTTTCATTAAAAAGAAATGACCGTTTTATTTTTGAATGTTTATGGCATATAGTTAGCCTTAATCTGAAGAACATGTTTAAATGTGACAAAAGCTTTCAATGAGAAAATGACTAATTTAAAGATTTTCCTAACCCTTAGAGATAAAAGTACACATATTCTTGGGTAGAGTCAGAATTGGTGCTTTTTAGTTTTTCTCTCACTTAAGTGAATAAATAAGACCAGATTTTAATACGCATATTAAATACTCAGCAAAGGCATACTAACAGACTCGTGAATGAATATTTGAAGTGTAAAACATGACATTATTACTCTTTAAACAGTCTACCGCACATTAATCACACTATTATGACTAAAGACAAAACATATTAAACTTGTTTACCAAAGTTAAATAAATTGCACATAATGAAGCTCAACATCACTGGAAAGAAAATGTGAACTTTAGAGCCATAGGGCGTAAAATATTCCAAAATTATATGTTACAAAAATACAAAACCTTATTAAATGCTTCACATTCTCAACGTAAGCATTTTTCAGGCAGACCCCCTATGTACTGCTGGGATGCTCGCAGGTTTGGATGCAAACTCTATAGTACTCTCTAATATAATTAATGGATGGGATTGGAATAGAAATTTTACAAAAAGCCTTTTAAAATGAGGAAAAGGCTAGGGAGAGATGTACCGTATTTTTCACTCCCTAAGATGCACCTGACCATAAGACACACCTAGGGTTTTAAGGAGGAAAATAAGAAAAAAAATATTCTGAACCAAATGGTGTGTTAAAATATTTAATAAAATACTGTATTTTTCACTCCATAAGACACATGGGCATTTTCCCCTTCACTTTTGGGAAGAAAAAAGTGCGTCTTATGGAGTGAAAAATACAGTAAAAAAAATACGGTAATTCTTTCAGGTCTTCTGCTACATTTCTTTTCTTTTGAGATGAGTCATTTTCTGCAACTTAGAAGTCATTTAGTCAGTCTTTCTGACCTCGTTGCTTCTGGTGGCTCAGCAATGCTTCCTGATATATATTTCATCGGTACAATCAAATGGAGGTACATTGGTCTATATGTCTTCAAAATGAAAGTAGACATAGGCAAGAAACTAGGATTATGTTAAAAAGTACTATCTAATCAGCTTTAGCTGGGTTGCTTTGCAACCCTTGAGTGTTCCTAACATACACCACAGAGGAAGTCCAGTCTAAGAAGCATGGCGGACAGAGAGAGGCAGGACCGAAGACTGAGAGCCTGGACTTGATTTAAAAGGGTCTTCTTTGCCCTTTGGGGCATCACCCCTTCCACGTTTGGGCTTCAGTGCTTTAGACCAGCAATTTTCAACCTTTTCCATCTCATGGTGCACATAAACCAATTATTAAAGTTCTGTGGCACGCCAAAAAATATTGTATCCTTTTTGCTGATCTGACAAAAAAAAATAGGTGTCATTTCCTTCCTTCCTTCCTTCCTTCCTTCCTTCCTTCCTTCCTTCCTTCCTTCCTTCCTTCCTTCCTTCCTTCCTTCCTTCCTTCCTTCCTTCCTTCCTTCCTTCCTTCTATCCTTTTTGCTGATCTGACAAAAAAAAATAGGTGTCATTTCCTTCCTTCCTTCCTTCCTTCCTTCCTTCCTTCCTTCCTTCCTTCCTTCCTTCCTTCCTTCCTTCCTTCCTTCCTTCCTTCCTTCCTTCATTGTATCCTTTTTGCTGATCTGACAAAAAAAAATAGGTGTCATTTCCTTCCTTCCTTCCTTCCTTCCTTCCTTCCTTCCTTCCTTCCTTCCTTCCTTCCTTCCTTCCTCCCTCCCTCCCTCCCTCCCTCCCTCCCTCCCTCCCTCCCTCCCTCTTTCCTCTCTTT
This sequence comes from Saccopteryx leptura, assembly GCF_036850995.1. Lineage (NCBI taxonomy): Eukaryota > Metazoa > Chordata > Mammalia > Chiroptera > Emballonuridae > Saccopteryx > Saccopteryx leptura. Next base: position 214,010,768 of record NC_089503.1, on the reverse strand, counting down.
CTTTCTTTCTTTCTTTCTTTCTTTCTTTCTTTCTTTCTTTCTTTCTTTCTTTCTTTCTTTCTGTTTAGTTTGCTGGGGTGACACTGGTTAACATAATTACACAGCTTTCAGGTGACCAATCAATTCTACAGCACATCATCTGGACACTATATCGTATGTTCACCTCCCCACCCCAAAGAGGTATAATTTTGATTCATTCACACTGGACAGCTACTGTTGTCGCTTTTTTATATGACAGTCTGAGGGAAGAGAGGTCATTGGCCCTAAGTAGTCAGGTATTGCCATGTGTCAAAACTTCTGCGGCATAACGGTTACAAAGCGCTGCTGTAGACAATGCTGATCCCCCGCCCTGGTGGAGCAGGGCACGTGGCCCCGGCTAATCATGGTGGCACCTGTTCTGAAACCCACGAGTGCATCCGTTTGGAGACTTCTGTGAGAACTTGCAGGGAAAAGCAGCTCTTGCTCCCCCGGATATGCTAAATCGGTAGGACGTGAGCTGGAGCCCCCGCGGCCGTGGGTGCCTCAGGGAGAGAGGCTGCCCGAGAACGGAGCCGGCGTGGGAAAGGGGGCGCCGAAGGGGCAAGCTAAGCTAGGAGCTGTTTTGCTTTTGGATTCAGCCCGTTTGAATTGAGTTTTGTTTTTTCCTAGGACCTTCTTCCCTTGCATTCTTTTTCAATTCTTTCTAGAGTCAGTTCTTAAACTGCCTGGCCCAACAGACCGGGACAAGCTCCCAACCCCCTCTCCCAAGGGTTTTTGAAGGAAACAACTGGTACCATGGGACCCTAACACGTTGCCTGGGGGCTGGCCACAGCTGTTGTCACTGCCTCCCATAGATGGAAACCCAGAATCCCTTGCTGAGTATGTGAGACCCCTTCTGGGTACTGTCTCTCGCCTCAGGTTTCGTGACCAGCCTGTTCTCAATCCCTTCATGATGTTTCCTGCATGAAAGGCTCCTCCCTCTTTTCTGCCCATACCCTCCCTGTAAGAGTCACTCCCTCTGTAAGGTGCCACCATCCCCAGACAGTTGGCATTCCCTGCTCTTTGGGCCCTTCCGGACTTTGCTGATACAGTACTTAGCTTTGCTTACAGGATGTACTGGGTGATTTATTCTGTTTTCTCTCTTTTATTGGATTTGAGTTTCTCATATCCCTGCTGATTTTCCTGCCCACCATGCCTTCTTTCCTTCTGGTCAGGGAACTTTGATTTTCCTGTGGGGAGCTCCCTTTCACAGTCCAGGTCCTGTGTTTTGGGTTGGGTCCCAGAGATGGCTCTAGAGAGGGGGGACCTGTTCAGTACCTAACACATTGGAATGTGTCTCCTAATCCATGTTTAATGGTAATTAAATAGCAGTCTCTAAACAATGACAACGTGGAACACAGGCTGTAGTTGTTACAACCATCAAGATACTTTCATGTACAATTTTTGACAAAACAAACACACAAACAAAACCATGGAGTCTTATCTCAGTAGTATCAGGCATGATGACAAAGAAATGCTTTAGGTAGGATTGAAATAAGCAAACATCATAGCACAGTTTGTATATTAGTGTCCTACTGTATCATCTATTTTATTCTAACAATTGTTTTCTAATGTGTTTCAAAATGTGAGTTTAATTGCCATTTTTTTTCAAGTAAAATCTCCCTAGGTTATCAATTGGTTATGGCTACATTCTGTTTTACTATGATGTCTCCCAGATCCAAAGATAAACCACGGGGGGGGGGGGGTGTCACAGAAGCACATGCCTGTGTACCCCTAACACTAGTGTCATCAGTTTAATATTTCCCCCATCATGTAGAAAGTGTTCTCTGTCTGTTGACAACTCTTTCACCAATGAGTTTCACTCCTGGGTGGCATTTAAGCTATATTTAAAACTTACATCTTGTTTATATATGCTCTTGAGCCAGATCCTTCAGTTTACAGGAAAGAATTTGCTGATCTCTTTCCTTCCTCACTAAAAAATTACTGAAGTTACATTAATTGATTCTCTGACTCCTTATTATTGTTGATCTCTCCTCAAAGGGCTGATATCAAATGCAAAGCTCTCACTGCTTGGCTTTGCTTATGCTACAACATGAAATAATTTAAAGAGATTATGGAAATAGTCCATTTTTAGTCTGTGTACTTATATAGCTAAACATTGATTAAAAATTAGGTGTGTAATTTTTTTTGGAAAAGTTTATCTTTAGTAATATTTCATTCAACCACCCAATGTTCTATTATATATATGTAGATATGTTAAAAAAAATATATATATACAAGTTTATAATCATAGACTACACTTATAGACAATAACACTGAGCAATGATATACTCTTCTTTAAAGAAGAATAAAAAATACCGGCCCATTAAATGTCATCCAAAACTAATGGGAAAAGATGAAAAATTAGACATTCATGGAACTAAAACATAGACATCTGGGTCTACCTAAATTGTTCCCTGACCATTAATAGGAAAATAATGATTACTTTGTATTTTATATCCTGTAAAAAGCATTATTTCCCAATGTTTTCAGTCTAATATAGCCAAATAAGGGTATATTTTTTTCATCCAAAACTGAACCAAAATTCCTTTGTTTGATGTACATTATTATCCCCAAATAGTATAATAAAACCCTTTTTATAATGGACACAAAACGATTGACAAGACCTGTTTTCAATAACTAAATATTTTGTGAAAAAATTAATTTATTCTGATGCAATATCATCATTCATCTTTTTTCTTCATCATTCATCTTTAATGGCTCTTATAAATTTTCAAGTGCCACAATAAATTCAAATTAGCAAAATTACAGGATTCAGTTTTCTACAGTATTTCTGAAATGGCACCCAAGACAGTCATAATTTAACTATGAATCTGTTTTGAACTCATTTATAATTCAACTCATCAAATGTTTGGTATTTAAAATTAAATTGTAGGAATAAAAAACTTACTGGCATGCTTCATCGGGAAGTTTTAACAACAGATGTGTGGTAAACACTATCTGTGGGCACAGGAGAGGTCTCTCTTTTAATGTGATATTCAACTATGTGACTAAATGCCTCCCAGAAATTGAGAATTAGAAATGCAAAGGTTAGATAAAGTTAAAGGTCTTTCCCTACAGGCAAGAGGGGACCAGCTTCCTACTAAGTTTCTAGCAGACCTGCTTCCCTAGGGCAGATCATAAAAGTAATTTACTGACAACTCACCTTACCAGGGGTCATTTGGAGCCTCAAGTCTTCTGGAATTCACTTTTAAGAAGCATGATTAAGTGGGGACAACTATTGGCCCTACAGTATTTATGCTGAGAACAAACGTCTGTCAGAATTAAATTTTTTGTGTGTGGTGGCTTCAGACTTAGAAAAGATGCGTGGCCTAATGAAAAGCACACATACTCTACTCACCAAATTAAATCTCAGAACTGAACATTGGCTAATCGATTTATTAGGTTTTAAAAAAATACTCCAGAAGTCCAAATAGCCAAAAACAGCCTAATAAAAGAGACTGTATTTATTACCAAATCAGTTAAAATCCTTTTCAATCTCTTCTGGTCCAGTTTTGTCTCAGATTGGAGGGGAAAACGCACTCACAGGATTTCAAGGGGAAAACGAAGATGCCATTTAAGCCAAGAGAGTTAACGTACTTTTAAATATTCTGCAAGAAAAGCGATTTCCCAATTAAAACAAATCTGTGTTTAGTGTTTTTGATAATTTTGACATGAAATATTTGGCTTAGTATTAGGTAGAGATGGTTTTTCCACATTAAAAAAATTACTAAAGGTTAAAATATGTGTGCACTGGACAAAATTAAAACAGATTACCTGACACTGTGTGTGGGATCCAGCTCAGATCTATGCAGCACACGAAACGGAGCTGGGACATTCGATTGCAAAGCACACAGCTCAGTAATAACAGGGAAGGAGGCATACAATTTCCAGGAACACCCACAATGAAAATTATTCTTTCCAAACAGAGAATTGTTTTGGAATAAGTTAGGTTAATTGGCATCACGGGATTTCTCTCAAGGAAGCACGCAGCACTGAAATCCTTACGTGTGCAAGTAAAATGATCAAGCACTCCCCTCCTTCCCTTTTCAATTTTTCACAGCTAATTTAGTCTGTCCACAACCAAATTAACTTCTGTAGATTCACATGCAGGTAGAAAAGCAGACTCCCCCCCCCCCCCCCGCCCCCAGCTGAATTTATAGCCTGACAGATTGATTAACTAAATGAAATTCAATGGCCAAACAACAAAGGAGAAAGAAACTCACTGAAGGTATATCTGGGAATTTCTACTTTTGCGAGTGAATTACAAGGACTTTATAAATCAGGTCATTATTTTAGAATTTAAAGAGTTAGAAAGTCCTGACAACAATATTTGTATATCCTCCTTATCAGGGTTCCCTAGTTGTGTATTTCATGGTCGTTTTGATCCCTTCTGACTTCATGATACCTGGAGTTTGGCCTCTTGTATGCTAAATCCAGATAAAATTATCCTTTTCAAAAAATAATCACCTGACCCCCCTTTTCTATTTAAAGGTGCATTTCTCCAGGGAGGAACGTATGTGTACAAACTGTCTTTAGCTGCGGTTACCATTTTCTCAAATTACCGTTTTCAGCCCACACCCAGTAAGCCCTCTTCTTTACATGACTGCAACTGACGTTCTCCTGTCATCGACAGCCTTCCACTAGCACCCATTAAACATCCTGTGTTGCTGCCCTGGCCGGTTGGCTCAGTGGTAGAGCGTCAGCCTGGCGTGCAGGAGTTCCGGGTTTGATTCCCGGCCAGGGCACACAGGAGAGGCGCCCATCTGCTTCTCCACCTCTCCCCCTCTCCTTCCTCTCTGTCTCTCTCTTCCCCTCCCGCAGCCAAGGCTCCATTGAAGCAAAGTTGGCCCGGGCGCTGAGGATGGCTCTATGGCCTCTGCCTCAGGTGCTAGAATGGCCCTGGTTGCAATAGAGCAACACCCCAGATGGGCAGAGCATCACCTCCTGGTGGGCATGCGGCGGGGGGGGGGGGGGGGGGGGGCGGATCCCGGTCGGGCGCATGCAGGAGTCTGTCTGACTGCCTCCTCGTTTCCAACTTCAGAAAAATAGACACACACAACCCCCCCCCCCAAAAAAAAAAAAACATCCTGTGTTGCTAACGTACTAGGTTTCAGAATTTGTATTTTAAAACTATGGGAAAGAAGGCATAAGTTCAGTAAACACTGTGTGTAAAAATGCTTACACTTATCAGGGCAAATTTCCAAGTATTCCCCCAGTGATGGACGCACTGAAAACTGGAATGGAAGGGGCCCTCAGCCATCACATAGCCTCTCCCCTTACAGAGGGACTCCGGGGCTCAAGAGGTCAGCGACTGGCCCAGGGCCACAGGCACACTCTGCAGAGAGGGGAGCCCGTGTCCTACTTACTGCCTGCTTCTGCTCTCACCCCTCCTCCCGGCTGCTAGTTCCTTGTTTAAAAGTTTGTCAGATCATGTCACCCTTCTGTTCAAAATCCTCCAGTGATTCCGTTTCACTCAGAATACAAGCTAGAAACCCCCCCTCCATCATCCGACACACACGTCCGGCACCCACGCGTCGGCGCTCAACTCTGTGCCCTCACCTCCTCTGGCTACTATACACCTCCTTCACTCAGCTCCCTCTTGGTGGCCTCCCTAGATGGCTTCCAGGTCCTGGAAGAGCTCCACCTTCAAACCCGGTCTGAAGATTTATAACCGTGCTATCCCTGCACACGAGAGACGGCCTCCTGCCAGGAACTAGACACCTGAAGTCTCGCTTATACTGAGTTAGGCTGCTTTGAAAGGCTTAACTGGAGCGATGGTGACCACACAGAAGGGAAAGGGCAGCTTGTCAGGGTGGCGGGGTGCTCAGTGGGTGCTGTGTGGGGAGAGAATGGCTGAGTTGCTGGGGCGGATCCAAGGGGAGAAATCAGAATAAAGCACAGGAAGGCACAGTGAGCCTGGACAAGCACGGACTTCCGACACCGGAGCCACACTGACCACTCCACTCTGCTTTACTGTCATTCTCTTGCACTGCCTTCCATTTTCACAGAATTTTAGAGCTAAGAAGGACCTAATGTATCCTTTAGCCTAGACTTCAAAGGTGAAGAAGCTTCAGAGATCCCAGAAAAATTGCAAAGAAGGCTCCAAGTCAATCAACGACTAGCAAAACCAGTGCCCTTGTCTTGGCAATGGATGAGTGGTATGGACCGAGGTGGGATATTCCAGGAATGTGACACATCAGGATCAAAGGTGTCCACAATGGATGCTGTCACCAAAACTTTTACTTAGTGGTACCTCTAATAATTAATTATTTCCATGGGAAGTAGCTCACCTCACAGTCATGCCCAGAGGAATATTTTTTGTTTTATTTTTCTGCAGAGGTTTTATATGTATTGATATTTAATAAAAGCCAAAATCTTAACATAGACACACATACACAAAGAGTCATTGTGTTTAGGTTGCAATTAAGAAACTTATGCAATTAAGGAACTATGCCAACTATTGGGTAAACCTTTTTGGAACTAGCCACATTACTGCAAGTCACAGAATCCTAACTTAATCAGCCCCCGGGTAATGTTCATAGAAACCCCGGGTGTAAATACGTTATTAATGTCATAGGGTCAACCTGATCTTCCAAACCCCTGGCGACTTCAACAGAAGCTTTAATGGTGGTACAGGGAAAAACCACAGACCGGGGAAGGGAGAGAATGAGCTATGTGGCTTTTTCAACCTCAGGTCACAGGCTTGAGTCCAGTCTAGGCTAGTAATTGATAACTTATGACAGATGTTTGGTGACCTGTGTGTGGAGGGAAGTCAGTTCAGGTTTTGTTTCACTTTTCCTGAACAGGTGTGCTCACAGCCATCCACAAAGATGTTTTCATTGTGGAAGCCCCCTCACCAAATCCTTCAGAGAAAGGCTAAAAATGTCACAGGAATTCAATTTGGTTATCTTTTTATCTTTTTAAGAGTAGTGCTTTCTTTATTTTTTCCAACACAATTTTTTCTTTCTTATTTTTTCCAACACAATTTTTTCTGCTTTTTAAAAAGGAATTCTGAATAGTTTCAGACTGTTGGCTAAGGGTTCTTAGAACAGATGTGTTTTCCCTATCTAGAAATAGCCTGAGGACAGATGTCATTTTATTTACGTTTGTGATCCATTTGGATCAAAGGTGCTTTAGGATAAGAGGCTAGTTTAGAAACAGTTTATTAGAATTTTCTTTTTAAAGGTAAAGAATTTAGCTAGTCTTAAAGAGAAAGTCAGAATACTTGATATTTGAATATTTAAAAGGAATGTTCTTTTCTCACAAATTTGGTGCTTTGTCATAATGTTTTACTTCTATATTAGTTAATAGGTTCAGTTCTAAAATCACATGAAATCTATTCAACTGCTAGCGATGGTGGAATTAATTTAGATAAAAATCGTTGATGTTCTCATTTTCTGTTCTTGTCCTACCACATAGATGATGCATGATAGAATGATGAGTATATATTTTATATTAAAGAAATAATGATATTTTTTACAGATTTTCTGGGATTTGGAGATTAGGCTTGTGACACAAGACACCTTAAAATGAGCAACTGGATGCACTTAAATATTATTGTATATGGCATGCCCAGATAGAGTAAAATGGAGATTCACTTGCTAAAGGATTCCCATTTTACCTCCCTTTTGGTGGCAATTCTGAGAGCCTCTGTGACCATATGCCTTGTTGCCTGGTATCACAAAGTCATGCTAAGATAGAAAACTACAGGATTTAGAAAGATTTCTCAAGCATTTCTCATTGTAACATATTACAGAAGGGTCTTGACAAGTAGCACCTTATTTTTCAAAGCATATTTTGACTGAAAAGTCCAAAACGGATTTTAATTTCTAGGCAGTGATCCAGTTTTAAAAAACACTTTAGATATGTCTCCAGTGCTGGCCACCCTGACATTCTGATAGTTCAACATAATCCTAGAATTTATAGATTTTACAATAGCTAAATGTCCATTGATGAATACTGCCGGCAAATACATTAAAATATACTGTACTAACAGCTAACATATATCTTATATATAAACATATATTGTGTAAACAAATAAATCTATATATTTGTTATATAAATGCAAAAGTGAAGGAAGTCTAGTAAAAGGAAAACGCCATACAAACTCCCAAAATTGTTCATTGAAAGGCAGCGACAAACCAGAGACAAATGTGCTTGCAGAGTTAGGAAATTTTCTATAACATACTGGGTGAATGTGATAAGAAAAGTGTCTACTGCAGGCTGGGCTCTGAGAGGAGGTAGCTGGGGTCATTCCATGTATATATATCCTTACACCTGATCTTCAGCGCATTTCACAGATAAATTAAGTGATATTTCTTGCTGCTGCCGTTTAACTTCGAAACCTTCCTTTCAAGTTTCCCCTTCCCTGACTTTCTGGAACATTTTATTGATCTGCTTTAAAATTTTTTTGTTCGTTTATTTGAGTACTACTCTTGGTATCATGACATTCCGTGTTAATTTTCCAGCAGCTCTGCCCAATTGCTCCACTCCCAGACCCCGAGACTCTAATCTGTGCTCTGAGCAGGAGTCGCTAGTGGGGAAAAATACATGCCTTCTTAGTTTTCAGTCCCAGTCTATTTCCTTTGCAAATCCTACAATTTATTAACTCCAGGGCAGATTGACACAAACCGTGTTCCAAAATAAACACCCCAAAGGACATACATTACGATAATATCCAGCTTTAGAAAAACTACCCTGAAAGTAAGGAAAGTCTGATGAAAGGCTGCTGCCGGACTCCTGGGTCAGCTGGTCCGTGCTTCATCATCGTTAGGCACGTGCTCTGACAAACTGCAGAGCAGGAGGCTTCAGCATAATGAGCTAGGTGGCGATGCCATCCACCTAATGTCAAAAGGCGCTGCTGTTCAAACGAAGGCATCTTTCCCTAGCTATATGCCCTTCAATAAAAATATAGTCTAGACTTTTCTGTGTGAGGGAAAGAAAAGCCCCACACATCCATCAATATCACTTTGTTTCCATGGGATTGCTGTATAGTTCTGGTGCAAATGCTAACACTGTCACAGAATTTCCATAAGTTATTATTCAATGTCATATTAAGGGGCACTGTTAATACCAGGCAGCAGAGTTAAGAGCGGCCCACTGGAGCTTGTGAGTCCTTCTTCTCCCTCTTCCCCTCCTTTCCACATGAGTGAGGTCCACGATGCTCACAGCTAATGCTTATGAAGTCCTTCAGATCCATGCCTGTCAAGTGTTAGGTGCATGCAACCTCTTATTATCCCTATTCTACACACAAAGACACTAAGCCTAGAGAGGTGAAATAACTTGCCAAGAGCCAAACAAACACCCCAGCACATGGTGTCGATGCAGTGCCTGGAACCCAAGCCTGGGACTCATGCTTGGCCCTAAATCGAAGCCCTCAGCCTTCTCACTGGCCCGCCAGTCAGGACAAGCAGCAATGAGTGTGCCCACACCCCGTCGCCAATCTCTGCTTCTTAAAAGTGCTCTTCAATCTGGCCCAGGCAGTGGCTCTGACCGACGCTTCTAGCAGCAGAGCACTTTGGCTGAGAGTGTGGCATTACTCAGCTGCCTTGGAAATCTGACCCCAGTAACTGGCTAGCTTTGTTATCTTGGGCAGTTTACTGAACTGGGCCTTGGTCTCTTCATCTGTGAAATGAGAGGCTAATACCAGGCTCACGGGGTTACTGTAAGGATCACAGAAATAATCTACGTAACAGCTTAGCAAAGGGGAGTGCTTAAAAAATGGTGGTTATGATTAGTAAGAAGGAAAACCAGAGTGTTCCTGCTAACAAGATGGCTTGCTTGGAGACTGCAGCACTGGGGCAAAAGCTACTGAATGTCCCTGAAAGGGAGGCTGTGCTACCGTCTAGCAGTTAGAGACAGTTCCGTGATGCCTGCTCTTTCCTTTCCATTAGATCAACTGGTCACTGGGCAGGAACAACAAGCAATGTCACCCCCAAGTTTCTTTCTCTTTCTAGTCAGATACGGTGACATGGTGGCTGCCACATGCAGACAGTTTTTTTTGGTGGCAGAGACCTTCTCAGGGGTCCAGATTTCTTGGTGTTTCACTTGTTTTAAATGATTATCTCTATCCTTCAAGTCTTAGATAGGTGTAAAGACATTAACATAAAAACGTTCCTCATCTCAGCTGTGACTTACGTGACTTACGTAGGCGGAGCCAGGCCCTCCTTTACTCAACTGGGTGGACATGGCGTACATGACGCACGCTGGAAAATAATGCACAGTGGAAACTGGCTTCTACGCTGCACAAATGCACACTCCTAGTTACAAAACTGTTTGATCTACAGGCTGGCCAAGGCCCCAATTAAGACATAAGAACACCAGAAATGAAAACTAACGCAACTATATTGTAAACAGAAAATTACACTGAGATTATTTCACCTCACTAAGGGATTTCTTGCTTTTCTCTGTGGACATTCATAGATTTTAAAATGGAAATTGATTTAAAATTGAAAATGCTTTTCACAGAGTCCAGGGCATTTTGATGTAAAGTGTTAGCAATACTCAATAATAAAATATAGCTGATTTTAATACTTGGTTATTACTATCTTGATAAAAAAATAAGAATTAAAATTTTTTACTTTTAGATCTATGTTTTGTTTCCATTTTACCTTAATGGTTTGGAACCAGAATTTTAAACTACAAAAAAAAAAAAAAAAAAAGAAAGAGGAAGACATTGACAAAATTTTATTTGGGGGGAGACTATTTAATTGAAAGTGACAGACCACTTTTTGAATGAATTTACCTAATGGTAATTTCTAGCACTCTAGCCATTCTCTTTTAAATGAGGTTTAATAACCTCAAATGCAGTCATTTGATAGGCCAAAAAGTTCCTGACTTCTTCCAACCTAACGCACACTGTGAAGCAGAGTCCTACCATGTTCTGGAGGAAGCATTTGATACATGGTTCTATCATCGCCATATGCATATGTGAGTGTACTATGCTTTTGATACTAATTTTGAAAAGTAAACTGGTTCTAGCTTATGCTCTGATTCACTTTGCTTTAACAAAAACACACCAACATCTCATGGGCTGTCATAAGATCACAAGTTAAAGACAGGAACATGTGAAAGGTCAGGTCTCCGACAAACTTCAGCAAAGCAAGACATCAACCCCAATGAGTTGATGAGCCTTTGGATTTCATGAAACTTTCAATGCTCATAATTATGCGTGTGATTTACAAGCATTGTGAAATCAGAGGCCGCCTGGTCGGTCGGGGCTTGCCTGGGCACACCCTGCATCCTCCCCGCATGGCCCTGCAGCTCCCGGGCGCCCGGGTTGCTGCCCCTAAACAGCCTCACCTCAATGGGCTCAGTCACCCGGACAATCAGCAGCTTTCAGTTGTACATCCTCTCTCACCCCTCCACCCTCCACCCCCAGTTAAAGGACCGCTTCAAAAAGCATCTTTTGAAATGAGGATCCAAGTAGATAGAGAGGGACAGGAGTCCAGTCACACTTGTTCCAGTGACAGACAAGTCTCTCCGCCTTGTCTGCTGCACGTTGCAAGCAGTGGCTGTGAGCCTCACAGTCCCCTCACTGTGGTCTGACTGCCCGGAGGGCTTGGTGCCAGAGATCAGGGCTTGCTGGTTTTCTTAAGGGGCCGCCCTGTAGGTGACAGGTGCAGGCTTGTCTTTACTGCCGCACACACACAGAGCTAAGGCTAACTTTCAGATCTTTGGAGGTCAGGAGAAGTTGGGTAAAATGACACTAGAAAACTTTGGGTGTCCTTGCCATGTTTTACCAGGCATTTTCAGGTCATTTTAGCCAACTATGTATTTAAGGAACAGAAATGATAACAGTTTTGCCAATGAGATGAATACCAGATTCCAAAAAAAGGAACAAAAACAGGAAAAAATTTAATGGGTAAAGCAATAGTCCAATAAGATTAACTTTTGAGATTTTTAAATACCATTTTTCAAAACTTTATTAAAGATCCTCACATGCTGCCAGAGTTTAACTTATCTCCTCAATCAAGGTGGTCAAGCGACATGTGGAGGCCAAGTTAATGACAAAAGGCACAGGACAAATGACAAGTGGTGTCTAACGATTTGATCCCAGTAATCATTTCACTATTAGGATGTGGGCATAGACTGGGCAGAGAAAATGTGTCTCATTCAATGGGTCCCTGAGCCAGGAGTTTGGCTCCATCTTGAGACCCACAGTTTTCAAATTGGCTACATATTGAAATCACCTGGAAAATCACCCCCCCCCCCCAATGCTTAGTATGTTTAACCCCAGATAGTCAAATTTAATTTGGGCAGTAGTATTTTTTAAAGCTCCCAGGCAGTTTAACTGGGTAGGCATTCTTGAGAACCACTGGTCTAGCATTCCCAAGGACTTCAGATCGATAAAGCTGGTTCTAGAACTTGCCAGAAGTTTTGATCCAGAATTCAGACCTAAGCTAAAAGTGAAGATTTCAAATCACCAGCATCTTGGAACTTCCCCTTTGGGGGTCAAACAGTAACAATAACAAACAACACATAGCCATCTCTCCACCTACACACACTGAAAAATTCAAATTTTCTCACCAGTTGGACACTTGAGCCATTCTTCTCAGTATCCGTATTAGTGGTTAGTTCAGACGATGCACTATCACCAAAGACCTATCAAATCACTACCTATTTTAAAAACACATTTCGAACCAATTCTTTAGCTGGCAATGTCGTAAAGCTCAAGAGTTCTGTGATTTGAGCTATTATGAATGGAATCATCTCTTCCTAAATGACACAGCAGTTTAAATTCATACAGCACAGAATTTATTCCACTCATACAACTCCACAATTTTTTTCTATAGCAGAAAGAAGTCAATTCTTTAGCTTCTGCTCAGTGAAACCAGACAGTTCCACTCACAAGGTGCTGGAACCTCCCACAGTCTGGGTGTTTGAAACCAGGCATCATTTTAGCTTCAGTCGGGACCCAAATGGGGGGAGCTGTCCGAGTTCCCTGGAGGACAGGCTGGCCCTTGGCTGGCTTTAAAAATCAGGCTGGTACAGGTTTAAGGAGACCAACCAGGTCCAGCTCCTTGCCACAAAAAGGTTAGTCCTTTCTTCATGTGACAGAAATTACTGTCGATTCTTAATTGACAATTAGCAAAAAAGGAATTCCAGATTCCCTGACAGCCAGCATGAGCTTTAGACACTCTTATAATCAGCAATTCTGCTTTATGTCTGACTGAATACACTCATGCTGGTCATTAATTAATACCATGGGGACCCCACTGTGGTTTGTCTTGTTTTCATTTCAAACATATAAAGGTTGGGTTTAGTATACATTATTAATTCTGTGATCTGGATATTGCCATCAATATTATGCTCTGTTAAAACAGCTTTATTCCCTCTCTTGGGATTTTAAAATGGAAAGAATAGTAAAGAAAGGAGAGAGAGATATATATATATACACACACACACACATATATATACACATACACACACACACACATATATATATATAATTTATGAAAATTCCTACTTGCAATACTTATGCAAAATGATTGTTCACATAGAATACTGCCACGAACACATTAACTATTCATGTTATCAAGAAGCCTGAAAAATTACTGTGAAATAGCTGTAAAAATGTTTTACTTCGGAAGTCTCTGAAGGGTACACCATGAAAGTCTGCTCCATCATACCTAGAGTTGCCTCTTCTAATGCTTCCAGCTGTGACTTATGACAGGAGTCCACGGAGACCAAGATAAAAGCCAGTTGTAGTATAACTGCCTTGAGGTGGTCAGGATGTGGTCCCATCACTCCCTATCCAGTGTACCCTCAAATGTCCGTGTGCTAGATTGGTATCTTATTGACAACACAAGTGTCAAATACTAAGAGAATTCAACGCATTGCACTTTAAAATATGTCATATTCTGTAACTCATTCTACGTGGGTAGGATAATGGATTTTGATGTTTACTTTAAGCCCTGGAGCACTCCTAGGAGAAGAGGGCCTAAGGGGGTTCTACAGAATTCCTGGAGGTCTGAAAACGTGCACTGTGGTAGCCTGGCTGTGCTATTCTATCGCACGATGCGATGTTTCAGTAACAGAGCAGATCAACGTTCACTCAATATCCTGAGGAATGGGCATCAATTAAAGAAGAAGGACTCTGAAGTAACTCTAATAATTAAAAGGATGACATTCTTTAGGCAGTTAAAGTAGAAACAAGAACATCAAGGGTTTTTTGTTGTTGTTTCTTATGGCAAAATTTTCAAGTATTCTTAATCTTTCACCTATACTTTATCATATATATCTTTTCAATACCAACATTTTATTAAAATAATATTTAAAACTATATATTATTCTTTCAAATACTTGAAAACATTTTAGAGCAAACTAACAATGTGTATGTATATGGTGCATCCCTTCAACTCAGCAATGCTCTTCTTATGAATTTTAAGAAAGTCATCCATAATTAGGTTAAAATATATATATGGAGGACAAGTAACATTATTCACAATGATAAACAGAAAAGACTGGAGTTATCCTAAATGTCTCATAAAAGGTAGATGGAGTTTTTGAGAAAAATTTCCAAATCTGATAACATACTCATAACATATAGTTAGGTGAAAAAAGAAGGCTAAAAAGATGTTTATAAGGTTTGATTTCAATTTTATTTTAAAGCTTTTTTAGGATAAAACTACAATAAAGCGTGTTCTTTTCTGTGTTTCTACATTTCTGTATTACCTTTATACTCAGGGAAAAATTCCTTTAATTTTAATATAGAAATTGGAAGAAAGTATATCAAGTTGTTAGCAGTGATATTCTTTAATTGATGGGATTACAGGTGATAATATTTAAATACTTTCCCCAATGTTTTCTTTCATAGAGAGCCTGTTTAGCTTTCATAGTAAAAAAAATACACTGCTAGTGAGTGATGCACTTGTTGCTGCATTTTATTCTTTGCTCACTAGGTATACTGGCAGTAAGTTATCAGAACATACTTTACAAAGGATCTATTGAACTCTCACATGCCAAACACTAAAGCTTCATTTTAAGAGACTTGATAATTTGCAGCGAATTCTAAAGAAAATTTTTATTGGGAGAACGTTGAAATGATTGAGTTAAACAGATTTCCCAAATGATCTGTGTCTTGGTGCGAAAGTCCTTTTCCTTAAAGGACCACAAATATCTCTCAGGTAGTCTGTCTTGGTGATGCTATCACAACATGAGCTTGAAGTTGGGTGGTCCCAACAATATGACATTCCCTATATTCTAATTGAATCTTTCTAATTATTTTAGATGGTAGGTACCAAACACATAGATATCAGGAATATATTTATATTTTTTCCAGCTTGTTTTTTTCTGGTTTTGATGTTCTTACCTTTGAGTAGAGCTCAACAAAGCAGAGGAGTTTATTTCTCTATGAGTAGAAGAGTATAAATCCTCCTTTAATGTTATTTTCCAGTTAAGACATGAAAAAAGATAACCAATTTTTCCCAAATCATATACAGTTATTTTTTAAAATAGTCATGAGTTGTTCTATGTGTCTTAATTTTAGAATGCCTCAATTTGCTTTACAGCTTAGTGCTGCTAATATTATACTGTGTTAACTCTTGTGAAAAAAATTAATAATTTTTTTACATACCTATTAGATTACATAACAGGAGCACTCAGACTGCAGAAGGAAAAGAAGGCAAAAGATGTGCTAATATATTACAATAATGGCTTATTATAGATAAAAATATTTGACTTACCTGTAAAAACATTGTACAAGGAAGTCACAGTATAAATAGCATCTTTATGACACAGACTCAAAAACAGATGTGATAAAGAATGATTTGCAATTGCCAAGATAACCAAAAGACCTCTTTGTTTCTACTAGGAAATACGGATATACAACTCTACAATTGCAGTAGTATGTCTATTAAACAACATTTCAACAAATACTTTATAAAACCAAGAATTATTTTAAACGTGTAAATTACATAAGGAAAGCATGTCAAAATACCAATCTGGCTGCACTGCTTAATAGTCACCAAGTAACATTAAAAATTTAATGTCATTGTCCCAATTCAGTTGCCAGCATTATTGTTCCCTTATGTGTTTCCTTATTTTCTCCTTAAACATTCTTTTATTATAAAGTAATACCTTCAGTGAGGATAACTTTAAAATAAAATTAACATAGCCAGAGCAAAGATAAATAAAATTTAAAAAGCCAACCTTTATTCCACTCTGAACAAGTTTGTGAATGTCCAAATAAGGCTCCTTGAAAATTTCTCCTTCCGGGATGAGGATCTTCACATAACCTTCTTTTTCCAGAATGAAGAGCCGGTGTGAGCCGTCCCCACTATGGAGGGCGCTGACGGGCTGGTGCAGCCCACTCACAACCTCCTGAAGGCAGAAGCAGTTGTGCTTGTGTTTTCTAGATAAATGAAAGAAAATCAGTCAGCTTTCCTTAAGGTGAGGGTGGTAAGGGATGCACTTAGCATCCTTTTCAGAATACGTTTCCTCTAGGAACCAGTGGTTTTGACAGTACTGAAGGGCGCTGTGCTAACAACCCAAGGGCATAGTTTGATTCTTTGAAATTGTTTTTAATTGGAAAGAAAAAGAAAACAGCCTCCTATTAGAAATTAAAAGAGAGAATCAAGATGTACTGGAAATATCAAGGAGACCACTTTGTCAAGTACGTAATTGTCTAACTACTATGTATAAACCTGAAACCAATATAAAATAACACTGAGTGAAAAGTGTAATTGAAAATAAAAATTAAATGAAAAAAAGAACTGCCATTTACTTATCACCCATTTTCAAAAATTACCAAAAAATTATGTATTTTAAAACTACATAAGCTCATTATCTCATCTTTCAGTGACTATAATTAAAATTAACTTTGCTCACAATAATTAAACCTCACAGAAAGGTGCTCAAAGAGAAAGTCCTAAGATCTATTTATAAAACTGATTGCTAATAATAATTGTCCTGAGTATTTCCATAGTGCCATAACATAACAACAACCATAAATCTCAAGTTAAAACTATCCTCATAAAATGCACATGAGTCATAGAGAAGCCAAGCTCATAACAGAAAATGAGTAGTCTAAGCATTAAGAGCAATTAAACTATATGATTTGACAGAAACAAACTACTAAAGAGAAAAGAAAAAGCATCTGGAGGATATAAGTGGATATAAGTGCTGGACACAAGCAAAGGCAGGTGATTCACTTTCCAAACACAAGATTTGTCAGGGTTTTTTTTCAAATAAAAAAGGTTAAAGAGCATTATCTTTATGAACCTGCTGATCTCCTCCACTTTGTCATAGTCTTCCATCTGGTCCAAATAGTTAGATGCTGGTCCTCTAATTTGTTTCCTTGGAAAATCAGGGAAGCACAAGCCACCATCTTTTCTCGCATAGTAAAAGCAAAACTCCTCCGCAGTAGTTTGAAGGAAACCTTTTAAAAATGTAAAAAAACTCATTAGAAATATTCAGTGTCATGTAGAAACATCCTATGTAAAAGGTGAAATACAGGAAAAGAATTTTAGAAACTAAATATTCTAGGAAAGTATATAGACAGAAAAAGGAAAGAAAAAAGATTTATTTATGTTTTGCTTGGGATTTCCATTTTTTTTTAACCAAAACTAAAGACGTTCAGTAAAAGTGAAATATTTTAAAAGGCTCATATGAAATACCAACCCAGCATTAATCTTGTTATTGCACTGACTTATTTTCAAGCTTCCCTGGTTACCACGTGTTGCGCTTGTAAACTTATCTGATCGCTACTTAGCATTTTCTGTGCTACAGTACTAATAACTTCCTAAGAAGAACAAATTAGAATCAAGAAAGAGATAGACTATCATGTGCCAGTTTGGGCCATTTTACAATTCTCACTGTATTGTCACTCACATGTGATTAAATAAGAAATCTATTGACTAGCACAAGGTCATTATATGCTATAAGTGACTATTCACTGTGCGATGATGAAGCAGTGAGTTGATGCTAACAACAGAGCCACCATTTTAAATATGTAGGTACCTCTTTCCCACATCTCACTTCTAGGAGATAATGATTATATTGTAAGAAAAAACATTATATTTAAAATATCCTTTTGATCTTTTAAAGCAGAATAGCTGACATAACACCTTTCACTGAAAAAAAAAAAATTTTAATGAGCCAAAACAAAAATGCAAAAGAGGAATCTAAAAGATAGATAACATTTTTTACATATTAACAATTTTTATGAAATAAAACAGCTATACTTGAATAAGAAAATCACTTTATTTATTTATTTTATTTTACTTGTTTATTTTTTTAATTTTAATGGGGTGACATTAATTAATCAGGGTACATAGGTTCAGAGAAAACATCTCCAGGTTATTTTGACATTTGATTATGTTGCATACCCCTCACCCAAAGTCATATAGTTTTCCATCATCTTCGATCTGGTTTTCTTTGTGCCCCTCCTCTCCCCCCAGGGGAAAGGAGGGGGTGGGGGGTAGAAGAGCACTTTATAATAAAACAGAATTTTAACATTACTTTTTACTTTTTCAATTAGAATTAATCAAGTGTTGGTTTTTTGGGGGAGAGGTCATATTAATTAATGATTCACTTCCATATTTTGATGATTTTTGCTATCAAAATAGTTGTTGCTAATAGAGTTAACTTTATATGAAGTCCTAAATTCCTGCTTTTGGTCTCATAACTTTAATTATGTTTAACACCTTGATTTTTACCTAACAAATTAGATTATCGTACTCCCCATCAATATTGCCATAAAGGCAACTCGGTACCTTAATGGAAGTTCAGAAGTTGTGTAACTCATTCTAGTTTGCATGGATTTCTAAGAACAAGAATTTGGGGAAAATCAAATGAAGCTTATCAGTGGAATATGTGAGACACTAAATGTTTATTTTCTGTGAGCTTGACCTAGGTCCCCCAATCCTAAAGCCAATCTTGGCAAGTGAGGGTCCCAAATGGTTAAAACTAGATGTAAATTTTTGTCCTAACTTTTCGGTAAAATGTATCACCCCTAAATATCTGAGACAGACTCTTCAAGGCCAGATCTGATTAGGCTATCGAGAAACATCTTAGCCTTGGGAACCAGGCAAGGAAGAGCAGATGTCCTTGGGAGTGTGTGTGGGTGTGTGTGGGGGGGGTGGCTGGGGGCAGGGTGGGAGGTGTGGACAGGAAAAGAGGGCAAGACAGCTGGGAAGGGTGCTCCATGGGACGGTGCTCCATGGGAGGGTGAAGGCGGCTGGAAGGAGCTTATCTTTCTTTGAAAAAAAATCCAGATTAGAAATTGAGAGGATGAAGGCTGCAGCAACATTACTCATCTGCAGCAATTCACTGTTTGCAAAGAGAACTTTCACCCTCCAACCTTCGATAGCTAAGCACACAGAGGAAGGCTGCCTAGCAGTGTTCCACAAGTCTGTTTGCGTAAAAAGAAAACAAGAAAAACTGAGCTGCTAAGTCAAACTTTTTGAACAGTTTTGGGCTAGACCAACTGGCAAAATGAGAATGGGACATCAGAAAATTAATGGTGCCAATCCATAAACTCTGTAGCTCCAGAGGTACCACAATTTTTTCAGCAAATTAAAAACAAAACAGGTAGAAGAGCGTATAGGGGAAAAATGGTGATGGAAGGAGACTTCTCTTGGGGTGGTGAACACACAATGCAATATACAGATGATGTATTCTAGAATCGTCAGCCCAATAAATTCAATAAAAAAGAAAAAAAAAAAGGAAAAAAGCCCCAGAAGGTTAACAATGAATGACTCCAAGCTTTTTACAGAATGTGGACACACAGAATCATCTAAGTGTGAAGGAGAGAGCAAAGTCAGAGGACTTTTACATAAAAATATGGGCATTGTTTTCTTACAGTCATGATGGTTGAATTGAAACATGTAACACTCTAATTAATACTTTACCTAAATGATCCAATTTTGTGGACAACAATGACTAAGATATATTTTGCTGGGAAGAGCTGAAGGGACCTTGTTCAGAACACAGAGCTACCACTGATTGCCAGCGAAGATGTACTTGACCAAGTGGCACCCTTCTGTTGGAAGATGAGACCGAACAGCGTGTTATCATAGTGAGTGTTTCGCTCACCTCGGATCATGATGGGAGTTCACTGGTTCTTCCAGCAGCTGTATTTTTTGTTTAAACTCCCAATAACTTATCAACTATCTTGGAGTTGAAACAATTCTCCCGATCCTGAACCCAGCCCTACTATACCACGAGGCACCCTATAAAACACTGACACGTAAATAAATATTCTCGGTGGAGAATTCTAAGCTCTAGCTTTTCTCTCAGCATGTATGCGAGAGGAGAGTTATTTTTCCACATTACATGTGGTGTTCATCATGATAAGGACAAAACGGGAAATAAAACACCACAGGCAGTAAGGTCTGCACGCCAGTATTTTTCTAGTAGATCTGATGTATCCGCCCCTTCCCTCTGGTTTGCTGTGTGAGATAATCAGACTAATAAAACACATATGTAAAGTATCTGACTGGGGGGTCAAAAGTGGCCGTGGACCAGAGAAACTCAGTGGAATCAAATCCTTGACCTTGGTCTCATTAACAACGGGATTAAACCAATTGAACTAATTGTGCACAGACATTTCACGCTGCAGTAACCTACCGATGATGCTCGAAGAGTGATAAAAATCATTTTGATAACGAGTATAATGGAAGAAGCAAGGCTTTCAGAGTGCGGAAATGACCACCTTCCAAGAGTGTGCTCACTTAGCAGCAAAGCACCCATGGCGGGCACCATCATCCTGGCAGGAGACCTGTGGTGTTCAGAAAGGAGCTTCTGCTGGTTTTTTGTTTGTTTATTTTAATGTGATTTTGGTATGTTTAGAAGTTTTAAGAATTCACCTCCCAAAGTAAATTCACAACTGGAGAAGATTCTAATTAAAAAAACACGGGTGTATCCTCACTATAGTGATTTTTACCTTACCTTCTTTTCTCATGCTTGGGATAGTCAGCAGACCATTAATATTTCTGAATTGAAGTTTCTAGAAAGTAACTATCTTTCAGGGGCACGTGTATTCCTGCCTGAGTGACCAGTGTGTTCTTAAAGCCGTGAGGGTGAAGCGAAGGGGTAGATCATGTATGTATTTATTTCTTTACACACTGGGCAAAGGAAGAAGACATGAAGATGTCTCTGGCATTACTTTCAACCCCTTTCAGCACTTGCCTTAACAAAACACCTTCCTTCAGGTACCTTCTTCTTACCACTTTTGATTTGCAGAAAGATGAAGGTATTAATGAAGACCATCAAAATAGATTGATTAGTTTCTTATATATATAAAAAAAAGAATCACAAAGTAACTGTTGTTTGTTTTTACCATTTTGAACTTCAGAGAAAAGTAAACCATGTCATTAAATAGACTTAAGAAGGTAAAAATATTACAAGCTTGCTTTTCGAGCAATTTCTGAGAAATCAGTATTCTAGAATTCTAAAGAGATTTCTGGGTTGGAGCAAGGAAGGGCTGAGGACAGGAAGACCATCTTATTCGTCACACTTGAGGACACGGTAACTTACATGCCAAGGATCAATCTGGCTAACAAATTGACCCAACGTAAATAACACAGAGTGTGTTATTGCAGCTTACTTTGGGGACAGGTAATTAGAGACATTATTAGCATCTGAGGGACCCAGAGGAAGTCCCTTCTGCTAGCTGCCAAAGCCGGCTAGCCTGTCCCTGGAAAGCACCCTGGTTGCTCCATCCACCTCTGGAGGGGCGCTTTCATCTGGTTATCTTTCAAGGCAGCCTGGGTGGCCACCAAAAGCACTTGACATCTTGATGCACTTCAGCAGTTTTACATATATACAAACTTTGTAGAAAAATAAATTTGTCATTCGTCACCACATATGTTGATCTGGGGAGTGAGGTGCTTGCTGTTCTGGCTCCTGAGCTGTTTGCTGGGCTCTTTCTCACAGTGGATATCGCTTTCTGTTGTTTGTTTTGGAAGCTAAAATAACTTCAGATACAGGAAGACCCCCACAGATGAGATGCTGAACCCAGTGTGGTTGTCTTTATCTCAAGTAGATAGAGGTAGATGAAAATGCTAAGTGTTGATATCACTTTCAACTTAACGGTGGTAAAGGCCAAACTTCAAGACTTGAAATTTGCAGCAAACCTTTATGGGTCCTAATCTGTTATCACTTCTGGACAGGCCACCTAGGCAACCGTGACCTATTCTACTTTGCTTTGGGGAATGTGATAAAGAGGAAGAAACAGCTGGCTTAAGAAGAGCCCAGCAACATGGCTGTAGTTTATAAAGACAATAATAATATTTTCACATTGAATGGGTTTAGGTGCATGTTACGTACACCAAAGGAAGCAAGCAACTCTAGTCCAAATGTTTTCTTAAGTTATTAAGAGCGCTCTATGAAAAGATACAAAAAAAAAATAATCTACACTTTTCTGGGTCAGAGAAAAAATGAAATGTGCAGAGCAGTTAGAAAAGACTTCTCCAAGTGAACCCCAGAGTTCTTAAGGGTTCTCTTTTCCTTCAATGCCATTTAGTTTTATAAACTGTTAGCTTCAGTAGATTTGTTTGTGTGTGACTCTGCCTAACTAAACAAAATCTGTCTCGTTAAATTCTTTTCTACCTCTATGTTGATTCTTCCAACTAAACCAACAACCAAAATTTACAAACTTTCGATGGTAAAATTAATCAACGCCCAAGAATCTATATGTTTATTAGGGTCCAAAACATGATAGTGACCAGGTATATTTGGAGTACTGTAAGCATTAAGAACTTCCATATGTACCCTGTTACTTTCTTACTGTACAACTTTGGTTAAGGCATTTAAAGTCTCCTGAGGCTCAGTTGTCATCTGTCGACTGGAGATGACTCCACCTTTCCTCCCTACCTTTCTAGAAGAGCGAATTAGTCATTATACGTGAATGAGCTTTGTAAGGCATTGATTTATTTACTTACTTATTTATTTACTTATTTTTGAACTGTATTTTATTTAAGGATATACTTTAAAAGTCAGTAGACAGTCTGCATTTATGTGTCAGCTGTGTAGAGGAGGAGGCTGTCTTCATACCAACATGGATGGGTAAAGAAGACACCAACAAGAAATTTGCACCGATAATCCATGTGTCAAGACCACCAGCTGTATTAGTGTTTAACAGAAAAACATGGGGAACATTTCAACAAAACTAACATACTGCTGTGGACTGAAATGACAGTACTCCCTTTTAGCAGCAATATAAGATGACAAACTTGAAAAGGTTACTTCGGAGGAAAGAATCGGTATTTTGAAAGATGAGAGAAGTTTTACATGCGTGCATGTGAGCGTTTCAGAGAAGATATCTTGGAAGGCTATTCTGCAGTAGTTTAGTTAGTGTATGCATCTTTACCTGGAATGTGGCCCCGGCAAGTATAGAAGAATTCTTTGCAATAGTCTTTGCAGAGCAGAGGGAGCATTAGGTCTCTTGCCAAGGCTTCCCTCTCAGGTGAGTGGAACAGGCTCTGAGAATATGGAGAGCAAAGTGCACATTTGATTTCCTCCAGTAACTTCCCACACTCTGTGTTGTTGGTCACAGAAAATATCTGAAAGCCATAAATCAGAAATAAACATTTTAGTTACGTGACGTTAGGTTCTGTAACTCTTTTTTTTTTTTGTAATCATATAAGTAGAAAAGTATTGTTTAGCCAATGCATTTGTCAGAAAAGAATTACCATGTGACAACAGAGAATGCCTTTATAAGGATACAAGTACTCTCTTGTACAGGAGGGGAGAGCCAAGGGTAAGGATGGACAAAAGTCTTCTTACTCTCGCAAATCCAGTGGTCCATCTGTCTTTCAATTGTAAAAAATGAAATGACAATTATATTTAGACCCTTTAACCCTTCACCACTTTACACTGCTTTCAAAGTGTACACTGACTGATATTTAACTTTAAAATTCCAAATACCTTTATCCAACTGCATGTAAAGCAGAATTTTTTAAATAAAAACATGGTTTATTTGTGTCTCAAGTAAAAATCTATTTCTCCTGAAATTCTCAATATGATATTCTCAAAGATGTTAACTTGAATTACATTTTTTTATTTTTTTAATTAATTTTCATCTACAGATTGCATGAGGAACGTTTTCTAAAGGAGGAAAAAATCTCTATAAAAATAATACCTGAAGCTGAATCAAACAGGTTTAAGACTAATATTTATTATTCATTAGATCTTAGCCAGGAAAAACTTTCTAACTAGATCCTCAGGTATGTTATATGCATGGATAAACACAAGAGTCTAGTAATAGTGCTTTTGTATAGTATTTAGTAAGGTTTATTGGGAAAAGGCATACTTTTATCTTTATTTGTATAGTATTATATCTTTTATTTCAATAAGACCAATTTGGGAGTCATTAATTCATTGAGGTTAGTTAGGTCCCGGTGACTGGTACTAACTTTTAAAAACTGACTTTAGGAGTCCATCTAATAAATATAGAGGAACAATATATCAGCACAATAGCTGAGATGTGAAATGTAGTATACTGTCTAAATCAATAACTGATTTTTCATATTAAAATATACCATAATAGGATTGAATTTTGTACTTTTTCCAAATTTACATAACTATGTTTTTACTAAATCATTTCTTTAGAGCTGTGAACTTAAGTTAATATTTTAATCTCTAGATAACTGCATAAAGCAAATATTTCATTCACAAGTTGAGGTTTTAATTTGAGTACATCATATGGCTTCAGTTTTTTAGGATAAAGCTAGTCTATATAATCACAAAGTTTAGATCTGAAAGAGCAAAGCAAATACAAGAAAATAGTTGAATACAAGCATGCTGAAATTTTAGCATACAGACATTAAAAATTCTATAGAAGTTTCCCGGTTTCAGAAAATAAAATATGCAATATATTATAACTATCTACAATACTCAGAAGCCATTTTTAATCACAATTATTGTTACATTGTAATTTTTATCAATTTATTTAAATGGCAATTGCTTAAATGGTTCAAGTTTTCTAAACATACCAGACACTTAGAATTTGCATTCCAAGAATGTTTTAAATGTCTCTTATTGTCTATACTCTGGCGGACATCACCAGATCTATTCAATATTAATGCTGTTCTACTTTGTTCTGTTTGTTTATCAGATGGCAGTCCTCTAACAACAAAACAACTGCAGGATGCTAAAACCACCTCTTTGGCTGGCTAAAAACTGCCTTGGAATTACCTTTGGTTTTATGGAGACTATGCATGCTTCCATTTTTTTTATAGTTGAAACAAAATGATCCCCATGTACTCTCCCAGCTGCTATCCAGGAAGAGCTTGAGTGTAGTGCCTAAAGAATTTTGTCTTTTACAATTTTTGGAATGTGTCCTGGCCACAAGATCTCCCATCAAAAGTTTCAGAAATAGGATTCAATAAATTATCTGAAATCAAGTAGAATATTATTCTTTGTAAAGTTTCATGCTGTTCTGGCCCAGCAGGATGGTAACATTTTGCTCTGTGTGAGGTCTGCAGTGTAAATACCCATTTGAAGATAGATAGAGCCATCATTCTGGCTTTGGTTTCAATGAACCAATAGTCTTACTGAAGTCAATTAAACTGACTCAGACCGAGCTGCAACACTGTTTTACACAGCTGTATACTGCCGTGTGTGTGTGTGTGTGTGTGTGTGTGTGTGTGTGTGTGTGTGTGTAGGGTATTTTTTTTTTCTTTGTCGGCTTACGTGTCTGTCTATATAGGCCCTTAACTTTATGTCTGGCAATGTCATCAATCTTAAAAAGAAATTTAAGCTAATTTCCTGTTTCGATTTTTAAAAGTCATATACGAAACCATCAAATTATAGTGGTTTAAACTAAATATACTTTGGAAATCATGTAAAACTTCAAAACATCATTACAGCATTCCTCATAATGATTGTGGCTGTTGCTGACTAATTTATAACATCTGGCATGTCATCCTTTAATCTTTAGCCACATGAAAACATAATCCATAGAAGAAAGGAGAAAGGTAAGATAAATCCTGGAATACACAGTGAAGTGTGGCCTACAACTACAGCTTATCAACAAATAGTAAAATGGGTGACAGAGACCTTCTGTATTTCTCTTTATTTATCAAGTAACTGAACAAAGAGGATAAAAAGGCCCCCACATGGGTCTGATGAGTGGACAAAAGGGGGAAATACATGACAGTATATTAAGATGTCACCTTAACATCACTTAGTACATAAAAAGTAATTTCTAAAAATCATATGCCTACAAGGTTCTTCAGCTGTTGGGTAGAAACACATGGGTCTCTGGACTATAGAGCTGGATTATGTCATTAAAGAGTTCAGTTTCAATTTTAGGCTAATATGTAAATAGATCATTGTACTAAGGCAGCTGTTAAAGGGACCCCAGGATGAGTTATTTGTTTAGTTGGATGTGTTCAACAATAGCCTTTGTCCCTGAAAGAGCCAGAGCAAACAAATGATTGTAAAAGGGCACACTTGAAAACAATTACTTTTCACCCATTCCTTGACAGCTTTGGCTGTGAAACCACCCAAGGTAGAGAGATCTTCTATGCTTCTGTGGCTACAAGTTAAGTTTTAGAAACGGGGGTATTTCAGTTGGTTGCCAATTCAATTTGGCTAATAGGAATTAGATCTTTTTAGCATGTTGTATTTAGGCGCTGCAAAAATATTGTTAAGACTGTATAACTTTCTAAATTTTGGCAAGAATTATTTATAACTGTAGTTAGCCATCTTGTTATAATAGACAAAACTATTAAAATGTACAGAAACTTAAAAGCATAATACCATGGGTAAAGAACTGAACTCAATGCTAGTACATTACATGAAAGAAAATATGTTAGTCTGGAAACTGATAATCCACGTCGTGTAAAGATCACCAATTGTATTAGTGTTTAACAGCTGAGCATGCTCAATACTCCTACCTAGTTTTCCACTATGCATTTGCCTATGAAGTTTCTTCCCAGAGGAAAAGGCTACTCCTGTAGTTTCTTGAAAAGTTGCAGAACTCTCTTGGGGGGGGGGGGGGATTTTTTTTTTCATAAACAAAAAAGGGTTTTTTTTAAATAATCGTCATCTGTCCTGTACATGCATTATGAAATAAGACTGTGATATATATTATAAATCAGAAAAGCTTAGGAATAGGAGAAACAGTGAATTTTATTATAAAATAACATGTTTTAAAAACTATTAAAACTTAAGAGCTAAAATAGGTCAAGAATTCATAGGCATAGCTGTATCAAATCTCTAATTTAAACAATTTGAGTACTGTTGGTTTATAAACCATTTGTAATGAAACCAGCAAAGTCTAGTGTACCGAATTTAATTCAGACACATTTCTCAAACGAGTAGGGTTTTGTTGGAGATTGGAAGCATGTAACACAGAAAGTAATGTGGATAGTTAATGTGGTAGATTGCTTCCTAAAGAATGATTTAAAAAAAATAACAATATAACTTCACTTAAGGATTTTAACTCCCATCAGTACCCCCCCCCCCCACGCACACACCCTAATCTCCACTACATTTGGTGAAGAACAGTTTTCATTCCTCATGTTCCTGTTCAGTATGGAAGGGTTCTGCAGATCATGGGTGTACTCACAGTATACATTGCACACAGGGAGACTTAATAGAAGATATTTCTAAACCTTACTCTTCATGTCCTGGCTCTTTTGGGATCCTGGTAAAACCCTGCAGATGATGTGAATGTAGCTACTCTGTAATTTAATTCAATTACAGCACAGAAGCTTAATGACATTGTTTTGAACAAAATGCTGGAATATCTGTTCCCTGCCTCTCAAACTCCTGCTGCATATGGTAAGAATAAAGAGCGAGCTGCAGCTGAAAACCGGCAGCAAGGCAGTTCTCACTCATCTGGGAACAGAGGGAGTTGGACAAATGCTCCCTCAAAAGGCATGAACATTTGGACAGAGCTTGGGACTGAAAGAGAATGATGTTCTCTAGTTTCACCCATTAGTGAACCAACTAACAAACACAATGGTGTTGTTGTTATTCTTTTGCCATAAGCAACAGGACTCTGTGTGTGGGCAGCAGTTTAGTGGGGAGGAGGATAAGTCGACCCCTTTTTGTCCTATTGATTTTTTCCTATTTGCATGACTTGAGCAAATTAAATGATGCAATATGGCTTTTTGTTACAAAACAAAGTGAGAGATACCACCCAGACACATATGTTGATTCGTAGGAGCTGTTTACATGAGAATAGAGTGAAATCTACCGTGAACTGAGCATAAAAATTAGATTCAGCCAGGGTGTTTTTTTTTTAATTTTTTTATTCTTGGGCCAGCAAGACTGAAGCACAAGTTTTCCAAGAGTCTCTCAGACCTTGACAACTGCAGTGTTGTAACAGAGGAATTCTTAATTAAACCTAAAATGAGGAAAAGGAGAGGGAGCAAAGACACCTGATTGTTTATTTCACGTGCAGCGATTGTTAATGACGCGACCCCCCCCAGTCTGTCTTTGGGGTACAGTAGACACATTACTACATTACTGCATCCCATGGCACGAAAAATGTAGCAAGCTCAAAAATAAGCTTGTCTTTTTACTCAACCAATACTTTTTACTCAATTTCATATCTGTTTAAACTTACTAACACGAGGAAAATGTAAATGCCCTGAACTCCTGGAACAAGTCTCTAGAGGTCTTCCTAGACAACGATACATACCCCTGGAAAGCCTGAATTGATAACATTACAAAACATTACAAACAGAGACGGAGAATTGGCTCCGTTTTCTGTGGCAAATAAAAATGCCCCAGCAGAATCTTTCGCCAGTTTTTTGGGTTCTCAACTGCAGTACCAGGAATTCCCTTTTCGCTGTTTTAACGATTGTAACGTTAGACAACCCCCTTCTGACGGGGCTGAGGCTCATAAACCAACCATGCTTCAACATCCTTTACGATTCAACCCTCTCCCTAACCGAGCACGTGGAGAAAGCTGCACAAATCTTTTTACTCTAGAAAAATAAACCGGAAACCACAGCCACCTTAATTTACAGTTTCACCGCAGCCAATGCCGATTCGATCCAAAACACACTGTTAATCGCGATTCTTTTAAAATATTTACGCAGCCCCGAATGCAGGTACCACAGAAACTGTTCTGAGACAGACAAGTGTTGCACAGCAAGCATCCCAACCGCGGACTCTTGAGGGCGGGCGAGGTCTCCGCGCACCCCGGAGGAACACAAAACGGAATCACGCTAGCACTTTAGAAAAGTTAGCAAGAAAGAACTCCTCAAACAAGGGTTGCCCTTCTTACGGCCACCAGCATTGCCGGAGCCGCAGGGAACCCCACCCAGCCGGTACGCCGACCTCGCAGTGCAGAGGCGGATGCGTGCCTACCTTGTGATCCAGGCGCCCCAGCCCTGGGCTGTCACTCCGCAGGCAGCAGGACAGCCGAGGATAGAAGCCACCGCACGGCATCTCTCCCCCAGACAGCAGCTCCAGCTGGGACATCATACGCCTATCTCTCCTTTTCAGGCGCTTCGGGGGGTTCCCATTCAGACACCTTCTCCTCCTCGCTCCGCTCCCCTCGCTTCTTTCCCCAAACTTAGCATCTCCTTCGAAGAAGCCCAGAGCCACGGCCAGCAGCAGGAGCTTAAATGAGAGCATCTTCAGCATCGCCTGCCCGGAGCGGCCGGGGTTGGGCGCGGGCGGATTGGGGGGGAATGCCACTGCCCAGCAGGGGCACTAGGGCGCAGCTCCAGGAGGAGGCTGCGGGGCGGCGGGACACTCGCGAGGCAGAGGGAGGTGGTGGGGGCGACGCAATTTTGCAAAAAATAAAAGCCGAAGCGACGGGTCCAATGGCTTGGGGGAGCCCGAGGAGCGAGAGAAAGTTGTGCGGATGACACCCTGTACAGCTGTGCCAGTGTCAGTAGGGCTAGGGGCTTTCTGCTGCAGCTGGGCAGTGGGAGGAGAAGAACTTGGAAGAGGAGGAGGAAGAAGAGGAGGAGAAGCCGGCCACAGAGGTTCACTTGTCCGTATAACGGGAGTTGTTTAGGGGAGACAGTAGCAGGAACAGAAGCGGCGGCGGCGGCGGCGGGGCGGGCGAACGCAGGGCCAGCGCTGGGCTCTAGATGATGCTGAGGTCTCCTCTGCCGGCGGCTGCAGCTTCTCACACAACCTCTCATGTTTCGTTCCCTCTTTTCTTCTTCTTTTTAACTAGCGCGCGGGGAGGTGCTGCCACCGCGCGCCCCTTGACGTCACCGCTTCTCGCGCGCCCCCGCCCGGGCTGGGGGAGGGGAGGGGGCGGCCCCGCCGCGAGCGCGTCCCCCGGGCCCCGCGGCCTCCGGGATGCGCAGGGAGGGGTCGCGGGCCGCCGCAGCGGCGGCGGCGAGGTGGGAGGCCCCGCCGAGCTCTTGGAGCCAGCCTTCGGGCGCCAAGCACAGCGCGCCCGCCGGACCGGGGCGCCCGAGGGGGGCGTCCACGGCCCCGCTCCTCCGGTCGGGCGCGCTGGGGCTACGGCGCGGCCCCGAGAGTCTCTGCCGGCTCTTGCTCCTGCCCGCGGCCCCTCCGCACGACCCCGGGCTAAAGGCGGCCGAGTTGCGGCTCCGAGAGAAAGTGAGTAGGAGTTGGCCACGGGAGGTGAGAAGGGAGGGGCCCCCCTTCCCGAGCCTTCCCAGCCCACCCCGGCCCGGGCCCCGGCCCGGGCCCCGGCTCCGGCCCCGGCCCGCCCCTCGCTCCGGGGGAGGGTGAGCCGAGTGGGCTGGAGGCGCGGGAAGGAGCTCTGCGGCCCCTCTCTTGCTCCTGGCCTGCAAGGACTCCCCCTGTTCCCCCGTGATTTTCAGTGTGAAGCTCGAGTCTGTTACGATCCTCCTTGGGATCTGATTTAAGTTGCATCCCAGATGCTGCGAGCCGCTGACTAGGTAGTGATGGTTTGAAGACTGTGCGGAGAAGGGTGCCCATCCTCGCCTAAGGTCCTGCGCGCGACTGGAGCGGCACGGGCGCGCGCGCGTGGGGTGGAGTGGGGTACGCGGCAGAGTTTGCCTGCGGGAGAGCCTGGGCGGGCTGGCCCGGGACGCCCCTTGCAGGGCCCCCTCCCCCCGTGCCCTGGACCTCTGCCAGGCTCCGCTGGCGACCCCCACCCCCACCCCCACACACACAACACGGGAACACAGGTTCGAGAGGCGAAGAAGCTGGCCACGAATCAGCTTCCTTTTCAATAAAAAAGAAAAACAAATCCTGGAGTGATTTCCCTTGGGGTGTCAATACAGAGGCACTGGTTGGGGGGGGGGGGCGAATTCGTAGCAGGTTTGCTGACATCCGGAAGCGGGACGTGTACCTAAATTAATTACACTTTACCCCAGTTAGAGAGTCTTCCTAAAGAAAGTTTGTAAAAAGATTTGTATGTTATCAAGAGTGGTGACTTGACGTTTTCGGGATCCCTGCAAGTTGGCATAGGGATTGCACGCAGTGTGCTTTTTGCCCCTTTAGTATTGAATAGGGGAGATTCTGCTAGATAGATTTTGAAGAGTAGATAAGGCAGTTTTCCCGTTTTGGCTATGGAGGAAAAATGTTCTCCATATTTGGATTTGCTTCACTTCTGGGACATAGATTCCGTCAAGCTAACGTGAAAGTTGGTGATGTGGAGGTTGAAAGCCGATTGAACTAATTATGTTCAAGTGGGCACTGCAGCTAGATGAGGCTTCTGTCCCTTTCACTTGCTAGGCCCGGATATACTAGTGGAGCTAGGTTCTCCACCCCCCCCCTCCCCGCCCCCCCCCCCCCCCAAAAAGGTGACTGATTAGAGTAACTGAAAAGAACTTGCTGGAATACTTGTTTTAGTCCTGAGTTCAGTGTAGTGCCCCCTATGACAAATTTACCATTTCTACAAGGGCTGTTGTATATGCATGAACCCTGAATACATGTGATTCCAAATGAGTCTTCTGATGCACAGACGCTTTATCTGACATTTTTCCTGCTTTGAGGACTTATAAAATAAAGCACAGAGTTATAAAGACTTTAAATTCTCATTTAATAAATAGATGTAGACATGAACCCCATCAAGATTGTATCACTTACACAACCTCATCTAATTAGGTTGTTTAAAAACCAACACCCAGGGGCCCAGTCTAGATTGCATTCCATTATCCAATGCTGTATACCCAAATATCAGTTTTAGGTTCTTTTTCCAAAATAAAAATCTCTCTAAAAATTATTTCAGTAGTTTGTGCTCTTGCTCCGAGGGATGAATTCATCTTCGCAGTTTCAAAACAGGCCTTTCTTATGATTATCCTTCAAGACTAAGGACTCTTAAAGGTAAATTAATTTTGGTTTTAAAAAATTACGCAGCTGTTCTAACCTATGACCTTAAGTTTCAAGATACAGAGAGTTTATAAAGAATTGCAGAAATAGGACAGTCACGACAGACAATAAGCCGGGTTACTGACCAAATAGCTGAGCTTGTTCTGTGCACTGAGAGAATTTCCAAGTAGTCCCTAAGCAGTGTCATATACGTGAACTAATTTCTGATTTTTTTTTTTTTTTCAGAGGGAAATTGCAAAGCTCACCCACAGCCAGATTGGCAGCATAGTTTTTTAGGAATCAAGAGTCAACATTGGGTTATTTCCTAAGATTAACCTAGAAAGCCCACTTGGAGGGTGCACAGCCATCTGCACACTTGAACATGAAAGGTGGTCTTCCGCCAGGCAGACCTCCCTCTTCAGCTGAATCATCAGAAGTGGTGAGAAGAAGGGCCCCCTATTCAGCCAAACTTACCCAGTCAAATTACATTAGGTCTTTCTTTAGTCATATGGGATGGAGCTGCATTTGGGTGGCCAGATCACCATGTCCTGTTCGCACCAGCACTGAGCGGCGCCATCCGGGACTGCCACCTACATACAGGTGGTGCCCTGAACAAGGGCATCTGGCTGAGGCAGTGAATAGGAGCTGAAATCCTGCTTGGGCTCCACTCACCAGGCAGAGGTCGTATCTTCCCCAACCATGTGGCTCCTTCTGATTTGCACCAAGGCACCCTGGCTAGGAGCAACTAGGACCACCCAGCCCTCATACTGCAGGCCTATCCAGGATTATATTCCTTACCTCGGATAGATTAAAGACTCTTGGGAATGGTAGGGTTATTGTAAAAGATGAAGTATTTGAAATAATTGAAATTGAATAGGTAAAGCTCCAAATATTACCATGTATTTGAATTATGTTTGTATATATTTATATATATGTATGTTCTTGTAGTTATGTTCATACACATTTGTATGTGTCAAAGTAAGCACCACTTAAATTTGGTAAAGGTTTGAAATAAAATTATTTGAGGCATTGCAATCAGTTTTCTATTTGGATTTCTGGACTTTGTGGAACTAGGCACTACTATTTCATTGCATTTCTACAAATATAGATTAAGTGTCTAGGCACTGTGTTAAGCAATCTACTTACTGTAATGAAAAAATATAAACACCCTGCCTCTATGTAGTTAATAATCTAGTGAAAAAGACAGATGGTAAGGTCACAAATTTATGACTATTAATTGTAGTAAGAGCTATGAAAAATGCCAAGATGGAGAATAATAAGGTGCACTTATTTCAGGTTAAGTGACTGGGAAAAGCCTCTCTGTAAAAATGACATTTCGGCTGAGACCTGAGAATGAGTCGGAAGGAGTTTCTGAAATTACTCCACCCTGCTACTTAAAGTACAGAAGCATCTGAATTCAAAATAGACTGTGATACATTAAAGGGAAAGCATAATGGTTAACTAAGAAAGGAGAGATGACAGGCCGAATTTATGGTATATGTAGTTTATAGACAAGGTAACTAATGAAGTTAGACTCATGTACCTGTCATTTCCTTTTGCAAGTATCCTTTCTTCTTTCCTGCCTCCTCCATATAGATCTTTAAATCCTGGCTTTTCACTCAACTAGGAATTATTCCAGTTCAAATGGCCTTTCAGCCATTGCATCTCGTCTAACCTGCACTTAGGTACTATATTTTCATTTGTGCATTGTTGATAACTCTGAGTTTTTTTCTGACCTGAGAGTTGAATATCTAGGCTATGGTAAGCTCCACCCAGACAGGAATGACAGGTCCTTCTTTGGTGACAAGATTCTCATTCACTCTCATCATACAGTACATGCTGCTGACCGGCCATTTGTGGTTGACTTCATACTTTTTAAGGACTTAAAAATGGAATAAATAGTTGCATTATAAAATTTTAAATTGTTAAACAGAAAGGATGACACAATGGACATCACTAAGGAATTTCAGGAGACGTTGCCATCAAGTGTGATTCCACAGTGGAAGGGCAGCCAACAAAGCCAAATAATAAATACCCATCTTTTAAAAATTAGAGACTGGTTAGAATTCAAATACAGTGACACAATGGGAGGGGGTGCTTCCGGTAGGGTTTTTTCTAGTTATTCATTCAGTCTTTCTTTCAAAAGTTGGCATCTGCTGTATGCCAGACCCTGCTCTGGGCTGTGGGGGCACAGCCGTGAACAAAACCTGTTTCGTGGAGCTCATGTGCTATGGGGGGGAGAAAAGTAACAAACAGTCTGGCAGATGATGAGTGCTGTAAAGAAAAGCAGTCATGGGGACAGAGCTGCAAGGGATGAGAAAAATAATTTTATGTATAGTCATTAGAGTTATACAACAGTTAACACTAAGGATGTAAGCTGGAGCCTGCATTTCTTGTAGGCAGTGTATAGTTGGGTTTTGCTTATTTTTGTCAATGTGACAACTTAAAACTTTTAAGTGAAGTGTTTAGACCCTTTACATTTGATGTGATTTCTGATGCAGTTCAGTTAAAAACCCATCACCTTGTTTTTCATTTGTTCCATTTATTGTTTATTCCCTTTTTATTTTTTCTCTTTTGGATTATTTTGATTTATTCCATTTCTTCTCTGTTATTGGCTTATTAGCTGTAACTTTTTCCTTTTTGTGCTTGCATTTCAGTTTGGAGTATCTTTAAGTTATCAGAGTACATCTCCAGTTAATATTATGCCATGTCACCTATAATATAAAAACCTTAACAGTATACTTTTATTTCTGCCTCCCAGGCTTGTACATATGCTCCACATATGTTATAATTGTTACTGTTTTTTCTTTCGACAGATATTTATCTTTTAGAGAGATTAAAAAATAAGTCTTTTATATTTACCCACATACTTACCATTTCTGGTGCTCTGCATTTCTTAGTTTTCCTGTGAGTGTTTAATTCTGATGATTTTATTTTCAGCTTTGGCAGATCTGAAAAGTCTTTATTTTGCCATCATCATCATCATTATTATTAGATAAGTCTGTGCTTTTATTGGCCACTCCAGAGGGATGATGCAAAAGTAGAGCACAGCCCTAGTACTGGGCTGGCTGGGTTTCCCCAGCTTGTAGGTGATGGAGAACTCACCCAGGCTGCAGTCGGTCATTTCAGGCTTGATTTCCACCTGGTTGAAACCTTGGCGTTGTAGACATCCACCATGCTGCCTAACATCACCCCGCAGGATGATCATGTTACGCAGCAGGTGCAGCTTCACCACCTCGGGCTTCTCTGTGGGCGGGGTCGCTTTCGTGGCCTTGCGCAGGCGCTCAGCAGCGAGTGCGAGTGTGGTTTCTAGAGGCCTGGGTTCAGCAGCAGCGGCAGCGGTTGTTGAGTTCTGTAGCGCAGCCTCAGCTGCTCCTGCGACGTTTGCATCAGCTGCTCGTGGGACGTTTCCAGCAGCCGCTCTAGATTCAGGCTGCGTGTGGTAGGTGCACTTGGGCTCCACTTCCGCAGAGAGTTGTGGATTTTTAGGAATGGATTGCCCCCCTCCCCCGTTTTTGGAGAGACATCTTTGCTGGGTATGGAATTTAGGTTTGGAGGGATTTCCCCACCCCCATTCCCACCCTGACACCCACTCCAGTACTTTAATGATACTGCTCCACTGTCTTCTTAATTATATTATGTCTTAATTATATTTTTCCAATGACAACTTGCTCTTATTCTTATTTTGTTCTTTCGTATATAATGTGCCTTTTTTTCCCTGGTTGCTTGTCACATTTTTTTCTTTATCAGTAGGTTTAAGCCCTTTAATTCTAATATACCTCATTGCAGTTTTGTTTCTTGTGCTTGGGGTTTGTTGAGCCTCTTGAATTTGTAGCTTTATAGATTTCTTCAAATTTGGAATTTTTTTTTTTTTGTATTATGTCTTCAATATTTTCTCCTCCTTTAGGGACTCTATATGTATGTATATTATTAGGCCACTTAAAAGTGTTCCACAGCTCACTAATGAGCTCTTCATCCTTTTTTTTTTTTTTACTCTTTATTTTCTCTGTATTATATTTTAGATAGTTTCTATATCTTCAAGTTCACTGATCTTTAATTCTACAATGTCTAATCTGCGTTTAACCCATCCCAGGTATGCCTTCTTTTAATCTCAAAGAGTTAGATTTTGGTCTTTTACAAATCTTTCAAGTCTGCTCACTCTTTTTTCTACATTCTTATGCATATGGAATACAGTTAAAGTAATTGTTTTAATGTCCTTGTCTGACAATTCTGTCATCTATGCCAGTACTGGTACTGTGTTTATTCATTTATTTTTCTTCTTATTTTGGTTTATATGATCCTACTTCTTTGCATGCCTGATAATTTTTCATTAAATTCCAAACATTATGATTTTCACCATTTTAGATGCTTAATATTATATTCCTATAAATATTCTTGACTTCTTCTGTGAAGTGCAGTTAAATGACAGTTTGATCTTTATAAGTCTTATGTTAAATCTTGTTAGCTGAAACCAGAATCACCTTTAATCTAAGGCTAATTGTCTCCACTACTGAGGTGATGCCATTGTACAGATGCTGAACCCAGGTTTCCTTGAATTATTTGTTTTTTCCTTCTGGCTGTTTAGAACATGAAATATCCCTGCACCTGTCCGAGCTCTGACTGTCTGCTCCTTTCAAGTGGTTCTTTTCCTTTCCTCAGGTAATTTCTTTACAGTCATGTATGCTCCTAAATACTCAGCTGAAAACACGAAGGGTATTCTCTGTGCAGCTGTCTTCTCTCAGGACTCTGTTTTTGAATGCCGCTTCTTGGCCTTGCTAGATTCCATGTATCTCTCCCCAACTCAGGGTTTCCACCTCATTCTGTTTGGGTTTCCTCTCCCCTGTAACACAGCCTGGAAAATCTGCCTGGGCTGTAAACTGGGACAGTTATGGGGCTTACCTTGTTTGTTTTCCCTCTCTCAGGAATCAATGTCCTCTGCTTACTTAGTTGATGGGAAGTGTCTGAAAAACTTGTCCAGCTTTTTAGTTCTTATTGTAAATAGGTAATTACTTGTTTCAAGTGATGTTAAAGCTAGTCCATGTTACTCTGTCATGACTAGAAGCAGAAGTCTATCAGTATCTTTTGTGTGTGTGAGAAGGTTTTTGATAACTCACTCAGTTTCCTTAACATTTAGGTAATAGCCTGTCACCAAATCATGGGAGGATTCATAGCTACATATAATCTGAACCCTCACAAAGTAGTTTGTAGGAGTTTATTTCAATCATTTTTCATGTTTGCCCTTCATTATGAGTAGTGATACTAATTACATTTCCCTTCTTATATCAAGCCCAGTGAGCCATGCCCAGGTCTTCTTCCCAGCCCTGCCGTTACCCTGGGGAACTCTGATGCTCAGAATGTTTTCTTCCTTGTGCTCCAACAGCAACACTTACTTCTTTTGTTGATGCTAGACAGTGTATTAAATTTATTTAGAAAATACACACAAAAAAACTTCTACTTTTTTTTTTTTTTTTGCCTAGAGGGGTAACACCTGGCTGCTGTGTATTCGAATGTAAGGAGGGGGAAATCAGCACCAGACTTTTCAGTAAACGCTTCTGTTTTCGGCCCTTTGCTGTACTCCGCTGCCCATCATACCTGGAGTCCTGGAGTCCATAACCCCGCCCAAGCTCTCAAAGGCAGAAAGACTCCCTCCTGAGCCTCTTCATAGTTATTCTGGGTTTTGTCTTTTCCCTGTCTGCGTCACTCCTCCACTGACCTTCCACCACCTAGAACTGTGTTGGAACAGTCTGCCCATCGATAAACTGCCTCATGCTCTTCCCACTGCTCTACATTTACCCTGCCCCTGTTAACTGGTATCTTCCTATTGTAATGGGATCTGAGGAATGAGAGGAGATAAGTTCATATGCTGTTTATAATCTTGGACTGGCACCCACCTGGTTGGAAAATAACAATCTTACTTGTTTTTATTCATCTTTGTTAAAGATATGCACAGCTCACATTTATTCCACGTTTGGATATTGGCAGTGTTTGGGTCTTTATAAGTTTGGTGATGTTTCGTGACAAAAAATATGCCATAGGAACTTAACTGTTGTTTATATCTAATTAACCTTTGGGAAAATTGATTTCTTTATACATTGTATCACTTAAAGTCATAATTTGCAAGAACCTATCGATGTTAAGTGAGCACTTAATGTATATTATGAAGTGATTACCACAGTCACACATCCATCACCTCACACAGTTACCATTTGTTGTTGTTGTGTATGTATGGGTTTTTTGGGGGTGTTTTTTTTTTAGTGTCATGAGCAAAGTTATATTTCAAAATGTATTGATTATACAATGAACAACTAAAAGTGCCACAACTACAAGTTGATGCTTCTCATCTCTCTGTCTCTCTCTCACGAACACAAAGGTATTATTAAAAATTTGCCAAAACTATGTGTATTGTTTCCTTAGGTTGTGTTGCCTTTTCAAACTTCATTCTGTGATATTTACGCTTAAAGTAAATATGTAAACGTAAATAACTGGTTTATTTTATTAAATCATGTGAGAGAATTATAATTTTATAATAATTCTAGTCCATTTATATTTAATTTATTCATAATTCATTATCATTGTGCTATATATAATTCATTATAAAACAACTTTTAGAGACTACATGTTAATTATGCCTTCTTATACTTTATATATTATATAAAATCTACCGGAAAGTTCTGTCCGTTTCTATCACAAGTTTCGACACGTAAGCACACGTTTATTTGGCGCATGTGTGCCTCTCTATTTTTTATCACTTAATGTATACATACTGATGTAGCAAATTAACTAAAACAAAGTTGATTCACGTTAGTCTTATGTGTGAAGCGATAGTATACCAATGGCTACTGATAAAGTTCATTTACACCACTGTAATTTTTACGAATTTCAACAAGGAAGAAATGCTACAGAAGCATGTCTGTCGCATCCACCATATTCCCTGGACTTAGCACCCTCCGACTATCACTTGTTTTTGTCCTTACAAAATTTTTTGAAGGGCAAAAAATTCAAAAATGAAGAAGATATCAAACACAAGCACTGGTTCAATTTTTCGCATCAAAAGATAAAACATTTTTCAAAAATGGGATATACAAATTGCCGTCACGCTGGCAAGAAATCATTAATAATGGCAATTATATTATTTAATAAAGTTTATTGATGGTAAGAAAAATTTGTATTTTGTTTTATTCCAAAAACGGACAGAACTTTCCGGTAGACCTTATATTTACTTATTCAACTGAATACGATTTTATTGTTAGATATAAATTCTCTAAGAGCAGCAGTACCAATTGGCATATGCCATTTACATGAGTTTCCTTACAGTTAGCTGGCCTCTACTCAATATCCACAATTGGTCCTTAATCATGTCTGAATCATGATGGAATTATGTCTGGATTAGATGGAGCCAATCAGCAACATTCACTACACCTGGCCACAGTTGCAGGGGTATGACAGCCACTATCACCTAGTCCCTTTTGTGTGGGCAGTGCATCTCATACGTGCATTTGAGTCTCCAAGACTGTGGATGTGCCATTGAACATCCCCAGCACTGTACATTGACTAGTGCTGGTGTCATTAAGAGAGACCGAATCGGGATAGAGGTTCCTGGGTGCTTGCAACAGGAGTCTCTCGTAGATTTCTTGTGATGGTTGGAAGTTGTGTCTCTTGGAGTTGAGTCTTGTCAATTCAGACATTTTTTTTTGTGAAGTCTCATTTAATGGTAGTGACTTAAACTGTTATTTTTATAATGCATGCTAGTTTTTCCTTGGTAAATGTCAATTTCTTATAATACCTGAATCAGCTGCAGTGTGCAATGTGCTAATACGTTTTCCTTCGATGGAATTGGAAGGGTGAGCTAATGGGACCAGAGGGTGTGCAGAAATGGGACTTAATTATAAAATAATGGAAAACAGTTGGCATCATGCAATTACCTCATAAATAGAATGATCAAAACTGAGATGATTCAGTAATTAATGATTACATCAATTAAATTAACTCATTTGTATCTCAATCCTACGTAAATGATGTGAGAAAGTATAATACCTTGATTATGTAAACAATTAATAAAATGTGGAAGACATTATAAATTTGCAGAATTGAAAGCCCACACAGCTATAGAATTAATTACTTTTGTGTGCATTAGGTGTTTTGGAAACTAAGCATTAATTTTCTGGCTTTGACTCATATCAAGACCACCCTGTAGGAAAGTTTAATTCCTCAATGAGTATCTATTTATCATTTGACTACATGTTTGGCAACTAACACACGAGAACAACATATGCAAATGAATGCTTACTAATGAAAGGAAAACATGCTCTAGTTCATGTTTAATTCAAGTGTAATGTAAAAATGCTAAGATTTATTTATTCCAAAAAGGCTACCTTAATCAAGATACAGAACTACTCTTCAAAGATACCAAGCTATGTACAATTGTGGCAATTTGACAATCTGGCAAAAACATTTCTTTAAAATATAAGATAAATTCAATAAGAAACTCGTTAGATCAAACCTAAATATATGGTCATTTAAACATATTCAAATAAACATTTAAAATATTATTTATATTATAAATAATTGCCCTGGAAAAATGGCATGTTATAAAAACCTTTATCGTGTAGTTAAAAATGTGGGTTTGCAATAGTTTTGAGGTTATTTGGTCTGGAAGGGGACAGATATATATGGGCAAGAATGTTCTGACAGACTAAAACAAAAATTTTAGTCATTAAATTTTAGGACCAAAGAAACCATTACATCTTAGGCAACTATATATCTGATTTGATAGAATGTGATATAATTAAAAAATTATTTGTGTGGTGTGGTTTGAGACCGCAGATTCTGCCTTATTTTAAAATTCATGAATAGCATGTTATCCGTTTATTTTCAAAATGAGTGGCTTAGTTATAAAGAAGTTCTTCAGTTCTTTGTTGGAAATATGTCTAAATTTTATGTCCTGCCCAAGGGCCTGAAGTTCTGCAAACATTTTCATTTATTAAATGTTGTAAACACCTGGGCATTTGTAGACATTACAGATATTTTTACATGCATAAATTTAGAATAAATGTTGGATATAAGAGAAAGCTTTCTAACTTTAAAATCTACTTGTATGTCATAAAAACATAGGTTCCTCCAGATTCGACCTTTTGGTGTTTTGGTTTGTTTACCTTCCATAAAATGTGATTTTTCTATTTAAAATATTTGAAATATACTTAAATATTAACTAGTTCTTGAAATATGTTTGGATAGTTACACATGTAAGTTAATCGAAATGTCAGGATTCCATATTCTTTCAAACATGATTATTTTTTTCTTTTTTGGTAAAGGAATGGAGAATTGTGGGTTTATTTTTGGGAGCATGAATCCAAAACATATGGAGCCAGACTTTATTTTCCTATGAAAAATAATTCTCTCCTAATTACCATGTGTGCATTGTTTATTGCTTTTAAAGAATAGCTTAGCATGATTAATATGCACCTGAGGAAGAGTGGTTTTATTTTCATTCTGGAAAAGTAAGAGGCTCTGTGTGTGAGACCAACCCAAGACCAGTGCTACACAGGCAGATAATCCTAAAATAAAGTCTTTACTCAGTTAGGAAAAGAAACTTTAAAAAATGTGTTGCTCTAGCGAGGTATGGATATTGATTTAGCATCTCCTCAGGGGAAAGAATGAGATCATATTTCTGAACATAAGTGTTGCATTCTATAAGTTTGTGATCCAGTCTTACTTTTAAAACTAGCATTTTCCTCTTTCTTCAGGCCTTCTGGACATAGTTCTTTTTGTGCTATTCTATTTGTATAAATAAATGGCTTTTTTTCTGGGTTTTTTTTTTTTTTTTTTTTGCCATATAGGTTTTTCTAAGAGCTTTCTCTCACAACACCTATGCAACCTTTCCCTCTAGTCTTTGAAGTCATTTGACCACTTACTTTTTGTGACATGAAGTTTCTAGTGTGAAAAGCCATTAGAAAAAGTATATTTGAGCCCTTTACGCCAGGTGCAGTGGTGTTTTGCATATATCATCTCATTTAATCATTGTAGCAACCCTACAATTAAATAAATACATTTTATGTAAGAAATAAAACCTCAGTGAGCTGAGGACATTTCCCATGGCCATATATAGCTTATAAATCATAGAGCCATGGTACAAAGACAGACATGCCCAAAGACCATGCTCAATCCGTTGACTGTGTTGATTATTGTTTTACCCTGAACACAGATGTCCTCGTATTGTGCTCATCTTCTCATGACCCATCTGAAACCACACCTTTCTGTACATACAGCGCTGAGAGTTCTCAGTACCTGCTTCTATCACATGTCTCTTAAGTCTGAAGTTCATTGCGTGTGTGACTTCCTGGTCTTGGTGATCTTTGTGGAACAGATGACTCAACCTGTTTCTCTGTATCTGCCCTATTTCCCCTGAACCCCTGCTTCACCTCCTTCTGAGATAGCACCCTGTGCTTTGTGGTCACCTCTGGTTTGACATTCATTCCTTTTGTTGACTACATCCTCTCTGTTAAATGTATATGCTTCATAACAATACTATCACAAGCTTAGCAGCTTAAAAAACCCTATCTACTATCTCTCCGTTTCTATGAGTTAGGGGCACAGGCTGGCTTCAGGGGCTCTAGTCTCAACTAAGGAACTAAGGCAAGACTGGGGAGGGTTGCTTTAAGCTCCTGTGGTTGTTGGCAGCTTTCAGGTTCTTACCGAAAGCCTCAGTTTCTTCTCGACTATTGGCAAGAGGCCCTCTTCAGTTGCTTATCACATGGCCCTCAACATGGGTCCTCTCACAACAGGATAGCTACTTGTTGAACGCCATGGGGGAGAGAGGATGTTCTCTCAAGGGGTCCATTACAATCTTGTGTAATGAATCACAAGTGTGTAATCGCCTACATCCAGTCACCTTAGTTTTCTTCTTTTGATTAGAAGCAAGTCATAAGTCCCACCCACTCTCAAGGGAAAAGGATCTCACAGAGGTGAGAAAGATGCCCTAGACTGCTAATACTTTCTTAACTAATGCTATTACACCCATGCTTTTTAGATAGATGTTGATGCTTATGGACAAAAAGAAAATAAAATGGTGGTGAATTGCCCTTAAAAATATAATCAAGTAGAGCTTAGCAGCTAATTTCTAATCAAAAGTCACATGGGAAATTTTTTGTTTTGCTTCATTACTCAATTAAAATCTGCTGGCAAAATCAGATTATCATGTCTAGTGTCACTCTGATAATACAACATATGCTAAAAGGCAAATATTGAATCAGATATTTAGAGAAATAGTGCTTGTTGATTCCCTAATAATATATAGTTCCTGATAGAGCTGGGGGGGATGCTATGAAAACCAGAGGAATCTAACTCAACTTTTATTCATCAATATGTAACTGTTAAAATAGGTTTTATGCTATTATTACCTGAACTGACAGAGTTAATAGGAATGATGAAGAAAGTCCTCAAAGCAGTGGAAAAGCTGCTGGGATTTTAATTGCATTACAAACATGTAGAATAATTTTTTTAGTGGCTACCCATTTAAAAAGAACCTTAAGAAGAATAAAGAGGCTTCTCTATGTCTCAAGTTGGACAAGTAACATTAGTCTGAGAGAAGTAAATGAATGTGTGAAACCTTTCCATTCTCTCAAATGTTTTGTGTTATGAAAACCCCCAGCGTGCTTTTTTCTCTGAAGAAGTCCTCTTTAAAAATCCACAGGCATTTTAAAGGAAGATTTCATGAACAAATGCTTCCTGGCCAAAAAAGAGTCCTGCGCTATGCAAGCCATGAAGAGAACCATGACAAAAGACGCTACGTGTCTGCGAGCCCAGGTCTTAGTCTCTTCCCTGAATGACTTGTTCACGCATAGAACTCCTTGGAAGTCAGTGAGAGGAAATGAATACGCCACCCAGAGCAGAGAAAATTGAAATGTGCTGAATTAATATTTTGGGTCATAAAAGTCAGTCAAAGAAAATTCTTTCAATAGGGTGCCAACCAGAGTCTGGTTATATAATTCTTATATAAACCTTATTTTTTTCCCCTTGAAAGGAAATTTTGGGTTTTCTCAGAAAAAAATAATGGTACTGCTTAGCATCTCCAGAGTACAATATGAATAAGCTAATTTTACATAAAGTTCATAAATTTTTTTTCTGATTATAAAAGAAATACATTGTCAATATAGAAAATGGAGAATACAGAAAGCCACAAAGGAAACAAAAATCACCATCATCCCCTTCTCCATCTCCTACCCCAAGATAAAAACTGGTAACATTTTAGTATATTTTTTAAAAATTGTATTTGTTTTGAAGCCAATAATTTGGTGCCTATTATTATTGAAAAATTTGAGTATAT
Source organism: Saccopteryx leptura (assembly GCF_036850995.1). NCBI lineage: Eukaryota > Metazoa > Chordata > Mammalia > Chiroptera > Emballonuridae > Saccopteryx > Saccopteryx leptura. The sequence continues at coordinate 213,966,250 of NC_089503.1, read as the reverse complement.
TTTATCTGAGTGATTGGTATATATAATTTTTAAGCAGAAAGATCAATTTTTTAATCAGACATTTCAAAACCTATAAAGGCAAGCTGGCATTGTACCCTTGAAAATAGTTACCTTGGAAAGAAAACAAGACACCCACTCTGCTGATGCTTTTTGAGCTCACAGAATTGAAAGTCACTTTCTTGGACTTACCCTCAGAACCATTTTATGAGCCACCAGATAAGATCATCTTATTATTTTATAACCTAAGTGCTCTTTAAAAACAGTTCCTTTTCCTTTCTTTTTCCTTTTCTTTATTTCTCAGGTCATCTTTATCTAGAGTTACTTATAGATCATTTGTGGGAAACAAATGTCTTTGAGTAAATTATTATGGTTTTTATAAGCGTACTTAAGGTAGGTTCAACCTCAAATATTTCTGCTAATGTGAAGTGACATCTTGCATAAATACTCCATAATTTGATATTAGTCATTGGTTTCAAACTGTGCAATATATCTGTTCCTGTCACATTTACTAAAGGACAGCTCAGCAGTTACAACACTGACAAATTTAAAATTTAGTTCTCAGTGAAATGCCGATGGAGGCTAATCCACACCCCTTTAGAGGTTAGTCATTGCAAGCATGGAAGTTACAAAACTTTGTGAAAAGGCTAAGGACACAGGGGACTGTATTAACATCTTAGTTAATAACCATGAATGGCATAGAGTTGTGACTATAAAGTCAAAAGACTTGATGTAGAAGGGTGAATTGCAGAATGTCTCTATAATCACACTGTGTACCAAGAGGCCAGTTGATGTGGTGGTTGGGTGGTGAAGAGTTTTGAACTCCAAGGACTCCTTTTAATGGAGGAGATGAGATTGAGAGACAGAATAGAGATGAGCTTTTTGAAAAAAAAGAAGCCATGACTAAATTCAACATTCAACACTTCTGACTACAGCCATCTTGAAACTTACCTTCTTCAGTGTCTTTGAGGCCAGGACATTCTAATTATTTTCTTTGACTACAGTCAAGTAGACTGTCTTCCATGGATTAAGAATTCTCTTGAGGAGTGTTATGTAATTCCTGAGGAATGCTAACTAATTAGCCATGTCCCTACCTCATGAAAAGCACTTGCATGTTGTTCCTGGTCTGTGTTCAGGTGAGTATAGTGGCAGAAAGAACAGTCCGTAAAAGGGCAGAGGACTGGAGATGGAGATTCCCATTCTGTTCTTTGCTAACCTGTGTTTCTATGGCTTGTCTTTGGAACCTGTCTTTGGTTTGTCACATTTCCTGAAGACAGGGTGATACTGTGTATGCACAGTGCATCCCACACAGTAAACAACGTGGGATGTCGTTGTCTTGATTTTCTGTGTAACTTTGCCACTGCTGTTAGGAAAGAACCTGCACTTATAATTTATAACCCCTGCTGCTTTAGCTCTGCTGCAGCATCTGGAGAAATGAGGATCAGCGGCGGCAGCTTTTCTTTCCCTCTTGACTGTATGACTCAGTCCTGCGCTGTCATCATTCCCATTAGGAGCCATTCCACATGACTCAAAGGGAAAGATGGAAATGAGTCTCACCCAGACAACATAAAAGCAAAGATAATATAATAAATTAAAACATTCGCTGAAACTCCACAGGAAAAGTGGGGATTCTGAGAAACGTCAATGTTCCGTTTTTCGCAATTTATTCCAGCTACTCCCTCAGCCCTGTCATTGATTTCCCCCCCCCCTTTCAGAGACTACCTCCTGAATGAAAGGGTAGAGGGACCAGGATGACTTGGCGAGTGATGGCTATGGTGCTTGTTATGATAATGTCACAACTGTGTATTTCTTCTGGAATAGCCTTTAAAAATTCTGATGCTATTAGCCAAGAATCTCCTAGTTCATGCAAGAATGTCATGTGCAGGGAGGTCACCTTGTTTAAATTACCAACACCCTGACCAAGCTAAATTACTTTATTAGATATATACTCAGTGGCTGGTATAGTCCCAGTTCCTTTTTACCTGAAATTTCCTTTAAACTAGAAAAAAGGGAAATCATACAACTTCCTTCAATGCCTGAGCTTGAGGCCAGAGCTTTGGGGTCTGATTAAGACCCTGCTATAATGTAGCTAAGGATTTGGAAGAAGGAGCTGTGGAAATCTTGACTTAGGACTTGGAAACTCTCATCCTTCCACCATGTTAACTCTATTCTTAAATAATCAGGCTTAAAAATGTTATGTCACCAATCCTCTGTGTTGCAATAGCTCTAAATATTGAGACTATTCCGTGGCTGGGTGGCTCAGTTGGTTAGAGTATTGTTCTGATACACCAAGGTTATAGGTTCCATCCCTAATCGGCATATACAAGCATCAACCAATGGATGCATGAATAAGTGGTTCTCTTTCTCTCTTCCTTCCTCTATCTAAAATCAATAAAAATTATTAAATAACTCCTTGTAAGGAGTTAACATGGTATTGCTGCAAAAATGTTAAGGATTATACTAAGTGGTACATACAATGGGTTGAAAGACTAAAGAAGAAACTCTTGTCTTGGATACCAGTTAGAAGCTCTGAAAGTAGTCATAGGAGAGCAATACTGTCCTGATAGGACGTATATCAAAAGAGTAACAGAAACTACTTGATTATCATACCAGTTGCACAGGCCAGAATGTGGAGTTGTCCTTGATACTTTTATTTCTCTCACCTGTTACATCGATCACTCATGATATCCTGTGACTTCTCCCTTCCCATTCATTATCTTTGGCCAGGACTATTTCAGTAGCATCCTCACTGACCCCCTCTCTCCTTTCAAACCATCCTGTAACACTACCAACTGGCTTGTCTTACTAAAATACAAATTGAATAATGCCATTCCTATGCTTAAATTTCTTTAGTAGCTCTTCATCATTAAAAATGAAGTTCATACTTCTTATATGACTTATAAGACTCCTTATGTCTTTGTTCTAAACCATCTTTTCCACTTATTGTCCATTCCTACATGTAATAGGTTTTCTAGTCAGACTAGAGATGAAGTTCCCTAAATACCATGCTCTTCTACCTTGCCTACCTGAATAATACTTGTTCACCTTAAAGTTGTAATTCAATTCTCTCAAGCATTCCCAGAAATGCCTGAAAACTGCAACATTTTTTTCTATGCATTCTGTACATTAGCCAATGAAAGTGGTTATCTTATTACATACTGGCAGCTTAAGCGGACTAGGATGTTGGTGTTGCCAGTTACAAAAATACAGAAGTCGGAAAGATCTGCTTTGATTTTTGTTGAGTTGGGTTTGAGATTCTGGAAGGATATCTAGTCAGGAAGGCACAACGGGTAATTGGAAAGAGGGGGTATAGGCGAGATGCTGAGTCCAAGGGTGCTCTTTTTGCATTTGGAGACCTTTAAAATTATAAGGATGTGTGAGCTTAAGAAGAAGAATAAAAAAGAGAAGAGGTTGGAAGGCATATATTTCCTTGTTACATTGAATAGAACTTGCAATCTGCAATAAACTTTATCATTTTAAATGCCTTTAAATAATATTTGTTTCTGATGATAATATCATGTAAACTCCTTGTAAAACACTGGAAAATTATAAAGAGCAAATAAAAATAATCTATAGTCCCATCATTCAGACATAGCTGTTCTTAACAGTTTTCTTTCCTGTCCCTTTGCTAAGCACATAGATTCTTATTTTCAAGTGAGTGAATCATTGTGCTCCAGAAGTCTTGGGTCCTGACTTTTGTTTTGACCAGTGAGCTGAAAGACTATCACTCTGAGCATCAAATATAAATTTGTAGGCATAATGCCTGTCACATAATTGCCTAATAAATGACACTTTTTTGTTACCATTTTTCCTTCTCTTCCTTTTCCTCCTCCTCTTGTTCTATCTTCTGTATCTTATTCATGGTTATATTCTTATTCTGATGCCTGGTTTTTTTCTGACTCCTTGTTGTTGATTGTGATGTTCTCTCCACCTGGAAGGTTCAAACCTCCAATTCTGCCTTTTTAATTAAATACTATGTATTGTGATGACTCCTCTAAATACTTCCTACTGCAAAGGATGGGCAGTCTACTCCAATCCTAAGAATTCCCTGTCCTACAGAGATTGATTTAGGAGACTTTATATGGCCCAGTTCTGGCCAATGAGATGTGAATGGAATCTGCTGGTAAAGGCTTTATCTTTCTAATGGAGAGACTGTCCCTTGCCTTCATTTGCATGTGGCTGTATCTGGATGTGGTGCCTCCAGTCAAAGATGAAAATGAAGATGTAGGAGGAAGGATGGAGAAGGAGATGGAGAGAATCTGACCTATAGCATAAATTATTCACACTGAGTCTAGAGCTCTCTCTACCTCCAGCCTTCTTGTCATGTGAAACAAAAACCTTTTCTTACTGAAGCTAGTCTGAGTTGTAGCTTTCCTTTTACAATAAAAAAGATACATAATTTTTTTTTCTAACTTTGTATGGTGATGGAGGTTAACTGGTCTAATGGCGGTGGTCATTTCACAATATATAGATATCAAATATCTATACATTCACAATATATAAAGATATTACAATATACATCTGAAACCAATATAATCTTACTTGTCAATTATATCTTGATTTAAAAAATAGGGTATTTTTGATTTTTGGCAACTCTCTGACAGAAGAGAAGTTAAGTGTTTAGGAGAGGAAGAGAGATGAAGTCTAGAACTGTGCTGAATGGAACCTATTAGCACCACCAGTGGACATCCCCGAGCAAAGCTGTGGCCACTGATGCTTTCCAGATATACTGATGGCCCAATTTGTGATCAGGGTAAATGGTTGTCCTTTTGTTGATCTAGTCGCAGGGCAGGAGGATAGAAAAGTCCTGAAACCAAAATAGTCCACAGAATGTTTTTTGTTTTTTCCTGAAACCAAAACATCAATAAACTCTATTCTTTCCTCTGAGCCGTCTCCTTATTTTGTTTTCGGTCTCTAAATACTGATCTTCTTGATGCTCACATTCAGGAACAGATTTTGACTTGACTGCCCGTAAGCACTAATCTCTAAATATAAGCCCCGGATAACTCCTAATGTCATTGGATCTAAGCAAGGACCACGTCATGGTCATTATTGGGACGAGAAGTATATCACCCGCCACTGTAAATAGCTTGAGTTATGAAAGATCAGGGAATTTCTGCCTCTAGGGTTAAAGTAATACAGGTAGTAGAGTCTCTCTTCTGCAGTCTATGGAAATGCATCTGAAGCTTCAACTCAAATTACCTCTCCATGGCTCTTTCCGCCTCTGGTTTTTGATTGATGTATCTGTCACGCCACAGGGTTCCGGAAGAGACGTGGAGGAGCTCTGGTGTGAGCACACTTCCAGGAGACCAAAGGAGGAAGCAAGGAGAAGCTCTAGAAGGGGCGCTGGGCTTATGGAGACCCTCTGCTGTGAGGTTTGGCGCACAAAATCAGGCTCGGAGTCAGCGGCGGCATGTCTCCCTGCTGTTGGGCAGGCTGGCCAGTTCAGGCTGCTGTGGCCCAAAGGGGGGAGGGGGGGCATCGGGCAGGGAACAGAGAAGGGTATAAACCTGAGCTGGGGGGAGGGCGCATTTCTAAGTAGCTGAACGTGACCGTTAGTTATGACGGCATCTCAGCGCCTGCTTTGCTCTTTGGCAGACACTTCTGATCGTCCCACTGGCGAGCGTCCCGGCGGCGTGAGGGCTGTCCTCCCTCGGTGTCTGCTGGTGACCCAAGTGTGCAGCTCACGGCTCTCATGGGCAGGGACAAAGCAAAATGGCAGAGGCTGGGAACCACTGGTTATCCATTTGATCAGCTGCCTCTGTGATTTTTTTAAAGATCTGGACATTCTTCTTATGTTACCTATTGGTATTCCCTAACTTAATACTTCCCTAACTTAGCTACTTCGTTTTATTGTGTTAATGAATTATTTTTATTACTTTAACAAATGTTTTTGGAGCAGCATCTCCTCCAGTTGGTGAGTTGATTATCTAAAGTAGGAAGTAGTCAATTAAAGAATTCATGGGTAGCCTCAGCCATTGGGTCACTGCTTAAAGAGCTCCTCGGAGTTGGTGTGCTCCGCCCCAGGCTTTCGGTCCCGGGCTCCTCGGGGTTGGCGTGCTGGGCTCCAGGCTTTCGGTGCCGGGCTTCTCGGCTTGGCGTGCTGCGCCCCAGGTGTTCGGTGCCGGACTCCTCGGGGTTGGCATGCTGCGCCCCAGGCTTTCGGTGCCGGGCTTCTCGGGTTGGCGTGCTCCGCCCCAGGCTTTCGGTGCTGGGCTCCTCGGGGTTGGCGTGCTGCGCCCCAGGCTTTCGGTGCCGGGCTTCTCGGGTTGGCGTGCTCCGCCCCAGGCTTTCGGTGCCGGCTTCTCGGGTTGGCGTGCTGCGCCCCAGGCTTTCGGTGCCGGGCTCTTGGGGTTGGCGAGCTGCGCCCCAGGCTTTCGGTGCTGGGCTCTTGGGGTTGGCGTGCTCTGCCTCAGGCTTTCGGTGCCGGGCTCTTGGGGTTGGCGTGCCCGGCCCCAGGCTTTCGGTACCGGGCTCTTGGGGTTGGCGAGCTGCGCCCCAGGCTTTCGGTGCCGGGCTCTTGGGGTTGGCGTGCTCTGCCTCAGGCTTTCGGTGCCGGGCTCTTGGGGTTGGCGTGCACGGCCCCAGGCTTTCGGTGCCGAGCTCTTGGGGTTGGCGTGCTCCGCCTCAGGCTTTCGGTGCCGGGCTCTTGGGGTTGGCGTGCACGGCCCCAGGCTTTCGGTGCCGGGCTCCTCGGGGTTGGCGTGCTCCGCCGCCCCGGGCTCCTGGGGGTTGGCGTGCTCTGCCCCAGGCTTTCGGTGCCGGGCTTCTCGGGTTGGGGTGCTGCGCCCCAGACCTTCAGTGCCGGGCTCTTGGGGTTGACGTGCTGCGCCCCAGGCTTTCAGTGCCGGGCTTCTCGGGTTGGCGTGCTCCGCCCCGGGCTCCTCGGGGTTGGCGTGCTCCGCCCCGGGCTCCTTGGGGGTTGGCGTGCTCCGCCCCGGGCTCCTGGGGTTGGCGTGCTCCGCCCCAGGCTTTCGGTGCCGAGCTCTTGGGGTTGGCGTGCTCCGCCTCAGGCTTTCGGTGCCGGGCTCTTGGGGTTGGCGTGCACGGCCCCAGGCTTTCGGAGCCGGGCTCCTCGGGGTTGGCGTGCTCCGCCGCCCCGGGCTCCTGGGGGTTGGCGTGCTCTGCCCCAGGCTTTCGGTGCCGGGCTTCTCGGGTTGGCGTGCTGCGCCCCAGACTTTCGGTGCCGGGCTCTTGGGGTTGACATGCTGCGCCCCAGGCTTTCGGTGCCGGGCTCCTCGGGGTTGGCGTGCTCCGCCCCGGGCTCCTCGGGGTTGGCGTGCTCCGCCCCGGGCTCCTGGGGGTTGGCGTGCTCCGCCCCAGGCTTTCGGTGCCGGGCTCCTCGGGGTTGGCGTGCTCCGCCCCAGACTTTCGGTGCCGGGCTTCTCGGGTTGGCGTGCTGCGCCCCAGACTTTCGGTGACGGGCTCCTCGGGGTTGGCGTGCCCGGCCCCAGGTTTTCGGTGCCGGGCTCTTGGGGTTGACGTGCTGCGCCCCAGGCTTTCGGTGCCGGGCTCCTCAGGTTGGTGTGCTACGCCCCGGGCTCCTCGGGGTTGGCGTGCTCCGCTCCGAGTTCCTCAGGGTTGGCGTGCTCCGCCCCGGGCTTTCAGTGCCGGGCTCCTCTGGGTTGGCGTTTCGGGCCCCAGGCATTCGGTGCTGGGCCCCTCTGGGTTGGCGTGCTCCGCCCCGGGCTCCTCGGGGTTGGCGTGCCCGACCTCAGGCATTCGGTGCCGGGCTTCTCGGGGTTGGCGTGCTCTGCCCCAGACTTTCGGTGCCGGGCTCCTCGGGGTTGGCGTGCTTCGCCCCAGGCTTTTGGTGCCGGACCCCTCCGGGATGGCGTGCTCCACCCCGGGCTCCTCGGGGTTGGCGTGCTCTGCCTCAGACTTTCGGTGCCGGGCTCCTCAGGGTTGGCGTGTTCCGCCTCAGGCATTCGGTGCCGGGCCCCTCCGGGTTGGCGTGCCCGACCTCAGGCATTCGGTGCCGGGCCCCTCCGGGTTGGCGTGCCCGACCTCAGGCTTTCGGTGCCGGGCTCCTCGGGGTTGGCGTGCCGAGCCCCAGAATTTAGGTGCCGGGCTTCTCGGGTTGGCGTGCCGGGCCCCAGACTTTCGGGGCCGGACTTCTCGGGTTTGCCGTGCTGTGCCCAGGCTTTCGGTGCCGGGCTTCTTGGGTTGGCGTGCTCCGCCCCGGGCTCCTGGGGGTTGGCGTGCTCTGCCCCAGGCTTTCAGTGCCGGCTTCTCGGGTTGGCGTGCTGCGCCCCAGGCTTTCGGTGCCGGGCTCTTGGGGTTGACGTGCTGCGCCCCAGGCTTTCGGTGCCGGGCTTCTCGGGTTGGCGTGCTCCGCCCCAGGCTTTCGGTGCCGGGCTCTTGGGGTTGACGTGCTGCGCCCCAGGCTTTCGGTGCCGGGCTTCTCGGGTTGGCGTGCTCCGCCCCAGGCTTTCGGTGCCGGGCTCCTCGGGTTGGCGTGCTCCGTCCCAGGCTTTCGGTGCCGGCTCCTCGGGCTTGGCGTGCTCCGCCCCAGGCTTTCGGTGCCGGGCTTCTCGGGTTGGCGTGCTCCGCCCCAGACTTTCGGTGACGAGCTCCTCGGGGTTGGCGTGCCCGGCCCCAGGCTTTCGGTGCCGGGCTCTTGGGGTTGGCGTGCTGCGCCCCAGGCTTTCGGTGCCGGGCTCCTCGGGTTGCCGTGCTCCGTCCCAGGCTTTCGGTGCCGGGCTCCTCGGGTTGGCGTACTCCGCCCTAGGTTTTCGGTGCCGGGCTCCTCGGGTTGGCGTGCTCTGCCCCAGACTTTCGGTGCCGGGCTCCTCGGGGTTGGCGTGTTCCGCCTCAGGCATTCGGTTGCCGGGCTCCTCGGGGTTGGCGTGCACGGCCCCAGAATTTAGGTGCCGGGCTTCTCGGGTTGGCGTGCCGGGCCCCAGACTTTCGGTGCCGGGCTTCTCGGGTTGGCGTGCTCCGCCCTGGGCTCCTGGGGGTTGGCGTGCTCTGCCCCAGGCTTTCAGTGCCGGCTTCTCGGGTTGGCGTGCTGTGCCCCAGACTTTCGGTGCCGGGCTCCTCGGGGTTGGCGTGCCCGGCCCCAGGCTTTCGGTGCCGGGCTCTTGGGGTTGACGTGCTGCGCCCCAGGCTTTCGGTGCTGGGCTCCTCGGGTTGGCGTGCTCCGCCCCAGGCTTTCGGAGCCGGGCTGCTCGGGTTGCCGTGCTCCGTCCCAGGCTTTCGGTGCCGGACTCCTCGGGTTGGCGTACTCCGCCCTAGGCTTTCGGTGCCGGGCTCCTCGGGTTGGCGTGCTCCGCCCTAGGCTTTCGGTGCCGGGCTCCTCGGGTTGGCGTGCTGCGCCCCAGGCTTTCGGTGCCGGGCTCCTCGGGGTTGGCGTTCCCGGCCCCAGGCTTTCGGTGCCAGGCTCTTGGGGTTGACGTGCTGCGCCCCAGGCTTTCGGTGCCGGGCTTCTCGGGTTGGCGTGGTCCGCCCTAGGCTTTCGGTGCCGGGCTTCTCGGGTTGGCGTGCTCCGCCCCAGGCTTTCGGTGCCGGGCTTCTCGGGTTGGCGTGCTCCACCCTAGGCTTTCGGTGCCGGGCTTCTCGGGTTGGCGTGCTCCGCCCTAGGCTTTCGGTGCCGGGCTTCTCGGGTTGGCGTGCTCCGCCCCAGGCTTTCAGCGCCGGCTTCTCGGGTTGGCGTGCTGTGCCCCAGGCTTTCGGTGCCGGGCTCTTGGGGTTGACGTGCTGCGCCCCAGGCTTTCGGAGCCGGGCTCCTCGGGTTGGCGTGCTCCGTCCCAGGCTTTCGGTGCCGGGCTCCTCGGGTTGGCGTACTCCGCCCTAGGCTTTCGGTGCCGGGCTCCTCGGGTTGGCGTGCTCCGCCCCAGACTTTCGGTGCCGGGCTCCTCGGGGTTGGCGTGCTCCGCCCCAGGCTTTCGGTGCCGGGCTTCTCGGGTTGGCGTGCTCCGCCCCAGGTTTTCGGTGCCGGGCTCCTCGGGGTGGCGTGCTGCGCCCCAGGCTTTCGGTGCCGGGCTCCTCGGGGTTGGCGTGCTCCGCCCCAGGCTTTCGGTGCCGGGCTTCTCGGGTTGGCGTGCTCCGCCCCAGGTTTTCGGTGCCGGGCTCCTCGGGGTTGGCGTGCTGCGCCCCAGGCTTTCGGTGCCGGGCTCCTCGGGGTTGGCGTGCTGCGCCCCAGGGCTTCGGTGCCGGGCCCCTCGGGTTTGGCGTGCCGGGCCCCAGACTTTTGGTGCCGGACTCTTCGGGGTTGGCGTGCTCCGCCCCAGGGCTTCGGTGCCGGGCCCCTCGGGTTTGGCGTGCCGGGCCCCAGACTTTTGGTGCCGGACTCTTCGGGGTTGGCGTGCTCCGCCCCAGGGCTTCGGTGCCGGGCATCTCGGGGTTGGCGTGCTGCGCCCCAGGGTTTCGGTGTCGGGCTCCTCGGGGTTGGCGTGCTCCACTCCAGGGTTTCGGTGCCGGGCTCCTCGGGGTTGGCGTGCTCCATTTCAGGGTTTCGGTGTCGGGCTCCTCGGGGTTGGCGTGCTCCACTCCAGGGTTTCGGTTTCGGGCTCCTTGGGGTTGGCGTGCTGCGCTCCAGGCTTTCGGTGCCGGGCCCCTGGGGGTTGATGTGCTCCATTCCAGGGTTACGGTGTCGGGCTCCTCGGGGTTGGCGTGCTCCACTTCAGGGTTTCGGTGCCGGGCTCCTCGGGGTTGGCGTGCCTGGCCCCCGACATTCGGTGTCGGGCTCCCGTGCACCTTTCCCAGCTCAGCTGCAACACCTCCTCCCAAGAAACACGCTTTTGGGTCACACAGTCTCAAAACCTTTCTCCCTCTCCCGATCCTCTCTCTGCCCCATCCTCTTCATCTACAGTTCCCAACTCCAAACATCTCTGACAAATAAAAGATTGTCCCTCTTAATCTGAGTGCAGGTTAGTACTATAACCTTTATCCAATATATTGTGAATATTCACATATTTTAGTGTGTATTAATTAGCTGACTTACTTTCTTGTATCTCCATCTAGAATGGAAACAGAGACCTTGTCCCCCTTGCTTTCTCTATCCGAAACCCAGAACCGTCACTGGGTACTGAATAAATATTTGTTAAGTGAGTGAGTCATTGCTTGGGTATGTAAAGAACCTAGTATTCTAGTGTAGGTTTGACCCAAATTCAGTACGTGAGCCTTACATAGTCAAGGAGGCGCAAAAGCATGTTCAAGTATCCTGGGGACCAGTAGTCCATATTAAAAAAAAAAAATAGAGAGGAGGTAGCAAAATACATAAATAAATAAGTAATTAAATAAATAAATAAAATACTGGCAGCTAAATGACGGTTGTGAGAGCAAGGACGACTCAATATGTTTGTCAGGAAGGGGGGCCCTCTGGCGGAACAGCTAGTGATACAGGTGTTAGATACGATAAAATCTATACCCATGATTCTGCTTTGAGATTTTCTTGTTTGAGACCGTAGGTGGGTTACTTTGAGCCTATTTATATCTCTGTAAAATGGAGATGGTGTTAAGACCCTCATAAGATAATTGAACTAATTAAATAAAGCAGGGTATGTAAGCCTACAGTCCGGTGCCTGAACTAAGCGCTCAACAAATGGTTAGCATACCTACAGCTTATTTCAAAACTTTAAAGAAGCTGATCTCTCCATCTATTTCTGCCACATCCTTTGCACAGAAGAGTTTCACCTGGTGAATAGTAAAATCTAATGCTATATTTCTGTTTCCATGTCTGTTCTTTTCCTATGACGGGGGCCAGTAAATGAAAAGGCCTTGGGTACCCAATCTTTGAAGAACAGTCCACAGCCTGGGGAAAACCCAGGCATAGGCAGGTGACTGAAGTTTTCCAAGCGCTTATACTCCAAATGAAATTTTAAAAAATAGCCTGACATTGCATGCCATCCAATACCACTTGTGGTGTAGTGCTTTTTGGAAAGAACTCCTAAGTGGGGAACAGAAATATTAAAGCAGTGGAGTTGTACCAAACCTGAGCGGGCGCAGAGGAAATCCTTTGTTTGTTAAAGAAACGACACTCTTACTTTTGCAGAAATGGGCCAGGGGCCAGAGGCCAAAAAGAAAAGTAAAGAAAACAGGTAAGACACAGGGTGACAATCAGCAGAGCCTTCTACAAACCACACGTAGGAACCTGCTTGTCACCTGTAGGGAGAAGCCACAGCAACAATTGGAACTGTTTTGTCACCATTGGCCTATATAGTGCCCAGAGGGCCCAGCCAGAGACAACTGTCATGTTGACTGAGTAAACAGACATCCCAGTAAAGGGCCTATAAAGGGGGGAAAAATCTAAAAGGACTTTGGGGCAGCATGGTGAGGAGGGGGTGAGGGGTGTCGGCCTTAGAAAGACAGTGAGACACTTATATTCGGAGGTGGGTCAGCTATAGTTCTAGGCTCTGTTTCCCGGTGAGGGGAGACCACAGGCTTAGCTGCTCTGGAGAGCGGCGCTCCGCTGCCTTGCTTGGCTCTGCATGGTTTGTGGGTGAGCAGAAGGGGAACACTGTTTTGCGTGTCCTGCCTCTGCCCTGCAATGCCCAGCGCTCCGAAAGAGACACATGCTCCCTCTCAAGACGAATGGGTATGAAACTGTGAAGGTAAATATGACTTGCCATCCCCCTCTCTATTTCAAATACTCAATTGAGAAACAATCTTATAAAGAGGGCTTTATTGTATAATAACGCTGGAAAAAGAAAAAAAAAAGGCAGAGAGCTCCTGGGCTCAAGTAGGCAAAGACAGTATTTTGATAGGCCTGGAAGCAATGCTGTCAGTGAGTTCCTAGAGGGTAAACAGCTCTGCCCTGAGTATGATGAATTAAATGGAGCAAGGCGGCAATGGCCCTGAAGTGGCAGATGAACAAAGGGGTGACCCTGGGATCTTTGGGCACTCTGGGTGACTGCTAAGCCTGTCTAAGATGGGCTAAAAGGCAGAGTGATGTTGGGAATTTTGGTTTTGAAATTACGGGGCGTACAGTGAGGACTAGTGCTGAGGAATCTCCTGGCAGTAAGCAAAGGTGGTGGGGAAATTTGGTGGGAAGGATGGACAAAGAAGCAGGTGTGGGAGATGTGAGGAAGCTGCCCGGTTGTCCTTGCCCTCCACCATCCTCCACAGTGTAGAGTCTACACTGTAGACCAGGGGTCCCCAAACTTTTTACATAGGGGGCCAATTCATTGTCCCTCAGACTGTTGGAGGGCCGGACTGTAAAAAAAAACTATGAACAAATCCCTATTCACACTGCACATATCTTATTTTAAAGTAAAAAAACAAAACGGGAACAAATACAATATTTAAAATAAAGAAGTAAATTTAAATCAACAAACTGATCAGTATTTCAATGGGAACTATGTTCCTCTCACTGACCACCAGTGGAAGGGGTGCCCCTTCGGGAAATGCTGCGGGGGCCGGATAAATGGCCTCAGGGGGCCGCATGCAGCCCGCTGGCCATAGTTTGGGGATCCCTGCTGTAGACTGTGTCCCCACCTTCCAGCACGCTGTGTAGTGGGTTCTCAAGAGGAAGCAGTGGAGAGACTAGGGACGGGGAAAGGGGAGATCTGGAAGAGGACAGATAAGAAGAGTAATGGAGGGCATTTTGAACCCTTTCCCAATGCAGCTCTGGAGTGACATTCAAGGGACTGAGATGTTAGTCTTCTGCTCTCGACTCCTCTCCAGGCTTTGATATTGCTGTTCTGTGTCGCAGCCTCCAGTTGCTGGGTCATACCCAGCTATTGTCCACAGCCAAGAGCAGTGAGCTCTGGCAGTGGCTGCCCTCGGTGCATTTCCAGATCTTTCTACAGGCCATTTTCCCATCTTTTTTTCTTTTCCCTTCTCTCCCTCCCTCTTCCCCTCTCCCTGCCTCATTTGTGTCGATTTTGTGATTCTGTTACTTTAAATCCCACCACCCAGGGTGGCAGTCATTTATTTTCAAAACTGTTACATAAGAGAGGAGAAATGGTAGGTCGTGCTGGCTTCTGGCATATGGAGCAGTAACTTGGGGTCAAAGAGCTGACCCGAGCTAACCCCCTGGGCCATGCTCTGTCCTTCTCTGCCTGCCTCTTCGTCTCAAAAAATTAAAGGCCTCGCTTAATATAGAGTTATGAGAAACACGAGGCCAAATGTTAGACTCTGGCATATGCTATGCTGTACTCAGAAACGACATAAATTTTCTTCACTTACCGTCATGACAGCTACGGAGAGGAATACAGAGCACTGAATAGCATAGCACCAGGGATATGAGGACAGTTAAGCAAATATTAGTTCATACGTGGGGACCCCCTCCTTTGCATACACTTTGAACTAAAGCAACAGCCCCTTAGCGGAGTGTTTAAAGCGAAAGTGTTCTGACAAACACTAAAGAAAGAACATCTGAAACAGCCGTCTGCCTCTGTGCTCTACCAGGCCTCCCAAAGGGTCCATAGGAGGAAATTAATGGGCTCTGAAGGTGTCTGCTTCTTGCAAATGAAGTAGAATCTAATTAGTTATTCAGTGACATTGGAATTCTAAAGTTGATAAAAGAGAAAGAAATAGCCTGGAGTCAGAGTGCCCTGTTTGATTACTGCCAAGGAGTTAATACATTAACAAGGAAATATTGGGTCTAAAATGGCCTAAATTCATTATTTTTCCTGCTGCTAAAATTTTGTTTGGATAACTGAAAAAGATGAAGTAGAAAAAGGAGACATTCATGTCTCACAGGGAAGGAAAGGCCCGGTTGTGTCTGATATTAGAGAACAAATTTTTGGGGGACTATTCATTCTAGTGAAAATATTACCTTTGTGTCTCTGCCAATGGGAAGGTTCTAATTTGTGATTCAGGATTGTTTGTCCTGTTGTGGTTGTTTCACTCTCCTTTAAAATTCTTTCCTTTCTTCATTACTTGTTTTGTTTTCAAACTCCAGCTGATGTACATGGCTGAATAGTTTTCTGGAAGATGAATGAAGCTAAAATCTCAGCTATGGGACCAGGACAGTTGTTGCAAGCTCACACACTGCCTCTGACTTGGAAATCAATTTGTGCATTTCTTACTTGTAATTAGGCAGTGAGTAAGGCCTCTTCCTTGGAATGGAGCCCTAATGTAATGCCTTGTGTTGTACAGCAAAAGGAGTTATGAAAATGACACCCAGCAGTACAGAAAGGACATTTTGCTCCTGAGTTAGTCAGTGGGCCTGTCTCAGGGTCTGACGGTCAGAGGCTGGACAACTTAGACCCAAATTGCCCAAATCCATGAAACTCAAGGAATCTCCGGAAAGTACCAGGATCATGCTGGACCCCTCGGGATTCCAGGGACACACAGCTGCTTTGGGGGCTTTGTTTTGACTTTTGCCTTTTCCCCCCAAAGGAACATCTACTCCAGGTGTTTTGAAATGCATGAGAGAAAACGCAGCGGTCCAGAGGATGGCAGTCATTCAAACAGTCCCATAGGACACTAGTGAAAATGTACTTTTATGCAACTCTGAAAGGGTTCATCCTGCTCAAGTAAATTCCTGCACATTTGGAATTCTTCCCTCAGCAGTGGTTCCTCATAAATTTCTGGAAGCTTCTCTGATCCAAAGTTACATCCTCCAGAGATTCCCCAAATTCCCAGAGCCTCAGCTCACCTGAGTGTGAGGACATTGAGTATTTATGTGGTTCACACCCATCTGCGTCTGGCTTTTGGCCCATATTCAAGGGTCCTCAGCATCTTCCAGTCTCTCCACCTGCTCTGGAATCTTAATTTCAAAGCAGCAGAAAGCTAAAGGTGATTTATATTTGAGAGGAAAAGAGTATGTCACCAAAGTACCTTTTCCTGAAAATAATAAACTATTCCCTTTTTTTGCTCTCTCTGAAGGCAGCATAGCTCAGTGGATTGTTAGTTTCATCCTCCTATTAGCAAAGAATTAGACTTGCTCCTGCAGTCAAACCGGTCTTGTGTTTGTGGATCTATATGGCTTACATTTCTATTGATAGTAATCCGTAAGTTCAGTCAATTAAGAGTCATGATAATAGTTCTGACGTCTGAAGTGAGTTCTGATATCTGAAGTAAGAAACTCTTGTTTTTTTAATTCACGCTGAGTGTCAAGACTATTACTGGTACTATGACATTTAACATGTAGTTTTGAATTTCTGTAGTAAATAGCTGTGATATTGTGACTTATAAGCGTACTGTGATCTAGGTTCATTTATATTGTTGTTTGAGATCCTGATTTCAATTCCTTTGGGTATATGCTGATAAGTGGGATTGCTGGATTATACACTAGTTTTATTTTTAGTGTTTGGAGTTTTCCATAGTGCTGTACTATTTTATAGTCCCATCGACAGTATACTTGGGCTCCCTATTCTCCATGCACTCACCAACACTTATGTTTTATTTATTTTTTTATAATTGCCATCCTAACAACTATGAGGTGATATCTCATTGTGGTTTTGATATGTAATTTCCTTATAACTAGTGACACTGGGTGCCTTTTCATATATCTGTTGGCCATTTGTATATCTTCTTTAGAGAAATTTTAATTCAGTTCCTTTGAGCTTTTAATCAGTTTATTTACTTTATTTGCTAATGAGTTCTAGGAGTTCCTTATATATTTTGGATATGAACCCTTCATCAGATGTATTTTTTGTAAATATTTTCTCTAAAGTACCCTACAGATTTAATGCAATCTATATCAAATCCCAATAGCCTTTTATGTTTTTAAAGAAACAGAAAGAATAATTCCAAAATTCATAAGAAAGCACATTAGATCCCAGATAGCCAAAGCAATTTTGAGCAAGAAAAACAAAGCTGAAAGCATCATACTTCCTGATTTCAAAATATTTTACAAAACTACAGTAATCAAAACAGTATAATAATGGTATAAAAATAGATGCATAGACCAATAGAATAGAATACAGAGCCCCAAAATAAATCCACACATATATGGTCAGCTGATCTTTGACAAGGGGACAAGAATGTACAATAGGCAAATGATAGTTTCTTCAATAAATGGTATTGGGAAAACTGGACAGCCACATGCAAAATAATTAAATTGGACTCTAATCTTACACCACACACACAAATCAGCTAAAAGTGGATTAAAAGACTTAAATGTAAGACCTGAAACTGTAAAACTCCTAGAATAAAAAATATTGGAAAAGTTCCTTGACATATTGGTGTTGACAATGATTTCTTGGATATGACACCCAAACATATAGGCAACAAAAAGCTAAAACAGACAGATGGGACCACATCAAACTAAAAAGCTTCTGCACAGCAAAGGAAACCCTCCACAAAGATTTGCGTTGGCCACCTATGTCAATGTACCTAAATTATACTTTCAGTCTTTTTTTTTTTTTGTATTTTTCTGAAGCTGGAAACAGGGAGGCAGTCAGACAGACTCCCACATGTGCCTGACCGGGATCCACCCGGCACGCCCACCAGGGGACGATGCTCTGCCCCTCCGGGGCGTCGCTCTGTCGCGACCAGAGCCACTCTAGCGCCTGGGGCAGACGCCAAGAAGCTATCCCCAGTGCCCGGGCCATCTTTTGCTCCAATGGAGCCTTGGCTGCGGGAGGGGAAGAGAGAGACAGAGAGGAAGGAGAGGGGGAGGGGTGGAGAAGCAGATGGGCGCCTCTCCTGTGTGCCCTGGCCAGGAATCTAACCCGGGACTTCTGCACGCCAGGCCAACGCTCTACCACTGAGCCAACCGGCCAGGGCCTATACTTTCAGTCTTTTGAAAACTACCATCATGTGTTCCACTTCCCCAAACAAAACTGAATGCACTTATGCAGAAGGCGAAAAGCTTACCGCACTAGGACATAAAGACTCTTTACTGTCTGACCTCTGCAATCTTTCGTGTCACCTTTGCCCCCTCTCCCCGTCCAGCCTGTCTTTGGGCACTTCCTTTCTCTATGCTCCTCAGGTTGCTGCCTTATATATATGTCTCCCCATACTCTGCACCGTACCTCCTCCACACCCATTTGTTTCTGATTTACTTATTTTCATACAATCTCTCTGTTGGTTATTGAAATGTCTTATGTCTCTAACTAGGCCGTAATCCCCTTTGGTAGTGGTCCAGGGTCCATGATTCAGATTCTCAATAAGTGCTTGTTGAATAAATGCATAAATTTAGTGAGGCCCAAGGGACTTAGAATAGTAGAAGGTCAAAATTGGTTTAAAAAATATTTTGTACCAGATATTTATTAGTTATCTACATAGCATTCATTTCTTTCCCCTACTCCTCTCTCTAACAAATGCCAGAGTTTCTGGGGGTAGGCACACTTCACCCACACAGCTGAAGCGCTTCTGGGGTAGCAGTCCTCATTAATCTAATCAGAGCAAAAATGCAAATATTTTGTTTTAAATGTGAGGCAGGTACATTGTCTCTGAATGTGTATCTTCAGATACTGGCCGCTCTCTGGTGACTGTGAGGGTGGACGGGCTGAGGATGATGCTGACACCAGGCTGGAGAGATGGAGAGAATCTAGTCCCTAGTGATAGCACTGCGATGGAGCATGAAGCCAACCCAAAAGGCTGCCCCTGGGGCCCTCACATTTCTTAAATCATAAAATTCCTTATCCTTTAAGCTAATTTGAGCTGGGTTTTTCTGTACTTGAAACATCTATCATTCTAAGATAAAACATTATGAATTGCCCCCATCAGCAATTATATGAGAACAGGAAACTGAGGGCTTGGCTCACACAACATCTTTGCAACTAAATGGAAGCTAGAACCCGGGTCTCGATACTCTTAGTCTAAACCCCTTTTTATTAAATCATACTTTATCTCATATTTCCAATGCTTCTCCTTTTTCTTCTAATCAGAGATGTGATAATTTTAATAATCTCTTTGCAGTTCATGAGTTTACAACTCAATAAATGAATTTGAGTATATAAGCAACATAATCCAACAATTATTTAAATTTATACAGATGAGCCTCATGAAGATAATATGCAAATTTGTGCAACATAATTTTTAAATGAAGCATTTGAAACTTGACTTTGTTGTTGTTATTATTTTTTAGCAGAACTATAACCTTAACAGCTCTGGCCATATTGTTCCCCAAAATTACTAAGTCTGATTATAGGAATATTGTAGTAAGTCCAAAATTCTGCTTGGGAATTTTCTAGTTCTATAAATCTGATAGAAACAAAATGTTAACTGTTATATCAATAGTCATGTGTTTAAGGTGAAACACTTACCATTGAGAGTTTATAAAAAGTGCCTCAGATACTTTGCCATGTACTCAGTTTTAATCAAGATGTTGAAGAGATCCAAGATGGTTGCAGAGTAGGTGGAAGCTACACTCACCTCCTCCCAGGAACAAACCGGAATTGCAACTAAACTATAGAACAGTTAACCTGAATAATCAACTGAAAACTAGCTGAAGAGAAGTCTTATAACTGAAATTTATAGAAGAAGCCATGCCAAGACTGTTCCAACAGGTTGCCGAGGACCAGTCACAGGCAGTATCTTATATCGGCCTGCAAGAAGCCCCACCCAAGAAGCCCAGAACCAACACACCCAGTAGGCAGCTTCAGACAACATCAGAGCAGGATCCAATCAACTTCTCAAGTAGCATGTCCAAAGGGAGATCTCAGCAGGCACCAAACCCTGCTGAGGTGAATTCCACTTTGTGAGTTCAGTACCTGCATAGCAGCTTACTTGCCATGGTTGGTGTTGAGCCTCACAATTAGCCATCCTGAGGGTTGATCCCATGCATGAATAGACCAATAGCAATCAAGACTTAATTATAAGAAAGGCCCACATAACCCACAAAAGGAACATTTCTGGAGCACCCAGCTTAGGGGATCAAAAAAAGTACACTACTGAACCCCACAGGACACCTACTATTATGTAAGGCCACCTCATGAAGACTGAGAGTCATAGAAACAAACACAAAGAGTCCACCTAAATGGGGAGACAAATAAACAATCTCCAAGTGAAAGAACAAGAATCTCTAGAAATAAAATAGAGACAAGCTGTTTATCAGATAGAGTTCAAAGTAATGGTTATAAGAATGCTCAACAACATGAAAAAGGACATAGAAACCATAAAAATGGATCAGAAATGAAGAGGATATAGAGGCTAAATAGCATATCACTAAACAGTGAATGGGTTAACAATGAGACCAAGGAAGAAATAAAAAGATACCTAGGAACAACTGAAAAGGAAAACATAGCAACCCAAAACCTATAGCCACAGTGAAAGTGGCCGTAAGAGCAAAATTTATAGCATTACAGGCCCACATCAAGAAACAAGAAAAATCTCAACTAAACAATCTAAATTTACACTTAAAGGAACTTGAACAAGAACAACAAACAAAGTCCAAAATAAATATAAGACAGGAAATAATAAAGATATAAATGAAATAGAATATAAGAAAGCAATATAAGAGATCATTGAAACCAAGAGCTGGTTCTTTGAAAAGATAAACAAGATTGACAAACATTTAACTGGACTTATCAAGAAAAAAAGAGAGGGGGCCTAAATAAATAAAATTAGAAACGAAAGAGCAGAAGTAACACCTGACATCAAAGAAATACAAAGGATTGTAAGAAAATATTATGAACAACTATATGCTAACAAATTGGATGATCTAGAAGAAATAAATTCTTAGAAACATACAATTTCCCAAAACTAAATCAGGAAGAATTAGAGAATCTGAATAGACAGATTACAACTAATGAAATTGAAGCAGTAATCAAAATGCTCCCAACAAAAAACAAGTCTTGGACTGGATGGTTTCACAGGTAAATTCTACTAAAGAAGAAACAACACCTATCCTTCTCAAAGTATTCCAAAAAATTTATGAGGAGGTAAGACTCCCAAGCTCATTTATGAGGGCAGCATTATTTTAATTTCCAAACCAGATAAAGACAGACATTACAAAGAAAGAAAATTATAAATCAATATCCCTGATGAGCATAGATGCTAAAATCCTCAACAAAATACTAGCAAACCGGATCCAGCAATACATTTAAAAGGTTGTATACTGTGATCAGGTGGGATTTATTCTAGGCATGCAAGGTTGGCACAGTATCCACAAGTCAATAAATATGATAATCCTCAGTAACAACATGAAAGATAAAAACCACATGAGCATATTAATAAATGCAGAAAAAATATTTGATAAAATCTAGCGCCTATTTATTATAGAAACTCCCAGTAAAGGTAAAAGCTGTGGTACCTTTATTACATTGAGGAACATACCTCAATGTAATAAAGGCCATTTATATGACAAACCCATAGCCAGCATCATACTAAATGGGCAAAAACTGCAAGCATTTCCCTTAAGATTGGGAACAAGACAGGGATATCTGCTTTCACCACTCTTACTGAACAGAGTACTGGAAGCCCTAGCCACAGCAATCAGACAAGTAGAAGAAATAAAAGGCATCCAAATTGGAAAGGAGGAAGTAATACTGTCATTATTTGCAGATGACATGATACTGTATATAGAGAACCCTAAAGATTCTACCAAAAAAACTACTATAACTGATAAATAAATTCATTAAAGTAGTAGGATACAAAGTAAATATCCAAAAATCAGTTGCATTTTTATACACCAATAAAGAACTATCAGAAAGGGGACATTAAGAAAATCCTATTCACAATTGCTTCAAAAAAGAATAAAATACCTAGGAATAAATTTAATTAAGGATGTAAATGATTTGGGCTAAGAAAATTATAAGACACTGAAGAAAGAAATTGAAGAAGATACAAATAAGTGGAAGTATATACCATGTTCATGGATAGGAAGAGTTAAATCTTTAAAATGTCCATACTACCCAAAGTAATCTATAGATTCAATGCAATTCCTATTAAGGTACCAATGGCATATTTCACAGAACTAGAACAAATATTCCAAAAATTTATATGAAACCACACACCCAAATAAACCCAAAAAACAAAAGAAAAACCTCAGAATAATAACAGTGATCTTGAGAAAGAAGAATAAAGTTGGAGAAATCACACTAGCTGATATCAAACTATACTTACAAAGCCATACTAGTCAAAACAGCATGGTACTGGCATAAAAACAGACATATAGATCAATGGCACAGAAAAGAGAGCCCAGAAATAAACCTATGCCTTTATAGGAGGCAAAAACACACAATGGGGTAAAGACAATCTATTCAATAAATGGTGTTGGGAATATTGGAAAAATATGTGCGAAAAAAAAAAAATTAGGCCACCCATACCATACACAAGAATAATCTAAAAATTGATTAAAAACTTGTATATTAGGATTAAAATATAAAAATTCTAGAAGAAAACACAGGCAGTAAAACCTTGAACATTTCTCATAGCAAATTTTTTTCTGATATGTTGCCTAGGGCAAGGGAAACAAAAAAATAAACAAATGGTATTACATCAAACTAAAAAGTTTTTACACAGAAAAAAATTAACAAAATGAAAATGTAAACAACCCACTGAATGTTGGAAAATATTTGCCGATACATCTGATAAGAGATAACTATCCAAAATTTATAAAGAACTTATAAAACTCAATATCAAAAAGCCAAATAATCCAATTAAAAAATGAGCAAAGGACCTAAATAGACACTTCTCCAAACAGGACATACAGATGACCAATAGACATATGAAAAGATGCTCAATGTCACTAATCATCAGAAAAATGCAAATTAAAATCAATGAGATATCACCTCACACCTATTATCAATTAATCAAAAAACAAGTGTTGGTGAGGATGTGGAAAAAAGGGAACCTTTGTACACTGCTGGTGGAATGCAGCTTGGTACAGCCATTGTGGAAAGTACTATGGAGTTACCTTAAAAAAATTAAAAATGGAACTGCCTTAAGACCCAGCAATTCCACTTCTGGAAATTTATCCAAAGGAACCCAAAACACTAGTTCAAAAGAATATATGCACCCCTGTATTAATTGTAGTATTATTTACAGTAGCCAAGATCTGGAAGCAGCCCAAGTGCCCATCAGTAGATGAGTGGATAAAAAAGCTGTGGTACCTTTACACAGTGGCATACTACTTGGTGGTAAAATAAACATAAAAAGGAAGAAGGAATCTTACCCTTTACAACAGCATGGATGAACCTGGAGAGCATTATACTAAGTGAAATAAGCCAGTCAGAGAAAGACAAGTACCATGTGATTTCATTTATGTGTGGAATCTGATAAAATGAACTAACAAGCAAAAGAGAGACAGACTCATAGATAGCAGGCTGACAGCTGTTGGGGGATGGGCTTGGTGGAAGGATTGAGCGAAAAAGAGGAAGAAACTCTTGGACACACACTGTGTTGATTGCTGGAGGAGGGCAAGGGTTGGGGGAAGTAGTGGACGGTATGAGGGAAATACATGGTGATGGAAGGAGACTTGGGGGGGGGGGTAAACATACAATACAGTGTACAGATGATGTGTTGTGGAACTGTGCACCTGAAACCTAATTTTGTTAACCAATGTCACCCCAATCAATTCGATAAAAGGGGGAGAAAAAGATGCTGACAGGCATGCAAAGCCCTGTAATTAAAGGACTATAGAAGGTGTTTAGACATATATTTTACATGTTTGGCTATGAAATAATAGCAGTTTTACATTTTCTCTAACGTTAATGCATTGTATTTTCATTATTAGCAATATAACTGCACGCTGGCCAGTGAGACCCTGATGAAGTGTGTACAGCAAGTCATGCTGACCACGGTAAGCTCTGTTAAGTGACTCACAGTCTAAATAAACTCACCACAATGACTTGGGAGCCAGGACGAGGCAAAGTTTATCATTTTTGGTTCCTTGTGAAGAATCAGTAAGAGCATTCTGTTTACTTACGCATTGAAGTGCTTTTGATGAGCCCAGGGTTCCCGAAGGCAGTAGGGAGACCCAGCTGCTGAATATTAAGAGATTGTGAATGTCCTTGTCTCACCTATGCTTTCTTTCTAAGATGCTATTTATTCTGTCCAGTTCTTCACCTCTCTGTGGGCAGCAGCTGCATACACATCACTTGCCCTGACACTTGGAAAACAGACAAGTAGTCTTTTCTATTACTGCCATAAATGCCACTCAGTGAACCAGCCACTAGGTCATGCTCATGTGCAATGCAATCTGTTTCCTTCTTCCTGGGCTCTGGCGTCACCTTCATAATGACCTGAGCCACGGTTGTCCTTCTGGGAGTCTGTTGTCCTACAGTTAGGCTTTTGGCGGCTGGTAAACACGAAGCCATTATTTTCCAAGTATAAGCTAGTTACACAAACACGAAATTCCCAAGTTGGAAAATTGTGTCAGCTAGGATCAAATTCAATCGATGAAATTAACTTCTCTATGATTTACAAGAGAATATTTAGTTTTGGAAATATCCTGATGTTTTTATTTGCTCCTATAGAATATAGTGCTTTTCAGAACAGCTTCACTCCTATGTAATCCTTCTCTTGCACACATTTTTAAGGAAAATATCTGCTCTCTTCCCAGGCTTTATAGAGGGCATAACACAATCCTCCAAAGTCGACATCATGAGAGAGAGGATGGAGAAACTTGAAGACAAAGATTAGGAAGCATTGACAGTGTAAGATAAATCACAGCAGAAAATAAACCAGCTCGAAAATTACTTTGTTGATCTCTGGGGAATAGAGGAATAAATAAATGTACAAGGAATCTCAGCAGATTTCACATTTAAAGTCGGCTGCATCTTTCCATGCCAAAATTATGACCCAGTGCTCTTTTCTTCAAGTGCTCAGAAAACCATACCCATAGTCCAAATGTTCTGCCTCTGAAAATGTACATGGGTTAAATGTAGACAGAAGGGCATGTGTCAGATTTGTGGTTTATCGTGCTCACTACTACACCAGGGCAAGAAAGGGCTTCTCTTTTCAAAGTGTGCTTGCCCTGCATGAGTTCAATCTAAAAAAGCTGAGAATGCCCAGCTTAAGCAAGCTTTCCTTCCTGTCCTTAGAAATCTAGTCTGAATCTAACATTCAGTGCCTAGCACTGTGCTGGGTGCATTAGCA
This sequence comes from Saccopteryx leptura, assembly GCF_036850995.1. Taxonomy (NCBI): domain Eukaryota; kingdom Metazoa; phylum Chordata; class Mammalia; order Chiroptera; family Emballonuridae; genus Saccopteryx; species Saccopteryx leptura. Next base: position 213,941,371 of record NC_089503.1, on the reverse strand, counting down.
GGGCCTCAAGAAATACTTGTTGGAGCGATGAAGATGCAGATGAAAGACTGGTTTTGAATCTGTTGTGCTTTGTACTGCCCTGCTGCGGGAGGGAGGGAATTTTACTGGGAATACTGGGTTTCCCTCTTTGAAATTTCAAGGAGTGCCCCCTAAGTCTAGTATGTGGCAAACCAGCCTGTGTCACTTGTTTCCACAGAGTAAGGATGCTGACAGCTAAGAGCGCTGGAGTGAGACAGGCCCACCTAAGGGTCCCTGCTCAGCTGTTCCTGCCGTGTGCCCTCAGGCATGGAGACCCACTTTCTCTTGTATATCATGAGGGTGAGAATGCCTCCCTCTTATGCTGGTTGGGAGGACTGAATAGTATATTATAGTGAAAGAATTTAACATGCTGCCTGGCTCACAGTAAACACACAGTACATTTATTGGTATTATTTTTATTTTGCACCTGTGAGGAAGAGTCCTTTCTGAAGTTTATTTTCATAAGCTTCTCATTCCCTGAGAGCGGTCTATTTTCCTTTCTCTTTTAGAGGGTCAGTGACTGTTAGTCCCTGCATATAGAATATTCCAGGGACAGTCCACGGTGGTTTTGAATGACATTTTCACGTTTGATATCTGGTATTTTATTGCTCCCTTTGTCCATAGCAATATGGTGGGAGCTTATATTTGGCAAGCAGCATGCTGTTATTTTTGGAACTCTTCCTTAGTTTTAATTTCTTTACTTATAAATTTCTTCCCAAATGCAATTCTTCCCATAGGTCGAAGCTATAGCTCACCTGACTGCTTGAATGGTCTGTGATGTCATCATTTGGTTAACCATTTCAGTTTTACATTTCAAATCTTCCTTCTATCTGGAAACTAGAGTGGTATTTTTAATGTTGAAGATTTTAAGAAAATAGAAATCAGTGCTGGCTTAGGAAAAAATATTGTATTAGCACAACTCCACTGAACCCCCTTTTCTGTTTTTGGTCTTTAAATTAATTTGTTATCATGGTTGACAGGATTAGGTTGCTTTTGTTTTTTTAAGGAAATTTCTGTATAAATAGGATATTGACCATCTGTTGTTATATTTATGCAAAAACTTCTACTTTCTCAGATTTTAACTTTGTTTATAGATATTTGACGTATACACATTTTATCTAGCTGTCACTGTAGTGTGTTTTCCTCTTTGTGATTTCTTTCACTGCTATTTAAGTCAGGTGTTCTATGGCTACTGAGTTCAGATAAAAATTAATCAAAAGCTTCTTCTATATAGTAATGGTTGCCTTTAAATATTGTTTACATTTAAATTAAACACTTTACCTACCGTTTCTTTGGCATATGCAATAGCTAAGAATGACTTCAAAATAGGTCATGAAATAGGTCATGAATTATGTTTGTACCGTTTATTGAATAATTCTTTCTGTTCTACAGGTGTGATTTGTAAAGCCATGCTTATCATATACTTAATTTAAAAAATATATTCTAGCGCCTATTAATGGGTTATCTCTTGTGTAGTTTGAGTTACTGATTCCTACACTGAACCAGGGTTCTACTTTCTTTTGTTTCTTTGTTTTTGCAACTCACAAATGTTTTACTGTCTTAAAGTCTGCATTCTCCCCAGTCCCTCAGCAAATCTTGTCAGCCTCTTCTTCAGAGTGAATCCAGAATGGGGCTGCTCAAATACCCAGAGCTCCCCCTCCGCCCTCCCCTCCTCCCCCCACTGAGCCGCTTTCACTGTGACGGCACTGAGTTCAGCCACCATCATCTCTTCCTGTGATTAGAGCAATGACCTATATATACTGAAGTTGTTCTAGATTTCACCTTGTAGCCCACAGTGTATTCTCCCTGCCACACCCACAGTGTGGATTTCAATCGGAGGTTAGGTCATGGCACCTCAAGACCACAGTGGCTTCCCTTCGTACTCAGAGTGACAGGCCCAAGGCCCACGTGACCTGCTCCTACTGCTCCGGCTGGATCTCAGCTCCAGGCACTTGCATGCGCTTTCTTTTTAGGGCCCCGCTACTTCCTGTTTCCTCTGGAAACAGCTTGGCTCCTTACCTGCAGGTTTCCCTTCTTGTTTTTCCCACGCCTGTTGCACCTGGCTCACCTGAGGGATGACCCTCCATGGACTCCCTCCTTCGGTCCTCTCACGCTGCTGTAGTTTTCTTCATAGTGCATATCGCCACTTGTTTGCTGTTTCCTGTTGGTAAAAGGAAATAAGTGGAACTTGATGAAGACTGTTGGAGGAGGGTGGATGGCTATTTTCAGTGACTAGAAGTCATTCCTGGCATATAGTAAGCGCTCAAGTTTGCAGAATGAGAGGATTTCGGAATTTGAGAGAAGTCTTTGGTAACAGAAAGTACCCACCCTTCCCTCCATGGTGATTGTATTTTTTCAGGCTCTCTACATCTTGAGACAAGTAATATTTTTCTGTAAGATTTTTGTATTCACCAAATGTTACGGAACATCTCCTTGTCCCAGGTACTGTTCTAGATGTGGTAGAATCAGCACTGAATAGTAATACTTAAATTTTTGTTATATAGTATTTTCTATAATTTAAATTTTTTTAAATTAAAAGAATTCAAACCTCTACATTCCTATATATCTTCTTTCTTGTATTTGTTATTCAATTTAATTTTTCCTTGATTGCATTTTTATAGCTTTTAACAAATAATCAGAATTAGAAAACAATATAACTTATAGATCTAAGAGTTTACTCTTAAAAATAGCATTATATTTTTCTAATGTTTTGTGTGAATTTTTTTTTTCATTTTTATAAAATGGTATTTATTAATTTACCCTTCAGTTTTAATTTTAATGTTTTTCAATTATGGTTGACACTCCATATTATATTAGTTTCAGGTGTATAAGATAGCAGTTAGACGTATATATAACTTACGAAGTGATCCCGATAAGTCTAGTACCCACCTGACACCATCCATAGTTATTACAATATTATCAACTCTGTTTCCTATGCTGTACTTTACATCCCTGTGACTATTCTGTAACCATCTGTACTTCTCCATCCATTCAGCTTTTTCACACACACCCCGATCCCTCCCATCTGTCAACCATCAGTTTGTGTGCAATTTTTAAAATTTATTTTTAGTCTTTGTGTTTTAATAGTATGTACAATTATGGCCTTATCTCTCCATACAGTTTTGGTGACAGTGGATAATCTTTACTCTTATTCTAATAGTATTTTAATTATCCTGTAACTTTCTATCCAGTTAGACCCAACCTTTATTCACATCTGTCCAGCAGGGTAGCGAGTAAAAGACAAAGAGATAAACATATTGATTCAAATAGATTTGTTATATTCTTTTTATATTCCACGAAAAATATATTTTTGGAAAATGTAGACTGTCAAAGGCTGAGAAGGGCATGCTAAATTCAGGATAATAAGGAAGCAGTAGGCTGGGGTAGGACATGCAGGAGTCAGAGTCCTGTTCCTAGGACACACAAGTTAGTGGAGAAATGGAAGGTAGTTGCTGTGTTCCATGATTGGTGGGTAAAGACTCAATTAAAAAGGTTTAGGACAAAAGTTTGGAGATCAATTAGAACATTATAGAAGCAGGGAAGGGAACAATTAAAAATAATTTCTGTTTTTTTAAATGTATAATACATCTCAGAGATTTAAGCACCCACCGCTCCCAATTTACAAGTTTAAAAAAGATCTCACACTTGTAAATTCAGGATATTAATTCAGTTTCTAGTTATGTAACCTAGGACAATATACTTTCTGTGTCTCAGTTTTCTCATCTGGATAATAGAGATAATAATGATGCCTGTCCCAAAGTTTTATTGTTGAAATTAAACGAATTATCAGAGTGAGTGTCTAGCACATACTAACAATCAATATAAACTGTTATTATTTTTATAAATTTATATGTTTGATCTTTGAAATGAACTTGAGAAACTTGCATTCCATTTTTTAACTTATTTATGTTATTACTTAGACAACTGTGTTTAATAGATTTCAGGGAGTTCTACCACTATGCTTTTATAGAATATTTTCCAACTGTGAGCCTGTTATTTTTGAAATAAATCTTGACCAATGTGTCTTACATTTTTTTCTAGAAGGACATGTGATTTTTGTTTGCTTGTTTTTAGACCTGCCATACCAAGGACTAGTGTTCTCACACTGCAAACCTCTTAACTGGGGTATCAGATGTTGCGCTCACAAACATTTTCTGCCATACTCCATGCACTTAAGGGTTCATCGTCTTCTGACTTTTCCTGTTTAAAAGAAAGCCAACCTGATTTCAGCCCCCTTGTCGCTAACCTGCATTTTCTATCTAGATATTGTTCTTCAGTTTCAACACTTTCTTAGCTCAAGTCTCTGTGTGGATCCTTTTTCATTAATTTTGCCACAATGTTAGTCCTTGAAGGTCAGTGAAGCAAGTGAAAACTTCCAGGTCCATACCCACAGACTGTTACTGCACACACTAAACCAGTGGCACCCAGGAAACCACGTCTACAGCAAAGACTTGCTGTTGGATTCTGCCATCTCTGTCCACCACGGAAGCAAGTGCACCATCACCGGTACCTCTTTAAATGACTGTACCTTTATTTCTGGAGTCTCAGAATGGATATGAAAAGTATGATTGAGGATGTAGTGCTCTGCAGGTCTCAGAAAACACCATCTTCCCTCAAGAAGGGAAATGGCTCCATTTTGTTATCAGGAAACCGCTCTGGGTCACTACCACAGGTGTCATAAAAAGGTCTCCCCTTACTCTGTTTCAAGAAGTAAAGCATGGCTAGCTTCTGAGTTGTTGTTGTTGTTTTCAAAATAGCTTTATTTATGAAAATTTCATCTCTAACTCTAGCAATAGACAATTTCCCTTTGTTTTCCTTGTGCATGTCTCTGTGGCAATTGAATGGGAGCTTGGGACAAACTATTCAGAGCAGCTTCCTGGACACATCATTTTAAACTGCAGAGTCTCTTCGATTTTCATTTATATTTTAGTGTTTCCATATTGTCCAGTCCCAGAAAAACTTTTCTCAGAATTTGCAAGCCATTTTCGGCCTCTCTGTGTTTTTAGACTAAACATGTTTGCTGTATTTTTTTTAAGGCCTCGAACTAGAATTTACATTATCAGAATTGTTTGCCTACTTAGATCACATTCTCTAGACAGATCTCAACTCTTTACCAGGCTGCAGATAAATAAGCTTATATACAAAATCTTCTATTTATAAAATCTCCCTTTGGGATAACAGAGTGCTTTTCTTGCAGTTCAGAGGCTCCTGGCTTTGAATGCCTAACTTTGAGTATTCTTAATTACAACCATGAACATTCCCCAAAGGAACACCTAATCTATGGGGATGCACAATAAATAGTATATCACCTATATGATGTATGTGTTCCACACTGATTTTTATTTTTACTTTAGTTTTGTTGATTTTTATTTTTACTTTAGTTTTAGCTCTGCTCTGTCCATACATTTGGTGCCAGAGAAGCCCTTTATGTTATTAGGCTTTCACTGTAATGTCCGTGAGCCCTGCCAGTTGTTTATTTCATTCCATGCTCAGTCCTCTGGGTGTGTGTAAAGGACAGAAAGTAAGCTTCTTTCTTTTCAACCAGTATAATTTAAACTAGGCACATTTGTTGCACTCAAGCTTTTAGTTCTTTACTAAATAGTAATAATAATAATAACAAAGGGCTCTCTCTCTCTTTTTTTATAGGGTGGTTAAAAATAAGGGGAAACTTCTGCCTAGAGCAGAAGGTCTAAAATGAAGAAGGGACACCATAGAAAGCAGTTCTTTTCTTACCCTGAGCACAGACTCTAGCTTTGTCCAGACTCAACTGTCTTCCTGCCATCATGTCCCTGTCTTGTTAGGAGCATGTATATATATTGTTTGCTCTCCAAAAGAGGAGTGTATTTAGAAAGCATACAGATAAGGCAAGAAATTGTTTTTCTCTTTTCAAAATTCTGTACAAAAAGGGACTTCATTTATTCTCTTGGTGTCTTTTAAAGCATATATATATATATATATATATATATATATATATATATGCTCTGCCCATCTGAGGCTGTTGCTCTGTTGCTCAGTAACCAAACTATTTTAGCACCTGAGGCAAGGCCATGGAGCCATCCTCAGTGCTCAGGACCAACTTACTCAAACCATTTGAGCCATGGCTGCAGGAGGGGAAGAGAGAGAGAGAGAGAGAGAGAAAAGGGGAAGGAGTGGAGAAGCAGATGGTCACTTCTCCCGTGTGCCCTGACCGGAAATCAAACCCAGGACTTCCACATGCTGGGCTGATGCTCTACTGCTGAGCCAATGGGCCAGGGCCAATTTATTTTTTAAGGTATAAATATTTTAGTCTTTATGTCAGTTCTGACTTCCTATTATTCATTTTTTCTTTTCTTCAACAAACATATATCAGTCATCTGTAAGTCCTGGGTGTGTCCTTGACCCTGGAAGTTTTGTAATAATTAAGGCAATATGTGAGAACTTAAGGGCTTTCTATTTTTGAATTGAAGAACAAACATGTAACAAATCAGTATAATGAGCTATACAATAAAATATCTTAAGATAAATGAATGCAAGACAAAATTATTGGGTCCCATGGGACACAAAGTAAAAATGGTCTCAGTATGATTAGAATGGAAGCAGAAGGTAGTTTCTGAATGTTGTAAGAGAGACTGGACCCCAGAAGTAGACTTTTACATCACAGTACTTTAATAGGTGGGTGTAAGTGTTACATTTTAGTCACTGCATACTTAGGAAAAATTGCCTGAGCACTTTTCATACTGATTATTGAAGAAGAAAGCAGGCTGAGCTCCCAGTCCTCTAGAGGCGAATGCTGACATGTTCACGCCCCTCCCTCAGCATGGTTTCAGTGCTTAAGGGAAACACTCTAAATAGTTGAGATGCTTCAAAAGCTGGGCTATGAAGTTAATCCATATTTTTCTATAAATATTGCCAAGCACAAAAGACCGTTGCTATTTTGAAGAAGAAATAGGAAAGTTGGTGATCCTTTTGTGCAGCTCTGATGAACATGGATACTCTGAGCTACATAGAATCTTTTTCCCTTTTATTAATAAAAAAGATAATCCAACATGATGAGAAGCCTTAGGAAATAGATTTTCTTTCAGATTTTTAAAATTAGGTTAAAATAAAAAACAACAACAATAATAAAACCCTTTCAACTTTGTTGAAAATTTCCCCTGAAAATATACCCCTGAACACCAATTGCATTTTTGTTACACTGGAAAGTAACATGACTTCACTGCCTCTACCCCATGGGTTGCCAAAGCAGAAGCTGAAATTACTTTGTGGCCCGCCACCACGGAGAGAAAATGGCTCCTCTCTCATAGCATAAGGCAGGCCTCAATCAGCCTAGCTCACTTGCCCCCTGGTTTAAGTATAGCTCAGGAGCTCATGCTAGGTGGGGTTGTTGCTAAAAGGGACACACTATTTTCCACCAACAGCTTGTGGGACACCCAAGTAGGCCACCAGTGTGTTGGGGAGAACCAGAAAAACAAAGGTGTGAGGCCTCTCCTCCCACTCCACCCTCCAATTGCAGGGTTATCAACCCAGGACTCTGAAACAGGCCGTGGCTGCAGGACTTGGGGTTTGGATGAGGGAGCAGGAGGGCGGGAAGCAGCGCTGTAGAAAACCCAGCCGATTAAATGTCCAAAGCAAGTTCAAGACATTTCAAAAGATGTTCTGTTAAAACAAAAACAAGACAAAACAACAACAACAACAAAACCCCACACAATGTTTTGCTTTCCATGACAAATTCATGAAACAGAACCTAGGGATTTCTCACAGTGCACGCAGGGGGATGGTGTTTCTACTTCAGGGCAAGCTGAATGAGAGACATGTAGCATGGCATATTGTTTTGCGAACATGAATATAGAATACGCCTAAACACTTAGGAACTCTTTGTAGTCATATCCTTTTTAAAAAAAAAAAACATGCAGCAAGCTCTCCTTCGTGTCCAAGGGCAGTTCTCAGCAGGGCGGCCTGGAAACCCAGGAGAGGGTATCACGGGCCGGCTTCAAGGTCTCCTGCCCTGCCAGCCAGCCAGACTTTCCCAGCTCAGAAAAACCACTTCAGTTTAACAAACGTGCTTGGCGGCAAATTCCCTTGAAGGAGTTTCCTGAGTGTTCCTTGGGCGTTCGTTAAGAGTTGTCATGTTAGAGCCCCTTTCTGGGGTCCAGGGAGCCTGCGTCCCCTTGCGATGGCCACTCTCCATCGGCACTGATTGCCAAGACCCCTGGGAGAACCCACAGCACCACACTGGATAGTTATACGAGGCTCAGTGCAGAGAGGAGGAATTTGAACGTGCCCAGAGAGCATGTTTGCAACATCCCCCCACAAGTAAAAAAACCCCTTCACCCCAGGTTCCCGTGGCAGCGAGGGGCACTGGCAGCTGACCAGAGGGTCAAGATAATCAAGACACTATTTGTAGTAGAAACAAAGAGTTTCTGCTCTGAACAGGATGGATGGTCCGATTCTTCTGATTCTGAAGGGCCCTTCCGCGTTATTGTTGTTTTTAAAATCCCTTTTGTACTTCTTCGCCCAGCCACTTTTCACCCATTCAACTTCCTGTTCCTCTCTTGCATCCAGCTCTTTGTATGACTTGGCACCTTGGACCTTCACATGTCCAGAATACTTTCTGAGCAAATATTTTATTGAACTTCCTAAAAATACACAGGTAGAATGAAAATTTGGCCCTGTAAATAAAGTCGGTGGAGTGCTTATATTTACTAGAAAACGTGCATAACTCTGCCGGTGTAGGGTTCTCTGATTCTGTCTCCACTGTGACTCTTTCCAGTGTTAAAAATGCCATTAAGACAGAAATAAACTCATGGCATTTTCCACTTGACTTTTTGAACATCAATTTCCATAGTAATATATTTTGTAAGTTCAGAACAGTCGGTCCTGCCATACACGATGGTTATGTTCCTCAAAAATACTCTGTTATTAAAAAAAGAATCCCACAATGAAATGAATTGCTTTGGTAGAAAAGATATGATTCAGAACTAGAGAGATAACAAAGTGATTTTTTAAGTGGTTTTTGGGTGAATGCTTTAAAAATACCTATAGATGCTTAAACATACAATCGAAAGTTTATTGAGCAAATCCAGTATTTGATTACATCTAACTTTTTCTATTACTACCAATACTACTATCCTTAACTCAGGATCTTTACATATTTTTATCATTATTTCTATCTCTCATCAGTAAGATAAAGCGCAAGAAGCCAGTACAAAAATATCTGTGTCATTATGGCAATGGCTTTCTTCTTACCTAGGAACTAATTCCTGTTCACAATTGTCCTATTACTTAAAGCAGTCTGGTGAAAGAGAAACGTGCTTCCTCACTAGTCAACTTCATTAGATCTAATTGGTTTTAGGGAAAGTTGTACTGCATTATAGATGCCAGCGCAAGTTATGAGTTAAAATGAACTATAATAAGTTGATTTTGGATCAAAAGGAGCAGCCTGTTTGAGGTTGAAATATTATCTAACTGTTGACATTCACTGAGAATCTCTTATTCCTTTGCATGCTATAAACTATTGAGACAGCAGCCAAAAATGGTCTTTTCTAAGGAATGCTTCATTTTTCTCCTGGGACATCAATTTCTATTTATTTTTTGTCTTTTTTTCTAGTGGGATTAAAATGATAAATAGGTAATTGCCTACTTCTAATTATTTATAACTGCATGTAAATAATGAGAGGGAGTGACCGTTTCAAATTCTGATGATCAAGATATATTTTTCAGTATATTTTCCAAGTCGGTGTGTAGGACTGCAAAGAAGTTGCATGGATTTAATGAGGGTGAACCAGGTATTGCTCAACAGCCTTTCCAAAAAAGGGAACTCTGAGTTAAAGGCAAGCAAGCAAAATTCCTTTTTCCACTCCTAACCGAGACCAGTTTACTTGCCAAGTGAAAACGCTCAAGTCCCAAGAAATACCCTAAACACAGAAAAATAAGCACATAGATGAATGCCTCCCCTTTTCCTCGTTGGTCTGGGGCAGACTGACAGCACCAGGTGGCAGCCCTCGGGAGCTGCCCACGGCAGATGTCCTACCTGACAGCCAAAAGCTGGCAGGAATTAAGCAGAAACATGTGCTTCCTGTGGAGGCCAACGGTCAGCAGGTGGGATCGGCAGACGGCGTTACTCAGCCCGTCCTCCTGTGTGGTCATCTGGGCCGCCTTCCTTGCGGGCACTCCGGGCCCGGAACACGACATTTTCTCAGGGCTGGGCTGGAAGCCGTTCAAATGCAATTACGCTGCTGCATGTTGTTGCGGAATAGATGACTTAGAGGCTCCATACAAATTGAATTTTGAGGCCAGCTTGAAATTATATTAGATTTGGAGGCTTGACGAAAGCCTGTCTGAATCCCCCTGCATTCCCCTTAGGGTCATCTTTCTTTAATCACTCACTAATGTTTCTCTGGTTAGGTCACTGATTAATGGATGACGTCAATCCTCTCCTCCACCCCTTTACACTACTGTACATCATGTGTTGTTATTTTGTCCTTTTGGTGGCTGTTGAGACAGCAAATATGAAATCAGTTTCTGGAAGCTGAAGAAATGGACATATCTTGTGTTGCTTTGTATTCCAAGTCTCAAATGCAAAGAGCTAAGACTAGCATGTGATAAAAGCTGAGGTGTGGCGTTTCTTCGCTGTTGTCTGTTAAGTACACTTCTACAAACTAAGGGAGAGCAAGAGAATTAAACAGACTCCACTCGTGAGAAAAAGAAGAACTTGCCCCCCAGGACGGGAAGTGCAGATGCCCACATTCAGATCATCACTTCATTTTTCTTGATATCTTCTGAAAGCAATAAACTGTAAATCTCAGAAAATTGTTTAAGGGACTGCAAGAAAGCTTCCTCCATCCATACTTTGTCTCTGCAAACTGGTAGCAAGTTACAGAAGTACATAACCAATGTATGTGTGATGTTATAATTTTCTGATGAATTATGGAGTCAGCTACGCTATGTACAAAAGCCCTTCCTTCCTTCCTTCCTTCCTTCCTTCCTTCCTTCCTTCCTTCCTTCCTTCCTTCCTTCCTTCCTTCCTTCCTCCTTTAATCATAGACTCTCTATTAGGTAACCTTCATAAGGGAAGCACAGCTCATGATGTCTTCTGCTTTCTCAGAGCAAAATAGCTTAGTCAGGAATATTCCTGAGCTGGGGAAAGGCAATGAATAATTTGATAGTTTGGGTGGAATTTGGGGGGAGGACTTAAGGAGACAGTTGACATAAATAACTGGGTAGCCCTCTTGACAAAACTGATGTTTCAGCAAACTTGCTGTCAAAGTGTATTTCTATAAAACATAAAGTGAAATGTATCTCACTTCCTATTAGTTTTAATTTGCATCTATTCAAGAAGCCTACTGTGTGTCAGGCTCAATGTGGAAAAGTGGAGATATATGATAAATGGGACACAGTCCCTGGCCTTAAGCAGATTATGGCTGAATATGGGGGACAGACAGGTAAACGAGTGATTTCAATGCATTGTATTAGGTGCCAAGTTTAACTGGTGGCACAAAGGAGGGCCTTTCAGCAAAGCCTTGGGAGCTTATTCCTTCGAAGGTCCTCACTGTTTTTATTATAGTAGTTAAAATGCTCAAGACTACTATTTTACATTTAAATTTTTCGAAATTTAACACACATATGTGTGTATGTACATTTTTGTAGTTTAACATATATACACAAAATTGTGCATCTATGTATATACATGTATGTGTACATGCATGTGTATGTTTTAGCCAGTTTTCGCTGTGGGCACACCCAGGTAATGTGCCCCAGATTAGCAGACAGAGCCTGGGAGTGCTCTGGGGGCCCCTTCGTGCCCTTTTCCCTCACCACCTCACTCCAAAGATGATGGCTATTCCAGTTTCGAATCTCATAGTTTAGTTTTGCTTGCATTTAAACTTCATATAACCAGACCATAATAATATGGAATCACAAAGTAGTACTCTTTTGTGTCTGGCTGATGTTCTCAATATTATGTTTGTGAGATTCATCCATGTTGTATAGCAATAGATTGTTCATTCTCCTATATAGCATTCTCTTCTGTGACTATACTACAATTTATTTACCAATTCTTCTGTGATGAAATCTGGGTTGTTTCCTGTTCAGGCTGTTATAAATATTGTCTCTAGGAACATTCCTGTAGATGTCTTTGGTGTACATATGTATTCATCGCTCTTGGGTATCTACCTGAGAGTGAATTTCTGGGTCATAAGGAACCCATGCGCTCAGCTCTCATTGATACTGCCGACCTGTTTCCAACGTGGTTTTTAGCAGTTTACATGGCGCCACCTGTGGACTTGAGTTCTGTTCACTCCTTACCCTCCTCAATGCTTGGCATTGTCTATTTTGTGTTAGCCATTCTCTTAGGTATGTAGTGGTCTTTCATCGTAGTTTTATTTATGAAACCTGGGAGTTCTTTTTTATTTTAAAATCAGACTGACATTCTCATGGACAATGGCTCTGCATAGGGAGCTGGGAAACTTGAGAAAGAGGAGATTCAGGGATTTAATGTGTCATTCTGGGGGACTTTGAGTGTTGTGGTATTGTTGCAACACTCAGAATTCTGAAGCATCTCTCAAATTCATGCCTCTTCTGTCGTCTCATCCTTTCCATCCTACATTTACCTCACCACAAGCTATCCCAAACTCTAGAAATAATAATAATAAGTGATAGTAATAACTGATCATTATGGTGGGCTACTATTTGCTGGGCACTGTTCCAAAGTACTCAGCACACACATATATTTAAACCTCAGAATTCCTTGAGTTAGATGGTGTCATTCTCTCCATTTTATAGGTGAAAAGAACGAGGCAAAGAGGGCGAGCACCTCATCCAGGCTACACAGGCAGTCGTGGAGCCTGGATCTGAGCTGAGGTGGACAGACTGAGCCCACGTTCTCAGCCGTTATACAACCCTATGCTGGTAAGTCTTGCAGCGTGCCCCTCTTCTCTCTAGTGTGTATGTATATCTTTCAGTGGAAGTAGATTAGGCCATCATGGTTACTTGGTAGATATCTTCGTCTAAAAAGAAAAGTGCTCCATCAATTATTATTTATTGAATATGTGTTCCCAGCTATTGTTAGACACTGTGGTGCATACAAGGCAAGAGTTTAATAAGATGTTACCCTTAAACAGAACCTGCAATATTCCCCATTTGTCTCCATCAATCATCTCATTTGACTTTCACAAAAGTTAACCGAGGAGAGAATTTGGTATCAAGAAGTTAAGTGAGTTGCCAAAGTTCAAGTAGTGCGTTAATGGCAGAAACAGGCTCTGAGCCTAGACTCCGGCCCTGGAATTTCCTGATGAACTTCAGAATCTAACACACAGAGACGGGTTTGTGTGGAAGGTGATAAAATGCAAAGGATAAAATGCTGTACAATCTGGGTCAGAAATACTTCCAGGTTCCACATGTGAATGAGTCTGTTACTTTGTAAGTCAAACCCATCTCCTGAGTTTAATTTGCATTTGCCATAGCATACTGTATTTTAATTGTTTTTCTCTCCAAATTTTTTGTTTATTTGGGGGGAAGTAGTGGTTATGTTCTTTAGTAGTACTAATACCTAAATGGCTTCATGAGAACTTGAATGACTAATGAACTTAAATATATCTAAAAGTTTGACTTAATTCTGGATAATAACCAATAATTAGCCAGAAACCATATATACATAGATACAGACAAGAGGGTGGCAATAGCCAGAGGGCAAGGGGAAGTGGAGGTAAGGGAGGGAGCAAAGGAGGGAGGAAATGGGGATAGAAAGAGACTTTGCTTGGGGTGGAGGGTGCATGGTGCAGTGTGTAGGTGGTGGTATATTGAACAGTATACTTGAAACCTGTGTGGTTTGGAGTATCATGTTATCCCAATAAATTTAAAATGATTTTTAAATAAAGGAATAAATAGTGAAGTCCTATTGTGTCTTTTGAGTCATAGAAGTTCACTCTTTCCAGTTAATTATCCCAGAAATCAAAAGAAGAATCTGTTATTAGTGACTTTTATACCATCTGGTGGACAACACTCTAATTTTCTTAACATTTATTCACTAGAGAAAACAAACCTAATTTCCATGTGCTACCATGTTGAAAATGTTGACTCTGGAAAAGGCAGTAAGTATTTCAGTGCCACCCACCATGCAAACACCTATGTCATATGTTGCTTCCAAACTTCCATCTGCAATGTTGACGGAGAAGGCAGGGTCAAGATGAAAATGTGCAACTTGCTGACTCTGCCACAGGGATATTCTCTGTTTCCTTGTGAGGACTGCTCTGAAAATGGAAAAACAAATCTTCCCAGACTTTCCCCACATTTCCTAAACTGCTCATAGACTTTGGTTTGGATTTGATAGGAATCCCTCGTCCTAACTACTTCCACTTGGCTCCCATGGAGACCCAGGAATTACCTACCACTTCTTTTTTAGAATTGAGACTCTTCTGGGACATGAATAGGTCATGAAATCATTTGGGGGGGGGGGGGCATGTAACAAACATTAAAATATTTAAATGAGAGAGAATAGAGTAGAAAAGAAACTATAGTGTCTTCCATTGACATCTGAGACTTGCTTCAGTTGGACGTGCATGAGGTGTTGAGTTCTGAGTCCCCATGTGAAAGAGATTTCTTGTTGTGGTGTGTCTGTCCCAGATATTTACCTCCTGTCCCTCAACTTCAAATCCACCCTCTATACACTGCTCTGTGGTGGTGGTATTGGGATTTTCCTTTCTAGCTGGGAGTCTCTGGTAAGTTATGCAAGTAGGAGACCGCTGGAGGGAGGTGAGGAGGTGGGAGGAGCAGAGAGGAGGTGTCCTTCCTGCTTTTCCAGTTCCGGTTCCATAGCATGGCTCCACAGCTACACTGGCTCCATCCCCCAGCTTCTTGTAGCTTTTAGCAGGAAAGATCTGGAGAAGAGGTTACAAACTGGTAGCCCATGGATGTCACCTGGCTGGCAAATGCATTTTGTTTGGCCCGTATGCTATTCTTCAAAATTTCAATCTATTGTCAAGATGTGAAAAAGATCATATTTCCAGGACATATTGACAATTGGAAACCAGGAAATTCTGGGTCCTTGTTCCCACAGGGTAGCGAGTCCTATGTGGGGAGCATTTGCTGTCTGGTTTTTCATAGTCCCCACGAGTCCTTTATGCCTGGACTTTTATTCTTTTCTTTATGTTGCTTGTCTGGCTCCAGTAGGCATTTGCATTTCAACTCTTGACTTAGAGGAAGTGACCTAGAGTAACACGGGCTGGAGGCAATGTGGCTACAGAAGGCAGGGAGGAGGAGGAGACAAAAATAGATAAAATAGATGCAGACTTCTTGGACAAGTGAACTAGAAGGTATGAGACAGCTGCCAAGGCCAAGGGCATTTGGGGAATGTATGAATAAGGGTAAATATGCTGTTTATTAAGTTGAGTTATATGATATACTCCCATTCTCCTTCTGTCTACAAGATTGTCAATAAAACTACTTTACTGGTGTGTGTGTGTGTATGTGTATGTGTGTGTTGCTTTCTTTGGTGCAGAGACCATTGACAGTGGGCTAAGACTGACCTAGTGACAGGTGGGATAGAGGGGAAATGGCTCAGGAAAGCCCAGGCACAGGTCAGTTATAGGACATTTTGAGTAAAATTTTTGAAGAAACAAGGTTTTTGAAGTACATAGCTATGGTACTCTAAATGTTTGGACAATGAATTGTAATTAATAAGACCAATTAAGTTTACCCAGTGAAAAATTACAAAAAACAAACCAAAAACCATTCTCAACTATTGCTTGATAAAGTCACTCTATTTTCACTAACTCCTCCACAGTTTTAAACTCTTTTTTAGAGTCATTTAGCATCAATCTCAAACTTTTAAATGTATATTAATTTGTGAATAACTAAATTATATGTATATTTTTGGCCTGACCTGTGGTGGTGCAGTGGATAAAGCATCAACCTGGAAACTCTGAGGTCACCAGTTCGAAACCCTGGGCTTGCCTGGTCAAGGCAAATATGGGAGTTGATGCTCCCTGCTCCTCCTCCCTTCTCTCTCTCTCCCTCTCTCTCTTCTCTCTAAAATGAATAAATTAAAATATATTAAAAAAATAAAATAAATTATATGTGTATTTTATCTACTGGCAGTGTTTGAACTGCAGGTCAAGCAACATTTGAAGTTTGAAGCCAGTTGTATCTTTGACTGGTTCAGTTATATTATCAGTCATTCCCTATTCTGCTCAAGACAGACTATTTTAATTTCTTTTTTATATTTGTAACAAAAAGTCCTGAAATAGTGTGCATATGTGTGTGGTGTGTTTGTTTACATGGGTATAAATAACAAAACTGATGTTATCCTGCATATGAAGGTTATAGTCTACTTTCTCTCTCTCTCTTTTCTTTTATTGAACTATAAAATTATATAGTTCTGAAACTACATGTATAAGACAATATAGAATTATATATAATTATACTTAACCATATAAAACTATCAATATATAAATAACCTGCCTAGCTTTAGTGAGATAGTTAGAGAATGTACCTACTTGCCTTCATGAAACTTTGTAACTTCTTTCTCAGCTTATACATACTTATTGAAAGATTTTTAAGCAAATAACTAATAATTTCAAGTCACATAAGATCATCTGTAATCCAATGCCAGAGGTAATCAATGTTAACATTTAGGCATCTTCAGCTAATATCAAAATCAATGGGGACGAACTAAAAGTTTTCCTCTAATATCCAGTGCAAAGCAAGGATTCCCACTCTCACCACTTCTATTCAACATAGTACTGGAAGCCCCAGCCAGAGCAATTAGATAAGAAAAATAAATACAAGGTCTCCAAAACAGAAAGGAAGAGGTAAAATGATTTCTGTTTGCTGATGACATGATCTATATGTAGAAAAGACTCTGCAAAACAAAACAAAACCCGTTAGAACTAATAAACACTCACTAAAATTGCAAGATATAAAATCAACAACAAATATCAGCATATTTCTACACTGTTGAACTTGCCACTGGCATCTGAAGTGGGAGGCAGTATTGTCACACTGTGGAATCTGATGCTGTCTCTAGATAAATAGTATCAGAACTGAGTTGAATTGTAGGACACCTCACTGTTGTCAAATAATTGCTTAGTGTGGGACAAATCTCACATATTGGGATTGGTGTCACAATATAGATCCAGAAGAAATGGAGTTATTCTCTGGAGAGATATGTGTACTTTCATATTCATTGCAGCATTATTCACAAAAGCCAGGACATGAAAACATAGTAAGTGTCGGTCTGCCAATGTGGAAATTGTCGTATGTCTATACAAAGAAATATGATTCGTCCTTAGTTTCTTTTCCCACATAACTTCAGTGTGGATACACACAGCCCCAGGAAGGTCTCTGGGGTATGACCTATTCGAGAATGGGAGCAATACCACAGAAAGAGAGTGGAGAAATCTGGTGTGAGAAACTAGGTTCTGGCAGTGTTTGAACTGCAGGTCAAGCAACATTTGAAGTTTGAAGCCAGTTGTATCTTTGACTGGTTCAGTTATATTATCAGTCATTCCCTATTCTGCTCAAGACAGACTATTTTAATTTCTTTTTTATATTTGTAACAAAAAGTCCTGAAATAGTGTGCATATGTGTGTGGTTTGTTTACATGGGTATAAATAACAAAACTGACGTTATCCTGCATATGAAGGTTATAGTCTAACTTTCTCTCTCTCTCTTTTTCTTTTATTAAATGAGAGGTGGGAGGAAGAGACAGACTCCTGCATGTGCCTGATCAGTATCTACCTGGCAAGTCCCCTATCAGGAGATGCTCTACCCATCTGGGGCCACTGCTCTGTTGCTCTGCAACCAAGCTATTTTAGTGCCTGAGGCAAGGCCATGGAACCATCCTCAGCACCTGGGGCCAACTTGCTTGAGCCATTTGAACCTGTGGGAGGGGAAGAGAGAGAGAGAGAGAAAGAGGGGGGAGGAATGGGTGGAGAAGCAGATTGTCGCTTGTCACTTCTCCTGTGTGCCCTGACCAGGAATTGAACCCAAGACTTTTACATTCCAGGCCGATGCTCTATAGCTGAGCCAACCAGCCAGGGCCCTACTTTCTCTTTCAAGTAATATTATATCATTAACAGTTTCTGGTGCCATAAGTAATCCTCAACAGCATGACTTTAAGGGTATATAATAATTACATCGAGTAGATGTGCCATATTTTATTACAACAGTTCCTACCATAAAACATTTAGATGACCTCATAAGCTTTCAAATATCTGTGTCTATTTCTTCAATTTCTGTCTACAATTATATATAATTCGCTTGTCCAAAATGGCTTTCTTCTTGTTTGGTCTGCTTTTATGAGCCCTGTGCTTTTTCACAAGTCTAAGACAAATCTATCATGTCCGATATATCCATCAAGTAATTCTTCCCTCCTTTGCTTAAAATTTCTTCAAGTATGACTTTCTTCAAGAAGCCTAACCTTAAAAACATAGCTCAAAACCACTCACTACAGTATTACTGACAGATGATTGGTTTTTGCCAAGTCACCCAAAGAAAACGATTTCTTGACTAAAAGGGAGAAAAGTATACATACCTGGTGAAAACATTTTTCTTGTGTTTCCTCACAAGGCTAGTACCTAGTGAGCATAGCATTGATACATAACAACAGCAAGTCTGTGATTACTAATTCGAACTTCTAGGTTGACAACTTCCTCCTCTTCAACTCTTACCATTAAGCCGTTCCTCAAGATCCTTTATTCATTCCAGAGGCAGTTTATTGAACGTAACAAAGAACCATGGCATCAATTCCTTCTTGCAGACACAGAGGTCTCTAAAAACCAACTCAGAGCCCTGGAATGTTGCAAATTGGTGCTGTTTCCTTTGCAACCAGAGGTTTGAACTGAAAGATTTGCAGCGTTGAATGGGGTGGGTTTCTTTATTTTGGCAGGCAGCTCCGCAGCATTGGGTAGGGATGAAGGTGATCATCTGTGTTGCATTATTTTCTTGCTTTTTACCTTAGATGTTGAGGTCCAGAGGAAGGGAGTTGATGTCCTTGGTCTCTGTGAAGCCCCTTTCCTCTCTTCATCAAGTTTCTGGCTGAGTATCCATTTAGTATTTGAATCATTCATCACTTTCTAAGAGTGTCTAGTTTCTGATCTGTAAAATGGAGCTAAAATGATTCACAGAATGTCAGTGAAAATCAAAGAACATAACACATGTAAATGCTTAGAACTGATGAAAGATTAAAACTTTGTGGGCTAACTTAGAGAATGGAAATCTATAATGGTTCTGAAGGGTTTTTAAAATTTGTACTTTATTGAGACAAAATGATCTAGAATGGACAAATTCATAAAATGGAATAAAAAAGCTATTTAGTCTTTATTAAATAATAGTACTCTTCAAATAATCTTCAATATAAATATGGTTTTACCTTACTATAACTCTTATTCAAGTATAAACTAAATGAAATCTCTGTATTGACAGATCACATTCTTATCAAATGGGTGGAATAATCCTCTTTGTGTAGCCTATTTTTGTTGTTATTGTTGTATCATAATCATTTATTGGTAATAAGTGCCTTAAAGAAGACTAACAGAGACTTCTCAATTTCTTTGTCCACAATTACATAACATTTCTCACCTGTATTTCAAAAGAAATTTGCTTTCTTAGATAATTTTAGTAAACTGCTCAGATCTAGTTTCTTTGTAATCAATCCCTGTTTTCTGTTGAAACTTTTCATCTTTTCACCAATTTTCCCCTCTTTCCCTTTAATTTATTTGATCTATTAGAACTGGTTATTTCAAAGCCCTATGTGCTAACTCCAATATCTGAATCATTTAAATATCTCCTACTGTTTTGTTTTATTTCCTTGATTATTAGCCACAGTTACCAACCTCTTTACAAATCTAGTAATTTTTAATTGTGTGACAAACATTGTGTGCAATGATCGTTAGAAGCTGGAGAAGATACTTTCTACCAATTATCTTCCCATGTTAGGAAGATAGTGTTAAGGACAGATTACCTCATTCCAACCTGCATTATGCTGAGTTGGGACTTGGCTGCAGGTATATATGACTTAGTTCGAATCAGTTCACCTATGCTTCTCGGCATGTTCTTTTAAGGCCTTTTATCGAGAGCTTGGCAGGTCTCTATAACCTTAGCCATTAAGGCCTGCACTACAGACACTTGGGACTTTGGTCTTTGGCCTCCTGCTTCTCGCTGCTTCCAACATTGGTTAATGTATTGAGGAGGAGTCCAGTTGTGTGTTTGAGGCAGGTCCCATCATCAAGTGGGACTTTGTCTCTTAAATACCATGGTACTACAGGAGATTTGTTTGCTTTCTAAAAGCTTCCTGATCCCAGAATTCAGCAAATATACTGTGGGAAAAACTAACCATGTGTTAGAATGTCTGAAGTTTCCAATTACCCCGCCAGCCCCTATAACCGCCGAAAGCTCTGCTGATTTCTCATTCTCCCGGTGGAGTCCCTCTGTGCAGGCCAAGTCCGGTCATCAGCCCATGTCTAGAATTGACAAATCTTCCAGAAAATAGTCAGTGACAGACTGCTCATCTCAGAAGGGCTTTCCCTTTTATGGATTGCTTAATTCTCCTGGATTCCTCTACTTTTCAAGGTCTTTTAAATAGGTTTCTTTTATTTATTTATTTATTTGCAGTGTAACTGGTTTTTATTTTTGTTATTTATTTATTTCACTGAATTTATTGGGATAAATAATTGGGATTCACAAAACTATACAGGTTTCACTTGCACACTGTACCGTGTGCCCATCACCCCAAGCAAAGTCCCTCTCGGTCCCCATTTGCCCACTGTGCCCACCTCCACCCGCCCACCCCCTTCCCTCTGGCTGTCACCACACTGTCGTCTATGTCTATGTGATTTACACACACACACACATATATTTTTTTTTATTTTTAATTTTGCTTAATCCATTCACCTTTTTAAAAAAAGTTATTGTAGTAGAAATAGTGGCCCTTGTCACATACTATTTCTTACTTGGAACCAGAAGACTGAATAAATATGTTTGAATGAGTGAATTTCCCAAAGGGGTGTGAGAACACAATGCATACAAATTATGTGGCATAATAACATTTTTTTGTGATATTAAGTTTATTACTTATTGTTATAATCAGCTGATAATCTTCAAATTTCCAGTCTATTGGTCCTAATTTTCATTTTGAGTGTGGCCACAATTTGCTCCCTAGGACTACAAGAACATCTAACTCTCTTATATCTCTTGTTTTTATGGGTCAGAGTAATTTTGTACCCTTAATTCACTTTTGCGTAATCTGGAATTGTCTTGCCTCCTGAAATGTTCCTTTTTGTTTTTCTCTGTGCATTGTGCCACAGAGTTAAGATCGTGTCTGTCATGCCATGGTCCCCACACGGGACGGTGGGCCATGCATCACGGTGACTATTGGAATCCTCAGCAAAGTTGGTAAAGGAAATGATCTGATGTGTGGCTCTATCCATTTTTCAAAAGCAAACATACTTGGGAGACATTGAAACAACCGTAGCACCCGACCCAGTTTTAGAGAACAGAAGCAGGTTTAAGCACCTGACTCAGGGGACACTGTACAATCTAGAATTCAAAGAAACAATCTAATGCCGTATTCACACAGCATTAAAATATTCTTGCTGTACTAACTATGCTAGTTATCTTTTGGTTCTATGACTAGTTTGCCATTGTCAGATTGGCCTGATATCTTTACTCACTCTCCCCCCAGTATTAAAACAGATGAGCAGAAGCCAGGAGATCAATGACTAATACCACTCCCACTGTTGGTCGGCCCTGCTGCTACATGTTTAAGCCTTTTCCTATAGTATACAGAAGTTGCAGGGAGCTTTAGACAGGCATTAACTATCCAGGATAATTCTTTCTAATTATTTAATGTTATGTTATCCCCTTTGGCTGTCAGTAACCTAGAACAATGAGACCTTTAAGGACGTAGCTAGGGTTTGCTTTCTATCACCTTTAACATTAAATCTAATGTGGAAAGTCTCATTGTGCTTTAATTTTCTTCTACACTAAAGTGGCTATATACGGCCTTCCTAGTCTGTAACATGGCATCATTTATGCACATTTGTCTAGCACATTGTACTTTCAATGCACTTTATAATCACTAATTAGCTGTTCAATATGACGCCCCTATGAAATAAGGCAGCTGAATTATTTTCACTTTATAGACAGGCAGAAGGAGACAGATTTGGAGACATGCCATAAGGTGTACAGCAAGTCAGAGTAGAGAAGCAAGTCAGAACGCATGAGCTCTGAATGTTCAGTCCCTGCGTGACACTAAACATTTTATGTACATTTTAAGATCCTAAAACAAAAGGAGTTTCTTGCTGAGGCAACGCCAAAGCGATGCCAGGAAGCAGAGAGGTGGTAGCACAGTATTTGGACTCGGATTTAAAATCTGACTGTACTTGAAGGCAAAAGCAACCTGCAAGTTTCTTCACTGCAATATGATTTTGAGAGACTTCATTAATGTTTAAAATGTGCGTGAAGCATCTTCTGAATTTTAACATTATCGCCAGTAAGGTCGCAGTAGCCCAAGGAGAATAGAGGGCCCTCACAATCTCAAGTGCAGTGATGGCTAAAGGACTTCCTCCAACGCCACTTTTGATTTGCCCAAGCGAAAGCCAGCTTTTACTTTGGTCAGCCTTTCAAGGGCAAAGCCAGAAACCCGTTCACTCATTAAACCATGTGCCAGGCCCAGGGCTGGGTCCTAGAGAAACAATTCTTAAGTAAAGGACGATTCAAAACAAAATAATGTTCAGAGTGTTTTAAACAATTCATGTTGTGTAAGCACATTAGCTCTTTGGCCTATAATCAGTGGTTTCCTTACTTGTTGCATGTGCCATGCCCGGTCTGGCCTCAATATGGCAAAGAATCCTGTGATTAACTGGCTACAGGAAAGGCAGCAGCAGCAGCCAATCTAATTTTAAACCCTTTAAACAGGCAACTCAACATTGAAGAACAACAAATACAAGCGATCAGAGGGTTTTTCCTTAACCTCACTAGATGGAAGGAAATGGTAACTCTTAAGAAAGAATGGAAACCCCTTTGGGCCTAAAGCAGCTATTCTGCTGCAGATCCCAAGGCCTGAGGGATGACCACACAGGAGGAGGACACTCCACAAAAGAGGGTCTCTGTGGAAGTGAATCATGGCCAGAGTAACAAGTATTTTTTCTGCTTTATTGTGTGGGTGCTCCTGAGCCAAATAGCAGAGGGGAATGTGTGAGCGGAGAGATGGGGGTGAGAGTCAAGGCAGTTGTCCAAGATGGTGCCAATGGGTGACTTGGGGGAACTGCAGAGAAGGTAATACTATGAGTGGCTTTTCCGACTAACTGCTTCAACTCAATTTTGCTAAGAAACATCATTGGCAATTCTGTGCCTGCATCCAAAAGAATGTAAAAAGCAACTACAAAATAAGCCAGTTGCTCCACTTCCTTTCTTTTTCTGAAGTAATAATAGCTTTCTGTTTTTGATGTGATGATTTTTTTTTTAAATCCCTTTTTATAACTCATGTTTTGTTGCTAGAAGTGATTGATTTCGTGGAAGACCAGATCCACTCAAACATACACAGGCTCAAAAACAGCAGTTTTGAAACATTTGGTCATTCTAATTTTTCCCCCTTCTTTTCTAAGTGAGAGGAAGGGAGATAGACAGACTCCTGCATGCACCCCAACAGGGATCCTCCCTGTGACCCCCGTCTGGGGCTGATGTTCTGCCTGTCTGAGGCCATGCTTACAACCGAGCTATCTTTAGCACCTGAAGTGGAGGCTCCACGGAACCATCCTCAGCGCCTGGGCCAATGTGCTCAAACCAATGGAGCCATGGCTGCGGGAGGAGAAGAGGGAGAGAAGGGGGAGAGGGAAGAGGAGGTGGGACAGAAGCAGATTGTCACTTCTTCTGTGTGTCCTGACTGGAAATCGAACCAGGGATGTCCACATGCCAGTCCAACACTCTACCACTAAGCCAACTGGTCTGGGCCATTCTAATGTTAATTCTTCAAATTATGGAGAATTTGATCTGCTTCATCTCAACCACATTGAATTCTCAAATAGCTTCTCCTATACCTTGAGCTGATTGTAAGGAAGTAAGGTTTTGGGTGGATAGGACTCAACTATATTTCTCATTACCTGTGCTATTTAGTCCCCGCTCTAAACTAACAACAGCCCAGAGGTTTGCACTAAATAGCTAATCCCCTGCAAGTTAGTGTGATGGACCAGGCCGATACTCTTGGTTTTTGGGCAGAGCTGTTAAATGCTGTCTTCCCCACTATAAGGAGATAAAGAGGAGAGGTAAAAGGAAGCCTCCTATTTGGTTCTCTGCTCTAGGAAACTTGTAGGAAATTTCTCTTCTGTGGAGCCAACTTGCTATGGCCTGTTGGTTCATCTCACTCTCTTCTTCTCTGCCTTATTAAGATCTGATAAATATCCAACACTCATCACTTTCCACTTGACTTTTCTGAAGTGATAAAACTGGTCTGGCCAACCCTTCTTCCACCAGGCTTCTGGGTAAGCCGTCCCTGACATTTACCTAAAAGCTGCAGTTGGTTATAATCTCCGTGTCTGGACTTTGTGACATCTGTTGTAGGTGTTAACATTTGGCTGTATAATTATATCTATTGACATAACAGAACTTCATGATATGTCAAATGGAAAAAGTACATTACAAAACAGTATATATATAGATTTCATTTTATAACTATAGATGCATTTTTAAAAGCCTGGAGGCATATATAACACTGTATTGGTGGAACATCTTTGAAGAATAGGCTTTGCTCTCCTTTTCTCTTATCATTTTTAAGAAATGTTTTTAAATATACATATATAATAGTGTAATAAAATAAAATCAATTTTTTATTATTTTGAAGTATTTGTTCTGATAGACAAAAAAAGAGAAACATTTATCAAGAGAGTGTATGTATTGTTCAGTTATCTAGAAGAAAATGTGTCAATGTAACATTTTGCTAGATGAACAACAACAATAACTAATAATAATAATAATACTATATGGCATTGTACCAGGTGCTCTGGTAATATTGTCACTGACCTTCACAATAGTTCTGCAAAACAAATACTACTCCTATTATTCTCCCCATTGTAGAGAAAGCTGAGGCTCATAGAGCCTATGTAATTTGTCCAAGTTATAGCTAAAGAGTTGTGAAGCTGAATCTACTTTGCCAATTAGGGGAAATGCTTGATCATGTCTATGATGGAGAGACCACAACTGATATCTATTTCACTAATAGGTTTATCATCATTAATGAGGAGGCCTTGGATGTGAATAGTTAATAAGGTTATTGCTGTATTAAAGCCAATCCAAAGTCTCTTCCCCACAAGAAGTTTTCCTAGATGAGAAAGATAACAAAATGTGGATGCATATAAAATACAAAGCAGATAGAATTACACGCTTTCATTCACGTGTAAGTCCTTAAATATTTCATAGGCTGTGGCTCTATGCCTAAAAACCAAAAGGATGTGAAATATGTTTTCATCTGGGTGTTTAATTTTGCTCTGTTAGTTGTAGGGGGTGCAGCTCAGGGAGTAGGAGAGCCTGGAGGGAGAGTAAGGCACAGAATGGGGAGAGGTAGGTAATTATGACAGTTGAAAAAAAAAAAAGGAAAATAAAAGAGGAAAAGTAAGAAGAAAGAAGATTTATGGAAAACAAAAATGAGTTTGTTTGTTTCTAGACCAAGCTTTTGAACTCAATTAATGAAATATAGCATGCCCTTTTCTTCTTAGAAAGTGTGAAACAATGTAAACAAGATCTGAGGGGACAAATATATAAAATACTTATAACAACAATGCTTTTAAAGTAACATCAAGAATCCTTAGTCAGGTTAGAGGTGTTATTTTTCTATCTAAGTAGAATATACTAATGAGTATCGAGATCATTTTCTCAGTTCTGACTGGCCTCTTTGGTGGGTCTGGGGCTGAGGATTACTGAGAAGTTGTAGACAGGGAACAAAGAAGGGATTCAGCAAATGCCTGGATCAGCTGTCGGAGAGTATGTCACATTGGCTGATTGTAGCAGACAGTCCATACTCAATAAGTGATGGTACCTCTCCTTCCCATCCCCCCAACACGTGCACAGCTTCTTCCCCCCATTGGCCTTATGGCTTCTTTGGAGCAGCTCTGTTGGGATTAGGACCCAGACTAGGCGTACTGATGCCTGCCCTGGGAGCAGCTGCCCTCACCCTCCTTCTATGAACGTGTTAATGGTGACAGTGCATTACTTCCCTATAGAGGTTTGTAGGGTTTCAGCTCTATTTGCCTATCTTGTCTCATCCTCTCTCACCACAAACTGGTAAGGTAAGTATTTCATGCAGTGAAAATTTATCTGCATTTCACAAATGAGAAAAAAAAAATGAGGCTGACAGAGAGAATGTGACTTACCCAAGTGCTCATGTGGTGGATATCACTAACATCTCTGGGTCTTCACCTTTTTAACTCGAGTGCTCTCTCTGCCACCCCTTTATTTTTACGATAACGTTGAGAAGTGGAGCATCCATGGTAACCTCCAACAAGAGAGCAGCTGGGTACTGGAAATGGTGCTTTTCAGAAATGTGGCCGAGAAGGTCTCCCTTTCTTCATGGTGGCGCAAGTCTGCTTTAGCCTTTTATTTTCTAGATAAAGAGTAAGAAGTAAGAGGCCCTGGCCAGTTGGCTCAGTGGTAGAGCGTTGGCCCAGTGTGTGGAAGTCCCGGGTTCGATTTCTGGTCAGGGCACACAGGAGAAGCACCCATCTGCTTCTACACCTTTCCCCCTATTCTTCCTCTCTGTCTCTCTCTTCCCCTCCCACAGCCAAGGCTCCACTGGAGCAAAGTTGGCCCAGGCGCTGAGGATGGCTCCATGGCCTCCACCTCAGGCACTAGAATGGCTCCAGTTGCAACAGAGCAATGGCCCAGATGGGCAAAGCATCGCCCCTAGTGGGCATGCTGGGTGGATCCCAGTCAGGCACATGCAGGAGTCTGTCTCTCTGCCTCCCCGCTTCTCACTTCAGAAAAAAAAAAAAGTATTAAGTCAAGATGAACAGAATTTTTGAAGGCCTTTACTGTTGTTCTTTCACCATGTTGGAGGTGGGTTTAGGTCATGTATTCATTTCATTTATTCACTCCAATATTTCTTAAAAGTGGGTGTGTGCCAAGCTCTGAACTGGGTGCTGGAACCCAGATTTGTACAGGAGCGGCATAGTTCTTGCCATTGTGGAACACTAGGGACCACCCACCATACCCACGTTGAGCCATTTCCCTTCAAACAGTTAGAATAAACTAAATCCTGGAGTGAGATCATTAGTTCACGGAAGTGATGAATGAGCTGTGGGAGGGACCCGCGAAGATTCTTGGGCAAAGTGGTCTTAGACTCAGAGGTGATCATTTTCAGATTCCCGAATGAGCTTTGTTTGTCAAGTGCGAGGGGAAGAGAAAACACTGGCTGAATGCCTACTACGTGCCACTCTTCCACTCACTCCCTGAAAAGACCCCATCATCTCTACACTGAGGAAGAGGAAATGTGTTGCTAAATTGACTTGCCCACGTCTACATCTCCAGTAAGGGTAAAATCAAACCTGAGTGTGTCTGCCTTTTCTGTTACACTACGCTGTTTCCTTTGCCCAACTCTTACTTAATTTTAAAATTTTTAATCCTCTGGTATTTCATTCACATGGAGCATTTAGCATTCTCTAGGCAGACAGATTTCAGTGTGTGCCCCACCCCCACCCCCACCCCCTCCGCACGCACACTGGGCTAATGGGTGGGATACACAGAAGTAACATGATCCTGCTGCTTGGAGTTTCCACCAGACACTTGCCCATTCTTTCTATTTTAATCATCAAGACAGGTGGCAGCGGATCCAACCCCTCACACTGTTGTGAACACCAACATCCTCGTTGTATACACTGTGTTACTTAAGTGCGTCTGGCTTGAGCTATTGTCATTGGCAAGGTACATTTTATTAGAAACAAGAAAGGATTGATTTCAGAATAAAATAAACATTTACAAGAAATAAGACCTCTTCACTGCTGGTAGTAACTTGTAGAATTAAAATTATCTTTCTCCTCTCTACCTCCCATGGGTTGGAGACTTAAGGAAATTATAGTTCTGACCTGTATATGATGCTGCTCACTTTTAGTCCCTATCTTATTTCTCTTGGATAAGGTCCACCTGTCGCCTTACCACCCTGTCACAGGGGGAAGTGGTTCCCAGCAGTACTGCCCTGTATTCCATAAATAGTCTGCTGACCCCACCTGAATATATACACAAAGGTTATGCCTGAATGTTAAGTGTAGGGAATGCCTCTGTAATTGGTGATATTTAAATATATGTTTTGGACACTCTTGGGTGTTCTCTCTCCCTCTCTGTCAAGTATAGACACACACACACACACACACACCTACTTCGTAAATTCAAAAGGCTTCCTTTTGAAAAAAGAAATAAGAAAGATTATTGCCTGACCAGGTGGTGGCGCAGTAGATAAAGTGTCAGTCTGGGATGCAGAGGACCCAGGTTTGGAATTATGAGGTTGCTGGCTTGAGCGCAGGCTCATCCGGCTTGAGCACAGGGTTGCTGGCTTGAGTCCAAGGTCGCTGGCTCAGCTGTAGGTCCCCAATCAAGGCACAGATGAGAAATCAATCAATGAACAACTAAGGTGCCGTGACAAAGAATTGATGCTTCTCATCTCTCCCTTTCTGTCTGTCTGTCCCTTTCTCTGTCTCTCTCACTAAAACAAAAAATAGATGATCTATTTTCTGGGTGAAACCTGAGATTTTTTTTTTTCTTAAGGAGTCTTTCACAAATTGTTGATAATGCTCAGATGTTATTTAGCCAACTCAAAATTTTAAGGCAACTCTAAAAAATGCAACCCAGTTGTAAGCCAAGACTAGAATTATTTCTTGTCACTTACAGGGTAATTAAAATGTAACTTCATTTGCACGGTGTTCCTGACCCAACTTTGAATGTGCTATTGGTCTGAAAAGTTAGATGTTAGGTTGTGTTGGAGTTTGTGTTTTTAATCGAGCTTTGTTTTGTTTCTTTTTTCACTTAAAAGTATTAAAGATAATTTGATTTATTATTAGTTAGGGTTCTTCAAGAAAAATATATATGAAACATATGTAATGAACCAGATTAAATTAAAAAGTTTAACTGGTTGATGTTTTTAGTGAAATAGGTTTAAATGGCCCAAAGGTTAATTTTCACTGAAAAGGTGTCCTCAGAATGTAGTGCAGCCAATAGGTGAGATATGTAACCTATAGAATGTATCTGAAACCAGTCATGTAAGTCTATGGTGGTAAATGTCATTATCCAGGCTGAATTAAGGAATGCCAAGCCCAGATGGTCTCAAATCTTACAAAGCTGCCGGCACAGCAGTTGTTAAGTCTCGTGGAGAAAAAGTATGTGTGGGCTCAAACTTTGAACATAAAAAATAAAATTAAATTTAAAAATTAAGGGTCTGATAAAAATGACTTACCAGAATAATTTGTTAATTAAAATATTTAATTATTTATCTAAACAAGCTTTGCGCAGTGGTGAAAAGCAGGGTTCATGTTCATTCCCCTCTTTTCAGAATAAGCGAATGTTTTGCTTCATGGGCTTTGTGTTTCAGTGTCAGGGTATTGGGGTTATATAAATTAATTGTATCTTCGCAGCACTGACATGAATGGACTCTTTAGGAATAACATGGTGAAGTAGAGATGGCTTTTTTTTTCTTTTACCACCCACATTATGTTATGAGTAGCACAGGGTATTTAAGTGCTTTGGCACAGAACATGAATAAAAAGCTGATCTTGAAAATACCATTATCATTATTTATTTTGAAATTGACACTCTGCTCTATTTTAAGGCTTACGCCTAGTTTTATCTGTGTATTTCAGATAATCCAACAGACACACAAGAACCAGCCCCAAATGCCTTTCTTTCTTCACCCCTACCCTTGTGTCTTTCCATTTAATTTTTTTTTCAGGAAAAAAAAATAAAAGGTGAAGAAAACATGGGCCCAGAAAAAGACATCAACTGAGGAATTTTGTTTATTATAATTGGACAGCTGCTGTTGCCCTAGTAAGGATCATTTTATGTTTTATTTTGATTGAAGAGATATCACTTTGCCAACCATAATTTTTACAATTCAGCTTTTCAGTTGAAATAAGATGACCTTTTGAGTTTCTCTTCTTTTCTTTTTTCCAGCATATGGTGTTTCCTAAAAGTGTCATGTCTAGCAGATGATTATGCTATGACCTTAAAAATTACTAATTTGATGTGTTATTTAATATAGTCTTCTTTTTGGCCTGCCTTGGCTGAAACCCGCATACTGGGTGAGGATGTTTGATCTAGTAATACGAAAAAGTCCTGTGGGATTCTGAAGGAAGGAATCTGGCCCTCAGTCTTGGAGAGGACGCTATCGATGTCTTTATTTGACAAAGATTTTACTTTTGAATTAAGGAGTTCTTTCAAAAATATACTCTACAAAGTGACGAACACGAGGCAGGACTATTGACCTACTCCAGACATTGGTTTTGGAATAATGTGGGCAGGGCCTGTGTCAGTTATCTCTGAGTTCCCATTAATAATAATAATAATAATAATAATAATAATCAACCTAAATAGAAATGCTATACTTCCACCTGCCTCTGTGACTGTTGACTTTTTCAAGAGTCACATTATTCAGATAATTGTGAATGTTTGTGACTCCCCGTAAATTGATTTGTTGAAATCCTGACCCCCAAGGTGACAGCATTCAGAGGTAGGGCTCTGTGAAGGTAACCTCATAAATGGGGTCGAGCTCTTATAAAAGAGACTCCAGAGAAGCCCATTGCCCCTTCTGCCTTTTGAGGACATAGGGAGAAAATGGCCCTCTATGAACCAAGAAGCAGGCACTCAACTGATACCAAATCTGCTGGTGATTTGATTTTGGACTTCCCAGTTTCCAGAAGCATGGAGAGATAAACTTCTGTTGTTATAAGCCACCCAATCCATGGTATTTTGTTATAGCAGCCCGAGCAGAGACTGAGACAGGGTTAAGGGACTGAACTTTTAAGAGTCCTGTGTTGAACAGCTGCGATTTATCTTGATATACCTAATTGAGCTTAGAACAAAAGCCAACACTGAGAAAGAACTCATAACCATGCTGGATGGACATCTTGCCCGGGTAACTGAGTCTGAAGTCATAGGGATTCCATTTTTATTGACCATATGCTCTTAATTCCTGAAGTGCTAGCGGACACATGTGGCATCTTATGTAGGACTATTTTGGGATGAGGTCTGGAATAAGGATAATAAATAGAAATAGCACAACAAGTGAATTTTGCTAATGACATGCCAACATCCTCACACACCGAGTATTTGTGTCGAGAGTAGTTAGAGGAAAGTGAAAATGGGAATTCCATTTATTGGCAGGATT
The DNA here is from genome assembly GCF_036850995.1 of Saccopteryx leptura. Taxonomy (NCBI): domain Eukaryota; kingdom Metazoa; phylum Chordata; class Mammalia; order Chiroptera; family Emballonuridae; genus Saccopteryx; species Saccopteryx leptura. The sequence goes on along the minus strand of NC_089503.1, from coordinate 213,910,023 downwards.
TCTAACAAGTGGAGAGCAGAGTTTTAAAGCTGTTTGGTTGATCTTCCAGGACCTGCATATATTAGGAGTCAAAGGCGAAGATCTTGTTCAGCATAGAGCTTTATTCTATCGAATAAAATGCTGCAATATATTCTCTCAGGATCACAAAGTGTTTCTTACAGAAAGAAGACAGACATTAAATGGAAGCCCAGTCTCCTGAAATTAGGTGAACTCCAAAACACCCACCTGGCTGGATTAGAACTCATTGATTTATACATTTTTACTTTGGACGGATTAAGAAGGTATTTCATTTAGTTATAGATGTAAACTAATATGGAGTTCCAAAAAGTGGAATAATTGCTATTCAGCTCCCTCACCCCGTACATATTTCCATAATATATATAAACTCAACTTGGACACTTCTGGCCTTTCTCCATTCATCCCTGTGTTTGTGCTGCTAAAGCATTCCATTGCGTTTTAGTTATTTTTTGCATTTCCATTACCCCCGCTAGAGTGTGTTTTTTATTTATTTATGTTTTCTTGGAAAACCTGGTTACTGTCTGTTTTAGTTTTATTGAGAAATAATTGAGACCCATCACTGTGTAAGCTTTAGGTGTGCAGCGTGATGATTAGGTTCTCATATATTGTGACATGAGTACCACAATAGGTGTAGTTTGCAGCCATCATATCACATAGACAGGATTTCTTATATCCTTTATTATTACTTTATTATTATTTTTTCTAGCCTCATTTGCAGAGCAGAAAGCATGGCTCTGAAGCCATATCACCTGGGTTTTAAATTGCAGTTTCTTCAGTGACAGTCTCTGTGTGAGCTTTAAGTGAGTTCCTTCATTTCTGTGACTCAGTCCCCAATTCTGTAAAGTTTGAAAGACAATATATCTGCTTCTTGGGGCCGTTATGAGGATTAAATGAGTTAATCTGTGAAATTAGAACAGTGCCTAGGACATAGTAAGTGCTAAATAAATATGAACTCTTCTTGGTACATAGCATTCAGCAAATGCTGATGAAGTGAATAATCATTAGGCATGTTTGAAAAAGCATCTCTGACTGTTGAGATGTCCCGAGCTTTTTACACTGGTTGGCACTAATGAGAATGAGTGTATGCACTTGAAGATATTTTGAAACTATGGCTATTTTCTTCCTTGATAGTTGTGAGTCACTGTCTTTATGTATGAAGCAAAAAGATTCTCTTGTGTGGTCAAATTGGTCTTCTTTTGGCATTATCTATAAAGATATTAGATCTTGCTCAGGTATCATGTGGTATCCGTATTGTTCATTAAGCGGCCACACTGAAATGCTGTGCTAACCATATCTGCTGAGCTCATAATTGTACCCTCTGCTGGGTTACTGGAACACCTCTAGTTGAGCCGAGTGTGTTTAATTCAGGCCTGGATTTCAGATGAATCAGATTCCTTTTCTATACGGAAAAGGTATCAGTGACAGAAGAAGCTATTCTTAGATTTGACTCAAGACAAAGCAGATAGTCTCCCAGATAGTAAAGGATATGCATTGGGGATGAAAACAAAGAACAATTAGCACATATATTAGCTTGGACCATGTTTATACTTTGTTGTCAACTGTCATCATTTGTTTGAAATAAGATCTCCTGCATTTATTTGACTCATCGAGCCTGGCAGAGAGTGATAAGGTGTTTAAATTTCTTCAATTATGTTTACATTTCAGTCCCCTTATATTTCACAGCAGGAATCTACTTCCCAGTCAGGGTTGTACAAAATGATTCTTATAATCATCGTCGGGCTTAAAATTATTAATCTTGGCGGCTGAGCCATAAATCTCAATGAATGGAAGGGCTTCACTTTGCGTCTTAGCTCCTGATTCTCCAAGGAATTATATACGCTTTGAGAGCGAATAAGGTCCCATCTAGAGCTAAATTAACTTGTGCTACAATGTATTCTATCTTTTTTTTTAAGCCTTTGTAATCATTTAATGGACTTCCATCCATGTAGCATCAAGCTACCAGGGCACCCACCCCTCCCCACTGCCAATACTCTTAATCAGAATTCTCCTCAGCACTTCTGCTGAAGAACCTGGCCTTCACGATGACAGGCTGCGATAGCCCAATCACACCACATTAGTGATAGAAGCAGCTCCAGTCTTGTTTTTGGCAGCATTTACCTGTGTCTGCCACCTGACCAAGTTCACTGCTTTTAAATGATCCGTACACATCTTTTTAAATGTTTACATAGAGTTACATTGTATCAGTTTATTGGGATTTTCTTTAACCATTCCCCACTCTTGGTGGACATGTAAAGTATTTCTATTCTTTTCACTATAACAAATGATGCTACGATCATCGTCTTCTCTGTCTCTATCTCTTGATCTATTTCTGTGATGGTAGCGCATAGGACAGTAGTGGATTGCAATAGCTGTGTAGGCTAGGAGTGGACTGCTAGGTCAGACATTGGATATTTTGGAAATATTCCCCATGTTTTTCCTCTCTCTCTCCCCCCCCCTGCCCTTGCCATGTTCTTTTATGTTTATAATAACTGAGGAAGGATGTTCCTATTCCAAACTCAGAGGGAGCAAAAGAAAAGTCTTCAGGGCTTTGGTTTCCAAAAGTCCCAAGTCCTTAGGGAAATGAAGAAAACTGGCAAATACAAAATGTGTGGGAGACACATAATAAAAGACCACAGAACTTCTGTTTTAGGTTAGAGAAAGTTTCTCTGGCATGGTGGAGCGACAGGGAGGATGGAGGGGAAGTGAGGACAAGTGGAGCCAAGCCAGCTCCAAGGATGAAGATAGTGGTGGGGGTGGGGGTCCCAGAGAAGAAATGCTGTTTGCTGCCTAGAGGCAGGTCTGCCCTTGAATACCTGCCACAATTCCAAGGCTCTAGCTTAGCAAGAGGGCAGCACAATTATTTCCAGGTTCTCAAGCATGGCAGGAAAGGACCAGATAAGGCTGGTAGATATGAAGAGTCTGTGCCACTAGGGAAAAGGATCATCTCATCAGTGACCTGCCTGGGATAATATCTGAGGATGGGGGGACCAATGACTTCCTGAAGGACATGTGTGCAGACTTGTTGACATGGAGGATCATGTATCCCTCTTCTGCCTCCCCAACGTCTTGATGTGACATCAAGATTTAGAAACGTCTGAGGGGAAAGAGTTGAAGATTGGTTGAGATCAAGTTTCTGTGATTCTGCCAAGTATATGTATTTGATTAGTGAGATTGTTTTCTAGTCTACAGGATTTGTGCATTTAAAATGTCTTATAGCGACTACAATTTTTTTCCTTCTCCCCCCTCAAAAAACCGATTATTCCAATTTATACTTCCATCAATAATATATGAGAGTGCCCATTTCGCATATTCTCACCAGTACTAGATGCTGTCTGTCACTCTTTTGAGTTTTTTTGTTAAATTAATCAGAGACAAATGCCATCTTGTTTTCATTTGCAATTCCCTGGCCATTGGTGAATATCTTTCAATGTTTATTGATTGTTTATATTTCTTACGTGGAATGCCCGTTTAGTTCATTTTATTCTTCTGTAGTGTTTGATGATGCATTTTGTCTTCTACTTAAGGACCAACTACTACTAGTGAAAGTCACTTAAGTGATGTTTAATCTTTAGACATTACCCCTCAACCCAAAGAATATGTCATATTCTCTGGAGACAGTGTGATTCATTATAGACTAAGTCTTTTTTTTTTTTTTTAGCATTTACCATCTCATCAGTCTTAACTATTTCATGTCTTAATGAAAAATATGACAATTTTTGTATAGAAGGAAATTTAGGTTAGGAGGCAGTAGAAGGGACATTAAGAAGTGGTTTTAGTTCCAATGTATAGTTGGGTCTCTCATGAGAAACAGTATTTTAAAAATACATTACTGATTTCTCAAGTCAGAAGAGCAAGATTATCAGGATTATGACTGGCTGCTTACAAAGTTATCTTTCTTGAAACTTCTTTCCAGTGAGCTTAACTTTGATTTTAAAAATCACTTACTTGTGTTGCTTTATTTAAATTCTTCTCCTGGGGGTATTCTTTCTTCTTATCTTCCGACAAGTCTTTGTTTGATATTGCAGTAGTTCTTTTAACATTAATGATCATCACTGGCCAAATCATGATTCGCTCAAATTGTGTACAGGCATTCCCCAGGTTATGAATGAGATAGGTTCTGTAGGTTTAAAAACATTTATGTATTTATATGCACAGAAGGGTAAAAACAAATACTATGTTAAGACAAACATCTAAGTTGCATTTAATAGCTAAATGTACCTGTCCCAGCTTATATACAAATTCTACTTAAGAGCAAACCTACAGAACCTATCCTGTTCATAATCCAGGGACTGCCTGCACTCCAACAGAGCAAATAACACTTAGAAGTAATTTGTTTCAAAGGTGGGGAAACTGACATTTGGCGGATGTTGGCCAGTGGCAGAAGCATCCCCAGTCTGCACACTTATTCTCCCTTGACTTCTGTGCAGTACTCAATGTACTCTCTTCCTTCTCTCTCTTTCCGTTTAATAGACTCTGGGAATTAGACAGTTTGAGGCGCTGCTCGCTGTTCAAATAGAGGCCAGGTTGTTAGTCTTTGCCATCTGAAAGCTGCTTTGATGGTCTCTGTAAAGTGAACTCGTGGACACCCACCACACCGTTGGCATCCCAGGAGCAGCCTGAGCAGACATCAAAGCGTGGATGCAGTTCCCTGAGGACAGGGTTGCAGCTTCCTGGCAGGCTCTCTGTGCTGGCTTTGCCGTGGCACTCACTACCTGTGCCCTGCTCGCTGGAGAGCACCTCTACCTGTCAGGGCCCATGGATTAAAGAGCCCTTTCAGTGCTCAACCCCATTCTCTGGCAGCTGGAATTCCAAGTGTACTTAGACACTATAACCAACTCTATTAATTTTAAAATGAAGCAAGAATACCACTGCTTTTCTTTCTCCAACACTGTCCCTTTGTCTGTCCTGGGCTGAAGCTGTTCTTTTGGCCATATCAACCTGGCTGGAATGATTAAAATGTTATGCAATGGGGCACCAGGATGGGCAGCCAGGAACAAAGAGCTCTCGGTTATTAGAACTGGTGTCAGCCGAACTCTCTGCCTGTTCAGAAGATTTGAGGACATACGTTCCTCTTGCCAGCAAGATCACATAGTCTTACCTAATGCGGTCAATAACAGGCATTTGATAAGAGCCTGTTTTATTGTAGTGACTGTCTACATCTGGGTAAAGACTGGATCTCAAGTACTTTATAAAGGTGCTTTCAATGTTTTTGAAAATATCCAATCTACAGCAAGGATTTTTAGACTTTGTCCTTATCATTCTTAACTCAGAAGGCAGGATGCCTGGAAGGTTCCAACAAGGCAAATGTCCCTCTTGGTAACCCGGCTGGTCATCTTCCAGTGGGCATGAAAGATTCATTTTGGGCGATCAGACAACAGTAGTTTCTCTCGAACCACCTGAGAAGACTTGTTTCCCTCATGTAAGTCCAAATTCTTTTCTGCAGGCTTGAAAGCCAAGACACATGACTCAAAAATGAATAGTCTGGGCCCCCCACCGCTTGGGCAACTAAATCTTCAGACATGAACTCTGAGCTAGACTTTCATTTTTTATCCATCTGTGGACTGGAGCAGGACAGCAGGGGACACCCAAAGATAAAGGGACTCTCCTACGTAGAGACTGTGGGAGGTGGATTTTCTAGACTGACAGAGTATGTGAAGTAAGACCTCTCTCTCCTTCATGTGGCTATTGTGACATTCTTGTGGGCAAATGGAAACAGAGCGCGCTGTGTACACCAGGGCGTATTTAACGTCGACAAGGGAGGGCTTCAAAGCGCAGTGGAATTGTCCGAGGCAATAGACCCGCAGGTGTGTAGTGAACAGCGGGCCAACTGGGTTATTGGAAGTGAATGTAGGAAAACACAAGGGCGGCCTTCTGGTTCCTTGCACATCTGTTAGTGCTGAATTGAGGAGCGGAAACAAAGAAGCAAGCTGCATTCTGGACCCGGGGGTGGAATGGGGGGGGCGAGTTCCTTGTTGGCACAGGAGAGGGGCCAAGGCAGTGCCCCAGCTGGTTGGATAGCCTGCGATTTCCTGTTTGAATTGTCTGCTGATGCCTGGTTCTTCCCTTCGCCCAATATGCAGAACTTTTCATCAACTTACATAAACTTATTTGACGCACATAATCATTATGTAAGGCATATAGGGTGACAGCGGTGAGTGCATTTAAAGATGGGGACACTGATCCCCAAACAAATAAAAAGATTCACTGGTTTGCACTGAGTGAGATTGTGGGCAGAGTTGAGCCCAGATTTTCAGGCCTGAAGCCAGGTCCAGAATTCCTTCCATGACCCGTCTGTCTCCTCTCTCTAAGCCAGCGGACTGCACTGGCCCACGGAGCTTGCAGCTTCTGTCCACTTCATTTACTTGAGACACAACCCCTCACCCTCCAAAAAAACAAACTTGGAGTCTTTTTTTTTTAATTACCAGATGAATATATGAAATACGAATAGGGTAAAAAGGAAGAAAATAAATATCACCGATAACCCTGCTGCATAATAACAAATTAACATAATAATGCATAACATAATAAAGAAAGCTGTCCATATTTTTGGCACTATTCTGCTCTTTGTGCAAATGCATTCATTTAGGGAGGTTTTTAGGTTTTTTTTTGTTTGTTTTTTACAAAAATGATATCATTTGGTATAGGATGGGATTATGTTTTATATTTGTCTACATATTGAGAGAACACATCAACGTCAGTATTAACAGACACTTTTATAGTAGACTGGGGTGGGCAAAAAGTTTATGGTTGTAATAGAAATAAATAATACAACAATAAAAAATAATACAAGAACTGTGCATACTCACGGCTGTAACCCTACTTTTGCCCATCCTGTATGTGCGATTCCATGGCTGTCTGTGTTTCCATTCTATCGGCATACAAATATATTGCGTTTCACTGTGATGTGTTTTCAAGGTTGCTAGACTGTAACAATGCTGCAATGACTAACCCAGTGATTAATTTTTTTATAAACATCCTTATTATTTTCTTAGGATTGATTTCTAGAACTGGACCTTCCAGGTCAAAGGATATATATATCTATATCTATATAGATATAGATATAGATATAGATATATTAATACATATATAGATAAATAGATAGATAGATATAGATATATAGATATATATAATTTTTTTTAACAGTTCCCACCAGGAAGCAATGTATGAGAGGGCCTATTTCTCCACCCTTTGGCAACACTAGGTTTTAAAATTAAAAATAAGACTCCAGATACTTTATATAGTTGCAGAGGGCAGGCCCCCAGAACATTGTGAAGGAAATGGCTCTCCTCCTTGCAGAGGTATACCATTTATAAGCAAAAGGAGCACAACACATTCTTTCTCCATTTTCCTAACCCCAGACTATCAGCTACTGTAACAAAACAAGGTCCAAAAGAGGGAACATTAAGGAAGATTGTGCTCAAGCCACACTTCAAAGGCTCTGAGAAAACACAACCAAGGCAAAGTCTAATCCATCAGTGGCCCATGGCCATACACCTTCTCCTATAATCCCCTCATTTTTTACAAGTTAAGTAGGGTTAAGCCAGGTCAGCCCTTGGATAAAGGTCCTCTAAAGAAATCTTAAGCATCACAGAAAGTGTTGTTCATGATTGTGTAAATGTCAACCCTGTGCAAACAAGCCAGTGTCGAACTTTCCAAAATACCTAGTTTCATAGTGGAAAATATTTCATCGCCTGGAATATTGCTGATGAAGAGGGAGTGGGGACTAATTGGGAATGAGCCCTGTTTGGTTTGTTAGGTTTCTTGGAAAGCTTATGAAGCAATTGGGGGGGGCTGCACCTCATGGCTCGGGTGGTGCAAAGGGAAGACCACCCATTTTTATAGTCGCAAGATGGTTCAGGAAAGTTCCAGAGACTTCCAGCTGGGATGATCACATCACACTTTCAGGCTGTCAACACAAGCAAAATGAGGAACTGATGCAATTATCTAAGTACTTGAAGGAAAATAGAAAAAAAAATGGAGAAAAAGACATTTTTTTAAGGAGGGAATTGAACTTTTCAGTGGGCTCTCTCTCTGTTTGTAAATTTCACCAGTCATATCCAAACTGTTTCCTGCACCTTTATGCTTCTACAGGAACATGCAAAGTGACAAAGTGCAAGGGAACAACCTTGGCCTACCTGACGGGTCACTTGGGAAGGAATAACATAGGAATGCTGTTTAGAAGTAAGATCTAAGGTAGCACCTTTGTGTTCTGAATGTGCCCGCGTGATTTACAGAAGTTATGTTATGTGAATACAATTTGCACGTTTAGTGTTGTCAGGAAGAATTGTGATCCCCAAAGCACTATACATCCACTTCAAGTGTTGGGTTTATAGCATAAGTTAAGAAGACATTTTTTCTAATAGCTCCCGTCCTTAGTAGAAAAGTTTCAGGTTCTCTTAACATGAGTAGATGAACTTTAGCAACTTGTTGATGACTAATGGGTTCAAAACATACTTGTAAACAAAATGCACCAAGTGAATCGAGGCCCAGTATATCTAAAAACTTTTAACTATAAAGCCAATATTATTCATTTTATGATTCTGTTTACCTTATTTATATATACTAACATTTCTAGGATGAATTAATAATCAAAGCAAGTAAACTTAACTGTAATTTTCCACTGTATTTTTAAAATTAATGTATACTGTATCTTGTACTTTTTGCTATGAGGGAGTATTTTATTGCACTTAAATTTAGATGTTGGGGAAGAATATTGGTCGATAAGTTTCTGTTGGGCCTGACCTGTGGTGGCTCAGTGGATAAAGCGTCAACCTGGAATGCTGAGGTCGCTGGTTCGAAACCCTGGGCTTGCCGGGTCAAGGCACATATGGGAGTTGATGCTTCCTGCTTCTCCCCACCTTCTCTCTCTCTCTCTCTCTCTTCTCTCTAAAATAAATAAATATTTTTAAAAGTTTCCATTGAACTAATTAATCAATGAATAAATGGCAGGTATGGAAGAACTCCTAACGTTAAGCAACATGTGGATTAACAATGAGATACAATACGTACCTAGTTTCTAGTAGATAAAAGAAATGTTTTAAAGAATGAGACCCTTTAGGCCCTGGCCGGTTGGCTCAGTGGTAGAGCGTTGGCCTGGCGTGCGGGGGACCCGGGTTCGATTCCCGGCCAGGGCACATAGGAGAAGCGCCCATTTGCTTCTCCACCCCCCCTTCCTTCCTCTCGGTCTCTCTCTTCCCCTCCCGCAGCCAAGGCTCCATTGGAGCAAAGATGGCCTGGGCGCTGGGGATGGCTCCTTGGCCTCTGCCCCAGGCGCTAGAGTGGCTCTGGTCGCAGCAGAGCGACGCCCCGGAGGGGCAGAGCATCGCCCCCTGGTGGGCAGAGCGTCACCCCTGGTGGGCGTGCCGGGTGGATCCCGGTCGGGCGCATGTGGGAGTCTGTCTGACTGTCTATCCCCGTTTCCAGCTTCAGAAAAATACAAAAAAAAAAAAAAAAAAAAGAATGAGACCCTTTGGAAAAAGTGCCATAAATGCGTTCATTTGTTCATTCCACATTTCTTGGACATCTGCTATGTGCCATGTCCTATGCTAGATGCAGGGAACACAAAGTTGAATAGACAGCCATCTCTGTGCTCAAGGAGTTTGCTTATTGCAGCGGTTCTCAACCAAAACACAGAGGTCCCCTAAAGCCATCGGAAATACATATTTTATTTAAAAATGTATTGTGTAATAAATATGTATTTTCCAATGGCTTTAGGCGACCCCTGTGTTTTGGTCGTTCAACCCCCATCGGGGTCGCGACCCACAGGTTGAGAACTGCTGGCTTATTGTCTTCAGGAATCTTTGTAACTTTGGCCAGCACTGTGCCCGATATAGAATTTCTCCAACCTCTGAGTGACTTCACATTTTCTAGGTTAATCTTTCTTCTGTTGAATTGAATGAGACCCATGAAAGTAAAGGAGCTACTATTAAAGATGGAAAGGCTGAGATAAATCTCTTTAACAGGTTAAGGACACTCCAGATTCTCAGATTTCTTCTCCAGTGGCTTTAGGAATGGATATAAGAGGCAAGGATGGTTACCTAGCATAGCCTAGCCTCTTGCAGCAAGTTTTGAGGTTCACAGAGTCACCTCAAGCTGAAGTGTTTGGATCCCATCTAAAACAACTCTGGCAGCATGCTTCTCATCAAACATTCTGGGGATGTCCCTCAGAGATGCTAATTCTTGTTTCCCAGCAAAATTCCAAAATGGCTCTGCTGGCTACCTCAATTCCTCTTGGGAAGATTAACAGGAAAAAGACTTATTTTCTTTATTTCCTGTCCTCAACAGCTGGGAGGCAGTTGAGTGAGCTTTTACGTCATATTAGAAATCCTAAGTATATGACTTATGCAGAATTTCAAAGTCGGCAACATTCCTTGGGGTGGAAAGCTATTAAATAAATGGGATATATATTTATGACACCATGATTTATCTTGTTGAACGTCACCGTTCCTATTCCCTGGGAGGAAAACATGTTGAGGAGAAATAAACTAACAATAAGGGAAAGACTGTCCGCCTAATGGAAATTACCCTTACATTTCGACTTCTCAACGGATAAGATGTCCTGACATTAGTAATGTGATGTCAGTGAGCAGGCTTGGTGTATCCAGGGCAGCAGTTCAGGTGCATTCGGTTGTGGGTGGCTTTGTAGAGTGGTGACTTCAGTTCAGACTCAGTGCCCCTATGGAGGGTCCCACTGATGCTATTACACTTTGGTGTGTCTTGCTGGAATGGTAGATTAGACATGTGAAACTTTGTTTTCTTTTTGAAAAAAAAAAATATATATATATATATATATATATATTTAATGCTGAAAATATCAAATTTATTTTCACAAGCAAAATCCTGGGGGAAATGAGGAAATGGGCCATAAATTCCTTTTTTAAGTATCCACTAGTGCCTCTGTTCTGTTTATTTTAGGTTTTAGCTTGCAGTAGGTCCTTGGTCTCCTGCCTAGTCCTCAGTTAGTTTGTCTCTGTACACTCTACAAAGCAGACACTCCCGTTCTTCAGGAATAAGGTTGAGCATTCAGCTCTGCAGGCTTGGAGGGCAACAAATATAAGATAACAGGAAGAGGCCCATCTGACATGGAAAGAAGTCAGGTACATTTCAGTCGACAGAGAAATTTTACACACCACCGAGAATCTAAATGGCTTCAGTAAACCATTAGTTTTTACTTTTTTTTTTTTTTTTTGACAGTGACAGAGAGAGAGGAGGGGACAGACAGACAGGAAGGGAGAGAGATGAGAAGCATCAGTTCTTCATTGTGACACCTTAGTTGTTCTTTGATTGCTTGTTCATTGGTTGTTTTCTCATATGTGCCTTGACCTGGGGGGCTACAGCAGACTGAGTGACCCCTTGCTCAAGCCAGCGACCTTGCGCTCAAGCTGGTGAGCCCGTGTTCAAGCCAGATGAGCCTGCTCTCAAGCTGGCAACCTTGGGGTTTCAAACCTGGGTCCTCCGCATCCCAGTCTGGCGCTCTATCCACTGCACCACCACCTGGTCAGGCCACTAGTTTTTACTTTTATGATTACCTTCTCTTCTTGTTTCCTCTGATGGTTCACAATTTGATTTACTTCTCTATAATCCAAAATGAACTTCTAATTTCATTTTGATTTTCATTTTTACTATCTATATTTTTCTTTTATACTTAAAAGAAGTCTAATTTTATTCTTTAGGCCAGTCCCCTAACTTGAAATGGACTTAATGCCCTTTCTTGAAAAAGGTAACTGGTGCTCCTGTGTTTTTCCTCCCCATGCCCTCTACTCAGGAGCACTGTCCACTGCTCTAAGGGGAGTGTTTTAAGGCTTCGTAGTGGAAACTCTGGGGAAGGCATCAGGCTTTCTAATGGCAGCACATTTGTCACTGCAGAATAAGCAGGGCCCGTTTTATGTAGAAACCAGTTCATACTGTTGACATTGAATAACAGTCCCCTATAGAGAATGACCTTATGACCATCTCAGAATACTCTTTAATAGGTTTTTTTCCTGCCCAGAGCTATTAGAGCATTTAACTTTCTATCAAATAATCCCTACCCCCCAAAAAACCCCACTTTTCTCAGTTATTCTTTGCACCTACCTGCTTCTCTTGCACTGCTCATTGTGAGAATGAACCTATTACCTCCCTTGAACAGAGCTTTTCATGTCCCACGTGTCTACTCAGGTTTTCTTCTCATGGCACCGCACCTTGCAGCCCAGTTCAGTAATGGTCTGCCTGTGCTTTCGTGCTGCGGTAACCTTGAGACTGCCTTCTCCGGGTCTCACTCTGTCAGACCTTACAGAGTCTCAATTCCTTACGCAGTCTCTCCCCCACTGGCGGAGCACCTGAGGTCTCTCTCTGGGAACAGTGGTAGTCACTACTCCTGACAGAACACATCAGTGTCTTTGAATACTTTATTTCGTTATTTGTAAATAAGAAACTTATTTATTTAAAGCAAATATCTGTCTGCAGTACAGCTTAATACAGTTTTACTTAATTTGTGCTCTGGTCCTCTGTGTCACAAGGAAGGGACCTGAGGCAGAGTCAGATGACCTGGTTGAACCTAGTTATGAGATGCTAGTTAGGGGTGGATGATGGGTGTGGAACAGTGCCACCTCTGGGTGAGATATTGGTCACCTGTGTGGGGTTCTAGTGATATCCTCATCCCAGTTAAGAGAGGGAAGAAGCTATCTCTGAGAGTGATGGTCTATCATCTTCTTGAGAACAATAGGCCTCATTGAAAAATTCTCCCTGGGTTAGGTATGTGCCTCTTTGGTGGTGGGAGAGGTGTTCAGTTTTCCAGGGCCTTCTGCTGCAGCTGTCAAAGAGGAGGTACAATGCTGGATCAGGGGGTGGGAGGGGGGAGGCTGAACTCACCCACCTGACTGGCAGGAGTTTCTACTGGCTCTGACTGCCTTCAGTCATATTCCTGAGGGACCTTGTGGACATGGAGCGAGATGTAGGAGAAGTCCCACAGGGAGCCACGGCGGGATGCAGCTACAGGGTGAGGAATCATCAGGAAAGTGGAAACGGGAATCACCGGCTATGGAGGGAGGGAAGCAAGGAAAGAGACTGCACATTGGGAGTAAAGCTTAAAACGCACTTATGCTGAGGCAAGGAAGGAACCTTCCATTCAGTTCGGCGATGTCTAGAACCAATGCAGAGAGGAGCCAGTGATCTCAACTGAATTAAAAGTGAAATGTGAACCTTATTTATTTATTTATTTCTCCAGGAGTCTAACATGGGTCAAAAACAAAGAAACTAAAAAACAAAACAAACAAACAGAAGTGGGCAGAAGGAGGAGGCTTTGGATGGATTCCTGGGTGCAGAAAGGGTGTTACAAGGATGGTAAATGGCACAAGGCCGCATCTAACCTCAGCTCTTCCAACTGTTGTGACTGGGAATCAGAATAGCTAACTAAGGGTGCTTTATAGGAGGGAATTTATGAGAACCGAGAGCAGCACAGTGGTAACACATCCTGCAGGACAGGGTAAAATATTACAGCAGGAGGGGTGAGGTGAAGGGCTGGTGGCATCCTGGCAAAGATGGCAGGTGTCCTGTGGGCGTGGCTAATGCCCTTAGGCAGAATTCAGTTAAAGCCTGGTTGAGGGCTGAGCATCCAGACAGAGACTGTGTGCTGCTTCTTCAATACACCTGAGACGTCTATGGGACTTCTCAGAGATGTCTGAGGGTGAGAGAATACTACAGGAGAATCAATTCTGGAAAGACCGGATGTAGAGGGTATAGAGGCAATCAGAATTGTGTGTTTCCTCCAAAACGCTATTGGTGCCCATGGCCTGTTGGATCAGAAGATATTTGAATTATATCAGTTTACAACGTCTGTAAGATAAAGCATAACAGATGCCCAGGAGATTGTCAACTATTCTTGGTTCATAAATCACACAGGAGTTTCTGCCTCGGGTCATCAGAAAGAGATGCTGTTATAGTAGATATTTGTTGGCTGAGTTTTTCATGTCATTCCCTTCACCCTTTCCTAACAGTACTGATTTCTGTGTGGGGATCTATGTGAGAAAAATGATTCTTCCTCAGGGTCTAAGGTGGAGCACATGACCTAGGCTAATCTAATCAGTGTATTCCATTCACAGGTTATAATAATTAGTTAAGGTTTGGTTATGTATTTTCAGATATTTAATTTAAGCCATCCAAATAGATTAAATCCTATTTCTTTTTCTGGAAATAGTGGAACATTGATGCTGTTGTTGAAGAATTTAATGGGGATGTGTGTTACAGTAGCAGCCATTTTGGGACCATGAGGTTAGACAGAAAGAAAAAAAAGATCTTGGATAAACAATTGAGTGGCTTGATCAAGGTTTACCTATAGTCTACCCTCCCTCTCACATTTTTAATTACACGGGTCAGTGAATCCTCCCTTACAGTCTAAACACATTGAGTGAAGTTTTCTGCTACTTATTACTGCAAGTATTCTCACCAGTGAAGGTGTAACGTACTGACACACATCCTCAATAATATTCTCCATACTTTCTTGAACTAACAGAAAAACTTTCTGATACCAAGGACCTGGGCAATATTGATAAGGGTGAGTGCACCTTCCCTCTGGAAAGGACCATAACTAGAGGAAGCTCCGTAAAGCAATACTCACTTGCATTTTAGGTCACTCTATTCTAGACTCTAAGCAACTAGGGAGTAGAGAACATGCCTACTTATTTTGCTCTAAGTAATACTGAACATGGTATTATTTCTAAATAAACATTTAATGGTATTAGTAACATTTAATTTAATGTTTAATAATTTTTTGTTAACAATAATAAGGTAACTGGTAATTGATGCAATACTGATTTTCTAGGAAAATAAAATAAGGAAAAGACATTAGTTAGTGTAGGAAGTTCTTAGAATTAATAGCAGGGTCAGACAGTTCAGTTGCATTGAATAAATGTTTTCCAAGGGTAGCTACATGCCAGATAGTGAGATAGATGCCCAAGACACAAAGTGTGGTTCCTGCTCTCATAGTACTTATTGTTTAGACCTAAGAAGGCAGATGAATTCTTTTGTCCTGGTGCTAACTTTGATTAACTGGTCATGCTTAACTGAAAACCTGTGTTGAGAAAAGTCTCAGCTTGTGTTTGGATTCAACCTGAAAGAGCTCCTGGATCAAGCTTCACCTGAAACTTGTTTGCCTCTGTAACCCATGACTTATACCTGCTACGAGCACTAGAATGTCAAATGGTGGGATGAACTCTTCTCTTTGCTCTCCCTGGCTTAAGGGCACAGAATTTAAGCATCAGTTCATGCCTTTTCCGAAGTCATTCCAGTAATAAAAGGTTCAAATCTCAAATGCTAATGGCCCTATGCTCAAAACCATAATACTCTGGCTGTGAAAATACGTATGCATCCAAGACCAAAAGGTTCCAGGAAAATTTTTGAAGAAAAATGTGAAACAAACAAGAATATGTGAAAACTCTCCTAAAAACAAAACAAACAGCAGTAGATGTGTTTTGTTTTCTGTTTTGTGTTTGCTTAGTTTTATAAGGAAACTATTGGAATTTATGAATAAGATACGTGCGCCACTGACCTCTGAAAATTATGGGCCCAGGTCGATCTGAGAAGTTAGGGCAAAGCCAATACAGGTTGTGTTGGCCCTGGTGACTTTGAACACTGTGGCTTTTACAAGGCAGTTTGCTGGATCCAAATTTCCTAAAGAAGATCACATTTTCCCTAGTGGGCTGTGGCCCAAGAGAACAGTTCAAAATGGTTAGTGCAGATCAAGAAGAGAAAGGGTATTTTAAGTATCCTCATGTCTCTAATTTAATTCCAAAATGTGCGTCCTGTGCCCCCAGCCCAGTTAAACGCTTTTTGTAGCACGGCACAGGGGAGTGGGAGGGAACTCAACCTGCCAGAGCCACACAGATTTATACCTCCTAATAGCTACCAATGCGCCGCAGTAAAATTTTACGTTTCAGCTAAATTACTAATGACTTTCAGGCCCGTGCCAGAAATTTTAGAGTAAGCTTATAAAGGGAGATGAGAGAATGTATGGTCTTAAGAGTGGTATGTGATGTGTGTGTGTGGGTGTGCACGTGTGTCCATGTGTGTGCACACGCGTGTGTTTTTCATTTGGGATCACGGAACATGTGCTCATCATTTTTTTTTTTTTTTGCCATCTTGAAGAAACGTAATTAGGTTCTGGCTAGCCAGCCTTCCCCTCCCTCTTGGACACCGGAGCTTTTCTGCTCTGTCACATGGGTTATCCGCAGGAGGTTAGTTTGTTGCCTCATGCCTGTACTCCAGGGGTGGCCGCATTTTTTGACGTATGGGGCTGCGGAGTGATTTACAGATTAAGGCTCTGGCCTGTCCCAGGGCCAGCGGGGCTGCTGCTCTCTCTCGCCGACACATCTCGCTGCTGGGAAGCGGCGGCTCTGTGCTAACCCTCTCATTAGAGTTCTTAGCCCACATTTCCTGTTGGCAGAGCACACTCGGGTATTTTGACGATGTGCTGGGTTTGCCTCCTGCCTCTACCCCCTGCTGACTTGTGAGAATGACCACAGAAGGGGGAAGCAGGTGACTGGAGGGAGCTGCTATGGTGTTACCCCCCTATCTCCAATCCACTCCACCCTGGGCCCCTGAAAATTCCTCCTTATGTAGGAGAGTTGCTTTAGAAGAAGGCTGACATTGATCCAGTCCACCCTGCCCCTGGTTCTCTGTCATTTTCTTTTTAACTGCAGGGTCTTTTAGAGATGCCAAGCTCCCCTCCACAGAGAACGGGGTCCCTTGGCTTGTTTTGCTGCTAAGGACAGTGACCACGTCTTTCATGACCTCAAGACTCTTTGAAAATTTCAAGATCTCAGGTCTGCTTTCAGTTTGACCATGTGTCTGTCTGGGTGATGTTTATAAATGTACAAAAGGTGAAAATCAAAATGTAGCTAAACGATCAGTCCTAAGTTAAGCCAAAGCCATTATAACTTCTATAGATAATAAAAAGCCACAAAACCCAGTGTTCACACATAAGAACTTATCCCTTGATTTTTATACTTTTTACTAGGAAATGTCAACATATAGTGCTATTTTGATTTTATTCTTTCCTATATTTTTTAAACTTAAAATTTGTACATTGGCCCACTAAGAACGATTTTCTGAAGTCTTTTAGACTCACATTTTTTTGTGCTTTATATTTATTTGTTTGTATGTTTTCCTGAGTCATTTTAACTTATTTCCACTGTATCTTTTACTTTTAAAGCTAAGGAATCTGCACCTTAAGCTATTACCATGCAAAACTTTTCCACAGTAGAGGATACATTTTAGTGGGTATGAGAGCCTTGTGCTGTTTGTCAGCCTCCCTGGGATTAATTTCTAGGGCAATTTGTATTATTGGCTTGAGATAGATTTGAAAATTGTGAAAAACCTAGGAACTTATCGATGTATTTAAATAATCATCGTTCTTTTGATATTTTGAGTGTTCTTCAGCTATGGTTTTAAGAAGGGCCCCTGTACCCTCTCCAGATATGCTCTCCAATTTTACAAATGAAGACACTGAGATTTAGCAGGTCAGTGAGCCTCTTCCCCAGCTTGTTCAAGGCATCCTGTTCGGGCTGGGGCCCTGGCTGTGTAAGCTCAGTGTTCTGCCCACTGTACTGTAGTCGGCCATAATTGAATCATGGAGCTTCCATGTCAGGTCACATGCAGCATGAATGCAAAGAAGATATTTTCATTTAAAATATAGTTTAATTTTGATAGGAAGCAAAAAGAAGAAGAGGAATCAACTCCTCTCTAACACATTTCAGGCTAGTGTTAAAGCACTATTTTTGAAATCTCAGCCTGTGTTCTCTTTTCTCTGGTGTAACCTTCCCAACTCCTTTTTGGGCTCTTCTGGGCCTGGAGGTAGCATCTCCCGCCCGATTTGTCAGACAAACTTGGTGTTTATTTTCTGCAGTGGAATGGGACCCTCTCTCCTCAAGGCGAGTGTCTTAGTGGGACTAACTGCTAAGCTGAGGGTCTGCTCGTGGACTTACCCAGCTGTTTCCCCTGGGGCAGGAGCCTCGGAGACTTCCCTCAGCACCCCCGCCTTGGCTGTTCTGCGTTTCTTCTGCAACGGCCACAGGCTTGGCGCAGAAGCTAAGACTAAGTGCCACCAGGGTGTTCAGATGTCTTCCGAGGCTCCCAGCTGGCCAGGAATGGGACTGAATTCTGAGTTGGCACTTGTGATGAGGCTGTCACTTCTCTGAATATTAAATCCCCCCCAAAGAAACCCAAGTGTAACTTCTTTTCACATCCATTTTCTGTAAGGAAGAAGGAATAGTGGTGGACCCGTGACTCCTAGCAACTCATCAGAGTGACTCTGCAGCATTGGAAACGGTGGGCTGTGCAAAGTTCGACTTTTGCAGTGAGGGTCCCTGTTCATTATTTGGGTGCAGCGATGTCTAGGGAACAGGAATGCATGCAAACCCTCTTTGCATTCCTCTCTTCTCTAAGAACACGAGCTCCTTTCTGTGTGGTGTTATACCTGTAGCTCATGTTCACAGCTTTCACTGTATTACTTCGTCCTCTCCATTCCAAGACGCCTCCACCATGACGTACGGAGAAGTGTGACAGAAAACTCAAGATCCAGAGTCTACAGTTAGGGACCACAGTCACCTCAACGTCTGGCTCCCTCCCCCTCCAATACCGCATGCTGCCATCCAAGGAACGGGGTGTGGGGAGAGGCCGGGGCTGCCACCTCCCACCATGCTTCATCTCTTGTCAATTGCTTTTCTTACTAAAATGAAGTAAAATAAACTAAAATAAAGCAAACTATAATTTTTTAACCTTAAAAAAAATCATTCAGAGTTTTCAAATGATGTATTCATTTTCTACGGCTGCTGCAAGAAATTACCACAAACTTTGTGGCTTAAAATAACAGAAATGCATTCTCTCCCAGTTCTGGAGGCCAAGACTGAATCGAGGTGTTGGCAGGGCCGTGGTCTCTCTGGAGGCTCCAGGGGACAATCCCCTCCTGCCTCTTCCAGCTGCCCCAGGCTCCCAGCATTCCTTGGCTTATGGCTGCATCACTCTAATCTCTGTCTCCGTCATCGTACGCTCTTCCCTGCGTGTCTGTGTCTATTCCACCTTCTCTTCTGTAAGGACTCAGCATTGGATTTAGGGCCCACCCTAACCCAGTATGGTTTCATCTTGAGATCTTTCATAATACCTGCAAAGACTTCTTCCCCAATAATGTCACATTACAGGTTTTGTGAGTTAGGATGCGTGCTTATCATTTTAGGACTCACCATTCAACCCCTGACAGATAATTAAGAAAAAAAAATGCTTTGTATTTATAGAGTGTGGGGATGAAAAGTATCGATTTGAGTCAATATAATTAGATGCAGATAATAGCATCTGGTAAGACCAGGCAGTTCAGATTGCACAGACATTGATGTGAGGAAATTCCTCTTAAAGAAAACATTGCCCTTCTACAGTCTGCGTAGACAAAGATGAGGATGTGAAGGAGGCAGGGAGAAGGCGGGGCGGGGGCAGGACAGACCGACATATGCAGGTGTGTCTTGCCCTGGAAGAGTTCAGAGTTCTGCTCCCGCATTTCTAAGTGGCAAAAAGGGCTCTTCACTCCTTAGGGCAGGCATCCCCAAACTATGGCCCGTGGGCCGCATGCGGCTCCCTTGAGGCCATTTTTCTGGCCCTCGCCGCACTTCCGGAAGGGGCACCTCTTTCACTGGTGGTCAGTAGAGGAGCACTGTATGTGGCAGCCCTCCAACAGTCTGAGGGACAGTGAATTGGCCCCCTGTGTAAAAAGTTTGGGGACCCCTGCGCTTAGGGTTTCTTAGATGTTGTTCCAATAAAAAAGTCACTTCACAGAATTTTAGGTCCGAGGCCAACTGTACTTGTCCCGGAGTTCCAAGAGTTAAAATCTTTCTTTCCTGTGGTTCTGGACAGTTGTCACAGGGAAACCATAAAGCTAATGAAGACTCTTCTGACAGCTTCTGTGAGGAAGACATCTGCTCGAATAGATAACAGACATTGATGGGAACTTGAGCAAAGCCAGAGGATAGAGTCAGTATTTTCAGGGACAGTCTTACTTCAGTTCTGATGGCTGGCTTCTTCTCGTGTCTTCACAAATCGCCTCCCCAGTGATGCCTTCCCCAAACAACCTTTTCAAAGGAAAACACACTCTATGTGCCATTTAGCTTTTCATTTGTTTCTGTTATGACAGTGACCACAACCCATAATAGTTTCCTTCATTGTTTTGGATCTGTCCTGTTGGTGAGACAGACTATGAGCTCCATGATGACAGGGATGGGGTCTGTCTTGTTCATCACTGGACCCCCGGGTCTTTGTAAATGTCTGGCTCATAGTACCTTATGAATAAGTATTTGTGGACTAATGAACAGGTGAGTGAGTGAAAGAGGAACCCTGCCTCCCTGTCGGTCTGCGGAGACAGAGACAGGAAGTATATCCTGGGTAGAAATCAAGACAACCAAGCACCACGTGCGGGAGGGTTGGTAAACGCAATGATCTGAGAAAAGAAGAGTGACAAAAATTCATCAATTTCTTCCTCCTTTCTACCACCAATATCCCTGCTGCAATTTCCCATAAATAATCGTATAATATTAAAAGACTCTTGGAGAGTTTTAAATTTAAGAGAAATACCAGAAGCACAATAAATAAAACCAAAAGTAATTAATGGGTTATGAGTTAAAGCTACTGAAAATATTATATATATTCACTGGAGTCAAATTTCCTGTTAGGAATGATAATAGGAGAAGGAACGGACTTTGATGTCTTGCCAAAAGCCACCAGTATGGTGATCCTAGTTACAGTGCTGTGGGCACCTGGCCTACAGATTTCAGAATTCTGTGTGGTTTCCCTCAACCAAGTTTCTGAAGGGGCCAGCAGAAGGGGGGAGGGGTGGGAAATGTGTTATCTATAAAAGTAAACCACAAAAATAATTTCCAAGTGCCACTAAAGGCCCCAATTTAGGCTGTAAAAGCCGAGACATTGAGAATAAACTATTATAACTTCTTGCAAGTGTGGTAACACACATGGCCAACAGCATGCTGGATGGAGTGGGGGGCAGTAAGAAATATGTCAACATGGATGGGGAAGGGTGAGAGGCAGTGGGGCAGGATGGGGAAGCGAGCTTCGCGGGTTTTCAGATTTGCTCTGTCCTCGTGGGAGTTTCGCTTCTGACCCTTACAATGAATCTCGCCCAGTCATTTGGCATTTCTTGTGATCTGCCCACTGTATTATTAAAAAAACAAAAACAAATGTGGGTGAGAGGATCCATATGCCGCTGAATAAAATATTTAGAAACTTGGATAAGCTCTGTCAAAATCTAATTTCCCTTCTGAGCACAACAAAAGCCATGGACTTACTAATGGTTCGGAAGATCCAGTCTACCTTCTAAATGACAGTGTTCCCCTAAATCAAGAATTAGTCATAAAAGCTGCATGCAGTGGTGTATTTACCACAGGTTCAAAAGTGGTATGTCTCAAGGGATAGATTAATAAAGAGATTGCTCCTTCCAGTTAAGACAAGATCAACATTTCTTTTTCTTTCTTTCTTTTTTTTTTTTGTTAAATCCTCTGTTGTGCAATGAATGAGGCCACCAAGTTTTTCCTACAAGCTGTTGCCAATACTGGGTCTATCAAGCCGCCCCTGGGTTGAAGGGGGCGGAGTCGGAAAGGAAGCACCTGAAAGGGGGTTTGACATGGAGACACTGCATTACTGCCCCTACCAAATTCCTTGGTAGGTGGCCAGAGGGTTGATTGTTTTTGGAGACCTTTCTGTTCTGCCTGCCGGCCTCAGCCTGTGGGTCACTGTCACAAGATGGCTGTAGCAATTCTGGGCATTCTGTCATTGCCCAGCAAGGTGCAGTGAGGCCAGGGGAAGAAGAAGACGTGCTCTTTCTTTGGTTTTCCTTTTAAAAGAAAGCATACTGTTTTCACGCATCCTGTTGTGACTTACCCTTCAGTTTTATTGGCCAGATTTACAACTTGTGCTGAGTCCAGACCAATCCCTGGCAATGAGGATGGAATTACCTTTCCTGGATGTATCCAGACATACCCCCTGAGGATGAGGAGGGCCCCAGCCTCCACTGAAGCACAGAGCTGCCTGAGTTTTTAAAATCAAAATCGAGAGAGCAGGTCTGCTGGGGAGGCAACCAACAGCCTTTGCCACACAAGGGAAAATATTTAGAACAGGATTTAATCAAGAGTTCCTTTGTGCTAGGGTCAGATTTGACTGTATTTTTCTCCTTGCACTTTCTTACGTCCTTGTCCCAAATGTTCTCGAAAGAAATCACATCTTGTGAGTGAGGCCAACTATCTCTCTAGATCAGGGGTCTGCAGAACTTTCCTGTGTGGTATTTTAGACTTTGTAAGCCACATGGGGTCTCTGTCATCGCAGCCACGGCCCTGACTCCCCCTCCTCCTCCACTTCTTCCTCCTTCTTGCTCTAACCCTTTCAGAGTATAAAAAAAATTCTTAGCTTATGGCTCACACACCACACACACACCACACACCACACCACACACACACACACACACACACACACACCACACACACACACACACACACACCACACACACACACACACACACACACACACACACTAAAATAGAAGAAGAACGCTGGGACTATCTGGCCCAAGAGCTTTACTCTGCAGACCTCTGCTCTAGACAGAAGATGTAGAACAAGGAGAAACAGAACCAACCTATTAAGGTCTAGCATTTCGACATACTTGACTGAACCGAACGCTGTGAGATCACCTCGCCCCAGTTACGTGAACTTGGAAAGAAGAAAGAGTGGAAGAAGTCCCCACACATATTTAGACTGAAGCGAGGACTTTATGGTGCAGGCAGAGCAGCAGTTGAAGAGAAAGGCAGATACTGCGCTGAGGTCAAGGGACGTTTGGTTCCAATGACTGAATGACCCGCTAGTTTTTCTAGGTCTAGGGAGTCCGGGGCATCTGGGTTGCACATTAGCTTTGGAAATCTCAGATCCTCCCCCGCCCCGCTCCTAATTTCTGTCTTATTGCTAACGTTAAGTGTAACAGAAAAATTCAAGTTCCCCATGATTGACTAAAGCGTGCCCTCGTCACACTTCTAGCCCCAATTTCGTATCAGGCTTTCAGCTACTTCCTAATAAGGATGAATCACATAGCTAATGTTTTTTTCAACTATGTTTTGATATTTTTAATTGGAAAAGAAACATGCAAGAAGGTGTCTTAGTAGTGTATAGGACTACGAATATTTATGATCTAAATCTAGCAGTTAAAAGTAGTTAACACATTTCAATAAAACACTTTCAATTATAAGACTCAAAATTAATGAATGTATTTTATATTCATAAGAATTCTCTTTAAATCTGGAATGTTGTCTCTTCACTTGTGTACCTTCCCCGTTATAATGAAAAAGAATCCTCGAAGCTTAAGATACTAACTCCAATATCACTGAGAATCCATTGTCAGTTTTAATTTGACCTAATTTCTTCTGTCATTTAATAGTATGTTAAGCAAGTGGCAGCTAAAATGAGGGTTTTGAGTCTTATAAAGCTGGGTCCTATTTACTAAAGATCTGAAATGTGCCACGTGACAGGACTTCAGGGAGTGACATGGGGACGGGAAGGAAGCTGGCTTGTGAGGTGGCCGGTGGGAGAAGCAGGTGGAGGAAAATGGAAGGAATTCTTCAGGCGGCCCCCCAGTGAATGGGAAGTACGTGCAGGAATGCAGAACTCTGTCACTACTGTACTTCAGTGGTGACTTAGGAAGAAATTGAAAAGTTTCCATGCACCATTCTTATTTGGATGGCAAAAATGATGCTAATGACTTGCTGTGATAAATACCAGCTATTGAGAAATGAACTTAAAATTATAGCCTCTTAAATGAGGGAAACCATTTCCACTAACACCTGAAGTTTTTACAAGAAGCGCAATTATTATTATTATCCTCATCACCATCATCATTACGATTTTATATGGCCTGGTGGCCAGGTACTCATAACTTGATGTCAACCTAGAGAAGGTCTGGGTGGGCTAAGGATTTTCTCACTCATTGGTTTGAGGTTTATGGAAAATATAATTTAAAGGAAGAAAAGTCATTGTAAATCCTACTATTTACAAATTTCAAATACTTGACTTTTGGGGTCAATATATTTGCAGATCCACTTGTATTCAGACAATTATTGAACTCAGAAATGTTAGTAAGTAGGATGGACACAAATTACAAAGTTAATTTCATGGAAAAGGAAGAGCAATAGGCTTCCTGAAAAGATAAAAATAAGTGAACTTTGGGAATCCAAGGTAAATCTCTGTGAGGTGCTGAATTCTGCATGGGACAGATGGCATGGGACAGATCTCAGATCCCGGTGTTCCAGGTCACTCCCTCTGCCGTCCTGTAAGTACTGGCTGGGTTTAAACAATGCACTGCACTTACGTAGTGCGTGCACACGAAGACCCTTTTGTGGTTTCAGGCTGTCACCTGCCTTTGCACCCCTTCTTGTGGTGTTATGTCTTTGCTTTTATCCGGGCTGCAAGCCCACTCCTCCTCCATACCGTCTGATGGGAGGCCCCTATGCCTCATTTCTTTGGTCTGCATTACCTGCAGGGCTAACAGGAAGGTTTGGTCTTACTCCTGGTCTTGCTTGCCCACTTCAGAATTCTCCTCTAGTCCCCGGGGCAAGGCAGAGGTTTCTGTGCATGCTGACACTTCACGTTGTGATGGTCTCAGCAGGCCGGCACCCAGACAGAACGGGGAGGAACCAAGCTTTCTGCTGTTCTAATTCATTCAGTCTTCCCAAGACTAGCACGGCGGACCGTTTAGGAATATGCGATTATATTTTATCCTAAATTGTCAGGGCAATTTCCTAAAGGAGTTCAAATAAAGGAGGAAAGAGATTAGCATTATAGTTCATTTGAACTTTCTCTTGAATGTCAAAAAGGACAAATTCCTAAAGATCAGGACTCATAAGGAAGGGATCCCGTGGATACCGTTCTCACTCATTTCTAGGGCTTTGGGATTTGGTACCCTGACCTTCCCCCGTCAACCTCTTTGTTTTCTCCCTATAATCTCCTATAATCTCTATTCTCTCCCTTGTGAAATGCCACCCCTCCCACATGAAGAGCTCCTGGGTTGGAAACAGGCAGTCTCAAGTAACATCCTCGGCTTCAGTGGTGCTAGGTGGGGGGGTAATGAATATTTATTGTCACTCAGTCTTGCTGGTAATAGTGGAAGGATTAGCTTCTGTCCTATGGGTGATGACAGACCAGGGTCTTCCTATTTGTTTCCTCTTTTATGGTTCTACTAGAGTGAGCTGTGGGCTAGCTGGTTCTTTGTCTGAGAGGTATTTTCATCGGCAGATACAGAAATGAGGCCCAGTGAAGTTGATTTACCCAAGGTCACATGGCTAATGGCTGCTCTGTGTGCTGACCCAAGATATTGGCGCCAGAACCCAGAGTCTCCCACAGATTCATGTCAGTTTACCTTAGGAATAATTGACTTAGGGTGGAATTTTCTTCTTTGTTTAGATAGGGGAAAAAATTGAAGGGAAAACATTGGTAACAGCCCTGTCCATGTAGTTCAGTTGGTTAGAGCATTGTCGGGTACATCAGGGTTGTGGGTTTCACAACCTTGTGGGTTCCACAACCTGGTCAAGGCACATATAGGAATCAACGATTGAGTACATAAATGAGTGGAATAGCAAACCGATGTTTCTCTCTTTTCCTTTCTTTCTCTAAAAAAAATCTTTCTTTCTCTATCTCTCAAATCAGTAAGTTAAAATTTTTAAATAAAATAAAATAATATTACAATATTAACAAACAAGTGTTATTGTACATTATCACATGAGAACACAGCCAAAAATGTACTAAAATTATCAAAATAATATAATAGTATTAGTCAAAGAAAAAGAAGCAACATCCCTCTTGTATTTATCTCCTAAGTTTTTGTTTTCACTTAGTTTGGATTTTTTCTTTTTTCAGAAAAGTAAATTTGCCATGTTATCTTGGACTTACCTATCAGCCAAAGATAAATATATATGATAAACAGTTGTGAATGAATGCTGGCATTCTTCAGGGTTCTTAGATTATCTACACCCAAATGCGTATGTAGAGCAAGCAGTTTCAACACACCCAGGAGACAGTGCACAGGAATATGACACATTTCCAAGGAGAAACAAGGGCTCTTGGGTCTTGCCACGATCTGCAGTGATAGAGTGTACCTGTAGTCAGGATTTTCTGCGTGCCTGCTGACTCCCTTGAACAGGCAGATTAACTTGTCACTCACAGTTCTGTAGGAAGCATGTTTTCTGGACTAAAACTTATAGTTCACTCTGAGGAGAGTAAATTATTAGCCGTTCCATGATTACCACACACCTGTAGCCCTATATGAATTCTCAGTATTTCTTTTCCTTTTGCATGTCTTCTGGTGTGTGTGTGTGTATGTGTGTGAATTAGAGAGAATATATGTGAACATGTGAACATATGTGCATGTGTGAATATGATGAATATGTAAGTGTGTGGGTATGTATGTGAGTGTGTATTAGTGTTTAATGAGTATGTATATATGTGAGTATGTGTGTGTGTGTATGTATCAGCCAGAATCAACAGAATATAGCCATACTTAGACGACTGTGTCAAGGGCCTAAAATAAAGATTGCTGGAAGATGCTGAAATATGTTTGTAAAAGTTCAAGTTCTTACAAGTATCTTTTTATAAATTGAAGAAGTAACACTCTACTGGAAAAAAACATCATTTAATTCCTCCACAGGCTATGACAATAGAATTGTACAGCTTCTCCTCTCTGCAGTCAACTGCCCCATGATGGGGTAGCTCAAGAAGCTGTGTGTGTAATACCCAGTCAGTGGGTATAGAAAGATGAAGGGGACATGGCTCCTGCCTGTGAGAAGTGAAGTCTATTGGGGGCCACAGCTACATGGAAATAAGCAATTCAATGTGATACATGAAATACATCAGCACAACCAAGGGATTATAGATCACAGAGAAACCATTCCTAATTAGCCTACAAACGAAGGCTGTGTCTCTGAAACTTCCCCAAGAAGCTTCACGCCAGAGCTGTTTCATGGAGAAGTGGTAAATTTCTGTGGATGTTTAATCCTTATTAGAGCCTTGCTCCTAATAACATAATTTCTAAGAATGCTCATGACCAAACTTTAATTTCAGCAGCTATGTGCTGGAGAGTTTGTCCTTCCTTCTTTTTTTCCTTCCTTCCAATCTTGCTGTGTTTGGATGGAAAGACCACACACCTTATCTTTTGATATAGGTGATATGATGTTGCCATTTTATAGATAGAAAATCAGCTTTGAAACTGGGAATCCTTAGAAAGACCACATGAGGTTATCTTCACAATGCAAAATTCTTACTCTATGATTAAGATTGGGAAAGTCGCTAAATGACTTGTCCAGGGCCACACAGTAAGTGGGTGGCCGGGCCAGCTTTAGAAATGAGAAAGTCCTCATTCCTGGAGGGGTATATGACCAGACCACAAATGAATGGAAACGCTAAGTGATATTTATGGGTAGCGATGATGGAAACCTCAAGAGGGCTGGGTGATCATTCAAAAGAGTAGATATTTCCCTGTATTTATTTATACCTCCTGGGATTGAACATCGGGATGGCTGTTGCACAATCACCATCTGCTGGCTCCACTTTTGCAAAAAGCATTTTTTTTTTCCAGTGTCCCTAGACATCTCTGGGAAAGCCATGTCAGAAAGCCCTATATAGTGTGTGACATTTCCAAAACTTCAGGAGATGTTTAGGTTACTTCCAGATTGTAGTTAGAGCTGCACCGTCTGTTTCAGGGGCTCTGAAGCAGTAATGCAAAAAGAGCCCAGGGCTCTGAGAAGAGACGGGTTGTGTTCTGGCTCAGACACTCAGTCACAGTGCAGGTCACCTACCCTCCGGAGAACTGTGATGGCTTCTGTAAAACGCAGGGATTTGATTATGACGTGTCTGATTTTAGTGTTATACATTCCTTGCTTTCTTGCATTGGATCACCACTGATCCCTTCTAGACAAGCTACAGTCCCCTTAGTCTGGACACAACCAATCATGCTTGTGTCAATGTTATGACAATGAATTTGAGGGCCAGGCACTGCTACTTCTTGTTTGGAAAGAACTCAGGCCTTCATGACTCCTCTCACTACCAAGAAGTGATTCCTTGAGCATTAGGCACATTGTGTGGTTACAACTATTGTGCTTAGTGTTCATTCTGCTCTTAGATGACCTTTGTGCCGTGCTTTGACCAGGATGCTGATTCCAGGTGGGCAGCCTAAGTGGAAATTTAGAGTCATTGTGACTTTCCCAGAGGAGTACTTTTCTCTTGAAATTAAAAAATAATAATAATCAGTAAGACCCACTCCCGCATCAGGCAAGAATGTAGAATAAAATAGAAATCTTCTAAATACACGGTGCAGTGGTCAATACTTTAGGGCAGAAATTGTATCAAAGTGGTACCTAGTAAGATAAAGTCACTCTGTCTCAGGTACAGTGAAAAGTTGTAGAGTCCACGCGAGGGAATGAGTGAAGGAGGAGACAGGCTGTGCAGACCTGCCTCCTTCATTACCCGTTTAATCCTTACAGCAATGCCGAGAGGTATGTATTACCTCATTTAATGCTTGAAAGAAGGCCTGCGTGTATTACTG
Organism: Saccopteryx leptura; assembly: GCF_036850995.1. Taxonomy (NCBI): domain Eukaryota; kingdom Metazoa; phylum Chordata; class Mammalia; order Chiroptera; family Emballonuridae; genus Saccopteryx; species Saccopteryx leptura. The sequence continues at coordinate 213,881,412 of NC_089503.1, read as the reverse complement.
CATCCATTCAACAAAGAGGAGGCTGAGCCCCAAGGAGGCTAAGAGACTTACCCAGCATCATTCAGTTACTGGGGAATGAAGAAAGCACTCATTCCCTGGGTCTGTCTGGCTTCAAACCTCCATCCAGCTCCTTCTATTGACTTCCCTGCCTCCCTTTAAGTCCCCCTTCTCATCAACTTCAGGAGACTGGTTAACGGGAGCTAAAAGTAAGATTAGGCTATTTATACCCATTTCCCCCTCTTGTTTAGAAGCCAACCTTTTCTGCTGCTTCTCCTGTCAGGGCTCGGTGTCCCTCAGATTGTTAGGCTGTGAAAGGACCACCCCTGCTATGTTGACAAGAAATAAGCTTCTAATCTGCAACACTTCTTTATATGGCCTGTCAGCTCAGAGCTCCTACCAAAGAAGTATTTCACAACAGGCCTGGCCACCTTATCACATTCCAAGCAGAGTTCAGGCTCTCTGGGCTGCGAGACTTGGAAACCCTGATGGTGATGACTTATTTGCTCCTTATTTTAATGTGACCAGCACTTATTAGTACGTATTCCCCCTCCCTTTTTTTTTCTCTGCTTCAAAGAAGTCATAGGGTCTACTAGCATTTTGCTTCGTGTTACAATATAAAATAGATCTCTCTACCCAGCCGTGCGTTGTTCTCGCTCACCGTCCTCGCACACACAGACAACACAAACAGCAAACTTGGCCATATTAGGTGGCGTGCCGTCGGGCCAACTATGAAAAGAATTTTTCATTTGGTTTATGTCCAAAGACTGTTTCTGTGAAATTTGGGTGAATTTTGTCTCTCAGCTTGAAGGAAAGGCCACCGGTTTTGTTCTTCCCTTCTGTCCCGTGGAGGGCTGCTACTTTTCCTGTAAGCTGTCTAGTGTGCCGCCTGAGAAAGATTAAGATGGTCTGCGGGGGTGGGAGACTTTTCATCAGAATTTATTACTGTTCAAAGCCCCTATAAAGGCTCTCATTTAACACCGGCCTTTGTATTTCCATCCATGAAAATCGTCCCTACCATGACCAATTCGATACATTGTCAGTGTTCTTCATGGACTATTCCAGACAGGACTGCAGTGCACCAACTCCCTGGTGGGAGGAAAAGGGGAAGGTGACTGGGACAGCCTAAAACCCTAAGTTTGCTGTAACACAGCAATTTTCCACCCTTTCCATCTCATGGCACACATAAAGTAATTTCTAAAATTCTGTGGCACACCAAAAAAAAAAAATTTTTTTAGCCGATCTGACAAAGAATTTGGTATAATTTTGATTCATTTACACCAGATGGCTATTGTTGTGTTGGCTGTTGTCATTTATTTATTTGGCAATCTAAGGGAAAAGAAGCCAGTGTCCCTGTCTACATAGTTAGATGTTGCGTGTTTTAAAAATGCTTGCAGCACAATGGGTAAAAATCTCTATCTTAACACTTTGTGGCTCTTTTCCATCCGGGCCCTGGCTCCCTTAGGCAAGGACTGATGGCAACTCCTTTTGGCAGTTAAAAGAATACCTTGGGTAGATGCTCCCCCACCTTGGGGAGTCTTACAATGAACCAAAGTTTCAATTGGATCCAAGGAAAAGAATGGGGTCTAAAACGGACAATCGTCAGTCTCCACGGAAAACCCACCACCTGCCAATTACACGCGCCAGTCTAATTTGTTATATTTTTCTTTCGTTTCACAAAAATCTTTCTTAGCATTTGTCAGAGCTGTGTTCCAAGAGAATTGTACACACTTGCATTCCCTTTAGAATTCTTCCATTTAAAACATCTCTGTGTGCACGAAACACACATCTGACAATTACAGTCAGTCATATTCAAATCAGCTTCAAATACAAAAAAGAAAGAAAATGGGAAGGAAAAAAGCTCTTAAAATTGGATAATAAGTCCACAGAAGAACTGGTTATACATTTATCTTAGAACACAATACTTTTGCAAATTAGTGTTAAGTGAACAAAAGCTTGAAGATTAGAATCTGTAGTTGAGTCCCAAGGAGACTAACCCTGGAATATGTCATTAATTTCTGGAAATGATGCTGAGGCCACAATTCTAATGACTTAAATGCTAACAATAAAGGCTTGAAAACAATCAGCATCTTCAAATACGCCCTGTAAATTGCACACTGAAGGGGCAGAACTGGAATAAGAGGGGACCAGGGGGCTCAGAGGTGCTGTTAGCTACACATTTTGCAAATATCACCCTTAACGGAAGAGTCCAAAAGTGTACCCTTCTAAGTCTGCAACTTGTACCCTAATCCCATGTTTATAAGCTTTTTGAGGGATCACTTTTGATCTAACCTTCCAGCACCTTAAAAGAAATTCATTTCTATTGCCCTCGGTTGCACTGGGCACTAGTAATTTGAGTTATATTCCTTTCGATAAAGGGCCTTGGCAGCCTTTAGCGGTTAACTTTGTAAAAACCTTCCCTGACCTTCACCGGTCTGAATTACTGGAGCAGCACTGTTGGGCAAATGAGTTTGTAAAATCTGTATTTTTTTAGTTTGCTCACTTTTATTGTTACAAAATGGGGGCTGGGCAGCTCCAGGTATATGTGGTCTGTGAAATTGCAAATTACCTTCCTGCTTGGGAACAGCCATTGTTTTGCTAATGTTTGCTGGAGGAGAGGTTTTCGTGCCAGAAAGTTTTGAAAAGAGAGAGAAAGAGAAGAGACAGAAGGAAGCCATGTTTGCAGGGAGAACAGAGAGAATGCAGAGTGCTAAAAAAGAAGCCATGTTGGCAGGGAAAGAGAAGGTGTGCAGATGGGGAACTAGAGATGAGGGATTTGCAAGCTCTGCTGGTATTGGTGGGACCTTTGATTCTAAGAGGAACCCAGAGAAGATTCTCCTGGTTGTGGAACCAGAGAATGCATCAGGGCTTTGGAAGCTGTAAAACTAGTGGCTGCGGCCACTATCAGAGCCATCTGGCCCGTGCAGGTTCACATTTGATTTGGACAGACGGTAATAAAACAATAGAGCCAAGAACTGGTGGGCCATTACCTTTAATCCTAGCCGCACCCAGTGGGCAAGAAAATAAACACAGTGGGAAAACACTTTCCTTTCCATTCAGGGCTCCCAAAGCCACTGACTCATCTGACTATTCCTAGAATCAAAGGCCCCACCAGCCTTATTCACCTCTGTTCCCCATTTCCTTCTCTCTGCACAAACTGGCTTCTCCTTCAGCACTCTGCCATCTTGGCTACCTCTCCTCTGCAATGCTGATGGCAGGATCTGAGCAAGCAAGAGCCCCCGGTCTGCTTCATTTTATAGTGTAGAAATTAAAGCCTTTAAGCCAATATACAAATAAGGAAGTCTCTGATAAAAAGCCACTTATCTGAGGCATAAATAGGATTCTTCATAAGAGTGCACCACCCTACATCATGCAACAGTCAAGGGTGTGGGGAAAAACTTAGTTTTGAGAAGATCTTAATATTAGAAGTATGTTGAAAAAATCTTAGTATTAAAAGGGTGGGAAAGGATTAGTCTTAAAACTAAGCCTTAGGCTATAAGGACCTTGCCAGCTTACAGCCTGTCTCCCACACCCAATGCAAACTATAATCCAGCAAACATATACATCATATTTACAAACTATTTTGACTAACAGGAGCCCTGTGTGTTTGCTCGTCGGCCGGTGTGAGACTAACAAAGGAATTGCCCATCATTCTTTGGCTCCACTGTTTCTTTACCATCTACCTGAATCCAATGAGAACCTGCACGTGCATGGCCGTTAAGGTGGCAGCCACAGGCCATCCAACTTTTCCTATGAATTGTCAAACTGCTTTCTGGCACTGTAATCAAAAGTGGCAACAAAATTTAGGATTACCTTCTAAGTATTAAGAACCTCCAATGCTTGCTCAGATAAAGGGGGGAGGAGAAAAATAATACCTCATTATTTTCATATACTTAGGGTTGCATATTAATTGTTTTCTCTTTTTATTTTTATTTATTTAGTGTGTGTGTGTGTGTGTATGAATTTTCTGTTCTTGTCCTTCCCTCTTTCCTTTTTCTGTTGGTGTTGTTTGGTTCCCATCCCTCACAGTGGCACACTTGTCACAGAGACAGTGACTACTCGGAGACCACACGGCATGCACTGAGGGACCAGGGGAGACCGCCTCACAGTCCCCTATGCAGGTTTCATGAGACGCCCCGAACCCCAGTCCTTATGGGCATTTATTGATGCACCAATAGAAGCAGGGGCAAGAATGAGGAAGTCAGGAAGCAGAGAAGAGAATGAGGAAGTCAGGAAAGGGAACTTTTTTAGAGCAGATAAAAGGGCAAGGGAGTAGCTCTAATGTCCGCACCTGTTAATTAATCAGAAGTGCTAATTCTATCCCCATTGTGCTGCATTCAGCACAGTACTGAGTTCAGTAGTTTTGTCAGTAAAGTCACTGTGGCCTTTGCTTCAGGGTACTGAACTCTGTCCCTGTTCTATGTTCCTATTCAGGGCCTCAACACATTGGGTTGTCTGTCTCTTTGATTCATAAGAACTCTTACTACCAAGAATTTTAAACTGTTTATGGCATGAAATATTGCAAGTATATTTTCCACTTTGTATATAGTGGGGCTTTTTTCCTGCTTGACTATCAGACACTTGTTCACCCTCAATGGACAGTGTAATAACTTGTGAGGTGATTTTTGGTTCACAGATAGCGATCTATATGGCCGCCCCTCGGCCTCCCATCCCACCAGCACCGTTATCTCAGCATTTATAGAACCATGTCACTCAATATCTCAAAGTGAAATTTGCATTGTATGGCTTATTAACTTTTTTTCCTGGGTGTTATCTCTGGTTTAAAAAACTAATCGACCTTGATTTTAGGAAGCAAATTTCTTCATGTTCACTGTTTTCAGGGCCTTTATAATTTAGTTACTATCAGAAAATATATCATCTCTATAATGAAAATATATTTCTCCTAATCCAGCATCCATCCCACCGTGGGTGACAAGACCAAGGTCCCCACGGTTTGGAGTATCCGACAAGCCCCTGCATGTTATTTTCTTTGACCCGGTTGGTGTTATGAGTCCTGAATGTCAAATATTGTTAATGATTCTACCAAAGCCTCATTCACGGAATTCTAGGCAGAGAAAAATGCTTTCCTCTGGGTTATCTCCAATGGAAAGAAAAAGGCCTATATCGAATATTTATTATCGCAATCTATGAGTTTTAGCATCAGTGCATAGCTTAACTCTATGGGCCTTTTCATTGTTCCTCCTGTTCATAAAGCCAGTATTATTCCTGTCTAGTGAGGCTTTTTATCATTAACTTTGATATAATCATTTAAGACTTTCAAAATTGTTTTTCGTGAATCTTACGTATACAACTAATGCACCAAAATTAGAAGGACAAACAGGTGTGGCATGCTGGCCTTTTCTCGATCCCTATACTTAATCTTCTGAGATTCACAATATTGTAATGTTCTTCTCAAGTTCTCTTTTAGCAATCATATCTTTGTTACATTTGTCAGAGACAGAACAAATTTTTCTAAATCATTATTGAATCTAGAATGGTATCTTTCTCTTAGAGTCAGAAGAAAGTCCACTCTCACAGATTTCAGTGGGTCCCTTAGAAGTGTATTGGTAGGAAAACTAAGATATGACACCATCTGGAGACATGAGAAAGGCTCTTGTTTTCAAAATGGACCAGAACTGACTGTATCAGTGCTCCTCACACGTGGCTGGCATGGTGCTTCCAAGTCAAGGTCAGGCCCTGAGAGTCATAAGCCAAACATTTAAGGATGAGCCTTACAAGGCATAGCAAAGCCTGGAGGATGTGATGTGCCTCCATGAGAATAGCTCAGAATGGAAACAGTGGAGGTTAGGGGGAGTGGGACATCATTGTACATGGGTGGCCTCTGAGGCCAGGCCTCTCCTGGTGAGAGCTGATGTGGAAAAGGCGTTGGCCCGCGGCAGTGTCCAGGCCACAGGAAGAGAGGTGCACAACCCCTCGGGGAGGGGAGCATGTATGTGTGGGAAGAAGGCCAGCGAGGCTGGAGTTCAGCGAAGATGGGGGAGAGTGGCATCAGGTGGGTTGGATGGTTGGCAAAGCCATGGAGTGTGAATTTCATGCTCAGCAACTGGGAAGGTGCTGGAAGATTTGAAGCAAAGAAACATGATCTCATTTGTGTTTTAAAAGACTACTTCAAGAACATCTTACAGAATCTAAAAACATGAATCTATAAATATATTTGCTTAAGGGCGATCATTGTGACATTATTGGAGATAGCCCACCAAAATGAAAACAGTCAAAATTCTTAACAATAATGAACCATATGATATGGAATGATAACATATTCACATCATAGAATACTAAGTGCTAAACAACAAAGCAAGACTATGTATTCTGATCTGGAAAGGTGACAATTATATATACAGAAGAGAAAAAGCAAGTTGCAGCCCAATATATATATAGTATAATTTTAAAATATATATACTTGAATCACTAAATAAATTTAGAAAAAAGTGGGGGTGGATGCACACCAAATTATCATGGTTATCTATGGATCATGCATTATTTACATAAAATGGCACAAACCTGGCTAAAAGGAAGAGAAATTTCACTCACATTTAAAGATTTTTATTTTCCAAATATTTTTATTTCTTTGTTCTCCTGGTTTTCAATCATCTAAAGTAAAAAATAAGAAAACAAGAAAGAAAAGAAAAAAATGGAAAGTCCCTTGCCATTAGAATTATTTTTAATTTAACCTGAGGTTGAGTCCTAGTTCTTGTCCAGTTACATAATTGCTCAAGTAACTCCTGCAGATTGGATTCAGGATGTATTAAGACACACCTTTCTGAAGCATACACTAGTAGCTATGTTTTCTCAGTTTGGTGTCTCTGAAACTACTGTCTTACCTAAGGAACAAGCAGGTTTCTGATGGGATTACTGCTTCAATTTGTTTCATTTCACTTCAAAAATTAAGAAAAACATGAGAGTTTTCTCCAGTGCATATTGACATTATTAGCTTGGACAAAGATTTACCGAACACAATGCAGCAATTTCCATATACCTCCCAGCTCATTCATTGTAAGGGGTATGTTTGGATTTTCACTGTTCAGTGTCTTCCTGGTTGAGGAGGATCCTGCATTCTGGGAATCTTGGTGGGAGGTAGAATTTTTAACCCCTTCTGCTGAGAAACAGACTCTGGAGCCAGTTTGATGAGCTTGAATGTCAGCAACTACTTAGCTCCATCACCCACAACAAAAAGGTCAAATAAATCTCCCTTCATAGCGTTGGCATGAGGCTTCCCTGAATTAACAATGACTGGCACACAGTCTGAACTGGGTAAGTGCTACACGGAAAAGTAAGTGTAGCTCAATCCGCTCAGGAGTCAAGATGGTACGCCAGGGTCTGGTTAAACTGAGAGGGGCAGGTAGGGGCTTGACTTCATTCTTACGGAAGCCCCAGGTAATACACCCGCTTTGAATGATTGCTTTATTTGATGGATTTCAGACTTTAAAGTTTGATTTTAATTTTTATTAAATTTATGCATACATATGGTTTAAATAATCCTATTGTTCTGCAGGTCATAATCAGAGCATGGAGTTCTGCCCGCTTTGCTTCCTCCTTTTGCACTCCCCATGGGCAACCCCTTTCAACTCCTCCGTTATATAGCACACTTAGTTGGCTATTTCGTGGAGTTCCAATCTGAAGTATTGCCACCACAGAAAATGAGCATTTAGCTCGTATTTATTTGTTTGTTTGTGCCACCTCTTCTCCTCGCTGCAGCTCTCACATCTTCCCATCCTCCAGATATAGTTACATTTTCAGTTTAGATCAACATTGTGTATTTACATTATTATGCTCATGTAGATATTTTCAGAGCTGAGCAATCCTTCCTTTCTGCCCTTGTCCTCATCCTTTTCCTTGAAAATCTTTTTGACCCAGATTAATAAATGTCAGGTTTTATAAATCTTTTATTTGCTTGTTATTTATTTATTTTCTTTAGACAATAAAATTTGGCAGGGTGACATTGGTCAACCAGAGCACACAGATTTAGAGAAAACATCTCCACATCATTTGGACAGTCGATCATGCCAAATACCCATCACCCAAAGTCAAATTATCCGCTGTCACCCTATATTTTGTTTCTCTTTAAGTCCCCCCCCCCCCCACACCCTGCTCCCTGCTTGGTTTATATATTTACTTATCATCAATTCATTATCAGATTTTTTAAACTTCCTCTTAATGTGTTCAAATATGACAATTCTATGAACTTCCCCTTTTTTGATCTGTTGCAATCTGAATAGACCAGATCTAACCTGAATAGAATAGGTTGGCTTATCCAGACAGGGATTCACCTTCCACCTTCTCTTAAATTTGATCACGGTTTCCTGGATTTCATACCTCCTTTCTATTCACCCTGTCGGGAAGTCACACAAGCTTCGGGTGTAGCTCCTTCATCCAGTAGCTTCCTGAGAAAAGGCGCGTGGAAAGAAGTCTGAAATACTTCATATCTGAAAGTTTCTTTCCTGCCCTTCACTATTAAAATCCACAGTTTATCAGTATGTAGAATAAATCTGTCATACTTTTGAAACATTGCTCCTTTGCCTTCTTGCTTTTTGTGTTGCTTTGGAAATGTCTTTATTATTTAGAAAATTAAATTTAACAAGGTGACCTTGACCAACAAGTGTACATAGGTTTCAGGTAAACATCACTACATCATTTGAATAGTCGATTATGTTGTATATCCATCACCCAAAGTCAGATAATTTTCTGTCACCTTATATTTGTCCCTCTTTACACCGTTTCCTCCCAACCCGTTTCCCCTCCTTTTCTGTTCCCTCCCCAGCTAACCACTGCACTCTTATCTATGTCCATGAGTCTCAGTTTTGTACGATACGTGTGAAATTATACAGTTTTTAGCTTTTCCTAATTTACTTATTCCACTCAGTATAATGTTCTCAAGGTCCATCCATGTTGTCATAAATGACACTATGTTGTCATTTCTTATGGCTGAGTAGTATTCCATTGTATATATTTACCACAACTTCTTTATCTAATCCTCTATCGAGGGATACTGTTGTTGTTTCTATGTCTTGGCCACTGTGAATAACGCTGCGATGAACATGGGGGTGCATGTGTCTTTACATAACAATGTTTTCAAGTTTTGGCGGTAGATATCTAGTAGAGGGATCGCTGGGTCATATGATAGTTCTATTCTTAATTTTTTGAGGAACCACCATACTTTCTTCCATAATGGTTGTACTACTTTACATTCCCACAGCAGTGAATGAGAATTCCTTTTCCTCCACAGTCTTGTATTATCTGTCTTGTTGATAATAGCAAATCTAACAGGTGGGAGGTGGTTTTGTAGTTTTGATTTGCGTTTCTCTAATAGCTAGTGAAGATGAGCATTTTTTCATATATCTGTTGGCCATTTGTATGTCTTCTGGGGAGAAGTATCTGTTCAGGTCCTCTCCCCATTTTTTAATTGGATTGTTTGCTTGTTTGTTGCTGAGCTTTGTGAGTTCTTTATATATTTTGAATATTAACCCCTTATCAACTGTTGATTGCAATAATCATCTCCTGCTTTGTTGGCTGCCTATTTGTTTTGTTGTCAGTTTCTTTTGCTGTGCAGAAGCTTTTTAGTTTGATATAATCCCATTCATTTATTTTTGCCTTTAATTCCCTTGCTTTTGGGGTCAAATTCATAAATTGTTCTCTATGGCCACGGTCCACGAGTTTAACGGCTATGTTTTCTTCTGTATAATTTATTGTTTCAGTTCTTATGTTTAGGTCTTTGATTCATTTTGAATTGATTTTTGTGCATGTGTCTTTTTAAGTTCGGATTCTTTGTGTGTGACCTGTTCCATCCCCTGCCCCAGCTCCCAGCATGGAAGCTTTTAAGATGTTTCCTTTATCCCTGGTATTCTAAAAGTACTTTTATATAAGTCTGTTTTTACCCATTTACTGAGTATGCAAAGTTCTATTTGAATTGGGAATATGATATTTTTCAATTCCCAGAGATTTTCTTAAATTATTTCTTTGATGATTTCCCCCTCCTTAATTTTTTCTGTTCTTTCTTTCTGTCTAGTTATCGCATCAGTGAACAACATAGATTGTGTTCATATTGTGGCTATTAGAAATAATGCTGCAATGAACATTAGGGTGCATGTATCTGTTCAAGTTAGTGTTTTTGTTCTATTTGGATAAATACCCAGACTGGAATTGCTGGATCATATGGTAGTTCTATTTTTAATACTGAAGAACCTCCATATTGTTCTGTAAAGTGGCTGCACCAATTCACCTTCCCACCAACAGTGCACAAGGGTTCCTTTTCTCGACATCATCACCAACACTTATTTCTAGTCTTTTGATAATAGCCATTCTAACAGGTGTAAAGTGATATCTCATTGTCATTTTAATTTGCATTTCCCTGATGATTAATGATGTTGAGCATCTTTCATCTACCTGTTATCTATCTGTATGTATACTTTGGAAAAATGTTTATTCAGACCTTTGGCCCATTTTTTAACCTGATTATTTGTTTGTTGTTGCTACTGAGTTGTAGTAATCCCATATATATTTTGGGTTTTAGCCCCTTATCAGATGTATGATTTGAAGATGTTTTCTCCCATTCAGTAGGCTGTCTTTTTATATTGTCGATGGTTTTCTTTGCTACGCAGAAGTTTTTCAGTTTTATGTCATCCCACTGGTTTCTTTTTAAAAAATTTATTAGGATGGCATGATTTGCCAAACCATACAGGTTTCAAGTGTACAACTCAATATAACAACATCTATATACCACATTGTTCAACCTCCACCGCAGGCAGAGTCTCTTTCCGTCCTCATTCTACCCCCTTTGCCCTCCTCCCCAACCTCCACCCACCCTTTCCAGCTGGCAATTGCTACCCTATTGTCTGTATCTATGGACAATGAACAAAATAGAAACAGAGGCATGGACACATAGAACAGATGGACAACTGTCAGAAAGGAGGGGGGAAGAGAGAAGACTAGATGAAAGGAGGTGAAGGGATTAGCCACTTGTTTATTTTTTATTTTCTTGCTTTTGGTTTTGCTTTCAAAAAAATATCACCAAGACCTATGTCAAGGAGTGTACAGTCTGTGATTTCTTCTAGGAGTTTTATGGTTTCAGGCCTTATATTGAAGTCTTTAATCTATATTGAGTTAATTTTTGTGTATAGTGTAATTGTTGTTTCTCTCTAGATGTTTTCAGTTTTGGGTTGCTTTTTAAAATTTGTCTTTAGTTTTCAAAAGCTTAGTTATAATATCTTGGCATGAATTTCTTTGAGTTTATCCTAATTGGGATTTGCTAAGTTTCTTGGATCTGTAGGTTTTTGTCTTTTGGCAAATTGGGGAGGTCCTCAGTAACTATTTCTTTAAATACTCTTTCAGCCCCACTTTTTTGTTATTGTCCCATATGTCCTTAGGGCTCAGCACTATTTTCCCCCAGTCCATTGTCTTTCTGTTGGTCAGATTGGGTGAATTCATTGTTTGTCCTCAAGTTTATTGATACCATCTTCTTTATCTCCACTCAATTATTTAGTCCATCCACTGAGGTTTTTTATTATTGTATTTTTTTTTTTATAATTTCCATTTGGTTCTTTTTTTATAACTTCTCTTTATTGAGATTTTTCTATTTTTTTAATTTGTTTCAAGAGAATTTATAATTGATTGTTGAAATGTTTATCTCATTTTGTTTTAAAATCCTTGTCAAATAATTTCAACATGTGACTCATCTCAATGCTACTGTCAGTTGATTGTCATTTGTGTTGTGATTTTCCTGGTTCTTGGTATGACATAATTTTCTTCTCTGTCCTGCACGTTTTTATCTATTATGTTAGGAGACTCTGGGTACAATGTAAACATTTTATTTTAGCTAGCAGTCACCCTGCTTAAGGCTAGCATGTGGGTCTTGCCCTACTTCTGTGAGGTTTTATTCTATTGGAAATTTAATTTACAGTATTATTTTGTTCTGATTGGTTTGTCTGTTACCACTGGGGCTCCCACTGTTCTTGGTGCTGCTTGAGGGCGAAAGAGGGGTTTTTCCAGGTTACTCCCCCCCCACACACACACACACATCTATCAGTGGGTGTGGTGGGATCCTCCTACCAGTGCCTCAGGGCTACCTCATTATCTCTAGGTGGGGGAGGAAAGGCTTAAGCCCAGAAGGACAAAGAAGCTTCTTAGACTGGGCTCCTTTCTGTTGCTGGGTTCCTCTTACTGATTTCCCTCTCCTGCGTTGGTGTCTCTAGGTAGAGAACAAGAATCATAGTATGATGGGAGAGGAGAAGGCTTCTCTTGGCTGTTTATTGTTGGTGAGTGTAAAGCCAGTAGCCACGGCCACCATCACAGCTGCCTGGCCCGTGCAGGTTTGCATTTGATTCAGACAGATGGTAATAAAACAATGGAGCCAAGAACTGGTGGGCCATTACCTTTAATCCTAGCTTATACCCAGCGGGCGAGAAATACACATAGTGGGAAAACACTTCCCTTTCCATTCAGGGCTCCCAAAGCCACTGATTCATCCAGGTATTCCTAGAATCAAAGGTTTCTAGCTCACCAGCCTTATTTACCTCTGTTCCCCATCTCCTTCTCTCTGTACAAACTCTGCACAAACTGGCTTCTCCTTCAGCACTCTGCCATTTTGGCTGCCTCTCCTCTGCAATGCTGATGACAGGATCTGAGTGAACCTGCCCCCTGGTCTGCCTCATTTTATAGTGTAGAAATTAAAGCCTTTAAGTCAATATGCAAATAAGGAAGTCTCTGATACAAAGCCACTTATCTGAGGCATAAATGTGATTCCTCATAAGAGTGTACCACCTCACATCATGCAACAGTCAGGAGTGTGGGGAAAAGCTTAGTTTTGAGAAGATCTTAGTATTAGAAGGATGTTGAAAAAATCTTAGTATTAAAAGGGTGGGAAAGGCTTAGTCTTAAAACTAAGCCTTAGGCTATGACAACCCGACCTGCTTACAGCCTGTCTCCCACAACCCGTGCAACCTATAAGCGAGCAAACATGTATATCATATTTACAAACTTATGTGACCCACAGTGAGGCTCCCAAAAAACATCCTTGTTTGTTGCATTGGGCTTACCTGATGCAATCGGGGGAAGTCTCTTTCGTCCAGACAAATAATGAGCCTGGACTCACTTTCTGCTGTTAGGTCAGTGTATCGCCAGTGGCTGCCGTTGCTGTAGCCATGCAGGTTCTCATTGGATTCAGGCAGATGTAGAGAAACAGTGGAGCCAAAAAATGGTGGACCATTCCATTTATTAAAGTCTCGTACTGGCAGACGAGAAAGCAGGCAGGGAAGACCACTTCCCTCTCATTCAGAGCTCCCAAAGCCCTGACACATTCTGCAGTTCTACAACCTGGAAAAATCTTCTCCAGTTCCTCCTGGAATCAAAGGCTCCCACCAACCTCAGCAGAGCTCCCAAAGCCCCTAAACTTGGGTTCCACAGCTGCACTCCTTCTTTTCTTCCTGCAAAACCCAGGCTGGGGGAAAAAAATCCCTTTTCCAGCAAACATTAGCAAAAACAATGGCTCTTCCCAAGCAGGAAGGTAATCTGCAATTTGCAAACTGCCGCCCTGAGGGCAAGCACCACAGCCTTTCACATGCACATGGCGCTGCCCAAACCAGTGCAAAATATAAGCCAGCAAACCTAAAAAACACATTTTACAAACTTATTTGCCCAATAGTCAGGTATTGGGAAATGATGATCTGGATGTCCTTCTTTTGCTGGGTAGGGGGACAGAAGATGTCCTTTTTCTGCATTATTTTTCCAGTCTTATAGACCTCACTTTCTTCCTACCTGCTTTTAGATTCCTTCTTTGCTTGTCTCTTGTGCCATTTCCAGGGTGTATAGTCCTGCTTAGCAGGAGGAATAGGGAATAATGGGTCTACACTGTCTTGTCTAGACCAGGTGTCAGCTGTACTCTTTGAAACAACTTTTTTTTTCTATATTAACATTTGACTCCTTCTAGAACCTGCTTACATTATAAAGATGCAAATGTATTTTTTTCTCAGAAACATACAGTTTGCCTGACCTGTGGTGGCGCAGTGGATAAAGCGTCGACCTGGAATGCTGAGGTCGCCGGTTCGAAACCCAGGGCTTGCCTGGTCAAGGCACATATGGGAGTTGATGCTTCCAGCTCCTCCTCCCTTCTCTCTCTCTCTCTTTCTCTCTCTCTCTCCCTCTCTCTCTCCTCTATAAAATGAATTAAAAAAATTAAAAAAAAAACATACAGTTTGATGTCTATACATATTGTGTAGACTTAGTTAAATATTCTGAGGGTTGAGGAACTGGCCTCGGAACCTACCTGAAATCTTCATTGAGATGTCCCCATTATTTTACTTGCCTTCTTCGTTACATTTCCTTCTCTTTCTTCTGGATATTTATTATCAACACATTTCATTTTATCTGTCTTCCTGTTTCTTTTTTTTCCTTTTATATATTTTTAAATTTTTATTTAGAAAATTAAATTTAACAGGATGACATTGATCAATAAGAGGACATAGGTTTCAGGTAAATGTTTCTATAGCATTTGAACAGCTGATCATGTTATATACTCATCACCCAAAGTCAAATCATTTTCTGTCACCTTATATTTGCCTTCTTTACTCCTTTCCCCCTGCCTCCTCCCACCTCCTCTCCCATATTCCCCTCTCCCTGGTAATCACTTCACTTTTATCCATGTCCATTAATCTCAGTTTTATATCCCACTTATGTGTGGAAATCATATTGTTCTTAGCTTTTTCTGATTTACTTATTTCACTTGGTATAAGGTTCTCAAGTCCATCCATACTCATGCTTTATAATGTGTGCATGCCCTTTTGAAGATGTGGCATCTTGATTGGACACTAGTCCACACTTTGCTCCCCATTTCTATAGCATCAAGATGTGTGTGACTACAAGTGAAGGGTCGAAGTGGGTGACAGAGGTGGGGAGAATGAAGGCTGCATGATGGGCTCAGATTTATTTTAGTAACCCCAGCAATACTTGTCTCACCAGAGAATTGGGGCATATTAGCTTATTGCAGAGATAGCTCTGTGTATGACTTTATCATGGGCTTTAAACAATTTGGAGAAATAGGAAATCATGACATAGAGAAGAAAGAATTTGGGAAACCAGATAGAGAACAAGGAATATGGAGAAATAGAAAACTTGATGTGGATATGAAGAGGTTAGAAGAATAGGTAGTGTAGCCTGGCAAATAGAAAGTGCGTAGAACACGCTGCTATCCCTTGCCAATTTCTTATAAACCACACAATTATACTATTAGCCGTTGTGCCCTTTATGCCTTTGTTTAACTTCTGGGTTTTTTTTATAAGTTCCCTTCACCGACCCTGAAAAGATATTATACCAGTTTGTATATGCTCTACACATTCTGTATTGTTCCGAGTTTTAAAAGGGTATTTATAACTAATTGCTCTTTCATGATCTGATATGTTTAGTTTTGTTGCCAAACGTTGTTCTCCAAGTATTTTTTTTTCTCTAGAAAAGGCTCAAAATAAAAGACAGTGTACTAAGATTGAATATGACCTTGCAAATATTAAAGGACGTTTTGTGCCAACATGTACGGGGTATGGTACCAAATTGTTTTAAAATCTATTTAAGTCATGAAATGTTTCCTTCATGGGAAGGATTGGTAGTTGATTTGAAGTCACATTAAATAGGACGGAGTAAAAGAGAACCCTTTGTAAGCCAAGTGCATGAATTCAATTCAACAAATGCCACCATCTTCAAATAACACATATTAAGTACATAAGTGTTTGAGGTCTGCGCTCTGTTTATTAATAGGAAAAAAAAAAAAGACATACGTTCTAAAGAAGATGGGAGGTGTTCCTGTGCTTTTGTCATTTCGGTGATCCGCATGGGAGGTGTAGATGAAATTTTATTGATAAAACACTTCTTGGTTCATTTACTTCATATGAGATTTTCTACCCGTCTGATCCTTTGCCTCCACAAGCGAGAACGCAGGGAGGCTGGACTCATAGGCGTGCTTGCAGACTCCCCGGGCGGGCCAGAGCCAGGTTCCCGGGCGCGCCGAACAGGCTGTTTACAATGAGCGGCCATTTGGGAAGCAGAGCAGAACCCCTGACTGTATCTCACAGAGTGGCCCCGCTTGCCCCAAGCCTCGCCTGTGTTGCTCAGACAGTACACTCTTTATAAGCCCAGAGACAGAATTTCAATGAGGGGCACTGAGGTATGTTTTTCCAAAAGCGGCATCTGGCTCAAGGATTGGTTACGTGAACGGCCCAGCAGCTGGTTATACCTGTGGTCTCTGCTAATTAGCCTGAGGTCGCGCTGGCGGCCTCCCTGGGCTTGCAGAATGCATCTAGCCTTTCGTCATCATCACAGCTCCAAAGATGGCCTAATGTGTGTGTGGTCAAGTCCCGGGGCGTTTGAACTTGGTGTGGATACCTGTCTTACTGTGGACAGAGTGGATATTTATTCCCTGGCCTACACTTATCCACTAATGACGGGGCAAGTCATTTGGATTTCAAATACAGTAATAATTAATCTGGAGGAAGTTCCGCCTAAGTACAGGTTTCCTTTCTTTCAGAACCGACTGTTTCTCCCCAAAGCAGGCCAATGTTTTCTTAAAAAATTAAAAATACTTCTATATCCATCTGTCTCTGTCATGCCCCTTTCTGTATTTATCTCTGTGGATGCCGAACTGCTCTGGATATTTGAGGTATGTATATGTTTGTGTATGGGTGAATGTATATTTATAAACAGGGTTTTACTATAAGGGGAAAAAGATTCCTGGTAGAACTGTGGCCGAAAGGGCCCACTTCCTGCAGCGCAGGCCTCTGGACCACACAGAGAATAGCCCCATCCCGTCCTCCTCATTTTCCTGCTCTGTTCAGAAGAGGACCAGTGTAGAAATGATCTCCCAAGCAATGGGCACAGTATAAGGAGACCTTTTTCTCTGTTTCTAGGGTCCCCCATGCATCCAAGAGCCTGCTCCGTAGCCAGATAAATGTTGTTGTGAGGAAAGATTGCGGAATCAGAAGTCTGAAGACAGGGCTCTTATTTTCAGGTCTGCCCTTGGACAAAGGAAATGCTTGTGAACAGATCCCTTTAATGTCTTTGTTCCCCAAGTCCCCAGTTTATGTCCCCATTTGTGTGTGTTGTATCTCACGGAGTCTCCTCAACTCCACGGTGAACCTTTCCCAGGTTAAAAAAAAATCTGGGAAAGAATTTAGAAAATGTAAATAATTTATGAAGTTCTATCTAAAAGAAACTCTTAATTACTTAACTTTGAGGAGCCAGCTGCTGGGTTCAAAGGTGATATCAGACTGTGTCAAAATTGGATCTGTTTTTGCAGGCAGAAATCACAGACTACTTGGCTAATGGTGTCAGAACATTGTTGGCTTAGCCGTGTAGTCCCTAAAACCAATGAAAACCCGTGCGTTTTACACTATCCCTTCCTCTCCTTTTGTCTGCCATCCTCTATGGGCCGTATAAATGAAACTCCCTCTCAAAGTTTTCTATTTTGGAATACTCTCTTCCACTCTGACTTCTGTCTCTTGACCTCTCACATTACCGTTTTTTGTTTTGTCTCTTTGTGACAGAGACAGAGGGACAGACAGACAGGAAGGAGAGAGATGAGAAGCATCAATTCTTTGTTGTGGCACCTTAGTTGTTCATTGATTGATTTCTCATATGTGCCTTGACCAGGGAGCCATAGCAGACCAAGTGACCCCTTGCTTAAGCCAGCGACCTTGTGCTCAAGCTGGTGAGTGTCACTCAAACCAGATGAGCCCGCACTCAAGCTAGCAACCTTAGGGTCTTGAACCTGGGTCCTCTGTGTCCCAGTCCAACGCTTCATTCACTGCACCATCACCTGGTCAGGCTCTCTTACATTACTTTTTAATGTGCAGATCTGCTACGCCCACCAGCCTCAGTGGTAGTCCTGCACAATCTGGAAGCTGGATTCAGCCCTGTTTTCAGTTCACACTGCCCATTCCCACCCCACAAGATTCATCCAAAGTATTAGTGAGCAATGTAGAATTTACCAAAGATTTCATAGATGAGGATGTTTACGTAGCCTCTCTTCCCCATCTACACACAATAAATAACCTAGTAAGCTACAATTGGATGACTCCCCCCCACCCCCAATAAAGTCTGTTTAATCTCTGACCCAGGGAGGTATCCCTTCCCATGCACATTTCTGTCCTTGCCTCCCTGCCATAATTCTCCTCCTTCAGGAAATCTGGGTAACAGCCTGAGGCTCTCTTCAGCCACGTGGTGGCTTATCAAGTCCCTTTTCTAGGACTTCAATTCAGTAATGTGCTGGGGTCTACTGAGATCATCTGTCTTCTCTTCCCAACTCTGCATTCAGTGATAGTCATTATGTCAGGAGCTTGAAATTAGCTGTGGTGGGATACCAGGGAAATCCGGCAAAGGCTATACATCAAGACCTCCTCTCCCCTCCTCTCATTTGTCCCAGAGAGCCAGTTGTTAAACATCCACCAACACACAACTGGATGATGTGGAAAGCTTTTAATAACAGGTGCAGCATGAACACTGAGCAATCAAAAGGGGCAAGTCATTTCTGCCACATAAGTGCATCCAGCTGAACAGCAGCCCAGTTGTTTCAAAAAATCAGGTGTCTCCTTGCAAAAGAATGCCTCTCCCAGCTTCTGAGCAGTTAAATGTTTCTCCAGATCTCCCCCAACTGCTTTTATGAGAACGCAAGGAGGAAAAATGCTGTAACATACATCCTTCAAAAATGTAGAAGGAGTGTTTAAAATCTAAATAATAAAAAAAAATTTAACATCTTATTAAGACCTTTTTAATGTTTTGTTTTTGTTTTTTTATATGGGAGAGAGATTTATACTTTGAGAAGATAGTACCTTTAAATTAATTGATGCTTTATATTTTATAAGCTTTGCGTTAACTATAACCTATTGTCTATATTGAAAGAACTGCTGCATTCCAGTGACAATAATGAACAAGGAAACTTTGGCAAATTCAATTAAAATGCCAATTTTAGAAATTTAAAAATGTGGAAAAGTATTGTGTTTCTTAGAATTCAGGAAATAAAGCATAATTGATTTGAAGCAAGAAAAGGAAGGGAGATGGGCAAATTGAGACAGACCTTGAGACTGGACAAAGCAGCCCAGAAGTCCGTACTGCCCACATGGGGGGTGCTGCCTCATTTCCTGTAGATTCCATTGTACTTCCAGGAAAGAGTCGGACAAAGGTAATCTCTTACCTAATTGTATGAGCAAGCATATATAGGAAACTTTTTTTTTTTTTTGGATAAGAGAGTTAACATTACTAATGAGAGCAGCAGAAAAGAGGATTTGGTCTAAGAAAAAACTCAGGCAACCCAGGAAGCCAATTTAACTTAGAATTAGGAGAAGAGGGAGGAGTAGGATCAACAAAGGAATTGAAAGTTGTACCAAACAATTGGGACAAAGAGAATCGGGCTGCTTTCTAAATCTTTACTAAATACAACTCATCTTTAAAATATAGAAGCTTTACTACTATTACATTTAGTTAGTTCAGGAGAGTCTTTTTTTTTTTTAATTGGAAAAAAAAAAGATAGAAATCCAGTGCTTCTCTCAGAGTATGCAGCTGTGGTTGGTTGTGTGTCAGTCTTAGTCCATCCAGGCTGCTAAAACAAAATATTACAGACTGGGATGGATTTTTAAACAGCAGAAGTTTATTGCTTATAATTCTGGAAGCTGGGAAGTCCAAGATCAAGGCACTAACTTGGCTGTGTTCTTGAATGAGGACCCTCTTCCTGGTTCATTGCTGGGGACTTCTCACTGCATTCTCACACGATGGACAGAGTGCAGAATCACTGTGAAGTTTCTTTTATAAGGGCACTAATTCTCTTCATGAGGGCTCCACCCTCGTGATATAAGTACCTCCAAAGGCCCCACTTCCTAATAACATCTTTGGGGGTTAAGTTTTAAACATAGGAAACTTGGGGGGTTGGATACGAACATTCAGACGATAGCAATGGTCAGATCACATCTTTTGGATTTATCAAATCAGTGACTGCTTCATAATTAGGACATAAATGTTTGTTACAAACATGACTTTTGTTTGCTTTTTATATTTTTAATTGTTAATATCAACTTTTAGGTTAACTATTGGCTTGGATTTCCTTCCTTTTTTTTCTTTTTAATTTATAAGTTTTGACAGACAGCCTTATTTAAAAATTGTATTTATTTGAATCTGTCCATACTTTCTGAACTTCTTCCATTGATTTTTTTTGTATCTCATGAAAGACCTTCCTCATCCAGAGATACTAACCTGTATTTCCTTGTTATTTCAGTTTCATATATATTTAACTCTTTAATATAAATTAAGTTTAGTGAAAGATTTGTGATGAAGCTCTAATCTTATATTAATTTTTGATCAATCAATTATATACAGATCTTGTCTTTTCTTTTTTTCTCCATTGGTTTGTAATGTGGCTTTTGTGAAATAATATTCCTACACATAACAAGCTCTGTCTCTACTGTTATTTCTTGTATCATTTATTGTATGGTCTTAGGTAGATACTTTTCATTATTACACCTCTATAAATATGTTAACAATGAGAACTGCCTACACCTCCCCGTCACTCTTCATTTTCAGCCCATCTAGTTATTTTTATTCATTCACAAATGAATAAAAATCTTACTGAAACTTTGATTAAAAATGTACTGGACAAAATTTTTATTTGAGAAAGAACTCTACCTTTGCAACATTTATCTAGAAACATGGTATCCTTTTCTTCTTAAACAGATGGTGAACTTTTCTGGTTTACTGCCCAGTGTAGGGTAAATTCTAACAAATATTTGTAAAGGAAAATAATCTTAATCAATAAGCACAGCCTAAGGATATTTGCAAAGAAGTATCTAATCTTCATGAAATAACAAAAAATTGAGGAAAGGGCGGGGTGGGGCGATGGACTTTTAATCATCCGCTATACAGCATTGCTTCTCCTCTGTTAGTTCTTGTGGTCTATTTCTTTCTGTATCAGGTTTACATTTCTCTGCCTAGATTTGAAGACCATAAATAACTAGTCTGTCCCCTCCTTTCTATTCTACCTAGACTCCCACTTTAACTAGAAACTCCCCACCAACCCTGCTCCAAACCCTACACACACCTCTGTGTCTGCCTTTGCTCCCTTTCCCTTCCTTTTCTTCTTTCCTTCTCCCTCTCTCTCTCACTCTTTCTTCTTTCTGGATAGTTTTGCCAGAGGCCCTCATAAAAAATACATACTTTCTTCTTCCATATTCAGAATGTGCAGAGAAAGATTTCCATACAGTTTAGGGAGGTTTCAAAGGACTGGTGTGATCACTATAAGGTAGACATTGACAGCCAAACAATATGGCCTGGTGACCAGTGAAAGTCCAAGACACCATGATTTCCACACGTTTGATTTTCACCAAATAGTAAAATAAAAAGAATGAGCAAACAAATGTGAGAGAGGAACAATAAGGACAGGAGAGAGAGAGAAAAAGGAAGAGAAAGGAATAAAATGAATTTCACCTATATATTTAGCAAAGTAAGGACACAGAGGAAAATTTGCAATCAATTAATCACCATTTTTCAGGAGAAAGAACACTAAAAAAGTAGAAAGGTCAGAAAGACCTAAAATTCGGATACAAATGGCTTTTATAGCATATACATTTAACTTTAGGGGGAAAAACAGCCACTCACTATCTTGCCTTTCATCTCACTCCTGTTTTTGCTGTAGACTGGTAAAATGCTTCAACAGAGCTTGATGGTGGCCACTAGACTGGCTTTTAGAAATGTCAGGCAACCCGAAGAGTTAGGAACAATGTTCTTGACTCTGAAGGATGATGATCCGTAAGGACTAGAAAAACCAAAGGAATGTTCTTAGAGTGCTGAGACCAGAGGGTCTTTAAATGCAAGAAGGAAATACCAAGGGAAACTGACCCTGATATGACAAAAGGTGATGTGCAGCTGCCCACAGGCAGGGTCCTTGGAATGGTGAAGCCATTGGCAGAATCATTAACACTTACAGTAAATGCACAGGCAGACTCAAGGCTCTGTCTCTGGTAACTGGCCAGTGTGGAGACCAGAGTGAAAATAACTGGTACTGTGATGGAGCCATAAAGAGGAATCAGGACTGAAACCTTGGCTCTTTCTAGGGAGATACATATCATACCATACCCCTGTGTATAGTATCTGTGTCAATATAGCCTGACCAGGCAGTGGCGCAGTAAATAGAGCATCGGAGTGGGATGTGGAGAACCCAGGTTCAAAACCCTGAGGCGCTGGCCTGAGCGTGGGCTCATCCAGCTTGTGCACAGGCTCACCCGTTTGAGCATGGCTCACTGACTTGAGTGTGGGGTCATGTCACGGGCTTGAGCCCAAGGTCACTGGCTTAAGCAGGGGGTCACTCACTCTGCTGTAGCCCCCAGTCAAGGCACATATGAAAAGCAATCAATGAACAATTACGATGCCACAATGAAGAACTGATGCTTCTCATCTCTCTCCTTTCCTGTCTATCTGTACCTATCCGTCCCTCTCTCTGACTCTCTCGCTGTATCTGTCAAAAATAAATAAATAAATAAATAAATAAGCAAATAAATAAATAAATAAAGTTTGAAAAAATATATATTTTAACATACATTTCCTTCCATAATTGTTTTTATTGAATATGCTGATTTGTCATAAGTTCTTCCTTCGTATGCTCCTGGGAATGCCTGAAATATAAACTGCTGGATTTCTGCAGAGTTACTTTAATATACCTCGTAACAGAAAACAATATTAACTCTAGGAATCAGTTGCATGAATCTAGCTAATTCTTTTTTTTTCCTAGTCATGTAACTTTCTTCACTTGTGAGTATTCATTAAACATAAAATGCTTGATTATGAACATCTTTCTTTTTGGGTAATGGATGACTTCATCTTAATACCTGAGTAGGCCCTTCTACCTACTCATTACATTTTTGATGTCCAAGCAAGTGTTTTACAAAAGCAAACTTTCAGAAACAAAGCATTTAATGATAGTGACCTTTTGCCTTGCTAATTTTTACAATCATATTTCTACCGTCAACAAACCTGGGATGATAATCTTGGATTTCTTTGAAGACCAGAAGAAGTAAAATAAAGGTGTATGATTTTTTGCTGCAAATTGCTACTTCATAGTCATTTTCTTCAAAGTCATAATTAGTTGTTGTGATGGTGGGGCATGGATAGGGAGACCATTTGGCTATAGCATTCCCAGCTTCCAGCCAGCAATCATGTGCATCCATGGCATCCTTTCAAAGAGAATTATACATTTTTTTCTTTTTTCAACTTTATTTTTCAATTACAGTTGCATTCAGTATTATTTTATGTCAGTTTCAGGTGTACAGTATAGTGGTTAAACAATCATATAGTTTGCAAACTGTTCCCCATAATATTTCCAGGGAGAACTATACTTTCCTGATTGCTTCCTTCTGGCCTAATTTGTTGTGCAAAGCTGAGGGAATTCACCCAAACTTTCTTTTGCATCTATTCGTTCTCAAGAGTGTTTCATGTCTTTTGCTTACTTCAGTCTACCTCCTTGCTGAGTAGTAGTGAACTTGCTTAGATGGAGATTCAAAAGTTGCAAAATATCAATGGGCCCAATATACTTTTTGAAAAACTCAGTGACTCAAGCTGGCGAAAGGGCTTGGGACCACCAGCCTAAACCAGAGGGGCCCTGGGGACTCAGAGACACTCCAGTCATGTCAGCTATGACCATTAACAACGAGAAGACTGATGCATTCTGTACCAACAGCTGGTGCTTCTGGGAGGTCTTTAACCATAGCCCTGAGCAAAGGGCATTGAGGTAATCTGGGATGGAGGTCACCAACGGTTGGAAAACTGTGGTGGGATTCTTACTAGTGAGGAGAGAGGAGAGGTTACAGCCTTTTTGCCAAAAGCTCTGTGGCTGGATTCAGTGCCCAAGCGATGATTTCCATTGCGAAAGTAGCCTGACATTGGTGGTATCTGTCTTTGGGAGAAAAACAAGGCCTGATACTGAGTACCACTCTTTAGTCAAGAGACATTGCCAAAATGTGTTCTCTGGGTCTGATTTTCCAGAGTTGTGATGGGAGATTTCGTATCCGGAATGATTCTTTCAGGAACAAAAATGCCTGGTGGAACTGAATGCATTGAAATCATCCTGGAGATAGACGGTCCTGGATTCTTCCTCTTTTTCAGAATTTCTAGGTTAGAAAGAAGATGGGCAGCCTCCTAATTTAACTAAGAAAAATATCATATCCAATGGAAGCAACTCTTTCTTCTTCCACCCCTCCAACCTGTACATTTTTCTTTGCAATTTCAGCAATAGATGATCAGTTTGTAGTTCAACTTGCACAAAGGCCTGGTTCAGAGTGCACTTCAGGACTCCGTTCTCTACACAGCAGTCTGCAGCAAAAGCCATGCCTGTAGGCCTTTGACCTCGTGCTGGCACTAACCAGAATGTATAGGGTCTTTCTCTTCAGGGTTTATATGCCCAAACCAGCAGTGAGGACAGCTGTGTGAAAGAACAAACACAGCTGTCCTTTATAGCCTATATAATAAGTAGTGATATAAGTGAGTTATGTTTTGTGGCTTGGAAATATGTGTGACTCCACCTGTGATGAGGGAGAGACATGGGAGTTAAAGATTAAGCAATAATCTCTTGTACTCATCTCTGATGTGCATGCAACCCGGCTCTTACCATTGACTGCCACGAAAGCCTAACAGCACATTTCTGTTCAACTAACATCCAAGACCTGGCTGGAAAACCGGAGCTCTTGTCGGTTTGCCTCATTCAAACCTCTTCTTTCTTCACTTGTTCTTACCAGAAGCTGTGGACCTTGGGACTTAACTTGATGGTCACTTACCTTCTTCAAGCATAAAAGTGGTTCTAATGTACCTTCCTTATGAAATTTAAACTTTTGATTGTTGTATATATTTAAAAAAACACTTTCTAATTGCCCTCTCCCCAAGTTTTCCCAGGGGTCCATTTTACCACCTCTGCCATTGTTTCTGCCTGCTCTTGCTTAATAGGAATCCTCATTTCCTGCAGAACTCTGCAGAGGTCTCCTGTCTAGCCCTCCGACGGCTTAGAGATCCAATTAAATCCAATAAACACGTATTAAGTACCCACTTTCCAGGCTCGATGCCAGGCTCTATCCCCTCATTTAGAACCAAATGACATACTGTTTTTATTTATATATTTATTTATTTACTTAATGTTTCCTCTAGGTATGCCATTTAGTCCACCAGGAAGACAGCCTGCTCCCTGAGGGCATGAGCTTGGCCATACACCTTGTGCGGCAAGCCTCCTCTTGAGTGCTTAACACAAGCATGCACGCTTCTTGGTTGATCCAGTTACAGTCTTTCCAGATCAGTCTGTCTACTACCTCATTCTCCAGCTGTCTATTCCTTCCTAGCTCCCTGACAGCACAGGATTGAGAGCCGCCCCCCAGGAGAGCTGAAATGTATGAATCCGAATACCTCCATTTATCCATGCTCTCAGCCTTTGATGATAAGCTCCCTGGAGGTGGAAGCTCCACCCCCTCCCTGCCCTCTTTGTCAATTTCCACAGCTTCTCCTCTGCTGTAACAAAATTTCCATGGAGTGTGGGTCTCTGTATAGTACACTTCTCTGCCATAGCAAACTTTCTGGAAGTCCTGGTTTCCTTAAAGTGACAGGCATCTGGGAAATGGAGACCTGGCACCATTCCTGTCTGCCTCTTGTCTGAGTGCTCTTAGCTGATGAGAGTGCTTGCTACTTCAAGTCTCTTTTACCCATCTGCCGGAGGGAGCAGTGGGGGAGGCAGGGGGGGGGGATGGGGGGGAGGGAACCCAGTGCTTTATTGTTCATTCAGTGAGGAAAGAGACATTCAGATGAATTTGAACAGTATTTAGTCAAATGCCTAAAGTTGGTGTTTGAGGGGGGAAAGCATGGGACTACTTTGTCCTTACATTTGGTCTTCTTGTTATATACTGTACTAATTATGCAGGCAATTCTAAGCTCAGTTCAATGGATATCTTTCAGGTGCACCAATTAGGAGTAGAAATAGGAGCCTGGGGCACTTCCCATGACATTAAATATTCAACATTCAACAGCCAGCATAGCAAGACAGGGCTTTCACTCACTGAAGGTGTTTGGCTCCTGTTATAACCGTAACAGAGATTTGAACACTTGGAAACTTTAGAAAATGGGCCATACTCTATGTACCTTCCCCCCATGCCAAATAAAACAATATGAAACATTTAAAAATGTTATCAATAACATTTTTTTCCTAACAAAAATATGTGTTATGGAAAAATAGGGAAAACCAGTATGTAATTATCTTACAAAAATGGAGCATGGTATACACCCTTTGTGATTATTTTCTTTTGTAGTTTTTCATTCAATTTATTATTATATATTTTTCTCTGCCAGTATATTCAAAAAGGTGTTCTGCGTTCCATGAGTTATTAACAAATATTACATATTAAAAAAAGAAAAGACTTTCATGATGAGACAGATTTTGGCAATGCTGGATTAAACAGAGTTTTTGTGTTGTAGAATTTTTAAAAGTCTTTAAGTAACTAATGTGCATTGCAATGCTTAAAAATAAAGGATACAGTATAGAATTTCTCTAAATTATGTTATCACGGACATTATTTACATATTATGCATGTATGTACATATGTATTTATGTAATTTTTGTAGAACAAGGTTATCATTTTAAAAAATTTTTATTTTCAATTTATTGTGTTGACAGAGGTTCAAGTGTCCCGCTCAATGTATCACCCTCTACCCTGTGTCGTGCCCCCGCCCTGCCCCAGGCAAAATCTCTTTCCATTCCCATTTCACAGACATTTTTTTTTAAGATTTCTTTTTTTTTTTAATTTTTTAAATTCATTTTAGAGAGGAGAGAGAAAGGGAGAGAGAGAGAGACAGAGAGGGAGAGAGAGAGAGGAGAGAGAGACAGAGAAAGAAGGTGGGGAGGAGCTGGAAGCATCAACTCCCATATATTCCTTGACCAGGCAAGCCCAGGGTTTCGAACCGGCGACCTCAGCATTTCCAGGTCGACGCTTTATCCACTGCGCCACCACAGGCCAGGCCAGACATTTTTTTAAAATTCAAATAATTTTTTTCCAATTACAGTTTACATTCAGTTCTATTTTGTATTAGTTTCAGGTGTACAGTATAGTGGTTCAACAATCACATACTTTACAAAGTGTCCCTCTGATATTCCCAGTACCTAACTGGCACCATCCATCCATTTATTGACTCTATTCCCTGTGCTGTACTTTACATCCTTGGGATTATTCTCTAACTACCAATCTGTACTTCTCAATCCCTTCACCTTTCTCACCCAGTCCCTACCTCCTCCTCCCTGGCAGCCATCAATCTGTTCTCTGTATCTATGAGTCTGTTTCTGTTTTGTTTGGAACAAGTGTTTTCTTGAACACACTCTGTGAATAGAGAAGTAGGACATAAAAGGAGGACCAATCTTTGGACATCATTTACTAAAACATGTTGTAAAAATGTCTGCATCAAGCTTGTTTCTTACACATATCTGTATAGATGAGATTCTGTATTAGCAAGGCAGTGAGCACTATTCATTTGGCATATCACCTGCTAAAAGTCAGTGGAACTAATGTTCTAGTCAACATGATTGGAGAAATGTGACTCTTCTGTGTCCCCGACATTAGAAACAATGATTTGGGGTTGCATGTTCCTCATTCATCCCGAGTGACGCTGGTCTTCTGTACATATCTATGTGTTCAGAGTATGGCATCACTGTTCGCTTTATTGAAAACACTGTATGACCCACATCGGTTAACTGATTTTTCCAGCTCTACTTTGGGCTTCATAAAAATACATTGGCTAGAAGGAAGCTGTAAATCAGTACTCCATAAAATTTCAATTTAGAATGTCTTATGAGGCCTGACCTGTGGTGGTGCAGTGGATAAAGTGTTGACCTGGGAACGCTGAGGTCGTCGCTTCAAAACTCTGGATTTGCCTGGCCAAGGCACATATGAGAGTTGATGCTTTCTGCTCCTCTCCTTTCTCTCTCTCTCTCTCAAAAAACTGAATAAAGTTAAAAAATATATAGAATGTCTTATGAAATCAAAGCAGATGTGCTTGGTGTGAGAGAAAAAAAATAGCCACAGCCTGAGTTTCTAGCAAAGACTCACCTCCACTCCCAGTAAGTCATTTGTCCTTTGACTCTGTGCCCTGCCTAGGACTCTGTTCCTCTCCAGCCAGCATCTTTGTTTGCCTTCTCACAAATGTATTTTTCTCCTGGTCCCACAGTTCTATATGTTGTGTGGTTTCCCATTTGTTCTGTGTTTAAATGAAAAATGTATATAGTTTCTCAATTAAGTTGTGCTTATCCTGAGCATTTTGCAAAAAAGAAAGAAAAAAAAGTTTGGAGACAAATCCGAGCTACTCGATGCTTCTGATAGGATTTCTTTAAACAATAGGAGTTTCAGAGACAGCTCATCCATCAGTGGTTCCCATGACACCTTGCAGCTGCTTTGCACAAGCATGTCCCCTTTCTCTCCCAACCCTGTCTCCACAGAGCATTGACTTGCCAGGATGGCTGTTTTCCTTTTGATTGTAAGAAGCCTCCCCTTCCTATTAAGGAGATCCAGGTAGTGCTGGGAGCCTTCCATAAACGTACAAATCAGCGAAGGGTGATGCCTTCCATGTTAGGACCTTAAGGGGAAAAACCAATGAAACTATGGTTTGGATTTTGTTCTCAAACAGAGTGTGAGGGTGGCTGGCCCTTTAAACTTAAACTGTGGTCTGCTGATGAAACTGTATTGGTCCAGTGAACTTTGAGACCACAATAAAAAAACTATAGTATTTGTATGAAATAAATGCTGTGAGGGTTGGTTACATTCTCCAGACGGTGATCTTAAAAAGAAAAATAAAGTGTTCCCTCATACCCTCCTTACCTGCCGAGTTTAGCTATTTATTGGTGTATAACTGACTCATGGTGACCCATTTTTTTTTTAGTTTTTATTCACCACTTATGAAGCACTGATATGTTGGGTGGTGAGCTCTATAGACAGCATAGTCCACCATGTGGATTCACCCAGGAGAAGTTCATTATACTCTACATAGAAATACATCCTGAGGTATCATCATTAGCAGTAATATACATTTGTTTGTTAGTAACCATGTGCAAAGGCTGATGCTGGGCATTGAGGAGAGCACTAAGATCGGAGCCCTGCTTTCTAACAGCTGGGATGGAGCTGGAGAAGTAGAACCAACTTATAAAGAGGGAACTGTGCAAGTATCACCTGAGTGGTCCAGTCAGGTCTTCAGCAAGGGGATACCTGGCCTGAATTTTAAAGCGAGGAGGGTAGTATTTAAACAAGTGAAGAAAAGCAACACATATCTTTTAGTTAAGGATAACAAGGTGGAAATTATCTTTGTAACTTTGGAGAGATTGCTTTGGCTGGAACAAATGCCTTTTACTTCAGTGATACTCTTCATGTCTTCTCTCAAATTTATTAGGGTGATATTGGGTAATAAAATTACATAGGTTTCAAGTGTACAATTATGATCCATCATCTGTATGGCATTGTGTTTCCACCACCCATAGTCACATCTTCTTCTGTCACTGTATATTTGATGTTTTCAAACTGTTTTTCATCATTTCAGGAGTTTTTAATTGTTGGGAGAATTTTTTTTGTTTGTTTTTTGTTTTGTTTTTTTACAGAGACAGAGAGAGAGTCAGAGAGAGGGATAGTCAGGGACAAACAGGAACAGAGAGATGAGAAGCATCAATCATTAGTTTTTCGTTGCGCATTGCAACACCTTAATTGTTCATTGATTGCCTTCTCATATGTGCCTTGACTGCAGGCCTTCAGCAGACCGAGTAACACTTTGCTTGAGCCAGCGACCTTGGGCTCAAGCTGGTAACCTCGAGGTCTTGAACCTGGGTCTTAACACATCCCAGCCCGACGCTCTATCCTCTGTGCCACTGCCCGGTCAGGCTGTTGGGAGAATTTTTGATGAAAGTTATAGACTGTTTTTACCAGAAAGTTGCTCATGGGCACTGAATTTCCAAGGTTTCAGTGACCCCCTCAAAGGCCATTGTTGTCACATAATTCTTTTTTTTTTTTTTTTTTTTTTTTACTTTTTCATTTTTCTGAAGCTGGAAACAGGGAGAGACAGTCAGACAGACTCCCGCATGCGCCTGACCGGGATCCACCCGGCACACCCACCAGGGGCGGTGCTCTGCCCCCCAGGGGGCGATGCTCTGCCCATCCTGGGCGTCGCCATATTGCGACCAGAACCACTCTAGCGCCTGAGGCAGAGGCCACAGAGCCATGCCCAGCGCCCGGGCCATCTCTGCTCCAATGGAGCCTTGGCTGCGGGAGGGGAAGAGAGAGACAGAGAGGAAAGCGCGGCGGAGGGGTGGAGAAGCAAATGGGCGCTTCTCCTATGTGCCCTGGCCGGGAATCGAACCTGGGTCCTCCGCACGCTAGGCCGACGCTCTACCGCTGAGCCAGCCGGCCAGGGCGTCACATAATTCTTAACAGTTTCTGGGCATGACTGTGGGCAAGATGCATTTTATTTTACACACACAGCATCTGATTTCATCATCATGACAGTCCCGTGAAGCAAACACCATCCCTGTTTCACAAACTGAAACTAAAAACTAGATAAAGTGGATTGCCAGAAGTCACTCAACTAGTGAGAGTCAGACCTGGGCTTCAAACATCTGGGGAAGTTGTTCCTGCCATGTGTCACCTTCCCTTCTTTTTGGGACTTCCCGTCTTACTCCCCTAACCAACCTCAGGGTCAACCTGTTATTGTCTGTTTGTCTGGCATCTGGCTACTGTTTGCTCTAAGTAACGGCAAACAAACCCTTTACTTCCTAGGAGGTAGTTATCCACCAGACAACTCCATCACCTTGCTTGTTTACGGACGTCAAAGATGGGTTTGTGTTGGCATGTGAGTGACAGGGTTTGAGAATTAAATACTTCTTCCATGGGTGGCATGAAATCAAACAAGATTGCTCTTGGAACTTAAGTGATTAAGAATATAAGATAGGGTATTAAAAGGAAGCCCGAGCATGTGTAAGAAGCTAAGGACTAAGGTGCCAAGTTAGGAAATTAGCTCTAGGCTTGGATCCAGTTGTCCAGAGTACTGTATCAGTTATTAGAATAAGTGTCAGTTATTAGGATCTCTGGGGACATGAACTTGTTGGAGAAGCTGCTATAGGGAAAAAGGAAGTGGTAGAGAGAAAAATATTTCCCGAGCACCCTAACATGTCACCCTAAGGCACCAGTGGGAAGCCTGTGGGAGAGGTTTACTGCCCCTGTCAGCACCTCTGTGGGGCCTTTTCCGCATCGTGTTCTTCCATTTCTCCGAGAGACAGCCGAGCTAAAGCTGAAAATTACCATCGTGAAGTTCGGCCAAGTAGAAGTTGCATCCAAGTCATGCCAGCCACACCCCGGCAGGCCTGTGGGTGAGTCAGGCTTTCCCTGGGACTCAGGGAACCTTCTGTGAATCCACAGAAAATCCCTCAGGAAGTCACGCCTAACCAGAAAGACTGCTGGGCCAGCGTGAATCTATCACCGGAGAGGAAAAACACTATCTCCCCAGCGATGAATCAGGGGTCTGTTACTTACCGCAGTGTCTCTGAAGTGCCACCCAGAGCCATTCCTCAGTGGTGAAGTGACCCACTTTGAGCAGGACTGGCAGACTGACTGCCTCTCTTCAGAAGGCTTGGGTAACACGGCTG
Source organism: Saccopteryx leptura (assembly GCF_036850995.1). Classification (NCBI taxonomy): domain Eukaryota; kingdom Metazoa; phylum Chordata; class Mammalia; order Chiroptera; family Emballonuridae; genus Saccopteryx; species Saccopteryx leptura. The sequence continues at coordinate 213,849,749 of NC_089503.1, read as the reverse complement.
AGCTCCTCTGTTTCTTGGACTGAAGTCTCTCCCCACCAGCTCCTGCGACACAAAGGCATGGACACCTCTTTGATGGTCTGACGTGACACCAGTTCACCCTCTCTGCCTTCTCTAACCATTTCTGTCTTTTGCCAACCAGAGGCACTCCTGTGTAGTCATGCCCTGCTTAGCTGTGGAATCAGTCGACATTTCAAGCAAAAGTGATTTTAAAAAGAAGAAGAGGAAGAAGAAGAAAAAGGACTGGGAGTAGTCAAGAGGAAATATCATCCTTAGAACACACAAGGCAAGGGAGCCATGTTCATGGTTTGTTAGTAACTGTAAAGCAAAGATTAAAATAACATGGTAACTGGGTTAAACCATATCACATAGATTTTCTCACTGCACAGTTTCTTTATTTCTCTCTTTTATATGTTCATATTTGTTGCGGATGTCCAAGAAGGGAGTAAAATAATCAATATTTCCCAAATGTTCTTGGTCATGGAATACTTTTTAAAGTAAAACATCCTGCAATATTTACTACGTGCAAATATCCAGAGGGTACCATGGTATCACATAACAAAACATTCAATGCTCACAGTAAAAATTCTAAACATATAGAAAAGATATAATTTTATTTTCTATGTAGCTTTTATGATGTTGAACTAAACTGTTATATATAACAAAATGATTTTTTTGAAAAGTAATAATAAGACAGGGCATTCAGATATGTGGTTGGCTAATATACCTATTAAATATATAAACATACTGTAAAGCATTAATAATCTGTGCAAAACTGGTTTAATGATTCTTTAAAATAGCAAAGGAAAGCTACATACACTCTATAATATATACTAAGTTAATACTTATTTTTAAAAGGAGCCATGTCAGATCCATTGAGATGAATGTGTTATGCAAAAAATATTAATACTTCAGAAAACTGGTTATCTATTTAGAAATGAAAAATTTAGATTTTTACTGCTTCTAGGTGTTAAAATAAATTCCCGATCAATAAGAGTGGTAATGTAAACAATTGGCCCATGAAAACCAGAAGAAAGAAATATGGTATGTTTCTCTAATGGCTGAGAGAGGAATTAAAAGCATTCAAAATATCATAAAAAATAAAACAGACATGTTTGAATATCTAAAAATTAGAAGCCTATGTGTGTAGAAAAGCCCTAAAATCAAAAGGTGATTAATAAACTGGGAAGTGTTAGCAACTAATTATTAAAGATTACTATGCAGAACTTGTAGTGGGAAACATACCCAGACTCAAATAATTATATGAAAATATAGGCAATTATTCCATGACATAAGAAATGTCAGTGCTGCTGAATATTTGAAAATATGTTCAACCTCACTAAGTATTATAATTTTAGGGATTAAAAGTCATATTTGCTAATCATATTAGAAAAAAAGTGCATTTGATGTATACAACAGCATGAAAAAATGTTCAAACTTCTAGAAAGGTAATTTAATAGGAATTAATTTGGAGAGTGGTCATATCCTGTGGTTTAGCATTCATTGCTTTGTTCTTTATAATAGCAAAGATATATTAAAATTGAGAATATATTCATTTTCTTTGCATCTTGATGCTACTGGACAGTAGCCCTTCTTTATAAATCAAATTCTCTTATGATGAATTTAGCCAAGTAGGTGGAATCTTCTAGGGAAAAGAAAATGAGATCCTAGTGACTTCCTGTTTGTGTTCAAAGATATAAACCAGTGTTTATAGAACCAGAGTGGTTCTATTGAGGCTGTGTTATTTTAAAAATGTCCAAAAAAGCCACAAATTTTGAGAAACTTGGGGGTAATAAAGGAGAATCTGGATTGCTGACTAAACTCATTAAAGTTAGGATAGTAATAAAAAAGAAGGGAGCATTTCTACTAAAGGAATAATTTCTACAAAAATTATTAAAATTTAGTGTGCAAAAGGTTAATTCTGCTAATTTGCAAAATTTTTTTAGATGGGCAGATAATTCCCCAACATGAAGAGATAAAAGGTTATTACATTTTTACTTTCTTCAAAATTCCATTGGCAAGACTAAATTAACATATATTTACCATGATAAATTTTTCACTTGACTTGATATACAGAAGTCATATGTGGTTGACAAACTAGAAATACATTTATATAATCTCTAACAATTTATAAATCTGTACGTATTTGTTAAACTAAAAGTTTTTAAAACAAAGAGGAGACATGCATATTTTGAGACTCCTATAGAGAGGCTCACATACTGGAAGCTATGTGGTATAATGATTAACAATATCTGCGGCTGACCAGGCGGTGGCGCAGTGGATAGAGTGTCGGACTGGGACATGGAGGACCCAGGTTCGAGACCCTGAGGTCGCCAGTTTAAGTGTGGGCTCATCTAGTTTGAGCAAAGCTCACCAGCTTGGACCCAAGGTCACTGGTTCAAGCAAGGGGTCACTCGGTCTGCTGAAGGCCCCCGGTCAAGGCACATATGAGAAAGCAATCAATGAATAACTAAGGTGTCGCAATAAAAAACTGATGATTGATGCTTCTCATCTCTCTCCCTTCCTGTCTGTCTGTTCCTGTCTATTCCTCTCTCTGACTCTCTCTGTCTCTGGAAAAAAATATATATATATCTGCGGCTGATCCAGGAGAACTCTGGGTTTCCACACTAGTTCTGTCTCTTTAAGACAGTTTATCAAACCCTCAAATTCTCTGTTTTCTTGTCTGTAAAATGGGAATAATAATATAGTAGTAGCTACTGAGAATGCTATTACTGAGATAACGCACAGAAAGTGACATAGTTCCTGTCACATTCTAAGGGCTCAATGAATGGTGACGATCATTGAAGTTACTTGCATATAAAGTGTTTTTGTGTGTGCGTGTGAAAGTATCTGGTTAAGTAGTAAGTGGTGATACTAAAGAAGAATGCTTACCAGATTCTCTAGAATAGTATCTGTCAATCAAGTTTATCTGTTAGAAACAAAGAGGGAATTGAAAGCTGGAGTGATTAGCAGATAGCTATGCTAAGGGGAAATGGAAGTTGTCAGTCTTGGTAATATGAGTTCATTTACCTTAAGCCCCGGTAAGACAAGGACTTGGGACTTGGACATTCTCATATAAAAACCTAGATGCTCAAAGTCTGAACCCTCAGTGAAAAACTAAGCATAAAAATCCTTCCATTAGCAGAATAATCCAACAAAAGAAACTTGTTTGTTTCTAACTTATTATTGCTAAGGAAAAAAGTGTTTCCTGAGAATTTATTTTCATGGACTTAAATCACACTTGTGTTTGATGTTCAAATTACATTACTTACATAATTTGTGTCCCTAAAACAAAAGAATTGACATTAAAATTAGTTCCAAGCTGGATATGTCCATATGTCCTTGGGGGTTGTAAAACCAGTAGCCAAGGCCACAATCACAGCCGCCTGGCCTGTGCAGGTTCGCATTTGATTCGGACAGATGGTAATGAAACAATGGAGCCAAGAACTGGTGGGCCATTACCTATAATCCTAGCTTGCACCCGGCGGGCAAGAAATACACACAGTGGGAAAACACTTCCCTTTCTATTTAGGGCTCCCAAAGCCACTGATTTATCCGAGTTTCCTAGAATCAAAGGTTTCTAGCTCACCAGCCTTATTCACTTCTGTTTCCCATCTCCTCCTCTCTGCACAAACTCTGCACAAACTGGCTTCTTCTTCAGCATTCCGCCATCTTGGCTGCTTCTCCTCTCCTCCAAGTGCACTTTCTCTGCTCTCCTCTCTAATGCTAATCTCAGGAACCAAGAGAGAGCAAGCTCCCGGTCTGCCCCATTTTATAGTGTAGAAATCAAAACTTTTAATCCAATATACAAACAAGGAAGTCTCTGATACAAAGTCACTTATCTGAGGCATAATGGGATTTCTCATGAGAGTACACCACCCCACATCATTCAACAGTCAAGGGTGTGGGGAAAAGCTTAGTCTTAAAACTAAGCCTTAGGCTATAACGACCCTGCCTGCTTACAGCCTGTCCCCCACACCCAATACAAACTATAAGCAAGCACACATATACATCATATTTACAAACTTATTTGACCAACAGGGGTGTTTAGAAGAAGCAAATGCAAAATAATTCTGGAGGGACATGCTCTTAACCCAAGTCACAAAAGATTGTGCTTTTGAAGCATCTTTATGACCGTTTTCTGACTTCTTTCCTCTCTGTTCCTTCCCATGCCTGAAGCTCTGATTTGGGAAAGAAGAATCTATAGTGTCCATAGCACAGTTACTTTGCCGGAGTTAGTTCTTCTGAGGGTTTATAGACATCATCTGTGACTTGAGAGAGTTCTTACAATGGCATGAGTCTGGGTGAAGAAAACAAATGTCTCTGCCCTAAACACGCTATCTTCAATTCTTCACATCACACAGAACAGTGCAGATTCACAAGCTAAGAACTTCTGTGACTCATTATTGTCTCGTATGAGGTTATGCACTGACTGTGGATGATCATGATGTACCTAAGAAAATATCTATAGTGTAGCTAGTCAAAGAGTTTTAAAAAATAAAATTCAAAAAGAGGGTAGGGGAAGGGTCTGTATTGAAGTGGGTAAAAGGGAAAGGCAATAAATCTCAGGCCTATGGGATCTGGGTAACAAACCGCACTGGCAAATCCAACAACTGCCAGCTCTGGAATGTGTCGCCATGATATCATACTAACTGTTACCTGGTAGGTTGTCAGAATGCTAAGAAATGTGAAGATCAAAAATGTTGCAACTGGGAGGTATTCCAAGTGCCTCTCAATGTATATCTGCTGAAACAAGGAGGCTATTAAAATGCCCTTTAAAAAGACCCATTAAAGTAATAATCCAATAAAAGGGCATATAATCTGAGAGCTTTGAGGCCTGTGGAAAATGAGTGCCAACAGAGCTTACTGATGTTCCTGGGGCTTTTCATCTTATGTTTCCCTGTTTGTGTGCTGAGCAGGGACTTCACTTTGCTTCCTCAGTGAGCCATACCACGTCACTGTCTCTGCATGGCAAAAACCCTAACATCCGTGTGCATCAGCACACAAATGCAAATGCAGGACGACTGTAGATATTTGTAGAAAGGGGACATTCCTGGAACAAGAGCGGGTTCCAGAGAAAAGTGAGGTTGTGATTCATCATTCTACTGGCTATCAAAATTATGCCTAGAAAATAATTAATTAGTTTTAAGTCCCAGCAGAAACATTACAGAGACACTGAAAAAAAAATTACATAAAGTTTCAGCTATAAAACTATTTAAGAATTGAATGGCATGAATAGCTGAGAGTAAAATTTGGGCCTTTTGATTTTTAGAACATTTACAGCCTTGTTGTCTTACTGTGTTGGGCGATATAATAAGGCACCTTCATTTCCTTCTCATTATCACTATATTATACAAAGGTTTTTTTCCCCTCATCTGAAAATCTAGCTGTTTGAAAGGGAGCCCTCTCACTGTTTTCTTCACCCATTGTTCTCTCAATTGCAAACCCATTTAGCTCTACACTCGTTCATTCATTTTCCATTCATTCATTTAATAAATCAACCACTTATTGTGTACCAGACTCTGTATTAAGAGCAGGGATATAACAGAGAACAAGACAGAATTGAAATTTACCTTAGTTCCTACTCTAAAATTGGCCATGGTCCCATGTTTTCTTAGAGGAAGGATATAAACTCTTTCTATTGAAGGTCCTCATAAACTAGTCCTACTTTGTATTTCTGATTTCACCTCTTACTCTTCCCCAGTGTAAAGTCCCCATTCTTCCACTTCCAATCACATTTCATGCTTATTCTCTTTTGCATCATTTCTAATTTCATTTCCTCTGTTGGAAATCTCTCCCACGTCCATCTGAATCTAACCCACTTTTCAAGGATAAGTCCTTTTAAACCTGTGAATTCTTTATGGACTATGTCAATACATATTTAATCTCTCCTATTTAACATAGCCACTTGATTGATTAAAGGAAATCTCAAACTGAATAAGTCCCATATTACAATTTTTTTTTCTTTTTTTTTCATTTTTCCGAAGCTGGAAATGGGGAGGCAGTCAGATAGACTCCCGCATGCGCCTGACCGGGAACCACCCGGCATGCCTCGCTCTGTTGCATCCAGAGCCATTCTAGCGCCTGAGGCAGAGGCCACAGAGCCATCCCCAGCACCTGGGCCATCTTTTGCTCCAATGGAGCCTTGGCTGCAGGAGGGGAAGAGAGAGACAGAGAGGAAGGAGAAGGGGATGGGTGGAGAAGCAGATGGGCGCTTCTCCTATGTGCCCTGGCCAGGAATCAAACCCAGGACTCCTGCACGCCAGGCCAACAATCTACCGCTGAGCCAACCGGCCAGGGCCCCATATTACAATTTTTGATTGCTCAATGTCCCTTCCCAGTATCCATCCAGGGTCTGGGAAGGCAAAAACCTGGCAAATTCCCTTAATTCTTACCTTTCCATCAACAGCAAGTCCAATCAACTTCGCTTTCAAAATATATCTCAAACCTGACCTCTATCTCTGTGTTCATTCGGACTTGAGACAAGTCACCAGTGCCAGCCCTGCACAGGGTCAAAGTCTCCCATCACTGCTTCTGTGTCCACGCTTACTCGGTCACTGCGGACAGGTGATTCTGTCTTTGCAGCAGCTGGATGATTTTTTTTTAATATGTCAAATCCTTTCACTCACTTGCTTAAAGCCTTCCAATCGCTTCTCCATGACGTGCAGAACAAACCCTCTCCTTTGCTGACTTGGCCACTCCATGCTCCCCTCTTGTTCCTCGCTCAGCCATCTTCTTCCTGCTTTGGCCACTTCTACCCAAACATCTTTGCTCTGACTCTGCCCTCTGCCAGGATGCTGCCTCTCCTCAATTCTCCTATAGGCTGGTTCCTGCAATGCCACTTCCTGAGAGATGACGTGTCCTGTGCCCAACCTAAGTGCACTCTCTACCACCCTTTTTAATAGTCATCATGGAAATTATTACTACCAGATATTGCTGTACGACTTCATTTGTTTAGCATCTATCTGCTCTCAGCTAGAATGGGAAATCTATAAGCAAAGGGACTTTGATTTGTTCAGAGTTCTTTTATCCATACTGGAACAGGGCCTGATCAAGGCTCTAACTGAAGCATGAATGAACAGGTGAGTCCAAGTCCATAGAGCATGCACTTGAATGCCAGATAAGTCACAGGTCTTCATCATTTTCCAGTTGTGTCCCATATATGTTTACTATTTCCTTCACCAGAATGTAAGCACCTCAACCCAGGAAACTATATATTGGTCTTTGATTTACACAGCATGTAACGATATTAGCTTGTCCCAAGTACTTAAGAAATGCATCGTCACTGTCTCCTTAAAAATGGTTTGATTAAATGTGACAAAAAGTTAGGTCTTTGAAATACCTATGATATACCTCTCTACTATTTTGGCTGCCCCTGTGAGGAGAGTTATTGGTGGAATTTAACTTCTGTCCAGATGGTATGCCTAGAACAATAGAGAAACTGACTAGGAAATGACTATTTACTCTGCAATTCCTTTATTTTCAGGTGCCATTCAAGCTAGTTACTTACAAAGTAAAATGTTCACTCTGGGAAGTTCAGAGAAATTTCATTCTACTACCTATTTACCAAATAAATAGGGTCATCATATTTACCAAATAAAAATTCAAGATGTTAAAACTGAATTTCAGATAAACAATGAATAATTTTTAATATAAGTATATCTATGCATATTAGGGGATATTTATATGAAAAATTATGTGTTATTTATCTGAAATTTAAGTTTTGGCCTCCTGTAGTTTAATCTGTTTTGAAGTTTCTGATAGACTTGCCAGATCCTTGCCATGCATTAGGTACAAGATAGTGATAATTTAAACATTTTTGAAACTACTATTCACTCTTTCGGGCCACTAATATGCTCTTTTAAACATTGAAATATAATTGACACAAAACATTGTCTAAGTTTGAGGTGCACAACATGTTGGCTTGATACATTTATATATTGCAATCTGATAACTACCACAGGGTTAACTAACACCTCTGTCACTCTTGACAAATGATCGTTTTTAAGGATAAAGAGTATTCATGTGATATCAAAGAATAAATAATTGTCACTTCTAAGAGTCCTAGACTACAAACCAGAACTAACAAAACTAACAAAGAGGGGACATGTGTCTCCAAGCCATTATTTAGCACTCTTTCCTGGATTTCTATCCTTTCGTGACCTTAGGCCTAGGGGTAATCATTTTACTCTAGTTTAGGACTTCAGCTAGCGTGCTCACTTACACTGAAGTCCTAAACCGGAGTAAGTAACATTCCAGGAGAGTTTCTTTTGGGTGACATAGGGTCCTTCTCTTTATTTTGTTCCTTCAGGTACTGTATTTATACTTCAATACCATTCTTGTTGGTCATATTTTTCTGAAATTAAGAATAAATCAACTGCAAATGTCAGCATTTTTCCTTCACATAAATTCTTTTTGTGGAACAAAAGAAAAGTGTGTTCCAAGAATTGTACATGTTTTATATCGTGTATTCAATAGATGATCAGACTGAATAAATACATAAACCCTTTAAAATACTCACCGAGAAACAGTTACTCCTTGAATTCGTCTGATTCATGCAGCCACGATCCACTTGCTACTCTGTCTTGGCTACAACTGCCCCCGGAGTGCCTGAACCTCTCATGAACTGATGTGCTCAACAAACTTAGTTCAGACCTTTTCACAACTGGAGGATCATGGGGAGCAAAATATATACATCATTTACCGTCATTTCATACACATACGTTATTCTAGACTCTGAGGATATAGGATTGGGAGAATAGTCATTTCCTGCAAGGAACCCCATTTCCTGATTATTGTCAATTACACAATTATACAGTCTTGTTTACGTTCAAGTATAGAGTGTATGGACACCAAGGGGTGGGTCTCTCAGCATTCTATCTACCACGCTCTGCTTAAGAAATGAATCCTCACAGAAAACAGAGAATTTGAACATGAAATGGATCATGCTGCTTTTTAGCATTTGTGAGTGAGGAAGCAACTTACTGTCCTAAATCAGCTCAATAGGTAGGGAGGACAGCTTTTCACTTGAGTGGTTAAAGTTGAATAGATGGAAAAAGTAAATCAGTTAAGAGAATAACATGAGTTTAAGAAGAGATCCTTAACCACTTATATTCACAAGCTTTGGAATCAGCTATTTTGTTCACTGAAAAATCACTTATATTTATTCTACAGGAAAATGAAAGTGGACAAGTGACACTCAGACTCCTCCAATGTAATTCCTTAAGTCTCCTGGTTTCTAACCCTATGTATTACATTTCTAAATTCATTTTAAATATTTTTAACAGGCAAGAAATTAAATCCAGTTTTTAACAAAGTAGTGTTGTACACATATTTTAAATATACTTAAAGTATGTAAACCAAGTGGGTGTTTTCTGAGGGAAAGATTTAGTTTTGGGAGAGGAATATATAAAGACACACTTGTCCAATAACTGAATGAGCCAACAACTGTTTTCATGTTGGCAAAGCTAAACTGGCGATGGAAATGATGAACATGTATTTTTTCCTTTGGATGAATCCAAATCTTATCACTTTTTTCTTTACCTGCAACTCTGTGTGGCTTCTCCACCTCTGTCATTTTTCTTTGAAGGTCAAAGTCAGGGAAGGAGAAAAAGGATAGGGCAGCAATCTGAGACTTTATAACAAACACAGAGACAAATGAGGCTACTGTTTCCCTAGAGCACTGAACTAAAAGCTGGTAGCTTCACAGAAAAACGGTAGCTGACTTGCATCTTGGGTGGCTTTGCCTTGGTGATACATCACATTTATGATGGGCTGTGTCGTAGTTCATTAACTTGCCTATCCTATTATATTTGGTTACAATGGAACTCCACTCAAAAACAACATGCCTGAAATTGAAGACAGATGGCCACGTAAAGGGCTAGGATTTAACATAGTCATTTACTATTTCCTCTTTTATTGTGCTTTTCTCTCCATTTATTATGCGTGCCATGTAAAGAGATTTACACTGTTAAAAAAATAGTGTCATTTCTCTAGAAAGTAAGCAACAGGAGTCACGAGGCGGGGTAAGGACAAGTTAACACTTTTAATACCATCAGCTGGAAGTGATATTTGCCTCTAGAAGTGCTGTTTATCTCTGCATTTGCTCATGTTTATGATTGTAGAGAAGTAGAGTGAAATAAATTTATTTTAATTATATTTCTGTAAGGAGTTTGTGTGGCTAAAACATCTGACTGTAAGGGAGGTTCCTGAAATGGTTCCTTATTCATGATGAGTGTAGCAGGATTTATAGGCAATCAGTCCAAAAATAATGTCTGTTCACAGCAAAATATACGAGGCAACATGTTCTGACTTTTAAGACATATATCCTCACTGACTTGAATCTAGCATCTTGGAGTTTATAAAGGGCACCAGACTCATTTCTTCAGCATTTGTACTTAGCTCAATTTCTTAGGGCTCAGTGCACGTGCAGGAATGGGCTCTTGGTGAAATCCCTTCTTCTAAATACATATGCATATACCTCCACCCATTTTAAAGTTTATTTCTGGAACTTTTAATCAGCACCAGAACTTGTAACATGAAACAGCTCTTGGGACATAATTCTAAGGACTGGCATGCAGATGAGTATACTCAAGTTTTGCAAAGCATTTCACATGAGGATGTTTTCACATGAGAGGCACACTGATTTAGAAACAAGAGTGGAGAATGCCAAGTAATAAATAACATTCGAGAGGCATTTTAGATGCCTGGTTATAAGAACAAAGTTTGCTGTTTCCTATATAATTTCATACTGGCTTTTGTTTAGGGGAAAGGCAATTCATTTTTGGTACATTGATATATAATTATATTCATATTGTTTTTGAAATGAGAAAATGATAACTTTCTAAAAATTGTAACAAGAATTTTTAAATATTCATAGGATGTATGTGGATGTGTTATTGCCGGAGAGGAATAGCCCCACAGGGTAAGAGTGAACAGCGAACTTTCTGTTTACATTTCAATTCCCAAAGATAATTGTTTGGCTAAGAAGTTTAGCTTTGATTGTGGGTCATTAGGGGTCACTAATAAAAGACTGTTTGGATTTTCCAAGTTTGTTTGAATCTGTACACATTCTTTTCCAGGAATTTGGGCTATATCAATACTTGTACATTGGTCATCATTAGAATTTGTGTAAACACAAGACAGTTGTGATGAATAAACTGATTAACATCCATAGCAGATATTAACTTCAAGCATCTAAAAGGGGGAACTGGCCCTGGCCAGTTGGCTCAGTGGTAGAGCGTCGGCCTGGCGTGAAGGAGTCCCGGGTTGAATTCTCGGCCAGGGCACACAGGAGAAGCGCCCATCTGCTTCTCCACCCCTCCCCCTCTCCTTCCTCTCTGTCTCTCTCTTCCCCTCCTGCAGCCAGGGCTCCATTGGAGCAAAGTTGGCCCGGGCGCTGAGGATGGCTCCATGGCCTCTGCCTCAGGCGCTAGAATGGCTCTGGTTGCGACAGAGCAATGCCCCAGATGGGCAGAGCATCGCCCCCTGGTGGGCATGCCGGATGGATCCTGGTCGGGCGCATGAGGGAGTCTGTCTGACTGCCTCTCCGTTTCCAACTTCAGAAAAATACAAAAAAAATAATAATAATAAAAATAAATAAATAAATAAAAGGAGGAACTGCTGTATTTGCCATGTTATCATGTGAGCTATGCACAAGGAATTCACATGTGCTATACTGACCCGCCAGGGTATATCACATGGTACAATGAATATAGGGTTTGCTTTCTTTTGTCCTTTTAATTTTTTTATAAACAAATAATATGCATTTAATTTTTGAGGAAATACATAATGTAAGTTAAATTTTTCAAAAAATTTATCATAATAGCTCATTACACTAAGATATCACTTGTTAGGTTAAAATTTTAATGTATAATCTTTGTAGTGTATTAAAGCTTTTCCTTGGGAAATCAAGTCTGTATTCTTTAGCTTGTTTATGATAGGAAACAATCAGAAGAACCACCCTCAGTGTCCAGTTCTTGGGAATCCAGTAATGATACATGCGGTTATGTGTGTAAGCACCTGTATATCTATATGCATAAGGCTTGTTTAAATGGTACAAGACTTGACATATTGTTTTGAACTTGTCATTTTCAATCAATGATACATTATGAATTACACTTCATATTAACAAATACAAGTACACATTAGCATTATTTCAGATGCACAGCATCCCATTAAATAGATTTATTAGCATGCGTTTAATTCCTTATAGCTGGGCGTTGAGGACATTTTCTTTAATATTTTTTTCTGTTGCAAACAAGTGAAAAAGCAGGGTTGTGTCCTGAAGACAAGCTTTACAGTTTGTGGTATGAGGGCTAACTTCATGGCTTAGAGGAAGTTCGCTTTCATGGGCCATAATCAGAGAATCCCCACAAAGAGGAGAGACGGGCAAAAGCAGAGTTGCAAACAGCCCCGTTGTTTGCTGAGCATTGCATTAGGGACTGGGTAAATATTATTTGTAATGTTTTATGGACATTGTCACTATTTTATAGATGTATCAACCCTAGGGCAGTAGAGGTTAAGAAACTTTCCCAAGATTGCCAAGCTAGTCAGTGGCTGACATCACTGTAACGAGATTCACAAACTCATCATTGTGTCTCCTTATGGATGTGTGCTCCCACTCTGAGCACCTACTCATGAAGGTGTTTCCACCCACTGCACAGGTCGTCTGATAGTTTCCCAGGTTTTTCTACAAGTTAAACTTTGAAGATTAAATGCTATTTTAAATAATAAGGTATTTATAGAATACATGTAATTATAAAATGTATAATTTATACAAGATATTTTAGGTAACAGGGCACTTACACTTTAGAGGTACTTTCAGCATTTTCCCCCTTTGTAAAGTAAGTACTCTTTTGCTGGAAATAATTTATTCTTTTCTATTTTTCAAATTTATTCTGTCTTGTGCTTGTTAGTTTATTTTACATTTGGGCATACAGGTGGGCACTGGACACATCAGAGAGAACATTTTGTAACGTATATGATTGTGTAACCACTGTGCTCTCTGCCTGAAACTAATACAAAATAATAATCGCATGTAAACGGTAACTGAAAAATAAAATGAAATAAATAATAAATCGGGGCACATTGGTTAAGTCTTACGCTACGGTTCATGATCTCTGTGTTTCAGATTATTAAGTCTGAAAGCCTCTCTGGAGTTTGGGGTAATGAAATTTCATGGTGTAAAGTAGAGTTTTGAAGCAGAAGCCAAAGGGCGAGTCACTGTGCCTGTGCTTGCAAATGGGAAGCCTGGTTCCTGGTCCTGATGTAGTCACTGATTAGCCGTGAAAGCTCCAAAAATCTAATCCATCTCTCTCTGCTCAGTTTCTGCCTGTGAAATAAACAAGCTCACAGTGTTGTTGTGGACAAAGAGAAATAGTGAATGTAGAGAATTAAATGGAAAGACTTCTTATACGCCAGGCATTGTGCTAGGTACCTTCTGTCTTTTATCTCAAACAGAATATTTCCCAATGCTTATAGGACAGGTTATGAATGTTATTCAGTTATAACAGAGCCAGAAACGTGTTGAGTCAATAACTGATTAGAGACAGGCAATGAACAAACACGCAGTACAGAGAGTGGTCAGGATCAACTGTCTTATGCTAAGGAAAGAAGAATGGGAAGGACCAATCGTCAACATCTAGGAAGAATCAGTTGACCTGGATTTGACTCTAAAACTGACTTGTTACATTTCTTCGGACTACATAAATGAAAGATTGGGAGGGATTTAGGAACTGCCCCATGAGTTGAGACATGATGAACAGTAGGAGAATCCTGAGTGGCAGTTAGGTAAGTGTGAGTGGAATCCAGCAATAACTTTGGGAAGATAAGAAAAACCTGTGAGTGTCTAAATGTGGCCCGAAAAGAACATGAGGAGGCGGACAGGGATAAGAGATTAATAACAAAAGAACATGTGTAGGGTGGTGGACGAAAGGCTGGATGGAATTCAGTCATGACTTTTGGTGAAAAGTAAGAGCCAACATGCTTAAAGCTGAAAAAAATTCCTGAAGGGAAAAATTAATGAAAAGTATAAGAGGAGGCAAGAGTTTGAGGCCAGGGTTATCAGTAACTGAGAAGAGATGGCTGTGTTCTTAGAGGGTGGCTGGAAGGAAAAGGGAATTAGACTTGTCGTCAGGTTCGGAAGTGATGGAGAGAGAAAGTTGGGACTCTTAGGAAATTGAAAGCGATGACAAATCTCTGTGGTTTGCAGGTGAGTGAGAATGTCTGGCAGCAGTTATCAAAAGGAACTGGGGGAGATGGTTTCTAGTTTCTGAAACATTGAGTTGAACGTTCGGAATTTGATTAGGAGGAGCAGTTAGGGGACAGTTCTCTTAAGAGTTCAGTTAGGGTAAGAGAATCAAGATTACGAAATAGAAAGCATTAGAGGTCACTCCAGGAGACTTTGCTGATGAGGCAGGAAGAGTTTCAGGTTGGAATAATTAATTTTACGTATCTGTACTACTTTGTAGTCAGTAGTATCTGTAGTCTGTAGTCAGTTCTGTCCATTCATGCATGTATGCATTCATTCACAGACGCATTCGTCAGGTTTGCGTTAGCTCCCCATTGACGTTCTAGTCTTTGGGTTGTATGCCAGAGATACAAGATCAATGAGAATTTGTTTCTGGCTTAAAGGGATGCATGATTAGCAGAGAGATGCAGACATATAATTACAGAAGTTACAGAGAGTACAGTGGGGCCAACGGAGAGTGTGGCTCACTCTCCTCCAGGGCCAGGGTCCCGGCAGACTTTGCAGAGGAGGTCACACAGGAGCTGAGCAGGCAGTGACTGGTGCTCCACAGGCCTTGGAGGAGGGGCGGGAGTTGTTCCCAGCAACAGGAGTAACCTGTAAACAGTCCTCTGTGGAGGCACAACGGGCTCTGCCTTGTCCTCTGCCGGCAGCTCCGAGCGGGGAAGATGGTTGAGGTGGAACAAAGCCCGCAGCCCAGTCCTTCTCGCCTAACCCGCACATGGCTGTTGTCACGCTCCCCCAGCTGAGACAACAGCTGCAAGACAGACTTGTCTTTCTAATCCACAGTGAGGTCCAACTTACACACGCGCAGAGAACACACACACGTGTGCCTACGTCATCTCCTAAAGAAAGAGTTTTACATGTTCCAATGATGAACTGTCCCAAGGAACATAAAACAACCCTTTCTTGAATTCAGTCATATAATGCTAGTGGTTTGGGCAGTGGAGATTTAGTTATATCACTTCCGAGTAGTCTGTCTCCAAACAGGCCGAAAGTCTAGTTTCCCTGCCCCGACCTGAGATCATGCAATTTGTCTCATTCATCTTCCAATTCAGAAATCTCAGAACTCTGCATACAGTAGGAATTTAATAGTTAATTTAGTGAATGAATGGAGCAATAATCATAGTATCAACATTCTGAAGGGACTAGGGGAAAACCAGAATGCCAGAATTTTGCTAGTCACAATAATAATAGCAATACTGATAATAATGGTAACAACAACAATAATGTTAGTAATAAGTAATAATGCCACATTTTATTTGTAATGCATGCTTACCGAATGTTAACAGGCAGTAAGTACTGGTCATGCATTCTTTTCTTTAGTCTTTCCCAAATAGACTGAAATAAGAAATATAATCTTCACTTACAAATGGAGGCACAGGCTTAGACCCATCAGGCGATGACTCAGGATCACCTAGGCCAGGGGTCAGGAACATTTTTGGCTGAGAGAGCCATGAATGCCACATGTTTTAAAATGTAATTCCATGAGAGCCATACAACGACCCGTGTACTTTATGCATTATCCAATAAAAATTTGGTGTTGTCCCGGAGGACAGCTGTGATTGGCTCCAGCCAACTGCAACCATGAACATGAGCGGTAGGAAATGAATGGATTGTACTACATGAGAATGTTTTATATTTTTAATGTTATTTTTTTTATTAAAGATTTGTCTGCGAGCCAGATGCAGCCATCAAAAGAGCCACATCTGGCTCGCAAGCCATAGATTCCCGATCCTTGTACTAGCTCTTAGCTATCCCACAAGAATAGCTCTGGCAGCCTCGTGGAGCAGAAAGGGACCTTTGCAGCTCAGTGATTCTCATCCACCAGTGAGATGTTGATATAGCTTTGTCTGCAGTTTTTCTGACAACTACCAAGAAAGCCTCCTTTCACTCCACGGTGCCATGGCCTGGGTGACATGCTGACCCCAGCTGTCTACAGGGACCATTGATACCTGTTTGGCGGCAGCGACCTGGACCACCAGTGCTTCTCCTAGTCCACCTTTGTACTTACTCACTGCACGTCTTGACTTTTTCTATGGGTTATTGTGCTTGGGCCCTGGCCCATTTCCTGGCATAAGGGTCATTGCATAAAAACAGGCTATCATGGGGCTCGCTCATGAAAAGTAGGCATGGTTCAAGAAGAAGATAACCCTTTAGCATTACATCCTATAGGGAGAGGCCATCTTGGTTTTTAGATCTTCTTTTTCTTCCTCCTTCCTACTCACTATCTCCTCCCACCTTCCCCTTCCCTTCCATCTTCCCTTTTCTTGCTTTCTTTTTTCTTATTTGAGGGATGGAAATGAATAAAAGATGATCTTGTTTCTCTTCTCTGCATAAATCTTATCTAAAACAAAAAAATAACTGTGCCAACAACATACAAAAGTTTGAAGCCTGTTACCTAGTCTAAGTTCACTCCTGATTCAGAGGTGCTAACCTTTGCATCCCTTGACAGGCTTATTCTGTCCTGTTGCTCAAAATTTCTTGGGACAGGACACATTCTGTGAGAGCCTAATCCAACTCTCATTAATTATCAAAAGTCTGATGACTGTTTAATTCATCATCAAAGCTGTGATACATTTGAAAGTAAAAGGAGAGAGGTGTGAAAACAAATTATGTAATTTTTGAAATGTTTGTTAATTGACAGACTGCTCTTAGTAAACTGCTGAGGCAAAAAACATAGTTGTGTTAAAAAAAAAAACAACTATTTTGCCAAGATCTGGAAGCAGCCCAAGTGCCCATCAGTAGATGAGTGGATAAAAAGCTGTGGTACATTTACACAGTGGAACACTACACGGCTGTAAAAAAGAAGAAAATCTTACCTTTTGCAACAGCATGGGTGGACCTGGAGGTTACTATGCTAAGTGAAATAAGCCAGGCAGAGAAAAACAAATACCTCTTATAGGTGGAATTTAATGAACAAACTAAAGTTACAAACAAAATAGAAACAGAGATATGGCTACATGGAACAGAGTGACAGCTGTCAGAGGAAAGGGGCCTGAGGGGGGACTGGATGATAGAAAGGGATGGGATTGAGCAAAAGAAAACAAAACCCATATATAACACATAGACAGACAACAGTGTGGTGATAGCTAGAGGGAGGAAGGGTGGGGAAGGTGGAGGTGGGCACAGAGGGGAAGAATGGGAACAAAAGAGACTTTGCTTGAGTCATGGGCATGTGATGCCGTGTGCAGACGATGTTTGAGTTTCATACCTGAACCTGTACCCCAATAAATTCAACTGAAAAATAAATAAATATAAAAAGATATTTTTAAAAAGTTTTTCTTAAAAATAAAAACATCTATGTAAATTAAAACAACATTTAAAATGGGTCATTAAAAAAATGAAATGGGTCATTAATGATTTTTTAAATCATATCGTCTGAATAATTCTTTTTTTTTAGATTTTATTTATTCATTTTTAGAGAAAGAAGAGTGAGAAAAAGAGAGAGAAGGGGGGAGGAGCAGGAAGCATCAACTCCGGTATGTGCCTTGACCAGGCAAGCCCAGGGTTTTGAACTGGGGACCTCAGCATTCCAGATTGACACTTTCATCCACTGCGCCAGCACAGGTCAGGCTGAATAATTCTTTGTATGTTTTCTTTTATTCATTTCTTAGCTATAGCTATCCCTAAAAATGTGTCATTGGCATTTTTATGAGGAATTTATCCTTTTCAATATGATCTTAATATTTAAATTTTTTAATGTAATTCTCTTCAGTCTCCTTCAAAGTTATATTTTATGGTGAATTCACTTGAAATTATTGACATCATCTATCAATTTACCCTTCTCCATATATCATACTTTCTATAATTGAGAAACAAATACATATACAAACATGCTGAGACAACTGGTAAGCTCAGAACAAATTCTACTAAAAGAAAGTCTCGATTCTAATTTTTTTTTCCCTGCATTGAAATGGGTAAATATTTTCACAGGTGCTATGTTTTTACCTCCATTCAGAGTATAATGCTTTTCAATGTTTCACCAAATTCAGATGCACTAAAATTATAGACCTTCTCAATGTCCTTCTAGCCTCATTTAGAATAGAAATGTACCCAATAAAAGCAGGAGTTTGATCAGATGATTCTTCCCACAGTTCACGGTATTTCAAAATGAAATCTTGTACCGAATTTGAGCTTGTTGTGGCTTAATTTGTTCACTCCCTCCCACAGGGATTGACTTCAGTGTCTTCTGGTCTGCTAAGCTGTGTTGTCAGTAACTGCCATTTTCTTAAAGCTTCACAGCTTTTCCAAAACTTTCATTTATTGACTACTTTGATAGAATTTTTTTTAATTGATTGAAAAAGCTGTAGCCAAAAGATAGAGGAGTTACTTTTTTAAAAAAAAGCCCCTGCTATTCAGGATATTGAGATTATTTATAAAGTACTTCTTTGGAGGACTGACATTCCTCGGGCCAGACCCATTGATGGACAGCAAAGACAAAGGGTGCATGTGACCATGTTAAATGATTTCCTCTTCTTCAACATAGGCTTCATCAGCATATTTTTATAATGTTATTACTCTATGTGTATATAAAGTATTTATAAATGTTAGCAACTAGAGGTTCTCCTTGTGTTGGAGAACATCCAGCAGCTGGTTTGAACGTGATACTGAGTTATTTGTATGAAATAACCAGTTCCAAGTGTATTTCTGCTCCACAGGTTTCTCAGTTTGGAAAGATATTATTTATTATAAAAACTGGTTCCTCCAGAATTTGTATTTATATGTTACCACTGCATTTTGCCAATCGTGAGCTGGATACTTCAAGTTATAATTCACTTAACTGATTTTTTCCAGTTGAAGCATCTGATATTTGCTGGTATGAAATGGATATCATTTAAATATGAGAAAATTCTACTGTTAATGAAGTCCATGCTAACTTTTGTTAATACATTTTTTTAAAAGCATTAGGATGAAAAATGAGTGAAATTCATTTATAAAGACAATCATTTCACTAAATGAAACATTGGGCTTCAAAGAATGATATATAAATGCACCTCTGCTGCTATTCATGACAAATTTTCATCCTAAAATAACTAGTAACTTAGGAAGCATTAAGGTTGAATTATATATTACTGAAACTCTTTGCTTTTGATCTACAAAATAGCAATTTCATATATATAGTTCAGCCTAATTAGACATTAGTGCAATGCATTTTCAGCAGATTTATACCTTCTGTTTTTCATGTGCCCAGTAATGCCACTTTGACCCCTGTGTGGGATAATACCAACAAATATTATGAAATTAAAATTCAGAACTTAAACTTCTCATTAGACATAGTTTCATTTTTTAGAATGTTGCTATTGAAAGGGTTTATCACAAAAACAAAATAGAATCCACACAGTGTTAATTTTCCACTATTTCATTCTTTTCCTAGCATCATACTAAGTTCTGACAAAACCACCGTAACTAGAGTGTTCCAATTATTTGCTCTGTGTTTTGGGCAAAACAGCTCAGTCTTTGTTTTCTGTATATACTTGTGT
Source organism: Saccopteryx leptura (assembly GCF_036850995.1). Lineage (NCBI taxonomy): Eukaryota > Metazoa > Chordata > Mammalia > Chiroptera > Emballonuridae > Saccopteryx > Saccopteryx leptura. Next base: position 213,830,021 of record NC_089503.1, on the reverse strand, counting down.
GCACCTAACTTATTTTCCCACACTGTCCTCTGACCTTGCTAACCGGTGGCCTGGCTGCTTTGTGCACCTTGCAAACCAAGTGCAGGTGACGGCATGGCAGGCTGGCACACCAAGCAGCCCACAGAGATGGTGGCATCCGTGGCTGCTATCTCTTCACCATCTGAGGCTGAATGGCGATAGTTGTCCTCCGCTATTTGGGTCCCAAATTTCATTAGCAAATTTCCTGCACACTGTTCTATAAAGGGGAGTGTTAATTATATTACACCAGGAAAAGACTGGGGGGAAAAAGAGGGTCAATGATGGTTACTGTTCAGATTTCATTCACCACATGTGAAAAGTAAGAACTGTGTTCATTTGCATTCACCTCACACATTGTGGATGGACCATCACAGCAGCTGAAAACAAGAGGTGGAAGCAGACCAGACCCATCCTGTCTTATTTTAATGAAACTAGTAATAATAATGGTAGTTTGCTTTAAAAAAAGGAAAAAGAAATCCAGGACTACTGCTAAACACTGGCTTAACAGGTGTAAACCGAGAACTGCCCTACCAAACCAAAATCTATGGTCATCCTAATTAGATAATTAGTCCTTCATACATTTCACAAATAGTTACTTAGCTCCAAGAAGTGAATGCACTCTGTTAAGAAATGAAAGTACACAGAGGAAAAGAAAACCTTCTCTGATGAAGAAGTACACACGGTTTCAAGGGGTTAGTTGCACTGAAATCTGACTGCCTGTGGTTTTAGTTCCATACTTGGGCCGAAATCACATGCCTTGCCCTCTCTGTCTACCATAAAACACAGCCCATCAATCCCTGGAAGATTGGCCTCAGCTTCTGTGTTCTAGTAGGCTTCAAACGTTTGTGTTTATAAATGTCATCTGGAAGCTTCTTGAAGAAACATATCCATTTCACAACTGGCACCCAAGATTCTGATTCTCTGAGTTGCAGGTGGAGCCAAGAAACTTGATTTTGTAAAGCACTTCCAGGAATTCTGACCCAGGTATCAGTCAAACACACTCTCAGAAATGTAATCTAATCCTCCTTGTGTTAGATTGAGATAAGTGTGTGCTTCACTCTTCCTCAAATATCCTATCTTCTGTGCTAGGGCGACTTGGGGGCCACCTTTAGGTGCATTCTCATTTGTCAACATTCTTTTTAGATTGTGGTAGCTGGATTAAATGCAGTTCCTTAAAGCAGCTCAACCAGAGGGACCACTGCATTTGATGTATGATTCAGGCACAGCGTTTCCATCAGTGCAGCCTAAATATGGTCTTCATTTTTATGCATCCAGATCACACTGTGAGCTAATATTGCACTTGTAGCCATCAATGTATAACCATCAAGCTGTAGCTTTCCCATCTTGTTCCAAACCAAATTGACTGTAATTATCTAGGCAATGTGCTAGTTAAGTGAATTCCACAATAAGTCCTGCTTTCTTTCTCAAAACTCTGAAACATAAAGTTAGTCTGATATGCTCTGTTTCTCCCATCCCTCTTTCTATCCCTCCCTTCCCCTTTCCTTCTAACAGAGGTTATTCCTGGCAAAGTCTCTGCAAGGGAGTATGATACCACCTGAAAAGCAAAACAGACCCAGATACAAATCATCCTACTCGGGTCTTGGAGTAGCCTTCAAAGAAAAACAAATTCCATACCAGCCAGAATCCGACTGGAGGCCAAGAACTGCCAACATATTTGAAAGGACAAAACCCCTCCAGAAATATGGGCCCTCGCCACCTTCTAGAGAGACCATCAGTTTAGAATGCAAGCAAGTTGGAATTTTGTTCCCGACAAATCTGTCACTAAATGCAACCAATGTTCAGGAGTTCATACCTATATCAGACCTAAGTCATCTGCATGCAGAGAACACCAGATTAAAGTAATAGCACCAAAAGGGGCTCATTCAGAGCTGTACATATTTCCCACTTGTTTAACGTTGCCCAAAGTCTTTGATTCCCATTCGTCAACAAGCACAATAAGAATTTAAAATATGTAATATATTCAAGTAAAGCAGAGCTATCAACTGAAATGGAATAGTTTGTGGGCTATCAGAATCAATGCAACATTTTTTTTCTTCTGGATTTCTGAATGTGTGACTTTATAGCTAAGCCAAAGTCAACCCGTTGTACTTATGCCTTAGATTTAAATTGAGAACACTGGCAAGTCCTGTGGGGAGAAGAAGCAAAACCATAAACGAGGTCCTGATTTTCTTGTATATACAACTCTATGGATGGGGAAAGAAAGTGATATCCTAACAGTCCCAGAAGCCTCTACGCCAAAGTCTTTCCCCTGAGCATTGACATTACAAATAAAAAAATGCCCAGTCACTCTACTTTAAACCCACATTGCTTCGGTGCAGATAATCTTACAAAAGTCCAGAACAGCACTGCCAGATGTTTAAAACTGTCCTCTGGGTTTTGCCTGGTCCTTTCCGTAAGGTAAGGTAAGTTGTTTTTGAGCCCTTTGGCCAGCCCAAAATTAGATTTAGGAAAGGAAAAGATGCTTTATTTTATCAAAAACAAATGAATAGTAAATAGGAACCGTTGATTATTTGATTTCTGTCTTTAGACTACCTTATTTTCATTATCTTATTTAACACTCTTGACTCTTCCATTCTTCACGGACCCTCTACTTTGTTTGACTTTTTGTGACATCATACTTTCCTGATGTGGCTTACTGACCACTTCGCAGTATTTTCTGTATGCTCCTTCTCTTCCCAAATGTGAACCTGATCCTCGGGACTCAGTCCTACAGGCTCTTTTCCTCTGACTCTGTGTATTGCCTACATGCCCCCTCAAACATCACCATGCCTTTAATACCATCTGTCAGCCAACGGCTCCCAGAGATAGACCTCTATTGAAGGCTGCCCATGTACTACATTTAGAAAATAAATATGCCCCAAATTTCACTTACTGTTATTCACCTACAAATCTGCTCCTCATCCAATTGTTTCAACCCAATGGCTTAAGTCATTAACGTAAGAATAGTTCTTCCCATTGCCTTATTCTCCCTCCTCTTCCTCAGCTGATTTTACCTCCCAAACCATCTGGATGCTATTCCCCTCCCACCCCAACCCCTGCCACATCTCTACTGCTGCCCCTCCCCCATCTTGTCTCCCTTTCAACTCATCCACCACCTTTGATGTGTCCTCTAATCACTAGTTCCAGTGGTCTGTTTTAAAGTACAAATTTATTTCAAGTATAAAATATATTTTAAAATAATAAAGTATAAACACAAGTTATGGTCCTGCTTTAAAATTTTCCATAATTCACTTAGACTTTAAAACAAAATTTACAGCATGGTGTTTTGCACTAAATTTCAGCCATGAAGACTATATTCAATTCAAAGATTTTGCAAATGTTTTGCACTTTATTTTGTTCATTTCTATTTATCTTCCTATAAAGCCAGTAGCCACGGCCACCATCACAGCCATCTGGCTCTTGCAGGTTCTTTCTTGCATTAAATTTGGACGGACGGTAGAGAAACTATGGAGCCAAAAACTGGTGGTCCATTTTCCTTTAATCCTAGCTCACACCCGGCAAGCAAGTAAATACACACAGTGGGAAAACACTTACCTTTCCATTCACGGCTCCCAAAGCCACTGACTCATCTGAGTTTTCCTAGAATCAAAGGCTTCTACCTCACCAGTCTCATTCACCTTTGTTCCCTGTTTCCTTCTCCGGCACAAACTGGCTTTTCCTTCCTCCATTCTGCCATTTTGGCTGCCTCCTCCACGTGGCCTCCCTGCCCTGCTACACCTGCTACACCATGGGCTCTTCCTCTCTACAAGAACGTGGTCAATCTCCCCCTGCAAAATGGCCTCCTAGCTCCTCCTTTTAAAACTTTTCAGCGGGACAACCCTGTCCTCCAGCAAACATTAACATAACCAAGCCCCTTCCCAAGCAAGAAGGGCAATTATCTGTAGCACATGAGGGCAGCGGCCAGCTTTAACATTAAGGGTGAGAAAAAATAACTTATCTGCCCAACACTTCCATATCTCAGAATAAGTGAGACTTCCGAGAGGGTACCTTCTACATTACTAAGGTTCTTCAGAAAAGCAGAACCAACAAGATGTGTGTCTTTATAAGTATTTATTTCTATAAATATGGATAGATAGATGAACAGAAAAAGAGAGAAATTTATTATAAAGAATTGGCTCCTGTGATTGTGGACACTGCCAAAGTCTGAGATCTGCTGTTGGCAAGCTGGAGACCCGGGAGATCTAATGGTACCATTTCAGTGCAAATATCAGCAGGCTTGAGACCCAGGAGAAGCTCATGTTTTGGTCTGAGTCAGAAGGCAGGAAAAAAACTGATGTCTCAGTTCAAAGCTAGTCAAGCAGAAGGAGCTTTCTCTTACTCAGCCTTTTTGTTTTATTCAGCCTTCAACTGGTTGAATGAGGCCCACCCACATTAGGGAGAGCAATCTGCTTTATTAATTATGTTTACCAATTCACAGGTTAATCTCATCCAGAAACACTCTCACTGACACACCCAGAATCATGTTTGATGAATTATGTAAGCATCGCGTGGCCCATTCAATTAACTGTCATACCACCTATAACTTACAAAATTAAGTAAGTCCTACTATGCCCTCTTCATTTTCTCCACTACACATATTACCATTTTATTTATTTACTTGTTGATTTATATGTTTGTTTATGTATTTGTTTACAATACGTTGGTAAGCTGTATGTACTGTAAGCTTATTCACTGTATACTCTATGAAGACAGAGTTCCTAATTGTTTCATTTACCATTACACATTTAGTGCCTAACATAGCACTTAACTCTCTTCCTAAGATTAAAATTTCAAATAGTGTTTACATCACATTCAATATAGATGTTCACATTTAATATAGATGTAATACTCAATTATGCTACTTACTTTCATGTGTTATACCAAAATATTAACATCTAGTTGACATTTTTGAGAAATTCTCTGCCAATATGTGAATTAGTGAATTTTTAAAATATAATTAACGTGTCTCTCTGAATTTCTGTAGCTGCAGTAAATCTTATTTTACTAAACTAAAACAACTATGCAAATGCACTTAAAAACTATACAGTCTTGTATGAGATATCACTGCCATTAACAGTATTTTCTAAGACGAAAGGAAAGACTTTTGTGCAGAATGTTCAATTCAAATACAGCTGGAGAAAGTGGAACAGCATTAGAATTTTGGATGCCCAAAGGAAGGGCATCAGATTACCTCAAGAGCTACATTATTCTCCTAAAGATATAAGTGTGCAATATGGTCCCATCTCTACCAACACATTGGTATTAACAATGAGGCTGTCATGTGTCATGTGTCATGAGGATGGCTCCATGGCCTCCACCTCAGGCGCTAAAAAATGGTTCCAGATACAACAGAGCAGTGGCCCCCGATGGGCAGAGTATCACCTCCTAGTGGGTTTGCCAGGCAGATCCCAGTCAAGGTGGACGTGGGAGTCTATTTTTACCTCCCCTCCTCTCACTAAAATAAAATTTTAAAAAAGAAATACTTGCGATTTTTCTAATTAGTAACAGAAAATGCATCATGGATTTTTCCAGTTCTACTTTACCAGTATTGATGGCAGCACAAAACTTCAGCATACTTCTTCAGTCTGCTTGATAATTTCCTGATTAGACCATTCCATGTTTGGAGGGACTAAAGAAAAATTATGAAGCCTGCCAGAGGCAACTAGACTATGTATTTCTTTCAAAATTCTATTTTTTCAATAGCTCATGGGGGTTTTTTTTCTGATAAAATAAATGATTTAGACTAACAAGCAACTCATTGATCTTTGACCTTTTCCACCACATCAAAAGCATCTTAAAAGCTAATTAGTGGAAATGCAGAGAAAAGGTCATTTTATAACAGTACTCAACATTGGAACCATAATATTTTACATAGATTTAAATTATCCCGTGGCTTTCATTAGAAAAAGAAAAAGAAATACTTAATCCTATAAATCCTATAGCAGGTAGATATTTTGCATACACAAATGATTTTTCTCTTCTCCTACTGGATATAGTAATTTTCTCTGTATAGTCAATATACAGTCTCCAGTAAATGCTGCCTTGATTATCTCTTTTGATGTACAACAGGGATAACACTGATAAGTGATGTCTACTGATAATCCCCAAGCCTTATTTTAGCCACTGGCTTTAACTGCTTTCTCAAAACAGCCCTTTACCAGACTATTTCAGAAGCAATGCATGCAAGATGAAATGCTGGCTTTTTCCTCTTCCCCCTTTTCTTCTCTGAGAGTACTGATTTTAGGCAGGCTAGCACAGAGAACAGGGAGAAAAATCAAGTACTTGGTTGGCTGCAGAGCTGGAAGTAAGCCCTCAGAAATGAAAAACAATTATTTTATTTAAAGGATTATTCAATATATTTGTAATTAAATTTTTAAAAATCAGGTGTTTCAAGAAACATTTATTCATTCATTTTTCTGATTTGACTTGAGGACTTGCAATTCACAAGGTCCTGGGCCACTTGGGAATACATAATAATGGAAAAGATATGGTTATTGTCTTAGAAAATTATAATCTACCAGAGGATGTTACAATCTGGTAAATCCCTCGATATATTATGCTGGGGTATAATGTATCAGTAGTAAGAAATGGTAGAAATCATTTTGGTTTTTGGTAGTTGGCATTTTCCTGTAGTGCAGAGAACCAATTTACCTTATTTTTAAAATGAAAGTATCTGATATTTCTCCAGGCAAGAAATTATCTTTATATATATAGCAGAAAAGTAAACAAATATACATAAAAACACAAAAAACCACCCTGGAACAAAAACCTAAATATATCCTAAAATGAAGCATAACGCCATAATGCTCTAATCTAAAAAATATGTGGAACTGGTAGAATAAAGTCTCCAAGGTCACTTGTAACATACAAGTATCAGGTATTGAAAAACTGTATTAGACTTTGATTTTCTGAGCAGGAATTTCCAGTCTTTTCCTGAATGCTTTTTTTTTAAAAGTATAAGCAGGCCATGTTCATCAAAACCAGATGCTAATACCTCACTGCTCAGTTTCAGTTATCAATATCAAGTTTGAAAGATACAAAACATTTTTGTAAAAAATTGACTTTGCCAGTGATCAGGTCACATTCACCAGGGCTGACATGAGCCAAGGTCCATAATGCCTTTGAAACCAAAAATAAAAATATAATAAACCAAAAAAAAAACCCAACCAAGGTCATTCAGACCATGTTTTTCCTCTTCCACATTTTTTTAATTCAAAAAAATAATTTGCTCAAAAATTTCACATACATGCACAGCACACATGTGCGCACGCGCGCGCGCGCGCGCGCACACACACACACACACACACACACACACATTTTTGTTAAGGTCTGCTAAATATTAGGCCAGGAGAAAAGCCAAACTTCCTGATTTGGTTCCTTTGAAAACTGCTGACACTAAACGATCAGCCCTTCCCACTCCTGGTTGGCTCTGTTGGCCACAGTATGCCTCTGTGGCAGAGGTGTGCAGTCAGCAATCAGTTGGTGGTGTCATTCTCATGGTCACAAGTGGATGAGGCCATGGCTGCAGGAAGGAAAGGAAAGGGAAGGGAAGGGAAAGGAAGGGGAGGGGAGGGGAGGAAAGGGGAGGGGACGAGAGGGGAGAGGAGAAGAGAGAGAAAGAGAGAGAGAGAGAGAGAGAGAGGCAAGAGGGGGAGGGGTGGAGAGGCAGATAGGCTCTTCTCCTGTGTGTTTGGGACTTCCACACATCAGGCTGACACTCTACTACTAAGCCGACCGACCAGGGCTGTAAATATCAATATTTCTGAAATCATACAGTATCAATTGCCTGGAAGAAGTATGTTCACACTGTCATTAGACAGATGCTATTATATATATATCAAAAAAGGAATCAGATTTAGGCTAAGTGAGAAGAGATAGAGAATAACATAGCAGAACACTGACATGAAATTTTATCCAATTTGTAACTTTAAAAATATTCAATCAAACGTATGATGTTGATCACGGAAAATTAAACAATATGATGTGACCTCTTAGAGTATTATGCTTACATTTTTCTAAAAACCAAGGAACCAATTTCTGTTATTGCTGAGAACCAACTCATGTAAACAACTGATTAAATTCACTGAAATTTGTGCTCATTATGTTTAAAGGACAGAGATAGGCAATGTTCCGCCTGCATAGTAGTTTGTGCTTAAATTAAGCAATAATTGTGGAGTTCCAAGCCACGTAGGGGGAGACTGATTAGAAATAGTTTTGGGTCTAAAGCAAGGCATTGGGTCATTAACCCTTAATAATCATTTATCCCAAAAAAATGCTCTAAGCCAATCCTACTTCTCTTAATTCTCTTAAATAACACACAGAGACTGAAAGGTATGTCTGACAGCAGGTGATGTTTTAATGGTTACAGCTAACCAGGTGGAATTCACCTGGTCGTGTGAAGTTGAATGTCCTAGGTTACTGCACAAAAAGAACTGGCCAAAGTGCCGTGCTGTCATTGTCATGACAACATCCCAGTTAGGTCAGATTTTCTTTATTATTCATTTACAGGGCGTCCTCCAGAGACAACACAGTTCCATTCCTACCACAGTGATGGAACCCAAATTTTGATATAAGTCAAAACACACCCAAGCCTAAGTCACTTACCTATCCTAACACAATTGTAAAATCATAATCTAAAACATAAAAAAAACCCAGCTAAACCACAGAAAAAAGGAAAAGGACATAAATATACTGTACTGTAGTAACAGAAAAAATGACAAAAAATAAGTGTAAAAAAAGTACGTCACTAATGACATAAGCCAAAATACTCATGTCTCAATTTTTTTAAGCTTTTATGGGAGTGAGTATTGTAAACTTTAAACATCATATGTTGAGACTGTCGTAACCTGAGGATCCCCTGTATTCCATTTTATTTATTACCATTTGTTTATTCACTTCTTTAATAAATATTGCTGAGCACCTACTTAATGACTAAGACTTTATTGGATGCTGAGGAAAATGATGTTCTCTAGATATTTACAGTCCTGTGGAGGAGAGACATGTAAAAGGCAATTTTAATGCATTGTTACAAGAGTGAATTTATAGGCTACGTTCTGACTAAACGGGAGGGCAGGCAACCCTGCACTGGGAGGAGTTTGGGAGGACATGAAATCTAAAACTCAACTAATATGATAACCAAGAGTTAACCAGGCTAACTGGGTTTGGGGGACAGGATAGAAGATCATCTAGTTGAGGAAACAGCTACAGAGAGACAGACAGAATGAGCACAAGCTCAAAGACGCTAGAGAAGAAATGTTTTATTTTATTTTATTTTTTGATCTTATGTTCTTTCAATTTTTCACAGTTTCTCTCCTTTTTATTAAATTTATTGGGGTGATACTGGCTTACAAAATTATATAGGCTTCCACAACACATCATCTGCACACATATCATATCACCGCCCCAAGTCAAGTCTCCTTCCATCACCATTTATCCTCCCTTACCCCCCCCCCCCCACAAGCATCACTTTGTTATCTGTGTCCACCAGGGTTTCTTTCCATTCGAGTTTACATTCAACATTATTTTGTATCGGTTTCAGGTGTATGGCATAGTAGTTAGACAGTCATGTACTTTATAAACTATATTTCCAGTACCCACCGGGTACCACACATAGTTATCACAGTATTATTGACTACATTCCCTAGGCTGTACTTTGTGTCCCTGTAACTACTCTGTAACTACCAATCTTAATCCTTTCACCTTTTCCACGCAGCTTCTCAATCCCCCTCCCTTCTGGCAACCATTTGTCTGTTCTCAGCATCTATGAGTCTGTTTTGTTATTTTGTTTGTTTAGTTTGTTCTTTAGATTACACATATAAGTGAAATTATATAGCATTTGTCTTTCTCTGATTGACTTATTTCACTTAGCATAATACTCTGTAGGTCAGGGGTAGTCAACCTTTTTATACCTACCGACCACTTTTGTATCTCTGTTAGTAGTAACATTTTCTAACCGCCCACCGGTTCCACAGTAATGGTGATTTATAAAGTAGGGAAGTAACTTTACTTTATAAAATTTATAAAGCAGAGTTACAGCAAGTTAAAGCATATAATAATAATTACTTACCAAATACTTTATGTCAGATTTTTGCTAAGTTTGGCAGAATACATCTTTATAAAACAATTTACTATAGTTAAATCTATCTTTTTATACTTTGGTTGCTCCACTACTGCCCACCATGAAAGCTGCAATGCCCACTAGTGGGCAGTAGGGACCAGGTTGACTACCACTGTTTTAGGTCCATTCATGCTGTTGCAAAGCATGGTAAGATTTCATTCTTTTTTTATGGCCCAGTAGCATTCCATTGTATATATGTACCACAACTTTTTATTGACTTGTCTGTTGAGGGACACTTGAGTTGAAGAAGAAATATTTTAACCTACTAGATTATGATTACTACTGGACCATTTTTAGTTCCTTAATTTGTTCTGTATTATGATAGGCAGATTGTTTCTTATCCCAATGTGTTTAAACACTTGCAGTAGTCGTGAACTTTAAATAGATCTAGCAATTCTATGATACTTAATCTAAAACCTATTTGGAGAAAATCCTAGTAGACCTTTACACTAAGCATTATGTGAATCTACCCATCCCCCAAATTCATCTTCTCTAGTCTCTGGTTGGGAAATCTTGCCTTTTTTAAGCTTGCAAACAGACTAGATAAACTTTTGCTTAATATGTGCAGTAGTCATTAATTTATCACAAGCTGTGGACATTTTACTTTAGTTTACATCAGGAAGTCTAATTCAGGCTTAGCAGTTCATTAAGGCAATTATTTTTTAACTTATTATTTGGCTTTTCTTCTCACAGTAGAAATTGCCTTTTATTTATTTTATAACTATTTGCTTTATGAGATAATGGAAAAAGAAATTAGGGAAGTGAGAGTAAACCAAAGGGGATGATATTCCTAAAATAGACTAGATTAAATTCCCGGAGGCCTAGGGCCTCCAAGAAAACATCAGCTCCAAGGCAAACACTACCTGCTACCTGGGTTGTCCACACGGAAAAACAAAGGAATTGTAATGAGCTGAGGTCTCTGTTTCATGCTTCTTAAAATTTTAGACTGATGACAGCTTCAATTATGTCTTTTCGATTTCTTCATTAAATAAAAATTAAAAATAAAAATGAGTAACTGCACAAGACAGTGTAAATTTAAATACACAGACCAAAGAAGTATATTCATTATGATATAACTTATGTTCCTACATCTACACATTCTTAAACAAATAATGGGCTACAGATCATTTAAAACTACTTAGAAAATACTCTGTGTATCCAAATTTTTTCATAATAAAAATGTATTATACTACATTTATCACCCAAAGAATAATTATTTTTATATTAACACACTTATCTCCTCAGTTGTTTTCAAATAAAATTCTTGCTACAGTGCTCATTTCTTATCTTTTGTGTGTGTGTGTGTGGGGGGGAATAATAACTGATTCACATTCTCATAATGAATAGTGAAAGTTTATTCAAATTTAAAGAAAATTCTTATGGTCTTTTTAATTTTTTATTTGGGGGGAAGAATTCTGTTGGTAAAAACAGCTCTTCTAGATTTCTGTAATGCCTCTGGTAACACAGTAATCTAGAATACATATGTAACCTTTAGCATTTCTTTTCTTCTTTAAGTAGGGAAATTCCTTGTGAAATGAAGTCTGATGATGACTATCCTGTATATATGCAGCAGCTACAAGGACAGCCATGTGTTCGGCAGGGCAGGCTCCCTCTCCTGGGGTCTTACCCACGTCCATGCCAGCCTCCCCGGCTCCCGAGGCCCCACGAACACTGTTTGAAAACCCCTGGTGTTGAATGTGCCATAACTTGCTCCATGGAATTTTTTGAGGTTAGATCCTTTAACCTGAAAGAGGCACTCCAAAGAGTTTTTGAAAATTTGGAAATTTGAATATTCTCAGGATTATTGTCTTGTTTGCTCTGCCCAGCTCTTTGTTAATGATTTGTGAAACAGATCCCCTGAAATCGGAAAGCTTTGCAATAGAAGATTACAGGTTTATTTATCACTACCTGAGATAGCAAGAATAGCTGTTCACTTTCAAATCCTGGGACAGTAGTACGCATCTGCAGGTCTTGCGGGTGCCTCTGGACCTAACTGACTGAAATGAGAGCACCCGGCTGAGAGCCAGGAGTGGAGGGCTTAGCGCAGTCCAGTTTCCCTCCTGACATTTCTTTCCACTGCCCTCCATCGCCCCGCAGGACCAGGTGAAAGCAGGGAATAGTGACTCACTTCTGACAGACGTCCTGTGATCTCACTTTTCCATATCATTTTGCTCATGGGCACACTGGCTGAAGACAGAACCCGTAAGTGTTTAAAGCATGTTTTTGGCAAGATGCCCACCGAGAATGCCAGACCACCTCGGGGCAAGAAGTGATCCTTCCCAGCCTCTATAATTCCCATGCAAGGACAACTAAAAATAGTCTTGGAATGAATGAATGAATGTGCACAAACTAAAAATGTAATCTATTGACCTTTTAATCAAACCATATAGCTAAATACAAAAATAGAATAACACCCACTTTTTTCAACCATGGTTGAGGACCCCGTAGAGCTAATCTTGGTTTGGAAATACCACTCTCCTGATTTCGAGGCGGCAAGCCCTGTTTGCCTATCCTTAAAATAAATACCCATTTATTGTAACAACTATGTACAAATTGTAAATTACCACCAAAGCTAAAACTCACTGGCACTGTTAAGATAAAGCAGACTTAATGAATTACAATGGTTGCAGAACTTAATCATAAGGAGACTTTTACACAAAACCCTGTTTTCTTGATTGGTGATGTTGTTAGACTGAACACGTATAGCCTACTTCAGGAATCCAGGAAGTAAGAAAACCAAGGGTATTTCATTCAGTTAAAAAAAAATTGACCTGATATGTTGAAATAAAATATTTAGAAGCCTCTACACCCCAGGTAGATTAAGACCTGCAGGTCAACATACAGTGTATGTTTAGTTATATGTCCCTCCTGATAGAAAATAATGTTGTGTAAGTTGTCTGGCATCTTTTGTTGAAAACAGTTGCTTGATAGGAAAGAGGTTACTGTGAATAATTATTTCAAAAATATTCTTAACACAAAAGCAATCTGAATGACTATTAAATACACGTGTAAGTAGTAATGAGCATGGACAAATGGGTCGTTTGCTTTGTTTACTGCTGCATCACGCTTTAGCACGCGGAACCACGAAAGAGTTAAAGCTTATGCAAAAATGTCTTTATTCCCATAGAGGAAATAACCAATGGGGGGAACTCTAGCTGCCTGAGTAATGGGAAAAATACACAGGGGCCATGAAATCTTTTAGATCAGACATTGTAGCATCTGTTAACTAATGTGGAGTGACAGGAAACTTCTGTGAAAGTGTATGCTGAGAATATAAAGAGTGGAATACTGTAATTCATTACAATTACACTGTATAGAAAAAAAAATGAAAGGAATTCTTTTTGACTGAAAGTTTGGAACTATATCAGTTACTATATCAATTTTGAGAAGGGGAAATTCTGTTTCAAGACCTACCCATAAATCAGAAAAAAGGACTTACACCAGTCTGGCTGTATACGGTCTAAAATGTAATGCACAGACTCCTTTCTGCATCAGCCCACAGCAGAGAACACGCTAGCAGCGTCCAAATACCAGAGCAGCCCAGTTTGCTGGTGGACAAATGATTGAAAAACTTTGTTTCACGCTGAATCATAGCCTCTCACCCCAGCAGACTGTTACTCGAAACAATACAAATATCTTGGTGATCTTTATTTTTGTCAGAGATTAGAGTGTGGGGAACGTCAGTGTTTTAGTATAGTCACTGGCCAGATCTGATAAAAAGTCATTATAACAGATGAAAGAAAGAAAAGCCTTCAGTCGGCTGTAATGAGTTTGTGCTCTAATTCTGCAGGCACTGGGAGGTCAAAGGCATACCTTCCCTCCCCTATAGCCATATATGGCCTGAGGGCCACTGGACACTTTTTTTTTTCTCCAAAGATGAATGTTCTGGTATGAGCACGCTTAGAATCCAGTGACGTTCTTACTCAGGGTGGTCTGTAAATATTCTAAATCTTTGCTTACTATATAAAATTACAAGAAAGTGTTATTCTGCATCACACTCCCAAGCACTAGATTCCTTAAGCTATGCAAAAGCAACCGAGAAATCAGTCTCTAAAAAAAAAAAATAATAAAATAATAATAATAATAAGATGGTTCTCTATCTTTTTTCTTTCTTTCTTTCTTTCTGCCTTTAGCTGGGAACTGTCTTTTGGCTCTATATATTATGGTTTATATAAAAGGCATAAAAAATTACACTTGTAAGTCAAAAAGCTCAGCTTTTGCTTTCAAACACATGGGAAGGTCTGTTGTCTACGTGCAGTTTTGTGTGTCTTTCCCGGTCTGTCTCTCCGCTTTCCTCTATGGCTTCACGCTGGGTTTGGCTCGCTTAGAAAGGGAGCTTGCTCTCACTTTACCTACTGTCTGATCTTTCGTCAAAACCACCCTGAGTACGTGACAGAATCCCAGATGAAGATAGAAAATATGAGAAGACACTTAAAAATATATCTCAGTTATCCAGGGGGGAAGGACCATACAGCTTGGGGAGAAGTGATTTATTTTAAACTAAATGTATGAATGAGTGAAACTGAAATTTTATCAGTTTCATTATTGGCTATGATGGTGTTTCAGACTTTTTTTTTTTTTCATGCTTGTGGTACAATGAATTGTATTACTTTTAACGTGATGATGAGGCATAAACCACAATGTTGAATTAATAATGTCACATAACCCAGCTGGGTCATACTGTTAATGTCATATGGCCATCTATTAGAATGCCCTCTCAAATTACTATTATCTGGTGACCAAAGGTTGAGAACCGGACCAATAACTGTACACTCTTTCAGCTTCTAAGACATTGAAATGATTTCCTGCTTCTCACCCTGATTTTGGGAAGGCAGAGTTATGCATTATGCTTTAACACATGTAAGGTTTGCCAAGTTAGACATCTCTCCTCATGGGATGAGATTATAATGGCTTCACAAAGTAGTTCTCTTGAAACCTTCTAAAACAGATTATGTTCTTAAAAAACTTGATTCTTGAGTTTGCATGTTTTAGCACTGCATTCCATTAAACCTGTGTTTGAAGTTACTAGGATTTGCTAAAATATTTGATAATGCCTAAGCAGATAAGAGATTATATGCTTTATGTATATAGTGGAAGGATTTGTTCCAGCTTGGATACAGGGTATTAATTGGCCACCTACAGTGAGCTGTGTTTAATATTTTGCCCCCACCCTCCCCCTCACTCCTTTCTTGCTGCTTTTCAGGCAGAAGAGCATGTAAGTATTCTCTGAACTGAATTTGCTAACTTTCTGGAACACATTTAAACAATGTGAGCTACTTGTGTCATATTACATTAACTTCACTTCCAATGACAAGTTGTATATATCCGTAATAAATAGCCCCTCAGGGATCAGATCAAGATTAAGGGAGAGAAAGCACACTGCTGGAGTTAAGTAATTTACAATATCTCAGTAAATGCTTGCAAAGAAATGTTTGCCTCCCTGGAGCTGGTGAACAGCACTGTGAACACTGATGACTGTACTATGTTAAACTCTCCCGTGAAAAGTTATAATCACTCGGGTTCATATACTTTTTTTAAAAAAATGTTAACCTTTAAACTCTATATACTGTCTGATACAACATTGTTCACCATATCATAGAATGTTTACAGCAGAGAAGCACCAGTTTTAAACAGACCAACATGGGCAGAGGGCGACAGCAGTGGCTGGGGGCAGGGTGATGCTGGCAAGAATCGTCTCAGTGGTCATGAGGTTGAGAGTTGTAGAAGAGTGCATTTGGTGTTCAAAAAGCTATCTCTGGCATGCTCATTTCAAATCAGAGTATTTTTAATTCATCAGAATAACACAGAGAAGAAAAATACAAATATTTATGGTTGAGCACAGTCAAGCTGAGCGGTTGGGTCTGATTAACCAGGGCATGTGTGGGGTTATAGTAACAGCCCTTGCAGAGGAGCCTGCAAAACAGGCCCCTCCACTAGTATGGGCTCAGAACGGTCCACCGGGAGAGAGTAAGTCTGAAGCCAAGGGTCTGCTCAGATTCCCCTGCAGACATGGAAACCTTGTATCACAAGACTCCCAGTCTGGTCCCTGAACCTTTCTGATTTGTCTAGTCTCATTCCAGATTTGAACTCAAACACCGAGCCATTTCTGAATGACATTCAGCAAATCCTGTTTTGAGGTTTGGACAGATTACATCCATTTCTAGGGCAAGTGGTTAGCAGCGATGTCCTGGGAACCCAGAACCCATAACCCTATCTTGTCTTTCCGGAAGGTTCTGAGAGAAAAGATTTTCATCAGTCTGCCTCACAATTTAGTCAATTTTGGGAAAGGACTGAACAGAGGAAGCCAGCGAAGAGTCTAAGCATCTCCCATCTTTGCTGAGAGAGCTCTTTATGACGAGTTCACACCTGCTTTTTAGTTTGAAGCGAATTGAACATCAAATGCACTCTCATGCAAATACTCAAATATAAAATGGAATGCCTTTAAAATCCTCCCCCCCCCCCCAAATAAACCAGATTGTAGCAAGTGTGCCTCAGCCATGACGGAGGGTACCACGGTCTTAAGTTATTTAGCTTCACTGTGCACACAGTTGGGACCTCCCTCATTGATCACAATTCCACAAGTTGCCCAGGAACACCCGGGCCTTTTGGGTGGGCTGCTGCAGATCTTGAAGGAAAGTCAGAGAGCTCAGGGCAAGTCATGAGACACTCCGGGGGGGGGGGGCATTTCTAGTCAGGCTGCTGCTTTGCTAGGAATGTAAGTTCTCCGCCCATGGTCCTGTCAAGGTCATAGGAGGTGACTCAGCCCAGAGAAGGGGCCCCAGGGTGGTCTGCTGTTGTGACGGCCCACATTTCTATCCACCTCAGCCTTTTCCTCTTGCTCCCACGGTGCCCCGTGACAGGCTTCCAGGAAGCAGATCTTGAAACTCATCTAATTTCCTCTCCAGTGTTCTCCCTCTGGCTCAGGGCATAGTCAGAGAAACAACAACCACCTTAGCTTTCAGGGAGTATCTCTTGCCTGATGCTTGTCATGCCGCTTCTATAGTCTCCATGGATTTGTTTTGGGAGTTCAAAGCCAGGAAACTCAACAGTCTTTCCCTCTGCTTTTCACCCTTCCCTCACTATCTCTGGTGCAGTGAACCCCAGCCCACAGTCTGCTAGAAGGAGCGGGGGGCGGGGGAGAGGATAAAGAAGAATGATGGAGTATAGAAGGATTAGAGTTAATGCTCTTTCAAAGACTACGTCCTCAATTATTATTTTTGAGATTGTCCATAACTTTGTTCACTCTCCTACACTGGATAATTGATAGCTCTTTGGACAAACGAGAGCTTCCCTTTCTTCCTGAAGTCTACTTTAAAAAACAAAAATCTGAGATTGTTTCTTCTGAATTTTTATGGGTTCCACTGATATTGAAATCTCTAGCGCAGCTCAATGCATATCTTGTACCTGAAAGGCAATTATTACTTCTAACAGGTGCACCATTGTATAATGTCTTTCTAGGAGTTTAATTCTAATTGCTCTATTTTCTTTGTATTGTCTCTATAAATATAAAACAAAGCTGTTTTCATTTTTCATGATTCTGAACTTCATTTTTAAGAGGCCATAAAATAAAGTTTATGCCAAGTAGTGAAGACCAACCTGGTTTTCTGACACCTGTTTAGATTAGATTTGGGGAGATCTTTAATAACTTCAAGGTATACCATGAAATTATCTCTTAAGACAGTGCTTACACTTTAAAAAAGGACATGGGCCCTGGCCGGTTGGCTCAGCGGTAAAGCGTCGGCCTGGTGTGTGGGGGACCCAGGTTCGATTCCCGGCCAGGGCACATAGGAGAAGCGCCCATTTGCTTCTCCACCTCCGCCCCCTCCTTCCTCTCTGTCTCTCTCTTCCCCTCCCGCAGCCAAGGCTCCATTGGAGCGGGGATGGCTCCTTGGCCTCTGCCCCAGGCGCTAGAGTGGCTCTAGTCGTGGCAGAGCGACGCCCTGGAGGGGCAGAGCATCGCCCCCTGGTGGGCAGAGCGTCGCCCCTGGTGGGCGTGCCAGATGGATCCCGGTCGGGCGCATGCGGGAGTCTGTCTGACTGTCTCTCCCCGTTTCCAGCTTCAGAAAAATACAAAAATAAATAAATAAATAAATAAATAAAAAAGGACATGAAAGTTTATGTAACTTTACATGTCACTGTAGTGTTCAAAATAAATTCACTCTAGAGTAGAATTTTTCAAGGTATAATAGCTTATGTAAAATCAACTACAGAAAGATGAAATGTGGCCATTTCAAAGATTCTGAGAATAATTGGTCTAAAGAATATAAACACCTATTTTACTACTTTTCTTTCTAGTCTTTCTAAGTAAACTCCATTATTATTCCCGCTTTGTATTTAAAAAATGAAGCACAGGCTGTATAGTGAATTTCCAGGTTCTCAAAAATGTATCTATTTTTCAAAACAAACCTCAAGTTTCCCAGCTCTGTAGATTTCTGTCCCTTAATTTCTGCTTCTGGCTTTGGCTTCATATTTTCCCAGGGAAAAAGCTCATTGCCAGATAGAGAAATTCATTCCTAACTGATTTACTTTTAAAACATAAATTGAATTCTGTGATTGTTTTCAGAATTAATTGATTAAATTTTTACTATGCCACATAAGGAGGTTTGACACATGCCTAATCGTATAAAAGCACTTCCCAGTAGTAGGTGAAGTCTTCAACATGGTGCTATAGTACACTATGAATAATGACTTCTTCAAGGTCTGAAAAAAATGAGTATTTCCTGAAAGTGCTGACCTAATTTTTTCCCAGTTAATGATTTGGGAGAATAATGGCGGTCGTCCGGGCTGTCTCCTTCATCCTCCTAAATCAGTAGACTTGCACCAGCTGGGCCTGGTTACGGAATAAGGCGTTACCCTGGAGTCTAATCTTATTTCTAACCCTGATGCTCTTTCTTGCCTAAAATAAAACAACTGATGAACTACTTCTCTTTCAGTCCTCCTGCTGCGAGAAGACGGTATGATGATAATCTTTTTCTTTCCTACAGTAGTGTTAGGAGCAATATTTAGTTAAAGCTTGAAAAGTAGGTTGACAGTAATAAGATAGCATTTCATAGCAGATTATTCACGCACTTATGGCTAACCACCCACTGAAATATCTTCTTAGAACATACCCAATGTAATTTTGGTATGTGAGTGAAGGATTCTGGAGTTACATTATCTTTTTTTTCCTTTTTATTGGGGGGGGAGGAGCAGAGATTTTAAATTCTCAGGAGTAAAAGAAAAGAGAAGAAATCATTGACTTATATTAATTTTGTAAATATGCCATATCCTAAGTAAAGTCGTCCCCCTTCAAGTCCTCACTGCTGCTAAGTCCCATGCTGCACTAGGGAGAACTGGAAGTGTGTATGAGTATCGAATACATGACAAAACAATTTAAATGGGTTTCTTAGCAATACAGTTTATAGATTGGTATATATCCAATGGTAAGTAGACTATATGGTATTTTAATGTCATTTTTCATTTTAACTTTGGGACTGTAATCTTCATTGAAACTGGGTTTTTCCATGTTCTTATAGACGTCATTTCTTTTTTTTCACCTCTGCTCTATGATGCCAGTACAAACAGGGAGTCCCCTTGACCTCAAAGGGAGCTTTGTGCTTAGATTGACTACCGCGGACAACAAACAAATTAAAAAAGGGTGGCATGAAGTTCAAAATTCCACCTGATTTAGTTGGCCTAATGTCTACAGATACTTCTCTGAAATGCTCTATTTTTTCTTAATGATTTTGTCTTAATTACAAAAACCAACAACAAACCAAACAAACAACCAGAAAAGGTTTTAATATTTCACACCCAATGCACAATACTTTCTGACCATGTAAGAACAAGTTCAAGTTCCTATGGTATCATGTCTACACCAGGCTACATGGTCACGTACATTTCAGAAACCTGTTTCAAGCTTAGTTGTTTTTTTGGGAAATTTCAATGAAAATAGCCTCAGAGCTGTATCAAGTGCAACCAAAATAAAACAAAATAAATTGCAAACCTACCACGACTTCAAGAATTATGTGGACACCATCTAAGTTACTTTAACATAAGATATAAATCCAGAGATTTCTCATGCCATCATTTTGTAAATAATTACAGTTCTGCTGAATCTGTTGTATAAAGTTTACATGGGAGGTTCAGCACACCCTTGCTCTTGTTTAGACCATTCGGAACCACCAGAGAGCTGTTGATATATGGCTGTGCTGTTTCAGTGCCTAAGACATCTACTACACGGAGCATAATAAACAGGGGCATAAAGACAGGTTTGTGCAGGCAGTTTGGAGTGACCTTTTTGGCAGCTGAAATCCATCTTGAGTACATGGTGCTGATGTGGACAGACATGTAAACTTAGTCTTGTTACCACAACTACTAGTTCTACAAATATACTCAGATGCCCAAAATGTACATCACTCTTAGAAAAGTGATTTTAAATGGAGAGTTGTAGTTGAGGGGCAGTAATTCAGATCAGATCAAAAACCATAAACCAAGAAATCTCTGTGATTGAGTGCACAGAAGTGTCAGAAGCACGGAGTTAGGTAGATTTCATCCAAAGGGCTATAAAGTTAAGATCTTCTTGATAACTTATGTAGATAAAAAGGTACAGCTTGATATATTTTTTTTAAAGAATAGAAAAATGGATTACATGCTTGCTTCTCAAAGTTAAACGGCATAACAACACAAAATCAAGGTACCTGTATCTCTAACGATATGTTTAAATATAAGTGTGGATATACTTACCTAATAATTTGAGAAACACAACAGACATCTGTGCGTTGAATCTGGACAACTGGGCAGCAGTTAAGCTTTAGTCCAATATTGAAATATCTCTTAACCAATGAGGCCAGCTTGATCTCTAACTGCAACACCACTCTCCTGGTTTGCTTGGTCTTTCTAGGGCCGCATTGATGGGGAAGCCCTTGGACTTAGCAAAGTGACTCTGATCCCTTCTCCTCTAGCAGTAGACAGACCAGTGACATCAATATTAGTCCCCTGGTGTGGTTGATGGCTCAGAGCACTTGGATTTCCTCACTGTTGATTCAGACAAACCTCTTAATGAATCCTCTCCTTATTCCTTTGGGGATGACTCACACCTTTTCAGGAAATGTTTCAAGCTAAGCTAATCTTCAGTTATTGTTTGTTAAAAAGCTTTGCAGATTCTTGACTAAGCATTGTCATCCCATCAATAAATACGGAATGTGAAATTACTAGAAACAGTAGGTGGCAAGCACTTTGACTTGCCATGTAAAGACTGTTGGTTTGGAAACAAGGGAGGGTGTTGTGTGGGAGGTGCTGTTTATTTCCCACACCGCTGGGTGCCACAGGGAGAGGTTTTTCTTACATTCTTGTCTTCCAACCCCTACTCCTTGCTCATCAGTAAAAATGAGAAGAATGATCAGATTGACAAATTTGGGCAAAGAACTTATCTTACAGAACCTGATCCCCCCCCCCCCACCCCCACCTTCTACTTAGGAGACAAATGCTTGTAGAAAGCACAGCCTCTGGTCTGATTCTCCATGCTCTAAGTATACGTGACCACCGGGAGTCCATTTGGGATGGGACCGGGTCACCACACGAGGTGGCTTCTGATTGTGGAGTTGTGCCTAGCTGGACTGATCAGTTTAATTCCGGGATTCAGTATTAAAAACTGGTTCTCCAACCTAGACCTTATCAATAAAAAAGTGACATTTTAATCTGCCTTAGTCTTTGTTTCCTCTCTTCATTGGGGAACCCATGAAGGAAAGATGAAAACAGTATTTATTTCTGAGTCTACTCAAAACCAGGCAAAGAGAACTGAAACAGTATGAAGCAAACTTGTTTATTGGTAAACTTTAGGTAAATTCTAAGGCCGTTAATGTCTACAACATATGAAAATCCATACCTAAAATTGTGCTGTTGAGTTGGTATTTACAAATTTTCCAGTAGGTGAGGTATGGTTCTGTTTTGCTGAGAAAACTAGTATCAAACCAGTTGCCCAAAAAATAAATTGACTGACCCACCAAATAAGAGTCTTCCATTTGGTAGTCTGTTCAGCAAAAAGATTTATATATTTATTCCTCTGACTACTGTTCATAGATACATGAATTAAGACTGTGTCCAAAGCTTATGAGAAATGAATATTCCTTTCATGCTTAGATATATAGCTTTAGGTTCAAAGGGAACAGATGAGTTTAATCATTCAAAATAAGTGAATCCTTAAAACAAGTTTGGCAACTTGATATTCTTTTTTAATTAGTTTTTTTTTTTTAAATCTATTTCCAAGGCTACTTTTCTGGTTAGAGGCGATGTTTGAAAGAAACACAGAGATTTCAAAATAGCATTTATATATGTATATTTATATACATGTACAAATATCAATATGTAATCAATCTCTGATCAGGAAACTGCAATCTTTAAGACCTCAGATGCTTTTAACAGCAACAAAGATAACTTAGTAACAGCCTCATAGCTGCATATGATGCTATTAATTACCAAAGAAAGAGAACTAGGGCATAAGTCTAGTTCCTGCCTTTTAAGGAGCTTTATCCTCAGGTAGGGGCAAAAATTTTTAAGCGAAAAAGATCATTCAGAAGCATCCCTGTAGGCAAAAAGACTGGACTTGGTGTCAGTCAAGAATTACCATAGATCCTTTGTAATTAAGATATAAGGAAAGGGTACCTAAGGTAACACGGGGGTCTATTTCTCTCTCATGTAAAATTAAGTCCAGGGACAAACAACCCAGCAATACTTTGGAGGCGCCAAAATATCATCAGTATTCCAGGCTCCTTTCATTGTGTCTATTGTATCTTCTTCATTAGTGCCCATTCTCAAAGTCACCTCATGTTTATATGATGGTCCCTGTAGCACCAGCCATCACATCCACAATCTAGTTAAGAACAAAGATAGAGGAGGAGTAAAAGAGCTGCTGGAACTATTGAAGAACTTTTCTGAGAGCTCTGCTCATCGACTTCCTCTTATGTAGCACTGTCTTCCCCTGGATGTAAGGGAGTCTGGAAAATGAAAATCTGTTACATCTCCTTAAAAGAGGTACAATGGATATTAGGTACTTAATATCCAATTTGCATCTTCTGCAACAAGAACTTGAGAGGTGGTTTCAGCAAGTAATGCTGAGACCTGCCAGGTGACAGGAAGTTAAGAATCAAATGTAGAATGCAAAGAGCAGAGTGTGTAAGACTTCAGTTGAACCTCCAATCTATGCTTAGTATCGAAGAGCAGGTACGTTCATAACCAATCATTTTGGACAAAGAATAAAATATTCTTTCTATTAAGACTTAGCTTTATTTTCTAAATATACATATTAATTTTGCAGATAAAAACCATCCAGGCTTTAAAGAAATGGCCATCTACCAGGTTTTAAACAAATTTTGAGGAATTAGTCTTCTTCTAAGACAGAGATGCAAAATGTGATAGCATTCCTGAACCTGAAGACATACAAATGTACTAAGATGTTTTAATTAAATAATAATAACAATTATAGGTGCAAATGTTCCTATAGCATGTACCATGTGGTCGGCTCTCCAAGCTTCCCATCCATTAAGTCATTTGTAGAAGACTTATTTAGATGTCTATAGATGCCATTCTGTAATGCATGAGAAGGAGACAATGACACATGATTTCTGATGACATCTTCTTGACTCCTGGGTGGCACTCTGATCTAAACCTGCAGCCCAACTTCTAGAATCACAGGGCAGATTTGACCTTCATGTAATATAAACATGATCTTGGTTGACACAGAAGTGCAGAGAAAGCCAGCACTGGTTTTGGTATTCATGAAGCTTTTGTTCTTAGATGCTTTGGCAACTTTTTTAAAAGCTTGGCTTCCCAACTTGTGTTCCTGATGATCTCCAAGCCACTTAATGAGGATTTGTCCACTTGTGTCACCAGTGACATCCTCATGGCCAGCCCATTCCTCATTACCAATGGACTAAAACTGAATTGTGTAATAGGTCAGCTTTCATTAAATCCATATTCCACAGCCATGTTCAAAGACTCGACAAAGGAAGTTAGACTTAGTCAATGTAAGATTTTCATTGGCAACGTGGCTGAAAATCATCACTGAGTTTTCTTTACTTGGCAGCACTGTATCCAACAATGTGCTGATTGACCAAGATGCATAAAATTAAATCCATAAGGCCAGGATGTCTTTCAGAAGACTAGTGGACAGAATGAGACACCATTCTATCAAGCATCACTTTCAAAAACCAAAACTTTTTTCCAAAGCAGTATTTGTGCCAATCTCTTTTGCTGCTCTGAGACTTGGACCTGCTACAGGAATTGATTCAGGCTCTTTGGTTATTCATCAAAATCACTTATGCCATTAGTTAACATTAACTAGCAGGAGTGAATTAACAAAAGTCTGTCACGCAGCCAATCTAACAGCGTTGAAATGGAGATTACTCCCTGGGTGAGACGTATGGGAGGAAAGGATGACAACACAGACAGCAGTGGCCATTGTCTGTCTAGTAAACCACAGCTGAGAACTGGAAGTCACTAAAACATTGCAGCAGAATTCCCAATTGGAGCAGTGGATAAACTAGGAACACGGAACACAACAATCAGCAAAATTATGACAGCAAAAGCCATGAAACTTACAAAAGTAAATAAAGGAACCACTAGCTGTAATAGGTTTTGCTAACAATGGCTGCAGTTTCAAAAAAAAAACTGGTCAGCCTTCAGTGAGGGGGGAGGGGACGCTCTTTAAATAGAAGTCTTTTAAGTCATAGTCTGTGTAGATGTCGATTGTTCAAAATCGAGGATAGATATTATGGATGCATCTCTATATATACATACATGGTTCATTTGTATTTATCTGTGAATACATATATCACTTCCAAATTTCCAGTCCTGGTGTTCCAAACCTTCCATCACCTTGACTCAATCTACTCACTCAGCTTTATTTCTTTTTTTGTGTGTGTGTATGTGTGACAGAGACAGAGAGAGGGACAGATAGGAACAGAGAGAAAAGAAGGGAGAGAGATGAGAAGCATCATCAGTTCTTCATTGCGGCACCTTAGTTGTTCATTGATTGCTTTTCCATATGTGCCTTGACCAGGGAACTACAACAGGCCGAGTGACCCCTTGTTCAAGCCAGTGACCTTGGATTCAAGCTGGTGAGCTGTGCTCAAACCAGATGAGCCCATGCTCAGGCTGGCAACCTCAGGGTTTCGAACCTGGGTCCTCTGCCTCCCAGTATAATACTCTATCCACTGAGCCACCGCCTGATCAGGCTCAGCCTTATTTCTTATGCACTGTTATTTTATGTGCTTATCTGTATTAGTCCT
Source organism: Saccopteryx leptura (assembly GCF_036850995.1). Taxonomy (NCBI): domain Eukaryota; kingdom Metazoa; phylum Chordata; class Mammalia; order Chiroptera; family Emballonuridae; genus Saccopteryx; species Saccopteryx leptura. The sequence continues at coordinate 213,804,620 of NC_089503.1, read as the reverse complement.
ATCACGGATTTTTGATTCATCCAAACTAGTCTTCTTATTGTCTTCACTAGGCCACCCAAGGATTCTTTCTAATTTATGCCCCTGTCTAGAATGCCCTTTTTTCTCCTCTTCAACTCTTTAAGCTCCTCTCTAACCACCTTGAAAACTAACTCTATAAAATAATGACTCTACATTGATTATGGTCTGCTATGATTGCTAATGGAACCCCACTGCCATTACCATGCATTGGGCACTAAAATTGGAAACTATATTGTGTTTTTTATTTAACAGCTGTTGGGCAGAGAAGTTAATTTATGCTCACCTCATTAAAGATGGCTGCTGCCCACATGGGGCGGCCCTCTTACTTGGGAAGGGGCTTGGTTATGCTAAAGTGTGGTGGGGGAGGGGCTTTTGTGCCAAAAGATTTTAAAAGGAGGAGCTAGGAGGCCATTTTGGGAGGAGAGTGAGCACATTCCTGTAGAGAGGAAGAGCCCTGGAGGCAGGGCAGGGAGGTCACGTGGAGGAGGCAGCCAAAATGACAGACTGGGGAAGGAGAAGCCAGTTCGTGGAGGACAAGGAGATGGGGAACAGAGGTGAATAAGACTGGTGAGGTAGAACCCTTTGATTCTAGGAAAACTCAGATGAGTCAGTAGCTTTGTGAGGGCTGAATGAGTGGGTTTTGGAGCCCAGTGTGTTTGTTTTTACTCGCTTGCCGAGTGCATCTAGAATAAAGGAAAATGGACCACCAGATTTTGGCTCCCCAGTTTCTTTACTGTCTGTCCGAATTAAATGCAAACCTGCAAGAGCCAGGCGGCCATGATGGTGTCTGCGGCTACTGACCATACAGCAGCATTTTTTTTTTCTTCCTAATAGATTAGAACCTTTATGTGGACAGGAACCATGCCTTACCATTCTTTGGTACATGAGAGAACACCTGAGACAGAGCTCTAGTAAATATCTCTCTCAAAACCAAAGCTTTTTCCCAAGTGGTGTGTTTACCAGCCTTTTATGCTGCTCCAAGATCTGAACCTACTGCAGGAACTGAGTTTGGCTCCACTTTAGTCATTCATCTAAATGGCATGTGCTGTGGTAACATGTCCTAGCGGAGTGCATGTCGGAGCTTTCCATAGCGTTTCTCAGAGAACTTGACTCTACCGTCACAACTTCACTCACAGTTCCCTGCGAAGATGGTGGAGTGGACGTTCGTATGTGCTTTTTTTTCCTTTTTTTTTTTTTTTTTTTCATTTTTCTGAAGCTGGAAACAGGGAGAGACAGTCAGACAGACTCCCGCATGCGCCCGACCGGGATCCACCCGGCACGCCCACCAGGGGCGGTGCTCTGCCCCCCAGGGGGCGATGCTCTGCCCATCCTGGGCGTCGCCATATTGCCACCAGAGCCACTCTAGCGCCTGAGGCAGAGGCCACAGAGCCATGCCCAGCGCCCGGGCCATCTTTGCTCCAATGGAGCCTTGGCTGCAGGAGGGGAAGAGAGAGACAGAGAGGAAAGCGCGGCAGAGGGGTGGAGAAGCAAATGGGCGCTTCTCCTATGTGCCCTGGCCGGGAATCGAACCCGGGTCCTCCGCACGCTAGGCCGACGCTCTACCGCTGAGCCAACCGGCCAGGGCCGTATGTGCTTTTTAAAGATGAAGAAGGTGAAGTCCTGAGGTATTAAATGCCTTGTCCAGTCATCTAATAAGTGGCAAGGCTGGAATAGGACCTATATTTCCCATTCTCTATATTTCTAATTCTCCCATTACTAAAGAAAATAATTTGATTTAAAAAACATAAATAATCAGTCATATCTAGCTGGATTTTCTGTACTCAGATTTTGCTATGAATCTGCAAAAAAAAGAAAAAATTATCAGACCTAGGATTTTCCAGGAATTTCTGTGCAAAATAGTGGGGCCCCCATTCGTCACCCATTGTTTCATTGTTTGATGTCTTACTATTTGGGGGGCTTTTCCCCCAGGTTTACAAATGAAGTTCAGCGCTGGTGAGCTGACAAAGTAAATCCTCCTGCATAGTCTAGCTATCTGGTGACATTTAAGAGTATGAAAACTGCCACTGATGACTTCTTTTTCTATTCATTCCCACAATACAAACAACGTTATTAAAAGTAAACTGTCAGAGATATGCTTACAAGTTGAGTCTCTCCCATCTCGCCCCACTTCCCTTAAAACGTAGGCATGAGAAGCGAGCAGGCGGAGGATGGGGCCGCTGGCTGACGCCGACTCCGCGGGCTGAGTTCTTAATGGTGCTTTGCATCATTACCTAGCCCATCTGTGAAAGCCTTTTCTGCTTGCACTGTCAAAGTCTCATTTTTCCCTTCATTTAATTGATGCATCAAAAGCAAAGGCCTAGCAAGGAGAGGAACAGTTCTCCTAGGCCCAATCCCTCTTCCAGGGCCCATTCATTCCCTCCTAGCCCTTACAACACAGGCAAAGAGCTCCAGTCTGGGCAGCCACGTGGCCCGTGTCCACAGCGAGGGGGGGTCTCAGTGCCCTGAGCTGTGACAGGATCACTAGGACACACTTAGGTCTTCCAGGTTAAATAAAGGACACCCAACTAAATATGAATTTCAGATTAATATATATGTATATATATATATATACAGAGAGAGAGAGAGAGAGAGAGAGAGATTTTGTTTGCGTATGTCCTGTGCAATATTTGGTACATACTTACATAAGAAATTACTTATTGTTTGTCTGAAATTCTGATTTCCTTGGCCTTCTGCATTTTGATTTGCTAACTCTGGCAACCCTAGGTGCACCATTTAAGACGTGTGGTGCCTGAGGTTTTTCCTAAGGGTCTCGGAGCAGGGAGCCTTTATACAGAGAGTCCCCAGATACTGCCATTCCCCTTCCCTTGGGCAGCTGCTCCGTCAGAGAGAAAGACATCGGAGCAGTGACAAGGGCTTTTCTGCCTTCGAAGGGTGGCCCCCACTGTGGCCCATGCTGCTAGCAGAGAAAAATGGCCCATGTTTCAAGGTGGCACCACAGAAGTGCCATTTCCTAGGTAGCATTTTAATTGTTACTGAAAAGAAATTAGACTGTAGAGCACTGCTTCCACCAGTAATTGGTTTTGATACTATATATTACTTAGTTCCTAAATACATGATTTTTTTCCTCTAAAATATCTCCCAGGAAAATAAGGAACTTAGTATTTAGCAACATAACTTGTGATTTGAGAAAAAAACCAAACAAACAAACAACAAAAAAAAAACTAGGCTTGAATTCTAAGGAAATTACTGGAAGTGCCATTGAAGAAATCAACACCTGAAAGCAATGATTCATGAACAGTTAGCATTCAAGTTCATATGGGCATATTAAATCTGTGTGTTGATGAGAAGGGTAGAAGCTGCTCGTTATGCTCATGATTTATAACCAAAATATATTACAGAGATGTGTCTGTACATCACATGCATATATGATAGGGCTTAGATTCCAATAATCACTTCTCAGAAAGGTTTGTCATATATATATGTATATTTTACTGAAAACAAAACAAATGCCAGATCTTTCATAGACATAATAATTCTAAAATAACTTTAGAGATGATTTAAAAATTGAGCTAGATCTTATTCACCAAGTCTAGCTGAACTAGTCTGACAGTTAACAAAAGAAAACCAATCCTTCATTCAATGAACTTCATTCATTTAAGGAAAGTTTATTGAGTGTCCACTATGCATCAGGCTCCGGTTAGTTACTTGGGACACAGCAGTGAACAGAACAGATCTAAATGTCCCTGTCATCAAGCTTACAATTACTGGGACACAGATGCTAATATCTAAAATATATATTCAGATGAATAGTATTAAGTGCTAAGGAGAAAAAAATAAATGACCATGCTTTTGAAATACAGTTTTCTGTCTTAATGATTTGATTAACCATTTATTAAACAGAAAGGCCATTTAGTTTAAGATCTTGTTGTTAAAAATCTTTCTAAATAATATGCACTCTACTTTCAACAGATATGTAGACTCATCCCATGATGCTATGTTAATACCCCCAGGCAGGCTAGCCCTGCCCCTGCTCCAATATGCTGGAAATCTTGATGATGGTCACTGATGTCCCTCTTGCCTTGAACTGCAAGCCATGTAGCTTCACTACCCACTTGTCCTTGGGTATGTTATCTACTTATCATTTCATCATCCTCCATTGTTAACTACATATTTTAGACCCCAGATTTCTATATGGGTTTCCAACCTCAGTTGCACCAAGATCTTGAGTGCTCCCAGTAGGCACTTGAACAACAACAACAAAAAAGAGCATCTCACACACCAGCCTTTCAGTTTCTTCATTCACAGGTCCAAAGACCACAGCTCAGCTGAGCAATCCTTTCCTCTGGGCTCACCTGGAGCAATGTGATTGTGAAAAACCTCTCCAAGTCTGTAATCTGATCTCCAGCACATCCCCATCTGTCCATGTGCGCTTGCACGCTCTCTCTCTCTCTCTCTCTCTCTCTCTCTCTCATTTCCGGCCCTTAGCCTTGAGACTGCCTTTTAGGATTATCAACTCAAGTAGTCATTCTCTCCACAAATGTTCCCTGAGCATCTGCAAGCAGAGCACCATGAAAGACACAGGATGTAGTCATAAGTATGAGAAATATGCCCAATGAACTTGCAATACGTAGGGGAAGAAAGCTAGGTAGGGATTAAATTCAAGCGTGATGAGCATTAGGGAATACAGAGCAGGTGCGGGGTGGGGGAAGCGCCTACCAAGATAGGGAACTAAGAGTGTTTCTCTGGGACAATTCCTACATTTAAGTAGAACCTGAAGAACGAGGACAAGTAGCCAAGCAGAGCATGAAGGGTACTCCCATAGAAAGATCAGTACATTCAAAAACTCTGACGTGTGAGATATTTGCACATTCAAGCTGTGTGCAAAGCAACTGAAAAAGTCCCAGTGAGTCTAGGGCATAGAAGCTGTGCCAAATACTAAAGGCTGATAGAGCCACGGACAAATCACGTGGGTTAGTGGGTCAGTGATGAAGGATTTTGAGCTTTCTCCAAACAGCACCAAGAAACATTTGCCCGACCTAGACCTCCTAGTCAATCATATAACATACTCTCTTACCAGTACCTATGATGTTTTGGAATTTCAAACCTGGATCAATTTAAACTCTGCTTTCTCTAATCTTTTTTCCTTGGTAGCTAAGTGCCATTGAGGGAAATTGCGTAGCCAAGATGATTGGCAATATTGCTATCTTTTGCCTTCCCAACTCTTTTTCAATTTTTGTGACAATTTATCCATCTCTTCCCTTGTTGGTCAGCTCTCTCATTCTTCTCAGTGGACTGACCGACCTTGCCTAATCTTCTGTCCCCTACCCCACTCCAACGCCAGATAGCTTTGTTTCTAATACAAGCAGGAACCCTGAGCAAGAGCTCAATGTCATGCTCACCCTGCTTAAACACAATCCATAGCTTCATTTCCACAATTAACCTCCCTGCCTCTGTTCATGGGTGGAGGGTCATTTTCCCCATTTGCTCTTTCATTTAGCCCTTCACTCTTCTGAACCTCTAGCCTGCTGTCACCCTCTATTCTGTTTCTGTGTGGTATATCTGTTCCTTTGTTATCCCTCATTGCACTACCATGGCATAATCTGTCTGTATATCCGTCTTTGCTAATAGATCCTATTCTCCTCGAGAGTAGGGACCACGTGTTCTGACTGCCACCCTATCCACAGATCACCCCTCTCTCTCCCTTCCTCCCCAGGCCTTTCTGAAACAGAACATAGGTGACAGTTTCTTCAACATCCCTTTCTTTTAAGGTTTTAGATGTACTAATAAAACAAAAAGCAGAGAGGATAAAATGACCCCCCAGCTCCAGCAGTAAAGGTATGTTTAGATAGTGATAATAGTCTTAGAGCACTTCAGAGGCATGCATCGACTCCAAGGTTTCCTGATGTTTTATTACAGAAGGAGGCTGGAATGAAGAACATCTGGGAGGAGTGTGGAAACAGGGAGATGATGAGGAGGGCATTGGATGCTACCAATAGGATTTGGCCCAAAGGTCCTGTATTAAATAGTGAGTGTCCAGAGCCCAAGGAGATGCTGGCAAGAATCAGAAACTTGGGTAGAAGGCGTGGGGCTACTGAGAAGCAATAGGCCTCCAGTATCGAGAAGGAAAAGGAAAAGGGGCAGGAAAACAGATTCCCCACTCTCGGGGGGTCCACTCCTCACAGACACAGAATCATAAAGTACTCCACTTCCGACCCACCATCTTCTTGCCATGACTCAATGTTCCAGCTTCTCATTTTTTTTACCTCACAACCTTTAGGGGTAAAAACATCCAATCCATATGCATCCACATGGTATAGTTTACACACAAGACCCTCAGTACGTGCACACACACAGCTTTGGCAACCCAAAAGAAAACCAATTCTGGCTGAAGGTAACTGAAGGAGAGAAAGCTGCACTTTACATAGCATCAGAGCGGATCTTCCAAGGAACTGGTGTCTATTAATAAAGGAAACGAGTTTCTAAATTTTGTCTTAAATTGCATCGGTTTTCAGTTGAGTTTCTAGTCTTCTGGACTATTTTCTTTGGAATTGTTTACCCTCTCCTGCAATGCAGAGACACCCCCACACCCCCATGCATAACCAAGCCACTTTGTCTGTGTTGAGTCCCTTGTGATTAGAGAGACATGGCCCTGTTGGGTAGGTCACAGAAAAGCAGCTAGACATCATGCAACAGTTGGCCAAATTCTTTGAAGCCCTTTGACTCAGGAAGGAGGCTTAAGACTATTTTATTTCTCAATGACGTGGAAAAATGCATGCATAAAAAAAGTAATGAAAATTGTTCCGCAGGGATGAGTGAAAGTCTGTGAGCAAAGGATTTTGTTTACAGTGCCCTTGGCACACCATGGGAGGAGCTTGCTATTACACATAAAGCAAGTGATATGTAACTGCACTAGCAAATAAAGGTTTTAATGACCACAATTTTAATGGACTTAGTGTTATCAGTAGGTGGTTTTACTTATCTTCATGGTGTGATTGCTGGGACATGGACTGTTGACAGAATTGCTTCACTATGAACCTGCGACTCACACATTAAGTCATAAATGGTATATAAGCGATCTTCCCCTCCTCTCTGGTGGGCACAAGTCACAAAATGACCACATAATGTGTCCCAGTGTGGACCGACCGGCTGGTCTCTCTCGAGTTGTGAGAAGGCTACTGAAGATGAGGATTTGGGAGAGATTTTAGGCAGTTTTGTGTGGACAGTCATGGAGAAATTGCCTATATCATCCTGACTTTTCAGCAAAGATTTAATATAGTCTATTACAGGGGTAGTCAACCTTTTTATACCTACCGCACACTTTTGTATCTCTGTTAGTAGTAAAATTTTCTAACCGCCCACCAGTTCCATAGTAATGGTGATTTATAAAGCAGGGAAGTAACTTTACTTTATAAAATTTATAAAGCAGAGTTACAGCAAGTGAAAGCATATAAAAATAATTATTTACCACGTACTTTATGTCGGATTTTCGTTTGGCAGGATACATCTTTGTAAAACAACTTACTATAGTTAAATCTATCTTTTTATTTATACTTTGGTTGCTCCGCTACCATGAAAGCTGGAACGCCCACTAGTGGGCAGTAGGGACCAGGTTGACTACCATTGGTCTATTACTTTAAGAACTGCATTCTCCTCAATGACAAATGAAAACTTACAAACAAGTCTCAAAAATCACATACTTGTCAGACAGCAGGGGAGCTGTTCATGGAGACATGGGTGACAGTCAATTAGCTTCACATTCTCTCAGGATCCTGCACCCCACCTGTCCCAGGGTCTTTGGGAAATCATTAGAACCCACCTGGAATACACCTCCCCTTTTGCCAAACTCTACGTAGGGGTAGGGATGATTGCTTTGGGGAGAAAAATTGTTCCAATTTCAGTGGCCTATTAGGCCGAGGCAGAGTTATGTAAAGTTCAGCATACTTGAAAACATGAAGTCAAAAGCCCCCAGTCCCTCCTCCCCGCCAATCTTCCTCCTCCTCCCGCAGAAAGACCGCTTAACCTAATGAGCTCGGGTTCCTTGATGGGATTGCAGTGGTTGCTGGCTAATAGTCGTGTTTAAATTTCTGTTTCTTATCTTATTTACTGATTGATGGGAACGTGACTTCGCAGGCCTTGCTCACAGACCATCTTCTCTTGGAGGAGTGAATCATTTGACACAGGGCACATTCAGACAACACGTTTGCTTCCTGGTTAAATCCCTATTGGCCGTGTCCTCCGGATGCACAGCGCCCCCACCCCCACCCCCATCTGGGTTGTGTCTGCATTCTGTCTTATCGGAACCACCTGAAGATTCTGGCCACACAGGGTGGCCTTCCTTAATTTAAAATCCACAGAGGGGGAAAAGAAAAAAAAAATATTATTATTTTTTTGGTCCAGCATACTCCAGCGTATGACAAAAGGCATGCGCGTGGCTTTATTTTTCTACTCCTTTTCTTCCTTAAACCAAGTCTCCTGGTTTTCACCAGTAAACAAACAAATAAACAAGTTTCCAGGTTACTCTCAAACAGATCACATTAAAAAAAAATCAAATAATTTCCTACAGCCGGTCTGTTGTGCAGTGTTTCTTCTTGTTTTTCTTTTTCTGCTCCACCCCCACCCCCCACCCCGTAGATTCTGAAAAGAAAAAAGCGGCTGCAGGCATCGCCTGTGGCGCTCTGGTCCCGCTCCTTGGGTGGTCCGAGCCGACTTTATGATTTATTCAGCTAATGGGAAGGGAGCGTGACCCCCAGTGGCCACAGAAAGAGAGCTGCATGTGGGTTTAGTGCTTTCACCACAAAAATGTCTGCTATGACTAAGCTCTGCGGCTGAAGTCACTGTCTGAATGGTGCTAAAAAGGAACTTAGGCATTAAGTGTGCACTATTTACTATAGATCGGCTCTTGGGATTAGGCCAAGGGGTTCGCACTCAGTTTCAAAGAATAGCATGGAAGCTGCTAGGAAAATCAGAGCAGTGCAATTTATTTTAACCAGTCTCCCTGGTGAGTTCCCCGGTGAAGGATTTACCTCATAGGCTTTTTTTCCCCCTCCCCTCTGTTACTAAAGAGTCATTTAAAACGTGCCAGTTTGGGCATTTTTATAGAGTTTCATTGTGGAGGTGTCCCTGCTTTTTGTGTGTGTGTATCGAAGCCGTGAATCACTGTGTCATTGTTCTTTAATGTTCATTTGAAACTATAAAAGAATGTCTAATGTTGGGGGGGGGGGGGTGTGTGGAGGCTGTAGTAATGCTCCTTTGCCACACAGGGCCCTGCAAGAGAGGCCTCTTTGATCCAGTGAGCGTCCCCCCCCCCCCCCCCCGCCCCACACACACACCCCACCCCCGACAGCAGCGTTGCTGGTGGAGAGAAATGAACAGGTTTCGCTCCACGTTGATTCTCTCACCGTAAAGAACGGGAGTGGATGGAGGAGGGAGGAGGGAGGCAAGCAGACCCGTTTGTGATTCTGAGGAAGATGGATGATTCTTGACGGTTAGTGTAATCCCTGCTGTTGATGTTTGCTGCTGGCGACCCCACGAGTGTGCACAATGACGGAGTGAACCCCCCTGAGGTCCGTGGCTCGGGTTCCTGGGTCCTAAAGGCAGGGCAGCCTTTCCCATTTCAGAATGTGCCTCCCCAATCCTTCCTACCTCCAGTCCACAGCACACCTGGGCAGTCCCAGTCACTGGCTCTCAAACGCCGCAGGTAGGAGGCTCCCACGTGACTTAGCCGCCGGGGGACTGCGGCTCAAACCAACTGAAAATTGCTAGACTAAGCTCGGTGCCAGCCAGGGTTCACTACTACAGCAATAGGGACCCCGCCTTCACCCCCTCCCCCGCCCCCACCCAAATGTACTCAAGGACTCCATTTTCAGTTTCTGCTCCAAACTTCCTTGTAAAAGCGTTGGCCTCAGATCCCTGCAAATCAGTGCCCTTGCGTGTAATGAGGATTAGGGTTAGCAACTAAGACGTCAGGGCTGCTCTTGACTCCCCGGATTTAAGCCTGAGCCTTGTTTCATATTTGACAGGCCGCTGAGATCCTAAACAAGACCGTCAGGAGGCAGGGCTTGGGTTTTCCCATCCCCGAAATGGAAAGGGAATGCAGGCCCACATCAACGCTAATTGGCTCTTGGGCCCCTAGAGATTAACAAGGTTATCAAAAGAGAGTACTTGACCTTTCATTTTTCCCAGGGCTGAGAAGATAGGCAGGGTCAGGGACCCACTTTTCCAAGTCCATCTGTTCTCCCTGCAGGTAGGTTAGGAAATAGAGTCATAGGCCCTTTCCCTATCTTTCTACCTTGTCCTGTTTCCTATCTCCTCGTCTGCATTTCACAGGACCCCAGGGGCCAAGCTTCCTCCCCCAGATGGTGGAATCATAACAATAGAACACCTACTGAGCACAGATAAATACCTCATTTAAAACTAAACAAAACCGAAATGCACTGGGATAGCCTGGATTAGATCCTGGAACAGGAAGAGGGGGTTCGTGGAAAAACGGGTGACATCTGAATAAACTGTCATGGAATTCACAGCATTCCGCCAATGTTAATTTCCTGATTTGGATAAAGGAACCGTGGTTATGTATGATGTTCACATTAGGGGAAGCTTTGTGGAGGGTCTAGACTAGAGGAACTCTCTGTACTGCCTCTGTATCTCTTCTGTCATCTAATATTATCTCAAAATAAAAAGTGTTTTAAAAAACCCACAAAAATTATTGTCCAAAACCTGGTTTATTTTAGGCCCTGATAACCTCCATCTCTTCCCCACACCTATCCGTTCCCCACACCCCAGCCTTTTTCTTTTTAATCGCCATATTCATTTGCATAATCCTCAGAATTTAAAAGGCTCGCTGATTTGGAATGCCAGCTTTAAGCATCTTATTCTCCCAGAACTGTTATTAGCTGCCTGTACCATGTGAGATGCTGTACTAGGCAATATGGACTCCTCTGTGTTCTCCAAGGACGTTGTTGCCCTCTATCAGAGAAAAAGAAACTAGTTGTAAATAAAAGCAACAGAAAAACATGGTGACACTGTTCAGTCTATTAAACGTGACATTGTTCATACAGTACATGGTATTTACTGTGTTTATCCACGAGTGGCCTGATGAGGCCACCTTGCCAGGAAGTATGGCCCAGCACTTAGCACAATACCAGGCATGTTCGTGCTCAATAAATACATAGTTCCATCATGAGGAAAGCTCAGCACACATTTCACGTGAGCTAAAGAGTCATAGCTGTGGCAGAAAGGACAAACTTCTTTTTGTGAGTATTGTACTATTTTGCTTTCCAGTTGTCCTCCCAGCTCAGCTCAAAAAGGCGGCATGAGTTCACTATGGAGGGAAGATGCCACTTGAAATGTAACTGCCTTTTGGCCTTTTTAAAAGCAGAAAGAGTGCTATGTGGGAGAGAGAAATGCGAGAAGAAGAATTGCAAGGGAATGGGGATAATGAGGACCAAAGGAAGTTTGTCCTAAGGCGTGGGTTTCCCACCCTAATTGTCTGCCACCCCAAACCGCCAGGCGGCTGGGCAGATGGGTTTGCAGCAGTGTGCGCCTGACTCCATCTGTGTGTTTCTGGAACACAGGTGTTTCAGCTTTATTCAGCCAGGAAGCAGCTTTTCCCCCCTTCGTTTTCAGAGGAGGGAGTTTTGGGGAGGTGGGAACACCCACGATTGTTTCTGAGAATAGGAAGGAGGCAGGGGTTGGGGGAGGGTGCGCAGCCCACCCACCGCTTAGAGATTCGGGCTTTCCTGCGGGTCAGCCTGATTCTGCAAGGTGTAAATCAGAGGGCAGATGCATGATCTGGGAAGTTTTCCAGATGCACATTGCACAAAGGCCCATGTGTTCTCATTGTGCGGAAATAACATGCCATCAGAGCAGGTCTGGGACACCAGACCTGTGTTGGGACATGTCATCCTGTCTGCACGTCTTCCACTTCGCAGAGAATGATGTTGCAGACACAGTGTAAGAGCTCGGAAGCCAAGAGAGTGGACAGTTAAGAAAAGCCGCCTTGTCCCTCGTTGGAGGCTGCAGACAGGCCTGCTGGGCTGCTCCAAGAAGCCCAGTGCCAGACAGTGCCTGCCAGATGTGCCTGGGAGGGGCGGGCCCCACCAAAGTCAAGGGGAAGCGGCTCTACGCGGGCCAGCAGAGCCCGGCGCCTCTGGAGAGCTGCTCCTCCACCTTTTACTGGCAGCGGCTCCAAACTGACAGGAAACGTTCAGCTCTTGCTCCTTCTACCTGTAATTGGCCCTGACTCTGCAGGGCCCAGACAGTTAAGGTGCTCTGTGGATATATATTTTTTGACTCCCTCTCCCATTTTTTGAAGTGAATTTTCCAGGCAGAATCTGAGAGTAAATTGTTTTCTTGAAAGTAAATCACATGCTAGGAGGTTACATTCACTTCCAGATGATTCGGGTGACATTTGGTTATTTCCTGCCCTGGTCTGGAACTAATATTGCATCCAGAAACCTCTGAAGGGAGGGCTTTTTCAGAAGGGACGTACATTTCCACTTGTTCACTTCTCTCTTATTCGAATCTTTTCTGTTTTCCTTTTAGCAGATTTTTTCCTCCTCCTTTTGTTTGGAGTGACAACTATGGATTGTCACTGTCTCCTCTTGTCTCTGCCAGACTTCCTGTGGTCTGTTTTCTCTAAGCAGTTGCTCTTTCAGAGTTGGTGTCAGTGATTTACTCTTACTTATCTCAGGACACGAGGACACGTTTTCAGTGATGGCTGAGAACGTGGGCCCTTACCTTTCGGCTCGGCTGTCCTGATTCTGTGTGGGCTACTATTGGGGTACAGCTTGCTCTTCTTTTCGCTGCACAACCCTTTGCCTCTTTGTTCCCCTTAACGATTCCATTCCTCCAGCAGTTATACCAAGCCTCCTCAATTCCTTTTAGGAAGTTGATTGCACAGAAAGCAATTCATTAGTAAAATGGGGAATGGAGAGTAAAGGCTAACAGGCCAGGAAATAGGCTAGATTCAACAGAGGAGGTTAACCTCGGCCGAAAGGCTCCAGAAATCACCAATAGGAGGATTGTAAATTATGGAAATTCCATTCTCCGGAACCCACTGAAGGTCATAATTCAACTGGAAATGATCTTGGTTTTTCTGGCTTATTTTCCCACCCTATTTGCAATCCTGTTTCTAGTCTCCCCCAACCCCCCCCCCCCCAAAAAAAAGAAAACCACTAAATAAATTCCAGACATATAACTCTATTAAGAAAAATAAATTTCTTATCCACCTGTTAATTGGACTCAAATGCTAGGGGGCTGAGAACAGAGTATGCTTTACCTCCCCTCGTTTCTAAGCCCAGCACTGTAGAGTAGAGGGCGAATGTGTTAAAAGAGGAACTGCATGTTTCTACCTTAAGAAATTGTAACCAAATATCTTTTAAAATTTTTATTCTTTCTACAAAGAAAGGATTTTTTTCCTAAGCAAAACAAACTGTACCACTTGACACCAAATTCAGAAACTTGCTTTGAAATTACAGCACTAGGCCCTGGCCGGTTGGCTCAGCGGTAGAGCGTCGGCCTAGCGTGCGGAGGACCCGGGTTCGATTCCCGGCCAGGGCACACAGGAGAAGCGCCCATTTGCTTCTCCACCCCTCCGCCACACTTTCCTCTCTGTCTCTCTCTTCCCCTCCCGCAGCCAAGGCTCCATTGGAGCAAGGATGGCCCGGGCGCTGGGGATGGCTCTGTGGCCTCTGCCTCAGGCGCTAGAGTGGCTCTGGTCGCAACATGGCGACGCCCAGGATGGGCAGAGCATCGCCCCCTGGTGGGCAGAGCGTCGCCCCTGGTGGGCGTGCCGGTGGATCCCGGTCGGGCGCATGCGGGAGTCTGTCTGACTGTCTCTCCCTGTTTCCAGCTTCAGAAAAATGAAAGAAAAAAAAAAAAACTTAAAAAAAAAAAAGAAATTACAGCACTAATAATTGTGTTTTTATTCTTTGCCAAAGTCTAAGGTAGCATGACATAGTAGATACTTTATTTGAAGCCACAATCCAAATGAAAGGTATTAGCAGTTGAGCAGGTAAGTAGAGGCCGAGTAGTTTTGGCATTTATTTAAGGCACTAACATACTTTTGGGTTTATAGCATAGAATACTTCCTGTATTATTGCGTTCAGGTCTAGCTGTGATTTACATGTCTTCATTTGTTGTCTTACAAGCTTTCTGGTGTAACATTGTCATCGGTCATGACTGGAAGGTTCATTACTTCTTTGGACTCCTCCTCTTGCTGTTAGTCAGTGTTTGTCACCACTACGTATGATGAGTCTGTCTCAGGCATGACTTCCAGACTGCTCATTTCTTTACTCTGCATCTTTTCCTTACTATCTTGTTAAGTTCTCCCAAGAGATGTTTTGCTGGTCATAGATAATTTCCTTCTTCCACATTTTCTTCCCTTTCCTTTTTTTTACTGTGACATCCTCTGTGGAACCACACAAACAAGCTACAATTTTTATTTTAGAGAGTATCTAAAATACTCATGAGAGTATCTCAAAGTGTGCTATGAGAGTATCTCAAAGGAGATTCTTAGCTTCTTTTTATTTTTTTCTTTAGACACTTTTTCTTCTTCACTAATCTAAATTGCTGTTTGGGAGATTGAGAAGCATATTATTGCTAATTAAATGAGTGAAGATGGACTGAGTGCTCACTGTGTGCTAGCCACTCTGCTAAATACTCTAATCCTTACAACAACCTGAGAGCAAGTACTGTGTTAGTCTTTTTACAGGTGAGAAATGTCAGGGCTTCAACATTAAGTCAGTTGGTAGAACAGGACCTGAAGCCAAGCCTGTCTGACTCCACCATTAGTGCTCTGAACCAGCATAGTACATGCGTCCTTGCTGGCTTGCCTTGTCTCTGTTGGGGGTTTCACACTTAAGTTATGAACACCACTGGTTTCATTTTTTTTTTTTTTAGTAATTTTTTATTTTCTAATTACGGTTGACATACAATATTATATTAGTTCAGGTATACAGCATAGTGATTAGACACTTGTATATCTTACAAAGTGATCACCCCAATAAATCTAGAACCCATCTGACACCAAATGTAGTTATTACGATTTAGTATTCCTTATGATGTACTTTATATCCCTGTGATTATTCTATAATTACCGATTTGTACTCTCAATCCTTTCGCTGTTTTTACGCATATAGATTCCACATATAAGTGAAACCGTATTGCATTTGTCTTTCTTTGTCTGTCTTACTGCACTCAGCACAGTACCTGCTAGGTCAACTCATGTTGTTGCAGATGGCAAGCTTTCATTCTTGTTTGTGGCTGAGTCATGTTCCATTATATATATGTACCACTTCTTTATCCATTTATCTACTGATGGACAGTTAGGTTGTTTCCATAACTTGGCTATTGTAAATAATGCTGCAATGAACATATGAATACATATGTCTTTTTGAATTAGTGTTTTGGGTTTCTTTGTACAAATACTCAGGAGTGGAATCACTGAATCCTTCTTTGTCTCTTGTTATACCCTTTGTTTTAAAGTCTATTTTGTGTGGTATAAATACTACTACCCCAGCTTTACTTTGTTGTTTTTATCTTCATGAAATATCATTTTTCTTTTCTTTTCTTTTTCTTTTTCTTTTTTTTTAATTTAAGTGAGAGGAAGGGAGATAGAAAGACAGACTCTAACATGTTGCCCTGACCGGGATCCACCCAGTGACTCCCATCTGGGGGCTGATGCTCTGCTCATCTGGGGTCATGCTCACAACTGATTTTAGCACCTAAGGCAGAGGCTCCATGGAGCCATCCTCAGCACCCCAGGGTCAATGTGCTCAAATCAATCGAGCCATGGCCGTAGGAGGGGAAGAGAAAGAAAAAAGGGAAAGGAGGAGGAGAATTAAAGAAGCAGATGGGCACTTCTCGTGTGTGCCCTGACTGGGAATCAAACCTGAGACTTCCACATGCCAGGTTGACAACTCTACCACTGAGTCAACCAGCCAGGGCCGAAATACCTTTTTCAACCCTTTTCTTTCAGTCTGTCCATGTCTTTCAATCTGAAATGAGTCTCCTATAGACAGTATATGTAAGGGTCTTGTTTTCTTATCCATTTGGCCACTCTGTGCCTTTTAATTAGAGAATTTAATTTATTTACATTTAAAGTAATTGTTGATAAATATGTAGTCATTACCATTTTATTATTCATATTCTATTTCCTTCTTCTTAAAGAAGTCTTTTTAACATTTCTTGGTTTCTTTAAGGTAAATGTTATTGATGACAATTGAGTTCCACAGTGGCATATCTTTGAAAACTATACGAAAGAAATCTGAACTTCAGAAGTTTAAAATGCTATGTTTGAAGTTAGATACAACTAATTCAATACATATTTCTGAATAAATTATATGGATGGCTTACAGATAGGCAGTTACTTGTTCTTTAATAAAATTTATATAAAGTTCCTGTGTTATATCACTCCATCCTCATATAAGTACACAGTGCAATTTTAAACAAAAGGTATCTTTTAAAGCAAATAACTCAAAGTAATGAGTCCCCCATCTTCTTTATCATTTCATTACATTTATTCTTAAGAACAGCCCCACCCATACTGAAGGTTTCTATTCTACTGAATTAAAGTTGTTAAATACAATGCATTAATTTCATATGTTTAAGGAGTTAACAACTATGATTCAGAATCAATGCTTCACATGTAGGAGACCTTTGTCCAGCCTGGAGACTTAACCAGCTGAATAATGGAACAGAAAGCATTTGATTTCAATGACTGAATACAATGTAAATCCACACTTCTCCCTGAGACTGTATGGAGTGAAGGATCTTCATGGGGGAGAGTTGTTCTGATTGTCTCCATTTCCTGGGCCGCACATTCAGTCAGGGCTGAGGCCATTGCAGGACTGGCTGTGAGTGATACACCAAGACGTTAAGTAACTCCTTCATCTGACATAAAGTTACAAAAATTAAGTTGGTCCTTTTAAGGCAGTGAATTAGGTTGGCACTAACACAGGGACAGGAGCTGGGGGGGCCTGTGCTCTCTGTGAGTGGCAAACCGGTATTAAATCACCACCTTTGTGACTCATTGTAATCCAGACCTCAGAGAATCTTGGACTAGAACTTCCTTTTTTTCCTTGACTTGGTTCCTTTTATGAAAGGCATGCAGAAAGGGCTGGGCAATGTGCCTGAATACATTATCTTACCACTGCTCAGTTCCTACTTCTTTCTCTAGAAACAAGGACAATTTTTTTTTTCCTTTTCAACGAGGACGATAGCCTTCATTCTCTTCCTTATGGAGGGGCAACTGACACGTAGAGATGAACCTTATGAAAGCAATCACTAGAAGAGATGGGGCTTCAGGGGGATGCTTCTCCTAAAAGTCGTAGAAAGCTATTCCTTACAAATAGAGCAGTCGCTGTTATGAAGTACAAAACCACATTGTTCCTTTCTTTAGTTCTGAATGGAGTTGGTTAAGCTTTCAGCGCAAGTGCGAAAAAGGCAAGAGAAAGGAGAACATATCCTTGTTAAGTGACTCTAAACAAAAGAGATGGATGGAGACAGTGGATGCAGCTATAAAATGCCAGAGTTTGTGAAGGAGAGTGTGTAATTTTAATTAATTTCTGAACTATAATTTAAAAAGAAATTCACCAAGGGAATAATATTACCGCAATTGAATGTGCAACCTCTCAGCATCTGGGAAAATCATAGCAACATCATCACCTCCTTTCAATGCCTAGAAAAAAAATATTCAAAATATCAGCACTCATCAGTCATGTCTAGCAATATAATTTCTCTAGGGCCTTCAGTGTCTGTTCTGAAAGATGGAACGAGAGGGCCAGGACACCAATTATCAAATCTTTGAGCTGTTACCCATCTCTACATTGAATTTCTTAATGATTTATGGATGAAGCTATACCAGCCAAAAGCATACGTCATTACTGGTGTTCATTCATTCGTTTGTTTGCTGTTCTGAGGATGCCACATGCATTATCTCCTAGCATGACACACTGGGAAAATCTATGTTTGAGCCCCTTGATCCTTTAGAACAAAGTCTACGTTAGGGAGGGGCAAGCTCAGGCAGCCTGCTCACACTCTTTCATTTGAATCTCTCCTCTGGTTCTGTTTGGCATTCAGAAGGACAGCTGGCATGTGGGAGTCTGCAGCTCTGCCTTACTACGCTCGTTTCACAGTGAGGAGAGCTAGAAAGCACAGAGAGAAAATGGCCAAAATCAGAGAGATGGGAATCTGATTTCCAGTTTAATTTTAAATGTGTAATTTCTTCTCATCACTCAAAACTTCTTCTACTATTACAGTTGCCCATTTATGAGTTCCTAAAGACTCTATATGGAGGGTGGGTGGGGGGGTGGATGGAAGGAGGCATGTCCACTTTAGTGTACTCTGTACCTGATGGATTATTCATTTTTATAGGATTTAGAGGTAATTGACATGCTCTTAAAACAATAACCTAGCAAAAATAATTTCAGTAACATTGATTTAAGCTGGACTTTTAATGAAATGTTAATGTTAGAAAAATGATTTTTATATTCTCCTTAGCTCGTTAAATGTCAGAGTTAAACATATTCAAAATACTCCTGGTCATAGTGAAAGTAGATTTTCTACAGTGTGCGTGAGTTTAAGTCTATTATATTTATGGGGAAGACAATAATGAGACTTCCTCAGAAAAAAAAAATCTGTTTTTAATTTGAAATTGCATTTGTGAAGGAGAAGTCTATCTAGTCGTGGTGGTGAGTGAGAAAGAATCATTAAATTTGGCATTTGGTGGTTTGAGCTGTTAGACGCTACTAGAGGGATTAAAAAAACCTGATATAATAAACAGACACTGTTGCCCTATGCACATAAATTTTCTTGTTTGTAAAATGGAGATAATAGTAATGTCTACTTCAGGAGTTGTGAGGATTAAATGAAATAATAATAATCATAACATGTTATCACAGAGTCTAACACACCGTAGTTGCTAAATTAATGCTAGTCATTGTTACTGGTATTATTATTACTAGCATAACACTCTAAAGCCAAGATTAAAAGCCTGTTAGAACTAAGCCTTAAGGGTAAAGATTTTCTGATAAAATTAAGAAGGAAATCAGGACGGAATCTGAAGAGGGGAAATACCTTACCAAATGTGCTAATGGAACTTGATGACTCAGATCAGAGGGAAACTGAGTAGGTATATCCATAAAAAGCTGAAAAATTAGTCAGACAGTTCCCGTGGGCAGCAACAAGGACAACGGGGCTTCACATAAGCACAGTACCAAGGGAACACCTTAGAGATGAAGTAAAGTGAGTCCAGTAGACTCAAACAGTTCGACTTTAATTCTTTAGGGAGCTAGGGCCCTGAAGGACACCACCATGCCCAAGCCAGAGAAGAGAAGAGAAGTCTATTTCTACCTTGTACAAGTGAAGAATGACTACCACATGAACCACTGGCCAGGGGAGGAAGTGTCTCTCTCTTAGAAAGAGATAATAAGGGTAAGAAATTTTTCATGGAATACACTTCCATATTTTGATCTTGTTGCCTCCTGGATTATCAAGGGGCATAGGCGATCCTTACAGCTTATAGGTTTTGAGCCTCAAAGTTATTGTTGTTCCTTTTTTCAAAGGATCAACAACAATGGCTCTGGGAAACTTCTACTAAATGGCAAATTGCTTTTGCAAATCAATGGACAACTTTATACTGAAACAGTCAACTTAAAATCAGCTCAAAGACTAGAATTATATGCCATTATCATGGCTTTTCAGCATTTGCCATATTCCTCCTTTAATCTATACACAGACAGCAAATATTTAGCAAATATTTACTTGTGGTTGTTTCCACTATAAAGACCGCTGTCTTAGGGACAACTGCGTATGAACTATTTCAGCAGTTCCTCCTTCTTAAAAAAAGATTTAAAAAAAAAAAAAGAAATTTTTACTTTCCCAGAAAATGCCTGGCACATGATACATACTCAAATAGTATTTGTTGATTGAATGACCAACTGATTGGATTATTTGAATGGTCATTGGCTAAGGAGCATGGTTATTAGATATTATTTAGTTTCCTTTTTGCTCCATATGGAAACAATGAGTTCCTCAAACAAATGGCAATTGAAACTCTAGATGAGGGACTTGTGTGTACATTTTTGCAGGTACACTCTCAGAGGATGTGCTTTTTTGCCACAGCATGGAAGTAACATGCTGTTTAGAATATTGATTCTATATTCATTAAATAAATTTAAAGACTTCAAACACACGGCCACTTCTTCAGGCATTATGCTGCAGCATTCATTTATTCTTTCTTTGGTGAACTTTTGTGGAGCATTAAGTACTGTGATTATTGTAAAAGACACACAATGTCTCAATTACACTATATGCTGTAGAGATGTAGCACAGTGTTTTGTAAGACACCCATAGAGAACAGTTAAGAAACTAGAAAAGTAATATAATATATGCTCAGGGATTCAGATGAGTGGAAAATACAGACAAGCTAAAATACCCAGAGATGCCTCCTCACTTTGTGTTTTTTGCTGGGCTTTGAAGATGTAGGATTCGGATAGATCGAGAAAAGTAGACTAGCAGTCCTGTTGGGTGAGGGTATGTGTCATGCGTGTATGTTTGTGTGTGGAAAGTGTCGTGTAGTTTATATCTGAACCAGTAGGAGCCAGAAGGTGCTGGAGCCTCCTATCAGTTAATGATGTCAGCTGTTAATTGGATAAGGGAGGACGTGATTACAAGATGGAGATGGTTAGTTAGAGGTTATGCTTTTTCTTCTGTGCATAAAAATATAGGGAAGATTTTTGAAAACAGAAAATGATCTGATGACTTTCTCAAAGTTTAAATTTGATATTAGGAAAAAGATATGGGAAGCAGAACAATACAGGTAAAAAATCACCGATGCAATCAAGTAGAATCAGACAGTGAAAGCTAATATTGGTACTTTGGTTGTAGGGAGTAAAGGAAAGAATCAAATGAATGGGGGAAAGAAAAAGTTGTGGTTTTAAGCCACCTACGATACTAGGAAAGTGTGACAATCCTGATGAAAATATGGACAAACATGAGGCTCAAACGGAGGTGGTAGTAGAGAATATGCTCAGATAGATGTGATTATCTAGAATTTAAATTGATAATAAATCATATAAAAAAGGAGTAAAGGTTTTTTTTGTTAATTTTGTGCCAGAGGCATTAAGATTTCTGAAAAGAAAACTGATATTTGAATTGGGAGCTAAATCTGACCCTAACTGTGTGTGGCATTGAGCAAGTCCCTTCGTTTCTGTGACCTGGCTTTCTTGACACATCAAACATGGGAACTGGATGAGTTACCCCTGGGTCTGCTCCAGTTCTGACATTCTAAGTCTCCGTGATATAAGCCTGGCACCTGCTTTTAATTTAAGCTCTAACATGAGTTTTCCTTATTCTTTAACCCTGCCTTTTTAGTAAGCTGCCACATTTATTACCAGGCTTGTAGTCATTTCCTTTTATTCTAAGGAAAATATATATTCCGTGTTTCAGCTTTAGCTTTCCTGTATTCTAGCCTCATAGCGCTGAAACCTTTTGTGAGAACAGCTGCAAAAGCCATCTTTCAGTTTTAGACACGGCTGTCTCTGGGAAGCCACACCGATTCAGGCTACCTTCGGAACACTAATCCTGAGACAGTGGTTTCCCGACTTTGATGAGAATTCAAAGTGATGTTTTATTCCATTGGAAGCTGTTTCAACTTATCTGGAGCAAGGAGGAATGCCTTGTGACAGCCCCTTATCCTGGACTTCATTATTCCACCTAGGGCTTCCTCATTCTGACTCCTACCCTTCCGGGACAGCTCTCTTTGGGGGACTCACGTGATCTGTTTTTCATTACTCGGTTGCCTCTTTTTCACTGCTTTTCTCCATATTCTGTTACCTTAACATCAACTGTCATCATTATTAGTCAGCCAAATTAGTTCATGCTTTCCACCGGGCACCTAAGAAAAATGAGGACTTAGAGGAGAAACGACATCAGGCCTAAAGACATTCTGGTAGAAATTAGGGTGACCGTGCTCTGAACCCTCTCTTAAAGTGGCAAAGAAATGCTTTTTGGTGGATCAGACAAAAGGACAGTATCCACAACTCTTTGCTGACCTGTTGTAGATGGAGTCTGCATCCTGTCACTAAGGAAGTTTTATCTTTGTAGATTCTGTGTGTCCTTGACTCTCCAGTAGATTGAAATATCAAAAAGACTTAAATGATAAGTCAGAGTCAGTCTTGCCTGTAAGATATCTTTCTTATGTATGCTTTTCAAGGCCCCTGAAACTACCTGATCTATCAACACATCAGGCTGCAGAAAGACATGAAAGCATCCAAAAGGAACAATCCTCATTTTAGGTATTTACTCAGACCACCCACCCACTCATCCCCTTAACCCATTACTCCCTCCTCTTCGATGCCTCTCGGTGCTTCCCATACCCCCACGTCCGCTCCAGGGACGCTTCATTGCGTTGGCAATCTTTTGAGATTTCAGCTCTGGCTTAATGAGTAGGCCCCTTGTAAGGGTTAATATTCAAGACACTGAATCACATGCCTGGCAGGGACACTGACCAATCAGTATGCTAGCTCTAAATAACCAGAACATCAACTCAGAGTGTCCCAGAAAATAACACTCCATCTGTTCTAGTGGATCCTGACTCAGGATCCTCCTTCTGGTTTTGCAGAAAAAGACTTTCCCTGCTGGAGCTCCAAAGGACACCCCCTTATCTCCCCTGCCAACCTTCCCCACCCCTACACCTCAACCAGGGTGACAAATAAGAAGGATCCTGCAACAAGAACCGAAGATGGTGTTATAATAAGAGCATCAAGTTTCTATAGCCTTAACTGTACTGGTTGGACAGGTAAGGGTTTGTCTCCTAGCTCTTGGTGGACAAACCTAGCAGCATGTGTCTTCAGGCCTTACTGTTCCCACGAGAACAGGCTTGACTTTTTTCAGCCAGTAATGATCTCTTTGGGAGGACTTTGGAGAACAGAGGCAGTCTGCTTTGTGCACATGGCAGAAAGGGGGTACCAGAGAATTAATGCTTTTCCGGGAACTTGATGAATAAAGACCCTTAGCCTCCCAGGTGGAATAACTCCAAAATAAACATGACACCCCAAATTATGCCACTTTGATGTACTGATTATTCTGAACTGCAGACACTTGGGAAAGATCAACTCTGACCTTCCCTGTTGCCTAAAAGCAGGACATACATTTTTGTTTGTGTGTGACAAAGATTCCCCCTTGTACCAGAAGGAGGAGAATGTTCTTATCACTGAAGGCAGGAAGTTGATGCCAAGATGAATTTACATAATGATCCTACGAAATAATCCTTGCATGGGGCATGGGGTGGAGGTGGGGGCACAATGCAATGTGTAGAGGGTATTATATCAAGTGGGACACTTGAAACCATGTCAACACAATAAATTAAAACTTAAAATAATAACAATTCCCCTATATATTTCCTAGTCACTTTCCCACAGTTTACTTCCTTTAGCCCAAATCCCGTTTACTTTTGTCTTGTCACATCTCCACAATGCATCATTGTTTAGAAATGGTATATAAGCCACTTTGTGAAGACAGCTGAGAGGAGATGACAGGTGTTCAGCAAGGACAAGTTCATTTTGAGTTGTGTCCATTAGACATTTGTGATGGTCATTTGATGTATCAGCTTAGCTAGTGGACCCCAGTTATCCAATCAAACATTAAAAGTGTTGTTGTGAAGGTATTTTGCAGAGCTGAGTCAAGTACATAAGAATTGACTTTAATAAGGAAGATTATCCTAGCCAGTCCCCACGCTCACATAAGCCAATTTTTTGCAATGTATTTTTAAATGTATGTCTCCTACAAGTTCTGTTTCTCCTACCAAACCTGACTGATAATTGTCCAAGTGGCATGTTGAGGAGAAGGTGGGATTGATGAGTCTGGAGCGAAGGCTTGGGTTGCTAATAGACATTATTGTAACATAATGATGCATATACCACTAAGTTGTGCAATCGGTGGTGAGTAATGTTAGCTAGGGAGACGTGGGGGGGGGGGGGGGGAGCTTCATTCAGAAAAGTGTAGGAATCCGGAGCAAAAATCTGTGTTGGCTTTGGCCACAGAAATGAAAATGGCTACCTGACTTCCGGCTTTGTACACAAAATAAGGCATGGGATAAAGTAGGGAGGGGAGAACTGGTCAAGGGGAGGTCACTGCAGGTAGGAACTTTAAAGGAAGAAAAGAAGCACCTAAAGGCCTTTTGAGAGAGGTAAGGTCAACTGAGTGGGACGCCATACAGATGAGGCAGAGTAGATAGGATCCTAGATTCGTCCTAGTGGTGGGCGAGGAGTAATGTCCCTGTGGTCGGCAGTGCTCCAGTGGCCGGGCAGTAACTGGTCCACTATATGCCCCTTCCGCCATGGACTGCATGGTGCCCTCCACGTGGGGCTCTCTGTGGGGTGAGGGCCAACCTGGCATGCCCGGTTCACATGAGTGAGACCCAGGAAACAGATGACCAGGAGAGAGACAATGAGTTTGGTCTCACACGTGTTCAGTTTGAACACCCACATGATATGTGTCAGGGAGATAGACACCTGGCAAACTTGAGATCAAATTTAGAGGTCTTATCAGCACCCCAATTTCCACAAGGCAATGGGCCAACTTCTCATAATGATTTTATCTAATACATACAATTTCACAGCAACGATGACAAAGAAAACCATTGTGGACCTGGTGTCACCTAACAGAAAAAGCAGGAGCCTGAGAATCAGAAAACCTGAATCATCCCCCAGCCTCTGTCATAAGTAACCTGTGTGAACTTGA
This sequence comes from Saccopteryx leptura, assembly GCF_036850995.1. Classification (NCBI taxonomy): domain Eukaryota; kingdom Metazoa; phylum Chordata; class Mammalia; order Chiroptera; family Emballonuridae; genus Saccopteryx; species Saccopteryx leptura. Next base: position 213,779,897 of record NC_089503.1, on the reverse strand, counting down.
TGTAGTCATTTAGATTGGGAGTCAAAGTTGGCCCCCATGCCCCGTCTTCCACAGAAGGTTGTGGTTAGCGTGAAACACAAAAACAAAAATTGTAAAAGTTAGAAAACAGAGGGCAAAGTAAAAGATGGTTGTCGTTACTCTTTCTCTAGCTATATAGTTCACCCCATTACATCAGGGGCAAAACACACACACACATTTTAAAAACAAAACAGAACAAAAGTACAAGGAATCTTATGTTCAAGCAAGGACTGAATTTTCAAATTAGGTACCTACCTGAATAAATGTGTTGAGTAATTACTCTCAGACCCTACCCGGTTACCACTGTTTAGAGAACAAACCCCCGGGTCTGACACAGTGGTAAGAGCTCATGGATTCAGGCCTCCCTTCTCACTCAGCTCTCCCCCTAGTTGGTGGGTGGGCTAACTAAACAGAGGCCTTTTACATGGTACTTTGCTATTTTCTAAACAGAGCCGCTATGCATGCTCTCTGGTTTATATACAACGTATTGTTGTTTTTTAAAGCAAAGCACCCTTATAAGTAACGTATTTCAGAAGACAAAGCATGACAGGAAATAACTGTATAAATTATTTTACATTTGCATTAAATTTTCTATTATTTCTCATCTGTATTTCCATATGTTTTTTAAATAACTATGTGCAGGCCCTAAAATTGTAATAATGTCCTTAACAGGTTGATTTTTTTTCTCTTGTAAACTAAAAGTTTATGAAAAGGAAGAATCTGCTTTGTGTGCATTAAACACATTTTAAGATCTTATTGTTTAAGAAACTTTTGACGAATATGCAGAACTGAAACACAGAAGTACATGATTAATCTAGAATAAATGAGGCAACTCTCCTATTTTAGATAATAAAACGATAAACATTCACTGTTGCCAGGGATCCGCATTTCTTCAGATGAGAATATTCTGACTTGTCAGAACATTATGGACCTCAAGTAGAGAAAGAAGGAGTTGAGAACAGCCAGGGATAAAAATCCCTCTTAAAATTCTGTCTTCTATGACCAAGAATTAAGTGTCACGCAGGAACAAATTCATACTTCAAAAGAATGTTAAATCTGCTCATAAAGAGGTGTAGCATCAGCCTTTATTAGAAAAACGGTTTTAGAATATTCTCCCTGAAAATTCTGATGTGGTTCACACAGATTAGCCAAGATGTGAAGGTGGCTCCCAGGACTGCTTGTAATACTGGGATCCCAGGGCTGGGAGGAATGTGCTTCAGAAAGCATCTGCATCTAAAAAGTTCTACTTGAAACTGAAAACCTCTGGAAAGAAACTTGGTTCAATGCTGTGAGAAAAATGGTGTTTTTCCCCCCTTAAGCAGTGAAGGTTTGGATTACACACTAATTGGAAAGGATTTCGTTTTTTTACCGTAGAAATCATTTCCCTTTTCCTAAGCCATGTGAACTATTAAAGCAACTACATTCTGTGACATTCTGATGTCCTGGGGTTTGAATGCAACTTCACAAATTAAGCACATGATAAAGAACAAAGAGACTGGGTGTCCCGGCATTGCCAGTGTACATACGCGTGCTTACGATGCAGAACACTCAGAGGACGCTCCCCTCAGAGTCTTAGTCCGCACTGAGAGGTCTAGTGTCTGGAAGTCCGCAGCCTACCGGAATTCTACCACATTCTGAATGTATTTGAAGGGCCACGCCCAATTCTTGAGGCTACCTTTTGAGACAAATTCAGAGAAACTGATATATAGCTAGAAGGAAACTGTAAATTGGTGAAAAGAATTCCATATTTGACGGAGGTGAAGGTCATTATAGTCCTACTACCTCTGCTGTTCAGAACCTGTGTAGTCTTAAATGGAAATTGTTCACTTTGTCTGGGTCTCACTATACACTGGACAAAAGGGTGGACTTGATGAATAATTTATAAGAATTTTGTTCAGTCTTAAAATTTCAACATTTTTGGCAGGACATTTTGAGGTAATGACTAAGGTTTGTCCTTCCAGCATTTTTGTTGACATCCCCTGTGAAGCCGCTCGCTTTCATTATTCAGGACAAGGGCAGATACAGTAAACAATAAAGTCATTCAATTTTTTATTGTTGTTTTCAAGCTCATGTTAGCCACAATAATCTTGAAACCCAAGGCGTTTGATTGCAAGTGTGATACTATTTGATAGAGAGTTCCAAAAACATTTTGAAAAATATGAGAGCCAAATTTTAAACTATGTTTATATAAATAAAATAGAATGACTTAAGAGCCAGTTCTTTAGCAAAAAAAAAAAGATCAAGTCAACTTTCTGGGGAGGATAAATAAGAGGTGATGTGACTAGTCACCTTAGATGGCGATGAATCCCTGAACAGGTACCCACTGCCCTCTTCCCAGGCAAGTGCCAGGAGCGGAGAGGAAAAATAAAAAACTCAAGTGTTTTGAGGGTACCCTACACACAGAGAACTAGTGGTTGACTTCCTACGGCGAAGAAACCCAGCATTCATCCTGGCATCTGCCCAGTAGAGTAGCAATGGTGGGGTGAGCTGTCTAGGCAAAATGCTTGAAGGCGGGCTCACAGAATCCCGTGCCCCCTAGCAAGATGCAAATGAGGGACCACATCCCCAAGAGGCACACAGAAGTGGCTAAGCAAGTAGAGACCTTTCACAGACAGGGACAAGAGTGTAAAGAAAGATTAGTTTACAGAAAACAGTTTAAAGGGAAACATGTCCATTTTTATTTGGTTGCAGGGGACCTAGATGTAGACAACCAAAGACAAGCGAGGACTGCCATGCATCTGAAGTCTAAGGGCAATGGGCAAGATGGTTTTGAGTCTGAATAATAACATTTATAAGTATGGTGCCCCAAAATGTTTGTCCACATGTTATGGACTAAATTGTGTGTCCTCACCGCCCCACCACTAAATCCAGATGAAGTCCTCACCTATAATGTTAAGAGGTTATCACATTTAGATGAGATAAGAGTGGGGCCCTCATAATGGGATTAGTGAAATTATAAGAAGAAACACCAGGGAATTTGGGGTCTCTCTCCCCACCATATGAGGACACACTGTCTGCTAGCCAGGGAGACAGCTCTCACCAGACCCCAGAACCTGACCATGCTGGCAGACTTCTAGGCTCTAAGACTGTAAGAAAATAAATATTTGTTGTTTAAACCACCTAGTCTATAATATTTCATTATAGCAGCCTGAGTGGAATAAGACACCAAGTCAAACATGTTTGCAAATGAAAGAGGATGTGAAAATGACTTAAAATTATAGTTTTGAAATATTTATTCATTGAACAACCAGTTGATTATATTACTAACATCGTTTGACATATAAAATAGTTTGGGGCATAAGTTATTTTCAAAAATAAAATTATATCTAAAAAATAGAAGGACATATGTCCTTGTAGATTAAAGCAAAATATAAAACTTATATTCTATATTGTCAACTTTTATATCCTTTTATATTGTCAAATATAAAAAAATTGTCATATTATTTAAAATTGTACAAACCTTGCCTTTCTCTAGTACTGATTCACTAATAGTTTTCTGAAGAATGTGTTTCAATATAATCTTTTTAATTTTTCAAAAATTGCCTTCAATTTTCAGTTTTATTTATATAAATACACTTAAAAAGGACACGTATTTGCTTTTGTTTGTAGACTATACAACATATTGAGTAAATATTTAGAGGTGCTGAGCTTCTTAACAAGTTCAGAGAAAATTCTACTAAGTGGAGGATATTCTCAATTCTAATTTTCATGAAGTGTATCAGCTCAAATATTTTTATGGGTACTATTTTTTTGCCTCGCTTTAGAGGTTGTCTTTCTACACTCATTTTTTAAGGCAAAGCTCATAAAATAAATTCTCTCTTCATTTTGGTGTTTTGCCAAATAGATGCTGCAAAATGACAGGGCTTTTTAATTTCATTCCATTCTGGTACATAATATAATTAGAATTACAAAAAAGGAATTTGATTAAAAGATTGTTTTCTACAAGTCACTTCAAAGGCATTCACAGAATTTTAAAATTAAATCTTGTACATTGCTTGAGGTCTCATCATTTAATTTGTTCTTTTCCCTGCTTTTGTAGGTATAAATTTGCCTTTGTTTGCAGTTACCGCAAAACATAACATTCCCTGGTTTCCAGTTGACTGGATATTTTGATAAAAGATTTCCAACCATTTTTTTTTTAATGCAGAGTTGTTTTAAGAAATAATCAATGCCATCATAGAACTCATAGGTTGATTTGCAAAGTAGTTCCTTGAAGGCTGAAACGTTTCTAAAATCTGATTGAACATGAACAAGAGAAACCTTGCAAAGGTATTTGGTGATGAGGGAGGGTGGGGAACTGGACATAAACTTCATCAGAAAATGTTTGGATTACAGTTACTTTAGTAATGTTTATAAAGTTTGACATTTACAGTTTCTATCTCAAATAATAGACTATTGCAGTTTGTTGGATGAAGTTATAACTTATCTGTCTACCAGTCAATTCTAGGAATTGTTTTAAAACTCTCTAAGTTTCTTAAATTAGGAAGAGCCTTATTTTCTCCACAATGAGCTGTGCTCAGCCAAGAAGAGTATCACATCCCTGGGGGAAACATAAGGACTGGGGCTGCCAGCTAAGGCATGAAAGATAGCCCTCAAAGCCTTGTTTTACAGGTTTGTCTGTTCTAGGAAGAAGGCTGATGAATCTCCAATGACGTCTATGGGTTACTGTAAACTACCATATTTCCCCATGTATAAGACGCACCCTTTTCCAAAAAATTTGGGCTCTAAAAATTGGGTTCGTCTTATACAGTGGTTGTAGGTTTTTTTACTTGCATTTTCCACTTTTTTGCGTGGATGAGGAGTTGTAAGAATTTTATGATGCTGGGCTTGCCTGGTCAAGGCACATATGGGAGTTGATGCTTCCAGCTTCTCCCCCCTTCTCTCTCTCTGTCTCTCCCTCTCCTCTCTAAAATGAATAAATAAATTTAAAAAAAAAAAAAAAAAGAATTTTATGATGAATAAAACTTGAGTTCAATAACTTTAAGTAATACGTTTTTTTTTCAAATTTCGGGCCCCCAAATTAGGTGCATCTTATACATGGGAGTGTCTTATACATGGGGAAATACGGTAGGTGGCAACCCCAGTTGCAGTTATGCTCCAAATCTAATGTCTTTACTGGAGCAAATCAATGGAGTCTCTGGCACCTGATATGAAGCTATTGCTTAGGAAATGCCCTGTTTTTTTTTATTTTATCCTAATGTTCAGGAACCTCAAGAGATAGTTCTTTTTTGTTTGCTTTATGCCGTTTTAAACCTAGTTAATAATTTATATCTAGATAAAGATTTATATTAAAATACCTCTTTAGATAACTGGTGTTATATCTGTGTCTTGAGCAATATATCACACAACACTTTGAAACACTAGCTTTAAGAGTTGCAGCACAGACTCAAGAGCGAAACCACCAGAAGCAAGAACATCGAGATCACAGTCTCTGCGTATTCTGTAGCAAGACTGCTCCCCCCTCACTTCCGCACATACTTCCTGAGACCTAATGTATATATATTGTTTACAGTTATGCCGGTCACAGACAATAGCTGTCATCCAATTGACTGTTACACCCAGTGACCAGCAGGGATCCCAGTGTCGCGTTTCCCCACTATCACTTGGGACAGAAACAAGGTCACCTTCCCTAGATGCTCGTGATCCAATGCATTTCGTTTCACTGGGAAGTGCCTCGTGTGCTGACCTTGAGAGGAAAATTTGAGCTTCCTTAGATCTGGGAAAGGCTAAAAATAGAGGCAGGTTGTCGTTCCTCACCCTCAGATGTAGCACATGTGATGTGGGAGCTGTGTTCACCGCGCACATCTTGCACACTACTAGAGGAAACCAAAGTGGAAGCTACCGATCTAAAGAGCAAAACTGCCAACCCCGTTTCAGATCACTTCAATAAAATTATTATTAATAATGCTTTATTATATTTTACAACTTTGGGATAATTGCTAGACCAGATGGGATCCCAGGACAAAGAAGCCAAGACCGTAGCAAGGCAAATCAGGGTGTATCATTAATACACACACACACAGAGACACACTGTTTCATTCTCACCTCTACCTATTAACAAGCTAGATCATTACCAGAGATAAGAGAAGGGAAAAAGGAAGTGATAACTTGAAAGTGACTGCCTTTTACCTAAAAAAAAAAGCTAAAAAAAAAATCTAAATAAATTTGGGCCTGAATTATAAAGATTAAATTCTGTACCATTGGTGGAAACAAACCCTTGAGAATAAACAAACTCAGGAACAGAGAAAAATAAAATTGTAATGTTACACATTTTATTTTTATGATTGTGAGACTTATTCTCTAAATTCTAGAACGATAAGGCTTCTGTAATCTTTTCTTTTTTTTTTTTTTTTTTTTTTTTTAAAAATAAATTTTTATTAATGGTAATGGGATGACATTAATAAATCAGGGTACATATATTCAAAGAAAACATGTCTAGGTTATTTTGTCATTAAATTATGTTGCATACCCCTCGCCCAAAGTCAGATTGTCCTTCGCCACCCTCTATCTAGTTCTCTGTGCCCCTCCCCCTCCCCCTAACTCTCCCCCTGTCCTCCCTCCCCCCACCCCTGGTAACCACCACACTCTTGTCCATGTCTCTTAGTCTCATTTTTATGTTCCACCAATGTATGGAATCATGTAGTTCTTGTTTTTTTCTGATTTACTTATTTCACTCCTTATAATGTTATCAAGATCCCACCATTTTGCTGTAAATGATCTGATGTCATCGTTTCTTATGGCTGAATAGTATTCCATAGTGTATATGTGCCACATCTTCTTTATCCAGTCTTCTATTGAAGGGCTTTTTGGTTGTTTCCATGTCTTGGCCACTGAGAACAGTGCTGCAATGAACATGGGGCTACATGTGTCTTCACGTATCAATGTTTCTGAGGTTTTGGGGTATATACCCAGTAGAGGGATTGCTGGGTCATAAGGTAGTTCTATTTGCAGTTTTTTGAGGAACCACCATACTTTCCTCCATAATGGTTGTACTACTTTACAGTCCCACCAACAGTGAATGAGGGTTCCTTTTTCTCCACAGCCTCTCCAACATTTGCTATTACCCGTCTTGTTGATCATAGCTAATCTAACAGGGGTGAGGTGGTATCTCATTGTAGTTTTGATTTGCATTTCCCTAATAACTAATGAAGCTGAGCATTTTTTCATATATCTGTTGGCCATTTGTATCTCTTCCTGGGAGAAGTGTCTATTCATGTCTTCTTCCCATTTTTTTATTGGATTGTTTGTTTGTTTGTTGTTGAGTTTTATGAGTTCTTTGTAAATTTTGGAAATTAGGCCCTTATCTGAGCTGTTGTTTGAAAATATCATTTCCCATTTAGTTGGCTGTCTGTTTATTTTTATATCAGTTTCTCTTGCTGAGCAAAAACTTTTTATTCTGATGTAGTCCCATTCATTTATCTTTGCCTTCACTTCTCTTGCCATTGGAGTCAAGTTCATAAAATGTTCTTTAAAACCCAGGTCCATGAGTTTAGTACCTATGTCTTCTTCTATGTACTTTATTGTTTCAGGTCTTATATTTAGGTCTTTGATCCATTTTGAATTAATTTTAGTACACGGGGACAAGCTGTAGTCGAGTTTCATTCTTTTGCATGTGGCTTTCCAGTTTTCCCAACACCATTTGTTGAAGAGGCTTTCTTTTCTCCATTGTGTGTTGTTGGCCCCTTTATCAAAGATTATTTGACCATATATATGTGGTTTTATTTCTGGGCTTTCTATTCTGTTCCATTGGTCTGAGTGTCTATTTTTCTGCCAATACCATGCTGTTTTGATTATTGTGGCCCTATAATATAGTTTAAAGTCAGGTATTGTAATGCCCCCAGCTTCATTCTTTTTCCTTAGGATTGTTTTGGCTATTCGGGGTTTTTTATAGTTCCATATAAATCTGATGATTTTTTGTTCCATTTCTTTAAAAAATCTCATAGGAATTTTGATGGGAATTGCATTAAATTTGTATATTGCTTTGGGTAATATGGCCATTTTGATTATATTTATTCTTCCTATCCAAGAACAAGGAATATTTTTCCATCTCATTGTATCTTTTTCGATTTCCCTTAACAATGCTTTGTAATTTTCATTATATAGGTCCTTTACATTCTTTGTTATGTTTATTCCTAGGTATTTTATTTTTTTTGTTGCAATCGTGAAGGGGATTATTTTTTTGAGTTCGTTTTCTAATATTTCATTGTTGGCATAGAGAAAGGCTATGGACTTCTGTATGTTAATTTTGTATCCTGCGACCTTACTGTATTGGTTTATTGTTTCTAATAATCTTTTTGTGGAGTCCTTCGGGTTTTCGATGTATAGGATCATATCATCAGCAAAAAGTGATACCTTTACTTCTTCTTTTCCAATATGGATGCCTTTTATTTCTTTGTCTTGTCTGATTGCTCTGGCCAGAACTTCTAGCACTACGTTAAATAAGAGTGGAGAGAGTGGACAACCCTGTCTTGTTCCTGATTTAAGGGGGAAAGCCTTCAGTTTAGTGCCATTTAATATGATGTTAGCTGATGGTTTATCATATATGGCCTTTATCATGTTGAGATATTTTCCTTCTATACCCATTTTGTTGAGAGTCTTAAACATAAAATTGTGTTGTATTTTATCAAAAGCCTTTTCTGCATCTATTGATAAGATCATGTGGTTTTTGTTCTTTGTTTTGTTGATATGGTGTATTACGTTAACCGTTTTGCATATGTTGAACCATCCTTGAGATTCTGGGATGAATCCCACTTGATCATGATGTATTATTTTTTTAATATGTTGTTGTATTCGGTTTGCCAGTATTTTGTTTAGAATTTTAGCATCTGTATTCATTAGAGATATTGGTCTGTAGTTTTCTTTCTTTGTGCCATCCTTGCCAGGTTTTGGTATGAGGGTTATGTTGGCCTCATAAAATGTGTTCGGAAGTATTGCTTCTTCTTCAATCTTTTGGAAGACTTTGAGTAGAATAGGAACCAAGTCTTCTTTGAATGTTTGATAGAATTCACTAGTATAACCGTCTGGGCCTGGACTTTTATTTTTGGGGAGGTTTTTAATAGTTTTTTCTATTTCCTCCCTGCTGATTGGTCTGTTTAGGCTTTCTGCTTCTTCATGACTCAGTCTAGGAAGGTTGTATTGTTCTAGGAATTTATCCATTTCTTCTAGATTGTTGTATTTGGTGGCATATAATTTTTCATAGTATTCTACAATAATTCTTTGTATATCTATGATGTCTGTGGTGATCTCTCCTCTTTCATTTTGGATTTTATTTATTTGAGTCCTGTGCCTTTTTTCCTTGGTGAGTCTTGCCAAGGGTTTGTCAATTTTGTTGACCTTTTCAAAGAACCAGCTCCTTGTTTTATTGATTTTTTCTATAGTTTTTCTGTTCTCTATTTCATTTATTTCTGCTCTGATTTTTATTATCTCCTTTCTTCGGCTGGTTTTGGGTTGTCTTTGTTCTTCTTTTTCTAGTTCCTTAAGGTGTGAAGTTAAGTGGTTTACTTCGGCTCTCTCTTGTTTGTTCATATAGGCCTGAAGTGATATGAACTTTCCTCTTATTACTGCTTTTGCTGCATCCCAGAGATTCTGATATGTCGTATTTTCATTTTCATTTGTCTGTATGTATCTTTTGATCTCTGCGCTTATTTCTTCTTTGACCCATTCATTTTTTAGAAGTATGTTGTTTAGTTTCCACATTTTTGTGGGTTTTTCCCCCTCTTTTTTGCAGTTGAATTCTAGTTTCAAGGCTTTATGATCAGAAAATATGCTTGGTACAATTTCAATTTTTCTAAATTTGCTGATATTGTCTTTGTGGCCCAACATATGGTCAATTCTTGAGAATGTTCCATGTACACTAGAGAAAAATGTATACTCTGTCGCTTTGGGATGAAGTGTCCTGTAGATGTCTATCATATCCAGGTGTTCTAGTATTTCGTTCAAGGCCACTATATCTTTATTGATTCTCTGTTTGGATGACCGATCTAGAGCCGTCAGCAGAGTATTGAGGTCTCCAAGTATGATTGTATTTTTGTTAGTTTTTGTTTTAAGGTCAATAAGTAGCTGTCTTATATATTTTGGTGCTCCTTGGTTTGGTGCATATATATTAAGGATTGTTATGTCTTCTTGATTCAGTGTCCCCTTAATCATTATGAAGTGACCATTTTTGTCTCTGAGTACTTTTTCTGTCTTGTAGTCAGCATTATCAGATATGAGTATTGCTACACCTGCTTTTTTTTGGGTGTTGTTTGCTTGGAGTATTGTTTTCCAGCCTTTCACTTTGAATTTGTTTTTATCCTTGTTGCTTAGATGTGTTTCTTGTAGGCAGCATATAGTTGGATTTTCTTTTTTAATCCATTCTGCTACTCTGTGTCTTTTTATTGGTAAGTTTAATCCATTTACATTTAGTGTAATTATTGACACTTGTGGGTTCCCTACTGCCATTTTATAAATTGCTTTCTGTTAGTTTTGTATCTAGTTTGATTCTTCTCTTTTGTTTTTCTATCATTTGTTTCTGTTTGTTTGTGTTCCATACTTCTTTCCTCTGTTGCTACCTTTTTTAAGTCATGTGTTTTTGTGGTGGTTTTTTCTAGGGTGGTTACCATTAAGTAATGAAAAGGGTACCTACCATATTCATTGTAGTACCCTATCTTATAAGTATTTCTGCACTTCATCGTCCTTTGCTACTGTTAATCTCCATTCTCTCCCCCCCTTTTTTTTTCCTTTGTTGTCACAGTTTAAGTTTGGTTTTATTGTGTTCTTGGTGGAGCTGTTACTTGTGCTGTTGTTTTCTTTTGTTCTTTGAATCTGGTTGGAAAACCCCCTTTAGTATTTCCTGGAGTGGGGGCTTTCTCGTGATAAATTCTCTCATCTTTTCTGTATTTGTGAATGTTTTTATATCTCCTTCATACTTGAAGGATAGCTTTGATGGGTATAGTATTCTTGGCTGAAAGTTCCTCTCTTTCAGGGCTTTAAATATTGGGGTCCACTCTCTTCTAGCTTGTAGAGTTTCTGCTGAAAAATCTGATGATAATCTAATAGGCCTTCCTTTATATGTTGTACTCTTCTTTTCCCTGGCTGCCTTGAGAATTTTTTCTTTGTCATTGGTTTGTGTCATCTTTATTATGATGTGCCTTGGAGTGGGTTTGTTGGGGTTAAGAAAACTCGGTGTTCTGTTTGCTTCTTGAATTTGAGGCTTTAGTTCTTTCCACAGGCTTGGGAAGTTCTCGTCTATTATTTGTTTGAGTATATTCTCCATTCCATTTTCTTTCTCTTCTCCCTCTGATATACCTATTATTCTTATGTTATTCTTTCTGATGGAGTCAGATAATTCCTGTAGGGCTTTCTCGTTTTTTATTATTTTTGAGTCTCTTTCTTCTTCTCTCTGTTGTGCCTCAAGTTGTTTGTCTTCTATTTCACTAATCCTATCTTCAATCTGGGTTGTTCTGCTAGCTAAGCTTGTTACCTCGTTTTTCAGTTCGTGAATTGTGTTTTTCATTTCTGTTTGATTTGTTTTTATAGTTTCAATTTCCTTGGTAATATATTCTTTGTGTTCATTGAGTTGTTTTCTGATCTCCCTATATTGCCTTTCCGTGTTTTCTTGTATATCTCTGAGTATTTTTAAGATTTCTATTTTAAATTCTCTGTCATTTAGCTCCAAGGCTTCCAATATGTTAAGTCTTTTCTCCATAGATTTTTCCACATCTATTTGTGTTACCTCTCTTTCTTTTGTATCCATAATATTCGATTTCCTCTTTCTTATTGGCATCTGAGGGTGGTCTTGTTGATAGCACTAATTAGAATTAATAAAGAGTAAAAAGTAAAAAACAAAAAAAAAAAAAACAAAAAAAAACAAAAAAAAACAACAAAAAAAAAAACAAAAAAAAACAAAGGGTAAAACACCCCACAAAAAAAAGCAGTAATAATTTATTATTTTCCCCTTTTTTTTTCCTTTGTTCTCCTTCCCTCCTCTCCCCTCCTCAGGGAAATATCGTGCCTATAATGGAGGGCCTGGTTTGCGGTGAAGAGTTCAAGGGGGCAAAAAATATAAAAAAAATAAATAAAAAAAATAAAAAAATAAAAAAATAAAAAAAATAAAAAAAAGGAAGAAAATCTTAGACAAGCATAAGTTGATCTGCCTGCGGGTGACGGTCAACCAAGAGATATAATGAGAGTGACAAGAGGAAACCAGAAAAAAGGACAAAAAAAGGAATAATCAAGAAGAAAAAATAAAAATAATAAGTAAAAATACGTTGTATTAAGTGGAGCAAAGACCAAATACAATGGAGACCTTGGGTTGGGAGGACCCAAAATGCCACAAAAACAAACCAACCAGAAAAAAACTAAAACAAAACCGAAAAAGAAAAACAGAGCCAAAAAAAACCTTGAGTCCCAAATTAACTAATTTGTTCGTGATTGAGGATTAAATGGGAGGAAAGTAAAACGAGAAAAGAAAAAACGAATAGAAAGGAAAAAATAAGAAAAAGAGAAAAACGAAGGAAGAAATAAAAAAGGAAGAGAAAAAAACAAAATAAGGCAAAAAAAAAACAAAAGAGGAGAGAGTGAGAATTAAGTGTCCTGGAGTATAACCCCAAAGGAGGGTGAGGATGAAGAAGAGAAATAAAATGTAACACTTATGGGTAGTGTAGTTCAAGAAAAGGGAAGCATAAGATGGGCAGAGAATAGAAGGACTGAGGTGGAGGAAATAAAGGCAATAAGATAGAAGGAACAAACAACAACAACAACAACAAAAAAAAACCAACAAACAGTGGAACAAGCTGCAAAGTCTGTGGATTTTTCTTGATTTTGAGATGTCAATCTCTTCCTCCTTCTCCTCTCTCCCTCTTCCCGGTCGGCGACTCTGCACCCCAGGCCCTGCCCCTGCGCCACACCCAGGCAGGGACTTGCAGTTGATGGGGTTCTATGGCAATGTCACACAATTGGCTTTAGTCTTGTTGGTAGTCAAGGCCTGCCGGCGTCTGCAGGGTCTAACGACGAGAGAGTTCGCCTTCGTGGATTCTCTCTCCCAGTCCCCCCCTCCCGAACCAGCAGCCTGGCGATCCAGCCACAAGGCTGCCACTGCTTCTGCCTGGGGAGTAAGAGACTCAAAGAGCTGGGAAATCCCCACTCTATCCCCACTCAGTGCAAGGCTCTGGGAAGGGCTCTGACAGTCAGGGCCTCCAGTGTAATCAGGCGGGGGTGGGAGTCAATTGTTGTCAAGGTGATTGTTCAGCGCCTAGCATTCCGTTGGACCTCTCAACCCAGGCTTTCCACTCTTTGTAGCCTGTTTTGGCCGGTAAGAAGAGGCACTAGTCTCTGCTTGCGACTAGTGTGGTATAGATCTTATTATCTGCCAAGTCCTTCTTGTTAGCGTTTATCCCTGAATCTGGAGGCTCTATCAATCAGAAGTTGCCCCCGCCCCTTTAGCGAGAGGCACCAAAAAATATTACGCCTCTTGTCTTGGGTCGGTGAACTGAGAGAGATCTTATCAATTAGAACCGAGGGTGCGCAGATTTCACGGGTTAAGTTAATTTTAGTAATTGGGTCGCAGCTGTGCTCCCGAAGGTATTTCAGGCTGCCTGCGCGCGCCCCTCCCCCAGCGCTTGATTGTTAGCTTGAATGGCTGGGTGAGGTGCCCCGCCCGCGGAGAGAATCTCCCAAGTAGGGAATACCGCCCTGGGGCCTCTCCCGCTCCCCGTGCGCGGGCCGCTGGGAACGTTAGCGGTGCTCGGTCTGCAATGCTCGGTCTGCAACCAGACCGGGAGCGCGCCAGCGGCTGCTTGCCGCTCGCCCTGCAACCGACCCGGGCGCTGTTCGCGGCGGCTGGCGGCAGCGGCCGGCAGCGGCTTCCGAGTGCGGGATGACTTACCACAGGCGCACTTTCTCGCGGCTTGAATGAACGTCCCTGCGGTAGCTTCCTCCACACCCTCGTCTCTCAGATTCGAGTGATAACAGTCCTTTTGCTTTCAGTTTGCTCCGAAGATAAATTTTCCTGTTTCTAGTTGATAAATTTGTTGTGATTTTGGGGAGATCTGTCGGACGCGCTGCTCACGGCGCCATTTCCGTGACGTCACTCCTGTAATCTTTTCTCACATGATCTTTTTTCTCTGTTTCCTCATCATGGTCTTAAGCCTGTATTTTTCAGGCTGACTGAACTTCTGATATTTCCTAAACCGCATCAGTTTTTTTTTCTTCCTCAAGGTATTGGCTCTTGCTGTACCTTCTACCTGCAACTTCCTGGCATTATGCACAGTCTTTCCTCATTTTTCAGGTATTACTTTTAATGGAAATTTCAAAGACAGGCTTTCATAATTACTCCGTCTAAATTAGCTCTTAGGCAATTTTTCTTTATAAATAACTCCCTGTTACTTTGTGCTTTTTATCTCAATGTGTAATTATTTTGTTTATTTATTTGTCTACTATTATTTTATTCTCTACCATTGAACCTGTTCCACAGAGTGGAGGTAGACTACAGGAACCCGGCCTTCCTTATGCACTGTTAGATCTTCATTGCAGAGTGAAGTACCCAGCTCAGGTAGCTTCTGAGTAAACAGTGATCAATGGCATGAATGAAAGAATAAATGCCATTATTTATTATGCCATAAGAAGTCATTAAAAGTGCCAGTTTCTTCTCTTTCTCTTCTTCAGCAAAAGCTACAAGGAAGATTTCACTCCAATAAAGAACTTTCTGATTCTATGACAATCTACATATCTATGTCAGATCAATTTTCTAGTACCTTCAATTACCTATGTCCCATAGATGCCTCAAAATCAATGTATGTAAATGCACAAATTACTATGTCTCCAAAGCTGTTTCTGTATTTCAAGTCAGGGTGGATAGCACCTCTTAAACATGACTAAGTCTGACCAATTCTTGCTCATTGATATCTGTTGTAGTCCTGGCTGTGTAGACCAGTTGGTTAGAGCATCATCTCAACATGTCAAGGTTACATACAGGGTTGATCCCCAGTCAGGGCACATACAAGAATCAGCTAATAAATGCATGGATAAATGGAAAAAACAAATCAATGTTTTTTTCTCTCTTTTTCTCTAAAATCGGTAAATTAAAAAAAATTTTTTTTTAATATCTGTTTTGTCCATTTTCCTCTTCATTTCTATTATCCCGTGTTTATTTTGGTTTCTCTTAACCTGAAATAAATTCCTACTTGGTTTTCTGCTTCCAGCTTTATTTCCATTCTGATTATTCTCCATTATGCTCTTTAAGATAAGTCTTTCTAAAGTACAAAACTGATAAGTTTAAAACTCTGTTTACCATAGGAACAAAGTTCAAATTCTGTGGCTTGATATAAGGAACCACCATAAGTTGATTTTTATCTCTCTGGCTCCAATTCTCAGTGCTTCCGCCTTTCTCTATCCTTAAATTTGTCTTGTGCTTTTGTCTTCAAAATTACACACTGCTCACAAAAATTAGGGGATAGTTTATAGCTTCATATTCATTTTGAAATATCCCCTAATTTTTGTGAGCAATATACTTGCAAGTCTCTGATCTTGCTACACTCTTTTATGTTCATGCCTTTGTTCATCCTCCTCCATAGGCCAAGGATACCCTTTTGCCTGGCGAGAGTCTCTATTTGTCTCTCAAAATTTTACTCTAACAACAAAATTTTACAAAGTTTTGATCCTCCATGGAGAAACTGACTCCAGTTAAATGTGGAATGTACTATTTTCTGAGATATTATGTTACTGGTGCTGTTTTAGAACTAATGTTAAAAGAATTGAAGAGATTATTGAGCCAGTTGGTAATTCAAGTCCCCTCATATTTTTAGGCTCTAGGAAATTGAACCTCAGCATATTATTTTAGAGTCACAATTAAAATAGATTGAGAAAGGTATGAACTGGACCTGCAGAAAATCTCTTTTAAATGGATTAAGATGTTTCATAACACTAATATCAATGACCACTGTATTTCTTAATTCTATTTAAAAAAAATAAAATTAACTTGAAATTTAAAAGAAAATTTTCTAGTGCCAAAAAAGAGAATAAATTCAAATGAGGATTTCAGCCACAGCTATAAGCCCTACACATTGGATACTGGGATTTTAACAACCTCCAGGGAATCATAGATGGAGTCTAGGGTCCAAGAAAGTTAGGAAGCTGGAATTAAGCTGGTCAGACCATGAAAATGGAAATAGAAAAGCTTTTTCACTTCCAGAAATTCAGCAGTAAAGTCACTCATGTGGGACGCTGAGTAAGAAATATGTATAAAATGGTACCTATAAGAAACCAAAGGGCAGCATTCAGCAAAGCTATTGTAATAATCATAACCTGCATGTCTTTTTCCATATATACAACTGTAAACCTACTTTTACCCACCCCTGTATGTTTTAACAATAATCACAGTGAAAAAAAAATAGAACCCATAATAAAAGAATATGTCTGTTACATACATATGTCTGTATGTAAAATGAATAGGCAAATTTGAAATAGATCTTAATAAAACATTCAAAAAAAATTTAAGGTATTTCATCATTAAAATTAAAAATTTATTAAATGAGTAAAAAAGTAAATTAGACATGGCCAAAGAGAAAATTAGTGAACTAGAAGATAGTTCTTACAAAATTATACAGAATAGAACAGAGAAACAAAAATATAAAAAATATAAAAGAGCCTGACTAGGCAGTGGCGCAGTGGATAGAGTATCGGACTGGGATGTGGAAGGACCCAGGTTTGAGACCCTGAGGTCATCAACTTGAGCGTGGGCTCATCTGGTTTGAGCAAAAAGCTCTCCAGCTTGGACCCAGGTTGCTGGCTCAAGCAAGGGGTTACTCAGTCTGCTGAAGGTCCACGGTCAAGGCACATATGAGAAAGCAATCAATGAACAACTAAGGTGTCGCAATGAAAAACTGATGATTGATGCTTCTCATCTCTCTCCATTCCTGTCTGTCTGTCCCTATCGATCCCTCTCTCTGACTCTCTCTCTCTGTCCTTGTTAAAAAAAAATAAATATATATATATATATAAATATATATAATATATGAGAGGCTAATACAAATAAAAAATAAAATGATAAAATTTAATATATATGTTTTATATATCAATATATATAATACATATGGCTAATATATCAAATATATATAATATATGAGAGGCTAATACAAATAAAAAATAAAATGATAAAATTTAATATATATGTTTAAGAAGAATTCCAAAATGGCCAAGAATATAGAGAGTTTGGGGAAAACAATATTCAAAATAAATAATGGATAAGTATAATCCAGTGTCAGAAGAGAGATCAAATAGAAAAAGTAAATTACAAATAGAAAAAGTAAATTACCTAAAAAGGAAGTGTCCTTTTGCTAATAGCAGACTTTACATCGAAAAAGATCTTGTAGTCATATCTTTTAAATTCTGAGGGAAAATAAATTTTATTTTAAGTATTAAGCCCAAAGAAATTATCACTCACTAATGAGGGTAAGAATAAAGACATTTTAAGATAAGCACTAAGAATATTCATCACTCATAGACAGACCTGCACTAAAACAACATACAAACAAACGCCAAGAAATATATTTATATTTCAGAACAAGAAAGATGGATCTCAGAAAGGAGAACTGGAATGCAACTGTAATAAACTTATGTCAAGTATGTATGCTAACAATTTAATGGTAACCATTAAAAAAAATAGATGTCAAATGTTTAACTTCTCAAATGCTTCTCTAAAGATATCTAGAGGCAGGATGGAATGTGTGAGACAGCAGAAATATATCTGGGCTGAATTACTAGCTGTGGGACTTGAAGTATTCCATTACTTTTCTGCAAAATGAGAAGATTTTGAATTATTTGCCCTTAAGGCCTTGTCTAGTGTGATTTTACTATCTATGATACCTGAAATTATTAAACAAGAATTTATACTTGTGGAAAGAGAATATCTTAGAATCAATCGTAGATAGTCAAAATTGTAAAAGATCTTTTTTTTTTTTTTTCATTTTTCTGAAGCTGGAAACAGGGAGAGACAGTCAGACAGACTCCCGCATGCGCCCGACCGGGATCCACCCGGCACGCCCACCAGGGGCGACGCTCTGCCCACCAGGGGGCGATGCTCTGCCCATCCTGGGCGTCGCCATATTGCGACCAGAGCCACTCTAGCGCCTGGGGCAGAGGCCAAGGAGCCATCCCCAGCGCCCGGGCCATCTTTGCTCCAATGGAGCCTTGGCTGCGGGAGGGGAAGAGAGAGACAGAGAGGAAAGCATGGCGGAGGGGTGGAGAAGCAAATGGGTGCTTCTCCTGTGTGCCCTGGCCGGGAATCGAACCCGGGTCCTCCACACGCTAGGCCGACGCTCTACCGCTGAGCCAACCGGCCAGGGCTGTAAAAGATCTTAAAGGTTATCTAGTCCAAGCTATAGTTGATATCTTAATCTCCTCATTGGTAGGAAATACATATTAACCTTGAATATTTTATTTGCCATAGCCCATATTTTAATTTCCTTTTTTTTTTTTTTTTTTGTATTTTTCTGCAGCTGGAAACGGGGAGAGACAGTCAGACAGACTGCCGCATGCGCCCGACCGGGATCCACCCGGCACGCCCACCAGGGGCGATGCTCTGCCCACCAGGGGTGATGCTCTGCCCCTCCAGAGCCACTCTAGCGCCTGGGGCAGAGGCCAAGGAGCCATCCCCAGCGCCCGGGGCCATCTTTGCTCCAATGGAGCCTTGGCTGTGGGAGGGGAAGAGAGAGACAGAGAGGAAGGAGGGGGGGGGGTGGAGAAGCAAATGGGCGCTTCTCCTATGTGCCCTGGCTGGGAATCGAACCCGGGTCCCCCACACACCAGGCCGACGCTCTACCGCTGAGCCAACCGGCCAGGGCTTTAATTTCCTTCTTAACATACTCCTAAATGTTAATTCTTAGGGAAGTGATGTTGGGGGCAGGGTGGGCAGGGGAATCACTATGAGGCCTTTCCCAAGTATACTGCTCACAAAAATTAAGGGATATTTCAAAATGAATATGAAGCTATAAAAATATCCCCTAATTTTTGTGAGCAATGTAAATGAAATTGATTTCCTTCTGACAGTTAGATGTGGAAGTCTTCTGCCTGTGGCTCAAGTTCAAGGTTGGGGAAGTCACTTTGGGAGTACAATAAATAGCTCTCACATCTGCAAGACTATGTTGTAACACCAAATTGAATCTATTAAGACTGCTAAGTTTTTCTTAGAAGAGATCTTTGTGATGGAAGAGGGCTGCCTGCCCTCCAAAACCTAGAAGAGAGGGAAAGTCCCAAGAGCACACTCCGGCCATATAAGCTCTGATGCTTCCTGACGGAACCTGCAAAGCCCCAGAAGGTATTGGTGGTGCTACAGTATGAGAGGTAGTCTTAATTCTCAGAGCTGCTGAGAGAAGCTTTAATAGTGACAAGGAACTCAGAAAACATGAGGCATGTGGGAGGCTACAGAAGTCAGGTGGGAACCACAAAGGGGAGGAGACAGTAGAATATACTATATTTCCCCATGTATAAGATGCACTTTTCCTGAAAACTTTGGGGTCCAAAAACTGGGTACGTCTTATACAGTGGTTGTAGGTTTTTTTTTACTTACATTTCCTACTTTTTTGTGCTTGTTTTTGCCCTCGTTGTTGAAGACAGTGATTTGTCATCAGACACAGATGAGGACAAGCTAATGGATGGGAGTTTTGACAGTGATGAGGAGTTGTATGAATTTCATGATAAATAAAACTTGAGTTCAATAACTTTATGTAATACATATTTTTTCAAATTTCGGGCCCCCAAATTAAGGTACGTCTTACACATGGGAGAGTTTTATATATGGGTAAATATAGTACTTTGCACAAAGACTGCTTGCAGATGGGTCATCTTATACGTGGGAAGGAGAGATCCCAATGGCTCTACTCACTCTTTACTTTTCAAACATTAATCATACTCTGAAAGAATTGCTTTGTATCTTCATTTAACAAATTTGAATCTCGTCTCTTTGTACAACCTAGAAAAAGCATGAATAATTTTAATAAAACTGTTGCTTTCTATAAACATGGGGGTGCGTTTCTCTTTTTGAAACAGTGCTATGATGTTCTTGGGGTATATTCCTAAAAGTGGAATAGCTGGGTCAAAAGGCAGTTTGATTTTATTGTTCACAATAATAAAGATCTGGAAACAGCCCAAGTGTCCATCAGTGGACGAGTGGATTAAAAAGCTATGGTACATATATACAATGGAATACTATGGGGCCATGAAAAAGAAGGACATCTTACCTTTTGCAACAACATGGATGGACATGGAAACTATTATGTTAAGTGAAATAAGCCAGGCAGAAAAAGAAAAATATCATATGACCTCACTCATTTGAGGAATCCAATGAACAATGTGAACTGAGGAACTGAATTAAGACAGAGGAGGGATCAAAGGCACCAGAGGAAAAGAGGACAGAGGAAAAGGGGATGAGAGGATGGGATA
This sequence comes from Saccopteryx leptura, assembly GCF_036850995.1. Taxonomy (NCBI): domain Eukaryota; kingdom Metazoa; phylum Chordata; class Mammalia; order Chiroptera; family Emballonuridae; genus Saccopteryx; species Saccopteryx leptura. Next base: position 213,759,464 of record NC_089503.1, on the reverse strand, counting down.
AAGCTGAATGGAAGGGGGAGGGCACTATGGGAAGGGGGAAAGGAAGATGTTGAAGGAAATATGAGGGAGGGGGCGTGCTTTCACGGCAACACTAGAATCTATGTAAACACAATAAATTAAAATCAATAAAAAAAAGTTTTGAGATAATAACAAAAACAAAAACCAAAAACAAAACTGTTGCTTTCTCCCATGGTATCACATAGCTATTTGATCAGATTTGAATAGCACTGCTCCTAAGGATGAAACTAATCGGCTATGTTTATGGACATAATTGTGGATGTCTTTACCTGTTGTTTTCCTCTGACAATGAAATTATTCTGACTCTTTAGTTACCTTGAATTGAATTGATTCTCACCCATAGATAAGGTTGTAAAGGAAAATTAGGGATCTTCTAAGATTCTTACTTAGCCAGGAGGATGGCGACATGTACCCTGTAAAAGGAATTTATTTAAAGACAGATAAAGTCATTTAGGACCAAAGGAGCAAAAAAACACAACAAACAAACAAAGAAACACTGATTTATTTTCCCAAAGTTATTCTTAGAAAAGACCTACAAACTGGTTTAAATCTGGTATTTGCTCAAATTATAAAATTTAACTTGTTATTGATTGAATCAAAGATCTAAAATGTCTGAATAAAAGGCTTTTTTGTTTGTTTGTTTTCAAAGAAATCAATCTTGAAAATTTGTTGTGAGCTTGGTAAAATCCTGGTGGTTTGGTTGTGAGTTTTTAACCAGTGGCCTCAGGCTGCCTAAAATATGTGTAGTCCATTCCTTCTTCTCACTCAGGTTTCATACTTCTTTCTGACTTGAGAATGCCACAGGTATGGAACTTCAGAGTTCTCCTAACCCACTCTCGCCTGCATAGGAACAATGAAAAGTGTCTATGTATCAGTTCTCGCTGATTTTGTTCCACTAGTTTTCTTAGGTTTGCCACATCTTGCTAATTTTCCAGAGGGAGATAGCCAGTCTGCACCTAATCATGATATTACTGGCTCTTGGATGTCACTTGTCCCTGCTTAACTACAGGAGAATGTAGACCCTTCTCTCCTACCATATTATAGTGAATGGAACTCAACTCAAGGAAAGGAGAGAAGTATTGCTACCTTTTATATACATTCATGGTAACCACAAGGAATATTTAACATCAACCAAATGAAAGGCAGGATTGTTGCTAATGCTATTAAAATGATTGTCAGTTCCTGGCTGATAAAAGGCAACATTTAAAATAAGGAAAGGGCGTCAGTCCTGTCTTCATGTACTCACAAAATATGGAAAAGATTAGTGACGTAAACACTTTGGAGATATTTCCTACTAGGGGGATTTTTTTTGTTTGTTTTTTGGAACTTTTAAAACTGACTGAGATTGAAAGGAATTTTAGCTATGATTATTTGAAGCATCTCACATAAAAAAAAGTGTCATTGCTCCTTGGGAAAGATGCATGAGATAGACATTTATTTGATGTTTTCCCATCAATCTGCCTTCTCTTTAAATCCTAGCCTCTAATGGGAGACTTAGCCCTTTAGTCATAGCATCATTTTTCAACCACAGGATAAAGTGATGACCAGTCAAGTGTTTGGGTGGTACGTTCTTTTTCCTAAGACATGATATAAAAATGTATGGAGAATGATATAGATTTTATTTTTGCAGGTGGAAGGAAGTTCTTTTTCACAGTTGAAAAATGATGCCATGACTAATATGACATCATTTGGTTCCCCACAAAGTCGGCTCTTCTGCAAATTTAGGAAAAGGCAGCTGTGAGAGAAGCAACAATCTTTCCAACCATTAAAGCTAAGCACACTTTGGGCCTGTGAAAAGCATCTACAATTAAGAGGGTATGTAGGACTGCTAATACCTGAGGACCTCACACTATGCTAATAGCTGAGGACACTATAAAATCAAATGCAGACACAAAGGATTCCTTGATTTCTTTTGAGCATTTTCATGCCCTGCTGCCAACAACTGACAGGGGACTCTAGGGTCATCTGCTCCCCACCAGCCCTGGCAGACATCAAAGCCCATGCTGCACCCTAGGATGCCACCTCCCCAAGGGTCTCAGTGCAGACACCATTCTTAGCTTCTCCTACTGACTTCTTAATTTATATAAATGAATACTTTCTTCCTCTTCTGCCATCAACACGAGTTATATCCAAACAAGGAACTTAAGAGTGATTCGGGAGTAGGGAAAGAGTACTTCTGCCTTTGGAGCAGAAGTCTGTGCTCCCCAGGTGCATGAAGGCCAGATTTAAGGCATGCATTTAAATCCTGAGTTAGGTGAGTTTCCCCTGGCAGGGACAGCTCCTCCTCCTCTCAGCTGTCACAGCCTTTCCCAGGATGCTGGGCCCTCTGTACCCTGCGGGATCTTCCGGTGTTTCTTTTCATTCATTTTGTGGTGCTTGGACCTGAGCTGGGACCTCTATCCCAGGTCAGTGAGCACCTTCACAGAGGGTGGGCTAAGGATTGGGACTTTAACCTGGTCTCTTAGCAGCTCTAGTAAAGTTTTGGTGGGGAAGAAGGATGAAATCGATGGCTAAAGAAGGCTTGGGAACTCACAGCAGACCTCCATTAGCCATGCTCCCCCTGACCCAATCACCGTGGATAAGTGACAGTCGGCTGAGTCACACCACTTCCTGGGGTCTGAGGGAGACCAGAACACCAGGGTCAGGGGCCTCATAAGTGCTTTCTCATGCCTATCAGGTTTCCCGAATGCTCTGTTTCCACCCTTTTGGCATTTCAGAACAGGAATGTCTTCTTGTGCATATTTTCTAAAAGAGGTGTGTGAGTGCTAAAATTTCACTTTGCCCTCTGCAGTCAAGTTCACTTAGTCTCGGGACAGGTCTGGTCTTGCTATGCCTTCCTGAGCAGCAGAGAGCTTATGTTTCCCACTTAATTCTGAGCGTTTTGGCCACAGGGGTTTAGCCAGGGGGGAGGCTAGGACTGGTGGGAGAGTGAAGGAGTCTGAGCTGGGAATACCACCACCAAGGCAGTGCCTGGGCGGCGTCCCGAGCGTGTGCCCAGTACCAGCAGGTACAGGCTGCAGGTACAGGGACAGGACGAGGGGTCCAGGGCATGAGAGGTGATGATGACCCCTCCAGGCAGGCTGGCTCTGAAAGTTGCATCATCAGTCACTCCGAATAGCTCTGGCTTGGTAATTGCAAACGGCCTTTAAAAATTTCGGACTATAGCTAACTTGTCTGCACCAATTATGTTAAATCCTACATGAGCCTGTCCCAGAAAGTCTGCTGAGCCGAGCGTGTCAGTTCTCTTGCCAGCAGACATCACACCAGACGGAGTCTCCCAAGGCCACTGAGAGACCTTGATGTTCTCTGGAACCTCAGGGAACAATGGGATGTCACCTTGTAGTCAGAAGGCTTTGCCTATAAACAGGGCACTTGAGGGTGGCATTCTAAGAGCAACTGCAAGGTGGGAATGTAGCAACAGCTGGGACACCCAGAGGTACCAGGGAAGTCCTAGGGGAGCTCACAGCTCAGTAAGGCCCTCCTCTGGCTACTGTGACACTCTCAGAGCTACTTTAGAGTTTCCTAAGACCAGAAGAAGCTCACCATCTCAGACAGCCAACTTTTACTGTGTGCCTACCTTCTATCATGTAAATGATGCACAGCTCGCTGTTCCAGATGTTAATATGTCAAAGATAGCATGGCCGGCCCTCAAGAAAGTCACAGCCTGACCTGTGGTGGCGCAGTGGATAAAGCATTGACCCAGAATGCTGAGGTCGCTGGTTGGAAACCCCAGACTTGCCTGGTCAAGGCACATATGGGAGTTGATGCTTCCTGCTCCTCCACCCCCTCTCTCTCTCCACTCTATATAAAAAAAAAAAAAAGAATGAATGAAAGTCACAGTCAAGCACAGGAAAATACAAATTCATGCATGATTTATATCTACACACACACACACACACACACACACACACACACACACTGCCGTTATGTCAATCTTGTGTATAAACTGATATGCATTTCCTAGCAGCTTCTTCTCTAAAGCCTCATTTTTAAGTTATTTTAAGTAAGTTTATAATGCCTTTGAATACCATGGCCACGGGATATGTTTCCTGCCTCAACTCTTAAATCTGGTCACTCAAAGGTTATTGTGTCCTTTGATTAACCCTTGACTTGGTGACTGACTGTTGTCTTGGCCTATTTCCTTGGAATTCAAATTTTTGGTCTTCCCGAGCCTTTCTGCCTGCAGGACTCCAGCTTCCTTTTCTCAATATTTTGAAGCTGCAGGTCCATGTCTTATTCTTCAATGTCAAGACCACATCCATGGAAGAGCAGAGCCTCTGATCCCCTCGGGTTTAGGGGAAGGGAGGTTGGGCCCTTGTGAAAATCACTCAGATTCTCTGGGCCTCAGTTTGTCATTTGTACAAAAACAAGCAGATACAATGTCATCTAAGGTTCCTTCCAACTCTACAATATTGGAATTTTATAGAAAAGTAAGATAATGGTCAAATTAGTGGTAACAAAATTTTGAGAAAAGGATAAATCTCAGAGGACTGGATGAGCCAGGGGAAAGTTCCACAGAAAGTGTGCTACATAACTGTGATTTTGAAGGATGACTAGACTGAGGCAAGTTAAGGAGGAATTGAGGGAAGAGACAGTACACAGGTGCAAGGCCAGGGGCCACTGCCGTCATGGCCATATGCATGCAAGTTCTCATTGAATTCGGGCAGATGGTGAAGAAACAATGGAGCCAAAAAATGGTGGGCCATTCCTCGATTAAAGTCTCGTACTGGCCGACGAGCAAACACACAGTGCTCCCAAAGCCCTGACACATTCTCCAGTTCCACAACCAGGAGAATCTTCTCCAGTTTCTCCTAGAATCAAAGGCCCCACCAGTCTTAGCAGAGCTCACAAAGCCCTCAGCTCTGGTTCCCCATCTGCCCCACCTTCTCCTCTCTGTCAACATGGCTTCTTCTTCAGCACCCTGTATTCTCTCTGCTCTCACTCTTTAAACATGTTTTCTCCCTGCCTCTTCTCCTTCTTCTCTGCTCTTTTCAAAACTTTCTGGTGCAAAAACCTCTCCTCCAGCAAACATTAGCAAAACAATGGCCTTTCACAAGCAGGAAGGTAATTTGCAATTTCACAGACCACATACACCTGGCGCTGCCCAGCCTCCAATGTAAACTATAAGCGAGCAAACATAAAAATCATATTTTGCAAACTTATTTGTCTAACAACAGGTAATCAGAGTATGAGCAAAAGTAGACATGAAGCAAGATATGTAGGGAAACTTACTAAACTCGTACATCTATTTGCCTAAGACATTGATGAACAAGAATAGAGCTTGAGGTGGGGCTGCTTATCAAACAAGGGTTTTAAGAGTCATTCCCTTGGGCCTGCATTGGAGAGCTGTTGGAAGGACAGCTGTGAACTGTAATGAGTACTGTAAGCAAGGGAGCCTCCAAGATTGCACGGAGGAAAGTGTTTCCTTACTGGCGGTGCACAGTCTCTCTAGATGACAGCATTCTAGGGAACATTAACTAGCAACAACTCAGGAAGAATTACTCTGCCCACCACCAGACCCAGCTGGTGGGGTTAGCATCTCAGAACAATGATATCACCCCATTGGAAGCATAGGATTTCGTGGGGTGTAATAATTGCGGTGGACAGTGGATCTGATACGAGCTAAGTTTGGCCCAACAGCTGTTGCTTATCGGCAGCAGGTCAGAAAGGAAGACAGATGTCTCGAGGGTGACCTTCTTGAATGAGTGTGTTTGGGAATTTAGGAATTCCCTGGGGGGAATAACGACATGCCATTGCTTGGCAACCACAATGAACAGTGTAGCATTACATACCATAGGTGCAAACAAACCATAAAACTCTTGACAGGATGACTGGAGAAACTGTAGCAGCCAGGTTGGGGAGGCTGGGGAAGAGAAATGGATTTTCTGGAAGAAACGGGAATGGTGAGGGATGGAGAAGGAAAGAAAGGAGGCTACAACTACCTTGGAAGCATTATTAAACACAAAGTGCTACAGATTTATAGAACAGGAAACAAGAGACAAAAACCAAGTACAAAACAGGAATACTGAAGTCCATGCAACATTAGGACTGCAACAGAAATCTGTGAAGACCTCAGCTGTAACCATGGCATTCATTTGAGTGAAATGGAATCATCTTGTGAGGGAGCTACTGGCAACCTGTCTCTATTCTGCATAAAAGGGGATAAATTTCTTGCATCCCAAATTCCATAGGCCACGCTAAACAGTCCTGTACCATATCTTGACCTTAACCTTGGCCAGAGTCTGAGATCTGTTTCTCCTGCAGCATGCCCAGTCTTTAATGAACCCAAAGAAAAGGGACATTGATTCCCCTAACCACCTAGAGATAACAATGCATCTAGAAACTATATGTTAACTTCCATTTATACAAATATTTGTGATCTCACTTTAAATTCTAAACACGTGTGTGTGTGTGTGTGTGTGTGTAAATGAAATTAGCAGGGTAATTCACATTACAGAGAGGGTTTGTCATTTCAAAAGAAGGATATTTAATATGCTATCAAGTTTTCAAATATTCTTCTGTATTTAACTTCTCAGTAACATACTTATTATAAAAATAATGTAAACTTGACTTTCTCTGTTTCGTTTTTCTGAGTAGAAACTATTTTATATGAAAGCATCGTCACTTTTATGTAAAACTCAAAAGTAATATGTATTTATTGCCTCCATAATTTTATTTTTCATTTTAAAGAGTTTTTAATACACTTTTTACTCTTCTTTTCAGAAGTGATTTCACTGATTCAAGAACACCATGTAATTAACAATGTTAATAATCTATTAAACATTAAGTTAGATTTCATTAAGTTAGATTTCCACCTATCATCAAATAATATTGATAGTACATTATACCACCTTACTTCAAAAGTGGGATGCACTGATTTTTTTAAGCTTTAGATAACCACCTGACTTTTCAGTTGGAATATGTCAGGCAGAAAAGATATATTTTGCTCACTTTGTTAAAGATGGCGCTGCCCATGTGGATGGCCATCACCTAGGTCAGTGGTCCCCAACCTTTTTTGGGCCACAGACTGGTTTAATGTCAGAAAATATTTTCATAGACCGGCCTTTAGGGTGGGACGGATAAATGTATCACATGACCGAGACAAGCGTCAAGAGTGAGTCTTAGACGGATGTAACAGAGGGAATCTGGTCATTTTTTAAAAATAAAACATCGTTCAGACTTAAATATAAATAAAATGGAAATAATGTAAGTTATTTTTCTTTCTCTGCGGACCAGTAGCGGTCCACGGCCTGGGGGTTGGGGACCACTGACCTAGGTGATAACATTAATTGCCTTCTTGCTTGGGAAGGGGCATGGTTATGCTAATGTGTGTTGGGGGAGGGCTTTCGTGCCAAAAGGTTTTAAAAGGTGGAGCTAGGAGGCCATTTGAGGAGAGTGATCATGTTCTTGTAGAGAGGAAGAGCCCATGGAGGCAGGGCAGGGGGGCCACATGGAGGAGACAGCCTAAATGGCAGAATGGTGAAGGAGAAGCCAGTTCATGGAGGAGAAGGAGGTGGGGAACAGAGATGAGTAAGACTGGTGAGGTGGAAGCCTTTGATTCTAGGAAAACTCCAATGAGTCAGTGGCTTTGGGAGCCCTGAATGGAAAGGGAAGTGTTTTCCTGCTGTGTGTATTTTCTTGCCTGCTGGGTGCGAGCTAGGATTAAAGGAAAATGGAACACCAGTTTTTGGCTCTGTTGATTCCTTACCACCGGTCTGAGTCAAACCTGAACCTGCATTGGCCAGGCAGCTTTGATGGTGGCCACGAATACTGGCTCTACAGAATAGAAAAGAATGTATGACAAATGAAAATAAACGGTATTATAATAGCAAGCACCTGCATACCTCTTAGTAAGTCTCCAGTATGCAAATGTGCTTTACACAGAGTGACCCATTTAATCTTGGCTACAACCCTGTGAGATGGTTGCAATGTTTACCCTTTTCATGGAACAGGTGAAAAACAGCCTGGGAGAGATTGAATTCCTCACCCACGTTCAGAGCTAGTAGTTAGAGGCAGATCTGGAAATCGTACTCAGGAAGTCTTGTCCTGGGGCTCATTCTCTTAACCACGCCACTCTTCTGCCTCTAGTAGTTTAGGTCGTTTTGTTTTATTTTGAAATTTTTTTCAAAGTAAGTATATAAAGTTTATTAACTGATCACATGACTCTTAAGACCTCTTCCGCTCTCTGTGGAGCGAGTGCCCTTGTCTGGGCCTTTAGATTATAGGATGAACGTCCTGTTTACTCTTTGCTTTTGGTTGCTGAGCTAACATTCACCTCTGTGACACTTTCTAGTATGTTTATCCTTTCTTGTGTCCCACGATTAAATAAGATGACTAGAAATTTAAGCAAGACTGGAACAAGTGAAGACTAGTTCTCATCTTCTCTAGAGTGGTTTGTCCCAACATTTGCGATAACAGAAGAGAGTTTGAGAGGGTGTAAGCATTGCTCCTACTGCACTCTCTTCAGCTTGATTCATTTTAAAGTTTCCCATCCCATAGGCTGAATTCCTAAAAGCAGACAAGCACAGCTAAATGCCTGAGGTAGGTACAGGAGCCTCTATTGTCCATCAACTACTCTAGCATATGCAAATTCTATTTTGACTGTCAAAGGTTTTCTCTGCACTCCTTCTTGCTACGACATTCACATTGCCTTAAGAATGGCACTGTTGCCTGTTTCGTGAGTCCTGCTCCCAAGACACTGGCTACCACTGACTGTGTGTAGATGTCTAATAATAATACTTTTCCTATTCCCTGTTTTTTTAATTTAGTCTGCTGCCCAGGGAATAAAAAAAAAGTGTTTTGTTACAGAAAAATCAATTTCAGGGATGTAGCTTGCGACACAATCTACTATCAGTACTGATACAGTATCCACCCCAATCCCTGCTCTTGAACCTGTTATTTTTTTTATGTTTCTTATCAGTCTTCTTTCTTCATTAAGCAAAAATGGGAAACTATCAGTTGGGCATCTCATTATCCTATACTCTGCTAGTTATAATGCAAATTTAGTTATAAAGCCTAGGTAGGGCTCCTCATCCAGTAGTCCATCATTCAGCTTAACCTATGCCTTACTTTACATTTCTTTAGTTTCACTTCTGCCTTGTTTTACTTTATTTTCTTCAGGAGAGAAAATTATATGGAATGACCTATGTGAGTAAAACATGCTTCCTCACCAAGCATCCTTAATGAAAAAATTAAAAATAACAAACTTAGAAGAGTAGACATAGAGATCGATGGATCTGAACTTAGAGTTAAAAAAAACAACTT